>NC_081354.1:15891946-17141946 GCF_030684315.1 Stegostoma tigrinum
CTTAATTTGGACCAGCTCTCTACAAGGCAATGATAATAAATGTTTCTGATTAATTATCCAGAGCCATTGCATTTAAATAGCACATTCTAAAGCTAACCCATTGTACTGATCACCCGCTATGTTGAATCCTTGTAGTCATCTTCATTGGCTTCAGTGAATAAGTTCTCGGTTGATAAATGTTTTCTGTGATCTGGAGTGGAAATGTGAGTGAGCTGACAGTGTCAACGCCTTATTAATTTTGTGAAGCAATACAAAACATTAATGAACAACTTGCCGACAAAAGGTTTGTTTTGTCAGCATAATCCTTTTATACATCACACTCAAATCTTATTACTCTCATCTTAACTTTACCAACTAACTTATATTAAATCAACAAATTGAATACTTCAAAAAAGAAATTCCTTCTATAATTTGATACCTTAAAATTCCACTGTCTGTGTCCAATGTTTTATTCAGCCGGGTTTGAGAATATTTTGGAGAACAACACGAAGTTGGCCTTGAAGTCTGTTAAGGTTCAAAAAATATATTTGCTGAAGAATAATTTTTAATAAAGTAAATACTGAACGCATCAAAGTTAATGCATTAGAAATGTAACAAGGCAGTACAGAACTTGAAACTGATTGACAGAAAATTGCAGATAAAACGTAATGAGGCTAAAGCTAACAACCTTTGAAAAAGGACGTGGAGATCATAATGCTTAATTAATCCACACTCTGCAATGCAGGCAGATTGCCAACTATATGCTGCTGCATATTTCAATAATTTTGCCAAGCAGCCAGTGGAAAGTATGCCATTGGTTGACTAAGAACCTGAGCAGAGGCTCAATTGTTAGTGATTGATTGATTCTATTTAATTTTCATTCAGATGGGACACCATTAATTTAGGTTTTTCTTAACCAGGTATGAAGAGACATTCATTGCAACTGGGGTCACTGAGTTCAGAGGTGGTTAACTGCAAGGTTTACTCTGTAAATAAACACAAGACTGAGTAAAGATTGGCTTTAGTATTAGTAGCACTAATCAAATTCTGAGCATCTGTCTACAGTGCCATAAGAAGTTAGATGACATTACATAAATTATCACGATGGGTCATGCATCTTCCGATGCCATGTCCTTTCACTGTACTAGTCTAAACAATGCTCCAAGCACCTCACTCCTGTCACACACCTACCAACAACAATCTCTCCCAACCAAGACTCAAGCCTAGCACTCATACAATTCACCTCATCATCAAACACTTAGCACTGTTGCAAGCCTCACAACTACGTCTCACAGCTTGTATACACTGTCATTTGGCTTTGGCAGCCACATCAGCCAGATTACAGCAGATTTCCTTACACATTCCTCCCTTTTGCAATACCAAATTGTGATCCATGGACGACAGGAACTAAACAAAGGGAATGCCGGTGCACCTGCACATTCTAAGCACAATACAGAAGGTGATACTGGTCATCACTGGAATTTCCATTACTGAGGCTGCAGTCAGCGACAAGAGTTCGAAGTATCACTTTTCCTGGATCCTCACACCAGCTTCTCTCTCTCACATCTTAATGCCTCCTCACTACATGCTTTTCCGATTTACAAGCTGCAGATGGTTTCAGAATGAACCTCCTACTTTGCCCCATCCCCTCCTCCCCACACCATAACATGACTCTGTGCCCTTCCTCATTAAGGCACCACAAAGACATTTCCCCATAAAGATTGGTCCCTAAATTGTACCCTCACAGCAACCAGCTCAGACACTACATGCATTATAGTCCAAAGAAAATGTAAAGGTAGAATCAGCATGAGGTAAGATACTGAGCAACAGGGATCTGCAGTCTTTGTGAGGAGCTAGAGGATAGAGGTAAAGGCCTCCAGAAATGGGAGGCCATGCATGAGTTCTGACTAGAGCAAAGGATTCATATGACTTCAGTGGTGTATGAAATCTCCGAAAAAAGCTGATGCGTATGTGGAACAAACTACATGTGCGTTGGAAAGACTGCCAGGAACCTTGATCATGATGTGCAAAGCAATATGCAGTCTCGCACTGAAGTCCAGCAAACTGCCCTCCAGCAAGTCTTCAGGACTGTTGTGATGCCTCCCCAGATCTAGCTCCACGGAGATCGAGACCTTGCAGGAAGTCACACTTGGCCACCACCAGCACCCCTCCACTCTTCTGCCAGTTGCCTTGCTGTGAAAGTCCAGACTGCCACCCCCACCCTGAGCTGGAACATGTTGGGAGCATACTCCAGGCCCAAAGTTGCTCCATGGTCAAATGCAATTGTCTCTGCTGAATGTCAGCTGCCTTTAGCAGCCATTATACAGTCACTGAGGTCCCATCTCATACACAATCTTGGACTGCAAGAGGCAGACTGATTACAGGCACTAAAGGAACACTTGAAGTTGATTCAATTGTCTTCTATATGTAATATGGCATGATTTAATTCATTAATTTGGCTTGGAATGATTAGTTTCTCATGGCATTGTGGCCAAGAACTCATTGTGATGCTCAATCAGAAAGGGAAGGGAAGGTATGGAGCTGTTAGTGAATCAGGAATAGGGTTTGTGCTTGTTGGGACCACACTACATGGAAGGTCCAGCCCAAGAGCATCAGTCCATGAGGTCACCCCCTTCCTCTTCATTCTTCATCAGCTCATGTTCTACCCTGTCCACATGCTCCTGTTCCTCCATGGTTCAACTAGTTGTAAGAAGTGTTCTATCATGATGGTAAGAGTTATTTTTTGCACTGGTTTGCTGTATTTTATATATTGGACTTAGCCTCAAGCAATGTAGTGGTAACATGAACTGCAAGAGTGCCCCAAGTTTATTTACGCAGCTTTTAAATATCTCGGCAAGCACACAATTTCCAAACACACACTCATAACTCAAACTTCTGAGATCTTTCTGAAAGCTACTGTTTACTTTAGCTCTCAGAAGCTGCAGTGAGGCTTAATAAATCAAGCACCGTGAAACATGGGTTAGGCAACAATCAAATACAGTTCAACTAAGCCACATCATTAACATGACAGGAGGACTGTACAGCATGCTGCAGACCGTTATCAAAGCAGCCATCCACTTTGTGGAGTTTTGCAGGTCCGGGAGTAAATTTTTCACCATGCTAATGGTCTCTTCTATTACATTCTTTGTGGAAAGCATGGCTTTCTCTCTACACAAGCCAGAAACTTGTTGTATACAAAGCCATAGAGTCATGTAGCCATCTCTTATGCTGCCAATTTACTATGGCAACTTAGCTGTAGATGCCCCCGTGGCCCGGCACAAAATGAAAGCTTTATGACCCAATATTAAATATTGACCTGAGTGATATACCGCATATGGACCCGCACCAGCTAGATGTTGGCATGTGGAATCCCTTTCGATTCTGGTACATGGTAGATAGGACACATGGTGCCAGTCAGTGGTACCCTGTCCCATCAGGAAACCTGTACACATTCCAACTGCTTCTCTCCAGCAATAGAGAATGAAATCTAGTCAACTCTCAATCAATAACAAAACTAATCCTCATTTAGCAGTGGCCAATTAACAAATGTTGCAAATATCTCCAGCTCAAGCCTGGAAAGAGGCAGACACATCATGATTGATCACTGCGGTAACCTTCACAGTAAGTAGCAGTAGCTGTGCCTTCTCTGCACTGAGAATGTCGTTGTGGCTGCAGTATGGGCAGATTTCAGTGAAGGCATCCTTACTAAATTGCAAACATTCACTCATTGTGCTTCACTGATATGCAGGAAAAACTATGGCTTCCTCTGCGGTGGGGGGGGGGGGGGGCGGGGTACGGAGGGTGTGGTTATAAGGGGAACAGAGGTATGGCCTTCTGCTGAGAATTCTGCTCCTGCTTACTTCCTCTTCCAGCAGCTTTTCCTGCTCTCGGTGACCTCAGTTCATCCTCCAAATCATTTTGCACTCCCAGGGGAATCCTTTCTCGTGCCAGAGGGCAAACAATTTTGTACAGAAACCGTGAAGTCAATAATTGGTAATTTTGTAGCTGACACAATACTCCCTTAGAGCTTAGAGATAGTAAGAACTGCTGATATTGGAGTCAGAGTCAACATAGTGTGGAGCTGGAGGAGCACAACAGGCCAGGCAGCATCAGAGGAGCAGGAAAGTTGACATTTTGGGTTGGGACCCTTCTTCAGAAATGGGGGCTACTTCTGAAGAAGGGACCCGAACCAAAATGTCAGCTTTCCTGGTCCACTGATGCTGCCTGGCCTGCTGTGCTCCCCCAGCTCCACACTGTGTTATCCTTTGCCAACTTTACATAATTATAGCACCAAACACTTGTAAAATTGAACCAATTGCCAGGGTACAAAAGAAATCAATCAGCAACTAACTTGAAACCCTGTGCAAGATTTAAGAATGTACAACTCTCAAAAGTTCCAGCATAGTAATCCTTTATTCTACTGGCATCAGACCTGTCAATACGTTCATGTAAAAGCTGATCTTAAATCCTACAATGAACAATGACTGCTCGACAGGACTAAAACACAGAAAAACCATTGGGAGCTCAATTCATTACCTTGACTCAGTAATGCTGTGTATTTGCTTGTTTAATAATTAGAACCAACATAACTGTATGGGGAGGTGATGGTTTAGTGGTATTATTGCTGGACTGTCAATCCAGAAACCCAGATAACAGTCTGGTGACCTGAGTTCGAATCCTGCCACAGCAGTTGGTGGAATTTGAATTCAATAAATATCTGGAATTAGGAATGTAATGATGACCATGAATCCATTGTCGATTGCTAGGGGGAAAACCCATCTGATTCACTAATGTCCCTTAGGGAAGGAGGCTGCCATCCTTACGTGATCTGGACTACATGTGACTCCAGACTCACAGCCATGTGGTTGAATCTTAACTGCCCTCTGGGCAATTAGGGATGGACAATAAATGTTGCCTCATCAGCTACACCCTCATCCCATGAATTAATTAAAAAAAACCTGGAGTTCAGCAGGATTGTTGGGTCGCATTGCAATAAATAAAGGATATTGAGAGCCAGTGTGCTAAAAGCATTCTTTTTACTGGTGTTCTCGACTGTTTAAGCCAGATCCAGGCTTCAGATGGTTCACAGGGTTCCTCAGGTTCAGGGGGAAGCCATGTGGTGTCCAAACAATCCACATGGGTCCATATCAGCTGGGTGCTCATTCCAGCTTTCTTTACCTGGTCTCCAGGTCCCAGCATAGGCCTCAGGCAGATCTCTCCTTCTCCCCATTCCCACTTATACTTGAGTTTGCTCTTCATGGTCCCTGACTTTACCGATCTACAGCAACATAATGGTTAGCACTGCTGCCTCACAGCACCAGGGTCCCGGGTTCAATTCCAGCCTCGGGCAACTGTCTATGTGGAGTTTGCACATTCTCCCCGTGTCTGTGTGGATTTCCTCTGGATGCTATGGGTTCCTCCCACAGTCCAAAGATGTGCAGGTTAGGGTGGATCGGCCATGCTAAATTGCCCATAGTGCCCAGGGACGTGCAGGCTAGGTGGATTAAGCCTGCGAAATTATGATGCAGTGATAGGGCTGGGGAGGGTGCGCCTGGGTGGTCTGCTCTTTAGAAGGTCAGTGTGGGCTCGATGGGCCAAATGGCCTGCTTCCACACTGTAGGGGTTGTATGATTCTATGAAACCTGCGAAGAACAATGCGCCTTGCTCTGAGGCTGACCAATCCCTCAACCCAACACTCTTCCCCCATCACTAACTGAGGGCCATATCGATAGAACCTCTTGTTTCCACAGAGAATGACCCACTGAGAATGCCCCTTAGAAGTGGTCTGGAGTCCAAACCCAAAGTAAGAAGGCAGAAGCCAGGGCCCAGCTTAAGTCCCCTTTCTAAACCTATAAATGGTCCTGCTGAGAACATTCCCCCTGCTGTTTCTTGCCTCCTCTTCTGTGTGAGGTTAAGAGAAGGCATAGATTAGAATGTTGAGTTCCAAGGTGGCACTGCTAGCATCAAATCAACAATGCACACTGATTGATGCCATGATTTTCCCACTCTGCTTACTTCTGATGGATGGGTTGCATACATGTGAATGTCTTCATCAATACTGCGTCCGGCACAATTCACCCCATAGGTGTTACACATTTTTGAATTCTAAAGGCAGCCCACAGGGATCAAGCAATCTTAGTGGTGTGGATTTCCTCTTTCACAAAGTCAGTTTCCACCCGGTGCCAAGCCAAGACAATTTCCAGCCATCTAGCAACAGTGACATAATCAACCAAGGTAAGCAGTCAATCACGTCAAAGTATTCTCACTGACAGCAAAACAGGAAGCAGGATGCTCTTTAACATTGACTTTGAATTAAAATGTTACAGAGAATGTAAGAAACATAAGACATACACAGTGATTTTGTCGAAGCTGAAGTACTGTAAACATTAAGAACTTTTTAAAAAATTATGGACAATTTGATATGCTGTAACTAATCATCAGTGAGGTTGCAGAGCAGCAATCATGTCCCACAAGACGCAGGACTAGAATGCTTGTTATAATCTCGATAAATTGTACCAAAGGACAAGTTCTCATCAGATCAGTGATTTGCACTTCACTGCAGGGAGGGGGGTCTTCAATTGTAAACTCTGTGAAGAACCATTGAATCTCTGACAGCAGCCTCTCTCATGGATTTCCCTGGTTACGTGTATATGTGCAGTTTAGTGACATTTAGCAGGGGGAGCATGGCCAGTTTTGCCAAAATTACTACCACAAAATCCAGGCCAATATTTCGCCTGTTAAAATGAGGAAATGACTGCAAATAATGTAAATCTCTAGGTTACCTGACCCATTTAAAACAACTAAAAGCTATAAATGCAACCTTTACAATAATGTGATTATAATGTATGGAAAATCTAGTAATTAACTACTGTAATTAGATAACTTGCATCCCTTATTGCAAAGAGTGTAAACATGCCAGAATAAGCAAAAGCCATTTTCAATAAGTAATAAATCCCTGTCTTCCCCTCTATAATGAGACAACAGCAGGAAGGTGATATTGAACTTGTACAAAACACTTTGTAGTCTCCGCTGGAATGCTATGTGCAGTTGTGGATAGCACATTATAGGAAAGCTCTGAATGTATTGGAGGGAGTGCAGAAGCAATTTACAAGTGGTTCCAGGAATGAGAATTTAATCTTGAGTAGATAGGGAGAAGCTATAAAATATTTTTAAAAACTTAAAAAGTTGCTAGAGCCCGGAATGTACTGCCTGGAAATGTTACGGAGGCAGGTTCAATTGAAGCATTCAAGGTATATTTGGATAGAAATGGTGTGCAAGGGATATGGAGAAAATGCAGGAACTTGCACAGGGTAATTCGACTGGTACAGGTGCAACCTTCCTTGAAGAGCTTCCTTCTGCACTGTAACAATTCTGTGATTCTATAGGACTGTCACTACCCATCCTTCTATTCGAGCTTGTTTTGATGGACACCGCAGCAACTATGACACAAAACGGTGTGCAGATCTAAATTTCTTTTTCATTCGACAAAACACGAGATTTTTCTCAGACTGTGCAATTTCCTCCAATTCACTCTCTTTGTTCTGGCTCCGAGCCCGGAGCACGATTCGCTGTTATGGAAACGACATGACAACAGTTCCAGTCCTGAACTCTTTACACTCGTGCACTGAAAGAACCGAATCCCTGAAGGAGAAGACTCACCGGCAGATTATGTCGACGTTGTTCGGTCCCCCTGAATAAGCCTTGTTCGAGGGCTTCAGGTTCCATGTTTCCTTGTGGGGGCAGGCGCATGGGGATGGTGTTCCAAACAGACACAGTTTGCTGGTGAACTCTCTACCCCCTGCGCAGTACAACGCTGCTCTGAGTTTGAACTCTGCCATCCCCGACTGCCGGCCTCTCAGCTCCTCCCATCGTGAGATCTGCAACAGTACGTTGTAAAGGGACAATGACAGAAGCAGAGTGAATGAGAGCTCATAGTTCTGCAAGTTATCAGTGCACCTGTAAAGAAGAATACTGTGCGTGCTGGAAATCTGAAATTAAAAGGAAAACAAAAAGCTGCAAAAATGAAAAGCTCAGAGATAGTAGGAACTGCAGATGCTGGAGAATCTGAGATAACAAGGTGTAGAGCTGGATGAACACAGCAGGCCAAGCCGCATCAGAGGAGCAGGAAAGCTGAAGTTTCAGGCCTCGACCCTTCTTCAGAAGGGCCCGAAACGTCAGCTTTCCTGCTCCTCTGATGCTGTTTGGCCTGCTGTCTTCATCCAGCTCCACTAGTTTTCTTCCATTATTCATGCAGATGCATTCCAACAGCGCGTTAGTGAGAAAGCTCTGGGATTGTGATCTAATGACTGAAGGATCATAAAATCCCTTCGGCCCAACAAGCCCACACTGACCCTCACAGGATCCCACCCAGACCCATCCCCCAAAAACCCACCTAATCTACACTTCCCTGAACACTATGAGCAATTTAGCATGGCCAAGTCTCCTGGCCTACACATCTTTGAACTGTAGGAGGTAACCCACACAGACACAGGGGAAATTGTGCAAACTCCATGCAGTCGCCCAAGGGCGGAATTGAACCCAGATTCCTGGCACTGTGAGGCAGCAGTGCTAACTACTGATCCACTGTGCCACCCCAAAATTAATTGGTATGCACACATGCAGCATGGCATGAGGGTGTCCGAAGGCCAATGGTGACATGGTGCTATACTAGGATGGTCTGTGACTTGAGAAGAAATTTGAAGGCATTGTTGTTCCCTTATATCCAGTGCCTTTGTCCTTCTAAGTAATGTAGCTCTAGGGAAAGGCTGAATAGGCTGGGACTACATTTCCCTGAAGCGTCAGAGGCTGAGGGGTGACCTTATAGAGGTTTATAACATCATGAGGGGCATGGATAGTTTGAATAGTCAAGGTCTTTTCCCCAGCGTAGGGGAGTCCAAAACGAGAGGGCATAGGTTTAAAGTGAGAGGGGAAAGATTTAAAAGGGACTTAAGGGGCAACTTTTACATGCAGAGGGTGGTGCACGAATGGAATGAGCTGCCAAAGGAAGTGTGGAGGCTGGTACAATTACAACATCTAAAAGGCATCTGGACAGGTAAATCCAGGAAGGGTTTAGAGAGATATGGTCCAAATGCTAGCAAATGGGGCTAGATTAATTTAGGCTATCTGGTCCGCATGGATAAGTTGGACCGAAGGGTCTGTTTCTGTGCTGTATATCAGTATGACTCTGTGTCTCTAACAGGTGGTGGGTTTGGAATGAGTGTGACAGTGGTGCTTCTTGTGGATGGCACACAATGCTGCCACTCTGTTGATAATCATCCATATGGAGAGAGAAATAAATATTTCAGGGCTGAAACCTTTCATCCTACTCACTTCAAAAGCGCAAGCAGCTGCAGAGGGCCAGCACAGAATCACAGTCTGAATGGCCCTTGTGTGGTCACCATTCTTGGATTCGAGTTAAGTAAAAGCAGAACACAACTGATACTGGTAATCTGGCCTAAAAGCAGCAAGTGATCCAAGATCTCAACAGGCCCAGTAGCAACAGCGGTGATATAAACATTTCTAAAATGTTCAACTTTCATTTCAATTGTATGCCCTTGTCTTAGGTCTAAGATGTTTAAGGTTGTTAAAGATACAACATAATTGAGGTTACTTTAAATATCTGTGGCAAAACTCTTCAGTTAGTTCAGACTATTAGATACAGGAGCAGAAGTAGTCTATTCAGCCCCATCTTTTCCACCGTTCTATAATATCATGGTTGAACTGATAATTCTCAACTCCATGTCCTTGCCTTCGCCCCTTGGCTGACCATGAATTTCTAGTTTTTCCTTTTCAGATAATGACTCAATTCCCCTTTAACTGACCAATCAGATGGCTCTTTATGAAACTTGTTCTTTATTATAGTGTGAAAAATATGAATCAGCTACAAAAGTAACTAAACACAACTGAATGACCACACAAGGGCCATTCAGACTGTAATTCTGTGCTGGCCCTCTGCAGCTGCTTGTGCTTTTGAAGTGAGTAGGATGAAAGGTTTCAGCCCTGAAATATTTATTTCTCTCTCCATATGGATAACTGCCCTGAATCTCCTCTACAGTTTATTTCCTAATCAACCTGCCTAGATGTGCTATGATACACCCCAGAGCATTTGGGACTTGAATCCAGGCCTTCTGGCTCAAAGGTAGGAACACTGCCACTGCAACACAGGAGCCCCTGCTCTGCAGCTTAATGTCAGGACAGACATTTGATTTCAACATTACTTTCCTGTCCCAATTGCATTTCCCTCAATTCCTGTAGAATCCAAAAATCTATTAACTTCAGTTTTGAAGGGACTGAATATTTGAGTATCCATGGGCTGGAGAATTTCAGGATCTCATAATCTCCCCAAGGGAAGATGATATCTGGTTCGAATGAGAAATGGCTGATCATGTAGTAGTGATTAACTCCATAAGTCTAAAATGTATAGTTCTCCCTTAATACCAAGCTATGGTTCAGTGACCAGCAAGGCTAATGATCGCTGAGAAGAGAGCAACAGTGAGTAATGAGTTTCTCAAAGTCTTATATAGAAATGGTGTAGTACTTCAGAATAAAGACTCTTACATTAGATTTTTATCAGGTCTGGATATTTGGGTATGTTATTCTAGCTGTCTTCTAATCTCTCCCTTGCTAAATATAGGATTTTATTTTGGAATTTGTATGGGCTTGGATCTAAAATTAATACATTTAAATTTTATTTTTTAAAAATGGTGCTAAGATGGTATTTTTTCCCCATTACCTACGTTCCCAGCAATCAGAATCTTACAGCCAAGCCATTAGGATATTCTTCACCTGGGCTTGATTTTGTGAGGTGTCACAAACTGAGGAGGAAATCCTGTCTTTGAGAGCTGTTGACTAATCTGGTTGGCCAGCAGCTTGCTAGTCCATGTTCAAGTGGTAGCCATTGCTGGGGCAACAGACAAATGCCTAAGGAGAGGAGACTCATTCAGAGTCATAGAGGCATACAACACAGAAACAGACCCTTCAGTCCAACTTGTCCCTGTCAAGCAGATATCCTATATAAGTCTAGGCTAATTTGCCAGCACTTGGCCTGTATCCTCTAAATCCCTCCTATTCATATACCCATCCAGATGCCTTTTAAATACCGTAATTGTACCAGTCTCCATCACTTCCTCTGGCAGCTCATTCCATACATGTACCACCCTCTGCATGGAATAGTTGCACCTTAGGTACCTTTTAAATTTTTCCCCTCTCACCTTAACCTATGCCCTCTAGTGTTGGATTCACCCATCCCGGGGAAAAGACCCTGTCCACCCTATCCATACCCTCATGATTTTATGAACCTCTATAAGGTCATCCCTTAGCCTCCGATGCTCCAGGGAAAATAGCCCTTACATATTCAGCCTCTCCCTACAGCCCAAACAGTCCAGCCCTGGCAACATCCTCATAAATCTTTTCTGAACCCTTTCTAGATTCACAACATCCTCCCTATAGGAGGGACACCAGAACTGCATGCAATGCTCCAATTAGAAGTCTTATTTTTAAAAAAAAATTATTCATGGGATGTGGGCATCACAGACTGGACCAGCATTCATTTCCCATCTGCAGTTGCCATTGAGAAGTTATGGTGAGCTGACTTCTTGAACTGCTGCAGTTCATTCAGGATAAGTACTCCCACAATGCCACTAGAAAGGGAAATCTAGGATTTTGACACATTGACAGTCAAGGGACAGCAATATAACTCCCAGTCAGGATGGTGAGTGACCTTGAAGGGAAGTTGCAAGGGGTTATGTTTCTCATGTACCTGCTGCACATGTCCTTCTAGATGGTAGTGATCATGGATTTGGAAGGTAATAAGGAGCCTTTGTAAATTTCTTCAGCGCATTTATAAATAGCATACTACTGAACATTGGTGGTGTAGGGCCCGTATGTTTCTGGATGTGGCGCCAATCAACCGGGCTGTTTTGTCCTGGATGATGTCAAGCTTCTTGAGTGTTGATGAGGCTGTACTCACTCAGACAAACAGGGAGTATTCCATCACACTTCTGACTTGTGCCTGTAGATGGTGAACAGCTTGTGGGGAGTCAGAAAGTGACTCACTGCTAGATTCTTAGCCTCTAAACTGCTCTAATAGCCAAGGGACTAGTCCAGTTCAGTGTATGGTCAATGGTAACCCCCAGGATGTTGATAAGTGATAGCAAGTGATAGACAAAGGGAAGGCGATGGCCTAGTGATATTATTGCTAGACGGTTAATCAAGAGACCCAGATAATGTTGTCAGGACACAGATTCAAATCTTGCCACAGCAGATGGTGGAATTTGAAATCAATTTAAAAAATCTAGAATTAAGAATCTACTTATGACCGTGAAACCGATGTCAATTGTGGGTAAAAGCTCACCTGATTTACTAATGTCCTTTAGTGAAGGAAATCTGCCATTCTCGCCTGGTCTGGCCTACATGTGACTCCAGACCCACAGCAATGTGGTTGACTCTCAACTGCCATCTGAAATAGTCTAACAAGCCATACAGTTGTGCCAATTGCCACAAAGTCTCAAAGAAATGAAACCCAGGCATCGACCTAGGCAATGGCAGAAACAGTAGTCCCTGAAAAATCCTCCTCACTAACAAATGGGGGCTAGAGAAAAATTGGGACAGCTGTCTCACAGACTAATTAAGCAATAGCCTGACAGGGTCATACTCATGGAATCACACCTTTCAGACATTGTTGTAGGCATCACCATCACCATTGCTCGATATGTCCTGTCCCACTGGCAGGGTAGACCCAGCAGAGGTGGTGGCACAGTGGTAAACATTTGCGAGGGATTTGTTCTGGGAGACTTCAACATTGACTTCATACCTCATGAAATCTCATGGTTTAAAGTTAAACGGGGCAAAGAAACTTGCTGATTACCACGTACCATCCTCCTTCAGCTGATGAATCAGTACTCCTCTGTGTTGAACAATATTTGGAAGGAGGATGTTGCGTGGCACTATCATCATGCTAAATGAGACAGACTTCGCACAGATCTATCAACACAAGACTGGACATCCATAAGACGCTGTGGGCCAACAACAGCAACAGAATTGTATTCCAGCAGAATCTATAACCTCATGGCCCAGCAAATCCCCCACTCAACCATTACCATCAAGCCATGGGATCAACTCCAGTTCAATGAAGAGTGTAGGAGGGCACACCAGGGGCAGCACCAGGCATACCTGAAGATGAGGTGTCAACATGGTGAAGCCACCAAACAGGACTACTTGCACTCCTAATAGCATAAGCAGCAAGTGATAGGCAGAGCTAAATGATGCCACAACCAACAGATCAGATCTAAGCTCTGCAGTCCTGCCACATCCAGTCATGAATGGTGGTGGACAATTAACAAACTCATTTGAAGGCTCCACATATATCCCCATCCTCAACGATGGAAGAGCCCAGCATATCACTTCAAAAATTAAGGATGAGGCTTTTGCAGCCATCTTCAGCCACATGTGCTGAGTGGATGATCCATCTCGCCCTCCTCCAGTGGTCCCCATCATTACAGATACCAGTCTTCAGCCAATTCGATTCACTCCACGTGATGTCAAGAAACAGCTGGAGGCACCAGATACTTCAAATGCTATGGGCCCTGACAACATTCTGGCAATAGTACTGAAGACTTGTGCTCCAGAAGTTGCCAGTCCCCTAGTCAAGCAGTTCCAGTGCAGTGACAACACTGGCATTTACCCGACAATGTGGAAAATTGCCCAAGTATGTCCCATTCATAAAAAGCAGGACAAATCCAACCTGCCAATTACTGCTCCATCAGTCTGCTGTTGATTATCAGTAAAGTGATGGAAAGTGTCATCAACAGTGCTATCAAGCAGCACCTGCTCAGCAATAACCTGCTCAGCAGTTTGGGTTCTGCCAGGGCCATTCAGCTGCTGATCTCATTACAGCCTCAAACATGGTCAAAAGAGCTGAATTCCCATAGTAATATGAGCGTGACAAGCCCTTGACATCAAGACAGCATTCAATCGAGGGTGGCATCAAAGAGCCCTGGCAAAACTGGAATCAATGGGTATCGGGGGAAAACTCTCTGGTAGTTAGAGTCATACCTGACACGGAGGAAATGGTCATGCAGTAAGTCGAGTCAGCTCCAGGGCGTCTCTGCAGGAGTTCCTCACCATAGTGTCCTAAGCCCAACAATGACCTTCCCTCCAGCATAAGGTCATAAGTGGATGCCAATGATTCCACAATGTTCAGTACAATTCGCGACTCCTCAAACATTGAAGCAGTCCGTGTCCAAATGCAACAAGAGCTCGACAATATCCAGGCTTGGGTTGGCAAGTGGCAAGTAACATTTGTACCATAGAAATGCCAGGCTATGACCATCAACAACAAGAGACAGTCTAACCACTACCCCTTGCCATTCAATGTTGCTGCCATCACTGAATCCCCCACTATCAACCTCCTAGGAGTTATGATTGATCAGAAACATCAACTGGACTCACCACATAAATAAAGTGGCTACAACAGCAGGTCAGAGGCTAGGAATACTGTGGCTAGTAACTCACCTCTTGATTTCCCAAAGCCTGTCCACTACCTACAAGGCATAAGTCAGGAGTGTGATTGGATACTCCCCACTTGCCTGGATGAGTGCAGCCCCAACTACATTTAAGAAGATTGACACCATCCAGGATAAAGCAGCCCGCATGATGGCACTCCATCCACAAGCATCCATTCCCTCCACCACTGACACTCAGTAGAAGCAGTATGTCTACAAGATGCACTGCAGGTAGCTCATCCATGGTTGCAACAGCCAGCCCCAATGCTGGGAACCTCAAAAAGCTGCTGGCCAATCAGATGCTTGGCAGTTCTGTAGTTCCTGCAGCGTCGGTCAGTCAGTCGGTCTGTCCGTCAGTTGCTCCCACCTTGCTGAGGTGCCCAATAAATCCAAGGTGATGTGTATCAACAAGTAGAGTGATAGGTGAAAGTTATATTGCAGAGAATGATCAGGGTGGGGCAATTTCCAACTGAAAACTAATTCCTTTGTCCTTGCTCAACTCTAGCCAGTTGAAGCTTCTGATGTTCCAACCTGTATCAGCCTTCTCCAACCACAGATATAGAACCTTTAATTGGCTATTAATTAGCTACTTACAGGCTTCAATAGGCCAAAGGCAAACAAACCACCTGATACCTCCCCTGCACATTCTCCCCATCGAAATTTGGAAGGTGGTAGGATACCACATGACCCCACTTCAAACCTATCAGCAAAGAGGCATAAAATCCAGGCCTGAGATTCATTTTTTACTGAAGAAAATCCACTTAGCAAGTGTAATGGGGCGATCGTACAAATTAACCATGGTTCCATTTGCCTCGAATCTTTACAGGGTACTAAATTTCCAAGTTAGACTGACATTCATATGATACACTGAACTGGTTTGAAATGACAGTGTCAAAAACAGAATTTGCTGGAAAAGCTTAGCATCTGGCAGCATTGGTAGGCACAAATCAAAGCTAACGTTCCTAGTCAGCCAACATCTGTGGAAATACGACGACAAATCTGTATTTCTGGTCCTGGTCCAAATCATTGAAACTTAAATTAGCTGCAAATTTACAAAAAAAACATTTGAGAGATGTGAGTGTCACAGGTTAGACTAACATTTCCTGCCCATCTCTGGTTACCCAGAGGGTAGACTTAGAATCCCTACTGTGTGGAAACAGGCCCTTTGGCCCAACAAGTCCACACTGATTCTCACTGAATCCCACCCAGACCCATCCCCTTAAATCTACACATCCCTGAACACTATGGGCAATTTAGCATAGCCAATCCACCTAGCCTGCACATCTTTGGACTGTGGGGGGAATCCACAGCACCCAGAGGAAACCCACACAGACACGGAGAGAATGTGCAAACTCCACCCAGACAGTCGCCCGAGGGTGGAATCAAACCCAGGCCCCAGATACTGTGAGGCAGCAGTGCTAACCACTGAGCCACCGTGCACTTAAGATTCAAGCACATTAGCGAGTTTTGAGAAGATTTGTAGCTCAGGTAGAGGTTCTGGATGTGAGTTTGCTCGCTGAGCTGGAAGGTTAGTTTTCAGACGTTTCATCACCATTCTAGGTAACATCATTAGTGAGCCTCCGACAAAGCGATGGTGTTATGTCCAGCTTTCTATTTATCTGGTTAGGTTTCCTTGGGTTGATGATGTCATTTCCTGTTCTTTTTCTCAGGGGATGGTAGATTGGCTCCAAATCAATGTGTTTGTTGATGGAATTCCGGTTGGAATGCCATGCTTCTAGGAATTCTCGTGCATGTCTCTGTTTGGCTTGTCCTAGGATGGATGTGTTGTCCCAATCAAAATGGTGTCCTTCCTTATCTGTATGTAAGGATATGAGTGATAGTGGGCCATGTCGTTTTGTGGCTAGTTGATGTTCATGTATCCTGGTGGCTAGCTTCCTGCCAGTTTGTCCAATGTAGTGTTTGTCACAGTTCTTGCAAGGTATTCTGTAGATGACGTTCGTTTTATTTGTTGTCTGTATAGGGTCTTTTGAGTTCATTAGCTGCTGTTTTAGTGTGTTGGTGGGTTTGTGGGCTACCCTGATGCCAAGGGGTCCGAATAGTCTGGCATCAGGGTAGCCCACAAACCCACCAACACACTAAAACAGCAGCTAATGAACTCAAAAGACCCTATACAGACAACAAATAAAACGAACGTCATCTACAGAATACCTTGCAAGAACTGTGACAAACACTACATTGGACAAACTGGCAGGAAGCTAGCCACCAGGATACATGAACATCAACTAGCCACAAAACGACATGGCCCACTATCACTCATATCCTTACATACAGATAAGGAAGGACACCATTTTGATTGGGACAACACATCCATCCTAGGACAAGCCAAACAGAGACATGCACGAGAATTCCTAGAAGCATGGCATTCCAACCGGAACTCAATCAACAAACACATTGATTTGGAGCCAATCTACCATCCCCTGAGAAAAAGAACAGGAAATGACATCACCAACCCAAGGAAACCTAACCAGATAAATAGAAAGCGGGACATAACACCAGCGCTTCGTCGGAGGCTCACTGATGATGTTACCTAGAATGGTGACGAAACGTCTGAAAACTAACATTCCAGCTCAGCGAGCAAACTCACATCCAGATTCAAGCACATTACTGTTGATCTGGAGTCACATTTAGGCCAAACCAGGTAAAGATATCAGATTTCCCTCCTTAGAGGTCTTTAGTGATCCAGATGTTATTTTTAAAAATAATTGAGGGCTCCCATTCAACTGCCTTTTATTTCAGCCATTTTATTTAATTCAAGTTTCACCATTTAACATGGTAGGATTTAAACCCATGACCCCTGCCCCCAAACATGTCTGGTATTTGTAATCACAACTTCAGTGACATTACCACGCTGTCTTCAGCTCCTCAGAATTTAAAAAGACTATGCAATGGGATATTGGAATACACAAGGTGGGGGGAGGGTTTCCCTTGTTTGGTATTTTTAAATGCCGTTCATCCGATGAACAATATTTTTCTGACAATCACAAGTCTGTGCAACTTTCTTTTCCCACAGAGTAGCAGAGTAAGGGTCATTGAATATTTCCAGGATGAGCTATAACTTCCTGATCAAATGGGAGTCAAGGGGCACAGCTGACAGACAGATTTAGGGCCAAATTCAGCTCAGTTTTGATCTTAGCCAATGGCAGGGCTGGCTTGAGGAGCCAGCCTGCCTGCTGATGCTTCTTAATCATTTGTTCATATCAGCATTTCTTCAAAACCCTGAAAAGCTACTTTGTCTATTATGGACACAGTGTTGACAATATTTGTTTTCAAACTCGCAGAATTGAATTGTTATTAGTTTACTCTAGTGCTGATTTGGGAGATGAAGGCCATATTGTAAATACAAGATGCTACAGTTAACTATTTCAGCTTTGAGATAAGCAAGGAACAATCCTCTTGCCTTAGTGAGCTTGCAAGTAACATGCACCGAAGAGGTAGCTAAGGTTTTCCAAATATTACTAGCATGTCTATAAGCCCTAAATGTGCACTTTGGGCACCACTTTTTCTGCAATTCCAATCTCACAACTCAAGACATTTCTTGAAGTACACAAGCAGATTCCTGAGATTTTAAAATTACACTTCAGTGAAGTTAGGCAATACCTTGGAAGAGAAATGCATCATTCAAGTGCCTGAGCTGTCATGAAATGAATGGGAAAACAACGTGGAGCTGCAAGTTAATGAGACCTGCTGGATGGACACTTTAACAAAAATAACAGGCAAACCAGATAAGTTGATTGACATGGATGAACAAATAAGGTCAAAAGTTACATTGGCATGCACTAGTCAAAATTGTTTGACCTTATTTGTTCATCCATGTCAATCAACTTATCTGGTTTGCCTGTTATTTTTGTTAAAGTGTCCATCCAGCAGGTCTCATTAACTTGCAGCTCCACGTTGTTTTCCCATTCATTTCATGACAGCTCAGGCACTTGAATGATGCATTTCTCTTCCAAGGTATTGCCTAACTTCACTGAAGTGTAATTTTAAAATCTCAGGAATCTGCTTGTGTACTTCAAGAAATGTCTTGAGTTGTGAGATTGGAATTGCAGAAAAAGTGGTGCCCAAAGTGCACATTTAGGGCTTATAGACATGCTAGTAATATTTGGAAAACCTTAGCTACCTCTTCGGTGCATGTTACTTGCAAGCTCACTAAGGCAAGAGGATTGTTCCTTGCTTATCTCAAAGCTGAAATAGTTAACTGTAGCATCTTGTATTTACAATATGGCCTTCATCTCCCAAATCAGCACTAGAGTAAACTAATAACAATTCAATTCTGCGAGTTTGAAAACAAATATTGTAGTAGAAATGCTATCAAGTATTTTCCAGCAGTTTTATTTGCACTGAAAACTTCAGACCATTGACCACATCATTCCCACATACCAAAATGATAAACCAATGTTTTGAAAGAATGTATTGTGCCTTGTGGATAGTGGACAGATTTCAGAATCAAGTGATGAGTTACTAGCTATAGTATCCAAGCCTCCGACCTGCTCATAGTGACCGTATTGACATGGCGAGTCCAAATGAGTTTCTGCTCAATGATAACTCTCAGGATGTTGATTGTGGAGGATTCAGTGCCAATGCCAGTATATCTTTCCTTAGATAAGGAAATCAAAAACGATCCACAGTATTCCAACAGTGGTCTGGCTAGTGTCTTGTACAGTTATTTTTACAATCCCTTCCCTTTGAAATAAGGGCCAACATTCAATTTGTTTTCCCTAATGGCTGACCACAATGCTAGCTTTTGTTGAGCTTGCACATCTATGATTTGGCTTGCTATTGGCTCTTGATAATCATCTTAACGTTCACGCTGTCTCATCACTGACATCCCTCCCAGTAGAAAAAGTAAATAAGCAGCAATCAAGCCCTTTCAAATTTCATTGTGTCGAGGAGAATAAGCCTGTTTCTCACATCTGATTTCTTACACCATTCTAGCAAATTTCTTCTACTGTCTGTAACACTGACATCCTTTCTAAAGTAGCTGACTTCTCTTCACTACAATTGGAAATTGCAAATTAAGGATATATTACTGTGAGAGAAACGTAGGATATAGGAGGATATTCGGCCTCACAAACCTGTCCCACCAGAGTGGAGGGCTTGAGTTACAAGGTGAGACTAGATAGGCTTTGCTGGAGAATCAGAGGCATAGATGCATAGCTAAGGTGAATAGCAACAGGTCCTTTCCCCAGAGTAAGTACATTCAAAACTAGGGGACATATTTTTAAGGTGAGAGGAGATAGATTTAAGTGGAACTTTGGGGCAACTTCTTCCACAGAGGGTGGTTCATATGTGGAAAGAACTGCAAGAGGAAGTGGTAGACGCAGGTGCAGTTACGACATTTAAAAAACATTTGGACAGGTAAATGCATAGGCAACACTGAGGGATACAAGCCAAACACAGGCAAAGAGGATTAGTTCAGTTGGGAAACTTGGTTAGCTTTGACGAGTTCAACTAAAGGGTCTCTTTCTGTGCTGCGTGACACTAACTATTTTTGGCAGATAATCAAAAAAATGCATTTTAAACTGACAGAATTGAAACTGATGAGAGTAGACAAATTAGTTCAAACAGTAAAACCTCAACTTTGATATTTTTTTCCAGATTCAGATAGACAGTTTTAAATTAAAGTAAGGCAGTGCAGAACATTAATTTATTAAAGCCCCAAAAATGAATTCCCTAATTTTTAAAAGTTATTGTATGGAGGCAAACAGTAAAAGCTGCAAGAACAGATGTTTATGTATTTGAAATATTTTGATATGTTCAATATTTGCCCTTGCTTAATAATTAAAATTTACTTGCAGAATTACAAGATATTTAATAACCAAAACATTTATTAGTTATAAAAAAAAGTCATGAGGCAAACTGTTCATTTTATAATCCAGACCATTTTTCTTCCAGTGCTGCACGTTTCTTCAATGGACAGGTCAACTTCAAAACACTCATACTGAAATCAGGTGAGTCTTCAATTTATGGCACATTTTCCGACAGTTTTTTGAAGACATGTCTCCTTTGTTCTGCAGTCATGTTCCCACAGCTCTCCAATACATTAGCTACTAATAAAGTATGCTTCAGTGTTCTGGCTTTTACCCATATCCGTCCATTCATTCCAACCACGATTTCAAATGGATACAATTCCCCGAGATTCTTCATGACTTCACAGTTTGGGGAAAGGAGCCTGAAATTCACAATTAAAAATGTAATTGAGAAAATTCACTGGCAGTAAAATGATCGGACTCTTGACGAATTCATCACTTACTTGCGTGCAATACTCAGGGAAACTTTAAATAATAATCCATCTGGTCCAATCACTCCCATCCCATTAGATCGGCCACAGCTGTCAATGCAAACTAGTTCCGGTTCCATATCTTTATTGGCCACAACGAACTGTGCAAAAACAAGATCTCCAACCTGGATAACAAAAAGGAAGGATTTCTTTTGAAAAATTTTTAGAATTAAAGTATGCACGTGCATGCCCATTATTTATAATTAATAGCTGTGATCATAATTTTTTTTAATGCTATTGCCAATGTTAAATCAACCAACACAGAAAACAAGTCAGCTCCTCTCCGTTCATTTTATTCGCAGCACCTGAGCCCTTATTTCGAGTTCTTACATTGTGGCTTCTTTGTATCAATTGTTAATACTCCCTCGCAAATGGTATATAGTCCACCCCCCTCACCGTTTGACAGTATTTAAAATTTGAAGCAGAACATGACATTGTAGGAATAGTAAAGAGATTGCTATTTCACAATGAGTTCAGTTTAGTCTAGTCAAAGTATTTTCAATTAATGTAACAATATATAATTCTACCTAACTGTAACCAAAACAGACTTTCAAATCATACCATGTGACTTCACTTAGCTTCACTTGACAAAGTAAGAAAACAAAATTTCACACAGCTACGACGCAAGAACTTTCAATCTTTGAGGTTGAACAGGCTCACATTCTCCCAAATCAACACTGATCAGAAGGCCCTAGTCAACAAAGGAAGGCTAGAAGAGATCTACTGCAGAAGTGAGGAAAAAAGAAAGTACAGCAGCTGTTCTACATTAGCTTTGTTTAGAAAAGACAATTTGACTAAACATAAACTTTGTAACAACGTTTAAGTTTGTGACCTTTTGAATTCAATTACTTAAGACTACATAGGGACTCAATGTATAAGGATGTCTGACCACCTCACTATGTGCTGTTCATTATGCACCTCTACTTTTAAGTTTGTTGGTATTAGAACTTTGGAACATTTTGTTTAATTCGAGGTATAGATTCAAGATTACATGCAATTTTTCTACTACATCCATCTTAAAAATTAAGACACTCATTCTTGGTGACCATGACCACAGAAAACCATCACCTAGCAGTTGACCTCTAAAACAAGCATTCACTAAT
Organism: Stegostoma tigrinum; assembly: GCF_030684315.1. NCBI lineage: Eukaryota > Metazoa > Chordata > Chondrichthyes > Orectolobiformes > Stegostomatidae > Stegostoma > Stegostoma tigrinum. Next base: position 15,913,828 of record NC_081354.1, read on the forward strand.
AAAGGAGTTTGATGAAGAACTCTCCCACTTAAGCAAAAACTGAGACAATGAGCTCACAGAATCAATCACTAGGATACAGTAGCTTACAGTTCCCTATCCTAAATACATGGGCAAAGATGGCATAAGATGTTTAATGGTAAGCTGCAAAATTTGACAAGATGGCAGGTAAAACTATACAAGCTAGGATTACCCTGCTTATAAATCACAAGCTAAAAGACCAATCAGATCAGCCTCTGCAGCACAACTGGTCAGCGTATTTCACTATCAATAGGTTGGTGGTTTGAACCATCCAAGGGCAATATCTCCACTCAATCCGCATTCAGAAGCATGTCAATGTGGTTGTCCATGGACACAAAAAATGTTTAGGGTTTTTGAATGAATTGATAATGCTCCTATTTCTGAGCCGAGGGGCCTGGGCTCAGGTCCCCTTACTTCAAACGTGTAATAACATTTTTGAACAAGTTGATTGGTATTTTAGATATTTTCTAATCAGTAAATAGTGGAAGTGATAATTATTCCTTTGAAGAAAGGAAACAAATTGAGCATTCACTACTTATCAAATGGACTGTCAACTATGGATGCATCACTAAACCTGTTAAGAATTTGATCACTATGCCTTCAGAGTTGCGGCATCTCTGAACATGCAATGCTGTGGTTTAGAACAAGTTAATAAGGCCTACTTTAATAGTTGGTGTGGAGAGAGGAATAATCGCATGCCCTCTAACCAAGGATCAGTATTCCATTGTCCAATGCCTGGTTAAGGGTCACTTCTGTTGTACTTGTTTTAATAACATTAGTGTACTGTATCTAAACACACTTGTACCTGGAATGAACCCATCCTGCAACTACTTGCACCCCAAGTCTCATGATTAAAATTAAATTTCATGATCCAACAAATGGACATTCATCAAGGATGACCAATTGTAAACCAGATGTATTTGAGTAAGACTCATGTATTGTGGGAATGTTGTTACACAGCTCGTGATATTTCCTACAAAAGATGATCTTTAGAGGGAGAAAGATGAAATTATCCAGAGTATCCCCTAAGTGTGCAAGTAATGGCATGAAAAGTTAACCGAAAGAAATTGCTGGAGACATGAGAAGATAAAACAGGACTAAATAGAGGGAAATTAAAAGTATCTTAAGGAAATAGTATTGTTTACCCAGGTGGTGGTCCTGGCTAAGAGCTGGAAAGCAGATAAAGCGCTTGGACTCAAGCACGCAGCATCATTGTGCTCCAGCGATGACAATATGATACAAATGTAGTGTGAACAACTACAGCAACAAATGCAGTTAGATATTTGACATAAGTGAGCAGCCTTTGCAGCATCTGCACAAAGGTAGGCCCTTGCGTGCTTTGCAGGATGACAGCACAAACTGGAGGTAGCCGAGGAACACAGTAATGTGCTGACACAAGAGAACAAGTAAAATAGAAGTTAGGAAACATGCATGATGCACCGCAAAGTAGCATGGCCTCCATTAGGAAGAAACCTGCACAATGTCGGGCAAGCAGCACGCTATAGTGAGTTTTGAGAAGATTTGTAGCTCGGGTTGAGGTTCTGGATGTGAGTTTGCTCGCTGAGCTGGAAGGTTAGTTTTCAGATGTTTCGTCACCATTCTAGATAACATCATCAGTGAGCATCCGATGAAGCGCTGGTGTTATGTCCCGCTTTCTATTTATCTGTTTAGCTTTCCTTGGGTTGGTGATGTCATTTCCTGTTCTTTTTCTCAGGGGATGTTAGATTGGCTCCAAATCAATGTGTTTGTTGATGGAGTTCCGGTTGGAATGCCATGCTTCTAGGAATTCTTGCACGAGAATTCCTAGAAGCATGGCATTCCAACCGGAACTCCATCAACAAACACACTGGCTCCAAATCAATCGACCATCCCCTGAGAAAAAGAACAGGAAATGACATCACCAACCCAAGGAAAGCTAAACAGATAAATAGAAAGCGGGACATAACACCAGCGCTTCGTCGGAGGCTCACTGAAAGTTAAATAGAGGTTCAGGTCGGTGACCCTTCCTCAGAAACCTGCTGAGCTTTTCCAGCAACTTTGTTTTTGTTCCTGATTTACAGCATCCACAGTTCTTTTAGTTCTTACATTCTATTTAAGGCAAATATATTCACATTGCCCAAGGGAGCTCTATTTAACTGATGTTACCTAGAATGGTGACGAAACGTCTGAAAACGAACCTTCCAGCTCAGCGAGCAAACTCACATCCAGCATGCTATAGTTGCTGCCGTCATAATTAGTGATTACAGCATTGCAACCCAACTTTGGTTGGACCAGAATAGCATTTGCAGTAGCCCCGCTCTAATCACACCACAATCTAGAATGACCAGAGAGGGTCAAAGGGATATCAGCATCAGATGTGATCCTTTGACTAAGTTGAAGCCCTTTTAAAACCCGCTGACTGCCCATTTCAATATTCAGAGGTGAGATTTTCCTGAAGAAATCTTACCCACATTTAATCAATCAGATATTAGGGCTGTTTTGTCAGCCTGAGCTTTTACAGTTAAGAGCAATTTACCTTTTCCTCCCTTTGCACTATACCTTCATCTTAAACTGGGAGAGTTAATAAACTGAGTTTGGGATGTGCTTTAAATTGATCAATAGAATTTATGTACAAATAGGCGGAGGCAAACCCCAGCTCATGCTGAGCATCTCTGCACTATTTATAAATTGGTTCAGGTATCACCAGAGAAATGTGGGAATGGAAGAAGCAATCTCTCAAATGTTGTTATAATAGGGCAGGTCACACATTAAGGGTGTATAGGCCACCAAGGAGGTAAGGAATTTGGAGCAGGGCGGGGAGTGGGAGAGATAGAATCCAATTTTATCTAATCAATACAGAATGGGGGGGGGGGGTGCACGCTCCAGAATTTTAAAATGCATAACCTGATTCTATTCATCGAGGTCTGAAGGAAGTTTTGGTGGAAACATTGTCCTTCATGGTGTAGGCAACGGTCACTGCACAAGTTCAGCAGCAAAACCAGAGATCATAACCTGTTTGTCCAGTTAACTCAATGTTGCATAGGGTCCCTCAGCACAAGAACACTGACTGACTAGCACAGGCCTCAGGAGGTGCTCTGAAGATCCCACAGCAAGGACGAGAGTGGTAGCCATTGCTTCACTGCCAGGAGGCCAAAAGCAATTAATGTCAATAGATACTGACTCTTCAGTGACCGAAGGTTTTGTGGTCAATAAACATGATTGTGCATGTCAGATATCAATGTCCGAATTAATGGCGAAAGACAGCTTAAAAGCAGCATCTTCTCAGATTCGAAACTTCTCTTGCTTATGGACATTAATAATTTCAACTTCAAGAAAGCTATTACAGCTTGAGAAATTCCACAAACCTGAAATTCTCAGGAGGCAAGGATATAACGGGTTTATCCAACTGAGGACTAACTTTTGAAACAACAAGGTCTGCATATATTAATAGGTATAAAATTGAATTGTTAGCACAAAATGTACCATTATTAGTTGGTCATATTTCTATATAGACATTACACGATGAATCTTGATTGCACCAACTCCTGTAACAGGGAAATGATTAGTGTAGACAAGTCAAATCTATGGCTCTGCATTCAGATGCCCAGATTTTGGCCTTTTTGCTATTGTATATCTGTATTTGGTAAAATTTATGTATACCCAAAATTGGTTAAAAATTCTAAAACATAAACTTTCCTAAAATTAGTGATAGTCATGATCCTGGTCACCTTGTTGCAGTTGGTAGGTCATCAGCCTTAGAAGGATTAAAACGATTAGAAATTTGATCATGCATCAAGCCAAACCATCAACACCTCTGATAGAGCTATCACAATTACACAGAATACTAAACTAATCTGCATCTTAAGCATTAGTTTAAGACTAAAACTTTACAAAAAATTCTTACTTGGACATTTGGTCGATTTCGCTTGGTAGCTCCTTCAAATGCTAAATATGATAACGAGGCTTGCTCACTTCCTCCAACATCAACTTTGAATATATCACCAGACTTCACAGTCACAATTCCTATCACGTATTCTCCTTTAGCTGGCACATACTGAAAAAATGCAAAAGGACACTTTTAAATTCTTCTCCGATGTAATTTACTCGGCATTAAATTCTGAGTTATAGTTACAAATTCTGGAAAAAAATGCAGCTGAATTTCTTAAACGCACTCCAAGCAGCAAATAAATAGGCAACAATGGAAATCTCTGCTTAAAATCACCAATTTGTTCAGTGTTCTCAGGGTATCAGGCACATTCTATTTAAAGAACAAAAACAAAGTTGCTGGGAAAGCACAGCAGGTCTGGCAGCATCTGTGGAGGAGAAAACAGAGTTAACGTTTCAGGTCGGTGACCCTTCCTCAGAAACCTGCTGAGCTTTTCCAGCAACTTTGTTTTTGTTCCTGATTTACAGCATCCACAGTTCTTTTGGTTCTTACATTCTATTTAAGGCAAATATATTCACATTGCCCAAGGGAGCTTTTGAACCACATCAGGCATCATAAAATCAAAAATTTACCAAGAATTTGAGTGAAAACAACAATTATTCAAATATAATGATGATCAGAGACAATGGAAACTGCAGGTGCTGGAGAATTCAAGATAACAAAGTGTGGTGCGGGATATTCGCAGCAGGCCAAGCAGCATCTTAGGAGCACAAAAGCTGATGTTTCAGGCCTAGATGAAAAGTCAGCTTTTGTGCTCCTAAGATGCTGCTTGGCCTGCTGTGTTCATCCAGCTCCATACTTTGTTATCTCAATTATTCAAATAGTTCTTCTGTGCAAATAAGTTGGCAAAGCTTCAGTTCTGCAGGAGGATTACTGGACCTGATACATTAAACATTGCTAAAGGAGACTAAAAGTTTCTCTTCACAGATGCTGCCAGACCTTGTTTTTCAAGCAATTTCTGTTTCTGTAAACTTCAGTAGCACTTCCCACATACTTCAACATATAAATCTGGGAAGTGACCAAACATCATCTCCTAACTTGCACAAATTTCTCAGTAATTTGATGTGGAGATTTGTATATCAGAATGAATTTTCATGTCTTAAACAATTTACTAACCAGAAAACAAACAGATGGGTTCAGGGTGGAATATAAAATAGCTGAATTTAATTTGGACTTCAATCAGTATGCACCTAATTGCACTTCCAGCACTGCTCAAAGGATAAGAAGTTGATTTTCTCTTCCTACACCATGGAATGGGTGATACATCTTAAGCACATTAGTTTGTAAAAGTGCCATGATTCATTAAAGAGCAACTCAAGTCTCACTGATGTATTTACTACACTGCTCCCTCCTCAATCCCTAGACCCAGTTCATCTCCCTCCACACCATAAAAACTAAGAGAAATGCGGATACTGTCGCTGTTGAAATGTTAACTCCGATTTCTCTGCACAGATGCTGCCAGACCCGCTGAGCTTTCACAGCACTTTTTGTTTTTGCTCCCTCCCCACCACGTCCTCCAGCACCACACCACCAGTTCCCACACCCCACAAACTCCAGTACCCAGTCCCTCCACACCTGTGACCACTGTACCCCCCTCCCCTCCAGCCCCCAACGTCCATACTCCTCAGGACTTCCACAACACCCCTCCCCCACCCGGGAAAAACGTAATCCCCTTTCCCCTACTGTCCCCAGCCCACAGCATCATACCGCCTGGACCTCCACTGCACCGGACTCATACTCCTCCAGGATCCCACAATCCACAGGGACCTCCAGCATCCCCTACACCGGGGCCCATTACACCCATCCTAGGCCTGACACCTCATTAGTGAGCGTTGTGGGGGAAGAGATCTGACCCGCCTCCCTCACCCGTTTCTGCTGCGACTCCACCCAGTAGACGGAGGGCTCCTTGTGCCGGAGCACGCCGGACTTGCAGGCCACCAGAGCATGTCCGGACAACTGCCCACAGCCCTGTCGCCTCAGGCCGGGCCCGCACAAGACCCTATCCCCGGAGTTGGGAGGGAAGGTAAGCACATCCCCAGGCAGCACCACCTGCGAGACGGCCCCAGCTGCGGGCCGTTCCATCCCTCCTCGGGGAAGACGTGACTGGGCCTGCCTTGCGTCGCGGCGCTACGTCGAACGTCAGTACGCAGACCCCGCCTTCTCACAACGTCGACGCACTGAAGTCATTCTATGACGTCAGCGCACCCCCGCACGATGTCACCATTGCGCCCGCCTCCTCGTGACGCCATCGTAGAGCCCCCTCCCAGGACAATAAACAACAATGTGCATTTGTATAGCCTCAGATCGAGGGTAGCGTCCTGAAGTCAATCCAGACTCGAGCCCGGCGATCAGGTAAATTTCAACACGGGAATAAAACAAAGATCTGCAGATGCTGGAATTCTCAAACGAAGACAGAAACTTCTGGAGAAACTCAGCAGGTCTGGCAGCAACTGTGGCGAGAGAAACAGATTGAAAGTTTTGAGCCCGAAGGGTCACTGAATTGAAACTTTTCACCTTGCGCTCATCCAAACAAGGATGCAAGAGACAGAGACAGCATCAGAATGGAAGAAATAGAAGCAGGAGTGGGCCATTCAGCCCTTTAAGGATTCATGACCAATCTGTCCCAGGCCTTGACTCTACTTGCGTTCTGGCTCCTCATAGTCGTCAACTCTCCAATATTGCAAAAATATACATTCTCATAAAATCATTGCATGGGCCTGATGGTATAAAATTCTCGGTCTCCATTTTACTGTGTCTTCTTGCAGCATTATGCTCAGAGAGAATTGTACTGCAGTTTACATCTGAATTGTGTTGCTTTATTCCCAGACACACAAGCGTTTGTGGTTGTAACGTGCAGATGCCAGATGCTGTAATAAATATCTATTGAATCCTTTGGTTCTCCACATCTTGTTCTTACGTTCATAAGTATCACTTCATCGAGTATGAATACCTTACTGAAGGTAAAAGGCCTGCAACTTAAGGAGATTGTGAAAGCAGAACACATCTGGGTTAATGTTGTTTATAAAGAAACTTCCGTCCTCCCAGATCACATGATTGGAACTTGACCAGAGCTGTCTTTTTCTGCAAAAATTATTCACAAAACGTTTACAAAGTAAATTTTTGTAACATTAAAATTATGGAAAGTGCAATAAAACTTTAACTTGCTTTATGCAACATGCTTGACTTATACTTACCTTGATCTATTCTTAACATTGCTAGAAGGAGATCAGAAACTTTTCATCTTGTACTTATCAGAAACAGGATTCAAATAACAGTTATGGCAAAAGAGACATCATATCCTTTTTTTCAAGTCTATTTCTTTCACCCTAGTTCCCATGAGTGCAAGAGAGTGTCAACTTTTAGTCTCCTTTAGCAATGTTTAAATTCTGTACTGCCAACTATTTACAACTATTAAGCGCTTAGCATTTACAATGTACCTTCCAAGACAAGCACGCAACCCAAGGGCAAATAATTTTAAATTTAAAATTCCAGAAAGTGTATTTGAATTAAATTTTGCACAGTGTTTTCCACTCTGAGGCATTTCTTACAATCTGAATTCTCTTGATATTAATAATGTACATTTTGGTATCAGGTGCACAGTGCAAGAAGTTCTACATAGTTTCCAGCCCCAAGATGTGCTTTGGATGAAAGGCCTTAAGGAGCTTGTCTGGTACTAGGAGCTTATGACTTTCAGGGAAAGACCGACCATCACCATTGTAACTCCGTCAACCTGAACCATCTCAGCAGCTCAAATTAATCCCAGAAACCTGTGGTCTGCAAAATCAAATAGCAACAAAGCAGTACAGTAACAGAGATAGTAGGAACTGCAGAATCTGGAGAATCTGAGAGAACAAGGTGTAGAGCTGGATGAACACAGCAGGACAAGCAGCAACAGAGGAGCAGGAAGGTTGACGTTTTGGGCCTAGACCCCGAACCGTCAGCCTTCCTGCCCCTCTGGTGCTGCTTTGCTTGCTGTATTCATCCAGCTCTACACCTTGTTAGCACAGTAACAATTAGGTTTATACATTATGGATCAACTTATAAAACAGTAGTACATTTTATGAAAATTAAAATCTCTAATGCATTTGGTAAATAATCAATGATCTCATGTATGTTTCAACCAAGCTCTCTGTTTTTCCAAGGCATAGAATACGCAGTGAATCCTGCAGATGCATTGCATCAGCCTCTCTCCAATGTAATGTACACACACTCACAACTAAGCCCCATCTCATTGACTCACTCAACAGTCTCTCTGCTCAAAACTGCACTCTCCTACTCTTTCACTCAATAGCCCCTATTCCTTCCTCATTTGTGGTTTAGCTGCTGGAGCGTGAGAGGCAGAGTCACTATCCTTTACAGGAGGTAGACAGGAGCATGAGCACAGTCAGGTTTGAAACTGCCATGCACCATTTCAGCTTAGCCACATGTCTTGCTGGTTGTTACCAACCCCCCACCCCCAACCTCCAGTAGTGGCTCAGTTATAATTGCCAACCTATAGCTATGCCAGGTTCGCGCACAAACATCCTGAACAGGTTTGAGCTTGCCAATAAAAGTACATTGGGCTTGCTGGCTCCCCCAGTGTTGTTATGTGGAATTAATCCACTGACACAGAGCTGTCCTGGTAGAGGTTCAGACTGACCCATTGCAACTCACAACCTCGAATTTGACCTCTCAGACATACTGGGATGTTTGGGGGTGGGGGGTGGTGCGGGGGGAGGTGATCGGGGTTGGTGGGAGGACTGAAAATCTGTTTTTAGGAATTTCCTAAAGGAAATAAGCAAAGTGAAATAATGTAGATGGGCGGATCAGTGGCAAATGCAATTTAATCTTGGAAAGTATGAAGTGATGGTTTTTGGGAAGATGAACAAGACAAGGGAGTACAAGGTTCAACAGTCAGACCCTTGGGGATACTGAGGATAACAGGGAGGTTGGAGGCATTATTTATGGGATGAGGGCATCGCTGGCTAAGCCAGTATTTATTACTGTTGGCCTGGAGTCACATGTAGGCCAGACAAGGTAAGGATGGCATCAGTGATAATCAGATGCTGGAGAATCCAAGATAATAAAATGTGAGGCTGGATGAACACAGCAGGCCCAGCAGCATCTCAGGAGCACAAAAGCTGACGTTTCGGGCCTAGGCCCTTCATCAGAGAGGGGGATGGGGTGAGGGTTCTGGAATAAATAGGGAGAGAGGGGGAGGCGGACCGAAGATGGAGAGAAAAGCAGATAGGTGGAGAGGAAAGCATAGGTGGGGAGGCAGGGAGGGGATAGGTCAGTCCAGGGAAGACGGACAGGTCAAGGAGGTGGGATGAGGTTAGTAGGTAGGAGATGGAGGTGCGCTTGAGGTGGGAGGAAGGGATGGGTGAGAGGAAGAACAGGTTAGGGAGGCAGAGACAGGCTGGGCTGGTTTTGGGATGCAGTTGGGGGAGGGGATGAGCTGGGCTGGTTGTGTGATGCAGAGGGGGAGAGGACGAACTGGGCTGGTTTTGGGATGCGATGGGGGAAGGGGAGATTCTGAAGCTGTTGAAGTCCACATTGATACCATTGGGCTGCAGGGTTCCCAAGCGGAATATGAGTTGCTGTTCCTGCAACCTTCGGGTGGCATCATTGTGGCACTGCAGGAGGCCCATGATGGACATGTCATCTCAAGAATGGGAGGGGGAGTGGAAATGGTTCGTGACTGGGAGGTGCAGTTGTTTATTGCGAAACGAGCAGAGGTGTTCCACCCAAGACCACCGACACTTCCGCCATCTACAATCCGACCCCCCCACCCAAGACATTTTTCCATCCCAACCCTTGTCTGCTTTCCGGAGAGACCACTTTCTCTGTGACTCCCTTGTTCGCTCCACACTGCCCTCCAACCCCACCACACCGGGCAACATCCCCTGCAACCGCAGGAAATGCTACACTTGCCCCCACACCTCCTCCCTCACCCCTATCCCAGTCCCGAAGATGACTTACCATATTAAGCAGATGTTCACCTGCACATCTGCCAATGTGGTATACTGTATCCATTGTACCTGGTGTGGCTTCCTCTACAATGGGGAAACCAAGCGGAGGCTTGAGGACCGCTTTGCAGAACACCTCCGCTCGGTTCGCAATAAACAACTGCACCTCCCAGTCGCGAACCATTTCCACTCCCCCTCCCATTCTTTAGATGACATGTCCATCATGGGCCTCCTGCAGTGCCACAATGATGCCACCCGAAGGTTGCAGGAACAGCAACTCATATTCCGCTTGGGAACCCTGCAGCCCAATGGTATCAATGTGGACTCCACCAGCTTCAAAATCTCCCCTTCCCCCACCGCATCCCAAAACCAGCCCAGTTTGTCCCCTCCCCCCAGTGCATCACACAACCAGCCCAGCTCTTACTCTCCACCCACTGCATCCCAAAACCAGTCCAGCCTGTCTCTGCTTCCCTAACCTGTTCTTCCTCTCACCCATCCCTTCCTCCCACCCCAAGCCGCACCTCCATCTCCGACCTACTAACCTCATCCCACCTCCTTGACCTGTCTGTCTTCCCCGGACTGACCTATCCCCTCCCTACCTCCCCACCTATACTCTCCTCTCCACCTATCTGCTTTTCTCTCCATCTTCGGTCCGCCTCCCCCTCTCTCCCTATTTATTCCAGAACCCTCATCCCATCCCCCTCTCTGATGAAGGGCCTAGGCCCGAAACGTCAGCTTTTGTGCTCCTGAGATGCTGCTGGGCCTGCTGTGTTCATCCAGCCTCACATTTTATTATCCAGGTAAGAATGGCAGTTTGCTTCCCTAAAGGACATTGACCACTGTTCTTTTTGAGTGTCCTTGATTCTTCTTCAGTTGTCTGGGGCCCAAGGTCGGAAATGCTCTCCCTGTACCTCCTCTGCTCCGAGACCATAGAACCATCCAGTTTTTACATCACTCAAAAAGGCCCTTCAGCTTCCTTTGTACTTGCTGCTCATCAAACATCTATCTATTCAAGTCCCATTTTACAGCACTTGGCCCTTATACTATTGTGTTTGAAGTGCTCATCTAACTGGTTCTTCTTTGTCTTGAGAGTTTCCGCCTCTAACATTCTTTTATGCGATGACATTCAGGTACCCATAAATCTCTCAAATATCCTCTAAGCCTCACACTGCTTACCTGAAAACCATGGTCTTGGTTATTGACCTATCTACTAAGGGGAAAACCTTTTTCTTATCTACCCTATCTATGCTCTTCGTAACTTTGTACAACTCAATCAGGCTCCCCCCTCAGTCTTATCTGCTGTAAGGAAAAATATCCCAGCCTATCTAATCCCTCTTCATAGGTCAATCACTCCAGCCCAGGAAACATCCTGGCAAATCATTTCTGCACCCTCTCTCGTGCATTCACATCTTTCCTACAGTGTAGTGACCAGAACTGTACACAGTACTCCAGCTGTGGCCTGATTAGTATTGTATACAGCTCCATTATAACTTGCTTACTCTTGTATTCAATGCCTTGACTAATAAAGAAAAATATCCCATATGTTTTCTTAGCCACCTTACTATCTGTCCTGCTGCTTTCAAGGATCTATGGACATTGTATAGCAGGCAAAGCCTTAGCAGTATTACCATTGGACTGTTAGTACAGAAACCCAGTTAATGTTCTTGGGACCCAAGTTCAAATCCTGCCATGGCAGATAGTGGAATTTAAATTCCGTAAAAAAAATTGGAATTAAGAGTCTAATGATGGGCACAAATCCATTGTCAATTTTTGGATGAATCCATTTGTTTCATTGCATAGATAGGAATCTCATAGGGTTGTGATGCTGGAGGAGATTGTAGAGACAGGGAGGGGAAGACCATACAAGGATTTAAAAATAAGGATGGGAATTTTTTCAAGAAGTTCCTTGACTGGACGCCAATGCAGATCAGTAAGCACAGGGATAATTGGGGGAGGGTCCCAGTGCATATTTGGATATGGACATCAGCTATGAGTCCCTCTTAGACTTAAAATGTCAATTCTGTTTTTGTCTCAGCAGATGCTCCCAGACATGCTGAGTTTTTTCAACATTCTCTGTTTTAATTTCAGATTTACAGCATCCATGATATTTTGTTTTTGTCACTGGGGAGCAGAGTTTGGAATGAGAACCAAAAAACATTGTCTTCAGCCTTCTCAGGATTTAATTGGAGTAAATTTCTGCTTATCCAGCAGTAATGTCGGACAAGTATTCCAGAGTGACAACTGCAGTTTTAACTTTATTCTACAATGAGACGGGACTTGAAAGGTTTGGGGAAAGATCAGGGAACAGGTTGACAGGAATTGGGAAAGGAGAGACTGTGAATCAAGTTGCAAATTGGGTACTTAGTCAGCTTTTGACAGGCAAATAGTTAAATGAAAGAGGTTAAGTGAGAAAAAGAGAAAGTAACAATGAAGAAAGCAACAAGTTCAGGCAAGTGGTGAGTTTGCCGTCAGCAACTTCATGCAAGATTTACTCACCTATTATTAAAAATCTTCCATGTGATGTGTGTATTTCTGACTGACATTTTTAAGCCATTTGCTTAAGTGTAGACTCAACTTTGAACTTGCTCATGTAAACACATTAAAGGAGCAAAACCCAAAGGGACTAGCCAACATTCATAAAGGAACAATTCCCAGAAAATTAATAAAAATGCAAAGTACTGCTGATGCTGGATTCGTAAAATAAAACAGAAAATGCTGGAGAAACTCAGCAGGTCTATCAGCATCTGTGGAAAGAGGTACAGAATAAGATTTCATGTCCAAATAACTCCTCTTCAGAATCCATTAAATTAATGCTTCTTTTTTGATGAAACAATAAGACCCTGAAGAAGGTGTTTGAATTGAAGCCGCTACCCTTTTTCTCTCAGAATCTGCATTAGCAGATTTCCAAAATGGTTTCATTTGTAACTAATGCCACTGTGGAGAACCACTTGCTCATGTGAAAAGTCACTCTGCCCCGACTGAAGGGCTTTACAGCTGGAACAGCGTGACCATTAAATCAGTTTAAAGTAGGACTCTGCCAGTAAGTGGGAGAAGAAAACACACATCCATAATCTATTCCACAGGTTAAAGTGGATCAAGGTAATCATTAGAATAATGGGAACGGAGGTCAGGGCAGTTGAATGTTCCTCCTGCAGAATGTGGGAGGTAAGGGTCACCACTAGTGTCCCTGCTGACTACATCTGCAGGAAGTGCACCCAACTCCAGCTCCTTGAAAACTGCGTTAGGGAGCTGGAGCTGGAGCTGGATGAACTTCGGATCATTTGGGAGGCAGAGGGGGTTATTGAGAGGAGTTACAGGGAGGTAGTCACTCCTCAAGTACAGGAAAAAAGCAGATGGGTTACAGTCAGGGGCCGGAACGGGAACCGGCAGGCAGTGCAGGGATCCCCCGTGGCCATTCCCCTCAACAATAAGTATACCGTTTTGGATACTGTTGAGGGGGACGACTTAACAGGGGAAAGCAGTGGGGCACAGGTCTCTGGCACAGAGTCTGTCCCTGCTGCTCAGAAGGGAAGGGGGAAGAGGAGTAGAGCAGTAGTCATTGGGGACTCCATAGTTAGGGGGACAGATAGGAGGTTCTGTGGGGACGAGAGAGACTCACGGTTGGTGTGTTGCCTCCCAGGTGCCAGGGTGCATGATGTCTCTGATCGTGTTTTTGGGATCCTTAAGGGGGAGGGGGAGCAGCCCCAAGTCGTGGTCCACATTGGCACCAATGACATAGGTAGGAAGAGAGAAGGGGATTTAAGGCAGAAATTCAGGGAGCTAGGATGGAAACTGAGAGCTAGGACGAACAAGAGTTGTCGTCTCTGGTTTGTTGCCCATGCCACGTGCTAGTGAGGTGAGGAATAGGGAGAGAGAGAGGAGTTGAACATGTGGCTACAGGGATGGTGCAGGAGGGAGGGTTTTGGATTCTTGGATAATTGGGGCTCTTTCTGGGGTAGGTGGGACCTCTACAAGCAAGATGGTCTTCACCTGAACCAGAGGGGTACCGATATCCTGGGGGGGAAATTTGCTAAGGCTAGTCGGGTGGGTTTAAACTAATTCAGCAGGCCGATGGGCGCCAAAATTGTAGTTCGACTATAGAAAGGGTTGAGAGTAGGGTGGTCCAAAATAAAGTTTCAGGGAAGCAAGATGGCACCGGCAAGCAAGAAGTTGGTTTGAAGTGTGTCTACTTCAATGCCAGGAGCATCCGGAATAAGGTGGGTGAACTTGCAGCATGGGTTAGTACCTGGGACTTCGATGTTGTGGCCATTTCGGAGACGTGGATAGAGCAAGGACAGGAATGGTTGTTGCAGGTTCCGGGATTTAGATGTTTCATTAAGAACAGAGAAGAAGGTAAAAGGGGCAGAGGTGTGGCATTGTTGGTCAAGGACAGTATTATAGTTGCAGAAAGGATGTTTGGGGACTCGTCAACTGAGGTAGTATGGGCTGAGGTTAGAAAAAGGAAAGGAGAGGTCACCCTGTTGGGAGTTTTCTATAGGCCTCCGAATAGTTCCAGAGATGTGGAGGAAAGGATAGCAAAGATGATTCTCGATAGGAGTGAGAGAGACAGGGTAGTTGTCATGGGGGACTTCAACTTTCCAAATATTGACTTGGAACACTATAGTTTGAGTACTATAGATGGGTCAGTTTTTGTCCAGAGTGTGCAGGAGGGCTTCCTGACACAGTACGTAGATAGGCCAACAAGGGGCGAAGCCACATTAGATTTGGTACTGGGTAATGAGCCTGGCCAGGTGTTAGATTTGGAAGTACTTGAGCACTTTGGTGATAGCGATCACAATTCTGTTATGTTTACTTTAGTGATGGAAAGGGATAGGTGTATACCACCAGGCAAGAGTTATAGCTGGGGGAAAGGCAATTACGATGAGATTAGGCAAGATTTAGGGAGCATAGGATGGGGAAAGAAACTGCAGGGGATGTGCACGTTAGAACTGTGGAGCTTATTCAAGGAAAAGCTCCTGTGTGTCCTAGATAAGTCAGGCGGGGAGGAAGCTGTAGAGTGCGGGAGCCGTGGTTTACGAAGGAGGTGAAATCTCTGGTCAAGAGGAAGAAGAAGGCTTATGTTAGGATGAGATGTGAAGGCTCAGTTAGGGCACTTGAGGGCTACGAGGTATAGCCAGGAAAGACCTAAAGAGAGAGCTCAGAAGAGCCAGGAGGAGACATGAGAAGTTGTTGGCGGATAGGATCAGGGTAAACCCTAAGGCTTTCTATAGGTATTTAAGGAATAAAAGAATGACGAAATTAAGATTGGGCCCAATCAAGGATAGTAGTGGTAAGTTGTGTGTGGAGTCAGATGAGATAGGGGAAGCACTAAATGAATTTTTTTCAACAGTATTCACTCTAGAAAATGACAATGTTGTCGCGGAGAATACTGAGATACAGGCGACTAGACTAGGCGGGATTGAGGTTCACACAGAAGAGGTATTAGAAATCCTTCAGAAGGTGAAGACAGATAAGGCCCCTGGGCCGGATGGGATTTATCCTCAGATCCTCTGGGAAGCCAGGGAGGAGATAGCCGAGCCTTTGGCATTGATCTTTAACTCATCATTGTCGACAGGAATAGTGCCAGATGACTGGAGGATAGCAAATGTGGTTCCCCTGTTCAAGAAGGGGAGTAGAGACAACCCTGGTAACTATAGACCAGTGAGCCTTACCTCAGTTGTTGGTAAAGTGTTGGAAAAGGTTATAAGGGATAGGATTTATAATCATCTAGAAAAGAATAAATTGATTAGGGATAGTCAGCACGGTTTTGTGAAGGGAAGGTCGTGCCTCACAAACCTTATTGAGTTCTTTGAGAAGGTGACCAAACAGGTAGATGAGAGTAAACCGGTTGATGTGGTGTATATGGATTTCAGCAAGGTGTTCGATAAGGTTCCCCACAATAGGCTACTGTACAAAGTGCGGAGGAATGGAATTGTGGGAGATATAGCAGTTTGGATCGGAAATTGGCTTGCTGAAAGAAGACAGAGGGTGGTGGTTGATGGGAAATGTTCATCCTGGAGACCGGTTACTAGTGGTGTACTGCAAGGGTCGGTGTTGGGTCCACTGCTGTTTGACATTTTTATAAATGACCTGGATGAGGGCGTAGAAGGATGGGTTAGTAAATTTGCAGACGACACTAAGGTCAGTGGAGTTGTGGATAGTGACAAAGGATGCTGTAGGTTGCAGAGAGACATAGATAAGCTGCAGAGCTGTGCTGAGAGGTGGCAAATGGAGTTTAATGCAGACAAGTGTGAGGTGATGCACTTTGGTAGGAGTAACCGGAAGGCAAAGTACTGGGCTAATGGTAACATTCTTGGTAGTGTAGATGAGCAGAAAGATCTTGGTGTCCATGTACACAGATCCTTGAAAGTTACCACCCAGGTTGACAGGGCTGTTAAGAAGGCATACAGTGTTTTAGCTTTTATTAATAGAGGGATTGAGTTCCGGAACCAAGAGGTTATGGTGAAGCTGTACAAAACTCTAGTGCAGCCGCACTTGGAGTATTGCATACAGTTCTGGTCACCGCATTATAAGAAGGATGTGGAAGCTTTGAAAAGGGTGCAGAGGAGATTTACTAAGATGTTGCCTGGTATGGAGGGAAGGTCTTACGAGTAAAGGCTGAGAAACTTGAGGCTGTTTTCATTAGAGAGAAGAAGGTTGAGAGGTGACTTAATTGAAACATATAAAATAATCAGTGGGTTAGATAGGGTGGATAGGGAGAGCCTTTTTCCTAGGATGGTGACGGCGAGCACGAGGGGGCATAGCTTTAAATTGAGGGGTGAAAGATATAGGACAGATGTCAGAGGTAGTTTCTTTACTCAGAGAGTAGTAAGGGAATGGAACGCTTTGCCTGCAACGGTAGTAGATTCGCCAACTTTAAGTACATTTGAGTCGTCATTGGATAAGCATATGGATGTACATAGAATAGTGTAGGTTAGATGGGCTTGAGATCGGTATGACAGGTCGGCACAACATCGAGGGCCGAAGGGCCTGTACTGTGCTGAATTGTTCTATGTTCTATGTTCTATTAGAGATAACAGCAATATATCCATGCCAGACACACATTTAATTGGAATGAGGCAGGAATCATGGCAAAAAAAACACAAATACAAATCTGCACACTAACAATGCACTATATCTAAACCACTGTAAACCTATGACAGTTTCATTCTAGATGTGAGTTTGCTCGCTCAGCTGGATGGTTAGTTTTCAGACATTTCGTCACCATTCTAGGTAACATCATCAGTCAGCCTCCGACGAAGCGCTGGTGTTGTGTCCTGCTCAACCTAAACAGATAAATAGAAAGCGGGACATAACACCAGCGCTTCGTTGGAGGCTCACGAAACGTCTGAAAACTAACTGTCCAGCTCAGCGAGCAAACTCACATCCAGAACATCAACCTGAGCTACAAATCTTCTCAAAACCCGCTAGTTTCATTCTAGTTTAACTTGAAGGACAGAGGCCTATCATACGTTCACAGCAACAATCGGATTGAGGCAAATTGAGCTTCTTTCCTGCCGTTATTAGACTGAAGAATGGACTCTCTAACTTCAAATTCTGTTAATCTTGTTAATGTTGATCTTGCTCTGCATAACTCTTGCGCAGCTGTAACCTCACTCTGTATGCCTCGCTCTGTCGAAGCACCCTTTGATCTGCATGTCCTTGCTTACTATGATCCGCTGGTATGGCTCACAAGCAAAGCTTTTCACTGTACTTAGGTACACATGACAATAAATCAAATCGAGTCAAGTTATTCAAGGAAAAGCAGTTGGTTCTTAACGCCATCTTGAATGTGTTAGGAACTGACACTCTGTTCCATAACAGGATTTTAAACAAAATTAATGACACATATTTTACAATAGTGTGGTAACATTTATTTTTCAAATCTACTTTTCTGTATTCTGGTTGATACTATCAAATGCTCTACTTCAGTCGCTTGCCATTCTGGGTGTCGATTTTTTTTTGCAGACAGGTGGCGCTGTAAGCTAAAGACAATCCCCTGTAGCCTGACAAAGGGCAGCGTGTAAGCATTCTTTCATTTATCGGGATCAAAGATAGCCCAATGATTAAAGATCCTCACTTAGTAATTAACACAATTTATTTGGTTGCTTTACAAATCTCTTTGAAGGGTAACAGGTGGATATATTTTAAAAGTCCAAGTCAGATAACATTTAATTTCTGTTTTAGAATGGAAAAAGTTGTATTCAGAAGAATGAATGAGTCAAACAAACAGTCATTGATGACAATCTTTGCTGGGTATCAATTATAAAATTATAACAATCTCCACAGTACATATTGGCAAATAGAGACTCAAGTAGGGAAATTGCTTCTCGTTACAACTGTCTTGATCCATTTCAGCTTTACATCCGTCTTTAGCTTCTTTCTGTGCCGGGCTGTGGCTGACTCTTTGCCAAACATGGCTCAGAGGCAGTACCCTCAGACCTGATTCAGTAGGCTGTATGCTTTTTGAGTTCAGCTCCAGGGGCACGAGCATATAATCTAGGCTGGCACTCCAGTGCAATATTCGAGGAGGAGCTGCCACGTCAGAGATACTGTCTTTTAGTTGGGACAGTGTCCTATCTATCTTGTGAGAAAAGGTTCAGTCACAGTATTCCTGGAGAAGAGCAGAGCGCCCAGTCTTATCTTTAGCCCTCATTAGTTGACTGCCGTTTATAGGATCTCAATGTATTCAAATTAGTAGCCATATTTTGTACATTACAACATTGAATAAACTTAAAAGTTAATGACCAAAGTCTTTGGGATGCTCTGAAATGACAAAAGACAATATACAGATGCAATCCTTCTGTGTTTCTTTGTAGTTACCAAACCTTCGAACTCAACATAATTTTATAGAAATCCTACCCCAGTGCCTTTTGGGCCCCCAACCATTGCACTAACTATTAGATTTTAATAGAAATTTGGCTCTGCATTTTTCCCAAGTTGGCCTCCACTCCAGCTGGCTCTACTCCGACTGTAAATTTTAAATAAAAATTCCCTTGTCATGCTGGCCACACTCCTGTTACAGAGGCTTGGCTTCCATTGTTAAATAAAAAAGGCCCAACTGCTTCTGTGAAATATGCAGATAACAAAAGGGTGGACCAGCGTGAGTTTCATCAATTGTGGCAGTGGAGTCAAAGCTCCTGAGTTAAGTGATCCTGCAAGCTGAAAAGTATATAGTTCTGATGATGACGTGAGTCATCCAGGTGATGAATTGTGCGTGGAGTTTCAAAAGTTAATTGGGCCTGAACTGGACATCAACTGGTTCAGTCTCAGTGAGTAGCAATGGAGGGAGGAGGAATTAGGGTTGAGGTAGAGAGATATTGACACGAGTCAAATAAGACAGGTTTAATTTTCTCAACACATTTTAGTGAAATTCTTAGCATGACTTGATAATAATGAGGAGCAGCAGTAAGCAATTCAGCCCTTCAAACCTGCACCATCATTTGATAAGATCTTGGCTGATAATCTCTCAGCCTCAATTCCACTTTCCTCTCCGTTTTTCCATAATCCTTCAACCCATTACTAATTAAAAATATGTCTGTCTCCTCCATCAATTTACTCAATGTCCCAGAATCCACAACGCTCTGGGGTAATGAATTCCGCAGATTCATTTGGACAAACAGCATGATGCCCAGTTTATTACCAAACATCCAGCAATTGGTTGGGTTATTTCTGTCGGTGCCTTGAATAACTCCACAGAGGCCAGTAACCTGTCACCAAGTCACCATTTATATGCACAAACACACTACATGCCCTCTGACCAGCTAGCTCACTGCCAGGCCATAGAATAAAGAGATTCTCAGAGACTCTGGTTTATATCTGTCAGCCAGGACTCCCTAACTGGTTCACATTGAAAGCCCCAATCAGGGATCTCACACTCAATGTGTTTCCCCGGCCAATCTTGTTCCAACAGGATATAGAATATAAAATATAGAACAGTACAGCACAGTATTATCCCACGAAGATCGAACTACCCTACATTATACTATCATGGCAATCACGACAGTGTCCTAAATAAAACCAAAGTGTGTTCTAATAAGTAAGTAACCCATAATGTCTGGCTCATTAATTGGCTCTGTAGATAGGAAAGACCACGACGGCTCTCAGCAGTGCCTTGCAACCCACTGAAGTTATCACAGCACCAATCTGCAGCCACATTGCATACACAATCCAGGAGTGCACCTCTGTCACTGTTTAGTTTATGGCAGCTGCAAGTTGCATCAAATACTTTGAATTCCGTAAGAATCGTGAGAAAAATGTGAAACATAAGAGACTTGCTTCAATGCTATCCTATCCCTGGATAGATTGTGAAGCTGTCTGATGTATTGCTTTTGAAAAGATCAGATGCAACCAAGGAATTTTGCAATGTGTAGTCAAGTAGGAATTGTGAAGGTTTGAGTTCACGGTGGGAAAAATCTGTATAGGAATGGTAGAATGTTCGGAGATGCTGAAACTATACCAACAGGCCAGGTGTGGTAGCACCGTGCTTATGTTACAAGGATAATAATTGAGAAACCTCGATAAATAATTGAGAGAGATGAACTCCAATCCAACCACATAGTTGGAGAATTTAAATTCAATTGGCTTGTGTCAGCAATGCTACTCTGGTTGTTGCAAAAGCCTGTCATCTTCAATAATATTCTTTCAAGAAACAAGTTAGCTAGCCTTCCCCAATCTAGACCTATATGGCTCCAGACCTGTTGCAATGTGGTTAATTCCTAACGCCCCTCTGAAAATAGTGTAACAAGATCTTTAGTTGTATTCTTGAAGGTGCCACTTTCTCAGTCTCACTTAGAAAATGAATGAGAAATAGACGATAAACAGCAGTGCCCACATTCCAGGGAGGAATTAAAAGGAAGCTTATTGGTGCCATTGACGAGAATGTTTCTGAACAGGAAACTGCTTTAACATTAGTCAGATTGCAACAGGAGCCTATGATGGCTTTAGAAGGTCTGTAAGTTTCCCATATATCAATTTTGACAGGTTACATGTGAAGATTTCAATGTGTACCTTTCTCTTTTTGGACATTAACAGAGATTCCACCATTTTCAGAAGTTCATTATTTTCCTTTGCATTCATAAGATGTGGTTATTGCTCGGAATTGGAACTTGTCCTGATTCAGACAGCCAGTCACCAATGAAGCACTCCCAGGTCAAGATAATAAAGTGTGAAGCTGGATGAACACAGCAGGCCAAGCAGCATCTCAGGAGCACAAAAGCTGATGTTTCGGGCCTAAACCCTTCATCAGAGAGGGTTCTGGAATAAATAGGGAGAGAGGGGGAGGCAGACCGAAGATGGAGAGAAAAGATAGGTGAAGAGGAGAGTATAGGTGGGGAGGTAGGGAGGGGATAGGTCAGTCCAGGGAAGATGCACAGGTCAAGGAGGTGGGATGAGGTTAGTAGGTAGGAAATGGAGGTGCAGCTTGGGGGGGAAGGAAGGGATGGGTAAGAGGAAGAACAGATTAGGGAGGCAGAGACAGGCTGGGCTGGTTTTGGGATACAGTGGGGTGAAGGGGACGAGCTGGGCTGGTTGTGTGATGCAGTGGGGGGAGGGGACAAACTGGGCTGGTTTTGGGATGCAGTGGGGGGAAGGGGACGAGCTGGGTTGGTTGTGTGATGCAGTGGGGGGAGGGGACAAACTGGGCTGGTTTTGGGATGCAGTGGGGGAAGGGGAGATTTTGAAGCTGGTGAAGTCCACATTGATACCATTGGGCTGCGGGGTTCCCAAGAGGAATATGAGTTGCTGTTCCTGCAACCTTCGGGTGGCAACATTGTGGCACTGCAGGAGGCCCATGATGGACATGTCGTCTCAGGAATGGAAGGGAGAGTTAAAATGGTTCGCGACTGGGAGGTGCAGTTGTTTATTGCGAACTGAGAGGAGGTGTTCTGCAAAGTGGTCCCCAAGCCTCCGCTTGGTTTCCCCAATGTAGAGGAAGCCACACCAGGTACAATGGATACAGTAATACAGCATTGGCAGATGTGCAGGTGAACATCTGCTTAATATGGAAAGTCATCTTGGGGCCTGGGATGGGGATGAGGGAGGAGGTGTGGGGGCAAGTGTAGCACTTCCTGCGGTTGCAGGGGAAGGTGCCGGGTGTGGTGAGGCTGGAGGGGAGAGTGGAGCGGACAAGGGAGTCACGGAGAGAGTGGTCTCTCCGGAAGGCAGGCAAGGGTGGGGATGGAAAAATGTCTTGGGTGGTGGGGTTGGATTGTAGATGGCGGAAGTGTCAGAGGATGATATGTTGTTTGTCCCCTCCCCCCATTGCATCACACAACCAGCCCAGTCTGTCTCTGCCTCCCTAACCTGTTCTTCCTCTCACTCATCCCTTCCTCCCACCTCAAGCCACACCTCCATTTCCTACCTACTAACCTCATCTTGACCTGTCTGTTTTCCCTGGACTGACCTATTCCCTCCCTACCTCCTCACCTATACTCTTCTCTCTACCTATCTTCTTTTCTCTCCATCTTTGGTCCACCTTCCCCTCTCTCCCTATTTATTCCAGAACCCTATCCCCATCCCCCTCTCTGATGAATGGTCTAGGTCCGAGACGTCAGCTTTTGTGCTCCTGAGATGCTGCTTGGCCTGTTGTGTTCATCCAGCTTCACACTTTATTATCTTGGATTCTCTAGCATCTGCAGTTCCCATTGTCACTCCCAGGTCAAGGTTAGTACTGCCAGATAGAAAGTAAATCATCCTCCATTCTGCATCAAAAACATTTTAACTGCAAACTGAAGAATCAATGTTTGCACCAGTTTGAAATGTTCTCCCTTTATTTTCAATGCCAATCAACCTGTGGTTTCTCTGCTTGAGATTATCAACCAACACAGTATTGAGTTGAAACCTGTATTGTAAACTTATGTGAACCATGGACTGAACTAATCACATCTAAACTTATTTCACATGGGTCCTTAAAACAGCAAGTGTAATAGACTCCCAATATACAGGCTTGAGCTGGCTTTGAACCAAGAAGCAATAAGCCACGTTTTAACCAATTCCATCACAGGTTTCCTTTCAGAACATGTGGGTTGTATAAGCTAACAGTTCTGAAAGAGTTAATGTTGGCATTGGATTTAGTTCCACCCAATCTGATGATTCACTCAGTCTTTAGGTGGGGACCCAGGTAATCTAGCACAAGGTACCAATGGACACAGACACGTCATCTCACCATCCCAATGGTCTTTAAGTAACTTTGCCTAATTAGTCAATGCAACTTCTTGCTACTATTATCATGCAATTAACTGCCTCATGTTATATAAAACAAGTATGTCTTTTTCTTATAATTTATCCATCACCCACCAGAGTCCTCAGGCTCAGTGTCTGAAGGTGGAGTGGTAACAGCATTAAAATTTAAACACACTGGGTTCAAAAAGAAAATAAGAAACTGGAGCAGGAATAGGCCATTCAGCCCCTCAAACCTTTTCCACTTTTAAATAAAATCATACCTAACCTGACTGTGGCTGTGATTTCACTTTCCCGGAGTCCTCTCTATAGCCCTTCACTCTCAAGGACATAAGATCATAAGCAATAGGACCAGGAGTAGGCCATCTGGCCCAACAAAGCCACTCTGCCATTCAATAAGATTATGGCTGAACTTTTCATGCACTCAGCTCCACTTACCACCTGCTCACCATAACCCATAATTACTTTACTGTCCAAAATCTATTTATCTTTGTCTTAAAAACATTCAACAAGGTTGCCTCAACTGCTTCACTAGGCAGGGCATCCCATGGATTCACAACACTCTAGGTGAAGAAGTTCCTTCTCAGCTCAGCCCTAAATCTTCTCCCCCTTATTTCAAGGCTATGCCCCTTAATTCTGGTTTAACTTGCCAATCAAATCTTGTCAGTCAAAAATCTGTTTAACTTAGCCTTGGGTACATTCAGTGAAAGTCCTCTACTGCTCACATGGAAGGGAATTCCAAATACCAGCAACATTCTCAGATTCCTACTCATCACTGCCCAAAATGGTAGACATCTGATTTAAACAGTGCTCATTCGTTCCAGACCATCCTTGAGGAAAATAAATCGGTGCATGCTCATAGCCAAGGTAATAATTAATTGCCAAAACCCCCTCGTTGAAAGACAATTGCAAACTAATGACATTCTCAACAGTGTTCTGACAAAGTGCAGGAGTTTTAAAGATAGTGAATTATACTCAATTATCATTCTTGAGCTCTTGACAGTATTGATCCTTGTCTGTGGCATTTGGCAGTGATTAAGGTAAAGACAATGTATTCTTTTTATTTTAGTGACATGATTTCATTAATTAATGAACTGGTTTGTTTAAGTTTGGAGATAAGAAGACAAGAAAAACTATCGTTTACATTCTAGGTATCTCAGTGGAAGTATTTTTGAAGTGTGATCACTGTTGAAAAACAGGAGATGCAGCATTTCAATAGTGCACAGAAAACTCAACAAACAGGGATAAATTAGAACTCAGATAATCTATTTTATGATGCCGATTAAGGGATAGATATTGACCAGGATACTAAAGGTAACATCTTTGCTCTTTCTCAAAATAATGCCGTAGCATCTTTTACATCCACCAGAGCAGGCATAACTGGTCTCAGTTTAGCATCTCACCCAAAATACAGCATGTCTGTCAGTGCAGTAGTGCCTCACTACTGTGTTAGAGTTTCAGGCAGATTTCAGTGCTCAGTGAGGCTTGAATCCAGAACTCTGTGATTCAGAGGTGTAAATACTTTTAACCAAGCCGTGTCTGATACTAAATTAGATAACAGACCAAACCCCCTCAAAATATGTCAAGGAGATAGCCTAGGCACTAAAATTTTCTTATTTTAAAGACAAGTGCCAGGCATTGTGTTCCAGATGTAATTCCATTCATCAAACTATTGGGCTTGAAGCAAAACACACTTTATTCATACACTATAGTTAAAATACAAACTAAATTTAAAAAGTTGTAGCTCGATTGAAATATTTAACAAAATAATAAACTACTCATTACATTCCAATACAGTATGTCTTATAAGCACACCCCTGTAAAGGCAAAGTAAATAAAATAGATGGTCACATGTGCAATTCTAGCAACAGCAATGGAACCCAAGCTTTAGCTGTAGCAAAGGGAGAAAGAGAGGTGTCGCATCTTTTGCAACCCCAACTTCTTCTGAAAGCTAAACCAAAAATCCTGGGTCTGTGAAAGCCACCCATTCAAGCTGCTTCGATTGTTCCAACTTTAAAAAAAAACCCAAGGCTTCACAAAATATATCTCTTAAAGCTATGGTATTGTCACAAGTCTAAACTGAAGCAATTTCAAACAAGAATTCCCTATTTAAAATGTTTTTTTTAAATCTAGAGCACTGTAACATTTTTTATGACTGATCTTTATTCTATAATGATGCCATGTTTATATATAACCAAAACTGCATCAAGCAAAAAGAAAATGGATTGATGTTGTGATGCAAGCCAGAAATAATTAAATGTGAAACACCATTTTTGAAAACTTTAGTGGGAAAAATTAGGATCGAAGACCAGGATATCTTTGAAGTGCTAAATGGACATTAGAAATGAAGCTTAAGTTTCCAGTGGTGGCAGTTACTTATCCTCCCAAAATTGCCTTCTTAGAAATAGATGTGAAAATGGTTTTTACCTGAAATAAAGCTTCTGATGCTGGCTTTTGGATTCAATGATATTTACCACGGAATTCTGAATGAAATGAGAAGTGCAGTATACTAGCCATTTCTTAGTAACTAGGCCAACTTTAGGGTTGTTGCTGTAAATTTTTGCACTTCCCATATTCGAGAAAGTGAATAAGTCAGAAATGCGAATTATAGGCTGGTTGACTGTCAATTATAAGGAAGATGCTGGAAAGTTATTAAGAATTTGAGTACAATCATCAGAAGAGATGGGCAATAATGAGAGATTTCCAGTATAGCCTTCAGAAGAAGATTTCTGACTTACTAACTTGATTGTCAAAGACTTCAAGGTTGATGGACTACAGTAGGAGAGTTGATGTTGTAAGCCTTCATTTCTGGAAAATGTTCAATAAGATTTGACACAGAAGGCTTTCGAGTAAAATTGTATCATGTGGACTTGATGGTAAGAAATTGTGCTCAACCATGAATTGGTTTCTCTCTGATGGGGAGTGACATCAATATAAGGAGTGTTGTAATTGCCAAGTTAATGAATTAAAGACCCAGATGGATCCAAGTGGGACAATTTCTCTTTGAAACTCGCCTAAATGATTTAACTGAAGGCAATGATGGAATCATTCAGAGGTTTGATGATGACATCAACATTTGCACAGAGATCAAAAAATTAAATGAAATCATTACAGCAGAGTTCAATTTAGATATTCTGGAGAATTGGGCAGATGTTATAAATATGAATAAGTAAAATGAGATGCATCTCTGTGTGGCTAAAGTCAGATGTGCATACCATTTAGGAATACATTCTAAAGTCTATGGAGCAGGAGAGAGAGAAGACAGAGGTAGTGACAAACCATTCAGGTCTTTATAAATGTCATAAGGCTGTTGTGAAAACCAATTAAATTTAGGTCAAGTGCTATGCTGCGATGACAATGAAATTTACATTGTATTTAGTGAGTTTTGAGAAGATTTGTAGCTCTGGTTGAGGTTCTGGATGTGAGTTTGCTCGCTGAGCTGGAAGGTTAGTTTTCAGACGTTTCGTCACCATTCTAGGTAACATCATCAGTGAGCCTCCAACGAAGCCTTCGTCAGAGGCTCACTGATGATGTTACCTAGAATGGTGACGAAACATCTGAAAACTAATTGTATTTAGTTTTCTGCGTTTAGAGTCATGTACACTTTTGCCATTTATGGCAGGCAATATTAACTATTGGAGATGATTCAGAGGAATCTGACCAAAGTTATTCCTCATCTAGTTCTCAGGGGAGACTTAAGGAATTGATGCCATTTCTTCTTCAGTGAAATTAAGATTTAAAAGATGCTGTTAATTTTTTTAATATCATGAAGGTTGTAGATTATGGCCAGCTGACTGAACTATTTGGCTAGGAACTGGAAAGGCAGGAGATCAGAGCAAAAAATATATCAGCAACGAGTTAGCTTAAAGGAAGTACTGGACTTTATTATGAATGCTTATACTGTCTTGTAATTTTGGATTATTTGCATCCCTGCCAAAAAATTCTTGTCAAGCTACTGAGAGAAAAGGCAAGGCTTCATGGCTCATTCTGGGCAATTGAGAGTCAGCCACATTACTGGGGATCTGGAGTCACATGTTGGCCACACCAGGTCAGGATGGCAATTTCCTTCACTAAAGCACATTAGCGAACCAGATGGATGTTTTCCAGACAATCAACAATGCATTCACAGTCATCATTAGATTCTTAATTCCATATTTTTATTGAATTCAAATTCCACCATCTGCCGCGACAGAATTCGAACCTGGGACCACAGGACCTTAGCAGCGTCTCTGGATTAATTGTCTAGCAATAATACCACTAACCCATTGCCTTCTTTAAATTTAAATAACACTCCAGCCAATTCCATGTTCACCAAATCACAGAAGTGCTGTTCTGATGAGCTTCCAGCTTCATTACTACAACAACCTATTTCCATTTTCTTAATTGTTGCCTTAGCCGCAGAAGACTGTGCTCTCATTAGAGAGAGATAACTGGCAATGAGTTTCCAATGAGAGCCACCATACCTCAGTTCAGTGAGAATGGGAATTGCAGATGCTGGAGAATCCAAGATAATAAAGTGTGAAGCTGGATGAACACAGCAGGCCAAGCAGCATCTCAGGAGCACAAAAGCTGACGTTTCGGGCCTGGAGCCTTCATCAGAGACCCGAAACGTCAGCTTTTGTGCTCCTGAGATGCTGCTTGGCCTGCTGTGTTCATCCAGCTTCACACTTTAATAGCTCAACTCAGGTTGAGAAGGCAGGACCTTCATGCTGATGTTAGCAAGTATGAGTGTTGAACCTATACTGTTTGTAACACTCTGCATTGTTAAATTCCTGTCTAGCCAACTGAATTAATTCATAACTGGAGATTTTATAATTTTTGTACTCTCTTACTATGTCCAATCTTGGATTTTCTGCCCATTTGAAATGCAGCATGTCTTCCTGACTCTTAAAATTGTTCAGATTGAAACATCATAGTTTCTTAATGTCCTTACTGAGATTGGAACTTTCTGACAATAAGTAGGATCTTCTGTTTTAAATTAATTTTAAAATGAATTTTAAAGTTCCATACTTAAGATAGGCATTGCATAATTAATTTAAATCAAGAATGTGACATTGAGAGATGGCAGTTCTTATAAGGAAATGTTTATTCTTCATTTGTGAATATTGTTATTGCAAAACTTGTTAAAAGTGAATTCACCAAATGAAACAATTACTGCAATTCGATCAAAGGGAATACAGATTTTCCAATTCAAACAGGGTTAATTTTCAGTAATAATACTTTGAATTAAGCATCCATGGGATTATGAAACATTCAGCTGGCTACATGTACCACCATGCCTTTGTGTATGTAGGTTGTGAAGACTGTTGACACTGTTGAATTATCTCTGTCTCCCTGATTGATCTTCAAAGCAGGGACACTACTCAAAAGGTTTATGAGAATAAAACTCCAGCGCATTTCATGTGTTAGTCTGGCTATTAACCAGAAGGATGGAATGTGACTGCATACGGATAGACAAAGACTGGACTTTGCTCTCTGAGAAATAAGGCTGTGTTTTTCTTTAATTACTTTATGTCTCCAGGTCTGCCAGTAAGTTTGAAAGAGTCTGCCTTATTTGTCTGCTTAACTTTTCGTGATTTTTGTTGCAGATTGCAGGTCATACGGAATGATTCTGTTTTGCCTTGACTGTAACTATTTAGGAATAAGCCTATTTAATTGTGTAGGTGCCCCCAGTGTCTAATTTTATTTGTCTTCTGAAATAGCAGAAGGTCTAGCAGAGTTGCTACATGATATCCAGTAACAATCTGAAGTTTCAATGCTTGCCTGGATACATATATACAATACATTTATTCATGATGTAACTTTCTGGTTCACAACAAGTAAAGCTTTGCTTCCCAAAAGACCGTTCATGCTTTGGGAATTAGTGATCAAAAATAATAACTCCTCCTTTGTCAGATCTTCTGGTTTGACATTGATATCTGTCACAGGCTTGAAGGAATAAATGTTCTGGTGATATTTTCTTTTCATTGTTTTTCATAGCATTCAACAGTATAGGTTTCATCTGAAACAAAACTGCTCTTAAACAAGCCAATTATTTTAACTTAACTATCAACAACCAATCATGGCATTTATACTTTCAGTTCCTCAAACTGGCTTTGATTTTCTACACCACATACTTTTGTAGCAATTGCTGGCCAGAGTTGAACAGTTTAGATTAACTTTAGAAAAGGGAATTGCCTTGAATTCAACAATGCATTCATATATAGGATTACCCAGTGTCCAGGAAGATCAGTCTGTCAAAGGCCGCCTTTTAAATGGTGAAAAGTATGGATTTAGGAATCGTGCTTTATTAATGTTTGCTGCAGAAGTCTCAATCCTAGTTTTGTCCTAGCTTAAAAAGAGTGAAGGATATCAATTCAGAGTCTAACAAATAAAGGACAGCTTCTGCTATAGGACCAAAATTACCAACATTTCTGCAAGCAGCTCATGAGGTAGAACATCATATGTTGAGCAACGCATTTGCTCACATCATCTTTGTCTGCCATAAGCCAACCTGCACCTTGAATGGTCATTGATAATGGGAACTGCAGATGCTGGAGAATCCAAGACAATAAAATGTGAGGCTGGATGAACACAGCAGGCCCAGCAGCATCTTTGTGCTCCTGAGATGCTGCTGGGCCTGCTGTGTTCATCCTGCCTCACATTTTATTGCCTTGAATGATCATGGCAAGTTAATGAAAAACTGGTACAGACAGAAGAGGACCATAGGGTCTGTTTCTGTGCTGTATGACTCTATGATTCTATAAAAGCTTAGAGGATTATGGGCCAAACACAGGCAAATGGGACTAAAACAAAGTTTGCTGGAAAAGCTCAGCAGGTGTGGCAGCATCTGTGGAGGAGAAAAAATAGTTAACTTTTCGGGTCCGGTGACCCTTCCTCAGAGCAGGGACTAGTTTAGTTCAAGAAGCTTGGTTGGCATAGATGTGTTGGACCAAAGGGTCTATTTCCATAATGTATGACTTTACTAAGTGGAATGTGAAGTACCACGATGTGATGTTTTTTGCTGAAACACTCTGTCTTCCATATTATGGAGTTTAGAGATTGCCCTTAATATCCCAGTTATTTATAAACATTTGTCAACTCATTAATTTTTGTTTGAGCACTTTGTTATTGTAAAAAGCTGTAAATAATAATCATGACAGTATTTCACAAACTATCCATGCCTTTTCCCTTGTTTCATCATTAGTCGTGACACCTGTCAAAAATGTAGTTACAACAACAGAACAATTTTTTTGCAGATTAGGATATCATTTTCTTTGATAAACACCATCAGGCTTGTTTCAAGCCATGTAATTTTAAGTTCAAATCTCCTTCAAACTGACAATGTCAGGCAAACACTGTTTTCCTAGTGAGGAAAAGCATTTTAGTCATTTTTCGTTATCGTAAACAATCTAAAATTTGAAAAGGATTTATTTGCTTTATTGTTTTTACCAGACCACCATGGGGCTGATTTGTTGCTGCATTTATTGACATTGTAATCTGAAATTTTGAGTGCTGAACACAGAATCTGTTGTTTAGTGTAGAGGGCATGATTCACTTCGGTATTTTCCCTAGGCTAGGCCAATTTCACTCCCAGGTAGCACAGAAAGTCATGAACAAATTAACTATTCAGTAAGCAGTCCAGTAGAAATACTGACATATAATCAATTTTAAAGATATTTTCATAGCACGTGAGTATTGCTATTTGTTACATTTGTAGCATCCCTATTTGCCCTTGAGCTGAGTGCCTGCTAGCCCATTCCAGAGGGCAGTTAAGGGTCAGACAACTTTGCCGTAGCTCTGGAGCCCAATGTAGATCATACTGGATATAAATGTCAGATTTCCTTTCCTGATGGATGTTAAGTGAGCCAGATTAGACAATGGATGATGGCCACCGTTTCTGAGGTTAGAATTCAATGCTAAGATCACTAATTCATTGAATTTAAATTCCACCAGCTGTCAATATGGTATTGTGAACCTATCTCTGGGTTGTGAGTACAGTGATGTTACCACCAAGCGCAAAATTATCCATTATTGTTAGTTTTATTAACTGGCACCTCAAGTCACAGAGTAAACAAAGTAACTTTGTAATTTTTTTGCAAAAAACAATGGTAATGGTATCTCAAGGTCTGACTGGTTTTTCTGTATGCCTCTTTCAGAAGTTTCTTTATGGAAATGCATTAATGTGCTAGAGAGCCCACAGCATTGACTTATTAGAATTGTGCTAGCAATGCTAATTTTGATGAGGCCATTTCTAGATTTAATAGAAATATTTGAAGTTATAAAAGCCTTTAAAAGGGGGATAGGAAAAACTATTCTTTAGGGAATGTCTCAAAGAGGTAATCAATTTTCAAACTTTCAAGAAGATTGACAAATATTATAAGTCCTTTGTCTGCACAGGTGACGGATGGAGCAAAGGATACTTTGTAACATTAAATGATTAAGAGGAAGGGCACTATTTTTTCATAGATCATAGAATCTTCACAATATAGAAACAGGCCCTTT
This sequence comes from Stegostoma tigrinum, assembly GCF_030684315.1. Lineage (NCBI taxonomy): Eukaryota > Metazoa > Chordata > Chondrichthyes > Orectolobiformes > Stegostomatidae > Stegostoma > Stegostoma tigrinum. The sequence goes on from NC_081354.1 coordinate 15,945,382, forward strand.
GGCCCAAAAAGTCCACACTGACAACCAGTGCATCCCACCTAGACCCATCCCCCTATAAACCACCTTAGCTACACATCTCTGAACTCAATGGGCAATCCACCCAACCCACATCTTTGGACTGTGGGAGAAAACCAGAGCATCCCGAGGAAACCCACACATACACAGAGAGAATGTACAAACTCCACACAGACAGTCACCCCAGGGTGGAATCGAATCTGGGTTCCTGGCACTATGAGGCAGCAGTGCTAACCACTGAGCTACCATTCCACCCTTCAGGGAGCATTTAGTAAATAATTTTAGCAGAGGAAGTTGCAACCCTCAAGACTAGGGGCAATTTTTAAAGTGAGTGGAGAGATATTTATAAAAGATATGGAGACAAAAATTTTATACAGAGGCTGGTTAGTGTGTACAATTAACTTCCTGAGAAAGTGGTTCACGTGGGTACAGTTACAACATTTAAAGAACACTTGGATAGGTACATGAATAGGAAAGGTTTGGAGGGATATGGACCAGGAGCAGGTATGTAGGACTAGTTTAGTTTGGGATTATGTTTGGCACAGACTGGATGATTCTGTGACTGCTGTCTCTATGGTTCTACAGCGAGCGCAGGACAGTGTGATTAGTTTGAATTGTTTCAGCAATAACCTAGCACAGATGCGATGGGTTGAATAGCCTCACTCAACGCTGAAATTGTAAGTGGTTCCACTCTGTACTAGATGATAATTGGAATGAGATGGTCCACAATAAGAGCTGCATTTTTCAAATCATCATGTTTTTGATTTTAACGTGAAAGTTAAGGTTTATATGGAAGGTATGGCTTGCCTAATTATGATATGGTCTTCTCGAAAGCTCCAACATGTGCAAAACATAGTACAACAAGTCAATCTTCAGACTGCTCTGTTTGCTCAATGTCATCTCTATGGCTATTTATGTACATTATGATCTACCAGTCAAGAGGACTGCTTTATCCTGAATGGTGTCAAGCATCTTGAGTATAGTTTGGCCTGCACCCATCCAGGCCAGTGTTCCGTTATCTTTGCCAATTTAACCTTACAGATGGGCAGCCAGGAAGTTAGTTACTTGCTAGAGTGTATCGAACACTACCCTTATATACTATTAGTGCCCATTTCACTCCTTTTTTACTCAAAACTAATGTTACTAATCCAATGGCAGAACTCTGGGCTCGGCTCCACCAACACGACTATGTCTGCATCCAACTGTGACCATCAGATATAGCTTCTAACCAAAGTCTTCTGGTGACCCTAGTGGAGTTTAGCATTTGGCAGTGACCCACGCTCGTTGTTATGCTCCCCATAACAATATGCTGTCCTCTACTGTAGTCCAGTCTTTCTGGGTCCAACTGGCTTTCAGTTCTGGCTGTGACAGTCTTTTGGTTTCCCACATCATCACTAGCTGTTTCAATTTTTCCAGGACCGGTACTTTCGGAGTCCAAAGTCTGACATTGTCAGTTGTGGTGGGAAGTGTGTCGAGAAGATTGAAAACTGTTAGAGGCTCTTCCAGTGGTGGTAGAATCAGTGGTGTACCTGCCAGTGGTTGGACACGCAACGCAATCATATTTGCTACTTGGCCTCTTGAAAGAGTTCCAATTATAACTTAATTATAATTATATGTACTTAGTATTGAAGCACACTGCTGAATTTGGCCTGAAGCTATGGGTGGCACTGCCTTGTCCTTTCTACGTAGACCTAGCAGGGGTTTGTGGTCCGTTATTATTAGAAATTTACGTCAGTAAAGATATTGGTGGAATTTTTTGACTCCACATTTGATTGCCTAACCTTCCCTCTCTGTCTGGGTTTATTTATGCCCTGCATTAGCCAAAGTCCAGTTATGCATATGATATTGTGTATTCCTCTCCATTGGCTCATCTATGAGCTAATACTACCCTGACACTGTATTGTATGTCAATACCAGATCTTGTTTCATACCATGCCAAAAACTTAGAGGATGTTGTTTCTTCACTCCCCTGAAAGCTATGCTTTGGCTACGTGACCATTTCTAAGGCTGACCCTTTTATTAGGAGTTGATATAAGGTGCCAGGATGGATGCCAGGTTATAGAAAGTAGAACATAGAACAATACAGAGCAGAACTGACCATTCGGCCCTCGATATTGTGCTGACCTGTAAACTAATCTAAGCCCATCCCCTTACACTATCCCATCATCATCCATATGCTTATCCAAGGACTGTTTAAATGCCCCTAATGTGGCTGAGTTAACTAATGTTATGTATGAACGTACCTTAATAATTCACCAGCCCAAGGAAAGATCTAAACTCTGGTACAGATGGGGCAGCCAGGGGGCACATTTGATCACTGTCACTTTATCTTCAAATAGTTGTCACCAAGTCTTGTTCTCTCTGTAGCCCAAGTAGGCCATTTGCAGTGCATGGAATACATTTGTCCCTTCTAAGGTGTCTGCCCACCTAGCAAAAGCGTCAAAGGTCAGTGTCCAAGTTCTCTAAGTTCTCCTTATTTGTCCTCCCTGCTATGAGAATGTCATGCAGATAAGTGGTGACCAGGGGTAGGCCTTGTAAAATGTTTTCCATCGTCCACTGAAAAGTTGCATTTCTTGTTGATGTCCCAAAAGGTAGTCTTGTATGTTGGGGTACAAGCCCTTATGGGTATTAATTGCAAATGTCTGGGAATCCTGATCAAAACACAGGGTATACATGGCTCATGTCCAGCTTTGTGAAGGACAGCTTCCCCCATTGCACCATGGCCAGCTTTACATATAAATCCTCTGGGCGAGGGTTTGGCTATTTGCCCAGCTGCAAGGAGTGGTTTACCATTTGTTTAAAATCACCACAAAGGCGAACTGTCCCACTGGACTTCACAATCGATGCTGCCCGTTCAGCAAGCTAGACTAGTTTTGATGGTTGCTTCGCTTTCCAGCCTTTGGATTTCTGCCTCTGCTTTTGCCCGCAAGGCAAATGGCACTGCGTGGACCTTGCAGAATCATGAATTGCTTCCTGGTCAACATGCAAGGTGGCCTTGGCTCCTCTGATAGTCCCAACACATTTCTCAACCAATTTTGCCCCATCCGTCTTGGGCCAAGCCTTTTACTGCAATCAGTAACTGAACCGGTTGCTTCTCATAACAGCCAGGAACTGAAGTTGTACCCTTAATCTGTAGGTGTTCCCCAGTATAGTTTCTCAGTCTAGCCAAGGTCTTGCACAGACTTAAGGTTTGGAGTCCAGAATAAATTTTGTTGAAGGCTGCTTCTACAATCACTGAAATGGCTGAAGAGGGATCAACCTCGATTAAAACTGGGTGATCATTTAACCAGGAGTTCATTTTGATTGATTTGGACATAGATGTTGCTAAGCAATTTCACTGTCCCAAACCAAATGTTGGCAGATTTTCCAGGATGTACACTGTCCTGGACAATGGCCTATGAGTTCTCTTACTCAATTTAGGCCTAGTAGGACTGTTTTGTTGTCTTGAGTTTTCTTGAATGGCTTGCCAGAAGAAAATTTGACGTCAGCTTTTGTGCTCCTGAGATGCTGCTTGGCCTGCTGTGTTCATCCAGCTCCACACTTTGTTATCTTGGCTGTGGTTTGGCTTTGTTTTGTTGTTTTGCCTGTAGGCTAACCTAGAGTCCTTCAGCTCAGAATATGTCCTGAGCGAGTCTATGCAATTGCCTGCACTCAAAGGATGCTCTCCAAGCTCAGTCAGAATACGTGCAACTCATTTGCCCCACTTGCTGCATTTTCCAATGATAAAGCCAGTTGTAAGTGCCCCTTTGAAGTCCAGTTCAACTTCAGTTAGTTAGTGTATTTGCATGGTTACATTATTAATCCCACATACCAGACAGTCTCTCAGCATCTCATTGATGGTTGAACCAAAGTTAAATGCCTCTGTCAGTCATCTTAATTTTGTTCACAATCTCAATTTAGATTACCCTGGTTCTTGAATTGAAGATGATAACATCTCAGAATTAGAGAAAACTTGGGGTCATAATATTCCTCAACTGTCAACTCTTGAAAGGTTTTAGTATTTGATACCTCATGGCAAGTTAGGCTCCCAATAACCAAAAAAGCTATGGGTCCACAAGCTGTCAGGAGAATTACTCGTTGCTTTTCCTATGCCCCAGTGTCACTTAACTGGAAAAAAATAACACATTCTTTCCACATGCTGTGCCCACTCCTCGACAGCAGAAACAAACAAATCAAGCTTCCCACATAACAGCACAATGCAAGCATTGCTTATCCCAACTCAAGGACAACTGTTGCAACTGAGCTTCTTTAGGACATGTTTTACACCGAGTGCCACTGAAGTAACTCCACAGAAACCAGTTTTTCATCACCAAGTCACCTTTAATTTACAGGTGGAAAGTCCTGGACACAGATCAAACTACCTCAGAACCAGCTTTCAGAGTGTGCTGATGCTCTTGTTTATATCTGTCAGCAAGGGCTCCCTGATTGGACCAGGTTAACAGCCCCAATCAGGGAACTCATATCCTATGAAGTCCACCTAGAATCATAGAATCCCTGTAGTGTGGAAGCAGGCCATTCAGCCCGCCAAGTCTATACAGCCCTTCCCAAGAACATCCCAACCACCCCACCTCCTACTATATCCCTGTAATCCTGCATTTCCCATGGCTAAACCAGGTAACCTACACTTGGCTGACCCCATTACAGTCACTACACATACCATTCCCCTTTTTCCTTGAGTGGCAAAAAAAACCTTGTTCATTTGCCTCAACATAGTGGTGTCCAAATTTCCAGTTTCTAATTACTATTTCCAATAAACATATATGCAGTCCTTATATAGACCTTTAGTCCTGTCTTTCATTTTGTGGTTTAAAACACAGAGATGTTTTTGCCACCAAGAAGAGGATGTCAATCTTCTTGAAGATGATTCATCACTTGATCTCATGTCAACAAGCAAGAGAGTAGACACACAATGCAGCATCTTTCACTTGAAGATAATAAAACATCCCAAATCACTTGAGAAATGCACTATAATTCAAAACTTGACCATTACAAGCCTACATTAAAATACGTGACCTGAACATGTAGCTTTTAAAGGTTGATTGAGGTGGTAAGATTTATCAAGAAAATTCTAGAACATGGGGCCTAGGCAACTGAAGGTACTGCCAACAATGTTAGAACACTAAGGATTGGGGGTTCACGAGATTTGCAGTAGCATTGACTTTAGTGATGAAGCTAGAGAAAATATCTTCACATGGTGAATCACTGAGTCGAGATATTCAGGAAAATATGAGTTTCTATTCAACCTCCTTCCTTCAGAGCAACATATTTCAAGTAAACAATGACACACTTTATGATCGAGTACGCTATATGGAATAGATTTAAGTAGCATCTGGTTTGACTGATGAAATTCCAGTCCTATATTGTGAGCCCTCTGAAGAACTGGTAAAAACACCACTCCATTGTACACTTTACATCAAAAGTTTAAATAAAAAAAGTCACTACTTATATATTCCAAAAACCTCTGAAGGCATTTTGTTCGTGTAAGCGGCTGTAGTTACTTCACTGAAAGATATTTTCCTCAAATGAGTCTTCCTGATCTAACTCTTGACCTGGCCTCTGCCTTTTTGAAGAAGAGGTTTATTAACCACTTTCTTTCTATGGTTTGTTAATGGATCTCTCTATCTATTTTTATGACCTGATCCCGAAAGATAGACCTTAATCACTCATGGCAGACTTCATTACTGTTGCTTACTCCCTTGCTCAAGCATTTCCCGTATATAACATTGGACTATAAAAGCATAAGACAAGCCAAGCTTTCCTCTCATAATACTTCAAAGGCATCCTGTTTATATTGGAAAGCTCGTTGTTCCAAAGTATAATGAAATTTGATTATTAACCCCTTCCTCCCCAAGGTGGTCAATATATTACTCTATAGAATTTCTGGCAATGTTCTCTCTCAAAAAATCTGGGCTTTTTTGGAGTCATTATGAAAGAATCTTTTAAAAAGCATTAAGATTCATATATCAGCACATAAACTTCACCTTGCTATGAAGAAACTGCGCATTATAAATCTTATATTTTGCTAACTTCTTGATTTTGGACATTTCAACTGAAAGAGAAAAAAATGCTGGATGAAAATGCATTGATATTTATGCCTAGAGTTGTGCTGTTCTTAGCTGATTTGGCATTGAGCACAGTTTCTCAAGAATCACTGATACTGTTAAGTCAGCTACACTGAAGAATTCTTGCTTTTCAGCTTCAAGCTATTTCCCCACAAAGTGATCGGAATTTGTGGAAAAATCTGTAGAATGACTTTCAGAAGCGAGCTGATAAAATTCATCCTGAGCTTTTTAAATTGGAGATTGCATGAATGCATGTGTGTGAGAGAGAAAATGACATTTTTATTGCACTCTGTTCATTAGGGTATTACAAACATCAGAAGTAAAAGCAAGACATACCCTGCGATCAGAGAGAAGATATGCATACAAAGTTTTCTATTTTCTTTTCAAAAGCATTTGAATTTGAATCCAATACCTGGCTTATGGTTTGTTGTGAATCTGATATAGTCATTGCTAATGGTTTAGCATCTATTAGCTGTTTGTAAGAGATTAAACATATAAAGATAAAACAAGAAAATCTTGTGGCAATGTTCCTTATTTTACTCTATTTTCCTTTTTCAAAAAGTTGTACTCTGAAAGCAAATAAAAGCTTGATGACTAAACATTGAGGGTTGAGTCCGAAGGCACAGGAATTAGGAGAATGTTCCACAAGGTCTCTCACCACCTTCTTGGGAGGAGGCGGATAAGGTAGGAGTGGGGGCAGAAGACAGAACAGTAAATGGAAGTAAAATAACACACAATGAGATGGCATAAAGGGTTTGAGCAGGTAACTCTAAATAGATCAGTTTGTGATAATGTTGGGAATAAAATTTCTTTAGGAAAAGCAATGTCTAGTCATAAGGCAAAGGGAGGAGGGTCGTTATTCGGACAATGGAAAGCGGAGGAACAGCTGAAGATCAAATTTTCTCTGAGCCCCTCGTCAAAAATGCACCATCCAGTTGCTGGTTGTTCCTTTTCCTATCGTGCTACAATGATAGGCATCAGCTCTCAGTCAAAATGAAAGGAGGATGATAATGACAGAGTGATGTAAAAGTGAGAAGAGCAGGAGGAGATCAAAAGTGAGGTATGCACACAAATGCAGAATATATAGCACAGCTGTAATGCAGTGCACATAAAAAATCAAGCTCTCCAACTCATTTTGTTCAGTGCTGTGGCATATAAATCACTGTATTCAATTGATATAAATACTGTAGATACTAGTTCCAGCTAAATTGTTGAAGTTCAGGTATATCCTTTTTATGCATAACTTAAACAAATTTATTGTAGAAAACTGGGAAATGATGGGTACAAAATTATTTTCTCCAATTCAATTTACGTGATTGAAGAGTGATCAGTTTCCAGATTGAGATAATTGGTGGACCGTGAATTTAGAACATGTGCAGAGTTCAACAAAGTAAGTGTTATGAAGAAATTGAGAGAAATAAAAAGAAAACAATTTTGGACTAGTGGAGGAGTATCACTTTGGTAGGGAACAGATTGTAGGATTAAGGGAGTGAAAAGAACAATGAAAGGCCGTGATTTAAACTAAAGAGCTTCTGATTCTGGATTATATCTAGTTGATTCAGTGTTGACCTGTTTAATGGCACATTATTGGCATGCAATATTTTGTATAAGGTAACGGTTCTGGAAGATTTAATGTTGTGGTTACATTAACTTCAACGAAGCTAATGGTAACACACACAGTTTTTGAGCATGGACAGTTAGTTTTACACCGATGGGGAGCAGATGTCTTCTGTGCTGCTCCCACCAGTTATCAAACCTCCAAATCATTACATTGTAGTTTGAAATTTTGGTCGTGTAAACTCTGTTTTACCTGTTTGAGTTGGCTGGACAGCTGGTTTGCAATGTAAAGCGACACCAAAAGCACAGGTTCAATTCCTGCACCAGCTGAAGTTACCATGAAGGTTTTACATCTTAATATTTCCCCTGGCTTGAGGCTTGGTGACCCTCAGGTCAAACCAGCACCAGTCATTTCTCTTTCTCTCTCTCTCTCTCTCTCTCTCTCTCTAATGAGAGAGGAACGCTATGGTCCTGTGAGACTATGTCAGCTTTACTCACTTAAAAATTATTAAATTTACAACAGGTGCCTAAGTACAACAACATATATCTGTTTGGGATGAATTTTTATCTTTGAGAAAAGGGAGATGTGTTATATCTCATGATCAATATAGCATTATGCCATTGAGAGACTTGCTATCATTCACTTGCCTTTTAGAGGTACACAACACATCTTACTGCCTAGTAAATTTTCAATAATATTCCTATAGGGCACTGAACATAAAATCCTAGCCTACTAACAGTAGGGAGAAAACAGGGAATCAAAGATCAGTAAGCCGAACACTAGTAGTGGGGAATATTCTCAAATTCATTATCAAGGACTTTAAAGTGGGACATTTAGGAAGCAGTGGCAGGATTGGACAGAGGCAGCATGGATTTATGAAGGGGAAATCATGTTTGATCAGTCTGTTGAATTCTATGAAGTTGTAGCTACTAGAGTTGACAAGGAGGAGCCAGTCAATGTAGTATATTTGGACTTTCAGAAAGTGTTTGACAAAGCCGTGCATAAGAGATTATTGTGCAAGATTAAAATACATGATTAGGGGAAGCGTATTGAGATGTGGCAGACTGAAATGTATTTCAATATCCTTTCATGTAGCAATTACATTTACTGATTGTTTAGGTGTCAGAAGCAGCAACTCAAGGTTTTCCCACTCATCTTATGTTCACACCTAGCTGATACACTACATCAAACATAATGGGAATTGCAGATGCTGGAGAAGATGAGTTGTGTACCTCTAAAAGGCAAGTGAATGATAGCAAGACAAAATACAATGACATAGAGAATATAAAACAAAAAGAAATTGCTGGAGAAACTGCAAGTGTGGCAGCATCAGTGGGGAGAAAACAGTTTAAGTTTTGAATCCAGTGATCTTTCTTCAAAACTCTGAAGAACTTCACTGCTTGTGATATGGTATTAGATGTGGGGATTTTCCAGCACTGAAATCAAAAAGCACAGTTGCAGTAACTGCACCTTTTCCCCTACCAGTTCCTGTTCAAACTATTGGGGCTATGCTTCAGAACTTGGAATTCTTCTCTAAACAATGACAAAACTGTACAATAGTTTTGTGCTTAAAAAAAGCAATCACTACAGATCTTTTGAGCAAACCAGAATATTTACAAGTGGATACACTTTTATCACTGCTGGGAAGAGACAGCTTTAAGGTATATTTCATTTTAAATCAATGTTAAATCTATCAGAGGAGCAGGAAAAACGCAATAAAAGATTTAAAAGCTTTGAAGGTACATTTTGAGCCATGTGTAAATGTTATGTATGAATGATACACATTCAACACTAGGGAATGAAGTCATAAAGAGTCCATTGATTAATATGTAACATCAAGAACTCAGCTGGCAGAAAACCATGAATTTGTGCACTTAAAGGATGAGCTAATTAGAGACCTATCCACCACGGCTCTCCTCCACTTGGCTCTCTCACTGTTAAACTTCTCCTTTTAATTCAACTCACTTCTGCCAAGTCAAAGGAGTGGCTATGGGCACCTGCATGGGTCCCAGTTATGTTCTGCCTCTTTACGGCGTATGTGGAATAATCCTTGTTCCAGTCCTACACTGGGTCCCTCCCACAACTCCTTTTGTTGGCACATCAATGACTGCTTTGGTGCTGTTTCACGCTCCAGTCTGGACCTTGAAAAATTTGTTCATCTTCCCTCCAATTTCCACTCCCCTATAACTTCCATATCATCCATTTCCCAACACATCCCCACCTTTCCTTAACCTCTCCATCTCCACAAATGTATGGGCCAAAAGGAAGTATACCAAAGAGGTACGAATGGCCACTGGAGAGAATACAGCTAAAGTTTCTGACAAATTGCTGTACGCCAGACAACACGTCTAACCTGAAGAAGTTACCCTCCTCCCTCCGGACCAACCCCAGGGAATCTCTCTCCCAGTGCAACTCTCTTGTAAGCTCTTCAGCCTTGAAACTGCTCGACCATGTCCTGAAGCAAACCAGGTACCACAGCCACATCACCTTCCTCAGCACCTGCCTACGGAACCAGATCATCCCCAAGGGACTACCTGTCCGTCTTCCCTGGCCTGACCTATCCCCTCCCTACCTCCCCACCTATACTCTCCTCTCCACCTATCTTCTTTTCTCTCCATCTTCGGTCCGCCTCCCTCTCTCCCTATTTATTCCAGAACCCTCACCCCATCCTCCTCTCAGATGAAGGGTCCAGGCCCGAAACGTCAGCTTTTGTGCTCCTGAGATCCTGCTTGGCCTGCTGTGTTCATCCAGCCTTACATTTTATTATCTTGGATTCTCCAGCATCTGCAGTCCCCATTATCACTATCACACGTTGGTTCAGTCAAGTCAATATGCATGGTTTGTGAGTACTGGAAAGAGGTCTGCAGAAGGAGACCATCAGCTCAACAGAAAATACCAATAGGCACTGGGCTTCATGCAACATTATGAACACCTCAGGGTGTGAAAAGTGGCACAACATTGTGACACAAAAATGAAACCAGCAGAAGTTAAGACAAGCAATGGCACCACAGTAATGCCAAGAGAACAGATTACGCTGTGAGCCCATTACAGTAGCATGAACCGGGATCTGGAGTTCCAAATCACAGACAACAAGGAAATGCCACTCATCTCAGCTGCAGCAAGTATATGATTACTACGCCTGAAGTAATCTTCACATGCCAAAAGGAGATTTATGATAAATTGCAGTGTTTGAGACCGTTGACAACAGTGCGCATCCTGGATGAGTGCTTGGATGTGTTCAAACAAAACCGAAAACACTCTGTGGATGCTGGAAATCTGAACAAAACACAGAGAATATTGGAGAAAAACAGCAGGTACGCAGCATCTGTGGAGAGAGAAACAGAGTTAATGTTTTACAAGGAGAGAGGGGGAGGCGGACCGAAGATGGAGAGAAAAGAAGATAGGTGGAGAGGAGAGTATAGGTGGGGAGGTAGGGAGGGGATAGGTCAGTCCAGGGAAGACGGACAGGTCAAGGAGGTGGGATGAGGTTAGTAGGTAGCTGGGGGTGCGGCTTGGGGTGGGAGGAAGGGATTGGTGAGAGGAAGAACAGGTTAGGGAGGCAGAGACAGGTTGGACTGGTTTTGGGATGCAGTGGGTAGAGGGGAAGAGCTGGGCTGGTTGTGTGGTGCAGTGGGGGGAGGGGACGAACTGGGCTGGTTTAGGGATGCGGTGGGGGAAGGGGAGATATTGAAACTGGTGAAGCTCTCTGATGAAGGGTCTAGGCCCGAAACGTCAGCTTTTGCGCTCCTGAGATGCTGCTTGGCCTGCTGTGTTCATCCAGCCTCACATTTCATTATCTTGGATTCTCCGGCATCTGCAGTTCCCATTATGTCTAATGTTTTACAAGTCTGGATTACTCAGATGTGTTCAAAGTGTTTTCCAGGAGAATATTGTCTCAAAGTAAATTAGAGTGTAAGACCAATCCAGCTTTGGCCCAGCAAAATTTAAGCTGCTCTCAAGGCCAGGCTGACATATGAGGCAGAAGGGTTGGAAATGGAGGGAAAAATCGAGGAAGTGACTACTCCTAAAGAATAGATAAGCAGCATGGCAGCAAGGAAACAACTTGGAAAGATGAGAGTATGCATTTTCCCAAAGAATCTTTTAAAAGCATAGGAAGAGGTCATTGCCAACCTTTGAAAGAATTTTCCCGGTACTTGCAAAGGCGAAACTTTTCACCCTAGATGTGAAGGGTGATTACTGGCAAGTAATGCTCAATGTAAACAGCAGCTTCATAACTCATAGAAGAATTGTAGAATTCCTACAGCGTCAGAACTGTTTGGCCTATCAAGTTCACACTGACCTTCCAAAGCAGATCCCTCTCAGATCCATGGCAACCCCATAACTTTGCATTTCCCATGGGTAATCCATCTAGCCTGCTATTAACTAGAAAGCCTTCAGGAGATGTAGGCTGTTTCACCTGCTTTTTGGGATTTCCACTGTCAAGGATTGTCTACACAGACAATAACAGATAGTTCATGATCTTCCTGGTGTGGAAACAATTGTGGATACCTACCAGTTTATTGATAGAGATGCAATGGAAAGAAGCCTTTGATGAACATGATCAAAATTTGGCGAGGCCATTCAAAAGAGCTCACCAGGTGAACCCAAAGTTGAACAAGAAAAGAATTGTAATTAAAGAAGTCTGCAATCCATTACTTAATATTTTACATCCTGACGGAAAGATGCTTTTGCCTGGATGTGAAATGGTGAGACCTGTAGCAGCAATGATGCCACTAGCACCTGTGAAAGCAGCACAATAAGTTTTTGGATTCATCAACTATTTGGCAAAATTCTTGCTCGGTATGTTGTCAGAGTGTGAACCACAACGGTCATTGATGTTCAGTGAACTGGGGCACAGAACATGAAGTCGCATTCACTAAAATCAAGCAAATAGTAATGGCAACACCAGTACAGAAATATAACAACATAAATGATGAAGGCAACCCGTAATATGATGCCAGCACAGTCAGACAGGGAACACAACACTAATGTAGCTCGGTCAACTGGTTGCATTTGCACAAATACAAACAGAAATAAAGTACGTCCAAATTGAGGAAGTGTGCTTCGCCATTGGCTTTGCTTGTGAACATTTCTTGAAAGAGACAAAATGCCAAGTAAGTCAAACTACAAGCCACTTAAAAGCATTTTCCTCAAGTTGGTACTTTCTGCTCCAAAGCATCTGCAAAGGATGTTTCTGTGGTTACAGACTTAACATCTGGATGTGAAATACAGGCTACAGAAGCAGATGCATATTGTAGTCGTGCTGTCAAGAGCAGGCCACCTGATGAAGGAAATGAAGGGTGTGACAATAGAATGGAAAATCTCTAAGGGCCAACAAGCAGTAGCTTGTCATGCTCCAGATATCACCAAACCAGCAAAGATATCAAATATAATAGGGGGTAGATAAATCAAGCAAACTGTACAATAAGATGCCAATTTCCACCTGCCTAAAGAAGTAGTGAGCACAGAGGACCGAGAATCCACCTGCTGCAGCAAAGTATATTGGACCTATAGATTTGAACTTCCAACCATCATCGGCATAATTGGCATACTCTACAGGGGAATTGCAGATATTATTCCAACAGAATTGAGTGTAGTCGTGCTAAAAAGAATGTAGAGCATAGTACATAGAACAGTACAGGCTCTTCGGCCCAGAGTGTCGTGCCGACCTATTATCCTACTAAGATCAATCTACCCTGCATACCCCACATTTTACTATCCTCCGTGTGACTATCCAAGAGTCACTTGAAAGTCTCTAAAGTATCTGACTACACCACCACTGCCAGCAGCGCATTCCACACACCCACCACTCTCTGTGTGAAGAACCTACCTCTGATATCTCCCTTATAACTTCCTCCAATCGCCTTAAAATTATGCCCCCTCCTAATAGTCATTTCCGTGCTGGGAAAAAGTCTCTGACTATCCACTCTATCTATGCATCTCATCATTTTGTAAACCTCTATCAAGTTACCTCTCATCCTTCTTCATTCCAATGAGAAAAGCCCTTGCTCCCTTAAACTTTCCTCATAAGACCTGCCTCCAGTCTAGGCAGCATCCTGGTAAATCTCCTCTGCACCCTCTCCAAAGCTTCCACATCTTTCCTGTAATGAGGTGACCAGAACTGAACACAATATTCCAAGTATTTAAAGTGTATCCATGCAAGAAAACCCAGAACGGAATCAAGTATGAGGAAAACAAGAAAAGTGTTATGCTGGACTGACATGAGGAACAAAATCAAAGACTACAACAGTCAGCGTATTGCTTGCAATGAATATTAATCTAAGGAAGCATGATAGCTGCTCGTGGCACATGACAGCCCAGGCAGGACAGAGATGAAACGGGAGCAGTTGCCTTCACGCTAACAACAACTGATTGTCTTGATTCAGTGGAGTATTATTATGACTGGGAGGTGGGCCGGTTGACTTCAATGATTACCACTCAGATTGTTGAAAGCCCAAAAGCACACTTCAGGCATTATGACATTCTGAACATCTCATGAGCAACACTCAATTTCAGTTCATGAGTGATGAATTCAGTCACTGCATGAAAGATTGGGAAATTCAACACCACACATCATCTCCACACTGTTCACAACTGAAAAGAAAGGCTGAGGCAGCACTGAAAATCGCCAAGTGAATCATGAAGAAACTGAGCAAATCTAACACAGATGTATGTATGCAAAGCCATCCTTGAATGGAGAAACACACTTTACTGAAGCAGGGAAACTAATGTCAGAACCTTATCTTTCAGTTGCAAAAAAACAAGCTACTGAAGTAATGGGTGTGAGTGAAGAAATCAAGGTAAAACTGCTAAAAGCCAAATTTTATTTCGACAAGAATGTCAAATCAGTGCCAGAGTTGACTCTTGGAGAGTCGGGCAGTGTACAACCAATCAATGATTGCAACAAAAGCCAGTCCAAGTGGGCAATTTGGGACCTGCATGGACCATCTGTCTTCTTGGCCATATGCAGTGGACATGAATGACTAGATGTAGCTTAACAACTTCTGACACATACTCCCATCCGGAAATGTTGTTCTTCAACTGCATGAGTCTGATAAGGGAGAAACAAATTGTACACTGCCTGCACACATTGTATATCAGCCATCAAATCCAGACCTCCGCAGAAACAGAAATTAAACAGCAGCAGTCACCACAGCAACAAGAGACGACACAGGAATGACACTTCAACATCACCCAGATCAACAGCCGGTGGCAGCAAAACATATGCAATTAAGAGACCGGCGTGATTTGAGGATTTTATGTGAAATGCACATGCAGAGACTGTTGGATCTAACAAGTGACTGAGGCATGACCACAGAAGTGTCTATAGTTAGTAACTTGGGTTAATGGTTCAAAGTGTGCCTTTTTACTTGAAACATATGCATGATAACGCATGCCTTTTTCTTTACTTTGTGTGAAAAGGGGATATCCTGATGGAAAGCCCAACATTTACAAATGTCCCAATCTGACATAGACATTTAACGTCCACCATAATTGTACAAACTATCAGCAAATATCTTAAGGATAACTTCACTAAAGATCTTGCGTTGAATAGACACTTAAACACCGGGCAGGGATTCAAATAACCCTACAGCAACTAATCAGATTTAAACTCAATTAATAAATGTGGAATACCTAATCTAATCTCAATAGCAATGGCCAAGACAACTGTAATCGATTGGTTTTTAAACCTATTAGGTTCATTAATGACCTTTAGGGAAGGAAATTGTTTGGGCTATATGTGACTGTTGATTCAAGCTACCCTCTGAAACAGCAAAGAAAGCCCCTCAGCAAAGGGGCAATTAGGGACACACAGCAACTTCTGGCCTTGCCAGAGGCACCACATTGCTGGAAACATCCCAAATCTCAACGATACTAGAGGACAAAAAAATTCTGCAGAATTTTCCTCAAAAATATTTACACCAGATCTGACCCCTGCTGGGATCCAGCATTAATCACGTCAGACCAGGGTGATAAAAGTCAGTTCTGTGAAAGGTGTGTAAGCCCAGAACGTGCAGAATTGATCCCTGGCAGTTAGGAAAGTGGTGAGGAGTGAGGCGGTTGATACTTGGCATTGTGACAGTGGAGAAAGCTTTAGGTTCCTTGTGCAATGAGAAGATTGGTCTCTGGGCCTTGCTTTGAGCTTAAATATGCTTACATCACAAGCAAGGCCATTCATTCCTTCATTACAGTGATGGCTCCTTAAAGCAGTCATCAAATTAATGCAATTTCCCAGCCTCTCAACCCTGAAAACTTAAAAGCCCTTTCCAAATATTTATCAGTTTCCCATTTAAAAACTGTGAGTATGGATTCAACTTCTATCTCTTTCTACGTGTTTGTTTCAAGTAAAAAGGCACACTTTGAACCAAACCTCACACTAAAACCAAGCCTTATTTATGATTGAATACCTTGCACTCAAACCAAGCTTTATTTATCACTTTAGATCCAGTACAATATGGACAAGAAGCAGCTGACCACTGTGTCATTTCCTTTAGAAAAGAGGCACCGACTGCTCAATTTTACACTCCTTCTTATATCCTCTGCAGTTTTCACTTAACTATTGATGTTTGGTTTGATTTTTCAAGTACGGCTGCAAAGAATTTAATTCTGGGTTACATCCTGAAGTCTTAGCAAGGAGCTTCACTTGATGACAAAGCCACAGGCTGTTTCCATGCTATATCACTCTGACACTATCCAATTATAATTCACCCATAGGGATTTTTGTAATGATGCTACAGCTGCTCTCATTTTCCAGTTATTAATCTGATTGAGCGAAACACTGGAGGAGACAAGAATGAGATTTGATGATCTCCATGTCCAATTGTCTGACCTGATCTCCTGTTTAGCAAGGTTTTGTAATGTGAGTATGAAGTCATACATTATGGTCATTGATAAATTGCTGGTTTCTTCAATGGAGTAATTGCAGATTGCCTTGTGAGGAAAATGAAGAGTGGCTACACCGGTATCCTCTGGAATTTAGAAGAGTCACAGATGGCTTAATTGAGACATGTGAGATCATGAGTGGACTTGACTGGGTGGCTATTGAATAGATCATAGAATCCCTACTGCGTTGAAACAGGCCTTTCAACCCAACAAGTCCACATCGCCCTATATCTACACATCACTGAATACTATGGGCAATTTAGCATGGTCTATCCACCTAGCCTGCACATCTTTGGGCTGTAGGAGGAAACCAGATGCACCCGAAGGAAACCCACGCAGACACAGGGAGAATATGTAAACTCCACACAGACAGTCGCCTGAGGGTGGGATCGAACCCTGGTCTCTGGTGCTGTGAGGCAGCAGTGCTAACCACTGAGCCACTGTACTGCCCTTGTTTCCTCTTGTGAGAGAATCGCGAACTAGGGTTCATAGTTTAAAAATAAGGGGGTGCCCCATTAGAACAGAGTTGAGGAAACATTATTTTCTCTCAGAAAGTTGTGAGTCTAGAAATTCACTTCCTCAAAAGGATACTGAATCTTTAAATATTTTTAGGGCAGAGGTAGATACAGATTCTTTATTACCAAGGGATGAATGCATGTTAGACGTAAGCAGGCACGTGGTGTTGAGATTGAAATCAGATTGGGCATGATTTTACCGAATGGTGGAGCAGGTTCAAAGGGCCGAATGACCTACTCTTGTGTCTTGTTCATTTTGTTTATATTTTCAAAAATTGACAGCAAGAAGGCGGAGTTCCATGACTGAAAGGGACTTTCATCTCCTGATGAGGCATGTCCAGAAACTAAGGACAATATTCTGCAATTTTCCAATATTTTTGGATAAGAACTGAGGCGCTACAACTTGGATAGTTGGTATAAAAATTTCACCCTAATCTTGAGGGGACACAAATTAAAATTCAGGAGGAACATGAGAGGAAATCATTGTCAACTTAAAAATCTGTGAAATTATTTAATAAGCACTTCATATTAGATTAACTGAAGAGGAGAGCAATTAAAAGTTTGGAACAAGAATCGGTGAGGAGCAAAAAATTGTCTCCATTAATGGCGAATATATCTGTTGTGAATGTGAACCAAGAAAGTTATGAGAATAGTATAGATTTTATTTGTTTGTATTGTTTTTGTTGACTCTAGCGCATCTCACAAACCATCATTGGTTTTCCCTAGCTAATAGACAGTAGCCCGTGTGTTACAATGGTGGAATATATTGACAATGGAACTTTAAATTCCGTCATCTGACAGTTATACCTGAGATCTTTCATGACTAAGTGGTTGTGAATAAGGAGGAACCTTGGCCTAAAATGGCTACAGTGGTACCTAACCACAGAATAAGGCATTTCCGTGAGTCCCATGGTATGAACTAATCAGCCTGCACTACCATTTTTATTTAACCATATAAAAGATCGGCGGCTTAGTAAAGGTCTTATAATGTATAGCTCCTGTTTAATTCATATGCATACAATCATTTAACATATTGGGAGATGAATGGCTTGCCTAGCAGTTAGCCATCTCAAAGACAATGGAGCCAGACTCTAGGAAATGTATTGAGCTGTAACTCAACAACTGTTTTCTAAGCAGCAGAGCACAATGAAGGAAAATCTAATCTGGAATAACAAGGGCTAGAACTCTCTCTCCCTGCCTAATTTCTCATCATCTTGGAAAACAATAACTAGTACAAAACAATCATTCACCAAGAGCTCAAGATATCTACTGATTTTGTTACTGTTGTAAATCTGATTCAACAATTAATCAATAATGTTTAAACTATAATGTCACAAAGATTGTAAAGATTCTTAAACCGAACAGTCTTATTTTTCCCTATCCACACCACTTCCATTTTAAGCTTATTACCTGTGTTTGTGTATGTTTGTTTGACAATATATTTTTATTACTTTTCTTCTCCGTGTTAGTGGATAGTAAAGTCATCCTGACCACAAGCCCAGAAATTTTTGGTCATTGGCGCCTTCATTTTTGAGTCACCCATATTCCAATTGAAATGCGTTAGCGATATGCCAGAAAAGAAATAAAAACTAATTGCTGCACCTGACCTTAAAACAGATAAAAGATAATTCCCTTTCCTTACCTGGCCATGACATGTGCCTGGTGACTTGTTTACTCCATACCCTTATGTCTACTATAATAAGTCTTAGGAATATCTTTGAAAGCATTCATTTGTTTCTCTTTAAGTATTACACCGCTTGACATACTTAAATGAACAAAAACATCTGAGGATGTATTGCACACCTTGCATTGTGTCAGGATATCCTATCGTAGTCGCTTTGCATAGGACCTTCAGTCAGGAATCATAACTTTCGCTTCCTGAATTCAGATGCATTTATGTTGACTAGAATTTTTCAGATCAACCTTCACTATCCATACTATCCATTTGTAATTACAGCAAAATATCCATACTGTCTGTTTGAAACTCTAGAGGATTTTCTACACATACATGAGAGCTCGTGCTGTGAAAATGTTTGAACCATAGGGTCAGTATTGACGAAAATGGGTAAGTAAAATTTATTTCCAAACAGGGCAACTGGAAGAATTTAATGCCCCTTGGTGTGCACATGAAGAAAAGGGGCAAGATGTAAGAGTTGCACCACTTTCCAGACTGCCACCAGTGAAGTCAAGGGCAAGGAAGGAGGTCAGCCTTCCCACCTTTAGGTCAGATGCCCTCTAATGGCCAATTAATTGCCATATAAAAACCTCACCTTGTCTCTCTGGTCGCGGAACAGGTGGACATGTCAGTTCACCACAATACGTGTCCTGGCAGCAATGTGCAGGTTTTCAGGGGTGAAGACACCCCCTGGATTGGGCACCCTGTACCTTGAAGAGGGCCATATTAGCTTCAAGGACTGCCCTTGCTTAAAGCACCCTCCGCACCGGACGTCCACGTGTCCTTCCCCTGTCTCTGCTGGGGCCTGTATGACTGGCATTAACGAATCTGCCCCATAACTTTCTCTGGGCCAGCAGTCCCAGCAAAGGTCACTGGTCCAAATGACTAGGATCCCCAGGAGAAGGCAGATACGTACGTGACTGGGATCTAATCTTATCATGTGGGGATCCTATTTATATCTGGAGCAAAGTTGTCTTCAGCTCCCCAGCCAGTAGATGGGACCAGTGCCATTAAATTCACTTCAAAAATATGTTAGGACCACTAGATTTCCCTCTCAAAGATGCCTGCTTTTTATACACCTCCCAAGTGTTCTCTAAAACATAAGGTCCTTGTGACTATGTGCTACATTGTTCTTTGTTGCGGGTTTGATCCCAGGAGCAAGCTACAAAACTCTCCAGTTTAAGAACAGACAATCTGTTGCTTCAGCTACAACAAACTAAGTTGTCATTTTGCATCTTTTGTGTGTCTCTCAAAATGTGTATTGTCAGTACCCTGAACAAAGGTTTCACTCAAACATATCACAACATAAATGAATTGAAATGAAAGCTACTAATCAATGAAGAATGAACTTTATATGAAAATGAATCAACTTCTGTTGTAAAATAGAATGGAATATGTCACATTGAACAAGGTGCCTATTATGGTAAGATTTGAGAGACTTTCAATCTGCAGCAGAGCTCATTTTACAGTAAATTATATTGTCAAGGCATAGCTAATATCAAACTAAACTGAGTTGTGATTACATCAGCATCATCATAAAGAAAGTCAATACTTAATTAATCAAATTATTGTATTGAAAATGTAAGGGTGGTGGAAAGATAAATTTCTGCGTCCATTCCCAACTTTATTTCAAACTGTACTGACAATTTAGAAGCTGATAAAGAATTTAAACTATAAAATAAAGTAGGGGTGACTTTTATAACTTTATAAATTCCTGTAGCCAGCCATATATATTGTATGTGCATCTTGCCTTCATGCATACCTTTAAGAAATCCATGTGCTGTGCCCAATGGTGTAATTTTGACTGCCGCTTTGTCTTCAATGGATTTGCAAGCTGCACACACAGAAGATGTTGTTTCGCTGCAATGTCTGCATCATAACTTATAAAGTGCTTGACTATCTTAAATAAACTAATTTGAATGAGGGATCGATTATCATCTTTAACTTGGCATGATGAACAGCAGTGGTAAACAATATGTTCCTGAGGCTGATTGCATTGGAACAGTGAGAAAGCAAGAAAAACCTAGACGTAAAACCGATAGTTGACAGTCTTAAAACATACTAAATTGTACAGGACAACTTTTGATGTCTTTGTGTGTAAGTGTCAAAGAGTGTTGAAAACACAGCTTACTGGTAAGCAGACAAATTTGTTATTGCGACCTCAATTCAAATCACTTGAGAAAGGCAAGTGATCAGGTTGTGCAAAATCAAAAGCTGGCCAAAAACATATTGTTGGAGTGTCCACAAAATTCCCTAGTTAAAACTGGGCCACAGCAGTCTCCCAAAAGAGTTTAAAATATTTAAACAGCATCCTGGCTATGGATTCTAGATTTGGGTGTGTCCAATGGAGAAAAACTAGCCGTGAAGATTGGCTTAGTAATTGAGAACAAAGGTCTGCAGAGACTTAACATAATAGGATTAGCCAAAGAGCTGAAAAATATGTATCACACTTGGAAAGCAATTCAAGTTGGATCAAACTTCAATATTTATCAACTTGAATTCATGTTGGTTTAGAGAGAAGGCATGGACCACTTCATGAACAATGGTGAAGAAAATAACTCATTCTCTGATTTTTCAGAAGCGGGGGCTAACATGTAGAATTATTGAGTTGGTGATCTCACTCTCCCCCATAGAAAGGGTTTACTCAACAAACTGAAGGCAGAATGTCTAAGAGTGACTGAAGAATGAATCTAAGTACAAAGCCAATCCTTGCAGGTTGATAAAGATTACAGCTTGGAAATGCTAATTCGACAATAGACACAATCACTATAACAGCCAAACACAATAGATGTGTGAGAGGTGTGGTTTTTGCACATAGCAAGGAATTGCCCAGTTTCCAATCAATTTTCAAGGCACGTGGCAGAAGAGGCCATTGTGAGAGACAGCACACTAGAGCAAAGGCTGATGCAGCTAAAAAGAACTGTGCACCTAGCCAAACAGACCAAACATATGGAGTTGGTAAAAGCAAATACAGTGGGTGCTGGAAAATCTGAAACAAACATAGAGAATGCTGGAGAAATTCAACAGATCTAATCACATCTGTGGAGAGGGAAAAGGAGATAATGTTTCGAGTCTGGTATTACAGTTTGTCCCTTTCAGTTCTTGGAGAAGAGTCATGCTGGAATGTTGCCAGCTGAGATCCTGACTGCCTCTACATGATTCCACCACGTAAACCTGCATTCTTTTGTACATTCTTTCATTTTGTCAAGTGGTTGCTGCTCTTATTTATGAGAAACACCTGTCTTCTAGATTAACTACCATACCTTTCTTTAAGACTAGGATCTTGACACATGAGGAAGTGAGCTATCTGCATTTATGCTTGAAATATATCAGTTATGGCTCCTGCATATGACAATAAGGCAAAACAAAAGGTAGATCTATGCAAGCTCATCCATTGTGTCCATTGGCTGACAGCTGGGAGCTCTGCAAAGAATAATCTCATTGTTCAGGCTTACTATCATGCGAGCTGTCCTGTCATCAGTGGAATTTGTTTTGTAAAAGAACTTCTGACAGACCTTTGCGCAAAGCAGAAATGCTGAAAGACAGCATGTAAAGCTGAGAAACTGAAGTGAACTCAGCGATCATGAAAAGCGTCTAAAGGTGAAGGAGGCAGTATTTATATCATTTTCCACCACATAGTTTTGTGACCTTCACAATTTTTGTGAATCATTATGTGAATAAAAGGATCAATGGAGCTTGGAGCCCAGATGCTGAGTGATGACATTTTCAGGAATAGGGTAAACTGAGATACAGTCATTACAGCGATGACTTATTTTGTCTTTAAAGTTAGTTAAGTTCTTTCTTAACTAGGCAAGTGCACTCAACATTAAATAAATTATTTAGGAAAAGATAAAACTGGAAGAGTAAGTGATCCAGAGGATTAATTGCTGTTTTTTTATTTAAACTAGAAGCACAATTCAAATGGATTCATGTTTGCACAAAAATGATGGATACAAAACAAATGTGTAATATTTCTTATCAAAAGCTACTTTCAATGACAGGAAATGTCTGTTCAGACAATGTTGAATAAGTATTCTCTTCAGAATCCAAAGGATGAGATTCCATTGATGTGCTCTCACTGATACTGAGGCAGATAGCATTCTCTTTAATCAGTTTTGTGCCTCTGTTAATGTACAAGCTGCTTCACAAAGAATGAAGTGTTACACTCATTAGTCCACCCTATGTCTGTCCACAATACTTTTAATCAAATTAAAAACTGAAATATATTGAATCTCTACAGCATGGAAGCAGGCCATTCAGCCTGTGAAGTTTACACCAACCCCTCTGAACAGCATCTCACCCAGACCCACCCCTATAATCCTGCATTTCCTGTGGCTACTCCATCCTGCTGACACCTCCCTGGCTGGACACTATGGGTAATTTAGCCAATCCAACTGACCTGCACCTCTTTGGGCTATGGAAGGAAACCCACACAGACACAAGGAAGAACGTGCAAACTCCACACAGCCAGTCGCCCGAGAGTGGAATTGAACCCAGGTCCCTGGCGCTGTGAGGCAGTAGCTGCATTCACTGAACCACTATGCCACCCAATGCTCCTGTACTCTTAATAAATGATGAGCTTTCAACTTTTATAATTGGTCAGAGTTTTGCTATAATAAAACCCATTTCACAATTTCATGTGATAATGGGAACTGCAGATGCTGGAGAATCCAAGATAACAAAGTGTGAAGGTGGATGAACACCGCAGGCCAAGCAGCATCTCAGGAGCACAAAAGCTGACGTTTCGGGCCTACCCGAAACGTCAGCTTTTGTGCTCCTGAGATGCTGCTTGGCCTGCGGCGTTCATCCACCTTCACACTTTGTTATCACAATTTCATGGCCATGTCGCAACCGCTGCAACTTTTCAGTTCATGAATTTCTTAAACTGAAGTCATTTTTTTTTAAATTGGAATTTGAATTCACATTCACCCTGACTTCAGAATTATTCACCAACTCCTCCAAACACTAGTCCGCAGATTACCATTCTCCAGTTATAATTCAAAATGCTGCCCCATTATTTAAAAATACAGATCACTAGCAAGTGCAGAGTAGGATCCTGATTTTCAAAATGATGAAGGTCAGCTCCACTGCAGAGAGAATGCATTAAGAAGTCAGGAGTCTCTTTTCTCATCCTAAACCTGACATTTCCCATTTTCATGGGGGAGGTGGGAATGGAGGTAGTTTATGGTTTATGCATGAATGGTTTCTAGCCATATAATGACTGGCTATCTTCCACAGTAATCTGATTATGAGTTCTTCATGTTTGGAACCTAAAATATGGAGATTAGAGAAGGTCAGTGAATGAAGTCTCTCTGATGAAGGGTCTAGGCCCGAAACATCAGCTTTTGTGCTCCTGAGATGCTGCTTGGCCTGCTGTGTTCATCCAGCTTCACACTTTGTTATCAAGGTCAGTGAATGTTTGTTCAAAAGGCATTTCTTTTGGTTAGCCAGCGTATAGGATGGGAAAATATGCTGGGAAAGTTGATGATGATATTCAACAGCTGCAAGACCTTGAACGAGTTCTGTGAACGGTCACTTATGGGCCGAAGACGGCAGCTTGTTTTTCTGTAGCTGTTTTCTGTGCTGGCAAGCAGTTTTGTCTTCTGTATCTGCTTTCTCTGTGCTGGCTGTTCATTACACTGTAGAAGAGAGACAAAGTTTCATCCCGAGAATCAGACTTCACCTCAGTCAAGGATTATAAACGGTAGCAAGGAGTGAATTTCTGCTTCCAGACCAGCCTTCGATTGAGGGGTCCCTGATGGGCAGAAGGGCATGAGACTAGTTGTTTTTTCCCTTTCTTTTCAATGTTTCAATTCTTCTTATTATTTATCATTACTCAATAAACACCCACGTTTAAGCAAATTGCAGTTATCGAGTCTTCTCCTTTCATTCTATTTAACTGAAGCCAAAGTAACTATTGGAATTCACCCTGTGATCCGAGACACCTTCGGAGTATGTCAAAATGAAGTCCAAAGAGAACGAAAGAAGGGGGAAATAAGGATGGTTTAAGGTGTCAGCAATTCAGTTATGAGGAATGGTTCAGAAAATTGAGTTTTTTTTTGGAAAAGCTGATGTATCGTCACGCCATTTTGAGAAAAACATTTGAGTATAGTGTTCACTTGCAACTGCCACACAGAATGACACCAGCTGAGAGATCTATTAGAAGATACAGGACAAAGCACAGGACCACTTGTGTTAATAAAAGTAGTCATTATTCAATGCATATTTCTGAAGAAGGGCCTCGACCCGAAACATCAACTTTCCTGTTCCTCTAATGCTGCTTGGCATGCTGTGTTCATCCAACTTCATACCATGTTGTTCTAATTATTCTATGCTGTTTTGTCTTTGGCCATTTCTAAGTCCCAAGAACCTCTCACTCACCTAAAAATCTCACAGTAGGAAGCTCTTGAAGAAATGAAGGACTTTGTGCCCTTGGTAGAGTTGATTACATGGTCAGGTGGAAGAAATGGGTTTCATGCATCAAATGGACTGTGTCCTGGTCTGTATTTAATCCTCCGGCAAAATGACTAGAATCAGATTTTCTGGTCATTAGTCCATCTCTGTTCATGGCTGCCATTTCCCTTGTTAAAATAGCGATGACACTTCAAAAATATTTCATTGACTCCATTCTGGGACATCCAGAAGGCTCTACTGGCTCTTTCTTTAATGTTTAGCCTATTGTGTAAGTTTGTGGAAAAAGACCTGGGAAGAGAAAGGACAGGGATGATTATTGTGTAATTTTCACAATGACGTATGTATAATGATGCATTTCATACCTCATGGATTGGTTAGAGTTCTGAATACATCGGAAAATAAATTAAAATAGGTTTGACATACATTTGTAAATGTGCTTTTAACGGTAATAGCTATTTTTCTGGAGTTGATCTAATATAAAACACATCACAAATTGCAATAGCCAAGTTTTAGGAAAAACCTGGAATGAGAAAAGTGCATTTAACGCACTAAAGCTAACGCTGTGGGCCTGCGTTCTATTACAATCAAACAAACCAATAAACTGTGGTGTAGCTGTAAGTGTTGTCACGGTTACAGCATAAAATAACAACAAAACCTAAGCTTGTATTGGCCCATTAAACAAAGCAATGCTATTTAGGTTCCACGCTCCTTTAGATTGAAAGAAATATGAGAATATTCAATGTTTTGCACCAAATTGTGCCTAGTTAAGTGCATCTGATTTTCACAAGTACAATGATTGAATACAGATGCTGTCGTTGAAGAGGAAAGCTAATTAAAACTAACCACGTACAGTGAGCCTGTGTGAAACAAAGTTCCATGATACTGTACCTCTTTATCAAGCAGATTCAGTCTCTCATCAGGTATTAATCAGTGCTCCTCAGAGTGCAGAATTGCTACTTAATTGCACCTATTAAGATTAGCATGCGCCATGTCCAATGAGCAGGGTCAAATGATCATAAAAATAATTAATTGCGGAGCATTATGTCTTACCTTTTACTGAAGTGAGCACATTGGAAACATGGGAATTTTACTGGGTTCTTGGGGTTTGTGAGGAAAATGAGAAAATTGGGCAGGAACGGATGTTTTTTGCCTGCTGTTGGCATTCTGCCTGGTGACAGTAGGAAACCAAATGAGGTTGCTAATGAAGCAATTAGCAGACATTTTCCAATGGCTAATGGAATTTTACTGGTGGTACACGGACCCCCACAGTGTCTCATCAGCTCTCAGCAGCAGTGTTCAGCCAGTCGCCAGAGGGCCAAGAAAATAATATATCATCTGCTCATTATATTGGTAAAGATTACACAGTCCCCTGGCAAAAGTTTACAATTCAATGATTCTCACCTGGAGGCTCATGTTACAGTGATTGTATCTTTTGGTTCCCATAATGATCAAACTTCAGACTGAAAATGCTGGAGTTCTATTAAGTGTATTTCTCGCTGTTGTCCATGTGATTGATGTACATCATTGACGTGATCCCTAGATTGTGGCACCTCATCATATACATTCAAATAATAATTAGGTCATAGCTCTTTATCCAGGCTAGAAATGCTGGAACACTGTGAAGAGTTATGGGCCCCTTACATAAGGAAAGATACACTAGCATTGGAGGCAGTCCAGAGAAGGTTCGCTCAGCTCTGGTTACGGACGGACTTCTTATGAGGTGAGGTTGAGTAGGTTGATCCTCTACTTACTGAAATATAAAAGAACGGGAGGCAACCTTATTGAAACAAACAAGTTTCTTAGAGGAGTTGACAGGGTAAATGTGGAAAGGTTGTTTCCCATTGTGGGAGAGTCTAGGACCTGAAGGCATAACACAGAATAGTGAGTTGCAGATTTAAGATAGAGATGAGAAGGAATTTCTTCTCTCAGAGGGTTGCGAATCTGTGGAATTCTGAACAACAGAAGGCTGTTGAGGTTGGGTCATTAAGTTTATTGAAAGTTGAGATAGACAGATTTTTAATCAACAATCAATAAGGGTTGTAGGGAAAATGCTGGAAAGTGGTTTTGAGGATTATCATGTCAACCTTGATCTCATTGAATGGCAGAGCAGATTTGATGGACTGAATGACCATAGGACCTCTGCTCCTATGTCTCTTGGTATTACTACAATCTTCCAGCAATATAACATTCCTCTTTCTTTAAAACAATTGCACCTCTCTATCCATGTAAATGTTTTAATTTTTTTCAATAAATGATGATTATCAATCAATATTTATGAATGTGCTGAATCTCTAGGAAGCTTTAGCAGCTTGTTTTCTCAGAACGTTATTTATGTTGTCATTCAGGTAGTAGGATGATGTGACCTTGTAGATGTTGCACTTGTTGCTTGAGGTTGGGAATTGGCACACAGCCAATTTTGTGCTCGCTGCTTGTGTAAATTTATAGGAATTGTACTTGAAGCTGCCTGCGTTGTGGCACATACTGGTGACATTTCTGCTATTGAACATTTTGGTGAATTTTTTTGATGGGTTCTTGTCGCTTAGTAATGTTGCTGAAGTTATTGCTGATCGCTTCCGCTTTTCCAGCTCAGATATTGGTTTAAAATGGGATCTGTGACTGAAACCTGTACACAAATGAAAATGAACATGGAGGCATGATTTTAGCTTCACAAGCAAACTTTCATTATTTGATCCTTTACATGTAGTTTGTTCTTTCAACAACTCCATCGGGGACTTGCCATGCTTCTTAAAGTGTTGGCTGCTTTCTACCTCTGCATCAATGAGTTGCTGTCCGACGTCCTCCTCATCTCTTGGAAGAAGAATCCTGCTTGGCAGATTTGTCTTATACATTGTTTCGCAACTCTCCAGCTGATTTTATCAGAGTGAAAACAAGGCAAGGTTTAGAACTTCCTTTGCCTCTAGGTTCCTTAGTCCAACTGAACATGCTTTTCTAATCATCTATGTCCCCTTTGATAATGTGGTGTGATGGGTGATTACAATGCTGAACCCATACTCTTCAGTGAATCTTAAATTCTCTGAAGGTGGATGGTGTACCATTTTCAGATATTAATTTTTCAGGAATGTCTTGATTTGACCCTGGATAATTGTTGTCTGTTTCAAATCTATCACTTTTCAAATAAAAGAGAACTTTGAGTTACGCACCACAACTATGAATACCATTCTTGATTGTAACTAAGATTCTAACTTGAGATTAACTTGGCTTCCACGGTGCACCAGTATCTGTGTACTTCAGTGGCTACCACATCCTCTTTCTGCTGTGTGTTTCTGCATTTCTGATATACATTGTACATTGGTACCTTTCTCTTAATATCTTTGTGGATGACCTCATTCCAAAGAACCAACATTCTCTCATCTTCACAATGCAATTGTTTTCATTGAGCTTGTTCTCAGCATTCCTAGTTCTCTCCAGGGCTTTGTGTGGATGATGGTCATGAACTCTTTTCGTCTACATCATGGATCTGAATGCCATCTGCCATGCTGACAGCTCTTTTACAACCTCAGTATGTTTCTTCTTTCTGCTGGGACATATCCTGGCTTACTATAAGGTCAAATGATAGATGCAGGAATTACTACTGACCAAAGGTTGTGTTGAATGTTGACAACAGCAAAGATTCCTCATCAAGCTTCATGTTCCAGTACTGGCATCGAGTTTACTGGAACATATTGCCCCTGCCAGTCCAGGAGTGATCTCTTCCAGTTTTGGAATAGAGTAGTGATTTCTCTTCATCATTTGAATAAAGGAGCAAATTTGAAATAAATTTTGAAATTGGGGCATTTTTTCAAACCGTCAGTGGTTCATGTGTGGAATGAACTTCCAGGGGAACTGGTGGATCTGGGTACAGTTCTGTTAGAAAGACATTTGGATAAGTACATGAATAAGATATGGGCCAAGTGCAGGCAGGAGCGATTAGTTTAGTCTGGGATTATGGTTGGCCAGGATTGGTTGGACTGAAGGGTTTGTTTCAATGCTATAAGACTCTATGACTCTATATGATCTTTGGCACCCTGTTAATTTCCTAGCAATCGAGCTTCTGTCTCACTACAATGAAATTTACCCAAATCTCTGTGAGCCTGGCAATCCCTCTGAGCGCTCTTTCATGGTTTCATTTTCGTCCTATTGATATTTTACATGAAGGGGATGGAGGGGATGGGGTGCTTTGTAGTGAATCATTAATTTCAGCATTGGATCCATTGCGACGTTATTCAAGAACTTCAGAGCATTCACTGTCTCATGAAAACACTACATCGGGGGAAGTGATGGCCTAGTGGTATTATCGTTAAACTGTTAATTCAGAGAGCCAGAGAATGTTCTAGGGAGTGGGGCTCAAATCCCACCATGGCAGATGATGGAATATGAATTCAATAAAAGCTATCTGGAATTAAGAGGGTAATGATGATCATGCTTCAATTGTCAGAAAAGCCCATCTGGTTCGCTAATGTCCTTTAAGGAGGGAAGCTACCACCCTTACTTGGTCTGGCCTACATGCGACTCCAGACTCTCAATAGTGTGGTTCACTCTTAACTACTCTCTGGGCAATTAGGGATGGGCAGTAAAAATGTTGGCCTAGTCAACAAGGTCCTCATCCTGTGAATGAATAAAAGAAAAAAAATTGGGTACACTTGTATTAGATCTTTCTTTCTTCTGATTCACTCTCTGGATCACCTCTTTCATCCTAATGCTCTCTGAGCTAAGCTGCAGCTCTGCTCAAGTGCTCAATGCCCAGGAGAACAGGGCCATCTCTTTCAGTGATATATAGACCTACCAGCGTTTCTGTTATTTATCCTTGTAATTAGAGTCGTTTCTAGCGGTAGCATCTCAGTGCAACCTCCCCCTACTTCCCTAACTGCACTATGCCACTAACATGTTCTCTTTCAGATTACTTGGGCAATCATTTTGGGAATGGCCTGTGGCTGTAGCCTGAGTAGGATGGATGTCATTCTGTGCCCTATATCATGACTTAGCTCCAGGTTTGTGATTGTAGGCTTACCCTATGTACTCAAGTAAAAGTCGATTTCACGTAAAAGTTGATTTGTTTTTGACCAAAAGATCTGGAATTTTCCATATATCTCGTCTAAAAGTTGACCCTAGTTCTTCACAGATAACAGATCAACATGTGTGAGTCAAGGTATTTTCCTGTTCATAAAGGTTACGATGAGGAAATGAATTCTTTTTCGTGCTATTATGTGTTTTGATGTACAATTCATACTAATTTGGTGTGAAAGTTTAAGACATATCAGATCAGAGTCAGGTGACAATCTCCCTTCGTGTGCAGCTCAGCTGAGTTCAGTTGCCCTCTAGCACTCGTGGAATACAGACATATACCTAGTTGAGGTTTTGAAATTTCTTCATCATTTTGTGTAAAAGTGCCCTCCAGAAAAAAACAAAAAATATACAGCAGCATTTAAACTGAAAGTCATTGAAGTTGCAGAGAAGACAAATAACTGTGTAGCAGCAAGCGAATTTTGCATTTTTTATGTTTTATTTAGAGATCAATTGGGCTTCTGTTAATGATACAGTATTTTGGACCGTAGCATGAATTTCACCCCCTCAAATGTGGTATCCATATAATAGTTGGCCCCATAAATTTAAACTTTAAAAAAGTCTGAAAAATTTGACTTTTACACGAGTATATACAGTATTTTTCAGCCTTTTTCCTGATCTGAATTGTGTTATGCATCAGAGAGGAAGTGGGGTGAGTGACTATTATTAAAGTAAAGTAGATAGATCCTCGTTACGCAGGGGATCGTGGGCTATCAGTAATCGATGAGAATTTGGAATTCAGAAGACTAACACATCAGTGATGCTCTTCTTGAATAGTGCAGTAGGCTCGGAGGGTCAAATGGCTTTTTTTGCTTCTAATTTACATGCAGATATGTGAATTTCTGTTCTCTGGGGGCTGTCACATCCAGACACTCCATGCAGTTCTTCTTCCTTTGCCTATTGTGTCCTCAAACCCACCAGCTTCATCCACGATAAGGACACATCGCCCAGGATATGGGTGATTAGGTTCTTTTGACTTTTCATTTACCTTGTTACTCTGTTTCTGCATTAATCAATTTGCCACCTTCTTTGTTTATTTTGCACATTCTTTTCCAGCAATTGGCATTTCTGCAAACTTTGCAGTTTGAACTAAATGCAGGGCTTTGCATCTATCTGTGAACTCAAATGGTCATCTACAGTTCTTGTGAAACCTTCCCTCTGAATGTTCCTCATTATTTTATTACTCTTTCACTGCAACAACCCTGTTGTCTTTTTCTTGACTTAACTGAGAGTTAAATGGTTGGGTTACACAGCATCTTCACCTCTCTACTTGTGATTTCATTTGCTCTGGCTGTTCCTACAGAGCTTATCCTTTTCTGTAAATTCTTTTTGTACTTCAGATAGTACTGATCCCCAGATAACCTGACTGAGCAGCTTTTCATTTGTGCCCTTACATTTATATTTTCCGGCTGCAATTTTCGATCTTGTTGTGAAATTGTCAACAGGCTCACCTCATCCCTGCTGAAGTTTTTTACATCCACATTAGTAGATCCAATGATATTGACATTTCTGGAGATATGTGCTGAATTAGTCAAAATGCTCTCTGATTTGTTGTTATTATAGAGCCATAGAGATGTACAGAAACAGACCCTTCAGTCCAACTCATCCATGCCTGCAGATATCCTAGATAAATCTAGTCCCATTTGCCAGCATGTGGCCCATATCCCACTAAATCCTTCCTATTCATATACCCATCCGGATGCCTTTTAAATGTTGTAATTGCACCACCCTCCATCACTTCCTCTGGCAGCTTGTTCTGTACACGCATCACCCTCTGAATGGAAAGAATTGTCCCTTAGGTGTCTTTTAAAATCTTTCTCCACTGACCTTAAACCTAGACCTCAAGTTTTTGACTCCCTTAACCTGGGGAAAAGACTTTGACTATTCACCCTATCCATGCCCCTCATGATTTTATAGACCTCTATAAGGTCACTCCGCAGCCTCCAACACTCCAGGGAAAATAACCCCAGCCTATTCAGCCCTCTTCCTTTTGCTCAAATCCTGCAACGCAGACAACATCCTTGTAAAACTTTTCTGAACCCTTCCTATAGGAAGTTTTAGCTCAGCCAGTAATCTCAGCCCTTTCTGTCCTGCCCATAAAATATTGTAGCTGACCATTTCTACTCCACAACGGACTTTGAAAAAGCTACTGATTCTCAGTCTGCACTTTTGTTCAAACTTTTCAAACGCCTCCCTCCCAATCCATCATAGGCAGGAGCTTTGTGGTTATTGCTGTGGCAGTCATTTTGTTTTCCTGTGAATGTTTCTCCTTTACTCTCGCCCTAATTCAGGTTGGTTTTGAAATTTAATCCAGCATTAAGTTTGTTTAAACTGCTTGAGTTTTTATTCATAGATATCCACTGGTGTGATGTGATGTCTTCTGGTTCCCATACTTAGAACTCAACTCAACTCTCTTTATGGCTGGTGCACCTATAAATACAGACATACTCAGCGCATGTGTAGCGGCTAATGTGACATCCCATGATATATATAGCAATTAATTACTAGCTGATGTGATGAAGATTCATGATATTAGATTAGATTCCCTACAGTGTGGAAACAGGCCCTTTGGCCCAGCAAGTCCACACCGCCCCTTGAAGCATCCCACCCAAACCCATCCCCCTATAACCCACATACCCCGGAACACTACGGGCAATTTAGTGTGGCCGATCCACCCAGCCTGCACATCTTTGGACTGTGGGAGGAAACCGGAGCACCCGGAGGAAACCTACGCAGACACTGGGAGAATGTGCAAACTCCACACAGACAGTCGCCCGAGGCTGGAATCGAACCCGGGTCCCTGGCGCTGTGAGGCTGCAGTGCTAACTCTGAGCCACCACGCCGTCCCATGGTTTTATTGTTTGGAAACTTGGGTTCTAAAATGGACAGAACCATATATAACTTTATATTGTACTTCTGTACTGTAGGGGTTACAAGAGGAGAAGAAACAGAAAAAAATTGGGCTGTTTCCTAGCAACTAGTTGCCCAAAGGTGCAGGAAGGCAGGAAGAGTTTCCCTTTGGAGAGAAAAGAAAGCCATCCAGAAATTTAGTGAAGGTGAATGTTTCTTTCAGAAAAGCTTTATGCAGGGTTTTCAGAGAGTAAAGAAGTGTAGTTCAAGGGGGTCCTTAACAGACAGTGTAAGACAAAGAAATCGTGAGAAAACAAACCAGTACGATATGGAAGAGTTTAAGAAACTCATATAAGAAATAGCGTTGAATGAATGCAAGTTTGCTAGCAAGAAATCAATCGCACTGTGTCAACTGAAGAAGAAATTTGAAAGTGGAAGCATTGCTTCTTTGAGGTTTGGGTATCTGTAAGGTTGCAGTGTAGGCTAAATGGATTAAATATTCATTTTTGATAACTGAGACAACTCAGTTGTTTCCTGCCTACCCTGAAGAAGTTACCCTCCTCCCTCCGGACAACCCTCAGGGGATCTCTCTCCCACTGCAACTGTCTTGTAATCTCTTCAGCCTTGAAACTGCTCCTCTCCACCTATCTTCTCCTCTATCCATCTTCTATCCGCCTCTTTCTCCCTTTCTCCCTATTTATTTCAGAACCCCCTTCCCCTCCCCCATTTCTGATGAAGGGTCTAGGCCTGAAATGTCAGCTTTCCTGCTCGTCTGATGCTGCTTGGCCTGCTATGTTCATCCAGCTCCGCACCATGTTATCTCTACTTTGATCGTTTGTGTTTTGTTTTCTTTTTTGTGTGTAATAGACTTTGACTTTTTTTGCTAGAAGTGCACAGACAGCCTCCTGTGAATATAGAGACAAAAAAAAATGCAGATGCTGGAATCCAAGGGAGGCTGGAAGAATACAGTAGGCCAGGCAGCATCGGGAGGGAAGGAGCAGTCAACGTTTTGAGTATTACATTTTCTAGCCCCGAAGAAGGTTAATACCCGAAACGTTGACTGTTCCTTTCCTCTTGTGAATATGGAATCTGACTTGTCCACTATTACAATCAGCTTCAATTATAACATTCTTTCTGACTAATATACCAAATTATTGGTGGTGAAGAAATGGCTTCCATTCCCTTCAGCCATTTCTTGCCACTCTCTATCATTCCATATGCCTCAGGGGTCTTCTTGTTTTTTAATGTAGAATTCCTACATGGGGAAAGAGGCCTTTCAGCCTATTGAGTCTGCACTGGCCCTCCAAACAGCATCCCACCCAGATCCAGCCCCTTGCCCTGTTCCCGTAGCCCTGTATTTACCATAGCTGATCCGCCTAGCCCGTGCATTACTAGATGTAGACACTATGGGCAATTTAGTGTGGCCATTCCGCATAACCTGCGCAGCATTGGACCACGAGAGGAAACCCAAGCACCTGAGTGAAATCCACACAGACACAGGGAGAACTCACGCAACTCCACACAGACAGTCACTGGAGGCTGGAATTGAAGCTGGGTCCCTTATGTTGTGAGGCAGCAGTGCTAACCACTGAGCCACTGTACTGCCAGCACTGCACACACAGTGGGTACTGCCTTTGCAGTCACATGTGCTGAAACACCTTCTTCAACTTGCCTGCTGCCCCGAATGAGATGATGATGCTCGAGGCACCTTCTGAACTGAATGCCTCTGGGGAGACTTCACTGTCAGTCCTGGTGCTGCAGTAAACACGTATGTGACATGAAAATGGTCCTATCATAAAGATTTTAAAAGTTTAACATTCAGCTGCTCATCAGAAATGTGGACTGAGGGTTGGAGAAGATGTGAACGGGGTTCTGTTAGGTGCCTGTTTCACTTCCTGATGCCAGGCACTTCAAATGTGCACAAAATACCTGTATACAAGGACCTAAACCCTTTGATCCCTCATGCCCACCAGTAAAGACACCATAATTTGCTGATTGACCATTGGGAGTCACAGGAGGCTTGTGTGAGTCCCACTCAATACCTACGTACCGGTGGGCTCAGAGATAATTGGTATCGAGTGGCTCACTGATTAGACTAATCAGCATTCTATCTCCAGCTGGCAGGATACTAACATCAGACCCTTTTTTAAAAATTCGTTCTCAGGAGGTGGGCATCTTTGGCTGGCCAGCAATTATTGCCTGTCCCTAGCTGCCCTTGAATTGCTCGGCCTTTTCAGATGTCAGTTAAGAATCAATCACATTAATGTCAAACAGGGGTTACAGGTACGGCAGACCAGGTGAGGGTGGCAGTTTCCTTCCTTGAAGGGCATTTGCGATCCAGATGATTTCTTTACCCCAAAAATGGTCAATGGCTTCACAGTCATCAGATTGCACTTTTTTAATGAATTCAAATTCCACCATCTGCCATGGTGGGATTCAAATCCAGATCCCCGGAACGTTAGCTGAGTTTCTGGATTAATTGTCTAGCATTAATACCAGCAGGCCAGTGCTTCCCAGCCCACAACTTAATTATTTTCCATTCACAGAAATCAGATACGGGTACACCCAGTGGGTTCCCCTCCAATATTCCCTACCAATTCCAATGGCATTGTGCTCTCTCCAGTGGATTCAATCAAATTCTAGTTGCTACCATTCTTTCTCTGCACATACTTTTGGATCTGCTGAGCATTTCCTTCATTCTCTGTTTTAATTTTAAGTTTCTAGCGTCTGCCTCACTTCGCTTCAGTGTCAACTATTTTGGGTATTTTAGGATGTATATGGTCCACTCATGTGACTCACATAGAGTGGTTCTGAAGAGGTAAGATTGGGTCTTCATTCAGCCTGCATTTCTATGAAAAGACCGCAACATTAAGGAGCTGTGGGTGCATGTTTTCTTTCAATGCTCCAAACCCCGGAATTGTCCCGGCATGTTGGAGGTTAGCAAATTCAACACAGTTTTTAAGAAATGACAGTGAGGGAAACAGTGAGCTATCGGCCTGTTAGTCTGACACAGTGTGATGATGCTATGGCTTTAAGAGGTGTGTTTTATTCTGGGTGAATTTTTTTTATGAAGAGAGATCGAGGCAGGGGCGCTGAGTGGTCTACTTCAAGCCGATAAGGTAAATAGCTTGTAATGCCTTCATTCTTTCTTAAATTAGAACAACATAGGCAGCCTGAATGGGTGGGGTCACGTTCTCACAGAAGTAGGATTTTTAGTTTTAGCTTTCAGTAGTAGTTGCTGGGGTCTTGAAACTGGATGTAGAAGCTTTTATTCCTCTCTCTGTTACACCTAAAAGCTGGGGTTCCCTTCCTGCTGTTAGAATTGTTTGTGAGACAATCTACCTTACTGACATTGCCTTTGCCAAAGGTGTGTTTATGGATTGTTACTACATTGGAACACTGAATGAGTAATTTATGATTTTAAGTATTTCAAAAGAGTTACAGTTAAGCTAATTTTTTAACTTTTATTTTGTCTGTGTTTTAACTATACTATATGAACAATGCATGTTTTGCTTCAAGCCTGATAGTTTGACCAATCAAACTGCACCTGGAATGCAATGCCTGGCACTCAGAGTCATACGGTCGTAGAATCAATTAGCATTAGAATTTATCACGGCCAGCAATTTACCACAGCCAGTCTACCTAACCTGTACATACGGTTATAGAGTTATACAGAATGGAAACAGACCCTTCGGTCCAACCGTCCAAGCCCAACATAATCCCAAACTAAACGAGTCCCACTTGCTTGCTCCTGGCCCATATCCTTCCAAACCTTTCCTATTCATATAGCCATCCAAATGTCTTTTAAACATTGTAATTGTACCCTTATCGACCACTTCCTCAGGAAGTTCATTCCACACATGAGCCACCCTCTGTGTAAAAAAATTGCCTCTTATATCTTTTTTAAAATCTCTCTCCTCCAATCTTAAAAATATGCTCTCTAATCCTGAAATTCCCCATCTCAGGGAAAAGATAACTACTATCTCTATCTATACCGCTCATTGTTTTATAAACTTCTGTCAGTTCACCTCTCAGCTTCCTATGGTCCCGTGAAAAAAATTGTCCCAACCTATCTAGCCTTTCCTGATAACTCAAACCTTCCATACCCAGCAACATCCTGGTAAATCTCTCCTGAGCGCTCTCCAGTTTAATAACATCCTTCCTATAACTGGCCTTTAAAATAACGTGCTGTTAAAATAAGAAAAAGTTAGGGCCTAGGTTATTTCCTTGACATGTTTTGAAGGGGTTTGGTCTGGTCCATAGGACAGTGCCTGAACCTTATATTAAGAACATCTTAAAGCTCTTAGACAAATTCAAAGTCAACATAGTTTTGCAAAAGGGAAATTGTGTTTGGAAAATTTGTGAGGGTCTTTATGTAACTGGTAAGATAGTGAAAGAACAGCCGTCTGAATTGTAATGATATTTTGCACATGGCATTCAACTCTTGTTTGTCTCCAGAGCCCCACTGTGGCCTGGCAGTCTCAGCCATGTCTGTCACAGAAATGGACAATGGGGCTGAGAAGGTGCAGGATTCATTGGACTCTGTTCTCTCTGGAGCCTCTTCTCAGCCAGCTTAGCCTTTCATTTGTCTTTGGCTTTTCAGGTGCTCCTTGAAATTGTCACCATCCAGAAGTCACAGCTGTTGGTGTTGCCCTCTTGTCAGCGCCAATGTTGGCCATCTTCAATTATTCCTTGTAGGGTATCCTTGTGGCAGAGGTATAGGTGGCCAGGAGGTCATGACTCAGTGGTCAGTCCACCACGCACAAAGTCTTCGGGTACATGGCTGCCACCCAGCCAATGAAAATGGCTGAGCTGCATTTTTCGTTTAGTATGCCGATAGAATTAGCATGTGCCAGGACCACTCAGTTGATGACCTGCAAAGAGATACCAAAGATATGTCTGAGACTCTGAATGTTTACTCTTTTCCCTGGCCTAGTGTAAGCTGTCCGGATCTCACCACTGTGAACTGAGAATGCAGGATTGATAGACTCATAGTTTAGGGCTCACAGTCATATTGCTGCTGCTGTTCCACCCTCTCTTACTCAACCTGGATGCAGCCTTTGCAGTGCATTGATATCTGTATCAGGACAGATTGCTATTAGTGTGCAGATGAGATAATGTGAAGCGATCTATAACCTCCAGTATCACATTGTCAATGTCACTGGATTGGAAATGGCAAAACCTGGATCATGATATTTGTCTTCCTTTGGTAATGTTCTAACCAAACTCTACAGTTGTGAGAGGCTGTCCATTTACTGTTCCTCAGTATGGTGTAATAGCATGGTATTGTCAGCATAGAGAAACTCATTGATGAGGACTTTGTGCCTCTTTGAATTGGATCTTGAGTGAGCAATTGTGAGCAGCTTTTGTCAGTTCAGGTATGTAAGTTGATACTGTCTCTTGGTGACCCAAAGGCATATGACAGCAGTAAGGAGAGGAATATGCCAATTGCATTTTGCCAAACCCTGTATGATCCCATTGTGGAACCCCCGGATGGTTCTGATGTTGCCCCATTATGGCTGCCTTTGCCCATCATGTTGAACGATAATATCACACAGAGCAGCTGCTGTGGACATTTCATTTTCTCCAGCTCCTTAAGAAGGCCACTTCTGCTTGTAGGCCTTGGGGATACTAATGAAGGCTGTTTGCTGTTTCGTCCCCACTTTTGTCTGTGGTATCTCTCTTGGAACTGCCAAATTGGGAAGATCATGTTAAATGTAGGACTGCCAGTTCTGATAACACACTATGCCTCAAATGCCCAGGCAGCAAAATTTGGAGTTAAATTGCAGTTACATGTCGATGTCACCAGACATTTTGGAGCATACCCATACTAAAATTACCTGGAAAGATGGAAATTTTGATGGGTTGATTTCCACAACTCTGAACTCTGTGAATGTCTCCAGTATTGAGCTCAGTGACCTAGAATTGGGTCAGATCTGTGGGACTTTGCTGTAGCAATATCCTGGAAAAGTTAATACATCATTTAATTCGGTGAGTAATCAGCATTACAGAACTGAGTGCCTCAACTGATTCCCCTCCAACTGATTCCTCTACACCTGACCTGAACTGACCACCTCCAAAACCTGATTATCCCCGACACAACAACGCACCGACTCACTAAGAACACACATAGCCTGATTACCAGCCCAACTGGACCCAACCCAAATAACTCCCAACCCATCTATCACCCTGACCCGACTAAACCTGACTACTCTCTGGCCCAACTACACTGTCTAACCTGATGAATGAACTAAAAAACATTTGTAACCACTAGAAAATTTTATAAACCTAAATGGAACAGGTTAATCATAAATAATTCGCACTAAACCTATATTTTGTAACTAGCTGTCAAAACTAAAACTAGTTAAGGAGGACATTTTGAGGACATTGAGTAGAAAAATTAGAAAGCGTGCAGTTAGCAAATTGTTGATTTAAAAGCTGTTCATCAAGCTTCTTAAGAAAAGTAGCAATTCTGCTAAGCTGCATATTGAAAGAATCTAGACATAAATCCTTTCAATTATCTGCATGAGACAACCATATTGATGTGGTATGCCTAAATAGGCTACAGCTGTTAAAGTCCTGTCAGGTAAACATTTCCTCTGAGGTATACAAAGTTAAGTGTATCCGTACCTAAGGACATTCGCAGTTTCACTCTCTGACACTTCTAAATGATGCTATAACAGGACTTGCTATACCTTCCTTGACACATCCCGACCTCCAAATATCTGTGCCTCCAAGCTCTTACCCCATTAAAACATTTGTTTTGAATCAGCTTTCCTGTTCCTCTGATGCTGCTTGGCCTGCTGTTTTCATCCAGCTCTACACCTTGTTATCTCAGATTCTCCAGCATCTGCAGTTCCTACTATCTCTGAAACAATTTTAACCTCACTGCGAAGCCTCTTCTGAGGATGCTATCCTGAAGAAGTTACCCCTCTCCCTCTGGAAAAACTTCAGTGGATCTCTCACTGCAACTCTCTCATAATCTCTTTGGCCTTGAAACTGCTCGACCACCGTTTCTGAAGAAGGCCCGAAATGCCAGCCTTGCTGCTCCTCTGACGCTGCTTGGCCTGCTGTGTTCATCCAGCTCTCCACCTTGTTAACTGTAGTTTGAACCTGTATGTAGTTGCTGACCCTGGCCACCAGAGGTCACTGTGGAGCAGGTATGCCATTCTCCATGTTAAAATTAATTCTGTTTCAGAGACAGTAGGAACTGCGGATGCTGGAGAATCTGAGAGAACAAGGTGTAGAGCTGGATGAACACAGCAGGCCAATGGGCATCAGAGGAGCAGGAAGGCTGATGTTTCAGGCCTAGACCCTTCTTCAGAAAAACCAGAAAAATTTTCTGAAGACGTTTCTGGGCCCAAAATGCCAGCCTTCCTGCTCGCCTGATGCCCATTGGCCTGCAGTGCTTGCCCAGCTCTACACCTTGTTATCTCTCAATATTAATTCTGTTAATTTGTTCATTGAATTGAATGGGGCTACGGTAGTGTACATACCTCTAGTGCTGAAGGTTTACAATCAAATCTCACATGCCATGAGAGTACATCACAACACATCTGAATAAATTGTTTAAAAATAATTTCTTGGTTCTTGCAACATTGTGGTAATGTACGTACCTCTGGGCCAGAAGATCTAGTTTGAAGTCTTCCCTTCCACAAAGGTATAGTGTAACCTGCCTGAACAGGTTGACTGAAAATCCGTTGAATTGGAGGCTCTTGTGCCACCTTGAGTTTAAGTTCCACTTGTCCCAGAAGTGTGTCTTTAATAATGTGATTAAAAGTTATGTTTATCTTACCTATTGGATTGTCTTTTGATTCTTTTTAATGCCTTCACTAGACTTGTTAGTAGTAGGCCTCAGCCTCTCCCAAGAGCCTGGGCCCAGATTTAAAGGCTGAGACAATTGATGGCGCCTCCCTACTAGGTGTTACACCTGTGGCTTGTGGCTCACTCTGAAACTCTGCTGCTGATCATCTGTCCAGTAGCAGGCACCTCGACAGGACCTTGCTGGTAAAGGAGCTGTAATTACAGCAGCCGATGGTTAGACCTCTCCCCTTCTGCCTCTCCAGCAGTGCTACCTGGCTGCCTTCATGTCCCCTTCACAAAACATACTGCTTTGAAACATAGATATAGGATGGATCTCTTCTAACCCTTGGGGTTTGAGGGGGCAGATACAACCCTGACTCTTCCTATGCTCCTCAGGCAGAGGTCAGCAATTGCTGGTTTCGATGAGACCACAAAGGGAGTCCGAGAAGACCTGGTCTACCCCACATTGATGGCTGTATCTATCAGTTATCGAAAGGTAAGGTTTCCGATCCTGTTGCGGTAAGAAATCATTGTCAAAAAGTTACTGAAGATTAACACGTAGGTGCCGTAAGCCATAAGGAAGGATAGCAGAATGTCAATCTTTATTGCCAAAGTACAGGAGTAGTGAAGTCATTTTACAATTATACAGGAGCTTGGGAAACCTGTACCTGGGGTGCTGGGTGCAGTTCTCTGATCTCCTTACTTTATGGAAGATACTATTGTCATAGAAGGAGTGCAATAAAGAGTCCAGTGGACTTCTTCCTGGGTTGGCAGGACTGTCCTACGAAGAGAGACTGGACAAGTTGGGCCTGTATTGCTCAGAGTTCCAAAAAATGAGGCGATCTCATTGAAACTTACAAAATCCTTATAGGGATTGACAATATAAATGCAGGTGAGAAGTTCCCCTGGTTAAGGAATCTAGAGCCAGGGGATACAATTACAAAAGAAGGGATTTGCCATTTAGAGCTGAGATGAGAAGAAATGTTTTTACTCAGAGGGTGGTGAATGTTTCGAATTCCCTGAAGAATTATTATTCCCAAAAGAATAGAGATGTGGAAGCTCAGTCTTTGAGTATATTAAGGGATTGATAATTTTTTGATTATCAGTAGTGCAAAGGGTTATGGGACTGGTGTGGATAAACGGCATTGAAGAGTTTGATTAGTTATGACTGTATTAAATGGTAGAGCAGACTTGATGGCTTACTTCTGTTCCTATATTCCTACGGCCTACCTTGGTGAACTATCAGCTGTGTACGACAGGGTCAAGGCTAGGTAAAAAGCCAGTGGGAAGGTCGCATTCTGCCCCTTGCAGCACGTTAGCGATGAGCTGTCAAATCAAAGCCTAGAATTTGGCTGAGGGTTGAGACATAGGGACAGCAGAGCTAGAGAGTCCCTGCCCTCAGCCCTGTCCAATCTTACCTCGATGGATAAACACAAGAAACCCTGCCCTTAAGGGTTGGGAGCCAGTCTATCTGGATATGTTTTCCAGTGTCCTTGTGGGATCCCAAATTGGGGGACTATCACCAGATTAGTTGAGCAATTTTTAGGCAGATATTTTCCCCCTGCATTTTCATCTGAATTCAGATGAGCAAGTACCATGCGCTTAATTTCCCATAATAAGTCAGAAGATGCAGGTGGACACAGTGGTGGGGTGTTATAAATGTCCAGGGCAGAGTTGCTCCTAGCTTTTAAGCCTGTCATCAAGGCCTGCACCTTGTTGAAAAAATTCCAGCCATTGCTTGTCATTAAGCAAAGGCCATGGCACAAGTCCAGTAAATTTAGACATACTTAATCTATGACCAGGCATGTTAATGCAGGGCCTGGCTCATATTGAGAACGAAAGTGTGAAAATTGTCATGAGTGTTAATGTTTTCTGTGTAGCTGATGTATGATCTGCTGTGACCAGAGCCCTTATCACAGCTCCCGACGTTATTCCATTTCTAAAGTTATCACCAGCAACAATCCACCAAATACAATTCATTTCAAGTTAAATAGGACTTATATGGCCGCATTCTTGTCTCTCTCTCTCTCTCTCTTTATCTGTCTCTGTCTCTTGAGGCAACACATTTTTTCCACTGCTTCTACCTCTCGTGGATTGTGCTTTGAGTTCTTTTCTTTTTATTTGGATAGGCTGACATACAATTTCCTAGCAGGAGAACCGACTGGGTGATATGGGAGTTGACATTCCAGTCCTGCTGGACATAGGTACCCTGCTGGATGTTAAGATAGTACTTGGAGAATGGAAACATTGGCCACTGTGTGCCAGGACTGTCTGAATGATCAAAGTAAGGAACAAAACCTCTGAGCCAAAGCTCACTAACCACGTAGCCAGTCAACGTGCAACATTATGAGGCAGACAGCACTCAGTAACTGGGGAATGGGCTCACTGTGTGTACATCATTTCAGGTCCAAATGCCGACTGCACCAAATCAGTAAGTTCTCAAGTAATAACCAAAAGAACTGCAGATGCTGGAAATCAGATACAGAAATAGAAATTGCTCGAAAATCTCCGCAGGTCTCCCCCAGCATCTGTGGAGAGAAATCAGGGTTAAAGTTTCAGGTCCAGTGCTGAGAAAGGATCTCTGGACCCGAAACGTTAACTCTGATTTTTCTCCACAGATGTTGGCAGATGTGCTGAGCTTTTCCAGCAACTTCTGGTTTTGTTAGTAAGTTTTCAAGAATCGCCTTCTTTTTGGAAATTGAAATTTATTGAGTTTTTTGACGTGTTATGTCTGTTTCCTGCATTGTCACATTTCGTTATTCACAACCACGTAAAATCTGTGACAATCAATAAAGTTGCACATTTTGTTTGATTATTGAAGTACTGGGATCCAGTTGAGAAGAATATCCAGCTGTGTCTTGATGAGATTGAGGGAAGCAGTAAGTGGCCCGAGTGAAATGAGAGAAACTGAGCGAAAAAAATAACCAGGTCCACTAATATTTGGACAAGAGAATCTGAAGCATGCAATAAAATCTTTCTGGGTAACATAAAGGGCAAGCATTCCTCTCTATAAGATTACTGCCTGGGTAGTGAAGCCTATAATCATCCCCTATGTGAGAGCAATTTCTCCAGAAAACTTGAATGCTCTAGATTCCGTTGAGATTAAATGGTCAAGTTTGGGTTTAGTCCGTTTTCAATGTAAGGCTATCTACTAAAGTCATAGAGATGTTACAGCATTGAAACAGGCCCTTCAGCCCTTCTTCTCCATCAAACATTAATCTATTCTACTCCTGTTTTTCAGCATTTTGCCTGTAGCTTTGTATGTTAAGGCATTTCAAGTGTTTATCTCAGTAGTTCTTAAATGATTAGGGGGCTCCCATTATTACCACCCTTTTAAGCAGGGAGCTCCCAACACCCACAACCCTCTGGGTGAAAAATTGTTTTCCTCAAATTCCCTCTAAATTTCCTGATCATTACTTTAAAACTGTGCTCCCTCATTCGTGACCCATTTGGTAAATGGAAAAGTTTCTCCCTGCTTCCCTACCTGTTTATACCCCTCAGAAATCCATACAGTTCAATCTGATTCCCCCCTTAGGCCTTCCCTACTCTGAGGAAAACATATTGGTGAAGGAGCTGAAGCACACGCTATGAACTGTGCCCAGAGGTTTGTTAAGGGTAGTACAGACAATTAAAATGCCTTCCACTACTAGAATTTTGGTGGTTACTGTCTCAATGAACAATCTCTGCTCACAGTTGGCCAGAGGTCAAATCCTTCTGTGAGGACTTTCAGCTCCACATAAGGTCACCATGCATTAGAAGTCTGTAGAAGCTGTTTAAGATGCATCTTTTTTAAGAAATATTTTGTCAATGTCTTACCTGGAAATTCTGTGACTCTTCAACGAAATACAGGGAATATTGTACTAACTGTATTTTACCAGAAAA
This sequence comes from Stegostoma tigrinum, assembly GCF_030684315.1. Taxonomy (NCBI): domain Eukaryota; kingdom Metazoa; phylum Chordata; class Chondrichthyes; order Orectolobiformes; family Stegostomatidae; genus Stegostoma; species Stegostoma tigrinum. The sequence goes on from NC_081354.1 coordinate 15,990,100, forward strand.
TGTATGAGAATTGTGAGAAAGGATTGTTATAATTGCTATAATGTAGATTAACACACTGTTATGTAAATAGTCCAGAATACAGCATCCCAGGAAATGTTGCAAGCTGAATTGTGTTACAATATTTGGCGTGATGTTAGCTAGCAACATGGTGCATGTAAATGTGAATAAAAACACTTAATTTATCGATTATTATTACAATACTTGATATGTTTATATTAAAAGCCACTAAACACAACAGGGATCTTATGAAGGGACTCTTTGGTCTTGAGGAGGAGATATCATCCATGATGGCAGAGCAATGTCACTGCGGAGTGAGGATCAATGGGACAGTTGGGTTTCCTGCCTTCCCTTTAGATTAGATTCCCTACAGTGTGGAAACAGGCCCGTCGGCCCAACAAGTCCTCACCGCTGCTTGAAACATCCCACCCAGGCCCAGACCCATTCCCCTATAACCCACACACCCCTGAACACTGTGGGCGATTTAGCTTGGCCAATCCACCTAGCCCGCACATCTTTGGACTGTGGGAGGAAACCGGAGAACCCGGAGGAAATCCACACAGACACGGGGAGAATGTGCAAACTCCACACAGACAGCCACTGGAGGCTGGAATTGAACCTGGGTCCCTGGTGCTGTGAGGCTGCAGTGCTAACCACTGAGCCACCGTGCCACCTTTAGGGGCACAGATCATTCCCATCCCCTCCTCTGGGTTTGCCCACCTCGAGTGTAGTGACCAAGATGTTTTATAAAACCCTTCCACCAGTGCCTGAATCAATTCGCAAACTTCTGTTGTGTCTTAGCCCACGTACTCCACACCTTCTATGTGTGCAGCGACATTTATCACTCCAGGAAAATCATTTCTAATCAACGGTTTAGTACCAAATGAATAGTGTCTCCAGGCACTTCTGAATCACAAGAGATCAGCAATTAGCTTCAAACATTTCAGCCTAAATCAGGATTTTTATGCTTTATTACCTTAGCACCTGCATTTTCTCTGGCCTGATTTTAACCCATTCAATTAAAACCAAACTAAATTAACTTAAAACCAATTAAAACCATTCAACTAAAACCAAAATTAAACACCCAAGATCCCTCTCTCTCCCTGTCTTCTGTACTTATCATAGATTCATAGAGTGCAGAAAAGGCCCTTCAGCCCATCAATGTAACGACTATTAAAAGTGTGTTAATCTCAATTTCCTTACACTATATCCGATTTATCTCCTCCATGTTAGACCTGGTTTTAGCTTGTTGAGTGGGCTGGATTCAGTCCAGGGGTTGAAAATCTTGTTTCTGGGTTTAATCTGCACCAGATCAATCTGTCAGTCTCCCATCAAAATGGATGGAAAGCAATAGATGAAAATGGAGGAAGCTCAAAAGGAAGAATCCTTAAAATGCTGGAAAGTGGTCCTAGAAGTGGCCACAACTGGGGAGATCCTGGGGAATCCTTAAATTTTCTTTTGAGCTTTTGAGGAGTATTTTGGCTGCTTTGGCCCTCAGACGGAAGATCAAAAGACTTCACCTTTTACAGGCCATTTTATGGCCATGAAATCCCGTTGTGGACAGGCTCCAACAGTTTCACAGCCTAGGCGTCTGGTTAAAAAAAGCAGCCACATCCTAAAGATGGTAAGAACTGCCGATGCTGGAGTCTGAGATAACAATGTGTGGAACTGAATGAACACAGCAGGCCAGGCAGCATCAGAGGAGCAGGAAAGCCGATGTTTCGGGTCTGGACCCTTCTTCAGAAATGGAGGAGGGGAAGGGGGCTCTGAAATAAATAGAGAGAAGGAGGGGCAATGATAGAAGGTGGATACTGGAGCAGATAGGTGGGAGAAAAGACAGACAGGCCAAGGAGGCGGGGCCGAGATGGGCTGGTCTTGGGAAGAGGTTGGGGGTGCGGAGATTTCGAAGATTTTGAAGAAGTCCACATTGAGACCATTGGGCTGCAGTGTTCCCAAGCGGAATATGAGGTGCTGTTCCTCCAGCCTTCGGGTGGCATCATTGTGGCACTGGAGGAGGCCCAGGATGGACATGTCATCCATGGAGCGGGAGGGGGAGTTGGAGTGCTTCACAACTGGGAAGTGTTGTCGTTTGTCACAAACCGAGCGTTGCTGTTCTACAAAGCAGTCTCCAAGCCTCTGCTTGGTTTCCCTGATATAGAGGAGGTCACATCAGGAATGACGGATACAGTATACCACATTAGCGGATGTGCAGGTGAACATCTGTTTAATGTGGAAGCTTTTCTTGGGGCCTGGGATGAACCACTGTTCATCCAGCTCCACATCTTGTTATCACATCCTGAAGATGCCATCTGCGGCCGATCTGCGTATTTGTGAAAGATCCTAAGGTGGTAATCTCTATCACCTGTTCCGTTTAGAATGTGGAATTAAATGTGGGTCATATCCAGTGGGATCCACAAGACGATTTTAATTGTCTACACCCTGGCTTTACATGAAATGGCATGTGATTAAAATCACCTTTTTAAGAACATTTAGATTCCTGCCGTGGCTGACATGCTGACCACTGCAGAACTTTGGGATTCTTTTGGACTGTCACAATTGCACTGCAGATGATAGCTATCCATGCTCATCTGGAAGCCAGTTGGCCGGACACGCATCCCTCAGATATGTGATCCAACAGGCGCTTTTCACAGCAGAAACTCATCCTGGCAGGCTTCCATCAGACTGATTGATTTCACACTGACAAACCAGACTGAGCTCTCAACCCACTGGGCTGAAGCTCAATGGCAAAGACACACAGGAAGCTCAGGAAACCAGCTGCCATTTTACCACTGTCCCACTTTGTAATTGTGGGTGTGACAATCAGCCCTTCTCAATCTCTCAAGGAGGAAACATTTTTTAATTTTCTTCATTCTTTCTGGAGGGTGAACCAGCAACAATTACAGCATCAAAGAACCCTTCAGCTTTTGTGCGATCAGCCAAAGCTTGTGGCTAGTGCTTCATAGTTCAAAGAAATTTATTGTAACCACAGAGATTTGCTGTAAAACCTTGAGCTCCTGTTTGTGTTAAGCTGTTAAATTAGGATATAACTGGTCTTTATTCTCTAGTTTAGTTTTCATTAACAGGTATTTACAAACATCTTGCACTTAACTCCTTCACTAATGAAGTTACGATCTTCCTCTCTTTGGTACTACACAGTTTCTTAGTATCTCAGTGTCTGGCATCATACTGTTCTCAGGCATCTATTGAGTGTGCCAGTCAGCATGCACACTTCTCTAATGAAGTATTGAATACGATCTTTTTCTCCACTCAACCACAAAATTCATAAATCCCAAAAAATATCTTGGCTGAGATTCTGAGTTTCAGAATGTTGTTTGAACTTTAAAACTAAGTTTAGATGCTACGGATATAGAGCATAGAATGTGAATGCACTGTAAATGAAGGGTTAAAATGTTGATGACAGAAAATTGATATTGATTTTAATGAACAGGTCTGGTTTCACTGCACACACAGATAATCTTCTCATCTCCTACAGTGAATACAACAAACACTTTCCATGACTGTTACAGCAGGACGTCAAAGGAATTCTGGTGGTAAATGTTTGTTCACCAACATCACCAATAGGAAAGTGTACTTTTATATTTGTTTTCAGTAGTGTACTTCAACAAGTACATTGCACAATCTTTATCTAATCTCTTGCACATAGAGATTCTGCATGGATCCTGCAGTTTCCCATTTTAACTTTGAAAGAGACTGCGTAAATGCTTTGGGGAAATGGTGCGAGGTTAGATTGGAAGATTAGAACATAGGACATAAGAGCAGATAATTCATTTTGTCCTTCAATCCTGCTCCATCATTCAATAAGACCATGGCTTTTTGGAAGACTGGAAGAATGCACAGAATTCCTGGGCATTGCACTAACCTCTTACTCTGACTGTATGTTCCAGCATTAACACTGGTTGGTGCATTGGTAACAATTGGCACAGATTCTGGATTATCACTTATGCAATTGAAAAGTAGAATTTTTTTCACATATACAGGCATATAAAGGAATATTAATGGGACAAGAATAGAATGCACTCGTCGAAGATTTAGTGCTTGCAAAGGGAGGAATAGTGCACGTAATCTTCATTATGGTTCATTAAATCGACCCTCTTAAGTGCACTGTCTAGACATTGACATTGTGAATTAACTGCATTCAATGTTTAATACGTTCACTATCCAAGTAGTCTCCTAATGACTAACTGCTCAGTATGTTGTTTGGGAAACCTTTGTATTCTTGTTTTTGTTCTCCCCCTGTTTCTCTGTTTAGGCCTTGATAGTTTTTCCATTGTACTTCTAAAATTCCAGCAAAATCCCAATTTGGCAGCACAACTTGAGGTGTAATTGTTCAAAAGTTTTGACCCTTGTGTCTTTGTATTATCTCATGGGATCAGCCTTCATTTACAAATGAATGCAATGTGCTGTTTGGACTGGAGAAAAATATAGCAACCTACAGTTTCAAAAGCATATTGTGCCAAAATACTGCAGTAGATAATTTTAATTACTTCAGCAAAATTTTGACCAATTTCAGATAATGTGATCAGGATGCATGGAAATAAGCACTAATGTGAATCCATAAAATCTACTCAGATTTTCCCCTATCGCTCTCTCAGTAACACCAATGAAATGTTCACACCATTTTCTCTCACTCATCAACGTCTGAATTTGACACTTGCCAAAATCTAGTTCCATGCATTTTAGATATGATAGCTTACCTTCCTCTATCAGTTAAATGTGACCTTAGATTTCAGTATGGCTGGAATTTGTTCTGTGCAAGATGTTGTCAGACTCACATGTGCCCAGGGACTTTCTTTGGGGTTTCGCATGGTACATTACTGTCAGACAAACATCCAAACAGTGTAATGCCCTCTCCAGGTTTATAGGATCTGTGTGAATAGGACGAGCAACATTGCATCCCGTTCACAATCATGTAGAAGTAATATCTGTGAACTCGCTACAGCCTGACCCAAGAATTGTCAGTTCGAATGACAACACAGGGACAGAAATCAAAATAAATAAAGAGAAAGAATGATTAGTTCAAGTAAAGAAATAAAGCTGAGGTAAAGAAAACGTCAAATAGAATAAGTGTTTTGAAAAGTCTTTGAATCTCTACCAATTATTGAAATTCGAAGGAAGGAGATGACCCGAGAGAGATTTATAAAGTCATGAGGGGCATGAATAGGTGAATAATCAAGGTCTTTTCCACAGGGTTGGGGAGTCCAAAATTAGAGGGCATTAGTTTAAGGTGAGAAGGGATAGATTTAAAAGGGATGTAAAAAGTAACTTTTTTACATGGAAGGTGGTGTATAGATGGACTGAACTCTGAGAGGAAGTGATGGAGGCTGGTAAAATAACAACCTTTAAAAAGCAACAGGATGGGTACATGAATAGGAAGGGCTTAGAGGGATACAGGCCAAATGCTGGCAAATGGGACTAGATTTATTTAGGATATCTGGTCAGCATGGACGGGTTGGACCAAAAGATCTGTTTCTGTGCTGCTCATCTCTATGACTCTATGGTGGAATGAATGAACCTCCATACTTGTAAAGTTAATGTTCAGTGCTAGAGAGTTTGTGTGGCTGTAGAAAAGCATGCCATCTGAAAAGGACAAGCTCTAAGTCTTTTGTTTGGCAATTTTAGCTTCTCCCTGTTACCAGCAGTTCACATTGCTCTGTTTGTTAAAAACAATGAGTTAGACAATACAATGTCATTTTTGAGAAGGTTACGCAGGAAAGGAACATTTTAAACAGTAACATCTGTATTTCAGTATTTGACTGCACACTTGTAGATATGGGAGGTTTCTGTCTGGTTTGCACTTAAATACCAGTCAGCGTTCTTACAATCACCAAAGTTGGCCCAATTGCGATGAAGTTGATCAATGATTGTTCGAGGTTTCATACTTCCTAGATAATGGGACAAATGCTCCCAGATGTGAGAAATATTGGGCTATACAAAAAGAAAGAGGTGTTACATTTAAACCCAATTTTGCTGTCAGTGAGAAGCCATGATTTTCTGCTTTGTTCCAAACTAAGGGCCAGTGGGAACAATTGTAAGGATTCAGCAAATTCAGTACCCTCCAGGTCCGGGTGGCTCAGGTTTACTGAAAGCTAAACAAGAACTAGATCTAAAATTAGAATATGAGTACAAAATTATGGACAAATATAAAATGTATTTTAACCCAATCGTACACACCACCTTGTTATCATTTTGTTTTTGCTTATTGCTTGTGTACCACAGCTTTAATTTTATCAACTATTGGAAGCCTCAGAACAATTCATAGACTACACTTGCCTATTCGAATCCCAAAGAACAATCACACAATGTAAGCAAATAAAAAAAAAGTTGTTGTTCAGTTTTTGGTCAGGTATTGTCAGACTACATTATTTGCATCAGACAAATAACATACAAAGTCCCAATAACCATCCACTACTTCATTTCATTTGGTGCATTTCTCCAATGTAACCTGTCAATGACAGTGAATCAATTCTTTCGCCAGAGTGGAGGAAAGAACGTCCCTCTAGACAGTGAACAAAGTTTGCAAAAACATCAGCATCGGTTTAATACTACATTCATTTGCAATCCAGAGGGGAGTAACCATGGTCGGGGAAGACCTGGAGAGGAACCTTCAGCTTTTGAGAGAATAGGTAGCAGAGAGAGAAATGGCTCTGAGAAAATGTGGTCAGGAGGACTTGTGCCAATCAGTAGAAAACAGAACTTCCACTAAGTCTATAAATGAGGTCCTACATGAACAGCCCTCAACACAGAACAGTGGTCTTATGAACACCGGGTCCTTCATTGTAAGCTGTTTCTTACTAACATGCTTAATGATTCAAAGAGCTAATCGCTTTGGCTTGAACTGCAAGAACAGAAGTTGATGCTGTTGTTCTAATGTCATGAAAATATCTGCTGACACCAACCAGTGAAAATTCCAACTGAGCACACTCACCTCCAATGTGCAATGTAAAGGTGATTGTCAATTTAAATATTACAGGCTTTTTTATGAGGCTTTTTCTCTTCACGTATATAACTTTATATTTTGTTTTCATTTTTAAGAACTTATTAGGTTTTTAGTCATTCTTTATTTCAGAAGATTTGCTGGCACTCATTGGCAGTAAACACAGCCTCATTTATATCCTGTTCACTGTGTGATATTTACACAAGTGATGGTATATGATGTTACACTCATTATGATGGCTGGACTTCTATAATTAAGCATGAATGGCAGCGTATAAGTTCATTTTCCTTGGCACAGTGTCTACATCTATTAAGGTAAAAGTGAATGGATAGCAGATTACTCCAATACCAATTTATTGCTCATCACAATTTCTCATTCTTCCCTTCTTGAATAGTGTGATGCACATAGAAATCCAGGACAACACTAAACCATTCAGCCCCTTGATTCTATTCTGCCATTTAATTAGATCACAGTAGTTCTGGACCTCAACCTCAATCACTCACCATTATTCCATGCCCATCAAAAGTTCTTATCCAATGACGACTACTAATCTCGATCTTGAAGCTTTCAGTTGAGCCAATATCCGTATCTTTCTGTGGAGAATATATGAATTTTCCACAACTGCTTATGTGAATAATGTCTCCTAATCACATTTTCAAATGGACCTACTCTCATTTTAAGATTATACTCTTTTATCCTGGATTATGTTACGAGGAGAAAAGGCCACCCTGTAGGCACTCTATCGAATCCTTTTAAAAACCTTCATTAGATCACCTCTCAATCTACTGAGTTCAATCCAAGTTCACAAAGCCAGCTGTCACAATTCAGCCCATTTAAACTCTGGTGTAATTTCATCTGAATCTGTAACATACCCCTCAAGCTCAATTTGTGTATTTCTGAAAAAATGGAGTTAACTGGATGCATTCCTTCCAAAGTGGCTTGACCAAAACTCTGCCCAATCGAGCAAATATTCACCCACTTTGTGCTCTGTCTCCCCTGAGGGACAGGTCATCAATATATTAGTCTCCATTCATTGCTTTCTGTAGCTAGTGACTAGAAGGGGATTCACTGTTATAATGGTCATGTCTCTGAGCCAGCTGGTCCAAAAGTTCAGGGCCTGGATTCAATTCTCGCAAGGACAGCTGATGGAATGTGAATGAATGAATTTAGAATACAAAAACAGGCTCTGTAATGGTGAGTGTGACATGTATAATTGATGGTTATTCATCTAGTTTACTAACCCCTCTTTAGGGAAGGAAATCTGCCGTTCCTGCTTGACCCAGCCTGTCTGTGACCCCACACCAATGTCGTTAACAGCTCTCAGACATGAATTAGCAAACTGCTTATTGCAAGAGCAATTAGGAGTGAGAAGGAAACACTGATCTGACCAGTGCTGCTGACATGCCAAGGAGGAAAGAGAGATGAATTGAATGGTAATAGACAGTTTTGTAGCTCATGATGAGTTTGACAGACAGTGCTGGGAGTACTCCTCCTAAGGCTATCAGCCGAGAAGGTGGCTAATCCTCTTTAACGGGAGGGTTTTTACAAGTTACTGTCATCTTCACAGTGAAAATGGGAAACAACATATACCCATCAGATGCAGCTAATGGCTGGATGTCAGCCTAGAGTTCAGAGCTATGATCTCCACATGGCTGGGACTGTCTGGAATGACTTCAAACCCAATATTCTTTGACTCAGAGGCTGGAATGCTGTCACGAAGCCTAAGGCAATCTTCTACTCCAATAGTATTTTTGGGGAATACAATACATCACATTCTATGTGATTTTATAAGGTCTCACGTTTCAGTGGAGAGGATCTGATTTAATTTTACGTTCAGTCGCTGAATTTTGTAACACAAGATTCTCTTGAAAAATCCAAAACACCCTTTCAGCAGGTTATGTAGCAAGAAAACTACAGAAGGAAGCACAGGAGGTATAGCAAAACAATTTCTTTATTATTTTACTATCTGTATTGAGAACAGCACAAGTTTGGGATGTGGCATTCTAGCTTAAAGAATGTAAATTACAGATCAGCAACTATGCTTGCAATAAAGATAATTTCATTTTGAATAAATGGGATTAGTTTTATCAGACTATTTGGTTGTAGAAAACTGAATTATGCCATTATAGAGGAATGAGCAGAGAATGGTACTAAGGAGAGACAGGCAATATTTAATGACGATACCACTCACTCAGTTTTACACTTCCATTTGGAATATAAAGGCATCATGACCTGAAAATTTAGTCCTAACTGGCAAGAGGTCGTAAACAAAGGGAAATTAATATTAAGAGATATTGCAAAGAGAGGGAATACTGGAGGCTCAGACAATTTGGTGAGAGAGATTATGGAGGCTGGATGACCAGTGAGGAAGGCAGCTCAGTCTGAACTTACTACTAAGTGAATACAGAGATCGTAGAGAGAGAGAATGAGCGAGAGAAAAGACAAAAGAAGTAATCTGCACTGATGCATAAAATTAGGGAGATTCTGTGGAGGAAGGAGACGTGTAGGAAGGAATCCATCCTGAACGGACTAAGACCAATAATTTTCTAATGTACTCCCCAAACTATCTGGCCTTCAATTCCATTTAATTGCTGTTGCAGTCATCTATAAAGGAGATCAGGTTTAGTACTGTCAATCAGCTGTCTAACAGCAAATAAACGTAAATAAAATCACATCATTAACTAAGGAGTGATTTGGGTTATAGAAAATATTTTAGCATTAAATCATTGAATTTAAGGCCAACTTTAACAGGATTTATTCTCTATATTCATTCTAATATACTGATAGCTAACTCCTGGTTTAAATTTTACAAAGTATAAAAGACTATGCAAAATTTAATTGTTCTTTCCTTCTTCATATAATCATGTAGTTCATCATTTAAGAACAGCTGTGCACTATAGAGAATTCAGCTAGTGCTGAAATGAAGGAGGATTATTGGATTTCCAGTGTTTGAAGATGGATTTTTGGCTTGAATTAATATAAAAAAAGGACAAGTCCTGGGACAATTTCCAGAGAGGTCAAATCTCCCAATAAATTGAGTTCAGGGATTTGTGGCAACAGTTAACCAGCATCTAGTTGCACTAGAAAATGTGATTTACAGAGTTAGGTTTCATTACTGATGTGTCCCTACCCTACATACAAAGTACTTACTGCCGAAGTATGCAGCTCCACCACTATTACTATCCTGCTGATGTCGTGTCATGTTTCTGTCTTTCTCTGTTAATGACTAAAGAGAGAGGGACAGGTAACTCACTGCAATCTGCAATGTAATACAAAACACTTCCATCTGCCACGTGGACATTGGCTGATCTCGCACAGTTTGTGCACAATTTGTGTTTGACAGTCTGCAAAACTCCTCATTTGTTTTCATGTCGTGAATTTTTGTGCTCATCAAGGTGAATGTTGTGACTGACCGTTGGAAGTGGGGTATGTTATTTCTCTTGCACCCACTGGCAGCCTCAAGACAACTGCAAAATTGACCTCCTTCTATCCTATGCCAGTAATGTATCCTGATCAATAGCTAGTTAAAAATGATCAATTTTCAAAATAAAGCAGGTGAGACTTGTACTTTTCCATTACAACATTTTTAGTTTATTGCTTCAGTCTAAGTGTGAGATTTTACATGCAGTACTGCTGGGTCTTGGTTGAGCAACAGCTTTTTGGAAAATGCTCGGTGTACTGCCTGTGATTTTCTGCCTTTAGATTGAATAATAGGGAGAAGTAAATAGCATCTTGCAACATTTGCACATGATGCAGCCAAAGGCTAAGTTTGCATTCTTTCTTACTGTATCTAAGAAAAGAATTTACATTAATCCTCAGAGCATTCACTTTGAGATAAATAGATTACTTTTGGAATGCACCCCTGTCGTTATGGAGTGGTCCCAAATGTGGGTACAGCAAGATCCCACAAGACCAAATGAATAAAAGCGCCAAATAAGCAATTGTATTTTTTTCATTTTTGAATTGGCTTCTTGAAGGATGAAGGACATCAAGAACATTTCCTGCACTTCTTTAGGATTTTACTTTCAACTGAGCCAATGGGTTTCCATTTGACATTTTGGGGTGAAGATTCCCTCTGACAGGTTTCCAGGCCTGCAAAGGAAAATGCGCACTGAGCATGTGTCCAGACGACAGGCCTGGGAACCTCCTGAAACTGGGCCTGATTAAGATTTCCTCAGCAAGCTGCTGGTGTCCACACAAATATTTTGTCCATTGTTTAAAGACCAATGTAAGACAGTAAGTGCCACGCTGACAGTAATCCAAACACAATTCCTGCAATGTGTGGGTAGGAGATCTGTACGTCCAAACCTCAGCTGACAGGGACTATTAGGAGCCAGGAGAATTCCTCAACAAACAGGCTTAAACAAAATAACCTTTCTGGTGGCAACCACTTGTTAAACAGCATCAATCCTTTGAAAACATGCATGGAGCAGATTGCCGCTCTTGGAAAATGTTCTATCTCATAAACAGGTCCCTCCGGTGTGGCACTTTGGTCCCTGATGTTAGTTCTCTTTGCTCTCGTAATAACCCCTTCAACGTCAACACCACTGACAATCTAACAGTACCTCAGCAGTAAAGGGTTACTGCAAATCAGTCAGCCACTGGATGCTCAGAGAGAAGCCAACTCTCCGCACTGGCCTATCATAATGTAAATTGTATGAATAGAGTTGGAATCATTTCAATATGTTTATGCCCAGATTACTAGTAGAGGAGGGCAGATAAGAATTACTAACCGAATCAACTCCAAGGGACGCGAGATATTCAGAATGACGGAATTATTACGGTGCTGAACAGAGACCATTTGACTCATTGTGACTGCATCAGCTCTATTGTCTACTCTGGCTTTAATATCATGGGCCCACCTCCTGCCTCTTCCCCATATCCCAGCACACCATTACGATTTGAAAACAAAACATCCAGTGTCCTCTTGGATAACTCAGTTGAACCCGCCTCAATGTCGAGAAAAAGGGCAGAACAGACCATGGTGTAGAGCTCCAGCCAAGGCCACTCCCCATCCCCCCCATTTCAATTCAGTGAAGAACTGAAAATAGTCTAAGGCCCAATACTCCTGTGGAGTAGTTGTTGGAAATCAAGTGCAGAGAAGTCCAATTAAGTACGGCCAATGGAAATATCACCCAGAGGGAAAGGTTCCCATTATGTAAAGATTTCCATTGGGTTTTTCAAGCCCTTCCCAGGCTATTTTAGGCCTGTTTGTGAGGATACTGTGCATGCTGTAGTTTCCAGAATGACAGAGACCTGTGCAATATGACCTGTGCAGAATTATGTGACTTCTGCAAAACCTAAGGCAATTCTTTTCAAATCCAGAGTTTTCTGCAATGCCCATCAACCACTAAAGGTAAGGTAGGATTGTTTTGGCTGCCTACACAGCTAATATATACAATTCTGAAAATATGAATAAAGTTTATTTTCAGTCAGTGCTGATAACAAAGTGTTTGAGTACATCCCAAAGGCAGATGAGGGTATTTATAGTCTCGGAATGGTGAAATTCAAAAGCACAACAATCATAATGTGGTAGCTTGAATGAAAAAGAGAATCTTTGTCGGAATACATTTCAGGTCCGTTAAAAAAAGGGAAGTGTTTGATCCCAGTTTCCCTTGAAAAGACAAAAGACATGAACCTTAATTATGAAATGGCTATAGCACTGAATAAGGCCATTCAGCCTATCCATGCTGTGGTAGCATTTTATTGGTACCATGACAGGCCACATGGGTAGGCTCCCAGGCTAACTCTGGCAGACTCGCAGAAGGTTCCTTGGGAACTGGGGGGTCTTTCCTGTGTGACTAAGCCAGAACCCATTGACGGTCCCTCCTTGCAGGCCCCTAGTCGCATCAGCAACCCTGGAGGATTCAACTCTCTTATCTGACTGGACTTGGGCACATTGAATATAATAATCTTTGAGGGCACTTTGATGTGGAGGAACTTATTCTCCTAAATCCAATGTTGACACTGTTGAAGCTGATAAGTTTCCCACCATCTGATTGGGCCAACAACTCAAAGGGGTCAGTTGTTATCTTCAATAGGAGTACCAGGCTAACCAAGGACCTCTTAATCAGCCATTGCCAGTAATTTCCCATCAGAGCTCCTGCTTTCTATCTACACAGGCTCAGGATGTTTATAGTTTCCAACTGTAGGACAACTTGGGGTTTGGAAAAATTCAGCCAGACTCCATTAGACGATTAAATGCATAAGTTCACACTTACCCACATTGTTTTCCATCAACCACTTCTTTGCTCATTCTCCTAGCCTGTCCAAAATAGGGCTGAGTCAACAGGCAGCTTACCTGCCTCCTTGACACTACTCATCCCTCCAAATGCCTTCATGTCATCTGAAAAAAATAGCAACAATTTATTAACATGTAACGTGATTAGTTGTGATCCCAACACTGACCCTGTAGCACTCCACTAGCCACTAGTTGCCTTCTCTTTATTTTCACTCTCTGCCTTCTGCCAGTCAGCTCCCAATCCTCTATGTATATCGGTACCTTGCCCCAAACACCATGGGCTCTTATCTTATTTAGCAGCCTCCTGTGTAGCACCTTGCCAAAGGTCTTCTGTAAATCCAAGTAGATCACACCTGCAGGCTCTCCTTGGTTGACCTTACCCACTACAACCTCAAAGAATTCAAACTGTTTTGTTAGGCATGAGTTCTCCTTCCCCTTGAGGAAGCCTTGATGATCAGTCCTATTTTGTCATACACTTCCAAGTACTCCAAACTCTCATCCTTAATACAGTCTCTAAAATCTTATGAATGACCAAGGTCAGGCTAACCAGCTTATAATTTGTGTCCTCTGCTCCTTAAATAGGGGAATTACGTCAACCATTTTCTAGTACTCTGGGACCCTCACTCCACTGATTCATGTAGGATCACCAATAATGCCTCGACAGTCTCCTCAGCTTTCTCCTTCAGAACTCTGGGGTGTAGCCCATCTAGTCCAAGTAATTTATCCACCTTCAGCCCTTTCAGCTTCCCTCCTCCTTAGTGATGGCTGCTACACTCACCTCTGTCCCCGACTCCTTTAAGTTCTGCGCTTGTGTCTTCCACCATGAAGACTGATGCATTGTTAAAATTCCTGATGGCAGCTCTTGTAAAGTCTATTATCCGTTCTCAACTTTCTCAACGTGCCTTGCCACCTTCGGAAATTTGTTCACATGTACCCCAAGGTCTATTTGTATTTGCACCCCTTTTTAGAATTCTGTCTTCTAATTCGTTTTTCACGCCAACCTCGTTTGGAAAAATGAATCGCTTCATATTTCCCTGAAATAAATTTAATGTGCTAACTGTCCGTTCTACCAAACTTAGCTCTTGAAATCTTATGTGAACCTCCTCACAATTCACAATACTTGCAAGATTTTGAACATCTGCAATTTTCAAATGTGTGCCCTGTGTGTTCAAAGTGAAGCTATTTACATCTATGTACTGACCCCCTTGGGAACCATATTGTATATCTTCCTCCAGCTTCAAAAAAACCATTTACCTCTAGTCTGTTTCCTGTCATTCAGCCAAAGCTATATCCAGGCCTCCACTGTCATACATATTCCAGGATACTAAACTTTCTAGTCACAAGTTACTCGTAGCAAATCTGTGCTCAGTTTCCTTAATTAATCCAATCTTAATTCATTAATCTCATGGGGCAGTGTATTCACACACGACCTAAATGGTACATGTTTGAGCGATTGGCAATCAGGTGGGAAGAGGGGAATTTATCAGTTTTCTGTCCAGATGAGCAGGAACAAAAGCATTCTCCGTCCTGGCCTCGGTAGTTCCACGCCATAGAAGACACATAACTTCAGGAGGGGTCAGACTGGCTCTCCTTGAATTTCTACGATGCTTCCTCCCACAAACAGAATGAACCAGAGGATGAAAACAAATAATGGTTATTACTCAAGATCCAAGGTCAAGCAAATTTTGCTTGAACTAATCATTGATTAGGGTTTTCTACTTTCTTATCTAACTTGCATTTGCACAGTGGTTAAATGATTCAAATTCTAAAATTAACCCACTTGATTTAATGGCAATGTAGATATGATCACCCTAACAAAATAAGACCACATGAAAGATACTAATAAGGCCCCTTTGTGGTGCCTGTTGCTTTCTTCAGTTCACTGCAATCATACAAGAAGGATTGGTGAAACAATAATGTGTTTTTTTCTATTTCAAGATACAATAATTTAACTGGGAGACTATGTAGACTTGGCTAATCTGTGGGACTACTGTTGTGGCTAAGGTGAAGTCTACCGCACGATACATGAGATGCTCTTTCATTAGAGAGAGAGAGAGAGACACTGGTGGTGGTTTAACCAGAGGCTCACTGTGCCTCAGGCAAGTGGAGAGGTTGAGAAAGGGAGATCTTTATGGTAACATTAGCCAGTGCAGGAAGAGAACTCACACTGTTGGCATTACTCTGCATCGCAAACCTGCTGTCTAGCCAAGTAATCTAACTGATACTGCTGCTGTTTCAAGTCTGCAGAGCACTGGGTTTATGGACTACATCTACTTTGTAATGGATAAGTGATTTGAGTAATTAAGTAGTTTAATTAGTTTAAGATATGCTCCCTAAAAAGTACATCTACATCACAACACAGCCTCAACCCATCACTGCTAATGTGTAGAAGGCCAAGGGCAGCTAGTCTATGAGACTACCATGTAAGCTCTTGCACTGTCTCTGTCCTTCCCTCCACTGTCATCCCTACTCCCGTCCAAAATATCTGCACTCCTCAAACGCTGGCTTCTTGAACTCTCTGTGATTTCCAAACTTCTACTATTAACAGTGCGCCTTCATCAGCTGCCACCCTAGGCTCTGCAATTCACTCCAAAAATCTCTTAGCCTCTCTCCTTCTCTTTCCTCCTCTATGAGGCTCTATAAAACGTCCCGCCTTGATCAGGTTTTCATGCTCTGAGCTGATATTCTGTGCCTTAGCACCAAATTTTATCAGACGATACTAGCAGTGGGACAGGTGGAGTGTGCTCAGATGTTGAGAGGTGGGGGTGAAGATGCTGAGGATGCCAAGGCAATAGGGCTGTGAGGCTGACGGACCTGCCAGAAATTGATAGAGGCTAGACTTGAGACCCAACATGATCATTTTCTGGACGATATGAAGCATTAATCAATCGCGGTGCAGAGGTATTTCTGTCCATGAGGCCATAAGACATAGGAGTGGAAGTAAGACCATTCGGCCTATCAAGTCCACTCCGCCATTTAAATCATGGCTGCTGGGCATTTCAACTCCACTTCCCTGCACTCTCCCCGTAGCCTTTAAGGCATCCAACCTCCCGGCCTCCATTGCACTCCGTGGCAATGAATTCCACAAGCCCACCACTCTCTGGCTGAAGAAATGTCATCTCATTTCAGTTTTAAATTTACCCCTTCTAATTTTAAGGCTGTGCCCAAGGGTCCTAGTCTCCCCGCCTAACGGAAACAACTTCATAGTGTCCACCCCTTCTAAGCCATACATTATCTTGTAAGTTTCTATTAGATCTCCCCTCAACCTTCTAAACTCTAATGAGTACAATCCCAGGATCCTTAGCCGTTCATCATACGTTAAACCTACCATTCCAGGGATCATCTGTGTGAATCTCCACTGGACATGCTCCAGGGCTAGTGTGTCCTTCCTGAGGTATGTGAGGTGTGGGTATCTGTCGCCAAAGAAATTCTTGTTTCTTAAATATTAAGCACTAAGATACTTTGATTATAAATGAATTTAATTTGTTCCCTTGGCACCAATAATCTTCTGATCTGCTTCCAGGCCAAGACATCAGTATGGAGTATCACAAATATCCATGGGGACTGTGCTTGTAAGACTTAAACCTTTGTTTGCAAGGGGCATCAATCTATTCCTGAGATGTAGAAGGGCTAAAATATACTGATTGATTGCTGAAACCCAACTGTGTAACTTAACTTGCTGCTTGCCAGATGTTATGTCCCTCCCAGGGGATAACCGTGAACAAGAGCTTCAGTGCCCTTCACACTCCTGCAGATGTTGAGCATATGAGGGAATCGGGTAATCATTTCCCCTCAAAGTGGTCAACGAGGAAAACGCAGAACAGCCAGGAGTCTTAACTGATCTGAATATACCAGAGCGAATGGGATTTGCTCATGTGTGCTGCACAGAAGTTGACATTCATGTGACCAAAGTGACCTCAATGTTTATAATTTTTCTTTTCCTGCTGCTGCATTGTGGTGTCACTTCTGCAGCTTGAGAAAACCTGCTAACTGCATTGTCCCTGCCTTTGGCAGCCGTCCTCTGGTGGCCTGGGCCTAAGAACTCTAGACGGCCTGGCGTGCAGGTGAGGTGGAGGGGGAGTGGGGGCTGGGGGTTTACCGCTGCAGATGATACCTCCTCAGCCAGACCTGAAGTAAACGTCTGTGTCCCTGGCAGAAGGAGGGGCGATGTAGTCTGAGATGACAATCCCTGTGCATCTATTTGTCATTTCCTGCTCTGTATCCAAGAGCATTTGCACATCCCTTATTGCTAGAGGCGATTGGCCCCCCAGAGGAAGGTCAAGGATTTCCCCTGCACTTCTCCTCGCCAAGCCAGTGAATGAAATCATCCACAGCTCCAATGATGAACTGAAGCTCTCTGTGCAGATCTAGATACTGATTGTTCTGCTGGTCCTGGCTCCCCAAAGGGGCTGCCACCAGCTCCATAGAGGCAGCCTCTGGCTTGCAATCTGAAGCCATACCATTCAATGGAACTTGGGCAAAATCCTCCAACCTTCACTCCAATCTATGCATGATCTTCGGCATCTCTGCCAGACATCGCCCCTGCTTGCCTCTGTTTGCCCATCAGTTCATTAAATGGACAGGTCTAGATGTTCATCATCCATATTGGGACCCGTAGCAACCTCATTCCACAGCAGGCCTCCAAGAGTCAGAGACTTGGGTTTTAAGTCCCCCCTCTAGCTGCTAGCCTATGTCAGTGCTGTTGTAACCAGAATGTGACCTCAAGCCTATTCTAGATATGATACCCACCAACCTTGATGCTGCTTCCTCTGAGGGTCCTGCCTCTTCCTCCTCAGAGGCATGCTGTTGGAGCTGGGACTTTTCTTGATCTCTTTGTCCTGGTTTGGGAGAGGGAAATGGAGGCTACATGGAGGAACATAAGGGTATTTTCACACCATGCATTGCTACCATTACCAAAGTTTTATTAAGACTTTTGTACTGAATGTGCAGCTGGGAGTGGCTACCTGGAGGTTCTCTCTGGATGGCTGTAGCCCGTTCAGACACATTCCCCAGGATCTTCAATCAGATTAGAGGCTTGTTTCCCACAGGGGAAAGAGGAGCTTTACGTCAGGACCCCCATTCTCTGTGCACACATATGTTTATTGTGCAACCTTTTTTCTGCTGAACAAGAGCAGCATTATGAAGAATTAGCATGGATATTGAGTACTTTGCCTGCATTTTGAGATACAGATAAAGAGATCCCAGTCCAGGATGTGTTGCTTGTAAGCATAATGTGGTGTGTGGCACATTAAGAGTTAAAGCATTCTGATTGAAAGATGGTTCAGTGTCACCAAAGAGCTAGAATTGATTGGATCCAATAGAGCTTCACCTGATGCCCATGCCTTATACTCCTGCCACATGTTCATTCTGAAGGCACCTTTTGTGGTGGTGTCTTTACATCAATCAAACCATTGCTAAAAAAGTTATCAGGTTCTCCTAGTTGTGATGAACAGCCAATGAGTGGGTGATTCATGACTTACTGAGTGTTATAGCAGCACCAAGTGTAGACCAACAGAAGGACGTACCCCAGTGGAGAACAGCAGGTTGTTTATCCTCTGGATCTAGTCTCTGCTGAGGCACCCATGGGCACTGCCCTCTGCTGCCACCTCAGGCCAAGATGTCTTGATCATGCAAGTGGCCTCTTGTGGCCATCCGGGAGAAACAGTACATCCCTTCGATCATGGATGGCTTGCAAGAGAATATCTAAGGAGGCACAAACAAACCACAGGAATATCTTTTTGGAGGGGTGCCTCCGAAATCTCTTGGGCAGAATGTGTTTAATGAGCAGAGGTTGAACAATGGTCCTGGGTAACAGAGAGTGAGATGTTGTTTGGGTTCAGTTTATATATGGTGCCTAAAGATAGAGCCCAATAACCTCCATCAAGGTTCAGGAATTCCTGCGTGCCTGGCTGCCATAAAGCTTAGCATTTTACCCGTGTTGGAATATGGGCTGAGCTAAGAAGAATGTAACCGAAAGAGTTAGACAGCTTTCTCGTCCCTGAGTAGAGATCCCTCCTGTTTTTCCACACTCAGTTTAAAAACAAAATTCCACCCGAGGGTTTACCTGTCTATGTGTTTATGATGGAGATGTGTACTCCTGGCTGTAAAGTGTCAATGATTGTGATTTATGAAAACAGGGCAGATATGAGTGGAAGCTAACAATATAAGAAGATATTTGAAAAATGGTCAAAATTACTGCCAATCAAGCATTTCCTACATTCTTTTATTGAAGTTACAGCATTTTTCTGCCACCTTCCTGTCCCACACTACTTTCAACTTCTCAATTCTCCTTCACTTTCCATCACTCTCTTTCTGTCTGTTTTCCTTGGCTTCTCTGCCTCTCACCACTCAATCCATTCCTCCTTTTGTTTCTGTCTGCACTCTCATTCTGCACTTTTGCTTTGCTTTTCTCCCCAGTGAATGGTTTTACACAAACGACTGCCAGTGTAAACACGTCAGCTGTTACTCACTCCCAATGCCTGATGTTGAATGTGACATATGGGGATGGAAAGCTGTTTAAACTTATGCAAAGCCAATGACACTTACATTTCTTGCTGTTTCTGTATATGTGATTAAAAACACCCTCAGCCAGGCAGAGGTTTCTTTATTAATTTATAATCAAAATGCATGATCATATTCCATCTTTAATGTGAAGCATTATGGGGCTGTTCTGCATCAGTCTAAAGGTTTTGCCCTGGGGACACTAGCCATGTCTTCTGGTGGTGTCTTTTACCACTCATGAGCTAGCCCTGGAGATGACGTGAGGTGGATCAAACATTTGAGGTAGTTGTGTAGAATGTAAGCATTCTGACTGCTCCTCGGAAAGCAGGTGTATACTCGTGTGTGAATTGTTGGTGTGCTCATTACCGAGCTGGACGTTGAGAGAGTGAAATCCCTTCATGTTTAGGAACCTGGCTGGATAATGTCATGGAGCCCTGACCACCATCTGTGTGCAGTCGATGGGGCATTGTACCCAAGGGATACCAGAAATGGCTGCAAATCCACTGGTGTGAGCATCTTGGCTTTCTGCTTCCATGGTGAACTGGGAAAATTAGATTACTTTCTTGTAAAGCCCTAGTGCGTGGCTTGTTTGGGAAGTGCCACGCATGTTACCAGTTGACATTTGAAATGAACCAGCAGCGCGGTTGTACAGTGTTGCGGAAATCTTTAAGACCACAGGCACAGTGCTCCCTACCAAGGCGTGTGACTGCACATCTGCTTGCAGCAGGCTGTAGATGTTGATAGTGACTTTTGTGGTTACATGAAGATGCCTCCGACTCTCTGTCTCACTCACCTGTGGGTAGCTGGAATATCCACCCCTTCCCTGTCGCCTGGTCAATGTTGCTGAAATGTCTGGTGCCCCTCTTCATGTTCTGTTTGCTCATCCACAATCACAACCCGATATCTTTTCTTCCCCTCTTGACTCTGATTGGTTTTTGTCTCTCATCTCTTCTCCTTCTCCTTCTTCTCAGTTCTAAGCTAAAGCAGCTGCTTGGCTAAGAAGTTTAAACATGTGGCATGGGAATGAGATGTCTGCTTTTCATTTCAAATGTTGACACAGTCAATGTAACATTTAGGGACTTCTCAAGCTGGTCATATGTTGGCTAAAAGTCTGTGCTACCTCTAAATGTCTGGAGTTCCTGTTGCTTCCACATGCAAGATATGTGTGTTGTTAATTTTCAAACTGATTTGTATGCACATGGTAATTATTCAAGTATGACTGCTGTTGACCAACATTATCCCTATACTGCATCCCTACATTCTTGGGAACGACAGTTTGTGAAACAATATTTTAAGGCCAATGTTCTTCATCTTCACTGCTTGGGTCTATGAATGGTCCAGCACGGTTGGATGGGCAGTAAGCCCAGCAGCACTCACCACTGCTGGTGATTGTATGGTGCTGGTGATTGTAAGTTTAATGGATAACAGGACATGGTTCATCTGCATTCTGCTATGAGTTCTTCCTTTCGATGCATAGACCCTAGCCGAGTGCTTGTTCAACAATACTCTGCAGGCTTTGTTTTGATATCTGCTGTTTGATGTGTTTGTGTTGTGCAAACAGACCTTTCCATTTACAATGTATATTGTTGGAGACGCCTCACATTGAAGAACAATTCAGAGAAATATTGTGATATTAAACTTTTCCTTCAAGGAGTTCATCCATTATCATCTCCCTCTAGATTATACCTTTACCCCATAATTAAATGGTCTTTTCCTTTCCTCTGGCTTCTTTCCGTCCTTCTTCAATCTCCCCATGTGACAACCCCTTGGATTTTCCTACTTTTCCTCATATCCAGCATTATCCTTACATCCCCATTTATTCAGTTCCACTGCTCTTTCCTTCTCTAAAACACAGCTAATCATTACATTGTATTCCCCACCTTTAATATCCAGCTCTCACCTTCCCAGTCCCCAATGCCTCTATAACTATCACTTTCTCCTGTGTATTCCACTTTGTTCCCCTAATTACCTTGCAGTGTCCCCTGATGCCTGCACTCTTTAAGTTCCATTTCCTATTATTCCTTTCCACCTCGCCTCCTTTCTAACCAACGTGTCTGACTAACCCGCTTTTAAGTTGATACCCTTTTAGGCTATTGGCTTTGCCTGCCCTGTTCAAGTTTTTTGGAATGAATCATTGTGCACACCTCATTTGGGCAGGGTAATAATTTGTGACCATGTTGTAAGCCTTTCCCTTCAACAGGACACTTGTATTTGCTGAGGCAATACTTATGCCAGCTCCTGTAATGCAAGAGCCTGTAGGTAACATCGTACTGAAAGCTTTAACAGATATTTGTTACAGCACTACATATATACATATATTACAATCACAGACACCTCGGCATTTGGACTAATACTAACCTATCCTTTAACAAATACTGACACACTTCTGTTGGCATGTAATGCTTCAAGTGGCCCCTGTTGAAATGGAAACTAGGACTTTTTTTTACCCTTAGATCACACACTATGATAAAACATAACATGATGGAGACATAACATTCCTTTTTTTCCAAAACAGAGAAATCCCAAACAGATATATATGTTTGTACATAGACTTGTGTTGTCAATTTCATAATCACACAACAAGTAAAACTAGAAATAAGAGGATTAGTAATTCAAACTATAAAGTAATGCTTTGGAGTTTTGATAATTCTTGCTGATTTGGTGATTGTATATGTTTTCGGATGGGAATGTATTGTTTTGTTTGCTATTGGTCAATTTTTTTTTGTCTTGGTGCTTGTTGCTGTCACTGAATTTCAATGCACAATCATGTTTTCTGTCTTATTATCTTTGTGCACGATTGGCATTGTCATATGTTGGTCTGCGTTGGTGTCTGTTCCTTGGCAAAGTAGCACTGTGTTCAATAATTATTTTGTATAATCTGGGCTGGTTGCGTGCTTCAGTAACTTTTGCTGGTATCCAGTTGTTTGTGCCTGTGTTTCTGACTCGTCCTCCCTGTGCAGTGGTGGTAGTTCTCTATCAGTTTATAACTCTTTCATCCTCCTCTGTCTCTGAAGAACAATGTCCTGTGTGTTAAAATAGTTGGATAATTTGTTGCTGGCCAAGGTTGTGCGCACTTATCTTCTGAGCATAAATTATGCTGCAGAAGGTAATCCCTTCTACATTGGTGTTACACTGAAAGTCAGCAACGCAATGTCAGAATCTTGCTTTGTTGCTCCACACTCATTGACAATGATGCCTTTGATAGGATGAGAGGTTTTGATAGATTGTTTGAACATGGATAAGCAGGTAACAATGTGATCTAGGTCTCTCCCCACTTAACAGGTTTTGAAACAGTTTTCAGTGAACTGTGGTCTGTTGTCAGGCACTATCCCTTCTTGTACACCGAATAAACGTAAAGTAGTGCTCATTATTTTGCTATAATTGAATGCAATTTTCTTGCTAAGTTGTCGGAAAATAGGAAATCTGGAGAAATTATCCATTACAAGGGAATTTGGGAATTTTTTTTTATTTAGCTTAAGCCCAAGGAGCGAATGAAATATCGTGTCCATGTAGAGGATCCCTCTGCTGCAAGGGTTGATACATTTGTCATGCCTTACATGAATTCACGAATCATTGAATATCCTGTGCTAAGCATCTTGTGCACCCCTGGTATAATGCGGACATGTTACTCTTGCATAATGCTTTCAGGATTAGGACCTGTTAGGCCTTGAAAATTATTTGCTGTGATACACCAAGTTTGTCTCCCCATGTCCTCAGAAACTTTTTTAATATTGCCAGCTCACCTTAGACAATAGTAATAATCAACTGTCAATTTTAACCATGCATTCATGTGAAAGTGTAACTGATTAATCAAAAGAATGTGAAAACTTTCTGGTCAAGAGCATCAATGGTTAGATCAAGTGGATGACCTAACTTCTTTTTGTGGGTTGGGTAATCTGCTCAGCATATCTGCTATAATTAGCCTGGCCCCTGGCTTGTTGATCACCTGTGTTTTGTTCTGGGCTGTGGCTGGGCTTTCGGGACCTGATTTTCTGTACATGCCCAATGTCCTTTGGTGCCACCTGCATTGTACTTGTGAAGAAAAGCTAGACATCTTTTGGGTAGGTGTGATACATTGCACCTATGATCAATCCTGGTAGTTTGATGCACTTGGCTGACCATAGCAATAGTATTGGCTGTGCTTGAAGCTTGTAATTGATGTTGGCCTGCCACTATAGCTTCATGTTGGCATCCATCTTTAAACAAGGTGTCGATGATGTGGCCCTTTTCCTTGTCCGTAAGATAATTCCTGAAAGCTTTCATTCATGTAAAGGTGATTACCAATGAACATTTCTGTGTGTTCTTCTCAGGAGAAATCATTCTTAGGTCTTATGCAATGGAGTCTTGGGTTTCAGTCTTTAACCAATATCTTGGAGTCTGCTAATCCAGAAATTAATTCTTACTTGGAGCTGATCTTTGAGTATGATCCAAATCTTTTCTGGACCTTTCTGATATTTCAGAGAAATTTCATAAAGTCCCTCAATGCCAATAGCAAATAAGATTTCTCACTTGAACTGCAAAATAAAGCCACATGTTGCTTGAAGAGCTGCAATTCAGTAATGATATCATTTACTGCCCAATCTATAAGTAACTGTTTGTTTTCCATTGCGTGTTCAGAGCCTTTTTATTCAATTGAATTCTAGTATAGGTTTGTTTCTTTCTTTGACTTGCTTTGCTTTGGCCTCTTTTTATCTTCCCATTTCTTCCCTTCTGTTCCACTCCGTTTTTCACTGTTGCTGTCCCTTTATTGTTTTACAATCACTTTGGGACTGTGCCTTTAAGAAATACAAGCCCGTAGTAACAGGTTTCAGCCACTAGATGGCGTTAATGCCAAATAAGGTATGATGACTTCATACATCGGCTTCCCTCTGATCTGCCACTGAACTGAAGACTCAAAATGACAGAACCAACTGCTCTCTGCACACAGGTGAGCTGCCTTATTTCAGAAAATACTTCTTAATGTTTATTGGCTATATTTTATTCAGTTGGGCTTTGTACCAAAACTCGGAGTAGCCCTTGACTGCTTTTTTTAAGTACTGTAAGAAACCTTTGAATTTTAAATACATAAGCATGCAGTTACTTTTTATTTTAAAGAAAGAAACACAGTTTCAGACTTCATTGGGTAGGCATATGAAGCAGAAAACCTTTTGCTGACTTAATTTTCAGATTTGTATTCAGAGAAATTGGTGTTGGTAGATTTCTGAAAGCTTTAGAGTGCAGGGTTGTTCAATCTTCACTGAGGATTCCAAGTCTCTATCATCAAGAACTCGGATTCTATAATAAAATGTCACTTCTGTTCACCAGCATGTTATCATCAAGATCTGTTAATTTATTGTGGCCTTTGACCTTCAACTGGTTATTTTTACCCGATGAGGTAATACTTATGATGGCTCCTGGAACATTATAATTAAACATCGGTAACCTCGTACTGTCAGCTCTGCTATAATGTGTATTTCTTCAACATGAATTGACTTTAATACAATTGAAGTATATAGATCACCAATTGTAGAATGCAAACTTACCTTAACTGTATTGGCTACAACATGATTCCGGCCTCATTAGTTTAAATAGTGCAGCTATTGTGTCAATTTCTTCTAAAGCAAGATCACACAAGAACAGAGCTATTGTGTTAGATCAGAACTGACTGTACTGAAGATTAGTGGACATTAATTATACCATTCATTACATACATCCTCGTATATATGGCACACTTTGTTTTAACTGGCACCTTATGAGGCAGCACTCTTAATAAACCTGCAGAAATTATATAGCTCAAATACTACGAAGTTTGCTGTATTTACTGTATTATTTTATCCAGTTATTATAGTTTTTAAATGTATTTACCTCAATGTAAATGTGTTTGCTGTTTGTTCAATTGAATGGCGACACACAAAATATTTCTACTCAAATACTGTGAAGTCAGTGTAGTCAGTTGAGGGTACGAGTGAGAAGGCTGTCTGCTGGAAAGTTTTTTTTTATTTTACGGCAAAGTTGCAGTGTTATTTAAGTGACTTAAGCTGTAAATAAAGCATGACAGTGATGTCCAAACCCTTGCATTACTGAATGTGTGTTTTTACAAAGATTATGTGGGCCTCTTACTTGCTTGGAATAGTTGATGAACTGGTACACTCCTGGCCGCACAGTTGCTGGCTAATCAAATGATTGCCACCTATTATGGTTACTTTGTCCAAGGTAAACTGATGGCCTTCGTTGGCCGTTTAACTGGGTCCAAATAACTATAGTAGCCCTCGCCAAACATAGACACACAGAGGAATTCCTAGAGGCATGGCTCTCTACCCAATTTTCAATCAACAAACATGTCGAATTGGACCTCATATCTAAACCCAAGTAGATCAAAAATGGAAATGATGGTGCTCACCATAACAGACTGGAGAGTATAAATTCCAAGCTTCATCAGAGGCTCCACTGATGATGTCACCTAGTATAGTGATCAAACATCTGAAAACAAGCCAGCTTAGCGAGCAAGTCAAAAACCTCATCCACAACCCGAGCTACAGATTTTTGTCAAAACTTTAAACTGATAAGATTGTGTTGGCGAGTGCTATTCCGGTGGCATTCTATTGATAAATACTCACCACATCTTAATGAATGCAGAACAGGTTCCCAATGATGAATGTTGGAAGGCCAAACCTACTTAAGTATTTCTGAGGCCTTATTGGCAAAAATTTAACCCTCCA
This sequence comes from Stegostoma tigrinum, assembly GCF_030684315.1. NCBI lineage: Eukaryota > Metazoa > Chordata > Chondrichthyes > Orectolobiformes > Stegostomatidae > Stegostoma > Stegostoma tigrinum. The sequence continues at coordinate 16,016,492 of NC_081354.1, forward strand.
TCAGGAACCTGAACTTTTGCCTTCCGCTCAATTATGTTACCATTCCACCATTTGAGAGCTTGGGGTGGTCTTTAAAAATTATAGCCCAGAGGGTTCCTCAAGTTCCAGAGATGAAGATCATCTCCAGATGACAAAGATCAGCACAAAAACCCAGGCATGGGTGAGAAATAGAAGAAATAGGAATTCATGACAAATAGATGAGAAACGTCAGCAAAATCAAGGAGCTGGTCATTGACTTCAGGAAGCAGAGTGGAGGGCATGCCCCTGTTCTGCATCAATGGTGCTGAGGTGGAGATGGTTGAGAGCATTAAGTTCCTAGGAGTAAGTATCAACAAGAATCTGTCCTTGGTCATCCATGTCAACACTGCAGTCAAGCAAGCACACCAATATCTCTACTTCCTCAGAAGGCTAAGGAAATTAGGCATGTCCACGATTCACACCAATTTTTAGAGACGCGCCGTAAGAAACATCCTATCCAGGTGCATCGCAGTTGGTTTGGCAATTGCTCTGCCCAAGACCACGAGAAGTTACAGAGAGTTGTGAACGCAGCCCAGCCCATTCAGTGAGTGATAACACAGTGTGAATCTGGATGAACATAGCAGGCCAAGCAGCATCAGATGAGCAGGAAAGTTGACGTTTCGGGTCGAGACATTTTTCTGAAGAAGGGTCTCGACCTGAAACATCAACTTTCCTGCTCCTCTGATGCTTCTTGGCCTGTTGTGTTCATCTAGCTTCACACTGTGCTATCTCAGATTCTCCAGCATCGGCAGTTCCTACTATCTCCGTTCATTAAGTGATTTATTGACTGTGTGTACATTTTCCCACTGTTTCAGGAAGGCAGCCTACGTAATCAAATACCACTCCTATCCCATTTATACTGTCTTCGACCCTTTTCCATCAGGCAGAAGATACAAAAGTTTGAAAAGATGTGCCAACAGATTCAAGAACAGCTTCTTCCCTGCTATTATCAGACTTATGAATGGACCTCTCACATATTGAAGTTGATCTTTCTCTGCGCCTTCTGTGTAGCTGTAATACTATATTCTGCATTCTGTTCAATTACCTTGCTATACTTAAATAAGGAGTGACCTGTCTGGATAGCATGTAAAACAATACTTTTCACTGTATCTTGGTACATGTGACAATAATAAATCAAACCAAATCAAAAGGGCAAATATTAGAGAAGGCCAATTTCCGGCAGTGAAGCATAATTTGGACTGAACTCTGCTGACTTACCTCTCTCTTGATAAAAGAGAAATTGTTTTCGGGGAGGCTATGCCTGCTGTTTCTTCCTGTATGAAACATTGCCTAATCTTTTGCAAAAATATTAAAGGTTTTATTAGGTTTCTCTGGGGATTATCACAGGGTCCTGGGCCTTACATCTGCTGAAATCAGGTATAGATTCCATTCTTAGGCTTAACCTGTAGCTTCAAACTTCAAAACAGCTGAATTCCAGAAGAATCAGAGGGTAATACGTCATTCCTTCAAATTTAAATCTTGTATTCTTTGTCTTCAACCCATTATGGGCTTTCAGATTGCTAACCCGGAAAGAGTGGTTCCCAAAGCTGAACAGGACATCAAAGATGGAATGTAACTGTGCCACATTTCTGAAAGAAGCAAAGGGCCCTAATTTAAATATTCTGGGCTTTAAATGTTGCCAGTGTTTTCTCCCAATGCCAGACCCCTGCATCGACATAACAATGATCGCACATACCACCCTTGGGGCAGTACGGTGGCTCAGTGGTTAGCACTGTTGCTTCACAGCACCAGGGGCCCAGGTTTGATTTCAGCCTCAGGCAATTGTCTGTGTGAAGCTTGCATATTCTCCCTGTGTCTGCATAGGTTTCCTCTGGGTGATCCAATTTGCTCACACGTTCCAACCATGTGCAGGTTAGGTGGATTGGCCATGCTAAATCACCCATCGTGTCCAGATATGTGCAGGCTTGGGTGGATTGGCCGTGGGAAATGCAGGGTTACAGGGATAGTTTGGGGGGTTGGAGTTTGTGTTCTATCCTCTTCAGTGGTTCAGTGTGGACCCAATGGGCCAAATGGCCTGCTTCCATAGTGCATGGATTCTATGATTTGTTAGACAATTGTCTGAGCAGTGTTGGTTTTCTAGCTAATTCATTGTAATTCTAACCTCTATACAGTTAGCAGAGACAATTTTAAAACAATTTGCATCCATGGTTCCACCTCAAAGAATGTCTTCAAATCAGGTACATTTTCCACATGGTCCCCTCTGCTTGTTAACCCTTAGGAATGATGGCTGGCCACAAAAATTGGAGAACAAAGTGTCATCGAGTTGTACAGCAATTCAGACAAACCCTGCGATGGTTGAATGTCAGCCATAGATAAGAAAGGCCACCACTCTTCTGAAGAAGCTCAGCTTCCCAGGATGTCCCTTGAGGACGGAGGATCACTTGCTCCCACCCTAGTTTGATGGGTTTCTCAGAAAGCTCAGAAGTCCAGTGCGCAATCTGTAATCTCTGCAACGTGATGGTGTTTGAGGGATGGGGTTGGTAAATTATTTGTAGGGTTGTGTGCTCTCTCAGATGACTTGATTTTTACCATAGTGCATTCCAGATGAAATCTCTTGGCTCTTTTTCTAACACCGTGAGTAAACTTTCTTTATTTCAGTCAGTTCAAAGCTGGCGACACTCAAGGTCAGGTGCTACCATTTCCCCCAATTGCTCATTGCAGCCAAGAATGGTGCCCCCTCCCCACCCCCACCAACCATGTCATGGGCCAATGAATTTTCATCAGAGGAGATCCCCCCCAGTCCCAGCCACCCCACTTCACTGGACCTTGCTGGAGGACTCCCATGTTTCACTGGGTCATCTTCTCACTATGTGTTTGGTCTGTCCCAGCGGCTGGTAAATGTGCGAGTGAAGGCACGAAAACATCTGAATTGGCCACTTAATTGACTCAGAATCATAGAAAATAGGAGCAAAAGTAGGCCATTCAGCCCTTCGAGTCTGCTCTATCGTTCAACATGATCGTGGCTGAGCATCCAACTCAATACCTTCTTTCACCCCATACCCTTAGACTCCTTCAGCCCTAAGAACTATATTGTGGGCAAGAGGCTTGTCCCTGAACTACACTGCTGCTGGTAAGGTGGCATGAGCAGACCACTCCAATCCCTGCCCACCTGTACCCCCAAGCTCCCTGCCCTACTTCCCCCACTAACACTGCTGCTACCCTCCCCAAAGGCTGGTAAAATCTAGCACTGTGTTATTCTCTCAACACATGCTGTCAGTGGGTTTCCAACACTTTCTGTTTTAAATGCATGAGAAAGAGCTTCTCGATTTATTTTTCTCTGGCACCCTTCACTATAACCTACATGGCATCACGGCTCAAAAATGGTTTATTGCAGTCAAAACTCCTCCAAATTTCTCACTCTGTGGCTGTTTTAACTGTCAAATTTTCTAACCTGTAAATACCAAATAAGGCAGTTACAGAACGTAGAAGCAGATTTACAGCAGCTGTGATTATATGACACACTGGATTCTGGATTAATGCAAAACTGTGGGATTTGAATTCGTTCGTGGAATGAGGTTGTGTAAATACGATGATGGGTGACAAAAAATGGAGCTAAAAGAGCTTCCATTTAAAAGGCTATTAAATTTGGTGCAACTGGCAAATAAATGCAGAAATGATAATGACAAGAGTTTTGAGATTGAGGTTTCACAGAATAAACTAGAAATGCCTGTTTAATATTATTTTTGATTTGTGGGAGTTAAACTTGGGCTTGGCTGAATCCCAGCTGCTTCAGGTTGTTCTAGTATTTATTCATGAAATGTGGGGTCTTGTGGTGGAGTCATAGTGTCCCTACCTCTGGACCAGGAGAACCAGGTTCACGTCCCGATTGCTCCGGGGTGTGTGATGACTTCTTTAAACAAGTTGATTAGGAAGATATCTTTCCTCATGGGATGGATGTATAAGGCATTACTGTCCTGTTGATAGTGCTGTTCTGGATGGCCGCTATCTCTCTAACAGCTCCTGTCTGGTAAGATTGGTCAGGGAGGGGCTCATTTGGTCTTTGCAATGGGTTCCTGACAGGATCTTTGTCACCAAAAAAGAGCCAGCCATTGTCCAACTGTGAAAATACAGATGGTGCTGGTTTAACAAAGGAAAAGTTGGGAAGGCCCTGCAACGCATAAGACTTGGCAGAGCCAGAAGATTGCTCAAGGTAAGTTTTCCTAGGGGAGCCAGAATGGAATAAGTGAAGGATATTTCATGGCTCTAATTTATCACTGAGAATGTAGACTCTTTAATATCACTTGATATCAGAGATAATGGGAACTGCAGATGCTGGAGAATCCGAGATAACAAAGTGTGGAGCTGGATGAACATGGCAGGCCAAGCAGCATCTTAGCAGCACAAAAGCTGACGTTTCAGTTCTAGACCCTTCATCAGAAATTGTGCTCCTAAGATGCTGCTTGGCCTGCTGTGTTCATCCAGCCCCACACTTTGTTATCTTTAATATCACTTCACAGGTAGTTTAATGGTTATATTACTGCATTAGGAATCAAGATGCCTTCACTCATGTCCAACTCCATTGAGCTGTTTGAGGAATCGTGTTCTCTTTTAAACATCGGGAAGCAAAAAGCTGCCACAAGTGAAAGTGATCATGAAGCAAATATCCATTAAAGAAAGGAACATTGACTATAACAGCATTGGTGTGGGGAAATTCAGATAGTAACACATTTGTCTGGCTCGTCAAGATGTTCCCAGCTATTTCCCAGGGACAGCATCCCCATGGCAGCAGTGGCAAGCAGTTAATTAAGTTGTTTTAAGGACCATTTTTTAACCACCTCAATAATTCAATTAAATGTTACAAAAATTTCAGAAACAGAACATTGGGCGCACAATGGCTTGTAGTTAGTACTGCTGCCTCACAGCGCCAGAGACCTGGGATCGATTCCACTCTTGGGTCATTGTCTGTGTGGAGTTTGCAGATGCTCCCCGTGCCTGCTTGGGTTTCCTCCCATCATCCAAAGATGTGCAGGTCTGGTGGATTAGCCATGGTAATACGCAGATAAGACAGGCATTTGGTTCCGGACGGGATGCTCTTTGGAGGGTCGGTGTGGACTCGATGGGCAGAATAGCCTGCTTGTGCACTGTAGGAATTCTATGAGTTCACCTCCTGCTGAGTCAGAAGTTTAGCATTGCTTTAAGAACAGCTTCCCAGCTGGAGATCCAAACATGATCATATGATTTTGAGTATTAATCTCTAAATGAGGAGTGGTAATGTTCCTTGAATACATATCCAGAATCCCAGGCAATGCTTTCACAGCAAGAGGTAAAACTCCAAGTTCATAGAATCCCTACAGTGTGGGGACAGGCCCTTCGGTCCAACACTGACCTTCAGAACATTCCACTAATCTACACATCCCTGAACACTATGGACAATTTAGCATAGCCAATCCACCTAACTTGTACACCTTTGGACTATGGGAGGAAACTCATGCAAACATGGGGACAATTCACAAACACCACACAGGCAGTCACCCAAGGGTGGATTCGAACCTGGGTCCCTGGCACTGTGAGGTGGTAATTGAGCCACCATGCTACACTTTGGTCATTGATGGAATTTAAAACCAACTAATCAAAATCCAATTTGCTGTGATTTATATCTATTCAAGAACATTTATGAATATTTCGGAAAATTTAAGAATAGCTAAGAATTAAATATCTAACAGTAGCCAATCCACCCAACGTACATATTTAGGATATCTGGTTGGCATTGACAAGTTGGACTGAAGGGTCTGTTTCCATGCTGTGCACCTCAATGACTCTAAGACCAAGTCCTTACCGAGACACTAATGACTTTGCAGCTGAAGGCTACAGATCCCTGTTAAACAGAAGCTATGTTTGCCTAGTCAGATGGATGAAAACAATCCTGTGCCACTATTTGACGAATAGGAACATTGTCTCAAATTTCTGGCAAGCATTTATCCATTGATCATCAACTCCAAGAACAGATGTACTAGTTATTTATATCATTCCTCTTTACAATGCCTTGCTACATGCAAATTGGTTGCCATGTGTGCTTCCAAACAGACTCCCCCATTACCCTTCAAAAGCACTTAATTAGGTGTGAAGAACTTTGCATAGTCTTTTAGAAAGGACTGGTTTTATATAAACGTTTATTCTAATGAAAAATGTGCTGGCAAGAATCTGGAACAAAGCATCTAAAAATAAGCAAGGTCTCCCCCACCCTGAACAAAAGCAAATCTTGAAAACATTAGCTCTGATGGACTCAAAGATAAAGCCCACTTTCTGTAACTTGCTAAGTAAAAATATCCAATTTGAAATTCTTCCAACTTTCATTCCTCATTACATGGGTGAGCACATTCCCAGTGACTACATCGTGCCTGGACCTATTTTGTCTCATTACTATACACTAACATATTGACAGATAGCCCTTGAAAATCATATGCGTGAACACTTCAGACGCACTCTAGAGGGCTGAATGGAGAGTTACATGTAGACATCCAAGAAGTGCAATTTTGCTTGATTATCTGGATCCCAAACTGCTCCTGCACTATCAGCCAAGTTGTGACTGAAAGATTTACCCAATTGTACAGATTCCTGAAAAAGAAAAAATCTCATTCCACTCTATATAGTGTTGGGTCAATATTAATATCAATTCTGGCTGGATAGTTCCTCAAAATGGGAATGATGTTGATTTGTGGCAAGACTCAGCACGAGGAATTTTTTTAACGTGAGGGAGGCTATTGCACTGCAGTTACTATGTGGCTTTTGGTTGATTCACTCGTTCCTATGCGCCATGGATTGACCAGTAAGATTTGCAGGTTGATAATAAAACAAAAGATCTTTATCAAACTATTATGGCACACCAGTAGAACCTGGAGCCAGGCCTTTTAACCTAGAGATAGGGACACCACCATTGTGTCACAAGCTCCAGGTGAAAACACATAAAAAGCACGCTGCTATATCTATCTCTACCCACCCCTTCCCATGACTGCTGTCTGCCCCAAGTGTAACAGAGCCTGTGGAAGCTGCATTGGTCTGTACAGCCACCTACAGCTCACCCTGAGAGCAGAAGAGAGTCATCCTTGTCCACGAGAGTCTGCTGACGACAATAATGATGGTTACAAGAGCCCTCCGCACATTTAATCCAATGTATTTTTTGAATCAACCTGTTCAGAAATTATTACACACCTATGGAGCAGGTGGGATTTGGAACAGGTCACCTAGATCAAAGGTAGTAACATTACCACCAGTCTGCAAGAGCCCCTCAAATTGATTACTAATCCATATTCGCTTACAAAATAGAGACTTCCCTATTACCCTTCAAAAGCATTCATTAGCTGTGCGTCTGACATGATACACTTCCCAAAGCCATCAACATCAACTAGCATATATAACAAAGTGTGGAGCTGGATGAACACAGCAGGCCAAGCAGCATCTCAGGAGAACAAAAGCTGACGTTTCAGGCCTAGACCCTTCATTGTGCTCCTTGAGATGCTGCTTGGCCTGCTGTGTTCATCCAGCTTCACACTTTGTTATCTTGGATTCTCCAGCATCTGCAGTTCCCATTATCACTTATCCAAGATCAACTAGCACTTAACCAAACCCAGAGTTCTCTGACTACCATTGCACACAACACCTCAAGGCAGAGCTCTCCAAAGGAAGGGGTTGGGATCTCAAGTGGGAATCTCGAGGTGAAATTTTAGGATCGTGCCCTCTGTGCCAAAAATGGCACACCCACCTCCTCATGTCAATCCTTCTTCCCTCACCCAACTCCTACATCCTTCAGTAGTCTTTCCCTCACCCTCCAACAACCAAAACATTCTCACAATGCCCCACTGAGACAATTTTCAAGCCTCAAAATGGGGATCACAGGGAGCAAAAAGGCACAGGCTTAGGGGGTCCTGGGAACTTAGGAGTCCCAAGGGAAAATGCTGGAAATAATCAACACCTGGAGAAAAACAGAGTTTCAGGTCTATAACAACTCTTCATCGAGAATGAAGGAATGGACTTCCTCTGACATGCTTCGGAGGTGGGTTGGGGGGAGGTGTAGGTTGGATCTGATCTGAAAGCAATAGAAGGTTGCCTGTAGAATTATGTTTGGCTCCTCTGTGTGTGTGTGTTAGAATTGAATGGGTTCACTTTAGATCATCCGAAAACAAAGACACGTGCAAGTGTTCAAGACACGCAGCACTGTATTTGGGGAGGGGTTAGGGTCACGGAGGTACAGTTAGGCAGCAGGCCAGGTACAGGAAGTGCACTGGAGCTGATACCATGAATAAGAGTCGCTCGGAATAAAGGAGTGGGTTAGTTTTCCGGCGCAGGTACAGAGCTGCAGACCTCGTGTCTGTGTGAGAGAGACCAGAGTTACTCCAGCTCTTTCTGGATGTGGGCTTCATGTAGTGTGGGGATTTCCCTGCCTGGAGTTTCTTTGTGGAAACGAACAAATCCATTGGAGGATCCCCTTCTGTCTTCTGCGACCAGTGAAAGGTCGGCTTTGGAGAGTAAATAAACAGCCTTTTGAGAACCTGCGGTGCGCAGCCAGGACTTCCTTTCCGCTGATTTGGACATGATCAGGTAAAAGTTCACTTTGGATTTTCGGGTGCAGAGCAGTTGGATTATTTAAAGGATGTGTGTGTGGCGGGGGGGGGGGGGTGTGGGTGTTTGGTAAATGAACCGAGGAATCAATGCTGGTTCTTTTCGCACAGTTCGGATAAACAAGTTCGTGTTATTTCTGAGTAAATAGTTTCTCTCTCCTCGCACTGCGCTCCTCATGCATTGTAAAGTTAATTTGGTGCAGCGTGTGTCACTTGGGGTCTGCCATCTACTGGTTACTGGACGGTGGGGAAAGGCACTGAGAAGCAGAATGGAATTTGTAGCTGGTCTTTATTCACAGGGGTGAATGAGTGCGTGAGGTCCAAACCGAATGCAGATTTTTGCAGGGATGAGAAGTGAATGAGGTAATTTTCTAAATAGACATGTTCAGCAGATTTGAGCTATTTTTAAAATAGATTCACTGGTTATTTATTACAGTCGTTGGCATGTAGAGATGCCCACGCTTTATTGCATGTTATAATATCAGTGTTTCTCTAAATTAGAGTCTGAAGCTGAGGACTACATAGCTTTCTGCAGTTTTTCGGACTAAATAACAATTAAACTTTGACGTATGTTCGCGCTTACAGCAATCAGCCTCTGTAAAGTAACAGGTCCCCTAGATATTTATCAACCACATTTAGCGTCATCTGTTATCAGTGCTCCAGTGTTGCAAAACAAAATACACATCATCTGACTCAACCAAGAATGAGAGACCCATTTTTACATAATCATCTATTTATTATAAACAGTTGAGTTGAGTTTGCAGGCAGTGTGTAAATTTGAATGGTCTTGCTTCTTGGAGAGTTACAAAGCACTTCACAACTAATTGAGCATTTTTGAAGTGTTGTCTCTGTTTCAATGTAAGGAAATTGAAAATGAAGTACATATTTGTTTTTAAGAGCAGTCCATAATTACGAAGGTCTTATGGTGGAGTACTGTGAAGCTTAGCGCTTAAAAACAGGCCCCCTTGGAACTGGCATCTTCTAGTGTTACAAATGGTTCTGAATTTTCATAAATTCAAAGTTCCCATTTGAGTGTGTCAGTATCCATGCACACATGTGAATACTTGGTGAGTTTTGGGTGTTTATCAAAAATGTTCTGTGAAAATGTTTTCATTAGAGATGTTTATTTGCTCTGGAAAGTTTTACAGAGGGAAAGGAAGAAGTATACCCTGAAAAGGGGAGGAAAATATTTGGAATGCTGTTGACTTTTTGTAAGTATCCATCTCCTTGCTTTTGGTTAATGGAGCAGATGAGTGCGTTGTGAATTTCAGAGCTGGGTAACCTACTGTAAACTACTAGAGGTTTTTTGGAATTGTTGTTTGCTTGAACAATGTGCAAAGACAGCATTGTCCATTTTAAGGAAATAATTCAAATAATAGACTGAGGGGCAAGTTACTCATGCACTACATGGAGAACAAAAATAAGAATAAAATGGGATCAATCTTTTAAACATTAAATGTATCAACATCAAAAACTAGTTTACATTCTTGATCAACCAGCAGTAAAGTTTAATTGAAAATAAAGATGAATCCTTGCTTTCTGGGTGAATTTCAGTGTGCTGAATTTAGAGATGGTCAGTAATTGTATTCCAAAAGGCTCCTGTGCCTGGCATCAGTGGAATGTAAAATAAAAATGGAAAATGTTGGAAATACTCTGTCGGTCTGCAGCATTTGTGGAGAGATGTTCCACTGGTCTATGAATCAGTGGAATGCATTTGCTTTTTACTTGGTGACAAGTTGGGTAATCAGGGTTTCATCCATTGGCAGGTAAAGGTGTCTTTTTCAGTCACACTCTGACTACAGACTGAACATAAAAAATGTTTGCGTTTACCTTGCAAATATGATACTATAAACAAATTTTAAACATGTGTTATGCATTTTATTGCAGTCAATACACATTAAATTATGTTTAAAGGCAACTATTTACTTGGTCAATTCTAAACAAGTAGCCACTGACTTACTTCAACACTTTCTACATACAGTCATCGAGAAGGAAATTTGACACAGAGCAGTCTATCTTTCGGGTCTGCACTCGTGTAAGGCAAAGGAAGTGGTTAGTCAGATCTGCTCAGAATATATTTTCACATGTGCATTAACTTGTTAAGGCAACTTCATTAGCTCTAAAGGTGTCATTGAAAATATTAAAATGTGATTGATATTTTAAAAATTCTCTAATACAATTGTGTTTTGTTCTGGTAAAGGAGGTTATGAACTTAACGTTGCTTTATCAAAAATGTTAACTATTTTAGGAAAAACTATTAAAGCTTGGAAGATAACCAACTGGCACTTTTCACATTCCAGTCAGTCAGAGAAAATTATCTTATGAGTCAGAGATCTATGCATCCCTGAAATGCGAGGATGATCGTTGTTTAATTATTTTGTGCAGTATAATTTTAACATCCTCGTGCTGTGTCCTTCTCAAGCAGCTGTCATCAGTTTTGACCCAAGGGTTCTTTTGTTTAATAAGATCTTGATATGTTAAGCACAGTCTCCCTTGTCCAAGGATCATGGTCCTGTTGAAATGTGTCAATAGTTTTTCATATCTGTCAGGTGCTAAGCCGTGTGTTGTGTTTAATGTTTTCCTGCCTAAAGTCAGTTTGTTGATGGTTTGAATCATCAGAGTAGTGTCTGTTCAAAGGAAGATTAATTTTCTTTAAACCGGGAGGTGAGGGTGCTAAAATCATTAGACTCAGTGTCTGAAGTTCAACCCTCTATACACCATTCTACCGAAAGAGGAATTCGTGACACAGGATCATCAATTTAAAGTGTCACTGTGAGTGATCAGATAGGTCAAGTGAAAGCTCTCTACAGATAGATTTGTTGGAAGATGGAATGCTGTGCCACAGGGAGTGGTTGAGGCAGAGCACTTTGCATTTTTAAGAGAAGGTTGGATAAATATACGAAATAGGGCAAGATACAGGACCAGGGGGAGAAGGAACAGTAGGATTAGTTTTGAATTCCTCTGGCAGTGAAATGGCACAAATATCATGGGATGAATGATACTTTCCAATGTTATAAATTGCTACAGGTCATTTATCCACCAGAAAAGCAAGAAGCCAGATAAGGTGGAATTGGTTGGGATTGATAAGGAAATGGATAGTGATAGTAAAATGACGCTGTCTTTCTATCACTTGCAGGCTACTGTTGAAGTCAGATTTATGGGTGTCTGAGTGGTAGAGCAGTTTTAAAGATATATTGCCTACCTTTCATGTCTTGAAAAAAAAACAGGGGAGTTCTGTCTGTTTTTATAATTAATGAATTGTTGGTGACAGTGTGAAGCAAATGGTTGTAAAACGTAATCTTTTCTAAGCTTTCCTCATCCTTAATTTGTTTTACACTGGTATTTGGTGGCTCTTTGCGATTATTTTTCAAATATGTATGTGATTAAAATGTAGAATTTATAACTCTTTCTTCATTGCTAAGACAGCAGGGGACTACCCAGAGTTACAGAGGTTATTTCTCAAAGTGAATACCATGAACTGAGAGAGGGGATGGAGTAGACTTCACAAAGATGCATGTTATTTGGAAGGCTGGGGTTAGTTTGGGATTGCTGCATTTTTCAGAGTGCGGGAATCGAGTTTCTGTGTCACTACATATGAAGAGAATCCAGTCAGCCAGACGACTTTTAGACATGTGTTATAACATCTCTCAACAGGTTGTTTAGAAAATATCTAACCTTGGGGCCGATTGCCTCACCCAGCCCATAGTTTTCTTCAAAAGAAAGGGCGAAACAAAGACAAAACTTGCTGGAAAAGCTCAGCAGTGTCTGGCAGCATCTGTGGAGAGAAATCAGAGTTAACGTTTTGGGTCAAGTGACCCTTCCTCAGAACTGGGTCCCTATACAGGCGTTCCGAGGAAGGGTTGCTTGACCCAAAACAATAACTCTGCTTGCTGAGCTTTAGCAGCAATTTCTGTTTTTTGTTTCTGATTTACGACATCACAGTTCTTTCAGTTTTTTGAAAAAATAGATTTGGTTTGTCTTTGGACAGAAAACTGGAAGAGCAACACAGCAGGAGTGGTCGATATCATAATTGATTACTGTGTCAAGGACAATGGTGAAATGCACAATTCATTACTTTATACAATATAACACTCATCTACTTGTTTCACTCAATTAAAGCATTCACTGGCTTAGACCCTGAGTCTTGCTTCCATAGTGCATATATTCAATTCACTTTCATGAAGAGCAGGATCATACAATGCCACATAACACATTCCAGCTGTGCATGCAAAGCGTAAAGATTGTCCGTTATCATCTCTACATCTCTATCTCTCAGCTAGCGTGTTCTAAATCATAGGACAAGCAAGTCTTTACTGGAGGGGCTGGTGATGTCAGCCCCAAAGGACAAGGAGTTTCGGTTATGAAGACAGACCAGAGAAGCTGAAACTGTTCTCACTGAAGTGCAGGCTGAGAGGAAATTTGATAGGGCTATTCAGAACCACAGTGGGAGTTCTGGACAGAGCAGATGGAGAGAAACTATTCCCACACGTGAAAGGACCGAGAATCAGAGGGCACATATTGAAAACGGTTGGCAAAAGTGGCACGAGGAAAAAGCTTTTACATGTACCGACTCGTTGAGAAATTCCATGCTTGAGAATGTGGTGGGAGAGGTTTAATTGAGGCATCCGAAACCTTTTACTTCTCCTTCAGTGAAAACAGTGTCGGTTTCTACACTCTGTCTTCGTAACTGAAGCTCCTTATGCTTTGTGATTGATTTCTCCAGCCCCTCCAGTAAAGATTTAACGAGGAACAATATACAGGGTTGGAGGGAGAAGGTTGGAGAAATAAATGATTTCAGTCAGACAGCCAGTTCAGATATTATGGGCCAAAGTGCTGTAATATTTTTGTCCTTTTGTACTGCTTCTGCAGTATTTAGCTCAAGATCCCAAGACTATATGATAAAATGAATCTCTGTGTGACCATATGGAACAAAGCATCCAAGTGTGATCAGATTGGAAAAGATCATCGTAGCCCGCAAATATATCACTCTTAAGTTACAGCTCCAAAATCTTAGCTTTCTGAGTGAAATTATTAGTGATTGATCAATCACCAAGTTAATATATCATAAATAAAATAGGACAACAAATAATGATGAACAATATTATGGCATTTTGAAGAAGATCATTTCGATAATTTGACCAAAAGGTGGCAAATAAAAATTAAGTAATGATTTTGTAAATTAATTCAAGACAGGAAGCCTAAGAGGGAATCAATTTTTTTTTATTCATTCACAAGGTGAGTGCGTCGCTGGCTAGGCAGCATTTATTGCCCATCCCTAATTGCCCAGAAGGCAGTTCAGAGTCAGCCATGCTGCTGTTGGTCTGTTGGTCACGTAGGCCAGACCAGGTAAGGATGGTAGTTTCCTTCCCTAAAGGGCATTAGTGAACCAGATGGGTTTTTCCTGACAATTGCCAATGTATTCATAGTCATCATTAGATCCTTAATTCCAGATATTTTATTGAATTCAAATTCTATCATCTGCCATGGTGTGATTTGAACCCAGGTGCCCAGAATGTTATCAAGGTCTCTGGATTTACAGTCTGGCAGTAATACCATTAGGCCATTGCCTCCCCCTTATGTCATTTGGAAGAAACGAAACAACTGCTTTTCAGGAGAGGGATTTGGGGGTTATATTAAATGGACCAAAGGACAGGGCGCTAATTGGTAAATATATGTAGAGATAATAACCTGTGTTAAACATACCTGTTGCCACTTTATAATAGCAGAGGGATTTAAGGCTGTAGTACTATCATCCACGTAATGAGTACATTAGATTTGAATAAATAATAACATCGAGAAAATGAAGAGGATAAGAATCTGTATGGACAATGTGTATCTGAATAGCCATTACAGAAGTGAAATTCATAGTCCAAGCCCTAATCACACCACTGGTTGGAGCAGTTCAGGACAGAGTCTTTAACAAATTGATTATCCATATGTTGAATTAAGCAGCAAATGACTTTCAGATATTTACAAGGGTTTTATTATAAGCCTATAGTTTAGTATAAACGCCAATTTTCAACTTTCCCTTCTGGACCTTTTCCCCTGTCCAGAAGCCAAACCTTCACTGGGGAAGAACAGGCCCCTTTGATTTTGTAAAAGACTCTGCTCTTTGTTAATAACCCATCACCTCATTAATCCATTACCCAATCATCCAATTACAAACACTGCCTAATACGGGCAGTGTAAGAAAACCAAGCTCCCTCTTTTTGTTTAGATGTTTGCCACTTTGTTATCTAATCATCCAATTAAAGCTCTTTCCAATTTCTTTTTAATAGAACATAGAACATAGAAAAGTACAGCACAGCACAGGCCCTTCGGCCCACGATGTTGTGCCGTGGAATAATTCTAATCCAAAATTAAAATAACCTAACCTACATTCCCCTCAATTTACTGCTATCCATGTGCATGTCCAGCAGTCGCTTAAATGTCACTAATGGCTCCACTTCCACGACTACCACTGGCAAAGTATTCCATGCGCTCACAACTCTCTGGGTGAAGAACCTCCCTCTGACGTCTCCTCTATACCTTCCTCCTAACACCTTAAAACTATGACCCCTCGTGGCAGTCAACGCTGCCCTGGGGAAAAGTCTCTGGCTATCGACTCTATCCATGCCTCTCATTACCTGGTACACTTCAGTCTCTCTTCCTCCTTCTCTCCAGAGAGAAAAGTCCAAGCTCAGTCACCCTCTCCTCATAAGACAAGCCCTCCAGTCCAGGCAGCATCCTGGTAAACCTCCTCTGCACCCTCTCCAAAGCCTCCACATCTTTCCTATAATAGGGCGACCAGAACTGGACACAATATTCCAAGTGTGGTCTCACCAGGGTTTTGTAGAGCTGCAGCATAACCTCGCGGCTCTTAAACTCGATCCCCCTGTTAATGAAAGCCAAAACACCATATGCTTTCTTAACAACCTTATCCACTTGGGTGGCAACTTTGAGGGAGCTATGCACTTGAACACCAAGATCCCGCTGTTCCTCCACACTGCCGAGAATCCTGCCTTTAATCCTATATTCAGCATTTAAGTTCGACCTTCCAAAATGCATCACTTCGCATTTATTCAGGTTGAACTCCATCTGCCATTTCTCAGCCCAGCTCTGCATACTGTCAATGTCTCGCAGAAGCCTGCAATAGCCCTCGATACTATCAACGGCACCTCCAACCTTTGTGTCACCAGCAAACATACTAACCCACCCCTCAACCTCCTCATCCAAGTCATTTATAAAAACTACAAAGAGCAGAGGCCCAAGAACAAAGCCCTGCAGGACACCACTCAGCACTCACCTCCAGGCAGAATACTTACCATCTACAACTACTCTCTGCCTCCTGTCAGCCAACCAATTCTAAATCTTGCAAATCAACCACCAATCATCCAATGACCAGCAGGGGCAGTGTACAATAATAAAATCAAGAAAGAATCAGAAAGAGGCTAAGTGAAAATGGAGTTGGAAGGGGAAATAAGATCTCAGCCTCAGCCGTGCCTGCCTCCCTGTAAAGGCCTTAAGGGTATTGTGTGCTCCCTTTCCAAGGATACCCAGATTGGAACATAGCAGGCAATTGGGAATTATGACCCATGCCATGGTTCCCTGACTGGATATGTTGATGGCTTTGGAAATCTCCTGGCATCTGACTTTTATTTCATTTTTCACCGTAGACCTAGAGGCAACATTGCTTTAATACCTGGGCAATATTTCTGCAACACATAGACAATATACAATGGCAATTTTGCATTTGTATAACAGCGACCCACATGTGACATTTATATTAACACCAGCTTATTGTTGGCATGAGAACTTACTCCTCACTTGCTCTGTTTGCATCAAGTTGCCTGAGTTGGTCATAAATGAGTAAATGGCTTGGACTGTGGTAAAACTAACTTAAAAAAAAACCCTGAAAACCGTTGTCATAACAAGGAATTACATTTACTCAGTTGCTTTGGTCACAGGTGTTTATCCAGTGTTGTCTTCAGTTGTCAACTTTGAGTAGTCAGCTTTTGGGAAGCATTGTCAGCGTTCACGAAATTTTTATTTGAGTTCTGTCCAGTATATTTTCTAAGGTGTGATGGGACTAATCACTCTTGCAATAGTTCTTCATTTTAAACCTATGGGTGTTGTAGTGCTGTCCATTTTTTAACTATGCAATAACAGGAAGCTCTTGTGCTTTTGAACTTTATACTTGCAAATTATGCAACTGTTCTTTAGTTTTCTTCAAAAATAGACAAGTTTCTAAAAAAAAATTTTTACATTTTAAAAATATTCAATGAGAGGGCAACTGGCAAGTCTAGCATTTGTTATCGTTCTCTTAAATTGCCCCATTGTATTTATTTTTATTAAGCTGGACAGAAACGTTGTGACACATATCTGGGACACGTAGGACTTGAACCCAAGTCTCCTGGCTCAGAAGACTCTTCCTAATTGCCCTTAAAGATGGCGGTAGAGAGCTAACTTCATGAACCACTGTATGTGAACCCATAGTGCTGTGAGGAGGGACTTCCATAATTTTGATCCAGTAACAGTGAAGAATCGGTGATATACTAATGAGGCAGGATGGTGTGGGGTTGTGTGGGGGATAACTTGCAGGTGGTGATGTTCATATGTGTTTGCTGACCTCTGCCATCAAAATGGTAAACATCGCGAGCTTTGAAGATGCTTTTGAAAGATCTTTGGTGAGTTTCTGCCGTGTATTATGTATATGGTAAACTCTGCAACATTGGACTTTGGACCAGGATTAACCATTCAGTCCTTCAAGCCTGCTCCAATAAGATCCTTGAGAGTGGAGTCGCAGGTGGACAGGTTGGTGGAGAAAGTGTTTGCCTTTATTGGTCAGTACATGGAGTACATGGGTTGAGATGTCATGTTACATCTTGTATAGGACATTGGTTAGGCCACTTTTGGAATACTGCATTCAGTTATGGTTTAACTGCTCTTGGAAAGATGTTTTTAAACTTGCAAAAGTTCAGAAAGGATTCACAAGGATGTTTCTGAGGTTGGAGGGTTTGAACTATAGGGAGAGCCTGAATAAACTGGGGTTTTTTTTCCTGGAGCATCAGAGGCTGAGGGGGTGACCTTATAGAAGTTTATAAAATCAGGAGGGGCATGGATAGGGTGAATAGCCATGGTCTTTTCCCTGGGGTTGGGGAGACCAAAAATCAGAGGGCTCAAGTTTAAGGTGAGAGGAGAAAGATTTAAAAGGGACCTAGGGGGCAACTTTTTCACATAGAGGATGGGGCATGAGCTGCCAGAGGAAGTGATAGAAGCTGGTACAATTACAGCATTTAAAATGCATGTGGATGGGTATGTGAATAGACAGGATTTAGAGAGTATATGGGACAAATGCTGGCAAATAGGACTAGATTAATTTAGGATATCCAGTTAGATGTACAAGTTGGACTAAAGGATCTATTTTTGTGCTATACGCCTCTATGACACTATGACTGCATAAAATCGTGGCTGAGCTGGTTGTGGTTGCTGCTTCGCCTTCAAATCTGTCCCATCCATAAGCCTTGATTCCTTTGTCTGTCAAAAGTCTGGGTCACTGCTGCTGCTATGCACCAATGCTGGGGTGAATGAATGTTCAAGGCAAGGTGTTGAGGAACTACGATGTTTAGTCACATCCTGCCAATCTGAAAAGACCCATTTATGCATTCTTTCTGTTTTCTGCCAGCCAGCTACTTTTCCATCCACATTAATACATTACTCTCTATACCATGAGCTCCAACTTAACGCAATGTGCTTTTACGTGGAACCTTGTCAAATGCCTTTTGGAAATCCAAATATGTTATATAAATGGGCTCCCCTTTATCCACAGCACAAGAAACTCCTTTGAAGAATCGGTCAAACATAACTTCCCTTTTACAAAACAACACTGATTCTCTCGATGTGAGTTTGCTCGCTGAGCTGGAAGGTTCGTTTTCAGATGTTTCGTCACCATTCTAGGTAACATCATCAGTGAGCCTCCGACGAAGCGCTGGTGTTATGTCCCGCTTTCTATTTATCTGGTTAGGTTTCGTTGGGTTGGTGATGTCATTTCCTGCATTGGTGATGTCATTTCCTGTTCTTTTTCTCAGGGGATGGTAGATTGGCTCCAAATCAGTGTGTTTGTTGATGGAGTTCCGGTTGGAATGCCATGCTTTTCGGAATTCTCGTGCATGTCTCTGTTTGACTTGCCCTAGGATGGATGTGTTATCCCAATCAAAGTGGTGTCCTTCCTTATCTGTATGTAAGGATACTAGTGATAGTGGGTCATGTTGTTTTGTGGCTAGAAACATCTGAAAACGAACCTTCCAGCTCAGCGAGCAAACTCACATCCAGAACCTCAACCTGAGCTACAAATCTTCTCAAAACTCGATAACACTGATTCTTTCTGATTTTGCATTGTTTTGTCAAAATACACAATTATAACCTTCTTAATGATTGATCCAAAAACATATGCTGTGACAGAAGTTAAGCTAAATGGCATGTAGTTTCCTGTTTTCTGCCACCTCCCACATCCTTTCCTGAATAGAAAGGTTAGATTTTCTACCTTACCCCAGAATCATTCCTAAGTCTAAAAATTTTGACAAATTAACACCAAGGATCTACTCCTCATTAGTCACCTCTTTCGAGAACCTTGGATGAAATCCATCAGGACCTGCAGGCTTATCAACCCACATATCCATCTGTTTGGTCAGTGTTATTCCCCGATGATTATAATTTCATCAAGCTCCTCTCTTTTTTTCAGCCTTCTGATTCAGGTATTGTGTTTCTTTTGTACTTTCTATGGTGAAGACAAATAATATATTTATTCATTACATCCATCATTTCTTTATATCTACTTCTAACTCCCTGTTTTCACTCTGTAGAGGACCAGCACCCATTTTACACACTGTTTTCCTTTTTAGATGCTGTTAGAAAATCTTGAAATCTCTTATTACATTTCTAGCTAGCTTTCTGTTGGCCTTAGTTTGTTTGTCATGATTAATCTTTGATCATAATATGCCATTCTTTATATTCTGCTCACTCACCTGATCTGCCACTTAGCTTTGTGCAATGATATGCTCTTTCCTTCAGGTTGCTGTTTTCCTTAACTGAACTAGTTACCTATGGTGAGTCCTCCCCTTTGATTTTTTTTAATAGTAGACACATACTTATTCTGGGTATTCTGAAATATCCCTTTAAATATGTGCTACTGCTTCTCAATTGATGTACCTCTGAGACTGTTTTTGTAGTTCATTTCAATTAGCTCAGCTTCCATACTCATGCGTTTGTTAAGTTTAGAATACTGGTCTTAGACTTACTCTTCTCCCTTTGAAACTTGATATAAAATTATATCATGATTGCTGATGCCTACTTGTGCCTTTACTCTGACGTGATTAATTAATCCTGTCAGTATTACACAGTACCAGTTCTCGTCTAACCTACCTACTGGTCAGCTCAGGAGTATGCTGCTCTAAGAAACTACCTCAAAAGCATTCTATGAACTCCCTATCCAGGCTACTATTACCAGCCTCATTTTACAAGCATTTATGTGATTAAAATCACCCCCAATTATTGCCATCACTTTATCACAACCACCCAATAGTTTTTCTTTTCTAGTTCTTCTTATATCATAATTAATGTTCGAGGTCCTAGTGATTATTCCCCTACTTTTCCTTGTTTCCACCCAAACTGATTCTACATCCTGATTTCTTCAACTCAGATAATCTCAAACTACTGTACCGATGCCATTTTTCATTAAGAATGCTCCCCCAACCGACGTTTTCTGAGCTTCCTATTTTAATTCATTGCTCTATACCCCTCAACATTTAGAGGGGTATAGTCATCCTTGTCATCCTGCGGTCATAACTTTACAATGGCTATCAGATCATATTTACTCACTCCAATGTGCATTATAACTTTGCATACCCCTCAGCAGCACCTGTTTCCTAGTTCTTCCTGTCTTGTTGGTACAGAGACGGATCGTAACCACTGTATCTTCTCCTTCTGTGTTCTTCCCCAGCCTGGAGAAACTATCCTAATCCCAAATAATTTGCTTGAGAAAAATGGTCACAAAAAAACAGCAAAACATTTTTGTTTTCTTGTGTTGGAATTTGGCATCCATTTGATAAATGATAAATGATAGTAGCACAATGTGTGAACTGGGAAATTGATCTGAGGATTATAGTAAAAAATTCATGATTCCATCTACAAATGGTTTACTGCATTGAAAATGATGCATGGGGTAATTGGGTGCCATATAGTGGAGCAGAGGTCGTACTCTCTCTCTCTCTCTTTCTCTCGCTCTCTCTCTGCTGTGTATAAGGACTACATTTGACTCCAACTGTGGGTAAGACTCAGATCACCCAATCAGTGGAAAGGTATCACCTCCAATATCTCATTCCCCCAGCCATGGCATCTTTCCATGCAATTACAGGAGGTACAACACATGTCCTCCTACGTCCTCCTCCTCGCCGTCCAAGACCCCAAAATCTGCTTCCACATGAAGCAGCAAACTGCTCAATCTGCAGCTCACAGTGCAGTCTCCTGTACAAATCAGTTGAGTGTAATGCAGAGCACCTATGGTCAGTCCTCAAGCATAACCCCAACTTTCTGTTTGCTGGCTTTTTCAATACATCATCTTGCTCCTGTTCTTGATTTTCTATATTTCTACTGTTGTTGCTGTGTTCTAGTTCCAGGAGGAAGACATTTGTTTTCATGTAGCAAGTGGTTAGAACCTGGAATGCATTGTTTGATGGAGGCAGATTCACTCATGGCTTTCAAAAGGGAATTGGAAAAGCACCCAAAGGGACTATATTTGGAAGGTCTTGTGGAAAGGGCAGAAAGATATGAATGGCTATAGTGCTCTTGCAGAAAACTTTGTTGGTCACAATAGGCTGAATAGCACAGAAGGAAGCCATAATCATCAAGTAATTCTGGCCAAGGATACAGCATTTTGCACTTCTCCTGACCTCAAAGTTGATATAACATTGGATACCCAAAAGGTAATAGTACCATTCTTTTCCTCAATGATGCTCTCATTTTCTCTCATGTTGTATAAGGTAATAGGTTTGAAAGAATTATAGTGTTGCAGAGTGTTTTAAGCTACAGCCAATCTGATTGTGTCATTCAGAATTGCGCAGGGACATCAGGAGAATGCCTTTGAATTTTCAAGGGAACAGATGTGCCACTTATGTTGAACAGAAATGTAGAAAATAGGCACAGGAGTAGAGGGTTCTTTAGGCACACTGGTAGCATCTATCCCTGTGGACCAGAAAGCTTGGGTTCAAATCCTATCTGCTGCATATATGTGTCATAATATGCCTGAACAGCTAGTTTAAGAATATATCTCTAGCTGCAGACATTTAAACAGGCTTTATATGTATATTAATCACTTGGAGAACATTGGTAATGGTTAATAAATCAGAAAAAGTACCACAGGTGATGGGGAAAAGAAAATGCTCACTTGTACATTAGAATACTTCATCATCATCATCATCATCATCATCACCATCATCATCAACGTCACGACCACCATCATCACCGTCACCACCATCACCACCATCACCATCACCACCATCACCACCGTCACCACCATCACCACCATCATCACCATCACCACCGTCACCACCATCACCACTGTCACCACCATCACCACCGTCACCACCATCACCACCGTCACCACCATCACCACCATCACCACCGTCACCACCATCACCACCGTCACCACCGTCACCACCGTCACCACCGTCACCACCATCATCACCATCATCACCATCATCACCATCACCACCATCACCACCGTCACCACCGTCACCACCGTCACCACCGTCACCACCATCACCACCATCACCACCGTCATCAACATCACCACCATCACCACCATCATCACCATCACCACCATCATCACCATCATCACCAACGTCACGACCACCATCATCACCGTCATCACCATAACCACCATCACCACCATCACCACCGTCATCAACATCACCACCATCACCACCATCATCACCATCACCACCATCATCACCATCATCACCAACGTCACGACCACCATCATCACCGTCATCACCATAACCACCGTCATCACCATCACCACCATCACCACCGTCACCACCATCATCACCGTCATCACCATAACCATCAACTTAGAATCCCAACAGTGCAGTGGAAGCACACTATTTGGCTTGTCAAGTCCACACCAACCCTCCAAAAACTTCTGGATAATAGAAGAAAATTAGGAACATGAATAGAGAGGTCTTGTGGCGTACCGGCATTGTCCCTATCTCTGAGCCAGGCATGCCTAGCTCCTAGTCCCACCTGCTGTAGAGATGTGCAATAACATCTCTGAACAGGTGGGTTGGAAAGTGTCTGTAGGAGCAGGAGTTGGCCACTTGAGCCTGCTCCATCAATCAATATGATCATGGCAGACCATCGAACTTAGTACCCTCGCCCCACCCCCCATCACCTTTTCCTCATTACCCTTTGATCTCTTTAGCCTTAAGGACTATATATAATTCCTTCTTGAAAATATTCAATGTATGGTCTCAACCTCTTTCAAGGAGAGAGAATTCCACGGGCTCACCATTCCCATTGAGACATCTCCTCAATAACCTTAGTAACAACTAACTTGCTCATGTATGTTTTACAACAGGATGTTCAGACAAGCTATGACACACATCTGATGGAGGTAAGGAAAGCACCACAAGCTAATGTAATTATTACCTAATTGCTACCATTCAACAAACTACATCTTGTTAAGGTGAGGGCCTCTCTTGTTAAGACTCATTAGTGGTTGTTCCTCTGTTGCTGCAAACCAAGTCAGCCCTTAGACCCAGTCAAGGAGAGAGGAATGGTAATGCAAGCTTCTATGCACAGATATCACATTCCCCCCCGTCTCTCAAAAACAAAATGTATTGCTGTGGAAATTTCTGTTTTGTATAAATTTTAATTAAAGCATTTCCTCTTGTGGGCCTGAAGATGTTCCCAAAGTAATGATATGGTATAAGTTCCAGTTGTTGGAGTACATTTCCCTAATCAGAGCCTGGAATGAGAACAGCTCCCACCCTTTAAAGGACTCACATTTTTCCAACTTCCACCGTCTGTGCTGTGACCCACCCCCTGCAAAACCCCTACTCCACAGCAGATACCTTCCTTCATAATTGACTGGGATTTATTCTTGCCACGCGTGAAGCAATGTCTCAGAAATTAGGGCTGTGTTTCGGGAGCATCCATCAACTTGCGGTGAGTAATGTTCCTGGCTGTGAGCCAGATTGACGGGTTTTTAATCCAAATGCTGAAGTCATTGTTAGGAGAATAAAACATAGAACATTACAGCACAGTACAGGCCCTTCGGCCCTCGATGTTGTGCCAACCTGTCATACCGATCTCAAGCCCATCTAACCTACACTATTCCATGTACGTCCATATGCTTGTCCAATGACGACTTAAATGTACCTAAAGTTGGCGAATCTACTACCGTTGCAGGCAAAGCGTTCCATTCCCTTACTACTCTCTGAGTAAAGAAACTACCTCTGACATCTGTCCTATATCTTTCACCCCTCAATTTAAAGCTATGCCCCCTCGTGCTCGCCGTCACCATCCTAGGAGAAAGGCTCTCCCTATCCACCCTATCTAACCCTTTGATTATTTTATATGTTTCAATTAAGTCACCTCTCAATCTTCTTCTCTCTAATGAAAACAGCCTCAAGGCCCTCAGCCTTTCCTCGTTAGACCTTCCCTCCATACCAGGCAACTTCCTAGTAAATCTCCTCTGCACCCTTTCCAAAACTTCCACATCCTTCTTATAATGCGGTGACCAGAACTGTACACAATACTCCAATTGCGGCCGCACCAGAGTTTTGTACAGCTGCAGCATAACCTCTTGGTTCTGGAACTTGATCCCTCTATTAATAAAAGCCAAAACACTGTATGCCTTCTTAACAGCCCTGTGAACCTGGGTGGCAACTTTCAAGGATCTGTGTACATGGACACTGAGATCTCTCTGCTCATATACACTGCTAAGAATCTTACCATTAGCCCTGTACTTTGCCTTCCGGGTACTCCTACCAAAGTGCATCACCTCACACTTGTCTGCATTAAACTCCATTTGCCACCTCTCAGCCCAGCTCTGCAGCTTATCTATGTCTCTCTGCAACCTACAGCATCCTTCCTCACTATCCACAACTCCACCGACCTTAGTGTCGTCTGCAAATTTACTAACCCATCCTTCTACGCCCTCATCCAGGTCATTTATAAAAATGACAAACAGCAGTGGACCCAACACCGACCCTTGTGGTACACCACTAATAATGACGGTACTTAGCTGCATTGTTGTCCTTTTTGGTATTTTCTGAAGACCATGGTTTCAATGTGGAGGAAGACTTGTGGTTCTTTTTGGAATCGTGGGCAGATGAAAGGTCTCGGGCAGTGTGGACTTCAGTGCAGTTTCAAATCCCAGTCTATTTCCCAGAGGCCTGATAAACATATTGCAGATTCTCCGACTTGGTAAATGATCTATTTAGACTGACCGTTTGGTAGGGCCTATGCTGCAGAAGTTGGTACGTTTTCCACAGAAGCATTTTGGTACACTTAGCAAAACTATTCTCCGTTCCAAGTGCTTTTTTCACTTCGCTCACAGGACCTGGGTGTTTCTAGCTGGGTCAGTATTTAATGCCCATCCTCAGTTGCCCTTGAAAAGGTGTGGTGAGCTGTCTCCTTGAACACTGCAGTACATGTGCTATAGGTAGGCGCACAGTGCCTTTAGTTAGAGAGTTCCAGGATTTTGATCCAGTGACTCTGAAGGAAGTTCCAATTCAGATGGTGAGTAGTTGGAGTGGAATTTGCAGATGGCATATCGGTTGCTCTTGTCTGTCTTTATGGAAATGCTCATGGATGTGGTAAGTGCTATCTAAGGAGCCTTTGTGAATTTCTGCAGTGTACCTTACAGATGGTACACACTGCTGCTACTGAGTGTTGGTGTTGGAGAGAATAGGTGTTTGTGGGTGGGGTGCCAATCAAATTAGTGAGTTTGTCTTGACAGTGTCAAGCTTCTTCAGCGTAGATGGAACTGAACTCATCCGGGCAAGTGGGAAGTATTTCATCAAACTCCTTACTTGTGCCTCGTAGATGGTGGATAGGCTTTGGGAAGTCAGGAGGCAAGTTACTTGCCGAAAGGTTCTTAGCATGTGAACCGCTCTTGTAGCTACTGTACTTTATTTGGCTTGTCCAGTTCAGTTTCAGATCATTGGTGATCCCGAGGATGTTAATCATGGGGAATTGAGTTATGGTAATGCTGGGGAATATCAATGGTTAGATTCTCTCTTATTGGAGTTGGTCATTCCTTGGAATTTGTGTGGTGTGAACATGACTTGCCATTTTTAGCAAAGGTATCATATTCTTTTAAGCTGTGATCTGCTCTACCTTATTAAAGTTTTCTTATTAATGTCTCAAATCCTCGCACATTAGCCTGGCTGTCGACTCCTGGCAGGAGTCATGTGGGCAGTGTACTAAGAAGCTGGAGAATCATCTGTCTGTCCCCAAATAAGCCCTGAATAAGTTTAAATTAGCAAGGCCTTTGTTATGGGGTGGCACGGTGGCTCAGTGGTTAGCGCTGCTGCCTCACAGCACCAGGGTCCCAGGTTGGATTCTAGCCTCAGGTGACTGTCCGTGTGGAGTTTGCACATTCTCCCCGTGCCTGCGTGGGTTTCCTCTGGGTGCTCCGGTTTCCTCCCACAGTCCAAACATGTGCAGGTTGGGTGGATTGGTCATGCTAAATTGCCCATAGTGCTCAGGGATGTGTAGCTTAGGTGGATTACAGGGGATGGGTCTGGGTGGGATGCCCCGAGGTTTGGTGTGGACTTATTGGACTAAAGGGCCTGTTCCCACAATGTAGGGATTCTATGATTCTATGATCTGGCTGAGCTGATGGACTGTATTAGCTGGCAGAATGGTGAGAGCTAGTAGGAACTGTAGATGCTGGAGAATCTGAGATAACAAGGTGTAGAGTTGGAAGAATATAGTAGGCCAAGCAGCATCAGAGGAGCAGGAAGGCTGATGGTTCGGGCCTAGACCCTACTTCAGAAATCGGGGAAAGAGGTGGGGGTGGATAGAGGAGAGGGGAGGTGGAGAGGAGGCAGACAGGACAAAGAGGAGGGGATGGGGCCAATAAAGGTGAGTGTAGGTGGGGAGTTAGGGAGGAGGTAGGTCAGTCCAGAGAGGTCAAGGGGGGTGGAGGGGGAAATGAGGTTAATAGGTACGAGATGGGGGTGGGGCTTGAGGTGGAAGAAAGGACAGGTTAGGGAGGCAGGGACGAGCTGGGCTGGATTTGGGATGCAGTAGAGGGAAGGGGAGATTTTGAAGCTTGTGAAGTCCACATTGATAACATTGGGCTGCAGGGTTCCCAAACGGAGATATGTGTTGCTGTTCCTGCAACCTTCGGTGGCATCGTTGTGGCACTGCAGGAGGCCTAGGACAGACATGTCGTCTGAGGAATGGGAGGGGTAGTTGAAATGGGAGGTGCAGCAAACCGAGTGCAGGTGTTCTGCAAAGCGGTCCCCAAACCTCCGCTTGGATTCCCCAATGTAGAGGAGGCCACACGGGAACAGCGGATGCAGTATACCACATTAGCAGATGTGCAGGTGAACATCTACTTGATGTGGAAAGTCTTTTTCTGGCCTGCAATGGAGGTGATCAGGGAGGTGTGGGGGACAGGTGTAGCACTTCCTGCGGTTGTAGGGAAAAGTGCAAAGTGTGGTGGGGCTGGAGGGGAGTGTGGAGCAGACAAGGGAGTCACGGAGACAGTGGTCCCCCCGGAAAATAGATAAGGGTGGGAAAAATGTCTTTGGTGGTGGGGTCAGATTGCAGAAGACAGAAGATGATGCCTTGGATCTGGTGGTTGGTGGGGTGGTACGTGAGGACGAGGGGGATTCTGTTTTGGTTGTTATTGTGGGGAGGGGGTGTGAGGGATGAGTTGTGGGAAATGCTGGAGACACGATCGAGGGCGTTCTCGATGACTGAGAGGGGGAAGTTGTGGTCCTTGAAAAACGAGGACATCTGAGACGTATGAAAGTGGAATGCCTCATCCTGGGAGCAGATGCGGCAGAGGCGAAGGAATTGGGAATAGGGGATGATATTTTTGCAGGAAGGTGGGTGGGAGGAGGTGTATTCTAGGTAGCTGTGGGAGTCAGTAGACTTGAAATGGATTTCAGTTTCTAGGTGGTTGCCAGAGATGGAAACCGAGAGGTCCGGGAAGGTGAGGGATGTGTTGGAGATGGTCCAGGTGAACTTGAGGTTGGGGTGGAAGGTTTTGTGAAGTGGATGAACTGTTTGAGCTCCTCATGGGAGCACGAGGCACCACCTTGTGGCACCACCTATGTGGAACATTCCTCTTCTAAAGCTATACTGGCCCCAAACCCCACCTCTTCCTCCATTACATTGATGTCATCAATGTAATGGAGGAAGAGGTGGGGTTTGGGGCCAGTATAGCTTTAGAAGAGGAATGTTCCACATAACCTACAAAGAGGCAGGCATAGCTTGGGCCCAAGCAGGTACCCATGGCCACCCCCTTTGTCTGTAGGAAGTGAAAGGAATTGAAAGAGAAGTTGTTGAGGTTGAGTACAAGTTCGGCTAGGTGGATGAGAGTGTCGGTGGAGGGGGCCTGGTTGGGCCTGCGGGACAGGAAGAAGGGGAGGGCCTTTAGGCCACCTGTTTGGGGAACGCAGGTGTATAGGGACTGGACGACCATAGTAATGATGAGGTGTTGGGGACCGGGGAATTGGAAATTCTGGAGGAGGTGGAGGGCGTGGGTGGTGTCATGGACGTAGGTGGGGGG
This sequence comes from Stegostoma tigrinum, assembly GCF_030684315.1. Taxonomy (NCBI): domain Eukaryota; kingdom Metazoa; phylum Chordata; class Chondrichthyes; order Orectolobiformes; family Stegostomatidae; genus Stegostoma; species Stegostoma tigrinum. The sequence continues at coordinate 16,044,875 of NC_081354.1, forward strand.
TTCCTGATCCAGGGGGAAGAACATGAAGTTGAGATAGGTGGCGATAAGTTCAATGGGGCAGGAGCAGGTGGAGACAATGGGTCGTCCAGGGCAGGCAGGTTTGTGGATTTTGGGAAGGAGATAGAAGCGGGCGGTGCGGGGTATGTCGCCTGCACATCTGCCAATGTGGTAAACTGCACCCGCTGTTCCCGTTGTGGCCTCCTCTACATCATGGAAACCAACCAGAGGCTTGGGGACGGCTTTGCAGAACACCTAGGCCCGGTTCGCAATAAGCAACTGCACCTCCTATTTGAAACCATTTCAACTCCCCCTCCCATTCTCTTGATGACATGTCCATCATGGGCCTCCTGCAGCACCACAATGATGCCACCCGAAGGTTGCAGGAACAGCAACTCATATTCCGCCTGGGAACCCTGCAGCCCAATGGTATCAATGTGGACTTCACCAGCTTCAAAATCTCCCCTCCCCGCTACTGCATCTCAAAACCAGCCTAGCTCATCCCTGCCTCCCTAACTTGTCCTTCCTCCCACCTATGCCTTCCTCCAACTTCAAGCCCCACCCAATGACCTACCCACTAACCTCATCCCGTCCCCTTGACCTGTCTGTCCTCCCTGGACTGACCTATCTCCTCCCTATCTCCCCACCTGCCTCATCTTTACTAGCTCCATTCCCCTCCCCTTTGCCTGTCTCCTCTCCACCTACCTTCTCCTCTATAGATCTTCTATCCACCTCCCCCTCTCTCCCTATTTATTTCAGAACCCCCTTCCCCTCCCCCATTTCTGAGCTAGGGTCTAGGCCTGAAACGTCAGCCTTCCTGCTCCTGTGATGCTGCTTGGCCTGCTGTGTTCATCCAGCTCTACATCTTGTTGTCTCAGATTCTGCAGCATCTGCGGTTCCTACTCTCTCTGGACAAACCATTTGCTTACTTTTGAACAGCAGGATTACATCCCACAGGACAACAGTGGACTACCTGTCAGTGAAATATTTATTGCTTAGCCCTTTGTTTTACCCTGGGCAGGCAGCATTAAAACAAACCATTTTTTTTCTTAAGCATTGTTTCACTTTATGGCCTTTTAATTTAAATTGGTTAAACATTATTTAGCTTCACACATTGTGGTCTCAGTGAATGTTCTGGGTGTGGAGTCAATAACTGAAACAGAAGAGTACATTTGGCTAAGGGCCACATCCCAAATGAGACCTTCTTGGTTCAAAACCCAAGATATTAGAGCCTTTGAACATTGAAAATCTATTAATGAGAGTACTGGTTGTACATTTAAATTGTGAAAAATGAGGGAATGTTGCATTCAGGAGAGATAATTGGCATCCTTGAACGGCAGAACTAATTAAGCAGGTGGTCTAAAGAATAGCAGATGTATTTTAAAGATAAATGCTGGTAATGGAAATGGTAAACAGGTGTACCTGATAAAAGGGCCCTGTTCTGAGAAGCCAAGAGGAAAATTATTTCGATGCAATTATTGATCATCACTGGAAGTCACCAGCCAAGATGAAGCTATCAGAACTAATCATAGGCTGGAATTCATCTTCAGAGTCTTGCATTTACGCAGGTCATTGGTAAGGCCACAATCAGAATAATTTGGGGACCCTACCTTAAAAAGTATATCACTTCAGAGAAGATCTCCAGAGAAAAATGGCAAAGATGATTCTGGAATCTGATGAAGAGTGACAGGCTGTGCAGTCTGATTTCTTTCGAGAAGTAGTGCTGTTACTATGCAGATGTGAGCTAGCCAACTGTATTGGACTGTGAGGACAGAATTAGAGGTCCAAGATTTAACTCTTACATGATCATCTTCCCTTCTCATTTATTTTGTTTTCACCTTCTGCTACATGGTCTAAATTATAAACTAATCTTCCAATAGCAACATCATTCCAATAGCCTGAAGTTTTACAATTGTAATGAAACTGTATTCTCACTTGGTAAAATATATGGACCAAGATTTCTCATATTTATGGCTTAGAATATGTACTTGAAAATGTTGACTGTGTGGATGTGTGAATTTGACGTTTTTCACTTGCACTCATGTCAAAAACGGCATTACATCAGAATAAAACAATATTACATCAAAATAAATCAAATAATAGAATTTTCATGGCAAAGAATTTAGCATTTATTTGGTTTGTTTGTGAACTTTTGCTTTACTTTTGGTCCTTTATCCATATTGGCCAAACTGGATTTTGGTAATTTCTCTTAGTTCGATAATGTTACGTGTTAAGACTGGTTCCACAGCAGACTAGAATGGAACCTGACTTACTTTTGGAATATTTAAGCAAGAGGAATTGCGAGCAAGGTGCCTACTTATGATAATGTCTTCTGCTCAAGATGTTAAAGACCACAAAAGCTTTCTCAGTGATGCAATTCCATATAATGGGAAGGTTGTTCAGTATATTCTGAAGCATTCAGACCAAAGACAGCAGTGGTTCCACAGTGTCACCAAACAACAAGATATTGGTTCATCTCATTCTATAGTCTGACTGATGAAAGTGTGTGGACACAATTAGTCTCTCAATTGAGAAAGAAAATGCTACCTCAGGGTGATAATTTAGACAATTTGTTGGGCCAAACGCTTGCTCTCATAGTTGTAAAGAGCTGGCTCATTCTTTCTCTCAATAAGGGATTAACTCTCCCTCCCATCTCGCTACAAGCGATCTCGATACAACACATTGACAACACTTCAAAAGTACTTCATGGCTGGAAAGAGCTTGGTGAAGGCCAGTGATCATGAAAAGCACCCTATAACTGAGATTCTTCTCTTCCTTTCTATACAGAATTATCTGTCTTGATGTTAGCTTTTTTCCTTCTCCATTTCATTGTGCGGGGGATTTTTGTTTTTGATGCAACTTGTCTTCTCTCTCCCAATTATAGAACTCTCTTGCTCTCCCTCTCACTCTCTTTCTTGATATAGGATTCTGTTTCTCTTCCTCTACTTTCTTAATACATGCATAATTCACTCCAGTTATCTCGTTCCCTGTGTCTTCTCTCTGACTATTTGATATTCCTTCAATCTCTTCCCTGTCCCTTTCTCAGTAAAACCACATTCCACAAAAACACAATCATAGTGGGCACAGCCATTCATGGACCCAAACAGTCTCACTATGTTGGACAGAGTAGTGTCTGTAGTCTTCAAAAAGCATTTCTTGTTGTGTTATCATTGGCCTTCCTCAATACACTTGACTCTCAAAATCAATATCAATACCTTCTGCAGAATCCTGTTGATTGGTGAGCTGACAGCAGTGGCATCTTATCCTCTGGCACACTGCCAGCCAGTGGTTCAAAATGTGAAGACCCCATTCACTGGCCTAGCCTCTAGATACCACATAGTGCCAATCTCTGCTTGCTGGGGTCAGGTGTAGTGATGTAGCACCTTCAGAAAAAGTATGTGGGAATATAGATGGTGAAGATGGTATGTATAGATAGCAGAGGGATATAGTTTAAGCAAGTGGGTAAAAACTTGGTAGATGAAATCGAATGAGGAAAAATGTGAGCTTGGCAGGAAGTATAGAGGAGTTTAGAAGAATAAAAGGCAATGTTATTGTAACGTGCAAAATCCTTTTCTGAAGAAGGGCCCTGGCCCAAAAAGTCAACTTTCCTACTCTACCTGGCCTGTTGTGTTCCTCTAGCTGCATACTGTGTTATCTTCAAAATTGTTAGGAGGCTTGACAGGGTTGATGTGGAGAGGTTGTTACCTCTTGTGGGAGAGCCGAGGACCAGAGACATCATCTCAGCATAAGGGGTCACCCTGTAAGCAGATGAGGAAGACATTCCTCGATAAGAGTAGTGACACTATGGAATTCTTTACTCCAGAGGGCTGTTATTTATGTTCAAGGCTGAGGTAGATGAATTTTTCATCAGTAAGGGAATCAAGGATAGGCTGGAAAGTAGCGTTGAGGGTTATCAGATCAGCCATGATTTTATTGAATGGTGGAGCAGACTCTGTGGGCTGAATGGCCTACTTCTGGTCTTACATTTTTGGTCTTAAAAGGCTGACATCTTCCTGAAATGACAGGATGGATCACGTTTTCAACTCCTGAAGCAAAAGAGAGGGAAAATTTGTGAATTTTAACTCTTCAATGAGTAACAAGACATGGTGAAAGCAGTTTGTGTGCCGCTGCATGTGTAAAGTGAGATGAAGGGAAGGTGTGATCAGTTTCTTCCACTTCCTACCTGTTGCTTCATGAAATGAGTCACTTTCTCCCGCGGGAAACAGAGGGGTGTATTAGTGACAATGTGCCATTTAGGAATAGTTTGAGCATGTGTGATATGTCGGAAGTTTGAGACTGGGAGTTAATATATGGTTAGGACCAGACTTCACAGCATTTGGGGAGACAATGAGGAGAAAGGAATGAAGTGGTGTGTTGCACTAAATCTAGGACAGAGCAGGCGAGTGAGGAAGGGAATTTTAGTCAAGTGATCAGGAAATAATTGAGGTGAGAGGTAAAATTTTTATCTTGACAGCTCTGATGAAGTCTTTAAACATTTTTTCCAGCATCAGAGCTAAGTCCCTGAGATTGATCTCCTGCTACCCTATTCCTACTAGGAGATGGGTGTGTTGCTTCTCGGGCACCTTCCCTCCCGAGAGAGAACAGAAACTCCATTTTCTCCAGGCAGCATCTTGGCCCAGCCCTCCCCAGAGCCACTTCAGAGATCCTGGGTGTCTCTTCTCGCTCTTGCAGCCATCTTTAAAATTATCCTTTCATAAACAATAGGGATTGTAGCAAGATCAGCATTTGTCACCCATCCCTAAATACCCCTTGGTGGACTATTTCAAAGGGCAGTTAAGAGTCAGGCACATTGCTGTGTATCTGGAGTTACATTTCGGCCAGACCAGGTAAGGATGGCAGATTTCCTTCCATAAAGAAGATTAGTGGACCAGATTTTTAAAAAATGTCACTTGTTATTATTATGGCCTTCATTAGACTAGATTTTAGATTATTGAATTCAAATTTGATCTCAGATTATTTTATTGAATTCAGATTCTGCCATCTGCAATGGTGGGATTCGAACCAGTATCCACAGGGGATTCGTGATAATGGGAACTGCAGATGCTGGAGAATTCAAGATAACAAAGTGTGAAGCTGGATGAACACAGCAGGCCAAGCAGCATCTCAGGAGCACACAAGCTGACGTTTCGGGCCTAGACCTCTCTGATGAAGGGTCTAGGCCCGAAACGTCAGCTTTTGTGCTCCTGAGATGCTGCTTGGCCTGCTATGTTCATGCAGCTTCACACTTTGTTATCTACAGGGGATTCACTTGGCTTACTTGTCCAATGACATTACTAATCCATTGCCACCACCTGCCTACAGCCAAAGTGCAACCCCTGTACCACCTCCTGCCTGGTGGACTTCATTTAAGTGGCAAACCTGAAGCATGATGATCCTTCCTTGCATCTCACAAGTTTGGCAGCTTAATGTCAGCTGCCAGCACAAGTTTCATCTTTGTCCTCATGCTAACCGACAGGAGACACGAGCATGGTGCACACTTCATGTGCTTGCTTTCAAGCACAGTAAAGCTCAAAGCAATGCTTTCCCATCCGATGACGCTACAGTGTTCTCATAAACACAGTCATAGAGTCATACATTGCGGAAAAAGACCCTTCGGTCCGATTCTTCCACACTGACCAGACATCCCAATGTGACCTACTCCCATTTGCCAGCATTTAGCCCTTACCCTGCTAAACCTTTCCTATTTGTGTACCCATCCAGTTACCTTTTAAATGTTGTAATTGTCCCAGCCTCCACTACTTCCTCTGGCAGCTCAATCCTCACACATAACACCCTCTGAATGAAAAAGTTACCCCTTAGGTCCTTTGTAAATCTTTCCCCTCTCACCTTGAACTTATATTCTCTAATTTTGGACTCCCCTATCCTAGGAAAAAGACTTTGGCTATTTACCTTATCCATGTCTCTCATGGTTTTATAAACCTCAACAAGATCACCCTTCAGCCTCCAGGGAAAATAGCCCCAGCCTAATCAGTCGCTGTCTGTAGCTCAAACCCTCCAATCCTGACAACATCCTTGTAGATCTTTTCTGCACCCTCGCACGTTTAACAGCATGCTTCCTGAAGAAATGCTCAGACTTTCTCCTTTTCCAGGCTCTGCTTCATCATCTACACTCTCTAAAATGATTAAAGAGCCGACATCTTCAAATGATTAACCATCGCCCATCCTTATCTCGATGATGAATAAAGGAATACGTTTATGTTTAAGTGACCATTTTCGCAACCACCTCAAAATACTTTGCAACTAATAGAGTGCTTTGTGTGGTCAGAGCTGTAACATTGGAACTGTAGCAGCCAGTTTGCACACAGTCAACTCTCACAATCAGTAATATGATGATGAGCAGAAAACCTGCTTTTGCTTTAGGTTTGTGATGTTGATTGAGGGAAGAGTGTTGGTGGGAACCTTGGGGATAACCCACCTGCTTTTCTCTGAAATAGTGCCTTGCGATTTATTTCGCGTTCACTTGAAAGTGAAGACAAAGCCTCAGTGTAGTGTTCCAGCTGAAAGCTGACACGTTTACCAGTGCAGCACTCCTTCAGTACTCCAGTGGAGTGTGAGCATTGGTCTTTGTGCTCAAGGCATGGGGTGGGACTTGAAGTCAGAGATTTTTTTTGCTCACAAATGTAGTCAAATTTCCATCAGTAAGAGGAGCCTTTGCATCTGTTGTGAAGCCCATTGATGTGACTGCATTATATAAACTTTAGACATTTTTTACCAGGTCAAAAATGTATGTAACATAATCTGTCGGTGCTTTAGTTTGAAGCTTTTATTTAAACACTGCATCTGTGTTTTTTTTTGTTAATGTAAGCAGTAACTAGTGTGTAAAACATTTGCCTGCAATGAGAAAATCATTAAGGCAACGGAATAGAATGACTTGCAATGAAATTCCGATAGGAAGGAAGTGTAATAAATCCTAACAGCTAGAGTCGCTGGTGTCCTAATGAGTGGAGTCTCCTACTCCTCATGGGCTTTCTCCTTTTAGCAGCTAATTACACTGCAGTCTTTGTACGCCTCTGCATTTCTCCATCACTTTAATGTTCTCCAAAGTGTTCTGTTTTGCCCTGACGTTTGTTGGGTCTCTTGCCAGGAGTTACTTCAGTTGAAGTACACACTGTCTGCTGCGACATTCCTGAAAAATGATTGGGTGTGATATCCTCACCAATTCAGCTGCATGTGGTAAGTGGCAGTCTAGGTATTTAAACAGCATTTTAGCTGTGTTAGCAATGGTTCATAAATTCTGACGGTTTTATTAAGTTGAGAAATCAGCTCTCCTGGTAGACCAAAAATAGCAGTGAAGCCAGTGTTTGATGAGAGTAAGATAAAAAGGAGGGTTTGGATTTTAATGCTGCAAATTTGGACCAAATGTGTACTGCGCTTGAGCTCAGGGCATGATGCTACTTGTGTAGTATTTATGCAAAGTGGCTTCATTTGGCTTTCTACATCCCACTGCCAGGGATGGATAGCTGGTGGACAAGTCGCAGGGTGGGTGTGTAAAATTGAGTTCCAGGGAAACAGCTGCATAGCAGATGAGATACTTCATTGACCAACTAATGGCCGGTTAAGGCTGCTTGCCCTTTCTGGCCATCTGCCATCCTCAGAACTGGGACTACTCCAAGAGTCAGTGGGGAGCACAACAGATATCCCGTCAACTCTGTAAGTATTGGCCAGCTCGGGTACAGACCTGTGTTGGGGATCTCATGCATGCATTACAGGTTTTCCCCCATATTTTCCCCTTGAGCTCACATTCCTGTCCTTCAGGGTCTGCCAGTATGTTCTCCTCTGAGCACAAGAACCTGCTCGCTGCAGGCTCCTCTTCCTCAGGGAGACTTGCTGCAGTTCAAGCATTGATCACTGTTCCCTGTGACGCTGCTGGGCCAAAAAAGTTGCTGTCCTCTCGATTGGCTGGCAAGACTCAAGGGTGAGGCTTCTTCCCAGATGATATGAGCTAACTAATATGTAGGAGGTGAGGACCCTTGGCCATGTAAAACTCACCCTATGGAATAAGAATCAGAACTGTCATCAGAACAAAGTGGATTGAGGCTCCCACCTTCGGTCGCTGTAGCTGCCATCCTTTCCAACACTGATGCCACTTCACGTGCATTGGTCCAAATGCTGCACATGCTCAGAGACATGGCTAGATACCTAATGATAGAAGTCCCCCCCCATAGTTCCCTTCCACCGCTAGCTCAAGGTTGCCAACATGGCTGGTGGGATATAGCCCAGGGACATTTGTCAGTTGATGTCAGTCCACAGATGTGCATGTTAGCTGGATTGGCCATGCTAAGTTGCCCTGAAGTGTCCAGGGATGCGCAGCCTGGGTGGATTAGCCGTGGGAAATGCGGGGTTATTGGGGATAGGGTGGGGTGGTGTCTGGGTGGGATGCTCTTTGGACAGCTGGTGCAGACGTGATGGGTTGAATGGCCTATTTTGGCAATTGGAAAGATTTTATGATTCTATAATTCTTTGTAACATCGGTACCGTTTGAGTTAGCTTGAAACAAATTTTCTGGTGAGCAAAGCAAAAGATCACGATATATTCTTTGGAATGTGAGAGTTTTCATGAAGCTGCAAAGGGCAAGATGGCTACTTCCTCGTTCTCTCAGGTCTCTTGCAGTGTTGCCCAGGAGATTAATTTATAATTCCTGGAGTTGCTAGGGAAATCTTGGAGTGTTGACGATCTGACTGCCAGTTCTGTTGCTCCTTGGATTAGCTGGAGTTAAGGATTTTTTTATACCTTTAAACTTGACATTTCCATCACTGTCAGTGCAAGAGCTAATCTACATAAAAACTTAGGTTTTGGCAGATATCTCTGAAAGGGATATCAGTGCCAATGTCATAAGATTTAATTCATAAAACGTATCAGGTAATGCTCCACCTTCACCCTGTAAATTTTAATTTTCACACTTTATTGAATTTTTAGACATGTTGGAGCCTACCACACATTTCCCCTTTAACCCAGAACTAATTTCTCCTGGAAGAGTTACTGATCTTTCAAAGTAAAAATAATTGCTGCCACTTCAACTTTGCAGGCTGTAGTTTATTTCATTGGGAATCTAATCCCAGTCACATCACGTTAACGTGCAAACTGGAACCCTCCCCACCCTTATCTGTTTTCCAGAGGAACTGCTCTCTTCATGACTCCCTTGTACGTTCCACACTCCCCTCCAGCCCCACCACACCTGGCACTTTTCCCTGCAACCTCAAGAAGTGCAATACCTGCCCCACACCTCCCCCAACACCCCCATCCCATGCCCCAAGAAGATCTTCCACATCAAGCAGATGTTCACCTGCACATCTGCTAATGTGATATACTGCATCCGCTGTTCCAGTTGTGGCCTCCTCTACATCGGGGAAACCAAGCGGAGGCTTGGGGACTGCTTTGTGGAACACCTATGCTCGGTTTGCACGAAACAAATGCACCTCCCATTCGGAACCATTTCAACTCCCCCTCCCACTCCTTAGACGACATGTCCATCCTGGGCCTCCTGCAGTACTACAATGATGCCACCTGAAGGTTGCCGGAACAGCACCTCATATTTCGCTTGGGAACCCTGTAGCCCAATGGTCTCATTGTGGACTTCACAAGCTTCAAAATCTTCCCTCTCCCTACCACATCCCAAAGCCAGCCCAGCCTATCCCCGCCTCCCGAACCTGTCCTTCTGCCCACCTATCCCTTCCTCCCACCTCAATCCCCACTCCCACCTCCAACCTACTAGCCTCATCCCGTACCCTTGACCTGTTCATCCGCCCTGGACTGACCTATCCCCTCCCTAATTCCCCACCTACACTCACCTTTACTAGCTCCAATCCCCGCCTCTTTGACCTGTCTCTCTCCTCTCCACCTATCTTCTCCTTTATCCATCTTCTATCTGCCTCCCCCTCTCTCCCTATTTATTTCAGAACCCCCTTCCCCTCCCCCATTTCTGAAGAAGGGTCTAGGCCTGAAGCATCAGCTTTCCTGCTCCTCTGATGCTGCTTGGCCTGCTTTTTTCATCCAGCTCTACACCTTGTTATCTCAGATTCTCCAACATCTGCTGTTCATACTATCTCTGAAACCTTTTAACAACACTTGCTTATAACTATCCTCCTGGACAATATATTCAATGTTTACAAGGTGGAATTGGCTTATTGTGACATCCAGCTCTGTCCTAAATCCCTTGGCCGCCCAGAGAATATAAATTGTCTGCGTTGAAGCCAGTCTTGATCATCGCAAATAATTTTTGTTTTAAAGGAAGGGCAAGGATAGGTCAAAACAAAATTACAGGAATAAAGTGCTGGTGAAGAATCACAAGCCAACCATTTACTTATCATTTCCTAATCAACTTGTAAATTAATTTGAAAGCTGGAGGATTCAGCAAACAAAATACTGTTAATGACAATAGTAGACAGATAGTTCTCCATGAAATTATTTAATGGGAATTTTAACCCACGAGTATTAATATTGTGGAATATTGTTTGATTATGTGAAGCACTTGCCCATTGTAATCTCAGGAAATAAATACAAGTTTCAAGACAATCTTTTTGACACCATCTACAGCATATGAAAACCGACATGAGATTGTTCATGGTTTGCACTTTGATCAGGGATCCAATGCTCAGTGATCATCTCTTTCATCAGTGATGTGAGATAACTGAAGCTTGGACAAGTGCGAAGACACAGGATACAATATTATTGCCAATACCCTGTGTCTATGGAGAAGATGATGCTTGACCTTCTTCAGCTGCTGCTTTCTGTGTGCCCATAATGTTAGTTTCACAGAATAGAAGAAGGGGAGGATTTGCTATTGGGAAACACACAGCAAGCATCAGAATCTAGCAGTCTCCCAATTTATAATAAACTGAATATCATTGGAGTATAGACATGGAAAGAAATAGCACCATTCATCGTGGGGACACACCGTACTTGTGTCCTGTTTGTGCATGAGGTTTCAGCCAATCACCCTCCTGTCTCAAATGGGAAATATCATGGAAATGTGAAGAATGTGGGAAGGGATACAGATTCTCATTTGAGTTGGAAACTCTTTGACATATTCACACTGGGGAGGGGCTAGTCACCTGCTCCGAGTGTGGGAAGGATTTCACTCAGATATCCACACTGGTGAGCTCAAACTGGGGACTGACTGTTCCCCTGCATTGAGTATGGAAAGGGATTCACTTTATCATCTCATCTGCTGAGACACCAGTGAATTCACACTGGGGATAGGCCTTCTAAATGTCACAACTCTGGCAAGTGCTTTAACAGTTCTAACAAACTGATGCCCCATCAATGTGTTCACATGAATAAGAGACTGATAGATGCTCTCACTGTTCGACTGGGCTCAGGCTTCCATCTCAACTCACTGTTCATCAGCATGTTCACACCAGGGAGTAACTGTTCACTCGCTCTGTGTGTGGAAATGAATCACATGCTGTGCAATGCACTGATCCACATTGGTTATGATTATTCCTCAGCAAATAACCCAAATCTTAACCAAAACAAAATCTACTCAGAGCACCAGTGGCGCTAACATCTTGTGGACAGAGCTAAATGGTCACAATGCTTGGCTGATGCTTGGGATTCGATGAGTAGAAATACCTTCCAGTTAAACATAGGGAGGACTGACAACGTTGTGTTTGAGTTTCCCTCTGCTCCCTAGTAGCTCTCTCTATCCCTGTACTTGGTAGCTGTCTGAGGCTTTGACCCTGAGGTTTACATCCAACCACATTTCTGCATTAGTCACTAGAATTGCCTATTTTGACTTCCAAAGCATCACTTGACCACCAAGGCATCACCTGACTTCCGTCTCCCGGCCGCCCCCCCCACCCGCCCTTGCCCCCCAGTCTTCGTGCACCCATCTCAGCTCATCTGCTGCTGAAGTCCTCATCCTTGCCATTGTTAAAGCCGGGTATTGCAGCAAACCCCTCCCACTATTCTGTTGTATATTCTTAATAAACTGGAGGTCACCCGAAACTCTTCTGCCCGGGTCCTTTACACCAAGTCTGATTTCTTTATGCACTTGTTGAGTATCTTGTCTGGGCATAAGTACTCCTCAATTTTAAAACCCTTGTTTTCCAATCCCTTTCGTTGTTCTCTAACATTGTAACCACCTCCAGCCTTCTCAACTCCCCAAGAGATCTGTGCTCCTACACCCCCCGGCTTCTTCAGCATACCAGTTTTAATTATGCACTATCAGTGGCTGTGCCTTCATCTGCCAAGTTCCTGAGCTCTGGAATTTCTCTACCTTTCCATCTGCCTTTCCTTCTTAAGAGCTTCATTAAAACTGACTCCTAGGCTTCTGCTGTAATAGTTTCTTAAATGCCTTGATGTCAAACTTTGCGCTATAAGCCATAAGACACAGGAGCAGGACTAGGCCATTTGGCCCATTGAGTCTGTTGTGCTATTCAATTAAATCACAGCAATCCTCAACACCTCTTCCTTGTCTTTTCAGAAAAAAAACAGCATGATGCAATCAATGCTGACCCGAACTCAAAGACAACTGCTGTGAGTGGGTTTCTTCGGGACGTGCTTTATTGCTTTATTCTCATCACCACTGAAATAACTCCACAGAGGCTGGTATCTCGTCACCGAGTCACCCTTTGTTTACATGTGGAATGTCCTGGACACTGATCCGGCTCCCTCAGAGCCAGCTCTCAGAGTGAACAGAACCTCTGACAGCCCTGTTTTTATCTGTCAGCCAGCGCACCCTGATTGGACAAATTAGCAGCCCCAATCAGGGAACTCATATTCTATGAAGCCCATCCAGCTGACCTCGTTGTAATCCCTTCGGTGGTATTTTGTTTTATGCAGGTTTTAAGGAGGCAAGAGAGACAGAGATGTTTAACGGAAGAATTCCAAAGGATGACCTTAGACCATCAAAGGGACAGCCTGGGGATGGTGGGGTGAACGCAATTAGGATACCCAAGAAGCCAGAGTCAAACGAACATGCAATGGGCTGGTAGATCTGGAGAAGTTCTAGAAATAGGAAGGTACGAGGCCATGAAGTGATTTTAATTCCAGGATGTGAATTTACAAATCAAGACGCTTCAGCAGCAGAGCCAATGTAGGCTTATGAGCAGATGGGTGGTTAGAAGGTAATGTGAGTTCAGGAGGAGGGCTGCAGATACTTGAAAGAATTTAAGTTGATGGGAAGAGGTGGTAAAGGCTAACAACACAGTGGTTCTGTTTTTCATAGGAGCCTGGTTTCCATATTAAAAGGGCTTTTTTGCCCAAAGTCCTCGCCATTGGGTCTAGCATAAGGATACTAAGGAACACAGTTAAAATCAACCCAGTAAAATAATATAACACCGTCATAGTGGAAGTGTGATCATTAGGTTAGGAGCTACATTTTCTCTATTAAAACTCTGTAATTGTTATGAACCAACCTAACGTTCTGGAACTCCATTTGAAGATTAATGATCAATCACAGTGGCTTTGTTGACTGTTATAAAAATTAAAGCCCATTTATTGATATATGTGACAATTCTTGTTACTCATGCCCATTTGACAGAAAGGAAGGTTATGTTGGACAAGGAAGCAGAGAATAAAGTCCATCCTCTTAGAATCCCGACAGTGTTGAAATCGGCCATTTGGCTCAACAAGTCCACAGCAATCCTCAAAGCATCCCACCCAGAGCCATCCCCCCCCATAATCCACATCATTTACACATCCCTGAACACTATGGGAAATTTAGCATGGCCAGTCCACCTAGCCTGCACATCTTTGGATTGTGGGAAGAAATCAGAGCACCCAGAGGAACCCCACGCAGACACTGGGAGAACGTGCAAACTCCACACTGACAGTCACCCGAGGGTGGAATCGAACCCAGGCCCCTGGTGCTGTGAGGCTGCAGTGCTAACCACTGAGCCATTATGCCACCCTCATTCTAGTTTGATTTCCTAATATCTCCCAAAAAATTGAACTTTGCAAGAAAGTTAATATTCATTGAGGGAGGTACGTGGAAGAAATGAGGGAGATGAAGAACAAAATATGTGTGAGGAGGCTTGTGACCTTCTGGTAGCTGCTGTTGCAGGTTTGGGTTAGCAGATGAAGGTTTAAAAGTGAGGTGAATTAACAAGAGACTGAGGGGGAGATGAGAATCCTATCAATGAATGGGGTGTTCAAAGGGAAAGTACCAGCAGAAATAGTATAAAAGGAAGGTAAAGGGTCCAATAGTGAGGAATAGGTGAATGTATCAGTGACGTTGAGAAACTATGGCCCTGGCATCATGAAGAATCACCCCACAACTCCCAACCTGAAAGTCTTTTGCACAGTTAGTGGCACTTTTCTCCTTTTCCATGTAACTTAATATTTTCCACCCAGATACAAAGAGGAAGATATGAAGAAAATGAATTCGTGAAATGAATCTGTGGACATGAAGGGAGAGAAAATGCAGCTGGTGAGACATTGACACAAAGACTGAAGGGACGGGCAGAAAACAGCCTATATTCTCTAATTTACTGTATTGTACACCATAGGAGATTGATCAATAAGAGGAATAACAAATGCGTATTCATGTGTTTGAGGTATCGCTGTTACCGTTTAGAATGTCAGCAAAATCACTGAAGGGAATCTCTAGTTTATAATGGTTCATGAGCTGTTCTTGCGCTTCAAGTACTCAGCCATAAAGTGGGCTGATAAAGGCATAATGGGGATCTTAACTGAAGTGTTTGAGTGCTGGGAGTTCCATGCCCATTGATGATGTGGTGGAGTGTGGTATTTTGGATTATTGTCAGACTTTAATGTTTCCTGACCCGTGCCTTCAGCTTGTTTTTATAATTCAGCAAACACAATATCCTGGTTTTTCAGGTTTGTTATCCACTTGACTGCCATAATGGCATTCCTCAAAGTACAGGATTTCAGCACTTCGTATCTATGTGTCATTTGAGTAATGCCTTGGCAAGCTTACTCTTTCTTTTACAGCAATCTGCAGCATTTTTATGGAATATGCTGAACTAAGTTATAGCGGCAGGGGGTTTCTTAAATAACCTGGTGTGTCCCAGTCTAACATCGTTATAAATATACAAATGTGGATTTGTGACATAAAGCTGTGATGCCTGGAAGTCTGTAGTTCAGGTGATCTGAGTGGAAAATAATTTGATATTGAAGCAATCTATTTGACCATTTTTATTACATCCGTGCAGAAGGGCCTAAAAACACGCTTCCTTGCAGCATTCATTTTTTTTATGATTCCAAAAGCTTTACCTCTACCACTGCATGTGGAATCCATCGCATATGTTGACCACATATGTGTGAAAATTGTCTTGACAGCAGTCCTAAATCTACCTTTTACTAGCTGTCTCAGCCTTGAAGTGCTTTCAATGTCTCAACTGTATAAGATCGCTCCTTGAATTCCATCTTTTTAGGATGATAATCTCTCTTACTTCAGCCATTTCTCCTCTCAGCCATGGTTCAATGACAGCAATTGTTCCTTGTGTGAATTGTAACATCAAGTTCCTCTGTGGAAATGTGACCACAGAAGCTAGGCTGACTTTAGGGTTATTGGGGTAAAAGTTGAGCGATACCTTATGCGGGTGTAATCTCCAGCAGGAGGTTTCACTTGACAACGCTCATATTACCTCCGGTAACATAAGAAACTGGATGTGGATATTGCGGTATTTAAAAATTCAATGGATATTTATTGCACTCAGCTATTATGTGCAAACATTGCATTCACATGCATGTCAGTGTCTAGGCTATTAAGTGACACAACACAGCATGCTTCTTGTAATGTGTCAAGTGATGTCTGGGTAAGATAGAGCATGAGATCCTTTTATTCTCAGGACACGTTATAATATCAAGAGCATGCCACTTAAAGGTATATCGATATAAAGGCCATGAGTTATGATACAATTTCCTGATTTTGCAAAGATGAAAACTTATCTTAAACAAATATATGTGGCTCTACATAGGCACATGTCAGTCTGATAATTATAGAAACATGTAAAACAGAATTTACAAGACTAACATTTCAAAGTTCAATGCAATGCTTGGAAGTTTGGTTGACAGTTCACACTGACCTGGTAATTGTATATCTATCTGGGGATATACATGGTTTCTGCTGCACTTGTTTGAAAACATGGTTCTCTTGCATCTGGTTGCTGTCACTCAACATCACAGTATAATCACCATTGTCGAGGTCTTCTACTTTATTCTTTTCTCACATGATTGGTGTGATGTACGTTGGTTTGAGCTGGTTCTCTTCCTTCACAATGTAAAACTGCAATCAGTAATGATTTTATGTAATCTAGGCTAGTTGCACATGTTAGAAACTTTTGCTACTCTCCAAGTGGATTTCTACCTTGCAGTCTCTTCCTGTTGCATATTTCTGGTAACTGCACGCTAGCCATACGTTTCTTTCATTCTCTTTTATCTTTGAAGAGGAATGTTCTGTGTTTAGGAATGGTTAGAGAGCTGGTTGCTGGGTAAGATCATCTGTGTCAGTGATGGCCATGTTTCCATGTCATTGTGGCAAATTTAGAGAAGTAATCTGTCACAGGCACTTACTGTTTGCTGTGCACTGTGAAGATGTTGTTTGTTACTTTTTCCCAAGCAGAGAGTGGAACATCATGTGGATGTACAGGCTCCTCCTACTGCTTGTGTTGATATGTTTTGTATGCATCATGTGCAATCATCAGTCATAGGATATTTTGATTCTTCCTTGGCCAATATACTGGTTTACCTGAAGTCACTGAGCTGTACAGCATTGAAACAGACCCCTCAGTTCAACTCATCCGTGCCAACCAGATATCCTAAATAAATCTTATCCCATTTGCTAGCATTTGGCCTATATCCCTCCAAACCCTTCCTATTCATATTCCCATCCAGATGCTTTTTAAATATTATAATTGTATCCACCTCCTCTTTCTCTGGCAGCTCGTTCCATATACATATCCCCCTCTGCATGAAAAGGTTGCTCCTTAGATCCCTTTTAAATCTTTCCCCTCTCACCTTAAACCTATGCCCTTTAGTTTTGGATACCCCCACGCTGGGGAAAAGGCCATGTCCATTTATCCTATGCCTACCCCTCATGATTTTATAAATGTGTATAAGGCCACCCCTGAACCTCTGACACTTCAGGGAAAATAACTCCAGCCTATTCAGCCTCTCCCTACAGCTCAAACCCTCCAACCCTGGCAACATCCTTGTAAATCGTTTCTGTACCCTTTCAAGTTTTACACCATCCTTCGTATAAC
Organism: Stegostoma tigrinum; assembly: GCF_030684315.1. Classification (NCBI taxonomy): domain Eukaryota; kingdom Metazoa; phylum Chordata; class Chondrichthyes; order Orectolobiformes; family Stegostomatidae; genus Stegostoma; species Stegostoma tigrinum. The sequence continues at coordinate 16,062,061 of NC_081354.1, forward strand.
AGGCAGAGCTTCACTTGGTATTTCAAAAGTGGCCTAACCAATACACAGCCACAACATGATCTCCCAACTCCTATACTCAAAGCACTGACCAATAAATGCAAGCATATCAAACATCTTCTTCGCTATCCTTTCTACCTAGACTTCACTTTCAAGGATCTAAGAACCTGCACTCCATGGTCTCTTTGTTCAGCAATACTCCCCAGGACCTTACCATTAAGTGTATAAATCCTACCTTGATTACCTTTCTAAAATGCAGCACCTCACATTTATCTAACTTAAACTCCTCGGCCCATCTGATCAAGATCCGATTGTACACTAAAGTAACCTTCTTCGCTGTCCAGCACACCTCCTTTTATGGTGTCATCTGTAAACTTACTAACCATATCTCCTACGTTCACATCCAAATCATTTATATAAATGACAAAGAGCAGGGGACCCAGCACCGATCCTTGTGTCACACCGCTGGTCACAGGTCTCCAGTCTGAAAAGCAACCCTCCAACACCACCCTCTGTCTTCGACCTTCAAGCCAGTTCTGTATTCAAATGGCAGCCATCCCTCTATTCTGTGTGATTATCCTTGCTAACCAGTCTACCGAGAGGAGCCTTATCGAACGCCTTCCTGAAGTTCATATAAATCACGTCCAACACTCTGCCCTCATCAATCCTCTGTTGCTTCTTCAAAAAACTCAGTCAAGTTAGTGAGACACAATTTCCCATGCACAAAGCCTTGTTGAATATCCTTAGTCAGCCTTTGCCTTTCCAAATACATGTAAATCCTGCCCCTCAGGATTCCCTCCAACATCTTGCCCATGACTGACGTCAGGCTCACCGGCCTATAATTCCCTGACTTTACATTAACACCTTTCTTAAATAGTGGCACCATGTTAGCCAGCCTCCAGTCTTCCAGCACCTCACCTGTGGCTATCGACAATACAAATAGCTCAGTCCAGCAATCACTTCGCTAGCTTCCACAAAGTTCTGAGTTACACCTGATCACGTGCCTAGGATTTATTGATCTTTAAGTGTTTTAAGATGTTTCAGTACCACCTCCTCTGTAATATAGTCATTTTTCAAGCTGTCGCGATTTATTTCCCTATGTTCTTTGTCTTCTGTATCCTTCTCCACAGTAAACACTGATGCAAAATACTCATTTAGTATCTCACCCGTCTCCTATGCTTCCACACATAGGCAGCCTTGTTGATCCTTAAAGGACCCTATTCTCTCCCGGGTTACTCTTTTGTCCTTAATGTATTTGTAGAATCCCTTTAGATTCTCCTTAACTCTATTTGCCAAAGCTACCTCATTTTTTGCCCTCCTGATTTCCCTCCTAAACATACTCCTACTACCTTTATACTCTTGTAGGAATTCTCTCGATCTTTGCTATCTGTGCCTGACCTATGCTTCCTCCTTATTCCTGACCAAAACCTCAATTTTTCTAGTCATCCAGCATTCCCTACACCTATCAGCTTTGCCCTTCACCCAAACAGGAACATGCTGTCTCTGGAGTCTCATCTCACTTTGAAGGCTTCACATTTCCAGCTGCCCCTTCACCTGCGAATGTACACCTCCCAGTCAACTTTTGAAAGTTCTTGTCTAAGATCATCAGAATTGGCCTTTCTCCAATTTAGAACTTTAACTTCTAGATCCAGTCTATCCTTTTCAATCATTACTTTAAAATTAATAGATTTATGGCCACTGGCCCTGAAGTGCACCTTGTCTAACACTTCACTCACTTGCCCTGCCTTATTTGCCAGGAGTAGGTCATGTTCTGCAACTCCTCTAGTAGGTATTGTAGAACATCTGCGTTCTGTACGCCACAATCTACAATACCTTCCAGTTGCCAACCATTTTAACTCCCCCTCCTACTTGCTGTGTGACATGTCTATCCCCACCCCCACCCTCATCCCATATCCAACCCTCCCTCTTATCCTCTCCTCCTTGACCTGACACAACCTGTCCATCTTCTCTCCCACCTATCTTCCCCACCCCTCCCATTGACCAGTCATCACCACTCCCTACTTGCACTCACCTATCACCATCCCACTTACCTTTCCAGCCCCACCCCTCCTCTCTCTATTTATCTCTGAGCTCCCTTCCCCCTCCCCATTTCTGAAGAAGGGTCCTGATCCAAAAGGCCAACTTTCCTGCTCCCCCGATGCTGCCTGGCCTGCTGTGTTCCTCCACCTCCACACTGTGTTGTTAGTGATGACAGTGTACCTGTTTTTCAAAAAAGAATTTGAGCCAGTTTAGGGAAAGAAAATGGTGGAAGAGTGAAGGTCTGGACACAGGTAAGGCCTTTCAAGATGTGGGATTATTTCAACAAATCATAATAGAACAATTGGTGTTAGTGGTATTGGCACACAGTATTCAGGGGAAACCACACTCCATTGACAATGTCTTTACTGAACTCTTTTATCCTACTGGAATGTATCAGAGTCAGGTGTATGGCTGTTTTGACTGGAATTTCTGTCTTTAATGCTTCTACAGAATGAGTGAATCTGTGGAGGCCAAGAACTTTTGCCCATGATTTGCTTGTTTTCAACTGAATGTGAACCTTTTGGACCTTCCCACTGGAGCTCTTGAATTAGGAGGAGGAGCTGCTGGGAAGACAGCAGAGACTCGCAAAGGTGAAGGAGTTAACAATGCAAGGATGTGTAGATATTTGGAAAATGAATACGTTCTTGTATCTCACAGAACAGCAGTGCATCAAGGCAATCATATCTCGATTATTGTCTTGTGTGGCCGGTAAATCTTTATAGCTTCAACGAAAAGGACAATTTTCATGTATTGTTTACGTCAAGCAAGGATAGTATTATCACTGTGGTTCAAGTTTTAGTGTGTTCCATTGCGTTGTGATTCGGAGCTCAGTACCAGGCTGTGACAGTAAAGATCACCATGTCTGTCACTTTTTTGATGCCTCTAACTTCTCCCAAACTGGTCCAGGTGATATAAGCAACATCGGTCATTTTTCTCAGACACAGCTGGTCAACTGGCCAAAGTTCATTGCTAACCCTACAGATGATGCTTGCAAGAAAAGAAGAGCTGGAGACTTAACATTGCTGGCTTTCTGCAGCTAGCACCTAAGTTGCAAGCATGGCTCTCTGTCTGGTCTTCCTCGTAATAAGCCTGATTTATTTTTATTATTGACAGTAGGGCATTCCATTCACTCTGTGTCAGCTTGTTTGTGATCATGAACAGTATGTTATACAAATCTGTGCCTCATTCTCCTGGCAATACTCATAACTCTTCAGTTTTATACTTGGTCCTCCATCCCCTCTGCGGCACCCTTTAGGTGGTAAGTTGGATGCTGGGACCAAGGGTTATTCCTTCCCACCAACTGGTTCCTGAAACCTGTCAGGAACGAGGGCACAGGTGCTGGGATAACCAGGATTCCACTTCAGCGAACCACTAGTGCCCTGGAACTTTGGTTCCACTCTCAGTATAGCTCATGGTGTGGGAACAGTTTGGAATGGCTATTAAGAAATATTATTGTTTGCTGCATGATTCTTGCTGTCAAAAGAGAAGTTGTTTTAACAGCTGGGTGAAGAAGTGGAGCATACTGCAGCTGAAAAGACCCATGAGGTATTGAGAGGAGATTTCCTTGAACAATCTCTCTCTGCTGCCCAGATTATTCCTCCTTCTTTTTGGTGCATATGGGCACCTCCTATTTCCTCACAGTGCAAATCCATGGCTGTTCCTAACTGAGTAACGAAGATTAGGAAAACTGATCGCTGTACAAAATTTTCACTGCCAATGTTTTTGATTTTACAACATAATTGATGGCTTCATATCCACTATTCAATCAAGATTGCCCTGTGTGTAGCTTTCACTTGCCCTGTAGTTGTTATTTCTCAATGCCCGTAGCTTGAGAGAGAGAAGGCTGCACAATCTCCATGAAGAAAACTTGAAATGGCCATGGAGGGTAAGCTCAAGCAGCTCTTGGCCTTTTAACAACACCCCATCTCTCTCTCTAACTACAGATGATTGGCATTTAGCTTTTTCTGGGGCAGTCTTGTTAGTCTGCCGGCCCAAATAGGCTGTGATAGTCCTGGAGAGGAACAGCAGGATGCCTATCATTCACTGGCAGGGCACTGACCCTCAACAAACCCTCGAAATCCCCCACCCCGCATCCCCTAACCCCGCGGTGTGCCTGGACAGAATGCAGCCATGGAGATCAGGAGGTTGATGCATTGAGTTGGAACCATGCCTGCTGCTCCAGAATGGACCTCTCTTTATTCCCAGCTTTCATTTAAATGTGACAAATGTTTTTGGAAGTCTAAATATACCACATCATAGAGTTTCCGTAGATCCCTTGGGTTGTCACTTCCTCAAAGAACTGGGGAAGATTTATTTAAGGTTGGACTTTTATTCAAAAATTGCAGATATAATTTTATACTGTGGCTGCTCCACGCACACCTGCTGTGAACTTGTAAGTGCAATCCCAGCTGGATTTGAATAAGCAAAGGCCCAGTGCAACACATTTGAACACTCATAATACAGAATTGGAATATGACAAGCAAAGAAACTTTTTTAACCCAAGGCAGTGTTTTTCAGCTGCTGCTGCTTCCTGGTGTGCTAGCTAAGAGCGAATAGGGAAAGACATTCCAATGATGCTGCATGTCCCATAGCTGGTTAACCTTCGGCAGGAGGTCAATTGGCTTAGGGTGAGACTTATGCCCTCATTAGGGGAGGAAGCTCTGTCTCAGAGTTGTGGGTCAAGCAGATAACAGACAGTCCCGTGGTCCCAGTGATGCCAGCTTTGATTAGTGGCCGCTTCTGTGATTACAGTCAGGCAGTGAAGAAAAGGGGTAAATGGATACCAGACAACAGGTACGTTTCAGATGTTAGTGGGATCTGGTTGGCACTCCAGCAAGCAGAGTGAGGGGCTGGAGGGCCAGTCAGGAGAGGCCTGTGGGGAAAGTAAAGGGGGAGGTATAACCATGCGCAGGTGACTCCAATGGACCAAGGACCCTCCTGCCCCCCCCCCCCCACAACACACACCTTAAAGAAAGATAACAAAGTGTGGGGCTGGATGAACACAGCAGGCCCAGCAGCATCTTAGGAGCACAAAAGCTGATGTTTCGGGCCTAGACCCTTCATCAGAGAAGGGGATGGGGAGAGGATTCTGAAATAAATAGAGAGAGAGGGGGAGGCGGACCGAAGATGGATAGAGGAGAAGATAGGTGGAGAGGAGAGTATGGATGGGGAGTTAGGGAGGGGATAGGTCAGTCCAGGGAGGACGGACCGGTCAAGGAGGCGGGATGAGGTTAGTAGGTAGGAAATGGAGGTGCAGCTTGAGGTGGGAGGAGGGGATAGGTGAGGGGAAGAACAGGTTAGGCAGGCGGGGATGAGCTGGGCTGGTTTTGGGATGCACTGGGGGAAGGGGAGATGTTGAAGCTGGTGAAATCCACGTTGATACCGTTGGGCTGCAGGGTTCCCAAGTGGAATATGAGTTGCTGTTCCTGCAATCTTCAGGTGGCTTCATTATGGCACTGCAGGAGGCCCAGGATGGATATGTCGTCTAAGGACTGGGAGTTGGAGTTGAAATGGTTCGCGACTGGGAGGTGCAGTTGTTAACTGCAAACCGAGTGTAGATGTTCTGCAAAGCGGTCCCCAAGCCTCTGCTTGGTTTCCCCTATGTAGAGGAAGCCAGACCATGTACCCACACACATTAAAGCACTTTGCCCAACAATAACCTGCTAGTGAAGATCTCAGACTTCCGACTGCAACATGGCAGGGCTATGATGAAAATCTTCACTTGGCATTCGGTGATTACTTCAAGGTTCAGTCAACCCAAGGAGACGGTTGCTGCCCCATACATGTATCACCCTGCGGAAAATCAGAGAGAAGGTGGGATCGGGCGGAAAGGCCACAGACCTCAGTCCAGACCGCTCTCCTGCCTTGGTGTGGGAATGTGAAATGCAATCCCTGGGATGCGGATTTAAGAGCACGGAACGCTGATAGTTTTGTTGCCCAGCCGGACTTGGCAGAGTCTTCAGATTGGCAGGACAGGATCTCACTGTTTGCTCGGGGATCTGTGCCTTGTTTTGGTTTGTATTTTGTGCAACTGGTGAGAGCAGGCCCGAGGGGAATGATATCAAAGTCTACCAATTATGTCAAACTGAGGAAGATTGAAAGAGAAGAGTTACAGTTTAAAACAATGGGAAGAGAGTTAGCTGACAACGGTCGATGTAAAGTCTGGTAGTCATCCTGGTGTAAACTGACAGGATCAAATCTCTGAATTACAACTTGTCTGATTTTAACTCCTAATGGCCTCGTCCAGACTGGGCGTAATTAGACTAACTTTCACTCCTCACATCTTTTGTTTTGTTCCGCTATCGATTTCCCTCTTTAGAAATATTTCAGCACACTGCTTGACCAAGGCTTGTGGCATATTCCATTCATTTACTTGATGTTGAAGTCATTCAGATAACTGAAAAATTCATGGGCTGGCTTTGAGCAGGAAGGATGTTCCAGTTTTAATTTATGAGCAGGAATTTCCTTGGAGCTGCGTTCGTTCTGCGTTCGGACCTTTGCCAGATGTGCTGCAGAAATCCCGTTTACACATGTAACAGAAATAGCATTTACATGTGTACGTTGAAATCTCCAAGGAAATTCCTGAGTAGATGTGATCTATATTCTCCTGTTCTTCTGATAATTTAACCATCCCTTCGTACTGACTTCCCCTAGAGAAAACTACCATGTACAACCAATCTAAATCAGTAATCATTTGCAAGTAAATGTTGGTAATATGATTGAGCTATTTAATGTAACTTAGAGACTCATGTAGTCATGTATATTCTGTTTTATTCTATAGCCTGACCAGTTGCTCCAGATAAATATAATTCAGTCTTGAGGCACAGATTCCCTAAAGTTTTACTCTATTTCCAGTTGCAATACTGAATTGGTTTTCTGAATTGTTTTTGAGAGGAATTGCTGCATAGTGGGAGGTACAAGAAATTATACAAAGACTTAGAAACAGATTCATCAAATAGGTCCAAAAACAATAGTGAATGATATAATTGCCGATCAGCGTGATTCTTTTTACTAGTCTTGGAATTCTTGAAGTAAGAAGAGATGTTGCAGCTGCCAGGATTATGGACAACTGGTCACACATCACTGGGTGACTATTAAATAAGATCTTGAATTATTTTTATTTTAATTATATCAGTATTTCCACATAGTATCTGCATGTTGTCCCTGACTCTCTTCATTACTTCATGCTACTTGGACTGAATGAACATATAATGAATTGTATAAGGACCAACAAAACATAAAGAAAAATATTTTTTCCTGTCACTAACGATGTTGATTCATCAAAATTAACTGGTCTCAATTTCCATGGGGATTGTCCTAATCTCCTGCCTGACAGGAAATGGATGTAACGCCCAGAGAATTAGTGTAAAGAGGAATTCCTTCATGGACTCTGCTAATCTGCAGCCAATGCTGCAGCAGGTGATCAGGGAAATCACTAGTAGAAATTCAGAGCCAGTCTCTGAAGGCCTGTACAAATATGCATACTGTTATTCCAGAGTGCTCACAAATAGGCCATGCAGTGAGTTTTAATTGTCTTCCAGGATTTGCAAGTTACTGCTGGGAAGCTGATGGTGTACAGTCTGAAACTCTGACCAGAAAATGTTACACACACCAGAATGGTTGATCAGGTGAGTGATTACTTTTTGGAATAATGATCCCGATGTTGCTGTTGGATTTGTTTGATCTGCTGCTTTGACTTGTGACAGGAGATAGACTTCCAAGAAATGACATTAGTAGTTGTTTACAGCTGTTTATTTATTTTACACTGAGATTCCCCCTGTAGAAAGTGAAGCTCATCGCTGCAATCCCAGCATGAACTCAGTTATTTGCTGGAGTTGCTCTATGCCTCACTCTGTTACAAAACTTTGCAAACTGCCCTGGCAAACTCCAGAAGTTATGCTTTCATTCAAACATAATATGCCACAGCCCACTATTCCCTCCCCTGCCAGTTCTACTGAACTCGATGTTACTCCGGTAATACTCCTCCAGCAAAACAATTAGACCAAGTCCTCTCACTTCTACTGAATCCTAGGCAATCCTAAGGTTGTCAAAGGATACAGTGGGATATAGATCAGTTGCAGACAAGGGTGAAGAAATCACTGAGTAAGTGTGAGCTGCTGCACTTTGTGGAATCAAATGTTAAGTAAAAATATACAGTTAATGGCCAGGCCCTGAACAACATTTAGAAAGAGAGGGACTTTGCGGTACAAGTCTAAAGGTAGCCACACTAGTAGATATGTGTATGGCATACTTGCTTTTTTTGATCGGAGAATTGAGTCAGTAGCAAAAATAGAAATTTGTGAAAAGCTCAGCAGGTCTGTCAGCATCTGTGGAGAGAAATCAGGGTTAACCTTTCAGATCGAGTGACCCTTCCTCAGTCAGGATGTCATGTTGCAGCTTTATTAGACTTTGGTTAGGACGCAATTCTGGTCTCCACATTACAGGAAGGAAGTGTGACTTTGAAGAGGGAACAGAAGAGGTTTACCAGGATGCTGCCCGGAGCTATGAGGAAAGGACAAAAACTCGGGTTGTTTTCTCTCGTGGAGGCTGAGGGGAGACTTGATAGAAGTCTATAAAATTTATGAGGTGCATAGATAGGTTGACGGTCAGAATTTTATTCCCAGAGTTGAATACGTGAGGGCACGCATTTGAGACGGGGAGAGGGGGAAAGTTTTTTTACGCAAAAAGTGGTAGGAATCTGGAACACACTGCCGGGGTGGTGGTGGAGGCAGATAAAATAGGGGCATTTGAAGTTTTAGATTAGCACATGAATATGCAAGGAGTGGAGGGATATGGATCAAGGGCAGGCAGAAGGGATTAGTTTAATTTGGCATCATGATCAGTACAACATTGTGGGCCAAAGGGCCTGCTCCTGTGCTGTACTATTCTATGTTCTAATTTCTTCTCCTGATAGCTGAACCCATCATATCAGTCCTAAAGCTCCTTTGTTACCTGCTATGTTCCTGTGTCTTTCTCTGTGAAATTTAAGTAAGGATTAAAAATTAAACACGATGGAAGAATGTCAAATTGCAAAGGCCACTGCTAATAGACATCACAGAAATAGAAAGATTTGTTTAATCTCCAAGATGACTGAATAACAAAGTGTTCTGGTACATGGATCGCAAGAGGTTAATATGGGTTGCTGAGGGTTATGGGGAGCAGACAGGAATATGGATTCGAGACAACGATCAGACCAGCCGTGATCTTATCAAATGGAGGAGCAGGATTGAGAGTAAATGGCCTACTCCTACTCCTGAAGAAGGTTCCAGACCCGAAATGTCAGATTTCTTGCTCCTCTGATGCTGCCTGGTCTGCTGTGATCATCCAGCTCTACACCTTGTTACCTCTTACTCCTACTCCTAAATCCTTTATTCCTAATAACACGCAGTAATATTACATTTTGACTTCTTTAGAACTCAGAATTCTGTACTATGAGCAGATGAATCTCATAGAATCCATGCAGTGTGGGAACAGGTCATTTAGCCCAAGAAGTCCACACTGCCCCTCCGAAGACCATCCCACTCTGACTCATTCGCCTACCCCTGCATTTCCCCATATCTAACCCACACATCCCTGGACACTACAGGCAATTTAGCATGGCCATCCACCTAGCTTGCACGTCTTTGAACTATGCTGATCCAGGTGCCTGGCTACTAAGTTTGATTTGATTTATTATTATCACATGAACCTGAGTACAATGAAAAGTTTTGTTTTGCACGAAGTACTGGTTGATCATAGCACAGGGAGCTCATAGGGTGATTGAACAGAGTGAGGAATACGAAGTTACGGCTGCAAAGAAGGTGCATAAAATGCACAATCAACATTAAGTTTGAAATTTGAGAGGTCCTTTCAGAAATCTAATAACTGCAGGGAAGAAACTGTTCTTGAATCTGTTGGTATGTGCGTTTAATCTTTTGTATCTTCTACCTGACGGAAGAGGTTGGAAGAGATCATAACTGGGGTGGGAGAGGACTGTATCAGAGATAATGGGAACTGCAGATGCTGGAGAATTCCAAGATAATAAAATGTGAGGCTGGATGAACACAGCAGGCCAAGCAGCATCTCAGGAGCACGATAATGGGAACTGCAGATGCTGGAGATGATAGGGTCTAGGCCCGAAACGTCAGCTTTTGTGCTCCTGAGATGCTGCTTGGCCTGCTGTGTTCATCCAGCCTCACATTTTATTATCTGGGAGAGGACTGTGATGATGTTGGCTGCCTTTCTGCAGTAACAAGAAGTGTAGATGGAGTCAGTGGATGGAAGGCGAGTGTATTGGATACTACTGGATCGATGATATGGCAATAGTGTGACTAGGGTAGAATATCAGCGATGACCCACACTAGATGGCAGGTGCTAAGCTGGAGGGGCTGAAAGGCTTATTCATGCACCTATTTCTAACATTCTTAACCTGTTACTCTTCCCTGCCAGCTCAATCATCTGCTGCTAGTGATAAGTTTTGTGATTTTTCTCCCCACTGTTCCTATGTGTCCCTTACATTTTGATGACCAACACTGGAACAGCAGGGCTTTATGATTGCTAGCTTACAACTGTTATTTTTTTTTTCAAGGTTGGTTGTAACCAGTGCCATTTTCAGCTTACAATTGGGAACTGGACTGTTTTCCGTAAGTGCAAGCAAATCGGTGAGTTTCTCCACTTTTTTTTTCTAACTTGTTGAATAAAAGCATTTTTATACAGTATCCTTTCTATAATGAACTATCTAAGGTGAGAGTACATGCAACTTGGTGGACACTGAGCTGAGAACTGTGGGAAGGTTTCTGAAGACACAGCCAGGAAGCAAGGTTCTTGCATGAGGTTTAATGGTGGGAAGTACTAAAATGTATAATCGGAGGTGAAAATTCCGGAGCTGAGGACTATATCGCCATTTTTGCGGCCAGAGTTGAAGCAATAGAGGGTGTGAGCTACGAAAAAGTTGAAGTAGATAACAGATTTAAAACGGAACTATGGGGCAACTTTTTCACACAGAGAGTGGTGTGGATATGGAATGAGCTGCCGGAGGAATTAGTTGAGGCAGATAAAATTACAACATTTAGAAGATATTTGGACAGGTGCATGGATAGGAAAGGTTTAGAGGGATATGGACTAAATTGCAGGCAAATGGAATTAGCTCTGTTTTTAGATACCTGGTTGGCATAGGTGAGTTGGACGAAATGGTCTGTTTCCAAGCTGTATAACTCTATGACAGAGGTGGAATGGAATGAGGGAGTGTTTAAGGTTGAGGCAGTGACTTTGAAGTTGGTATAACAGAGGACAAGGAATTAGAAGTCAGTGAGAACATGAACAATGGTTGTATGGTATTTAACGTGGAAACCAATGGGAGCCAAACTGAGGAGGAAATATTGGGAGTATTCAGAACATGAGTAAAACAGAAGTGAGGACACTATTGAGGAAAATGTTGCATGGCACATTGCCTCATGTGCGATCGAGATCTTGTTATTCTGTTGAGTAAATCAGCTCAACCATCAATTATGTCCCTTCTCGTTGAAATATTTATTATGGGAACAGTCCAGTGACATTGAGGCAGGGCTGATATCTCTAAGCTGGTTATAAGAGTTTGTTTTGCATGCGTGCATACAAGTTTAGTATTCAGGTACAGGAAGTGATCGAGAAACTTAATAGAATGCCATCCTTTATTACGAGAGGAATTGAACATAGAAACAGTGATTTCATGCTTCAGTCAAAAGGGGATTTTTGAGAATACATCTCGAATACTGTGTGCAGTTTTGGTCTCCTTATTTAAGGGAAGAGGTGAATTTGTTGGACATGGTTCAGAGGATGTTTGCTGGACTGAGACCCAGAATAAGTGTGTTGTTGTATGATTTTAGATTGAACAGGCTGTGCTTGTTTACAGTGGAGTTTGAAGTTTGAGGGGTGATTTAGTTGAAATGCATAAGATACTGAATTGTCTGGCCAAGGTGGACAGGGCAAGAATGTTTATTGTCGCGGGGGAATCCAGAAAGCCAGGGCACAGTTTTAAACCTAGGCGTTGCCCCTTTACTTCAGAAATGAGAGAAAACTTTTTGTGTGATTTTGCAGTCCTCTGCTTCAAAGGTTTCTTGAACATTTTTAACACAGTAGTAGATATATTCTTTTAAGGACCAGAGAATCTGAGGTATCTGGGGTGTAGGGGGATATGAGTGTTGAATTCTCAATGCAGACAGATTGGCCATGATTTTATTGGATGGTGGAGCAGTCTTAAAGAGTGAATGGGTCTACTGCAGTTCCTAACTCATATCTTTGCTTCAAAAAAATTTTGTGGGTAGTGACTTTTCAACCTGCTGGTGAACTTTGCAAACTATGCATCCTGACTGCCATGTTTAGTCAGTTTAATAGCCTTGATGGAGTTGAGTACATCTGGTTGCCTCTGTGGAAACCGACTGAATGAATAAATAAAAGGGAATATGGACAACTGTAATTTAAACTCATGGTGCATCTCCAATAACAATTATATGGTTGTAATTTCAACTGCTGTTGTGTCTCATGGGCTAAGGCAGATGAAGGTGATTTTATTTGGAGAAAGATTTGTTTTTGTAGGTTTGATTTTAAATAGAAGATTTAAAGATTTGTTCAACGACCCTCAGCTTTGCCATTATTACGTGTTAAACTCAGGGGACTTTACATTTCCAGGTCAAATATGTGGAAGTAAGAGGCTTCCTGACTCTGTGAACCCGATCTTTTAAAAATGGCCACCTGCACTCTGTTTTTATTCCAGTTGGGGGAAGGGTGTTGTGTGTGGTCAGGCTGTCATGGAAATTATACCAGGCAATCTCGAGAGTTCCAAGGAGGTTACTGTATCCCAGCTTGGCTGGGCAGAAAGCCTGGCTCGAAACTTCGGCATAATGTCCAAGGATTAAATATTGAAACAAACAGTAAAACACGCTTCCAACTCTCACCCCCAAGTCCTATCCATGCCAACCTATGTCACCTAATGCCTTTTGCCCACCTCCCATGGCTGCTCTTACCCCCATGGCACTCGATATACCCCTCTGCTCATACCCCATGGCTCCTCAAACCCATGCCAACTTGGTACCCAATGCCATGCCTTCCCCCTTCACTTAATGTGCCAGGTCACCATGTATTCACAGGTCCCATGTCTAAATAAAAGGTTGTATTACTTAAAGTTCCGCATTACAAAACTTATTGTGTTGGAAATAGCACTGTAATTCTTCACAACTCATTCTTGACAGGTCTTGATGGCTGTGACATTTCTTTATAGGTCCTGACATGTTTTATGTGTCTTGACACTCCTTAAACCTCCTTGACCTGCCTTGATGCCCCTTGACGCATGTTGACAGATTGTAACATGTTTGGACAGATCTGACACTTTGCTCACGGATTTGATTATTTCAAATGATGTGTGCACCTTTTATGCACAATATTTTCTACAAATAGTAATCCCAAAGTGTACCTGAAACCCCTGCCTCCCCCACAAAGCATATATGACAGCCCAGGCGCCCACTTAAGATGTCCTAGGCTCGCATTAATGGCAGATCTCCAACGGTACTCTGGTTATCCAAAGCAAATGCATTAAAAATAAGCATGCTCTTACCTGATCTACTCTCCATACTCTGTGTTTCACACTGAGTTATAGAGATTCCAGAGTCTGATCAGTGGAAGCATCTGGTCATTTGCATACACTGCTCTAATTAACCCACACCACCCCATCCCTGCAAAACTGCGAAACCTCAGGCTCAGGGGCCTGACATAGAATTTCCTGTCTTCTGCCAATTTCACTGCAATGGAGAGGCTATCTGTTGTGGCGATGGTCTAGACCAGAGAAAGAGGGAGAAGACTAGGAGAAACGGGAGGATGAAGAAAAGGGAGGAGAGGGTAGGTGGATAAAGGAGAGGTGAAGCGGGTTTGGGGGAAGATTCAGAAGGGTGGGATGAAATGAAAGGAGGAATTGAGAAAGAAATGAAAGAAAAAGAACACTGAATTACAGATAAGGATGGAAAGGTTATTTGAAGGAGATGGGTAGCTAGAGAAGGAGGGCTTGCAGTGAAGGCTGAGCAGGAAGATGTAGGAGAGGGTTCTGAATAGAGGAGGATAGAGTGGCAGGTGGAGAGAGAATGAGGGAAAGTCCAGTCCAGGACTCTGTGTACAGAAGTCCACCACAAACTCTAAATATGCCATTCAAATATATTGGTGGTCTCTGTAAAATGCTTATAAACATGAGAAATTTAAACTGACATAAGAGTGAAACTGGATGAACACAGCAGGCCAAGCAGCATCTCAGGAGCACAAAAGCTGACATTTCGGGAAGGGTCTAGGCCCGAAATGTCAGCTTTTGTGCTCCTGAGATGCTGCTTGGCCTGCTGTGTTCATCCAGCTTCACACTTTGTTATCTTGGATTCTCCAGCATCTGCAGTTCCCATTATCTCTGATCACAAATTTAAACTGACATAGTGGAGCTCATAGCTTGAAGCAACTATTGAGAAACCTCACAAGACAGAAACAGCTGGGAAAAGGATAATGATTGGGACCAGGTGGTATAAGAAGGCAGGAGGTGTTTGGAGGAAATTAAGGCTTAAGTGGTTGGGATGGTGCTAACCCCAAGGAATGTGGACAGAACATGCTGGAATACAGAAAGTGAGAGATCCGAAGGACAGCACACCATTCTCTTAAGGTATAAACCGGGTTCACAGTGGTTCATAGTAATTGGTTCAGAATTTGGGAGAGTCCTAATGTGTGTGAAAGAAAACAGTCCTGGGAGTTCAGCCAAACAGGTTGAGAAACTAAATACTCAAATCAGTTAGTTATATTGAAGAGAACTCATAGCGCAACTCAATTCCTGAGAGATCCAGGAGATCAAAGCCTAATAGCACCGTAAGTGAGCAAGAACTGTGATGTCATGGCCCATCATAAGAAGGGGTGTCATTATCAGAGAGCACTTATATTATGAATGAAGACACTTATGATGTAAAAGTATCATATAGACAATCACAGGAAACAAATACTTTTTATACATTACATTTTTAATGTACAAATAAAGACTCTGACAAACTTTTCTGTCCTGTTTATCAGTTGAATTGCCTTTTGTTTTTAAAGTTTCTTTTTTCTTTTATTCCAAATCCTCAGCCTATCTCAGAATCCAAGGCTTGCACTCATTTTTTTGCATCTCCTTCAGCTGTGAACTCAGTTTAGACTATGAGATAACAAGGTGCAGAGCTGGATGAACACAGCAGGCCAAGCAGCATCAGAGGAGCAGGAAGACTGACGTTTCAGCCTAGACCCTTCATCAGAAAATCTCAGTTTAGACTATGTTGTCTGAGCTTAGCGTGAATCTAATTGCATAGGATGCACCAGTGTCACTCAGTCAGCAGTTCTAAAGAAATAATTGTCTTTATCTTCAGGCAGTTTCTGCTCAGTTATCGCTCAAAATTATTTTAACAAAATGTATTGGACAAAATCTGTAATCTCTAATGTGGCAAAATTTAGTCTAAATGTTTTCAATCTGGAGATGCTGTACGTCTGAGATTTTTATTTTAGAAAGGTCCCATCAATCACTTATGGAATATTGCATTCAATTCTGGTCTCCCCTGCTAAACGAAAGATGTTGTGAAACTTGAAAGGATTCAGAAAAGATTTACAAGGATGTTGCCAGGATTGGAGGGTTCAATCTGTAGGGAGATGCTGAATAGGCTAAGGCTATTTTCCCTGGAGTGTGGGAGGCTCAGGGGTGACCTTGTAGAAGTTCATAAAATCATGAGGGGGATGGATTAGGTGAATAGTCAAAGTCTTTTCCCCAGGGTAGGGGATTCCCAAACTAGAGGTTTAAGGTGAGAGGGAAAGTATTTAAAAGGGACCTAAGGGGCAACTTTTTCACGTGGAGAAAACAGTGGACACTGGTCCAATTACCACATTTAAAAAGCATTTGGATGGTTTTACAAATAGGAAGAGTTTACAGGGATGTGGGCCACATGCAAATGGGACTAGATTAATTGAGGATGTCTGGTTGGCATGGACAAGTTAGACCAATCATCTGCTGCACATTTCTATGACTCTAAATCATGACCTTTGACTTGAGACTTCTCTCACTTGATCTTTAGAGTTATTACCTTTCTTTGTCCTGACCAAACTAGTGTCGACCAGACAGGCTTGTACAAACTGAATTCTTCATAAGTATTACCTCTTCCCGATGCCTTTTACCAAAAGACTCTTTCACAGGTATCACATACAAGGCCAGCATTTGTTGCCCATCCTCCATTGCTCTCAAACTGAGTATTGGAGGGCCATTTCAGAGAGCAGTGTTCGCTCTGGTGTTACCAGTAGGACAGATGGGTAAGGTTTGTAGATTCTTTCCCTCAAGGACATTAGTGAGCCAGCTGGCTTTTCATGACAATCTGTGATAGTTGTCATGGTGACCATCACTGAAATTAGCTTTATATTTCAAAGTTGTTAATTGGATTTAAATTCAACCAGTTACCATGGTGGAATTTGAGCCCATATCCCTAAAGCATTAACTGGATTACTCATCAAGTGACATTGCCATGTGCCATCTCGAGATCACCAGTTGCCAGACTGTTAACTATGCTGTCAAGGAATACTTAAAAGCTGATACTCGGGGGAGGATTTTCTTAGTTTTACCTGTTGCCCAGCTGCAATATTATGTGAAGTTTGTTTTCTGCTGTATCCTCTGCCAAAGGCACAGAACCACAATGACATGACTCATTGTGTTTATCTGGACCCAGTTTTGGTGTCCATTATTGACCAACGCACTGATCCAATCTGTATTAAAAACCAGACAGGTAAATTCCTTTCCCTTTAGGTACAGGATTTTCAGAAAAAGTATTTTTGTAAAGCTTACAATTCCTCATTCAGCAAACAGATTCTTCTCTAATCCCTTCAAGCAATCAGAATGTGCAGATCAAAGTATTTACTGTTCTTAAGAGGCCTGAAGACAGCTTAAATTTCTGATTCATATGTGGAGAAATACACCAAGTGGTATTTTGCTTTTTGTTCTTCACAGACTGCAGTGTGGTCAGTGAGTAGACAGGTAGATTTGAAGATCTGTTTGAAGATCAGCACTGCATTCTTCTGAGGTTTAGTGTTATTGCTTCACACGGTGACTCCTTTTAAAATTGTTGGTGTTATCAGAATGTGAACCAAATCTGGAAGAGAGAGCTCTCTAGCTTAATGCCTCACTCCACAGACATTTAGTCTGACCCCAGTCTTTAGTTTTGTATGCTGAGCTAGACAGTTTCACTTTAGTTTCTCCTTCGGATAGACCTATTCTTAGAAATCATCTGAACCTTTTTGCTTGAGATTCTCAGAGCTTCAAAGCACTTAACATCCAAAAAATGTTTTCATCACTGATGCCTACAAGACTGAACCAGGTTTAAATATTTTTGGAAGCCTGGATCACTGGACCAGTGGGATAACATATAGTTGTGAACCTTAATAATTATTTATTGTTGTTGAGTAATGTATTGAATGTATCTTTGTTATAAACTTTAGCTGCTCTTAAAGAATGCATTTTACCGATAAGGATACCGCTTGATGAATATAGGGAATTGGCACCAACTCCAGCTGTTAGGAGTAAGGTGAGGCAATCATTTTTGTTTCAGAAAGCATTCTCTGAAATTTTCTTCCGGAACTGAATATTAATTAAATGGAAAAAGACTGCTGAAAGCTACAGAACAGCGTGATTTGGGAATCTTCATCCATGAATCTCAAAAGAACGAGCATCCAAGTTCAGTGGGCTAATGGGGAAGGCAAATCGAATGTTGGCTTTGTTTCTGTTAAAACAGAGACAGGTAGCAACATTAGCTTTTCCACTTCTATATTCACAAAACAGTAAAATTAAAACTTTCAAAGCCCCTCAAAATTGCCCCAAGTGGTTCCTAACTAGACTTTTCAATCCCACTGTCTTATCTGTGAATAATCAACTCCATATACAGGTTTGTATCTTTAAACAAAAGACTTAGCAATTCATTAACAATATAGTAACTTCAGCTGAGCAAAATTAAACATCAAAGTAATCTAACTGGTCAGTGCTTTAAAACCCAAAACCTTTGTCTTCAGCCCCATTCACACAAAAGACAGACAAAGTTAAGAGATAAATAAAAGTAAATAATAAATTACTTACGTGGCCGGATTATTTATGCAGTTTTCATGGTATGTTGATCCACAGGCGTAGATGCTGGTTTCTTGGTTTATCTACTGAAGATGTCAATCAGGGTCACCTTCTAAAGCTCACTCAAATAAAAATAATAATGTTTTGTAACTTAGTTTTCTATTCACTGAGCTTTGCTCACAAGAGCTGTTTATGGGAGGTTAGACAGGGAGCTTTCAAATCTTCATGCTGTAGCCAAATTCCTTTTGCACAAAAAACACAGTCCAAACTCCGTTCAAACTCCAACCCTCCCTGACAAACTGATCCTCTATGACAACCTGAGATAACAAAGTGTAGAGCTAGATGAACACAGCAGGCCAAGCAGCATCAGAGGAGCAGGAAGGCTGACATTTTGGACCTAGACCCTTCTTCAGGCCTAGGCTCGAAATGCCAGCCTTCCTGCCCCTCTGATGCTGCTTGGCCTGCTGTGTTCCTCCAGCTCCACACCTTGTTATCTCAGATTCTCCAGCATCTGCAGTTCCTGCTGTCTATGACACCCTGATGTCCCTGTTAGCATTCAGCATTTTCCATCTGCTGGAGCACAAGGTCTTTCCCAAGCTTGCTGGGACCAATCCCCAAGTACTGACATTGTTAATACTCTTTTTTTCTATCTGCTTAAACATAATGCTCTTCCCTATTGAAGAAGTATCCACAGAACCTTTAGATCAGGAGCCAATTTACACTTAACTTCCAGACCTGGCCTCAGGAATAAACAAAAGCTTGTTTCTTTTGTTTTCTTTTAATCACACGGCCCAAAAACATCTTTGGATCACAGTCCCCAGTTCACAGCTCCAAATAAAAATTGCCAAATAATGAAAAATCAGTGAAGGTTTTAACATTGCAGAAAGAATGGAGTATTAAAGTTTGCTACAACTGTACCAGGGCACTAGTCAGACCATAGCTAAAACACTGAAGAGTATTTTGGGACCCTTAGTTAAGAGCTACTCCAGAAAAGGTTCACTTGGCTGATACCAGGTATGGAGGGACTGTCTTATAAGGAGAGGTTGCTTAGGATCAGCAGGTGCCAATTGGAATATAGAAGAAAAGGAGGCGACCTTATTGAAACATACAAGATTCTTTGGGGACTTAACAGGGTTGATATGGAAAGATTGTTTCCCCTTATGTGAGAGTCTAGGAGCAGAGAGATTAATCTCAGAATAAGGGATCACACATTTAAAACAGCAATGAAGAGTAATTTTTTCTCTTAAAGAGTAGTAAACTTGTGGAATTTTTTACTGCAGATGGGTAATGAGGTTGGATCATTAAGTATACTTAATCATAACGGAATCATGGGTTACAAGAAAAAGCCAGGAAAATGTAGTTGAGAATAGTCAAATCAACTATGATCAGATTAACTGGCAGATCAGACTTGATTGGCTGAATGGCCTACTTCTGCTTCTGTGTTTTTATGCTGTTGCATCCTGCACCCCAGTCATACCCTCACAGTTTGATTTTCTTGCACTTGCGCTAAGCTTTATAGTAGCAGCATAGGAGATACCTAGTGGGTATTCACACCCCGGGGTGCTCGAGAGTATCAAGCCCTCTGTGTCACTCTCCCATGGAAAGCAATCAGAACATCGTAGAAGGTTTACCCTTGAGCTTTTGACTCACCAGGTGGTTAAACTGCGGTGTGGCAGAGTGGAAATTGGGAGAGGAAGGTGATCTCGCCATTGCTCAGAAACACAGCAGCCCCGGAGCACAACAAACTGGCACTCTATCGTCTGCCTGAATTTCTCTGTCCCTGCTGGAGAGACTGGGCACAACCCCAACTGTGAACAAAGGAAATCACTTCTTTTCCCTATCAGTTTTTCAACCCGTGTACGGAATTAATTTTGTGTGCTCCAATATCAAGGTAAGTTTTGAAGTGTACATGATGTATATTTTAATTAACTAAAGTAGCTGTAGTTGAAGAACAAAGAATACCCTCACCCCCGTTATTGATATGGTTACACTAAGATTTGCCGATTTCAATTTTAAATTTATCACGGTGGTATTTGAACTCACAACCTTAAGTATAAATTCAGTTCCATAACCACTACACCATCATGCATGAGAGAGGCATCTGTTAGTTTTTAGAGGCAGCCTTTATTTTTTCAGCTTATTGCATGTTTGCTTTACTTAAAACTGCTATGGATAAGGAGGAAAAAAGCCGGATCTTTCCTTCAGATCAACAAACATAATCAGGCAGAGGGAAAGTGTCCCTGTGAAATTGTAGAGAGCTTGGTTCTTGTGAATTGGAGGGGAGAGGTCAGAGAGGCTCAGTGAGCTAAGAATTTGATGACTGTAGTGGATTGCTCAGATCAGGAAAGAAGTATCATGACATCCCTGGACGTAGAGCATTAGCAGGCATATGCTAAGGTTAGAAAACCTGCCTCAGCTCTCTGCAACATCAACCCAATTGTTCTAGAAGACCTCAACCCTCCATCCCCCTTGCTGGTCCCCACACACTCCTCATGAACTCCATTATCTTCCGGGTCAACAGATGCCCTCATCCTCTTTCTATAGCCATACACAACATTGAAAAGCTCAGGAAGAACGTCAAGATGAAAAATACTAAACTGTAATAAACTAACACATCCATAATCCTACATACTTGATACTGAAAAACAAAATTGCTAATCCATTCAGAGCTTTCATATCTGAAGTGTTTGACCTCTGATTTAAAAAAAACTTCACTTCCAACACAGATCAAAGACAGTGAATCCTTTAATATCCTCTTTAAGTTGTTCATCAACTTGTGAACTCAGTACCCCCAGATGAGATAATAAGAATGTTTGAAATGAAAGTAATGAATTAAAAAATGAATTCCCACCTCCTCCCATTCTGACATAATTTTATCTTCAGGGAGATGTCAACAAAGAAACTTTATTGAAGCCGTATGATCAGATGCTACTTTCCTCTAACCTACACTGTCAATCAAAACAGTCAGCAGTGGGTATTTTTATAACTCAGAATAAGACTACAGCCTTTTTATTAAGTTTAAAGAGCAAGCTATGGATAATGACTGTATCCAAAGACTCATTAAGATGAACTGGCCACTGAGTCACAATCCCCTTTGTACTTCAGCTAGGAGTGGGATATGATGGTTGCAGATATTGACACTGATACTGAGAGACAGTTGCCAATGGAAATCACCTCTGGAGGCTGCCTGGAAATGAAAAGCTTAAATGAACAAGAGAAGGCCAAGAAAAAAAAATAAGCAGAACCCAATGAACCATGCACCTTCTGGGACCATTGTCTTTATACACAGAGCAGACTCATCGGCTGTGGAGTGGGGCTAGCGTGATGCTTAACAGAGCGATGACAATACATTAGCACAAATCATTACCTCTGTAGGCAGAAACAACAGATCACTGACTGCAGTGTGATCCTTTCACCCATGTATATTTCCACGTACTCATGATCATTCTTTTGAGTTCATAGTTTCTGACTCTGCTCGAGGGAATTCTTTTGCCTGTTCTCCTGTCTGACTCCTTGTCAAATGGAGTGTATGATTGGTGGTGTGCAACAATGCGGGAGCAGTGTGCATTGGGAGTGCCCAGCGGAATTTCTTGCAGGATTGGGAAACTTTTGTTAATCCTGGATTGGACAGCTTCAGTTGAAGACCTCAGATATATCCTTTTGGGATGGCGGATGTTGACATTTTTCAGTGGGATGAAGGAGATGGACCAGAAACTGAGGGAGCCATGCACTTCTGCCACTACCATCTCAACCTGTTGAATCATGTGTCAAAACACCAATTCGTGGCCATCTAGCAAAAAGACAGTCAATTAGTTTTGTGAAGGATGGCTCCATGCCTCTTTGGGAGTCGAGCCAAAGACGTCAGGTGGCTCAGAGATTATTCTAAAAACAGGAAAACAGTCAGAACGAGAAATTGTGAGGCCCCTTCCTCTTTCCTCCCTTCCACCCTTGTACCACCTGCAGGCAAAACATTACTGAACTGTCTGACAACTGAAAGATGCAGCGTTCAATGAATTATTATGGACAATTGTGTTCTTAGTAAGCTCAATAGCATAATTAATAAAGGCAGGCTTCCAAGCTCTGTTCCAGCTCAAATTCCACAATTTTGGATTACACAGGACATAGAACAGTACAACACAATACAGGACCTTTGGCCCATGATGTGTCGACCTATTAGCCGACTCTAAGATCAAACAACCCTGCATATCCTACATTTGACTACCGTCCATGTCCCTATCCAAGAGTCGCGTAAAACTCCCTAATGTATCTGATTGTACTACCTCCACCAGCAGCACCTTCCTCGCCCCCACCACTCTCTGTGTAAAGAACCTACCTCTGACATCTCCCCTGTACCTTCCTCCAATTACCTTAAATAGTCATTTCCACCCTGGGAAAAAGTCTCTGGCTATCCATTCTATCTATGCCTCTCATCATCTTGTACACTTCTTTCAAGTCACCTCTCACCCTTCTTTGCTCCAATGAGAAAAGCCCTTGCCCCGTTAACCTTTCCTCATAAGACCTGCCCTCCAGTCCAGGCAGCGTCCTGGTAAATCTCCTCTATACCCTCTCTAAAGCTTCCACATCCTTCCTATAATGAGGCGACCAGAGCTGAACACAGTATTCCAAGTGTGATCTAACCAGGATTTTAAAGAGCTGCAGCATAATCTCACGGCTCTCAATTCCCCTGCCAATGAAAGCCGACATACCATACGCCTTCTTAACAGCCCTAACAAATTGGGTAGCAATTTTGACGGATCTATGGACATTGACCCCAAGATCCGTCTGTTCCTCCACACTGCCAAGAATCCTGCCATTAACCTTGTATTCTGCATTCAAATTCGACCATCCAAAATGAATCACTTCACACTTTTCTGCGTTGAATTCCATCTGCCATTTCTTTGCCGAGGTAGGCTCTCAATGTCCCATTACAACCCACAACAGCCCTCCATACTGTCCACAACCCCACCAACATTCATGTCATCAGAAAACTTACTAACCTACCCTTTCACTTCCTCATCTAAGATTATTTATTAAGATCACAAAGAGTAGAAGTCCCAGAACAGATCCCTGCAGAACACCACTGGCTACCAAGCTCCAGGCTGAATACTTTGCATTTACTACCACCATCTGTCTCAGTTCTGTATCCAGACAGCTATATTTCCCTGAATCCCATGCCTCCTTAATTTCGGAATGAGCCTACCGTGGGGAACCTTATTGAATACCTTGCGAAAATCCATATGTACCACATGCTCTGCTCTACCTTCTCCAATGTGTTTTGTCACATCCTCAAAGAATTCAGTAAGGCTTGTGAGGCATGACCTGCCTCTCACAAAGCCATGCTGACTATTCCTAATCAAAGTGTGCTTTTCCAAATAACCATAAATACTATCTCTCAGAATCCTCTCCAATATTTTTCCCACCACGTAAGTAAGACGGACTGATCTGTAATTCCCAGGATTATCCTTATTCCCTTTCTTGAACAAGGGAATAATATTTGCCAGCCTCCAAGCATCTGGTGCTGCTCCAGTGGACAGTGAAGATGCAAAGATCATCGCGATGGCAATCTCTTCCCTTGCTTCCCATAGCAACCTTGGGTATATCCCTTCTGGCCCCGGGTCTTATCTGTCTTCATATTTTTCAAAACTCTAGCGTCATGTCATATTGCTGACCCGACATGATTGTACCCTGGTTCATGTTGTAGGGAAAGGATGCAACTCACCCACGTTGTGGTTGTAAAATACAGGTCTGATATAAATTTGACAATGAAACTTTACCGGTAACTGTTGCTTAACCAGGAATGATGGTAAGTGACCAACTTCTTTATTCTGTGGTAAGCGAATAGTTATGTTGATTTACCTTGAAGGTAGAAAAGCTACTTTTTATAGTTGAAATTAGTAAATGTCTTCAGGGAGCATGGATTTATAAATGTGGGTGCAAAATACAAGAGAAAAGATGGTAACATTTACAATGCAGTAAAACATGCCAAAGCAATCCAAGGGGCCTGTATTGAACAGGTGATCAAAATCCTCATCGAAGATTGATGCTTTGAAGGAATGCCTTAAAGGCAGAGGGATGTGGAGAATTTTAAGGGGAGAGTTGAAGAGTTTAGATGGCCAAAGGCATAGCATGCAAAAACAGGCTCAATACATTCAATCAGAATTGAAGGTGCATAGAATTGAAAGGATATAGGGAAGGAGAACTTTATTGAGCAAGGAAGAAATGAGCCCTGGCATTATTTGAAAAGAAGAATAAAGAATTTAAAATTTGAGGTGTTACAGAATTGGGAGCCAATGTAAGTCAGAGTGAGGACTCTGCTGTGTGCTGAATCTATACAAATCACTGGTAAAGGGGCTGTTGGAATATTACGACCAATAGTCATCATCCTGTTTTTAGAAGCATTTAGCAAGATTATTTCAGATATTTAGGGCAAGGCAATGACATAGTGGTAGTCTCACTGGACTAGTAATCCAAACTGATTGTCGCATGACCTCGATTCAAATCCCATTGTGGTAGCTGGTGGGATTGAAATTCAAGAAAGAAAGTTGGTTACCGTAAAGGTGACCCTGAAACTATTATCTGGTTGTCATTTAAGCCTCGCCCCCAAGGCGGCTTCACTAATATCCTTTTGGATAGGAGACCTGCTGTCCTGACTGACCTGTGACATGGCAGCAATGAGGTGCTCTTAACTGTCCTCTGAAATGGTCTAGCAGGTGACTCAGTTCAAGGGCGATTAATGATGGACAGTAAATGCTGGTGATGTCCGCAACTCCTATGTCTGATCAATGAAGAAAGGATGCCAGGATTGAAAGCTTTAACTTCTGAGAAGGGACTGGAGAATTGTTTTACTTGACCAGAGAAAGTTGAGGTGGACCTGGCATTGGTTTCAAAGTTAGGAGATTGCGGTGACAGTGCAGGTCCCTGACTAGATGGCCTACATTTAAGATTGCCAATAGAATAAAGGGAGAGGTTAAGCAGAATTATTCTTAGTTATTCTATATAAGGATTATTTGAATATCAAATAACTTACCAAAATCATCAATGGAAGCAAAATGGAGAATAAGGTTTGAAAGGGGATTTACTGAACAGTTGTAAAAAGAAACAGAAAGTAAAAAGGATATGGGAAAAGGAACTTGAATGGGACTCAATGAGTACTATGAATTCTTTTGCATCAAAAATGACATTGGAGGCACGAATCTGCAGGACCTGCCTTTGGGCTGAGGAACCGAACGGGTTAAAAAATTACAAGTCCATATCTAAGGGTTTTTTGGCCCTTTTGAAGCAGGAAGAAACTTGACAGCAAAATTTTGTTTGAGACTTTATTAAGACAAAGTTAAGACGAGTTTATTTAGTGCTCAAATAACATACATCAACAAACTTGGACAGTAATTTGTAGTTTAACCTGGAATAAACCACCAGTGTACAAATCTGGATGTCTGAGTGCACAACATGGTTTCGCACAGATTTGGTCTCTTTATACTTGAGCCTCACTCCCTTTTGCCACTTGGCTTGCTTTGTTTGTGTCTCTGGATCATCCTTCCTCCCCTGTCCACAGAAACAAAATGATGCTGTCTTTTATTCTAGCTATTATCCAATTAACCCCACTCTAATCCCAATCACTTTCAGCTTCAGTTGTGAGGAATACTGCATGTGACTGCTGTTAACTGTATATGTGTACTTAATGTAAGGTTCTTTGTATTTAATATTGTATCAATGCTTTTACATGGCATGATTCCTTATCCGGTGGAAAGGGACCTCTACATTCTGCTCTGCCACACTAGCAGTTTTCCCAGACAGCCTTCTCAAGGTCATGGCCTTTTGCTGAGAATTCATTCTTTATAACTTGATATGTACTCCCATAATGCAGTGATTGTAATGAGGCCAGATGAACCTCATAGAATATGTGTTCACTGATTGGGGCTGCTAATGTGGTCCAATCAAGGAGCCCTGGCTGATCGATACAAACAGAAGTGTCAGACATTCTGTTCACCCTGAGAGCTGGCTCTGAGGGATCAGTGTCAAGGACTTTCCATGTGTAAATAAAGGGTGACTTGGTGATGGGATACCGGCCTCTGGAGTTATTTCACCAGAATCCCTGTATCTTGGTGTCTTTTCTATACAATCCCCTACTTCTAAGATTTCCCACATAACTGTACGACGAAGAATATCTAATAAAGACAAGTGTTATGAAACTATAAACTTTGTTAATTTCTAATAATACTGTTATATTTTAACAATTAGTATGCTTTCTGGTAACTCAGCCTGTCACGTGGTTCCCAGAAGAAACTGCATATGATAAAGTGTAGTGTCCTGTTGGCTGGTCTGATTTTCATTAGTGATATGTCCAAAACATGATTTGTGCACATCAGGCACAGTAGGCTAAGGTCTAAACTTGTATCTATCCAAATGTCCTTTAAATGTTGTAATTGGACCTGCCTCTACTACTTCCTCTGGCAGCTCCATTCACGCACCACTCTCTGCGTGAAAAAGTTGCCCCAAAGGTCATTTTAAATCTCTCCCCTTTCACTCACTGGTTTAGGACACTCTGGCTTTGGGGAAAAGACTTGGCTATTCATCTCTTCTATGCCCCTCATGATATTAATGAGTTGGATAGATGCTATAAAGGCATATGGGGTCGATAAAGGGACATGGTTTGACATGAGGGGCCATGGGAGATTGGTAGTAGCGAATTGATTGGCATCTTGAGTGGAGGTGCACAGATTGGCACGGAGAGTATGGGAAGTTGTAGGGTGGGTGGAAGGGCATGAGGAGGCGTGGACTGAAAAGGAATGTGCATGGACAGTGTGTGAGGGTTGAAGACTGGAGGCATTTTTTTTCATTTTGTTTCTTCTCTTACTGGGGCAACACGAAGGCTGGTTTAACAAATTGTGAAGCTGGATGAACACAGCAGGCCAAGCAGCATCTTAGGAGCACAAAAGCTGTAGTTTCAGGCCTAGACCCTTGATCAGAAAAGGGGGATGGGGAGAGGATTCTGAAATAAACAGGAAGAGAGGGGGCGGCGGACCGAAGACGGATAGAGGAGAAGATAGGTGGAGAGGAGAGTACGGGTTGGGAGGTAGGGAGGGGATAGGTCAGTCCGGGGAGGATGGATAGGTCAAGGGGGTGGGTTGAGGTTAGTAGGTAGGAAATGGAGGTGCAGCTTGAGGTGGGAGGAGGGGGTAGGTGAGAGGAAGAATAGGTTAAGGAGGCGGGGACGAGCTGGGCTGGTTTTGGGATGCAGTGGGGAAAGGGGAGATTTTGAAGCTGGTGAAGTCCACATTGATACCATTGGGCTGCAGGGTTCCCAAGCAGAATATGAGTTGCTGTTCCTGCAACCTTTGGGTGGCATCATTGTGGCACTGCAGGAGGCCCAGGATGGACATGTCATCTAAGGAATGGGAGGGGGAGTTAAAATGGCTCACAACTGGGAGGAGCATTTCTTCCTCTCACCTATCCCTGCCTCCCACCTCAAACCACACCCCCATTTCCTACCTATTAACCTCATCCCGCCCCCTTGACCTGTCAGTCCTCCTCAGACTGACCTATCCCCTCCCCACCTCCCAACCTGTACTCTCCTCTCCACCTATCTTCTCCTCTATCCATCTTTGGTCCGCCTCCCCCTCTCTCCCTATTTATTTCAGAACCCTCTCCCCTTCCCCCTTTTCTGATGAAGGGTCTAGGCCTGAAACATCAGCTTTTGTGCTTCTAAGATGTTGCTTGGCCTGCTGTGTTCATCCTGCTCCACACTTTGTTATCTCGGATTCTCCAGCATCTGCAGTTCCCATTATCTCTGATCAGTAAGGCTGGTTTCTTGCCCAGCCTGTGGGCAACCTCCACATTGCACCCAACAGTTCAAACTGTATCTGAGGGTGGTGCCCATGACTCCCAAAAAACCTGATGTTACCAGCCTCCCCCCCCCCCCCCCCTCTTCCACTCCCCTGAAGTTTTGGCCCACTTTGGGGCTGAGTTTATGGAACGAGGAGTTATCCCAGTTTTTTGACTCCTGATCCAAAAAACCTCAGGCCTGTGCCTTGCAGACAGCTAGCATAGACAAGAAGGGGCAAATGGCCACATGTGCAGTTTGTGGCAGTAACTGTAACACTGTATTTCAAAATGACACGAATGAGGATCATTTGGGTTTCCTTTTGTCGTCAAAGGTACAGAGCCGAGTGAAGCGCCAGACTGTGCACAGCTTCACAGAGGAACAGTTCAAAGGCTCCTGGGGTAGATGGGGCCCGTGGTCTTCCTGCACCAGGACATGTGGCGGAGGAGTAATGCAACAGACGCGGCCCTGCCTTCCTCGAATGAAGCAAAGAACTCAGCCGACATTCCAGTTTGCAACGGGCGATCAGTCCCTGCGAGCGTTTCACATTCCCCTCGGCCGAGTGCTATCCAGCGTTCGCCACTCATACCCACTCCATCGGAGCCCAGCCTACAAGTTAACAGGAACCAGCATTAACCAGATTTATCAGATCTCCAACAGGTAAACCTCAACACAGCATTCTGTTTACAACTCCTTATCTGTGATCAACTTCAACTTTAAGGACCATTTGAAACCTGCAGTTAGGCAGCAATCTCATATGTTGGGATTTGCGAGAGGTGAACAATAATGATAGCCAAGAGCCAGAGATGTATTTGAGCAAGGATCAGATTCCAGGGTCCTTGTGAACTCCCGTTCCCATTTCAACTTTCAAAACGGAAGTGCTCAGAAAGACAAATTTTATATTAATTCAGATCTCTTTTAAATAAAGGGGAAATATCCCAAGTTGTGAGCTGAAAAGAATTGTTTCAGAATTGCCTGAGTTGCCTGGTTTAAGAGCAGATTTCCTGATGTGAGTTTAACGCCTAGTCTCGGTTTCCCAGCACTGGTTTCCTCTATAGCAGTTTTGTCAAGTCTGGTATGAGCATTTTAATGATGTTTTAATTATGAGGCATCTGTCTTTTATGCATGTGTTTTTAACTTTAAGTCAGTTGAGTAACAATTTTTTGTAAGGTGCCAGTGTTATACTTGACAGGGTGTTTTCTGATGTTTACATTAAGTATATAAGCTCTACCACCCACTTAATGGTTTCACTCGATGTCTGAGTAGTCCACAGCCTTCCTGTGCTGGAGTTATTGAAGCGTGGGGACACAGGGAGGTGGTGGAATTCTTTCTCACCACCCCCCTAACCCAAGAACACACAATCTCCCACTTAATCAAACAGCCTCCTCCACCTCAGAACCCCCCGGGTAGGGTGGCGATTTAGGCATTAAAATTCTGTTCAAAGAGACAGTGATAAGTCAAGTTTACAGGAAAAACCAAAGGTAGAGGATGAACTGGAGTGTGCAAATTTGATTCTGTCCCTGTCCTAAAATTGAATGTTCTCAGTTCAGTTGCATATGATAATTTGATTTTATGTTGGCCTGGAATTTGCTGTGAACAGTGAGGGAATGGCCATTCACTCTGCACCTTGCATACATTTAGCTGCAGGTCTTTCATGGGTTTGGCAACAAGGATTTACAGTCAACCCACATCTGTTTGAATGTGGCACCCTCTGCAGGGGATGGCTGGCATTTATTAGCAAGAAAGCAGCAGGGAGTCCTTTAATCCAGTGAGATTTAAGAATTCCCACTGAGCCAGGAAAACTGCAGAGCAGTAAATTTGAAAACGAGAAAAATAAATTACGTTTTAGTCAATGTGCAGGTAGCGAAATAATGGTTGGGACATACGCATGGGATTAAGGCAAATACATATTGCTGAAAAACTGTTTTAAAAAATTTATGTTTTAAAATCTCTTGCCTCATTAATTTTCTTTGGCGGAATGAGAGTCTACACTTATTAAATTATTCTTTAGTGGTGAAAAAGGTTCTTCAGCAAGCTATTCAGCATATTGAGCCATTGCTAGATTAGTTGCCCCGACAAGCCTGAACTTTTCGTCAATCGCGAATGCGGGGCAGTGGGGATAGTGGTATTGTAATAATGTAATAGGCTAGAAATCAAAAAGCTTGGCATAATGCTTTGGAGGCATGAGTTCTACTCCCACCGTGGCACTTAAGGGAATTTAAATTCAATTAATTAATCGGGAATAAAATCCTTATTGATGATAATCTCATTATAATGATCATGAGTATATTGAATTGCCCTAAAAATGTATCTAGTTCATGAAGGAAGGCTATCATTCTTGTTGAGTTTAGCCCACACGTGACATACTTCTCTCTCTCTTTAAGGATTTCTCCGATACACAGAGCTATTCAACTGCACATGACTTCGCACTGGGTCCCCAAGTATACAGACTCTGTGTAATTCAGTTGCCTTCCATTTCTTAAATACACAAGTAGGCCATTCAGCCCATCAAGTCTGTTCCCCCATTCACTGAGATCATGGCTGATCTGATAAACTACAATTCCACTTTCCTGCCTTTTTCCTATAACCATTGATTCCCTTACTGATTAAAAATCTGTCTACCTCTATAGCCCACACTTAACTATACAGCTTCCAAAGTGCTCTGTGGTAAAGAATTCCATTGATTCACTACCTTCTGAAGGAAGAAATTCTTCCTTATCACTGTCCTAACTGGATGACCTGTTACTCTGAGGTCATGCCCCCTGGGCCTAGGCACCCCATATTAGAAACAACCTTTCTGTATCATCTTGCCAACTCCTGAACAATCTTGTACGTATCAATAAAGTCACCACATACTCTTCTCAACTCCACTGAGTACAGGCCCAACCTATTCAATCGCTACTCATAAGACAGAACATCCATACCTATGTTCAGCTGAGTGAACTTTCATAGAATCCCTACAGTGTAGAATCAGACCCTTCAGCCCAACAAGTCCACACCGACCCTTGGAGCATCCCACCCAGACCCATCCCTCATCACCCACCTAATCTTCACATCCCTGAACACTACGGCAATTTAGCATGGCCAATCCACCTAGCCTGCACATCTTTGGGCTGTGGGAGGAAACCGGAGCACCCAGAGCAAACCCACGCAGACACGGGGAGAATGTGCAAACTCCACTCAGACAGTTGCCCGAGGCTGGAATCAAACCCGGGACCCTGGCGCTGTGAGGCAGCAGTGCTAACTATTGAACCACCATGCTGCTGTAACAGGGCATCTTAGTACAATCCTTCTTCGGACTACATCCAATGCCAGAATATCTTTCTTAAAAGGTATAAAACTGTTCACTGTATTCCAGCTATGTTCTGACTAGTGCCTTGTCTGGTTTTAGCAGAGCCTTCCTGTTTTTGTGCTCCATTCTTTTTGAAACAAAGGCCAGCACTCCATTTGCCTTACTTATTACCCGCTGAACTTCCCTGTTACCTCCACTTGGAGGGTACATCTGTTTCTATCTCATTACTCGTTGCCTTTCAGAGTCCAGCCGTAGACGTTTGACCTCCTGTTTATGACCCCACACTGCTCTGAGACATGTATTAACAGTCTTGGAATAAGCCCCACTCTATTGCAAGGATGTGTCAAATAATGCCACCGAACAGCCCTCCAAACTGCCTGTTGCCTGAATGTTATTAATCTTGGGCGCTGGCTTGCTCAGTACAATGGAAATAGACATAACTGGAGGCTTTCACCTTAAATGGCATAGAAAAGCTAAGCAGGTGTATCAAAGTAATACAGAATAAAGGCATTGTGGGCGTACCCATACATCACATGGAGAGCAGCAGTTCAAAAAAGTAGCTTCTGAAGAGCAATAATTACTGGCTTGAGCTACAACACTGACATCTCAAGAATGAATAACATGATTGCCTGAGTTCACAGCTTCGCAGTGAGCTGTTTCATTTCATCTGTGAAGGCAGCAAGAGTGCACCCTGTGGAGGAACTAAGTAACACAGGAAACAAGGAACGAGTTTCTGCCGTTCACTACACACTCTGAGGCCAAAGGTGGCTGTCAGTTTTATGCTGGAGTATTGTCAGCTTTAGTCATTATTACAGGCGCAAAAAGCCAGTTTTCTGCAGTAAATATCAAACATCTTTGAAACCAAGAATTAGAATCGGCTGATGTGTAGGACATTCTTTGATGTTTAAAGCCAAGAACCAGCAGAGACACAAATGGCAGAAGCATGTGGTCTTAGTGGTGAGCAACCTATGTTGAACATTTGAATTTCATGAACCTGTAGGAATTAATACGGAGAAAACAGTTTGTGTAAACTAATTATCAGTATTCTTTTTTATTCATGTGTTTTGCTAGCTGGACCAGGATTTTATTGCCCATCCCTTGTTGTCCATGAGAAGGTGGTAGTGATGTTCTGTCTTGAACCACTGCAATCCATTTGGTGTATGTGCACTCGCAATGCTGTTAAGAAAGGAGATCCAGGACACAGTTTCACTAATGGTGATAAATTTCCAAGTAAGGATGGTGAGTGGCGTGGAGAGGAATTTGCAGGTGTCACCATGTATCTGCTGCCCTTGCCCTTCCAGGTGGTACCATTGTGAGCTTGGAAGGTGCTGCATAAGCAGCCATGGTGATTTGGTGTTGTGCATCTTGTAGACCTTGGAGCGAGCGAATACTTGTGGATGGGGTGGTCCGGTGGCTCAATGGTTAGCACTGCTGACTCGCAGCACCAGGGACCTGGGCTTGATTCCACCCTTGGGCAACTGTCTGAGTGGAGTTTGCACATTCTCCCTGTGTCTGCGTGGGTTTCCTCCGGGTGGTCCAGTTTCCTGCCACAGTCCAAAGATGTGCACTCTAGGTGGATTGGCCATGCTAAATTGCCCGTAATGTTCAGGGATGTGTAGATTAAGTGGGTAATAGGGGGATGGGTCAGGGTGGGATGCTCTGTGGGTCATTGTGGACTTGTTGGGCTGAAGGGCCTGTTTCCACACTGTAGGGAATTCTATGAATCAAGTGAGCTACTTTGTCCTGCAAACCTCTTGAGTGTTGCTGGGGCTGACAACAGGAGGAAACATTTTTAAATCACTGTTGATATATTTCTCCTTCTTCCTTCCTATGGTGTATTTATATCTCTTTTGATCCAACCAGAAGCTTGCTGCAACAAAAAAAATGTTAAAGAAACCCTAACAAATAAATTTTACATTAGCTTTCTAGTCTAATGCTGCATTTGACCGAATGTGGTGCCGATCAGTTTCTGAAGGCCCGTAGTGTGCCAGTGGACACATCTCCAGGAACACACAGATCTGGATGCACCTTAGACCAAAACATGATTCCAAATCCATATTAACGTGGGTAACTGCCCTCTTAGCAAACCATTTGTCTCAACGATAATTAGGGATGGGCAATAAATGCTGGCCTTGCCAAAGATGCCCACACATCCCATGAAAAAAATAAAGATGCCCAGCTGTGAAAATTGCTGGTGCCATTGGGCATGCCCGTAGCCCATCTGATTTGCACCGAGTTAGAATGAAAATCACACTCTTGGAAATTTGGGGTGGTATCATCTTGCACAGGGTCTGAATTACTTCAGTGGGATTGCATTGGCACAGTTAGACAATGATGGCAAGGTAAGTGTCTTTGGCTGTTGTTTAAATGGAATTGATGCTGTAAACAGTTGGCTTTCTGTCACAGTTATTTGGTAATAAGACATGACTGACACACAAAGGCACATGTCCTGTCCAGAATGCAACCCTCTACCACCATCCTGTGTATCCAATTGGCTAGCTTCTCCTGGACCCATCTGATGTTACTGTACTAACCAACCACCCCACAGTACCTTGTTGAACGCTTTGCTGAAGTTCATACAGACAATGTCTATGGCGCTGCCTTAATCAATTGTCTTTGTCAGCTCTTTAGAAAACTCAATCAAGTTATTGCGACACGATTTCCCACACACAAAACCATGTTGACTATTTCTAATCAATCCTTGCTTTTCCAAATGCATGTAAATTCTGTCCCTCAGAATCCCCCCAACAATACTCTCACCACTGATGTAAATCTCACAGGTCTGAAATTCCCGGGCTTTTCCTTACAGCGTTTCTTAAAAAATAGCACCGCATTAGCCAACCTCCAGTCTCCTGGCAAGTCATCCAGGGCTGCCGATGATACAAATATCTCAGCAAGGAGCCCAGTAATCTCTTTCCTAGCCTCCAACAAAGTTCTAGGAAACACCCGATCAGGTTCCAGGGATTTATCTACCTTTATGCGTTTAAAGATCCCCAGCACCTCCTCTTCTGTAACATGAATTCTTTTCAAGACACCATTATTAATTTATTTACCCAAATTCCCTAGCTTCCATGGCCTTCTCTACAGTAAATACTGATGCAAAATATTTGTTTAGTGACTCACGCGTCTCTTGTGGTTTCTCACATAGATGGCCACACTGATCTTTAAGGGGCCCAATTCTCTCCCTAGTTATTCTTTTGCTGTTAACATACTCATAGAATCTTTTTGGATTCTCCTTAAATCTATTTGACAAAGCTATTTCATGTCCCTTTTATGCCCTCCTGATTTTCCCCCTTGAGTATACTCCTCCTGCCTGTATATTGGTCCATGAATACCTTACCGTAGCAAGCTTCTGACTCAATATAGGGATGGTTTTTAACACTGCCTACTCAGTGAGAACTATGGGCAGAATCTTCCAGGCTCATAGGCATTGAGAACAACATAGGAGGCCTGGAAAATTCAGGGTATTGTCATGAGGACAGATACCTCATGTCTGTGTCTTTCTGTGCAAGTGTCCTGCAGGGGAGAAAAAGTCATACTTGAAAATAATTTCATTGGTTCTACTGAAACTCCATTTTAAAGTATATTAAATTAGATTCCCTACAGTGTGGAAACAGGCCCTTTGGCCCAACAAGTCCACACCACCCCTTAGAGCATCCCACCCAGACCCATTCCCCTATAACCCACACACCTCTGAACACTATGGGCAATTTAGTATGACTAATCCACCTAACCTGCACATCTTTGGACTGTGGGACGAAACCAGAGCACCCGGAGGAAACCCATGCAGACACGGGGAGAACGTGCAAACTCTGCACTGACAGTTGCCTGAGGCTGGAATCGAACCCAGGTCTCTGGTACTGTGAGGCTGCAGTGCTAGCCACTGTACCAACCTATGCTAGCTGAATCAAACCAATATGTGTCACTGTTAAGTTTTACTGGGTTTTCATTCTGGAACTTAAGTTCAGGATGGGAAGATGCATAAGCAACTACTTGAAAACCACTCCAGCACCTATTCTAACTTGGCCAATAATTTTCTGAGCTCCACAAAGGGCAAAGAAGAGTCAACCCCTCCTGATCAGGTAGATTGTGTGGCCTACTTGTCGGCTGTGGGGGGGGGAGCCTCGATTTACAACCATTTCTGTCTGGATGCATGTGGTCCTCAGTCAGGAGGCAGGACCTCTGCTGTCCACTTCGGTGCCTGAAGATGTAGCAAGCCTTGCTTCCAAATATGAATATGAGGTTCCCCACATTTTTGGAGGAAGTGGGATAGATACCCGACTAACATAAAATATTCTACTCTGTCATTGGGTGGAGAGGTAGAATGTCCGTGGGACTATTGAACATATGAACTAAGAGCAAGAGTAGGCCATTTGGCCCCTCAAGCCTGCTGTGCCATTCATTAAAATTCATGCTGACCTAGCGTCAGAGAGTCATTCAGCATGGAAACAGTATCTTTGATCAAACTAGTCCACGCTGACCATGTTCCTAAACTTAACTAGTACCACTTGCCTGCATTTGGCCCATATCGCTCCAAACCGTTCCTATTCCTCTATTTATCCAGAAGTCTTTTAAATGCCATAACAGTGTCTGCATCCACCACTTCCCCAGGCAGTTCATTCGACACACAAGCCATTCTCTGTGTAAAAAAGTTGCCTCTCTACTTGTGTTTAGAATTCCCATCTACCTCTTATAACCTTATATTCTTTTGAGCAATAGAGTCAAGCTGCCACCACCTTAAAAAAATTCTGATCATTCCACCTGCACTGTCTTCTGAGGCAGAGAGTTCCAAATTGTACCAGCCCTTTGAGAAAGAAAATAAAGTATCCATTCTCAAAGGGAGATCCCTGGCTTTTGAATTGTCTCCTTGTTCTGAATCCATTCATCAACATCCATCCCATTGTCATCTCATGGGCAATGACTTACTTGCATTTGGAGCAAATAATGCACACATCTGCCATCGGGTCTCTGCTAGGAAAGTTTTGGCCTTTCCTATCTTCCACACTGGTCTTTGAACCCCACCACAAGAATGTAGGATGCTCTCAGTGGGGTGTTTTGATGGGAATTCCCCAGACCTATCCAGACACCTGACCCCTTGAGTGAAGACCAGAATAATTCACTCATTGTTTCTGATCTGTTGGCTGTGGTAGTACCAGAGCTGTTCAGGAGTAGTATAGTTACAGAGAAATGCCATTGGCCAAATCACACACAATACCACCTGTTGGTGGTTGGAGGGATGGCAGTGTATTGCTTGGCCTTGGGAAGTAGTTCACACACTTGTGCAGACCAGGGACGGATTCCTGAAGCATTGTGGAATGAACCTGGAGGTAACAATACTGAGGTAGTGGTGATTTTTCACAGCCATTGGCAACATTTGGTCATTTGGTCCAATATGGAGCAGGTTTTGTCACAGGAGGCTGCAGGGATTCCTGGAGTATAGGAGCCTCCACATGCATTACTGCTGAAATGTATCCAAAAAGCTGATACTTAAACTGACTCTACAAGCAACCTGCTCCCCAACTGCCTTATAACAAGCTGTTCCTTTTGTTGTTCGACCTCTCCCAGCTCCTCCATCCCATTGAATAGTGGGTGAATGGCACCTGTCCACTGTGCGAAGCTGCCAGTGCCTATTCCAAGTGAGTAGAGCAAAATGAAAAATCAGAAATGAGCTGTATCCAAGCTCTAGAAGACCCCACAAATCTGAAAAAAAACCATCACTCCCTTTAAACTGAGTATAGTTGTTGCATGGTGCACTTTCTGCGTTATTACTGCCAATGGGAGTCTCACATGTCACGCAGACTGCAAGAGTTAAAATTGCAACCAGTGCAGTGCCAAGAGGGGAGTTTTCTTCAGTCATTTTATACAGACATTTGGATCGTATTGTGTGCCCGGGGTTAAATATAGTCTTATCGTTTTATCCTGGTGCTTTACAAACCAGACCGCTCAAAGGTCCTGCTGCTCAACCGATACATATCTATGTTCTAATGATGAAATATTAACATCTTCATTTATTGTATAAATATCTTGTTGCACCTTTATCCTTTGAAGTATAATTTAATCTGCAAATAAATTTGACCTTTAGTTCAGCCTTTGTGCATTGATCTGTTTCCTTTGCCCTTTGAAAAAGGGAGGAAGATATAAAGCACATTCTGTAAACTCCAGTGAACAATATATTGCGAGTGCAGGTACTTATTAAA
The DNA here is from genome assembly GCF_030684315.1 of Stegostoma tigrinum. Classification (NCBI taxonomy): domain Eukaryota; kingdom Metazoa; phylum Chordata; class Chondrichthyes; order Orectolobiformes; family Stegostomatidae; genus Stegostoma; species Stegostoma tigrinum. Next base: position 16,099,500 of record NC_081354.1, read on the forward strand.
CCTGAGCACACTGACCCCATGCACTGCACATCTAAAGACACTGTCTACCCCTCTTGACTCCTGCTGACATTCCATTCTGCATTCATCAGTTTCTGACATATCATTCTTCTTCAGTACCCACAGTGCACTGAGTGAGTTACAGAAAGGAGTGTTGCCTCTTCAATTCATCCTGAGTGGATTTCCTTCAGTGGGACATATGCTGTTAAGCCCTTCGTAGCCACTGCAACAACTCCTTGTTCCCAGTCTCCCATGTACTCCATAAGCCAATATTCATACTTACAAAGTATTAATTTCCAAAGACCTTTACACATTATCAAATGCTGCAGAAATCAAAAAAGTACAAGAATGTTGGGTTTTGCGATTCTGTCATACAAATTTGATCTAATTGTCTTGTATATAATTGTTTGTATGTTGATATAATTTTATATGGCATTCATATTGCCTCTCTACTACCTGCAATCAATCTAATGGCATGCATTCCAGAGTATTCAATTACTGTATACTGAGCCCACAGGCTATAATGTTCCTGGCTGTACAGTTCCTTCACCAATATAATAGATTAAGACTCATGACAACTGTATTTTATTTTCCTTTCCTCTCCTTACCAGTTTTGTGACCTTTTTCACAGAGCCAGCCATCGATTACAATTCGTCATATCACTGACAGTTAATTGATGCGTGCGCTTGTGAAATCTGCTTAGCAGTACTACCCACCTTTTCTTGTGGTATATCGGGGCTGGTATTTTTTGAATGGTGAAATTCCCCAATCAAAAAATGCATTAAGTTCCTTCCCTGTACTTTCTTTTCCTAGTTCTTGATCATGGTGCCCTCTTTTCTCCTTACCTGTCCTCAAAGTATCAGCAGTTTGCTGGTGTATGTTGCCACATCTCTTGTTTATTCCTGAGTCAGAGTGATAAAGAACAGAAAAGGGCACTTTGGTCCAACTTGTCTATGTCAACCAAATATCCTAAGTTAAATTAGTCCCATTTGCCAGCATTTGGATCATTTCTTTTCAGGTACCCATGCCTTTTAATTGGTATTAGTGTACGAGCCTCCACCATTTACCTCTGGCAGCTCATTCTATACATGCACCACCTTCTGTATAAAAACATTGCCCCTTAGGTCCCATTTACATCTTTCCCCACTCACCTTAAACCTATGCTGTCTAGTTTTGGAACCCCCTACCCTGGGGAAAAGATCTTGGCTATTCACCCAATCTAGGCCCGTCATGATTTTTTAAACCCCCAGACGGTCTTCCTTCAGCCTCTAATGCTCCAGGGAAAATAGACTGAGTCTATTCAACCTCCCCTTATAATTAAAACCCTCCAACCCTGGTAGTATTCTTGCAAATCTTTTTTGTTCACTTTCAAGTTTCCCAACCTCTTTCCTATAGCAGTGAGACCAGAATTGAGTGCAGTATTTCAAAAGTGGCCCAAGCAATGTCCTGTACAGCCATAACCTCCCAACTGCTCCACTCAGTGCAGCCCTTATTCATGTGTGAGACTCAAATGTGATTGTCACCAGACCATGGATTAAAAGAAAAAGAATCAGTTAATTTACACCAGACAAAATTACACCAGGAGTTTAACAATATTTACAGTTCCTACATGACATACACATGCTATAATGCTAATAAAAGGAAAATTTGAAGGCTTCAAAACATGTACCTTCTTTAGAGAAAAAAAGCCTAAATCTCCTTAAAACAGAGTTATACATGTACTTAAAGTCAGCAGTCAGGTGTATTGAGGTCTTGCAGATCTAAAGCCCTGCTTTATTTTTCCATGTTTTTAATTATGGACTGAAATGAGAAAAGAACTGTTTTAAAACCTAGGATTGCTGCATGCTTTGAAGGCAACTATGCTGACTTTCAATGTGAACACTGTTTGCATGGCTGCTGGCTCCAGCACTGGTTAAAGTAGTTGCAGGTGAACTGGAGTTGAAGGATTGCGTATGGGTCTTTCATTAGTAAAGTAGCTGGTTGGCCTGGGGACTATTGACCAGATATCAGTGAGAAAGACCTTCTGCTTGTCAACAACAGGCTCGCAGGTAACTGAACAACTTGGAGCTGTGAACAAGATACAAGAATTTCAAACGTCCTCCAGCTCAGGAGCTCTCTCACTGTTCTCTGTATTAGAAGCCACAGTAAGCCTGAAGACAAGTTTATTTTTCCCCCAGCAGTCACTGCTATAAGTCATTACTTTTAATTCACTAGTTGTGGACATTTGATAAGTGAGCCAGCTATCCTTCTGAAAACCATTCGAACCATCTGGAAAAGGAAGATTGAGAAGCAGCATTCTGATCAACGTGAATCATCCCAGCAGATTCTGTCAACATAGACCACTGAACGGCTTTCCCAGTTTTCCCTTCATCCATAGCATCTGTCTTTTCCTCTTGCGTCAGTGTCGGTCTGTATATGCATTTGTAAAAGAGAGTGTCTCAGGGGTTTAGAGTTGTACTTACGCGAGTTATATGCTGATGGTTCATTATTTGTAAAAGAGAGTGTCTAAGGGGTTTAGAGTTGTACTTACGCGAGTTATATGCTGATGGTTCATTATTGTTTACCTATGACTCTATAGCTAGTGCCTAATTACTTGTAATAACAAGTAACTTTTGTACAGTACAGATAGCTGGTCCATGTTTTTGCCTACTTGTGACTAAAAGGCGGGTAAATTGGGGAATTTAACATAATTTATAAAAATCTTAAACTTCTGTGAAAACCCTCGTAATAGCAGAACCTAATTTTCAAAGCACTGTCCCAGTGAGGCATGACAACATCTTGACGTTCACGTATAATTTAGTTGCCCATTTGCTTGTGACTAGCTCAGGGCAGCCATGTTAGAGGAAGCAATGAAGAGAAAACATTGCAGTCTTAAGGGGAAAGGGCATGGGGCTAACTGAATTGCCCTTCAAAACAGCCAGTACAGACTTGATGGGCCAAATGGCCCACCTCAATGCTGTCCCATTCTATGATCATTTCTAAAGTTCCAATGATTGGAACCCCATCTTTGGAGCATTTGATTATCTCTGATAGGCTTTGTCACATCCTTGAGATTTGATCAATACTTACTTTATCCATTGTTTTTGCAGTGTTTTGGTTATACATGCCTCCTCACTGATCAATCTTTCTTTTCTATCTCATTCAACAATTGTCTTATTACCCATGAGCTGGGCTTTCCCTTTTCTTAATACAGAACCTCATTATTACTTTTCTATAATCCCTTGCTCTAAGTCTCATTATTTTTCAGGATTTATATAAGGTGTGTTCCCATGTTCAGTCATCCTTTGTAGTTATGGAGCTTCAAAAATAATAGCCAGTGTTATTTAATCAACATTTCTAGACTGTAGTGTTCCATCCAGGTTCTGATGGAGTTGGTAGTGAGAAACTTTCTATTGTCAGAAGGGTCAGCACTTAGAGCACTCTGATTTAAGATAATTGTCAAACAAAATCCAGGTGAAATCAGGGCAGGAATTATTTTGTCCAAGTCATTATCATCTGAAACACCGCATCTGAAAAGTAGATGGAATTCAATGATAACTTTCAAGGATGAATTTGATGTATATTGAAAAGAGAAAATTACCATAGTGTGGAGAAGATAACTAAGTGGACAATTCTTTCAAAAAGCCAGCCTAGACACAATGATGGGAGGGGTTTCCTCCCACAATAGTTGATTCTGGAGTTCTGCATCCCGTAGTGCTTAGTGCTTTAATGCTTTGAGATCTTCCAGAACATATTCCTCGCTGACCTCTACATATGTTATACATTCCTAACACAGTTTGAATGGTTTGGAATTGGTTTATGGTATTCTATCACTAAAGCTAAAATCTCATTTTGCATGTGTACTGATTTCTCCCATATCATGGGAGTGTTTTACACACACCGGACATTACAGAGCCTTGCTGTCCCATCTTTATCCTCTTGTTCAATCAACACTTTTTTGTTTGGTTTCACACTTGTAAAAACCATGTTCATGTTGCTCAATTGATTTTAAATCATTTCCAGTTCAAATTCCTTAAAAGATTCTTAGCCTTGTGGTTATTTTTGATCTCATTATTCAGCTATTCTGTCCTTAACTCAGTAATATGTTTCATTTACATGGGTCTTAAAGTCATTTTAAAGCATTGAACTTTGTTTTTATTTTGCAATACCTCTTAGAGCTCTACATTTCCTCAAAATGTCCTTTATTCATTCACGAGATGAGGGTGTCGCTGGCCAGGAAGCATTTATTGCACATCCCTAATTGCCCAGAGGGCGTTTAAGTGTCAACCACATTGCTGTGGGTCTGGAGTCACATGAAGACTAGACCAAGTGAGGCAGCTTCCTTCCCTCAAGTAAGTGAACCAGATGGGTTTTTCCAACAATCAACAATGGATCAGGGTCACCATGAGACTTTTAATTCCAGATTTTTATTGAATGCAAATTCCACAGTCTGCCGTGCTGGGATTTGAAGCTAGCACCCCAGAACATTACCTGGGTCCCTGGATTAACAGTCTGACCAAATTGCCACTCGGCCATTTTTTCCCCTGTGATTTGCTTTAATATATATTGGCAATGGGCCATGGGCGATTCCTGAGCCACAGAACTGGATGTGAAGTTTTTTGCTGGCCGTCAGGTTTTCATGTAGATGTCTCACACAAAAGCCTTGGTCAATGTCTCCGTGTTCTGAAGTAGGGTTCTAGAGAACATGGATCTTCAGTGCGGTGAGTGTTATTGGCCTATATCCTGAAGCTGTTTAGCCTAAAAACCCAAAGTCACCAGTCACTACGAAGGTAAATGTGTAAGGTAAGAAGGATGGCAGGTGGGTAGTGAAGGACATAGAGGGGTGGGTGAGGGTTGTTTGGCAAGTAAGTGGGTGAAGGAGTACAGGTGGGGCAAATAAGCCCACAGCTGCCCACAGGAGTAGTGGGAGAGATTAAGTTGTTTGCTTGGGGGAATTATGAGTGCTTGCTGGGACCTGTGCTAAGTCTGCGTTGGGGAATGGGGTGAGGGGGAATCAGTTTAGTATTTAGCATGTCTTAATTACTTTAACCTTCTGTACTGTCTAACTATAAAACTGACCCCACCCCATCTATACTCTGTACGTTCTCCTGGCTAACTATTAAGCTAAGTGAGATAGAACCCTTCAAAGTCTCTGAATCTAACTAATAATGGGGGCTTTTCCAGGTTCCAGATTATGGCTGATTTCCCCATCAGAAGTTAAAACTTCCTGGGCAATTACGATGTAGTCAACAGTTACATGGTTCTAACATGAAATTTCCAGGGTATGTCCAGTCTTCATCTTACAGAACACTAGAAGATCTGGACAATGACTTCAATCAAAGGAATAGAAGCTTTGAGGAGTAAACACTGCTGAATCATCGAGAGACTCACCGAGAAAAATAGCCTAGACAATGGGTAAATCAAACAAAAGAGGCACAGACAACACATCTGAACATGAAACAGTGCGTACTGGAATATCACCGCTTCTAAAGAGCAAAACAAACAGGTTAACAGTCAGAGTGCAGATGATGGATCTTCATCCTGGATGCCAACCTGCCTCTGCTCAACATTGATATAAATAAATGCCTTTCCCTGTTGTAACAAATAGAACAATGTAACTGAATCCAAAATGATTAAAGTCAACTTTGAGAAGGAATTGTATACTTTCCAGGCTGCAGCTGTAACCTATGCTGATGTGGGAGTGGAAGGTGACCTCAGGAATTTCCCAGAGAGTGTACTCACCCCAGAGCTGGCATTGAAGTGTGCTAGAGAAGTGCAACAGTCACACGGAGATCAGAGCGAGTGCCACAACAGTGTAACATGTGCAGTTGGTGGAAGAGAGAACAACAACTGATGTGTTCATGTAGTACCCTTACCCAAGAAAACATCACAGGGCACTTCACAGAAGTACGCCAAGACAAAATGTGACAGAGAAATGAAACAAAAACATTCAACAGAGTGGTCACATGGAGATTTTTTTGGAGATTATTGACATATATTTTCATAAGCTTCCTACGTGAGTCATCTGCATTCAAAAACAACAAGATTCAACCGGCTGTGGAATGGAAATGCAGAGGAGCATACATCTCCCCTTGATTTTAATTGCAGTTCTTTCCTGTTTCCAATGGCAAGGGAAATTGGAATTCCCTCTCATGCATTCTTTAGAATTTAGGTAACGTAATAATTAGGAGCTCAAACATGAATTCAGCACCAGTCCTTCTGTCTCTCAGTATCATGCAGGCAGTTGGACATTGTTAGAACAATCTTTAGATCAGTGAAGGAAGTGAATGGGTAAATCTGTAATTCACAGATGTATATCTAGAAGACAGTGTAAAGAGTGGGAACGAAGAATGGGGCTCTGGGATACAGCAGTGGTGATTTGGCTTTATTGCAGGAGAAGTAATGTACTGACTTCACATACTAAGTGCTTGATGGTTGCTTCTGAATGGCACCAGTGAACTTTCCTCTGTGATAAGGTAAAAAGTGGGAATGTTAGCAGATTATTGCAGTGTTCAGTTCCACTGAAGCAGCCTGTACCCGTATGCAGTAAGACCTGACTAGCCTTCAGCATTGGACTGAAAAATGGCAAGTAACAATCAAATCACAGAAGTGCCAGAGAACAACCATCTTCAGCAAAATAGAGTCTGACCATCTCCACTTGAGATTCAATGGCACTGCCATTATTGAATCTCCCTCAATAACATCCTGGGATTGCCATTAGCTAAAAATACAACTCAGCCTACCATCTAAATACTGGTGCTACAAGAGCAGTGGTTGGTTTATTCTGTGGTGAGTAACTTGCCTCCTCACTCTTTCCACCACAATGTATAAGTGAGTGTGAATAAGTACTGTCCATTTACCTCGATGAATGATGTCCCAACTTCCTTCAATTGGCATGATACCATCCGGCTCACTTAATTGATATTCCATCTATTGCCACCTTAAATATTACCCTGTCCTCTACCATTTTACTGTGGCTTTAAGAGGCTGTGCAGAAACTCACAGAGACCTCTTTGACAGCGCTCCCCAAACCCACAATCTCAGCTGCCTGGCACCATTTTAACCAAGTTCCCTTCAAAGTTAAGCACCGTCATAACTTAGAAATAGATTGCTATTCATTCATTGTCACTGCATCAAAATCTCTTTTAAGAATGGTGTGATTTAAGAATGTGGCTATATGTGATCCACTCTAGAGCAATTAGTGATGGGTAATAAATGCTGGCCTTGCTATTGATGATCCCTCTAAAATTACATTGTGCATGGCCATTGTTTTTCAAGCATGGTACCTAAAGTGTTAGCATTTCTCCGCCTGGATCAAAGACTGTGTTGTGCATTCTAGCCTGCTGCACAGCATGCGACAGCACTTGGCAGAAACATTGATTACCAGTGACTGTGATTCATTTGAAAAAAAGGTAGTTAATCTCAAATTGGCAGCGAAGAAAGTGGCAGGAGAGTTATAGGCAATTCTGAAGATAGAGTGACTGTGGATGTGAATTGGGACTCGTCATGTAAATTCAAGCTACATTCTAAAACATTGCATGAAGAACAGGTTTTCAGAGCAAGCATCATAATTTGTATTAACCCAGATCTGGGTTATGTTTCCATTTATTTTTCTACGTGTCTTAGTTTTACATAACTGCAGATGGTTTTCAACCATAACCAGAATGGCATGTAATTCAGCCAATTGTAGGATTTGACCTTATCTTTAAACTTAATAAAAGGCATTAAGTAAAGCAATGCAAAACATTGCTATTTACTCCTGTAATTAAATTAGTGCATATTAGCCTGCCCTAGGGTTTTATTTAATATTTAATATTCTTATTAGTTTAAGACTACTTTCAATATATTTGCAGGGAGCCATTGAACACACTGAGACCCAGGACATTACGGGCAGAAGATTCTGTTCAGAACACCCCCTCTCAGCAACGCACAGATCCAGACCAAGTAAATATCGATGAGTCTTCAGACCATTTGCATCTGAATCACAAGCAGACAAGTAAACCAATGGTGCGGCCAGGTCATTGGAGTCCGCTCCCACTGCATCAAACTGAGGAATCAACTCTGAGGAACGTGAAGGTCTCACAACTTTCCCAGGCACCATTAGAAACCAAAGTTCAAACTGATAAACACAGCTCAACAGAACGAGTGTTAGGATTGCAAAAGAGACACCTGTCCAGAGTTTCAAGGAGTCCTCCTGCTCAGGAATTTAATTGTCTTGGAGATTTCAGACAGTACAAGTCGTGTAACTCTCAGGTATGACCTGAAGTCACCACCCGTTATGGGGTCATATTGCTCAAATGTATGTGTCTTGCAGGTATAAAACACTATTGGTACGGATTGAAAGGGGGAAATGAAAGGGGCCTAATACAGGGAAAACATGGATATGGTGGAGGGTATATCAAAGGTTGCCATTGAAGACAAATGCAGACCTGTGATGAAGGATAAATCCAAGTGTGTAATTCAATACAAAGTTGTACTCCAAATAAACCAAAAGTGTGCCTCTTAGGAGCTAAGCTGTTTGGAGAACTAAACATTGTTGAGTAAATTCCACAACCTCGCATTCTTTATATTTTCACTGTTTTAAAATCTCCAAAGCAAATTTGTTTCAAGCACAGCATCTACTTCAAGCAATACATTAGCAAATTTTACTTTTTTGTTTAGCATTTATTCCTACCTAATTTTCGTTGTTGCATGATCTATATAATTTCTCCCAACATACCAATCCCAGACCATCTGATTTTGTTTGGTTGACAGGGATTTAATGTAGTCGTGCCTCTGCAATTATTCACCACCCCATTTATTAATCTATTCAGCTAATTGATACATCTAATCCATTAATGACACCTATCTAGCATCTGGTGTTGTGGTGAGATATTTTATCATCAGTCCACCTCTTAAATACCTTATTCTGATTATCTGGATGAAACTAGGTAGCATTGGTCAGAGTTCACTGATTCACTTGTTAAATTTCAATCAAACCTCAATTTGTACAGCTTTGAATGTAGCCCAGGATAATTTGGAAATTCTGAATGAAATAAATCACACCCTTACGACATCCCAAAACAATTCATATCAAATCACTAGCTCGTGAATTGTGAGCTGAGCAGAGAATTTAAGAACAGTAAGGGCCTACTTCGAGTAATTTCAATCGTCTTTCGGTGATTCGGCAAAATAATCAGTTAGTGCCACTGGATAGAAACTTGATTTAGTGTCTCATTCAAGAGATGACAGTGCAGCCGTCTCTCAATCCTGCACCAAAGCATCAGCTCGGATATGAACTTGAATCCTGGAGTGAACCCACCATTTGCTGACCAAAATTGTGGTCAAGTGCTATTTAAGTGCTGAATGAAGGATAAAGAGGAATGACTGTGAAACAGCGCTCATTTATAGAGTCATACAGCATGAAAACAGACCCTTTAGTCCAACCCGTCCATGTTGACCATAATCCCAAACTAAACAAGAGCCACCTGCCTGCACTTGGCCCATATCCCTCCAAACATTTCTTATTCAAGTACTAACTTAAATGTGTTTTAAACATTGTAACTACCTGCACCTACCACTTCCTCCAGAAGTTCATTCCACGCACAAACCACCCTCTGTGTAAAAAAAACCCCTCATGTCTTTTTAAATCTTTCTCCTCTCACCTTAAAAATATGACCCTAATCTTGAAATCCCCCACCGTATGGAAAAGATACCTGCCATTCACCTTATCTATACTCCTCATGATTTCATAAACCTCTATAAAGTCACCTCTCAACCTCCGTGAAAAAGTCCCAGCCTATCCAGCCTCTTCTTATAACTCAAACCTTCCATTTCCAATACCATTCTGGTAAATTTGCACACACCATCAGTCGTGGGCTGCACATCTTTTTGGAAAATAATTTCTTTCCTTGTCGATCTGAAGTGTATCTCACAGCCTGGCTTAAAATGAAAAATCACATAAAATCATAGTGAGGTCTTTTGAAGTTGATCATGAGACTTTGGAACATTTACCGTAATTAGTATTTTTAATTCCCATACATACGTTCAGGAGGAACAAAGATCATAGAATCCCTACAGTGTGGAAACAGGCCCTTCGGCCTAACAAATTCACACTGCCCCTCAGAGGATCCCACCCAGACCCATCCCTCATAACCCACTAAATCTACACATCACTGAACACTATGGACAATTAGCATGGCCAATCCACCTAGTCTGCACATCTTTGGACTTGTGGGAGGAACCCCACGCAGACATGGGTAGAATGTGCAAACTCCACACAGACAGTCACCCAAGGGTGAAATCAAACCAGGTCCCTGCCACTGTGAGGCAACAGTGCTAACCACTGAGCCACCAGAGAAATATCAATGGCTGAAGAAATGTAATGAAGTGTTAATTCTCTTCATTCAGCCAAGCATTGTTAATAGAAATATCACCAAACAACTAAAGGTTTTGACCATAAATCACAACCTTTTTTTTGCCAGCTGGCTGTAACTTTAGAAATAGATCAACAGATCCTGTTTATACACTTTATCTGAAGGCATGTTGACCAATCAGGAAAATCCAACTGTTATTTCCCTCTAGCATTGAGCCATAATGTCTGCATTCCTGTAATCTTAATGTTCTTTCCTTCGTCATTTTCTTTACCTCTCCTTAATTAGTTCATTGCATTCTACAATGTCTACGGCACAGAACAAGACAAATCGTCCTGGCTCCCTGAAGATCAATGCAGCTAGTCCCACTCCCCAACCCTCCGTCTTCAACCCCATAAAGTTTCATCTTTTGATGATTAGCCAATTCCCTTTTGAAAGCCACAATCCAGTTTGCCTCCACCATAGTCTCAGGTAGTACATTCCAGATCCTAACCACTTGCTTTGTTAAAAAATTATTACTTCATATTACTATTAGTTGTTTTCCTAATCACCTTTACATTGGTGTCCTTTGTTTCACTTCCACCGGTGGGAACATTTTCCTTCTTCTACCCCATCATGATTCTGAACAGGTCCATTAAATCTGCTTTCGAACTGTTCTGTTCTGAGGAGAATGACCCAAGTTCTCCAATTTATTCATGTAACCCTCATTCCTATTCTGAGGTCTCAAAACCCTCAGCCCCCAGCTTCATCCCAGGTTTCAACCATGGTGTTAATTAGCTTCATGTTCCCAGGTTTCAAGTGGTACTTGAAGACTGTGGTGCTCACAGAATCATAAGCCAGGATTAACTATCAATTTACTGCGAGGTAAGAAGTGCGAGCTAGAAAAGTATACAAAGGATCACAGGAAGGGAGAAAGCAGATTTCAGTGTTCTAATGACAGGAATCTAAACTGTGGTATATAATTTCTGTTCACTAGGGGAAAATGTTTTGTAGAAAGGTAGCAGTGTGATGTATTCCAGATCGCCAGAATAGAAGTAGAAATTAACTTTTTGATAGTTATCAGCTTTTATTTACAGAGGCTCACATTACAAACAGGCACCTGCAAATTGAACAAAACCCACTGAGCACAGTTTCAGTCTGCTGCCTTTTCGAGAAGAACAAGTAAATGCCCAGTTAATGCCCTCAATTACTATACAATTAACACAATGTTTAGCTGAGTTGGGAGTCAACATTACAATTAAGTCTGAAGCCATCATTATTCTGTAACATAAGATAATGTTTCTGAAAGGTTTAATGTTGAAGACTACAATAAGCTCCACCACAATCTGATAATGGCATACAGTGATGGATGGGGAACTCAAGAGAATAGTTGTAGACCTGGAAGGGAACAAATGTTCCATCTGTGTCTCCCAGTGCTATTAGTAAGAATGTACATCTGACTAATGTAACTTATACCGAATTGTTATTGTGCAATAGAGCACATCTTGTTAATACAAGGGCCTCCTATAGTTAGAACTTGCTAATAGTTGTTCCTCAATCATTGCAAACCAAATAGGCCCTTAACCCAGTCAAGGGAAGAAGAATAATGGCAGCAGCTTTCAATCATATCATATATTACTCCATTCTGTTTACTCTCCACCACTGCCTCCCCTCACCACATGCTTGTCTCAAATTTTTAGAAACTCAGTTCCTTCTGGGCATATTTTTGTTCATTCAATAAAATGCTTAGTTTCTGTATGTAGGAGTTTAATTTTTCTGGACTGAAATATGTCTTCTGGTATCCGGGATTGTGGGCATTTGGGTGAGTAATGGATCTTTTTCCTCCTGAGGTTTTTCCATCAATGCGTGGCAAATCTGAGTGACAGTAAATGGGAGGCAAAACTAGGCAAGCCTAGAAAATAGGTGGCTCTTCCAATCCTGTCATTTTCCAATCGGATGCGTTTTATTAAACTTATTCAGATAGCATCTGTTTCGAAAGCCCTAAAATCTTGTAAACATAAACAGAAGTTACAAGTTTTCAAAGACGATTCAACCCATTACGTTTGTTCTAGTAATTACCCACAACTTTTCTCGAGGAGTGTTAGAAGTTCAACTACAAGCAGTGAGATAGGAAAGCAGATTGCTGATTAATGATATCCTTATTCTCTCCTTGAAGTCAAACTAGTACAAAAGGCAGAACTGAAAATGCACTTTTACATTTAATCAATGCTGTGAAAGTTTTGATAGCTCCCTGGCGTATTCACGTAACACCTAATTTTGCAGCCAGTTCAGGCCTGCCAAGATGTGAGAGAGCTAATTTGAAGTAGTCAATGTGATATCAATCTAACATAATCTAATTTCCTGAATTGTGCACACTCTTTTACACTGATTATTCCATCCTAATATGTACGCTTTAAAGGCAAGCCTTGTTGGGAAATTTTTAAGATAGTAATTGCCTGAACTAGCCCCTTTGTTAAAATGTGATTACCAATTTTAAACACTTCAGTGGCTGTAAAGCATGTGGAAAGTCTTGAGGTTATGAAAAGTGCTATATAAATGCCAATGTTTCTTTTCCTTCTACAAGTCTTTTTATTTTCCCTTTCTTTCCTTTTGAATTTTGGCTGTAGCAACCCAAGTTGTCAAAATGACTGTCATATTTAATATTTGTCCAGGTGTGGGTTTGTTTGGAGGCAAAGATAAGGTTAAATGATACCTCTGCAGTTACTTTCTTGAAACTTACTCTTTCACTGCCATTCCTTTAGCATCATAACATGTTTGTGAAAATTCTATATTTATTTTGTTTGAAAAAAGGCCTGGGTGGCACAGATGGCACAATCTGCTGGGTGGTATTTTGGTTCAGTGGGTAGCACTGCTGCCTCACAGGTTTGGGGACCCAAGTTTGATTGTAACCTCTTGTGACTGTCTGCATGGAGTTTGCGCATTCTCCGCGTGTCTGCATGGGTTTTGTCTGGATGCCCTGGTTTCCTCCTACAGTCCAAAGATGTGCAGGTTAGGTGGATTGACAGTGCTAAATTGCCCATAGTGTTCAGGGATGTGCAGGCTAGGTGGACTAGCCTTGGGAAATGCAGGATTGCAAAGAAAAGAGGGGGCTGGGCTTGGGTGGGATGCTTCTTGGAGGGTTGGTACAGACATGATGGGCCAAATGGCCTCTTTCTTCACTGTAGGGATTCTATGATTCTTTGACTCATCATTGACAGTTTGCCTGCATTTATCATTTGCTACAGAGCCATGTTTTCAAATTCAGTGGCTGTTCTGGGGCAATCTGAAGAGTATTGACTTTGCAGACTATTGGCAATATGGTGATGCAGTATCATGTTTTGCACCCTGACTTGAGAATGCCCCAACCGTCGGAGCTGCAGTCATGACACTGCTGTCCTCAACTTCTAAACAGCTGGGTTCTTGCAGGTTACTGCAGATGACAATCTTTGTCACTGATGTTGTCTTCACTCAAGCAAATAATACCTCCTCATAGAAAGGCTACAGAAAAAAGGAGAATGCTGCTAAAGAACAAATGGCTTGATCGTATAGATGTTTCAGAAAAAAAGCATAGGTCTATTTTTTAAGAGGAGGGAGTTCTTTAAATGTCCTGAACAATATTTCTCTCTCAACCAATGTGATTATTAACAAGAATTGCTGATTATTTGTATAATTGCTATTTGTGATAGCAATGATACGTTGCCGCTTGCAAATTTTCTGCAACATTTGTCTACATGAGAACAGTGATTGCACTTCAAAAGGAATTCATTAACCCTGGGGTGCTTTGGGCTGTCCTGGGGTTTGAACAAAATACAGCACAAGTGCAAGTTGATTCAAAAAACATTGGTCAGTGACGTTGTTCTGATTTGCTTAACTGGCAGTGAAATACCGCACATTGTTACAAAATGATTGTATAATAAGATGATGTTTGTTATAACATAAAATATTATTAGATCTGTAAATTCTAAAAATCTTGTTTTGCAACAGTGCAGTATTGTTTGCACCATAACAGTTGTGGTTCATTCAGTAACCTCACTCAGAGCCCTATTCACTAAAGTGTGACTCAAGGAACCAGTGGGACAGCTCTACTGCTAACCTCATCCAGCAAAGTAGCCTGCTAAGAGTGTGGGCTAATTTGCCCAAATTAGCAGTTGTTTAAGTGGAACAATACGCTTGTTTGCAAGGTAAAAGGCTATTCCTTGAACCAAACAGTCTTTACTGCCCTCCTAGCTTTTTTTAATTGAGACCAGAACAAAATTAGCCTGGTGATCCTTGCTAAAAATAGATTTTACATTTCATTACTTAATGCAGAAGAGTATGCCAGGTGATATCGTAACCAATGTTTTGTTTTCCACATTTGTGCTGTCTAATGGTCCTCACTTAAATTATTTCAAGTATACCTTCAAAAACGTGAAATCATATTTTGTACGAGAATGATGTGTCTAATAACATGTACTATATGCAAGCTCTATAAACTTTAACTCTGAATTTTAGTGTCTTGTCTGTGACAGCCCTGCCCCCATGGGAGTCGAGACTTTCGGGAAGTTCAATGTGCTGCCTATAATAACAGACCTTTTACAGGAAAGCATTATGAATGGGAGCCTTTTACTGATGGTGAGTATATCTCCAGTTACCACTATAAGAACAAAAAATTACCTGTCAGTCAATAAAACGTAACTAATTCTTTACTAGAACTCGATCAACATCTGCATATATTGCACACAAAATCCCAGTTTTTGTTCTGATTTTCTGATGATAAGATTATTGAGCAATGCTTTAAAAGTACTTTTCCATTAATCCGTTCCAATGTGCTATTGTAAACCTCCTTAGCACGTGGGATGTGAACCAAGATCTTCTGGCCTAGAGGCAGGAATACTAACACTGCACCACAATACATTTAAGCTAATATTGCTTCCAATAGGAATTCCCTATTCACCTTTCTCAACAAAGCACCATCATGATTCAGGCTTCCATCCCATAGATAGTGCTGTGTATGTCTCCCAGCAGCTTGGTTTTAGTATTAGTACCTACTACTTCCTCTGTCTTGCCATAGCTTTGTAGAGTTCTCTACTTTTGGGACCATCTGTTCCATTTTTAATACATTGTTATACCTTTGATCCCTGTGAAGGAACCATAATTCAAAAGTATTCAAATTTATTAAATGAGCCCCAAATGGAGAAATTACCAATAAGAGTCCATTTTTTGTAGTTTTAACTTTGACAGGAATCTGAATCAATGTAAATTGCACATAAATTACATGCAAATAATGCTTCAACTGAAAAGGTCAATTTTACTTGAAATAATCAGTACGACAATGATGCATGTTTCACAACCACGAGCATGTGGCAACATTTAACTACATAGTGCTTATGCTGGCTAGGTTGTGAATCCTTTCTGACAACTAACTTCATGTTCAACTTTCTCAACAGCAAAGCACAGTTCCATTAGCCTTTTTTATCCTGTCAGTCCTGATGATGTTGCTGTCCACATTTCCTTTTCAAGTGAACAACCACTGAAACCCTGGTTTAAAGCATGGCCACTTTTTGGAAAAACTCCCAACTCTTGACCATCATCAAACCGTTCACATAGCTTTCCACGTTTTGGACATTTATCGCCACCTCATGCATTCCCCCAAGAGCTCCTGTTGCCTTTTCTGCGAAATAAAAGAAGTACTGACCTCTTTCTAAGAGTGAGTTGCTTCTTCACGCAAATGCCTCCTGCTTCCGTTACTCTCTGCTTTCGCTTTATGTCTGCATCTGGGCCTCCATTCTCCAGCTCCTCTGCTTGTAGCTCTCCTTTATGTCTGCACACGTGCCCATTCTTTAACTTTCTTTGCCATGTCACGTGAGCCAATAGTTCTTATTATACAAGAAAATCACAATTTAGTCCTTCACAATTGATGGAAACTGTTTGGAGTTATTTTCAAACATTCTTGAAATCAATTACAGATATTTTAAAGGAATTTCATTTCCTCTTTCTGTGCTGTTTCCAGATCAAAGTTTATTACAGAGCCCTGTGTTCCTTCCTTAAACCACAAGGCAGACTTTTTATAGAACCCCTACAGTGTGAAAACAGACCATTTGGCCTAATAAGTCCACACAACCCCTCCCAAGAGCATCTCACTCTGACTGATTCCGCTACCCCTGCATTTCCCCATGTCTAACCCAAACATCTCTGGACAAGATAGGCAATTTAGCATGGCCAATCTACCTAGCCTGCACATCTTTGGACTGTAGGAGGAAACCAGAGCATCCAGAGGACCCCAGACAGACAAGGGGAGAATGTGCAGATTCTACACAGACAGTCAGTCACCCAAGGGTGGAATTGAACCTGGGTCCTTGGCACTGTGAGGCAGCAGGATAACCACTGAGCCACCGTGCTGCCATTTACTTGTCTAGAATTGTGTTTATCTGGGTGTATGTGCATTTAGTTCTTCACATAGTGAATTACTTTGCTAACCTCTATGTTCTGGTTAAAAACATGTCAGACCATTCCTACGTAGGCATAGACAATGCAGCACAGGAGGGGTAGAATTATTATCGGTGTCATTGAAGTTCACCTGGCTGTCAGTCAGATTGTATTGTGAGTGGAGATACATGGGTAACTCAACCTACCAGACTGGACTAGAGATAGACTCAACTAAACAGCAAGAATTTGTGTTAGATATTTTCTATCCACACAGTAGTTCCTTAACATAAAAGCAGTTGAAAATATTGAAAAGAATATGTCACATTTATCAAAGTGAAGAAAAGTAGTTGACTCTCAGGATTACTTCCGACATGGTCCAGAGGAAACAGACTCAACAAGTTTGTGGTTCACCAGAATTTGGCACGCGCCCTGCTGTCAGTTCAGTCCAAGAAGCATATGCTGTTAGCTTACCCACGATTTGTCAGGCTAAAAAGCTTCAGGTGTGAGAACAAAAAAAACTCACCTCACAAAAGATCTATATTGTCTGGGAGCCTACTTCAGAACGTGGAGACATTGACCAAGACTTTTGTGCGAGCCACCTAACTGAAAAACCAACGGCCAACAAAGAACTTCACATCCAGTTCTGTGGCCCAGGAATCGCCCATGACCCATTGCCAATCTATATCGGAGCAAATTATAGAGAGGCAATGGCCTGGTGGGATTATTGCTGGACTATTAATCTAGGGACCCAGGTAAAGTTCTGGGAACTCAGCCTGTCAAGAAAAAAAAGTTGAAACCCAAGAAGAAAATCCAAAACTACTGAGAGTTGTATGTTCTTTGTCCTGTAGGGCAGAATACCATTTCACATTGGCCTACCAACACCATCTTGATAACCAAGGTTGGAGGCAAGAGTGAATCACATGTGGATGCTGGTGGGTACTACTTGGGGAAGTAAATCAGACTCACTCAAGCTGGTCTATACAACAACAGTATGCTCCTGCTCAACCTGGCACAGGATCCACCAGAGGTAGTCACTTTAAGAGAGTCAGGAGGACTGTATTAACAATTCTGAGCCCAACACAGCTTAAGTGGTTCCCTGTGCTATCACAAAGTGAGCATCCTGATAACAGAACCATCTTGGAAGAACACGCATGCTGACACTCATGAAGAACTCCCAGTAACACCCACCTCAAGAAAAAAAACCTTGCATCTATTTAAAATCCCATAGCCCTAACTGAAAAGTACTGTGCAGTCTTCAAGCTGACAACACCTTTCAGTGGTGTGCCTGAACACGCCCCCTCCCACCCCTGGCACTGTCTCCTGTCTCATCACAAAACATTACTAGCGCAGCTTGGTAACTGAAATAATCAGCAAACTCCCAGGCTTCAGTCTTCCATGAAGAAACCCAAAGAGCCCTCCAATGCTCGGGAGGCTGGGGAAGATGTGGAACATGTGGAAGAACCCAAACTGTGAATATGTCTGTTCCAGTCAGACCATCACCAACATACTAAACTCCTGCTTTGAGAGGTCCAATTTCTCATGTCATCTGGTAACATTCACACTACATTAGCTGATGACATTGAATTGATTATTAACTGTAAAATTGAACCATAACTTTCTCCAGCAAATGGTATATTGGTCAAGAATCAGAACACTCTGGTTGAGTGGACTACATTCTATGCATCTCGGCTGGTGGGTACATAAAATCCAGTGTGAAGATGATCCCTGTCTGGAATTTTGTTGGGCATGGCTGAGGGTTGGGGTTAAATAGCCCACTCAGTTAATTAATGGCTGGTTAGGGGTCCTATGGCAGTGTGTCTTATGAATACTGTGCAAATTATAGCTTTGCTGTGTTAGATGTAGGTCAGTTGGTAACACACTAAACTCTGTGTTTATAAGGCACTTGGTTCAAATCCTGTCTGGGACTTGAGTGTAAAGTTGAAATTGATGTTCCAGAGTAATACTGAGCCAATAAATACTTGACTAAAATGGAAATAACTAACTTTAAAAAAGAAAATTTTGTAAATGGGAAAAAAATTTTCAGCATGAGAAACCTTCAACTCTAATTCTTTCTAAAATTAGTTTCCCTGTGTTTCAGATCTGCTGAAGGAGTACAGCTTTGCTGGTACATGTTTTGAATGAAATGATAAATTGAGAACCTATCTGCCCCATCAGTGGATGCAAAATTTCCCTTGGTATTATTACAAAGAAGAGCCAGGCCATTATTCCTAGTATCCTGGCCAATATTTATCTAGCAACCAACATAACAAAATTGAATGACCTGATCATTATCATGTAGCCATTTTGTAGGAAGCCCATTTTGTGTAAATTGGCATTAAATTGCACTATTTCATTGCCAGAATTTAGAATTGTACTATGTTGTCAATGCTTGCTTGGTTAAAATAGGGTGATCACTTAGAGCTATAGAAACATGGAGGAGCTGCTAGAAGCTAGAATGAGCACAAGTCCAATTTTTTTGTGATTTCAGACATACTTTGAAGCTCTTGTAAATAAACCTGCTGTACACTTAGAAACTAGTTTCATCTCTGCATTCCTCTGAGATACATAAAATATGAAATAGATTGTTACATTTCCTACAAAATAATAATGAGTATACTTCAAAGTACTTTGATGGCTGAGAAGTGCTTTAAAACATCCAGCGATCATGAAAGGCACTATCTAAATGCAAGTCTTTTGTTCCTCCTTAACCTTGCAGTTTTTGTTTTGATCTTTACCAGGACCAAACTTTTCAAGCTCACTGTTTTTAAAAATGTGTAAGATGTCCTGCTTGAATATTCCAGTGCACTACTAATTCACCTACTTTCTCCTCTCTCTGAACTTGAAGTCATCTGAAATTTAGCTACTGGTGTCACTCTCATTCACTTGCAACCACCTATCCATAAAACCAATGAGCTCACATAGACCTTGCCACCGATTCTTGGATGAGTCTACCAACCACAGGCAAGTCATGTACCTATCAGTTCTGCCATCCATCCATAAAGCCACCATCAGTGGACCTTGATAATTAATGTTGAACATTGCCATTTTATAATGGGCCTGAATGTGTTCACATGGGTCAGAATCAGGAAACCAATTACTTGGCCAGGGAAACTCGCATCCATGTTTCTGAACCATGGAACGAGCTACCCATTTATAAATCCACTATCCTTTGTAAATTAGTTCTGTACAGTAACATTCGTTACCTGTTTTCACAGGGAGATGGCAGTGTGACTGATGAACAGTGCGACTAATATGGAAAGCCACTGTGAGGTTTAATGTTTCTCTGTAAAATGCAGTTGTTCCTGTCATTGCTTAATATTGGGCTGTTATTTTGTAGTTGAAATATGTCTCCTCTTGCTTTTAGCTGTTTAAGGTCACATAGTGTCTTTGTTTGAAAGTTCACTGCACATCTGTTCATCGCATTAGGTGAACTGTGGAAACATGGGACATTTTTGCTTTCAGGAAACTTGCCCTGTTGAAAAGCCATTCATCACAAGTTAGACAGAATATTTTAGAAAATGGTTAGTGAATTGTTTAACAAATGCTGTATTGACAGATATATTTATTTGAAAACCTGTTAAAAATACATTAAATAGAACAGAGAGGCTGGGCTTTTGTGACCATTGTAAGATTATGAAGAAAGTGCAAACAGCTGCCACTCTGTTTATTGTCGAGCCGTGGCTGTCACTGCTAATTGTACATTTAACTGAATATTCTAACCTGATACTTTGCATTCCATTTACTTGAACAAATTTTTTTAGGAATCAGTGATTTACTTTGTTCTGTCTCTCTGAGGCCTTTCCAGTGAAAGCTCTGTAGTTTCTTGCTTCATACAGGACAGAGATCCTGGGTCAGGCTGAAACTCCTAATTACATTTCTTTTTAAATGCCTCGTATTGTCCTCTGGAATTCTTCCAGCTCTTTCATGAAGATAACCGCTTCTATTGTACACAACTTACCTTTGTGTCACCGTGGTGAATTATTGACTGTCTGGAAGCTAACATGTTCCCAGTTACGTCTGGTATGTAGAGGGCACTAACAAACCATTCCACGCATTTCTTTTCAGCATCGTTCCTATTAATATTGTACACATATGGTTATGATCAGAATTCTCCCCTGGTGTGGGTACTGATATTGAATCTTTATGAAGACCTATTATTCTGGTTGTTAATTTGTCTGTAAGTGGATGCCATGTAAATAGCATGTCTCAGTCAGGTTTGCTTGCTCCTAGGCCATAAGCAATGTCGAGAGCATTTTCATTTCTCCCTTTTTTCCTCTGGAATCGACGCCTCTCATAATGCTAACTCGCTGTGACTAGCCATTCCCATTTCATGCAGAGAGCTGTGCTGAAAAGCAGAATGGAAGAACATCAGAATTGCATTTTTCATGACCACTGGACTTCTCAAAGCACGTTACAGCCAGTGAAGTATTCTGAAGTGTAATCACTGCTTTTGTGTAGGAAATGATGATCTGATTGTAAGCTTAATTGAGTATTAATTGTTGACCAGGGCGTTTAAGATTGAGTATGGGAGTTGGGATGTCATGTGATGGCTGTACAGGACATTGCTTACGCCACTTTTATAATACTATGTTCAGCTTCCCAATCAGATCTGGAGTCAAGCAGGGCAGACCTCTCTTCCCTGCCTTGTTTGTGTTCTGTGGAGTCTCTTGCTGACTTCATCAGGAAGGATGCAAGCCTGAAAGGGGTGACTAGTCCAGGCAGCAGGAGTCTGCAAGTCAAAGCCTCCCTATACATGGATGACATCGCTGTTTGGATCCGCCATCGGTGCTCAGACTCGTGAGCATCTGCGACCAGTTCAAACTGATCCTTTCTCCCCTTCACTGTCAGGATAGATGACCTGAAGGTGCTAGAAATATGTTCGGAGGGACCAGGGCAAGTGCAAAATCTTGAGTGGAGCATATTGCCAAGGTAAGGCAGAAACTGGGCTTTTGGGAGCACTGTTCCCTCTCCATTGTGGGTAATCAGGAGTGAGATGCTCTGTCTGCCATGATACATGGCACAGGCCTGACCTATTCCCCGAACCTGCGCCTATGCAGCCACCCAAGCCTACTTGCACTTCATCTGGAGATCTAAAACGGGCCATGTCCACAGGGACACCATGTACAAACCTCTGGGTAAGGTTGGGAAGAACATTCCAGATGTCACCCTCATCCTGGTTGCCACCTTTGTGTGTGGCTGCACCAAGCTGTGCGTAGACCCTTGGTTGGAAAACACCAAACATCACTGTACTGAGGTTCTATCTGTCCCCGGCGTTGCAAAGGATGGACCTTGCTTGGTTGCCATGGAACCCTCCAAGTAATTGGACCCATTCCGTATCACCTCTCCTTTGTGAGAAATTTACGAAGAAAAGTGCCTTTTACCACAAATCCATCAGGAAGTTGTCAGCACGCAGCATCATCAAGTGCTGCAGGAAAAGGAGGTGTTGAATCCTGTCACATGGTTCGCTGAGCAGACTGCCAGTCATTTGGCCGAATGCCTCATTGCCAGAACTTTCCAACAGGCACCAAGGCATTGCTTGGCTGGTGGTGAGAGAAGCACGATCTGTAGGATCCTTCATGTACACCTGGACTCTCAACGCCTCCACACACTGCCCTCGAAGCAGCTGTAGGGTGGTGAGAGACTGTCACATATCTCCTGCTGGAATATGCCTTTGCAAAGGAGCTCTGGAGGGAGATGCAGTGGATTTTGTTGGAATTTGTCCTCAGCAGTTCTGTGACACACAACTCTCTGCCAAGTGGGCTAATCCCTGGGTCGCACATCAAGATAAGCATCAAGTGTCTCTGGAGGTCCATCAACTCGGTGAAAGACCTATTCTTTCATCTGCCCAAAACATGTTGGCCTTCCAGAGCAAGCAGCTAACCTGGACTGAATGTTGCAGACTGGCACATTCCAAAGTCCAGAACTACATACTGAGGGACGCACTAGAGTTGGGGGCAGCTGCTGCCAAGGGGCAGTGGGGAAAGACTGCTCTCTAAGGTCTTTCTGCTGAAATACACTGGAGGGCCATTCAGTTATCGGGCCCTCCTGATGCCCCAAATGCATGTAAATGTAGTCTTGTGTAAGTAAGAAAGTCTTGTGTTTTTGTTTGTTCTCAATATACAATGATTGTATAGAACTGAACTGCTCTCGTGACTGCGTATGCGTATCCAGATTTTTTTATGAATAAAGCATATTTTTGAAATAAAAAGGTAGATAATGCAATCTGTCCTGAAAAGATACACTGCTGCTTTTACCAGGCTTTAAGGTGCCCACCGCAAATTGTATGATGTAGGTGCGCTGCTCAACTTCCAATGCATTCATGAGGGCAGCTGGTCAGTTAGATGGAATTGAAAGCCCAGAGGTTAAGTTGCCCAAGCCAAACCCTGGCTACGTTGCAATGGCTTGGATCATCTTCCTGTCCACTGCTCACCCGATTTGTGGTGGAAACTGAGGTGGTAAAATTGCACAGATCAAAAAAACTCCTTTAATGGTGTTGCCTACGTGGAAATAAGCAGGAAGAACAGTGATATGATTACTCTTTCGTAACTGGAAAATTCTCAGCTTATTTCACAGGAGCAAAGTTTTCATTTCAGCTCTGCATATGTTGGAGAGCTGCAAAAAAAGAATTCGTTGAAACCCTAGGTTAAAGCATAGATGATATGGAGTTGGGGACTGAGTGTGGTGTGTCAAACTTGGCAGATGACGCTAAGGTGAGTGGTAGAGCAAAGTGTGCATAAGACACTGAAAGTCTGCAGAGGGATATAGATAGTCTAAGTGAGTGGGCAAGGGTCTGGCAGATGGAGTACAATGTTGATAAGTGTGAGGTCATCCATTTTGGTAGGAATAACATGCAAAATGGGCTATGTTTTAAATGGTAAAAAATTGCAGCATGCTGCTGTGCAGAGGGACTTGGGTGTCCTTGTGCAAGAATCACTAAAAATAGGATTGCAGGTGCAGCAGGTAATCGAAAAGGCAAATGGAATTTTGTCTGCAATTACTAGATGGATGGAATTTTAAAACAGGGAGGGTTTGCTGCAGCTGTATTAGGTCGTGTTGAGGCCACGCCTGGAGTACTGTGTGCAGTTTTGGTCTCCTTACTTGAGAAGGGATATACTAGCACTGGAGGGGGTGCAGAGGAGATTTACTCGGTTGATTCCAGAGTTGAGAGGGTTGGATTATGAGGAGAGATTGAGTAGACTGGGATTATACTCATTGGAATTCAGAAGAATGGAGGGGAGATCTTATAGAAACACATAAGATTATGAAGGGAATAGACAGGGTGGAGGCAGGGAGGTTGTTTCCACTAGCAGGTAAAACTAGGGCTAGAGGCCGTCACCTCAAAATAAAGGAAAACAGATGTAGGACTGAGGTTAGAAGGAACTTCTTCATCCAAAGGGTTGTGAATCTGTGGAATTCTCTGCCTAGTGAAGCGGTTGAAGCTACCTCATGGAATGTTTTTAAAGCAAGGCTAGATAAATTTTTGAACAGTAAAGGAATTAAGGGTTATAGTGAGCGGGTGGGTAAGTGGAGCTGAGTCTCAAAAAGATCAGCCATGATTTTATTGAATAGCGGGGCAGGCTCGAGGGGCCGGATGGCCTACTCCTGTTCCTAGTTCTTATGTTCTTATGTTTTTATATTCTAAACTTATTGCTATCGTAGCATACAAGTTAGTGATATTGCCTGCTTATTGTAATTCAGTTCATATCCCACTTCATGATTTTAAAATTGGCCAATGGCTCTGATGAAATACACTCCACTAACTGGTGCCAGGACGCACCACTGGACCCAGTATGTACCCAGTTTCATCTATTACTGAGTGCCCATTCAGACAGGATTCACATTTCTTGTTTTCACATCAGCGAAAGAGCTGGTATTAATCGAGGCTGGAGAACGGGCAAGCATCGGATTGAGGTTAGCCCATAGTTTTAATGACCCAGATTTTACTGCGGTAATGTAAACAAAGCTGTCAGCATTTGCTATCATTATTCCACAAAGACTAATAACAATTTAAGAGCTCAGAAATGCGTAAACTAACATGGAAATCTAGAAGTTGCAGTCAGCGAGTGTACACTGCTCTATAGAATGCCCGGCCAAGATTCCCACAAAGTGCAATGTCTCTTGGAATCATGGCTTGATGACAACTTTCTCTTTTGCACTATTAATCACCCGGTAAAATACCCCTGAAGTAATTTGCATATTGTTGAATGTGGTGTGACTGGACATTTAATGACATGCTGAGTTCATAATTACTGTTGAACGCTCCCACTGACCCAGAGAAGGTAATTTAACACTTATGGCATGTCAAACTTCTCCACAATGATAAACACAGAAGCTCATCTAAACATTACTTTATAGCTTGCCTTTAATTTGCTTTTGAATCTTAGTACTGGTAACATTTACCTCACCACCTTAAAATGTATATTAAACGATCTTTTACCTTTTTTTGTTTGCTATGAATGGATATATTCATGTGATGGAGGTGCTTGCTGTCAAGTGGGTTGGTTTAGCTCAGTTGGCTGGATGGCTGATTTGTGAAGCAGAATGATGCCAACAGTGTGGGTTTGATACCTTCACCAGGTGAGGATACCATGATGGTTCCCCCTCTCAACTTTACCCCCTTGCTTGAGGTGTGATGATCCTCAGAATGAAACCTCCTGAGAGGCTAATGAGAGGGCACTGCAGTGACTTTTACTTGTTGCAACTGCTGATGCTCACCTCGACCTGTCTCCTTGGCTTCATGCCAGATTTAAAAACTATATCGGCTAGAGGGGACGACCACAGAACAGAAGTGTGTTCATTCTTTGAGGGGCCTTTTTTTGAGGTCAGTGCCAAGACCCACTGATTTGCTGCTGGCCTGGACAAGGCTCAGGATTTGGCTGCTTTAGCCTGCTCTGCCTTTCAGTTAGATCCTGAGTGACCTTTCACCTTAACGCCATTTTCCCGTGCTCTATCCATATTCGTTGAACATGATGTCACTCTGATGATAATGTCTTCCTGTGCTGCATTTGTTGTTTGGGATGAATATAAATTATATCCTAATGCAGTCTAAACCGTACAATATTTTGCATAGGGCCTCTGATTGATCCTGTTGTAAATACCCATGAGCTTTTGTTCGCTAGTTTTAGGACACACACATGTTGTGTAAAAACCAAAGCTTTTAGTAAAGGGACCAATTAAAATTTCCAAAACCAGCTACTGAAATCTCAATTGTTCTGTTTCTTCCTATTGTTCAGTATCAGACAACCAAAAATGTGAGCTGAATTGCAGAGCCATTGGTTACAAGTTCTACGTGCGCCATGCCACTCAAGTCATAGATGGAACACCGTGCGAATCTGGATCTTTGAATATTTGTGTCAACGGAGAGTGCAAGGTAAGCCTGCAACCCCTCTGCTCAAATTGAATGTTGTTACAACTTCTTGTAGTGTTTCATGGTTGCAAAGTACCTTGGTTGCTGTGCTGAGAAGGTAAAATCAGGAACTTTCTGTTGCCATGCTAGAAGTCATTTTGGTGCATGTAAATAGGGCTTTTCTGCTGCGCGTTAACACAGGCTCGAGATTTCCTAACCAACCTGGTCAGAGACTTCTGAAGCAGATGATACTTGAACCCAAGTCTCCTAAAAACAGGGTCAGCCTGGTGTAGTGTAACCAGGGTTCATCCAGTGAGTGTAACCAGGGTTTTTACTGCATTCTGTAGTAATCTGTGGCAGACAGGGAACAGCTCCCGCGCATTCCCCACTCTTATTATGTTGAATGCAATAACTTCCACTTCTTGATTTAAGATTCAAATGCATAGGACAAAGAGTGAGCCAGTACAAAATAGTTCTGAGCAGTGGATGTCTGTATCTTTTTCCCAGTCCATGTTTCTGACGGACCGTCTTTCCTCAGATTCATCCTTTCTCACAGGCTAAGCCCTGGCTAACCGGGAAACTCTTGGTGAAATTGGACATTTGGTTTGGTTGCTGGTCGGAGCTAAATTTCTCACCTGAGTTCCTCTGCCTCACATTCCTGTCAGTTGACCCCAGTACTCGCAAATATTACCCATGTTAATCAGATGGAGGAAGTATTTACTTTGAACCAGTGACTTTTTTTGCCATCTGCCATTGCTATGGGTCTGACCATTCGATTACATGTTTCAGTTTTCGACCTTGAATGGGGAAGCAAATAAGTACTACAAATTATGTGCAATTAAAAGATCAAGAAACTTATGTATTGTAATTTTGCAAATTAGTTTACATGTATAATGATTTTAATTGTGATACATTCTCTGCTGTGGACTACAAATTTCAATCCTTGCATTAGAGATGCATTCTTGCTCCAAATTTCATTGAATAATGAAAACCAAATCTGCCGTGGAAAATAGATGGCGATACCAATGAAATTTTTGGCGCCTGAATGTGTTTGCTTATGTTTGTAAAGTGAATAACAAAATTCAGAGTATATAAAGAGTTTGAAAGCACGGAGTACTGATGCAGTGTACCGTGTTAATGCCAGAAACCCCAGTAAGAATTGGGTTGCTGTGCAATATATGGTGCTGCCGGGCAACAGGCTAGTCATATCTCCTGCTCACCTGGACCGGAAACTTCCCATGCTGTGCGAATGTCAAATTAGTGTTTGCTGCCAACAAGGTGAGTGTCTGATTTTATTCACTGTTGACGTTTAGCTCTTTAAATCACTGAAATAAGCAGGTAGATCCAGATGTAACAAGGGGGTGTGGTTTTCTTTGACAGATATATTTTCTCATTGTCCAGAACTTGTAGTTTGAAACAGATGGCTAGTCGCTGTTTGCCGACGATAATGGTGAGTTTAAAAAGTAGAACAGAACGGATGAACTATTCAGTGCTGACTCTCTTTTTGGTTGTTCATGCCATTAGCACCTCAGGGTTGATCTTGCGTTGTGGAGCTCCTCAGAATAGAGGTGCCCGTTGGGAGTGGATCTCAAGAAATTGTGAGCTGCATTCCTTTGTTTTTCAAAAGTGTGCTCTCTCTGTGCACCTCTCCCCACTGTCAATGCCAGATTGTGGAAGCAGCCATGCTGTTCTTGAACCTTAAGCCATCACTCACGGGATGCTTTCTCCATAGCCCACTGGGCCTCCCAAGACCAATTATTGTAAAACAGAGATGGAATCTGAGAATCTCTTCAGACTGGTTAATTCTTCCCTGAATAAACCAAAACAACGATTTTAACATGGACATTGACACTGCAATCCTCTGGGACGCCTGCACCATCGGATATTGTGTAGTGTGTCAGACCTTTGCTCATCCTGCTTCTGTTATCTAGATATGTATTGCTTCGATGAGTCTTCTAGCTGTTCCACGCAAGTTAATATTTCCTGCATTTGTTAGTTTCAAGAAAATGCTTTCTTTCATGCTTTGAAAGGAGTGCTAGGAATAGAATATTTGAGCTGAAGTGAATTCCATGGAATTTCATCTGGGTTTTGTTTCTTTGGCTGTGATTGAGTTGCTGTAGTAATGAACTATATCATCCAGCTACAAAACTGGTTAGTTGCAGGCATAACTAGAGAGAGAGGGATTAAATCTGATGGTGATGGATACAAGTGGATACAAAATAGACAAGCAGTTGAAACAGGCAAACACTATAGGAAGGAAGGCAGGTTGGGGTAGTGGAAACACCACCATTGAAAGGACAGATGAAACTGCTGAAGACACAACTTTACCCCAGCGGAATCAATTGCTGTTTCCAAGTGGCTCCCAAATTCCTGAAGTAAACATTGAAGACGATTTTTGCATTTATATTTTAAATGCAGTTACGGCTTAGGTCTCCCCGTTTTGGAGCATCTAAGCCTGGCTAGATATCAATTCTGGGTGTAGTTTTCCCAGGGCCCTTTTCACAATAATCAAGTAACTGTGATAATATTTACCACCCAAAAAGTATTTTGAACAGAGGCAAAGGCTAAAGCGACATAGGTTTGAATTGGATAAATATTTGGAAAAGTCTTTCTGAAAGGTCAGTGTAAATTAGTACAGTGGAATAAAGGACAAAGCAAAAATCTACTTTGACAGTATTTGGCATAGATTAACATTTAGTTCACTACTTATTTTGGTATTTCTTGTCATTGATACAGTTTTGGCAGAACAGTCTTTAGTACTGTAAAATAATTGGTCTATTTTGACTCTGTGCAGTGTTTGACAGTACAGGTTTGGCTCTGTGTAATGTTGAGCACACCATACTTGACATTAGTCATTTTATAGTTTGAATGTTTAACTTGTGAATGCGAACTCGATTATATTTTTATAAACTATCAGAGAGCTGGACCTTATGTTTACTTTTTATTACAATGTAAATAGTCTCTTTCATTTTTACAGCTAGATATGATGCAAATCAATGCCTACACATGTCATAGTTTCATGCATATATCTACACTGCCTGCTACAGGGTAATAATTAGAGCAGCAAGTATGCACGTGCGCAGACACAATGGCAATCTAACGGACAGGACCCATGCACATACTTAGTGATGCTCCAATAATGTTTGTGTTGACAGCATCAAAAATAATACAAGTGGAGAACATAGCTGGTGTTCTTTACAGCCAGCCCTTTCATTTTGCTCATGTTTCTTGGCTTTTGTTAGTCAAGCACTTGGGTCCCACCACACTTGGGGCCCAACAAAACGCCAGCCTTCACAGGAAGGCAGCAGCCCTGCACTGGCTGTTGGTATCTTGCTTTATGCCCACCTGCTGCTTTGGAAAGCACACACTAGGCACCGAAAATATTTAGCCATGCTGTCGTTGTATCAAAATGCAATGCCAGCTCAATCAAGTACAGACATGCTTAGAGCCGAACAACCTACCGCTCTGTGGGGCTGGATGAACACAGCAGGCCAAGCAGCATCTTAGGAGTACAAAAGCTGATGTTTCGAAGGGTCTAGGCTTGAAACTTCAGCTTTTGTGCTCCTGAGATGCTGCTTGGCCTGCTGTGTTCATCCAGCTCCACACTTTGTTATCTTGGATTCTCCAGCATCTGCAGTTCCCATTATCTCTGAACCTACCGCTCTGTGATGGGACCACAATGCCTAATAGTTTCTGTGAAAATCAAGGATCCATTTTTGATCAGAGGAATGCACACTACTCCTGTTGTTGAGAATATCCCATCAGGTATCATATTCTGTCTCCAAGGCAACTTGTTTCAACAGGTTCAAATTGAACGTTTCTTTAGGGAATGTAAATAAATCACATCTGCAATAAAGTAAAGGGTCTTAGTTGTGGGTATCACACAAAAAGTCTTTGATGTTATACAGTGAATGTTAATCCCTTATATCACCAAGAATTGCTTAACTATCTAGAAATCTCTGAAGAGCTTGCAAGGTTCCTTGAGTCATAGAGTCGTACAGCATGGAAACAGACCCTTCGGTCCAACTAGTCCAGGTTGACCATGTTTCCAACTAAACAAGTTCCACCTGCTTGTATTTGGCCCATTTCCCTCTAAACCTTTCCCATTCATAAACTTACCCAAATATCTTTTAAACATTGTAACTGTATTGGCATCCACTACATCCTCTGGCAGTTCAGTCTACGTCCAAAATTTGCCCTTCATGTCCTTTTTAAATTTTCCTCCTCTCGCCTTAAAAATATGCCCCTGAGATTTGAAATCCTCCACTTTAGGGAAAGGACCTTTGCTGTTCGCCTTATCTGTGCCCCTCATGACCTTATAAACTTCTATAACGTCATGCCTCAATCTCCTACACTCCAGTGAATAAAGTCTAATTTGTGCTTCAGTTTTGATTAAATGATAATTTTCGTGATCCCACACTGTCATTTGAGTAACCACATCTGATGGGGGTGATGAGATAAAAGCGGGTCGTGCAAGATTGTAGACCATGCTCTCTGATTAATACTTCTTTTAAGGATAGCCTTTTGTTAGAATTATATGATCAGGGATTTATCCTTTAATCCTTCTGAATATGAAAACTAAAATTAACTCAATGTCATGGAAAGTTAAAGAACATTTAATAAATGAGTGATGTACAGAGCAATGATTCAAAAGATAAAGCTAAGCAGAAATTAAAAGTTGACTCTTTTTGAACAATGTGATTTATAATGCTGAACAATAGCTAAAGTAACTAGTACTATCTTAAAGATCTGGCTAAAATGTTCCAGTTATTTATTAATCAACAGGACATAGCAAATGCCTGGATAAGAAAGTATAAAGTTTAGATAAGGGAATTAAGCTCCAGTTAGATACACAAAAATGCCAAAATCAGAGAATCCCAACAGAAATATGTGTAAAGAATGCCTTTTGGCCCATCATAATTCACATACCTAGCAAATCTTCACTGTAACTTGCAGTTCTGTCTTATATATAATGTAGCATGATGGTTCAGTGGCTAGCACAGTGCAGGGATCTGGTTTTGATTCCACCCACAAGTGACTGTCTGTGTGGAGTTTGCATGTTCTCCTCGTGTCTACGTGGGTTTCCTCCAGGTGCTCTGGTTTCCTCCTACAGTCCAAAGATTTTAGGTGGATTGGCCATGCTAAATTGCTCAAAGTGTTCAGGGATGTGCAGGCTAGAATGGATAGGCCTTGGGAAATGTAGGGTTACAGGGATAGAGTGGAATGCTCTTTGAAAGGATGGTGCGGACTCAGTAGGTTGAATAGTCTGCTTTCACACTCTAGGGATCCTATGATGTATTGGTTTTAAAACAATTCTAGAAATTCCATTCTTCTGTCTGAAGAAACAGTTTCCTAGTAACAAATTCAAAGTTTATTTTCACTTGTCTCTGTCTGTCTCTACTTGTTTGGAATTCCTTTAATGTGGAAACAGGACATTCAGCCCATTGAGTCCACAATGCTTCTCCAAAGAGCATCCCACTCCCTTCCCTATCTCTGTAACCCTGCATTTCCCGTGGATAACCCACCTAGCCTGCACACTATGGGCAATTTTGTATGACCAATCCATCTAACCTGCATGTCTTTGGACTGTGGGAGGAAACTGGAGCACCCATAAGAAACCCACGCAGACACT
The DNA here is from genome assembly GCF_030684315.1 of Stegostoma tigrinum. Lineage (NCBI taxonomy): Eukaryota > Metazoa > Chordata > Chondrichthyes > Orectolobiformes > Stegostomatidae > Stegostoma > Stegostoma tigrinum. The sequence goes on from NC_081354.1 coordinate 16,131,190, forward strand.
CCACACAGAGTGGGAGAGTGGAATCGAACATGGGCGTCCTACATCTGATATTTAAAGTAATATTCCAGGTTTACTTCTTTGATTTCCTCACATAATTGTAACATCACCTTTTTAAGATTATATTTCAAGGCTGAAGAAAAGATTCTCCTCACAACTCAGACCCTTAATACCATGTATCTGTATTGCAGCTCTTCTGTGAACTTCTTCCAATGCACTAAATGTCTCCCATGCTTCCTAGTGACCAGAACAAAGTACAGTATTTAAAGAATGTCCTGACCAGAGGGCAGGACAATTTGCTCCCAGCCTCATCAGATGTGCATTGTACAGCTTTACACATGTTCCACAGATGTATTCTTATTTGTATGTGAAATATGGAATTCACTGACTAAGCCAGCATTTATTCCTATCTGTAATCTTCTTTGTGAAGATGATGGAGACCTCCCTACTTGAATCGCTGCAGTGCATGTGGTGGAGGTACACTACAGTACTGTGAGGAAGGGAGTTCCAGGATTCTAACCCAGCCCCAATGAAAGAACAGTGACATAGTTCCAGTCAGGAGGGTGAATGGCTTGGAGAGGAAATTGATGATGATGGTGTTCCCATGCATCTGCTATGCTACGTAATAGTTGTTATGGGTTTGAAAGGTACTCTTGAAGGAAATTGGGTGAGTTGCAGCAGTGTCTCTTTAGGTGGTGCACACTGAGGTCACTGCGCATTGCTGGCTACTGGAGTGAATGTTTAGTGTAGTGGATTGGATGCCAATCGAGCAGACTTGCCTGACTGTAAAAATTCTTGAGTGCAGTTTTCCAGACAATTGGGAAGTGCTGCATCGCGCTCCTGGCTTGTGCCTTCTAGATGGTGGACAGACTTTGAGGAGTTGGGAGGCGAATTATTCCCTGCAGGATTCCTAACTTCTGAGTTTCTCTTTCAGCTGCATTATTTTTGTAGAACGTAGAACATAGAACATTACAGCACAGTACAGGCCCTTCGGCCCTTGATGTTGTGCCGACCTGTCATACCGATCTCAAGCCCATCTAACCTACACTATTCCATGTACGTCCATATGCTTGTCCAATGACGACTTAAATGTACCTAAAGTTGGCGAATCTACTACCATTGCAAGCAAAGCGTTCCATTCCCTTACTACTCTCTGAGTAAAGAAACTACCTCTGACATCTGTCCTATATCTTTCACCCCTCAATTTAAAGCTATGCCCCCTCGTGCTCGCCGTCACCATCCTAGAAAAAAGGCTCTCCCTGTCCACCCTATCTAATCCTCTGATTATTTTATATGTCTCAATTAAGTCACCTCTGAACCTTCTTCTCTCTAATGAAAACAGCCTCAAGCCTTTCCTCGTAAGACCTTCCCTCCATACCAGGCAACATCCTAGTAAATCTCCTCTGCACCCTTTCCAAAGCTTCCACATCCTTCTTATAATGCGGTGACCAGAACTGTACACAATACTCCAAGTGCGGCCGCACCAGAGTTTTGTACAGCTGCAGCATAACCTCTTGGTTCTGGAACTTGATCCCTCTATTAATATAAGCTAAATCACTGTATGCCTTCTTAACAGCCCTGTGAACCTGGGTGGCAACTTTCAAGGATCTGTATACACGGACACCGAGATCTCTCTGCTCATCCACACTACCAAGAATCTTACCATTAGCCCAGTACTTTGCCTTCTGGTTACTCCTACCAAAGTGCATTACCTCACACTTGTCTGCATTAAACTCCATTTGCCACCTCTCAGCCCAGCTCTGCAGCTTATCTATGTCTCTCTGCAACCTACAGCATCCTTCACTATCCACAACTCCACCGACCTTAGTGTCGTATGGCTAGTCTAATTCAGTTTCTGGTCAATGGTAATTCCTAGAATGTTGCTAGTGAGTGATTTAATGAGTGTAATTCTATTGAATGTCAAGGGACAATAGCCTGATTCTCCCTTGTGGGAGATGTTCATTGCCTGCCTCACATGTTACTTGGATGTTGCCCAGGGCTTTCTACCTTTAGACATGAATTGCTTCAGTAACTGAAGATTCCCAAATCATGCTGAACATTGCACAATCAGTGAACATCCCATCTCTTACCTTACAATAGAGGAAAGGTCATTGATGAAGCAGTTAAAGATGGTTGGACCTAGGACACTAGCTAAAGGAACTTGTATAATTAGGTATTGAGAATAAGATTTCAGACCTCAACAAAGCACAACCATGAATTTCCTTGTGTGGAAATAACTCCAGCCAGTGGAGATTTTCCCCTGATTCTTATTGACTTCAGTTTAGTTTAAGACTACATGATGCCATCCTGTGTTCGATGTTGCCTTGATGTCAGAGGTAGTTCGCACCTCACCCGATAGAATTGAAAGTGAGCATCAGGTATAGCTTATAGGTGCGTAAGCGCCACTTGATAGCGCCACCGATGACACCTTCCAACACATTGCTCATGATCAAGAGTACATTGGGTCGGGTTACATTTGTCCAGTTTTCGTGGATAGGACAAGTCTGGCCAATTGCCAGATAGAGGCTGTTGTATGAACAGTTTGGTTTGGCACACAGCTATTTCTGGAGCACAGGTCTTCAGTACTATTGCTTGAATGTTGTCAGTGCCTACAGTCTTCACAATATCCAATGCCTTCAGCAGTTTCTTAATATCATATTTTTCAATCTTGTCTTATATTGATCTGTTGGGTTTCCCCACCGTTGAGAATGGGATATATCTGTAGAGCCTTCTGCTCATGGGACTTGTTTAATTGGCCACCCCTGTTGAATGTTACAGAATTTAAATCTGACTCATGGGCTATGGGATCTCTTAGCTCTCTTTATCAAATGCTGCTTCTGTTGTTTGGTATGCAAGTAGCCTTGTGTTGTAGCTTTACCAGGGTATACCCACTGCTGCTCTTGGCATGCCTCTCCATTCAACCAGGATTGTTCCCCTACATTAATAAGAGCACTTAAAAAAATTTGTGGCCAGGTCTTTGTGAATCCAGCCTTAATCCTGGGTGGGTGTTGCTCCTGTCACTAGGCATTTCTGATTCAATTCTTCACTTTTCCAATGAGAGCTCAGTGAATGGGAATAACCGAGCTTGGGTCTTACAGCTCCTGCCATGCTGTGTTTTCAGGGTGAGGACTGGAAAAACATTTATTTATTTCAACGGGCCTGCCCACTGCTTTACCTGTGATCTGTTCCCATACGCTGGCTGTCAATACATTATCCAATAGCTCGCCCATCCTGAAGTCTGTTGACAGCATTAAGACCCCCAATTTACTTCCATTGCCACCAAGTGACATGTGTCAGGACTATTTTGTTTTTCAGTGTTTACTGAAAGGGCTGGAAAACAGGACAATGTGCATCATTTTGTGGGAGCAGTTTCCTGTGTGAATTGGGCTCTATCACCCTGACACTCTCCCTGCAAGATGCTAAACCCCTTTGATCCTTCCTCTTCACCTCCAAAGCCCAGCTGGAACCTTTTCCCTAGGGTGCATGAAATGTTCCTGCCCTCAAAGCTTGAGGCATACCTGATCCATGACTCTATCTTGGATCTCTGTGTGCCTTTGACAGCCGAGTTACTAGAAAACCTGTCCAGGAGCGATGTAAGTTCAGCCCTGAGCTTGTTCAGGCTGCACTGAGTGTGTTATCAGTGTGGAGCAAACCTTTAAAAATCAATCAGTTTTGTGTATGTGTAGAATACACAGTCGCTTCCCCACCTGGTAACATCCATTTCTCAGTGTGGGATTCCTATTCCCCAGCACCAACCCCTCTTTTGAGAAGGCCCACATTTAAACAGCCTGCATCCTCTTTCCTCTATCAAGTCACTCTGGAATCCCCAACCGTACTTCAGATTCCCACAATAATGAAGGAACTAGACTAATTCCAGCTAATCTGACAGATCCTCAATCATTAAAGTCTGGATACATATTCTTCATTTGACTCTCACGTAGACATCTAAAATACAGAAGTCCTTCGAAGCCTTAAAATGTAAGTAGACTCGCAATGATACTTGAAAGCCTCGCCCTGATAATTTCCTGTTTGTCTGCAGGCAAAGAAAGTCATTGATAGAACAAATTTTCACCACTGCAACACCACCTACAAACAGGTGATTTGGGCTTTAATGCATGGTTTCAGGTGAAGTGAAGGTATACTTTATCTGGTGTGCTTCAGCTTTGTAAGTCCCCTGAAAAAGCCACTATCTGAATTCTTTTGCAATGTTTCACCCCTGTTGCACTGTGCACATTCGCATAGCATACCAAACTCCCCCATCTGTTTGAGGTTATTATTCTGATTCTGGCGATTAAGTGAAGATTTTAAATCTTCAGGGGTTGTCAAGATAATCTCCACTGTGGACCTTTACATTATTTCCAAACAATACTGGTGAATTTATGTCATTATCTCAATCAGCCCTGCGTTGATCCATAAAACAGATGGGTGATGGGTTTAACAAACAAACTAACTCTTTTGTCCCGTTCTCATGGTAAGCAGGCCTGAGGGAACATTATACTTTTTGTTTGTTACCAACTCACTCAGCATGCTGGGTAAGCCCGCTTGCATATGCATCACTCCAGTCTACAGATTCCATTGTTATAAATATGTAACTGGACTCCAAATTCCTGTACAGGCCCTAACTGTAAAATTGGAAGAATGGTCTCCCATTGTGAATAAATGGGTTAAAATTGGAAAAATCTCCCTTTCATTAAGCTGTTCCTGTCTCTTATATGTGGCTTCTTCCTGTAAATGAATGCAAAACTTAGCTAAATTAGAACTGGAAGGTGCAGACTTTGTGGTAACCAAGAGTCTGGTTTATCTGTCAACTTGTGTAAACTAGTAAATTGTTGTGTAAAGGTAATTTTGCTGGCAGTTCGTTTGGTTATTGCATGATTTATGGAATGTGTCACATTGGAAATATGTTGAACAAAGTCCATCCAAATACCAAAGAGCTAGAGATTGACTGTTCTGCATCCTACCTCCAAATTAAGAATGAACTCTCAGCAGCATTGATGTTAGAAATAGGCAAAGTCTGGATGCTCTTCCTTTGACAGTCGTCTGTATTCTTAACTCCTTCATGTTCCCTGGGATCCATGGCTGTGACTTTTTCTACACCCTCTGGGAAAGGCTTAGACCATAAGATGTAGGAGCTGAATTAGCCTATTTGGTGCATCAAGTCAGTTCTGCCGTTTGATCATGTCTGATATACTATTCTCCTGCCTTCTCCCCATAATCCTTAATAATCAAGAACGTATCTGCCTCTGTCTTAAAGACACTTAATGGCTTGACCTCCACAGCACCAATGAGTTTGACAGACTCACCACCCTCTGCAGAAGAAATTCCTTCTCATCTCAGTTCTGGTCCCTTTACTCTGAGGCAGCGTCCTTTGGTCCTCGACTCTGATACTAGTGGAAACATATTCTTTAAGTCCTCTGTATCCAGGCCTCTCAGTATTCTGTAAGTATCAATCAGATTCTCTCCTTGTCCTTCTAAACTCCATCAAGGACAGACTTGGAGGCCTCAACCACTCCTTGCTACGGACCTGACAAGAAGGTGTTGTGCAACTTCAAAGGGCGAAACTTTTATATGTCATATTTGATGCTGCATTCAGTGATTCTGTATTAAAAAGTGACAAGTCTGGAATGGATTGAGTTCACCCCGCGATCAACCTTCCTTAGCTGTTAATAGTCCTTTTCCCACCAGCCTTGACATTCAGCTGCCAGTCCACACAAAGGATGGCTTACAATGTAGCCATAAGTGCTGTTTGATCTGGGAACTTTTCATTGATCCCATATATCGGGATTGCCTTTGGAAGAGGTTAGCAGCAGGCACAATTCCAATCCAATTATCAATCCCAAACCTCTGACAAATTTATGTGTCAATAAGTGAACTTCTGGAATCATTTTTTGGTGACCGTTTTGACTTGCTTGTTACATTGTGTCACTCGTGTTGTTCTGCAGACATTTCATTACCATGCTTGGTAACATCCTCAGTGCAGCCTCTGATCAAGCATCGGTGTGTTTTCCAGCCTGGGTTTTAAACTCTGTGGTCCGTTGAGATGGATTGCCTCACTTCTGGTTTTCATTTGTAGTGGAGTGTATATGGGGTCGAGTTCTATGTGTTTATTAATGGCTTTCTTTGTGGAGTGCCGGGTTTCTAGGAATTTCCGTGCTTGTCTCCAATTAGCTTGTCCCAGGATTTTGGTGTTGTCCCATCGAATTGGTGGTTCTCCTTATCCATGTGGATACTCGCTCACCTCAATCCTCAGAGGCTGCACTGAGGATGTTACCCAGCATGGTAATGAAACATATGCGAAACAAGAAACCAGTTCGGCGAGGCAACCAACCTCAACAACCTTAACACCCACAACCTGAGCTATGAATCTACTCCAAAACCTTAGAGAGTTTGAACACATTAGCTTTGAATCAGATGAATTGTTTTTGTAAATCAGGCAGCTCAACTGTTGTATAACTTGATTGTAGACACAGTCCCCATCCTTGCATCCTTTATCATCAGCTTCCTGCATAAATTATGGCTCTTTTGTTACTTGAGGTGGATACAATGAACAATTTTACCTAACTTTTCTGACTTAAATTATTACTGATGGTAAGTTGAGACGTCTAGCATCAGCCGGTACTTATTGCTTAGGCCAAATGGTTGTGAACACATTCATCATTTTTCTTCTGTCTTGATCCTGGAAGTCTTTCTCCACACATTGGTTCAAAACTTGCCCCCTGGTTATCAAACCTTTCCCTCCTTCTTGGGTGCTGTCACTTTGAAGTATATTTAAAGCAGCTGGAAACTTTGAAAGAAGCTTTAATTTAAAACAGGCTGTGACATATCTTGAAAAATGGTTGAGAGTATGCAAGTGTTCTTTAGAAATCAAGTGTTGCCTGAAGGGATTGAAAAGAAGATGGATGACACTTTTATTTTTGCAGACAAAGGGTTGTTAAACAAAGTTTAACAGAAACTTGGCGCCTACCAGTGGATCAGTACAACCTGTCCTTTAATAAATCACCTTGTGGCTTAATGCTAATCTATGAAAATTATATTAACCCATTTGATTTTGGAGACAAACAAAACTTAACATTGTACATTGGGATGTAATGAATCTCTATTTCTCATGGACACAGAGAAACATCTTATGATCTGGCTTTGTTGAACACTACAGTAAAACTACGAATTCTGTTTTTTAACCAAAAGTTAAATTACTCTGCTACACAGAAAATGACCACCGTGTACAGTCTGTTTGTGCAAGTCAATAAATTAGCTTTGCTCAGGCAGCAGAAAGTATCTTGCAAAAGCTGCTTTTTTTAAACATTGGGGTTGAAAAAAGATGTCCAGTTCTGATCAGAGGTATCAATTCTAGAATAAAGATGAGTTTGTTGTTGTGAATATTAGTCAGGAAACAAGTAATTAAGTTTGTAAATTCTCATGTGCCTATTGAATGACTTAAAGAAAAGTCTGAGCAGAAACAACTAGCATTGAATAGAAAAGGCAAAATACAATCTAACATGGGCTTTTTCCAGCACGGTTAATCTCATGTAAAGGATCTACAAGGTCCTTAATGATAAGTGATGTACAATTTGCTGTTAGCTATTTAACCTTATACTCCACAAATTTATCCATATCTTCCCAGGGCTGGCATGTCCATGTTCTCAGCAGCTGAGAAACGATCACGTCTTAAACAGCATTTCATTTTTTAATTGAACTTTTGGACAATAATTGGTTAAAATATTTCAATACCTCAATGAGTAATCTCTCAGTAATCAGTTCTTGGGAGTCCTGTATAGAATCTTACTCCCCTAACCCCATCAAATATCTTCTGATGCACCTCTCACTCCTTCAGGTGAGTTCCTATTTATGCCTTTGAATATATCCCTAATTCCACCCTATTGTAAGTGTTCCTACCTCCAGCTCATTCAGTTTTGATCCTGCTTCATCAGATATAATTATATTCTATCCCTCCATACACATTCGTAATACAGAGCTCATGTTTTCTACAACAACTGCCAGTTTATCCTTGTGTTAATGTTTATTGCCGTCTGCTTTCTCAGTCATGGTGCAATATTCCATAGATTAATTAGAAAGCTGATTTAAGTGCATGTAAAAATATATAATGCAATGATTTAATCTGGGGTAAACTTAGCCAATTTAACCCCTCGGAACAGATTCTGAGGTTTAAATGTTTATTGCTAGGATCAGTTCAGATTGGAAGCAAACTAAACCAAAATACATTTAACCTCAAACCATGCTTCAAAAGGACATTAGATAATTACTTGAAAAGATTATTTAAGATAATTTAGGATTGGACAGGCAGAAAATTGAGCTGTTAGAGGAATTGGAAATTAAAGCTTCTGTTTATCAGATTTTTCTTTCTGCGTCAAATGGTTTCCGTGTAATTCACACCAAGCTCTTGTTCAATATGCATTGATTAAAAAAGTAGGAAAAGGCTTTGTGAGATTTTCAACTGTCTTATTGTCAAACTATAGTTCAGTAGAAACACCAGTTTTTACTGTTCCCTTATCGATCCTTTACCTGCTCACAAACTCACTTCCTCACTGCGGAAGAACCCAGCTTCTTCCATTTTAATCAACCTGTTCAAAGATGTTATGACGCACCTTTGCAGCAGTTGGTCCCTGAACTTTGGCCTCCTGGCCCAGAGGTAGTGACACCACCACTGTGTTTCAACGTTCCAAAGCCCATTGAGCATCATTTGCTGTCAATCAGTTCTGGAGCAGTTCTGATTTACCCTTAATGGAGCCTGCATTGCTAACACTGTCACAATTAGCCTTGTAGAATCTGATAAACATACTTCTGTAGTCAATGATGAAACAATGACCCCAAAGTCTCCCTGACCATTCTACCTCCCTTCTGAGCCCATCCTGTTGAGATTTTGTGTTTGGCTTGTTACGAACTAGACTGATGCACCTATCCCTAGCGGATGTGATGAGTTGACAATACTCAGCAGATCAATTGGCATCTGTAGAGGAGAAAAGGCTGGTTAAAATAGTTTTGGTGAACAGCCTTTCATTGGAGCTGACGACTGAAAGATAAATGGATCATTCATAAGTTTTTTAAAAATTGAGCTGAAGTAGAGTGAAGAGTGGTGGGAGAGAATCAACAGGAATGCCAATCATGGAATCCCTGCAGTGTGGAAGCAGGCCATTAAGCTCACAACAATGCTTCAAAGTGCGTCCCACCAAGACCCTACTCCTGTAACCCCACATTTCCCATGCTTAATTCACTTAGCCTGCACATCAGTGGACACTATGGACAATTTAGCATGGCCAATCCAACCAACCCACACATCTTTGGACTGTGAGAGGAGTACTCAGAGGAAACACATATGGAGAATGTGCAAACTCCACGTAGACAGTCACTCTTGAGTGGAATCCAACCCTGGTCAATGGCGCTGTGAGGCAGCGGTGCAAACCATTGAGCCACCGTGCTGCCCATCGAAGGGTGAACATGTTGGTCAAGTTACTGAAGAGAATACTGACGTGAATGTTCATCAAGAGGTTGGAAAGAGACAGCCGATCGGTAAAGGAATCTTCAAATACTGAACAAGGGTGGAGAAACACTGAAATGGCTGAGATGGCTCAAACAATGACAAATTTAGGGTCAAAGCTCCACAGGGCTGAATTTTATGGCCCCTGCCAGACAGGTTTCTTGCCTGGTGGGCACATATAATAGGAGGGGTGCAAGCCTACCATCTGCCGCCACCCCCAGCTGCCCCCAGGAATACAGTATATGGACCAGTGCCAAAGCCAGCAGCCCACCCACTGTTTTAAATAAGCACTTTTAGTCAATTGAGCTTGTCCCACATCAGTTGACCTAAATATTTTATTGGCCACAATATAGTTGTTGTGGAGAGGTGGGCAGGACTGAGCAGTGTGTTTTTTAAACATGATGTAGAAAGGTGGTAGGAAGAGAAATGATATGTCCTTACTGGGGTGCCCTGTGCGCGCACACATGCCAAGATATCACCCTCTATTTTGTTCCGCCTCACCTTGAAATCCTGCCAAATCTACTGCCTTTTCCAAACTCTGTGTCCTTAAACTGCTTGATCCTTTCCTACCACGAGAAACAAGGGACAGAGCTGGTCCCGGGATCCTATGGAGTTCTCAGCTGGACCTGTTTGTATTCCTGGCGGTCCCAGCAGATGTTGGGCACTGCTGGGACTGGTGGAGTTGTTATCATTCAGATTGGCATGCTCACCAAGAAATGGATGTCCCAGAGTTTGCCTGTTTAGCCTTTGAGCAATATCACCCCTCCCCCCCGCCTCCCATGACATCCAGCCCATTGAGAAAACACCTTCAGTGGTACAAACGTGTTTACTTGAGAGAGAGGATGGCTGAAAAGCTTTCAATAAAGCTATGTCAGGAGATGAGGAGAGTTCCTCAAGAAAAATCTGCATCACTGTACATCACAAATGGGTCAGGAAACAATGGAGGTGTAGGCATTGTGATAGCTCGTGTAATTTGGGGTTGATAGGCTCATAGTTTGTCTGGGGATGATGGGCCCTTTATGGATTAGGTTTCTGTGAAGCATGATTTCTGTAGCCAGCTATTTGCTTCCATAGCTGATCATGTGAGAGATAAAACAATAGAGAGAAGAAGGGTTAACAAAAAGCTAATTATTGGTGTGAGCAGGTTCCTCAGATCTGGGGTCTTAGGGTTTTAGGTATGAGTTTAGAACAAGCTTAGCCTATGAAACGTCTCTTTCAAATCGGGTTCAGCTGAAATTTTGGCTACAAGAGTTGAAAACTCCTGTTAACTGAATGACTCCTGTTGTGAATTGAAACTGTAGGATAGCCAAGCTGAGTAGAGACATTTTTTGATGCAAGACTCCAGAAATAAAGAATATTAAAATCAGGGGACTTCTGATCAAAATGGATATGAACTAGCACCATCTGAAATGAAGTGGGAGACAATAACCATGAGAAGATTGAAGGTGATTTGAGGGGATAGCCTGCTGGAAATAAGCACAGTCTAAGAAATCTCAATCTTCACAGGAAACCTTGAAGCAGTATTCAGACTTTCCGAGAAGTACCTGACTGAAGTTATGTAAATCAAAATGGGGTGGAAGGAAATTTGAGTTACACACTTTGATTTAGAGCATTTATAATTTTATTTCTTGTGCTTTAGACATCTTTAACATAGCCATTTAACTTGACTATTTAAGTTATAAATCCAGTTATTAGTATTAATGTTCTTTGATTTTGGTTCAGTAGAAGTATTTTTAAACGGTGAATTTTTTGGCTGCATTCTTTAGGTGCATACCTGGATTTTCAAACTTTGTTCTGAAGAAGAGTCAATGGACCCGAAACATTTCTCCCAAACCCCCCCAGATGCTACCAGACCTGCTGAATATAAGTAAAATACTGCTGAAACAAATATCAAAAGTTCTCTAATACTTATTCACTAAAGACTTTATGTGTCCAGGAAGTGACATTACCCAGAGACTGGCAGCCTCCCAGAAAATGTTATCATGAGAAAGCATGAAGAACACAAACTAAGAGCCATACGATGTATGTGGTCGTGTCAGTGCAAAAGCATCCCGTGCAGATGCATGCCTGTCCCTGCAGAGTGACAGAGTTGAAGTACACAAGTTGTGTGTGTCCATCAGCTTCAAAGTAGAGAGTTGAAAGCCTCTACTGAGTTGATCTGAGAGTAGGCGTAATGATGTGTTGAGGCTGATTGTTCTGTCATCCCAAGGTACATGGATGAAAGGTCAACAAGGTTGGAGTTGTGCCAAAGAAACAGTGACCTGTTGGCTGGGCTGGCCATTCAGGACACCCACCTTGTTTTACCTAGTAGGTTTTTGCATTGGCTAATTTCTCGGTAGAAAGGATGAGAATGGGAAGGGGATGTAAATAGGTCGAATTGGGGCTTTAATGACATGTGAATGCATGGAAATAAGATAGTCTCCACTCACAGGTAAGTTTCTGATGCCACTATTTATGCAGGTTTTGTTCAACCTCAAGAACTTGATGTTTTTCTATTTTCACCCTAATTAGTCGCATTTTTCACAAAATTTGGGCAAGGGAATTTCCACACATTGTGTCTTTCTTCACAGAGAAAGCTACAGAAAAGCTCCCAACAATACTAGCGAACTAACCTGACAGGAAGAGTGAGGAACTGAAAGAAACTAGTATTAATAAACGTGGGACTGGATAAATTAATGAGACTGAAAGTTGATGAATTCCTGAACCTGGTGGTCTACATCCCACAGTGTTGAAAGAGGAGACTATAAATGTACTGGGAGCATTGGTGGTCATCTTCCAAAATTCTGTAGATTGTGAAACAATTCCTGCAGATTGGAAGGTAGCAAATATTAGCCCACTGTCGAGGGGAGGTGATGGCCTAGTGGTATTATTGCTGTTAATCCAGAGACCTAAACAACAATTTAAATTCAATAAATATCTGGAATTAATAATCTACTGATTACCATGAATCTATTGTCAATTGTCAGTAAAACCTATCTGGTTCACTAAAGCCCTTTAGGGAAGAAAACTGCCATCCTTACCTGGTCTGGTCTACATGTGACTCTGGACCCACTGCAATATGGCTGACTCTTAACTGCCCTCTGGGCAATTTGGGATGTGCAATAAATGCTGACCTAGCCAGTGACACCCTCATCCCATGACATTCTGCTTGGTATAGCAGCATTCCAAATGAGGAGCAGGGGAAATATGAACAGGAGGTGACTATTCGGCCCCTTATGTCTGCTGCATCATTCAACCTGATTATTCCTGATCTTCCACCTCCATGTCATTATCGTGCACTGTAACATTATCTCTTCATATCTTTAATGTCCAGAAATCTATTGACTGGGGTCTTGAAAATACTCAATGAGTATTCATGCCTGTATAACCCTCTACGTTCAAGAATTCCAAACATTCACCACCCTCTGAGTGAAGAAATTCCCCTCTTAATTTTAAGTTTATCTAATATGATTTTCCTTTCATAAATGCATGTTGATTCAATTGTTTTTTTGTGTCTGCTTATCACAGACCTTATAATAGGCCTAATAGTCCTGATGAATGAATAAAAAAACTTAAGATAAGAGTGAAGGAGAAAGCAGGGAACTACAGATGTGCTAACATGGCATCAGTAGTAGGAAAAATACTGGACTGTATGGATTATGAGGCCTATTATAAGGCCTGTGACAAGCAGACACTTAAAAAAAAGATTGAATCAACATGCATTTATGAAAGGAAAATCATATTAGATAAACTTAAAATTAAGAGGGTAATTTCTTCACTTAGAGGGTGGTGAATGTCTGGAATTCTTGACCGTAGAGGGCTATACAGGTTTAATCATTGAGTATTTTCAAGACCCCAGTCAATAGATTTCTGAACATTAAAGATATAAGAGATAATATTACACTGCAGGATAATGACATGGAGGTGGAAGATCAGCCGTAGTCAGGTTGAATAATGGAGCAGACGTAAAGAGGCCGAAAGTTCTCCTCCTGTTCATATTTCTTCCACTCCTCATTTGGAATGCTGCTATACCAAGCAGCATGTCACTGGATCCAATCGCAATGTGGCCCATGCGTGCTGTATGACTGGAGCCTTTCCCAGCTGCATCCGCGTGTTCAGTAGCCTGGAGCTACTCCCACCATTGTCCATGTGTATAGTGGAACCAAAGCCAATCACAGCTGCATCCTTGCGTGCAGAGTTACTGGAGGCATCCCAGCTCAGGACACATCTTCCTTGTCACTGAAGTTAATCCCAGCATCCTGGTGTAGATTAGAAACTTGAGACAGTTGTTCCTCTCACTTTTCACTTTGTTCTTAATTATTAACAAAGGTAAGGAAAGTCTGAAACCAGCACTACTTATAGTTGACAATCGATTAGTCCTTCCAACATCATTGTACCCTCTGATTTCACTTGGCTCTGCAATTTGTTGCACTTTGTAGCCCTGAAAGTGACTATGCAGCCACACATGCATGTAGCTTGAAGTAAACATTGGTTTGTTCCCAATGCGGTCAATCTCTGATTACAGTACTGCACGCACTCGTGCACTTTGTAGAAGCAATGCATCAAATTTCAATTGAGGCATTTTCGCTGACATGTACGAAGTGGAGAGCACTGTCTCCTTGTTAAACCTATTTAAATCGGCTGCTTCCTGTGCATTTTCCTATCGATTAGCTGTATAAATTTGCTAGCCTGTGAATGAGGCTTCTTAACTGACACTTTCCTTCTTCGCCACAATACACAAGTCACTACTCGACATTCACGACATGAATGAGGTGTATAATGTTGGTTGTAAATGTTTAGCACAGTAGAATTATTTGATGAGGAACATTGCTATACTTAGATACAGTTTACAAGGTTGTCCCTCTAGTGTTCTATCCTGAATCAAGGCTTTCATGTTCTTAAAAAGCCCATGGAATTTCATTAATGTTGATTTTCTGACTATTTCATGTAGGATAAATGCAGATCCAGCAGAGGGAGACAGATGCTTAGAACAATGAAACAGAAAACAGTCACTTAGTAAGCAACATAAAGGAACAGTTCTGCTTTCTATAATCAAGCCAAGCCCAAAGGGATTTATCTATTAATTAATAGCATATTCCGAATGTTGGTATCAATTTTCTCTGTAAAGTCATACCATATATCACATTTTGTAGTTGTGTTTTGGTCTTAAACACTTCAAAGAAAACAGTATTAATATAACGATGATTATACAACACACAGAACGTGGCACAATGGTCTAGAATGTGTCACAATGTGCCAGTCTGACTAGCAGGAACAAACAGAAAAATCAGAGAAGTTAGTCAAAGGCAGAGCACCTAAGCTTTTCAAGATGGAAAAGGTTGTAATTGGCACGAGTTGAAAGGTGAGAGTTGATGACTGACGGTAGGAAGAATAGAGATGTAGCCTATTTTCTAATTGAGGAAAGGCTTCAGAAATCTAAAGCACAAAGGGACTTAGGATTTCAAACTCATGGGATGCAGGCATCGCTGACTAGACCAAGAGGTAACGCAGTGTGGAGCTGGAGGAACCCAGCAGGTCAGGCAGCATCAGAGGGATTTTTTTTTCTGAAGAATGATCCTAATCCAAAACGTCAACTTTCCTACTCCTCTGATGCTGCCTGACCTGCTGTGTTCCTCCAGCTCCACACACTGATATCTCTGACTCCAGCATTGGCAGCTCTTCCTATCTCTGGCTGACTAGACCAAGCTTGCTTGTCCATCCCAATTTCCGTTGAACTGTCACAGTCCACAGAGAGAAGATGCAACCAGTGCTCTTGGGGAGAGAGTTCCAAGAATTTGGCCCAGCGAGAGTCATGGAATGGTGTTACTATTCCAAGTCAAGATGGTGTGTGACTTGGAGGGAAGCTTGAAAGCATTGCAGTGCATCAATTCCCCTTGTCCTTCTGTCAATTTGATGGAGGACTCCGATTTGGGAGATACTGTCATTTGCCTGTTGCATCTTGCAATTTCGTTTTGTTTGAGAGAAGGTCTTGGTAAATTTGGACAAAAGAACAGAATTCCAGAGGTGAGGCGAGTGTGACTGACCTTGACATCAAGCAGCCTGAATCAATAGGAATCAGAGGAAAGCTCTCCCCTGGTTGGAGTCATATCTGGCACCTCAGATGATGGTCTGGCTGGTGCAGGTCAATCATCTCAGCTCCAGGACATCTGTACCGGAGTTCCTCAGGGTAGTGTCCTGGGCCCAAAAGTTTTCAGCTGCTTCATCAGTAATCTTTCCTCAGTCATGAGGTACTGGGGATGTTCACTGCGATTACGCAGTGTTCAGCACCATTCACGACTCCTCAGATACTGAAGCTGTCCATGCCTAAATGCAGTAAGACACAGACAATATTTAGGTTTAAGCTGAGAAGTGGCAAATAATATTCATGCCACACAAATGCCATGTATCAATCATCTCCAATAAGAGAGAACCTAACCACTACTCCATGATATTCAATGGCATCACCATCTTTCTTCCCACTACCAACATCCTGGTGTTATCATTAACTAAAAACTGAAGTGGGCTAGCCATATAAATAATGTGACTACAAGAACAGATCTGAACTGAGGAATCTTGCAGTGAGTAATTCACCTCCTGACTCCCAAAGCTTGTCCACCATCGACAAGGCACAAGTCAGGACTGTGACAGAATACTCTATATCCACCTGTCTGGTTGGATGCAGCTCCAACAACACTTGAGAAGCTTGACACCATCCAGAGCAAAGCAGCCCACCTGATTGGCACTGCATCCACAAACATTCACAACATCCGCCACTGATGTTCAGTAGCAGCAGTGTGTACCATCTACAAGATGCACTGCAGACATTCATCAAGGCTCCTTTGTCAACAACCTCCTAATGCACAACCACTACCATCGAGAAGGACAAGGGCATCGGATACATGGGAACACCAACACCTGCAAGATTCCCCCCAAAACTGGTGACCATCCTGACTTGGAAATATATTGCTGTTATTTCATTGTCATTGGGTCAAAATCTTCGAATTCTTTCTCCAACTGTATTGTGAGTCTACACAGCAAATGGATAGCAGTGTTTCAAGAAGGCAGCTCACCACTGCCCTCTGTAGGCTGGTTAGAGATATAACATAGAACAGAGAAAAGTACATCACAGTACAGGCCCCTCAGCCCACGATGTTGCGCCGTGAGATGGTCGCTAAATGCTGGCCAACCAGAGCCATCCGCATCCCTAAGTGAATTTTATAAAAACAGTTGGAGGGGGCCATTCATACTTAACTGTGATAGCCAAATGAGCAAGAGAAGGCCCTCATTGAAACATCTTGCACATGATTCTATGATCAATACATTTGCTAGAATACAACAGCCTGAATTTTGTTTTAAATCTCCTGTAAGTTGGCAGGTGCACAGTGTAAAGGTGGGGAGAGGAAGCTGAAGTTAATTAGATGTGCTGTGTATTCAGTATTGTACTAGTTACACTAGATGGGGCCATTTCTTTATAGAACAGGCAGCTTTATTTAATAGAGTTAATCCTTTATTGGAATTAATGTTTGGAATTGACTGGGGGTTTCTTTGGGATCCTCTCCTGATTTAACTGCAATAGCTTTTTGGGGAAATAGTAGAGACCCATTCCCAATTGTAGGCTGGGTTTCCGCTGATGACCTGCTGAAGGTGCAGTGACTGAAAATTTTAATCCCAAATGTGAACAGGTCATCCAACGTTTGTTCATCCACAAATCGCTGTAGTGGAATCTGTTTCTGGGGTAAAACTTGCAGAGTTTGAAGAGTGCTGTGATAGGAATAATGCAGGAATGTTCACAACCTGTGAATCATTGAATGAATAATGTCTTCAAAGTTATTATTCTCAGGCCATGCCTCATTGACATGAAAAACCTGACCAGAGATCATCTGTTCTGCTCTCTGTGTCACTTTTATCCATGTTGCTTTAGTTCAACAATGCAGATTCCCCTTCATGTTTCCCATGTCCAGCCTTGAACCCATACCGTTAGCTAGTTTCTCTCTTATCTCTGCTCAAGCTCGTTTTTCAGAGACCCATTTACTGTGTCTTTGACCTTATTGTCATTAAATTGCTGATGATCTAATGTTCATTTAAGTAATCCTTCTGTCTAGTGTTGGCTTTTATTAAAATGTTCGCTACTAAATATAGTATCACCACCTTTAACACCCTTGAAATCTGGTGTAATTACCCTCTCATCAACAAAACTTTCCCCGATCTTGTTGCCTTTGCAAATTACCGCCCCAACTCTAATGTAAAGCAAAAAAATTGCGGATGCTGGAGATCTAAAGCAAAAACAAAAATTGCTGGAGAAACTCAGCAGATCTGGCAGCCTTTGTAGAAAGAAAACAGCATTAATGTTTAGGGTCCAGTGATTCTTCCTCGGAACCCTGCAAGACTTCCACCGTCCCACATAATCTGATACTCCCCCCAACCCCACAACCCACACCCGCACACCTCGCACAACACTCCCCCCTGTTGACCCATCCAATCCTGCTCTACCCTCCCATCCAACGCTCAGATCAAAGTTACCTGGTATCCCCCTGAGCCGAACTAAATGGTATTGGAATTCCAGTCCTTCCTCTCTCTCTCTCTCTCTCTCTCTCTCTCTCTCTTTCTCTCTGTCTCTCCTGTTTTAACCAAAGAATCACCTGCAATGCCCCTGCTCCACCTGCTGTCTTATCTCAGGTGTGTGGTCATGAGGATTGATCTTTGGGCCTTGCTATTTCTCAGCTGTAGTGCCACAACTTTCCACCCCCCCCCCCTCCCCGTTCTCTCGACACCTCCGTTACCCCTGTTTTGTCACACTGCTTGCCAATACAGGGTAAGCAAATTTCTGCTGCAGTGGAACATTGGCAAGACTATAGCTGTTGCCTTCAGTTGCTGCGACCAACTGTGGTCCCCAGCCATCCCCTCCCACTCTTTGCTAAAACTGAATCAGACTGTTGGCAACTTTGGCATTCTATTTGACCCTGGGCTGAACTTCAGACTCCATATCCACTCACTTACCACATTACCTACATCTGTAACATTGCCCATCTTGATCCTGCTTCAGTTTCACTGCAGGTGTCACGCTGCAGTCACTGCATTGCAGATCCAACATTCTGAATGCCACATTGCCAACACCTCAATGCAGACCATTGATTTGCAGCCCTACTGCATCTGCATTTGCATTGATGAGGGAATTTCAAATGACGTATGATGGGAATATTTCCTCAGAGCTCCCTACACTTTCCTGGTGTAATTTCACTGCCAGTTTGACATTACCCTGTTTTTATTTGGTTCAGACATGACATGTAGGCATTGCTGGTAATCCCTAAGTGCCCTGAAGTCGGTGGCGGTAGGCTGCATTCTAGAACCTCTGCAGGCCGTGCGTGCAAGCCCATTCACAGTCCTGTTAGGTCATGGAACTTTGACATTCTGAGACATTGAGCAATTTAAGCTCGTGTTGCAATTGGAGCAAAGTGGTGTGATGTCTATGACAGCGGACAGACCAACTTTATTACTGGCGGACCACCTGCAGTGCTACTCAGGACAAATCAGATGGGATTTCATGAGCATAAGAGAGCCAGAAACCAGGCTGAGCTGTACAACCAGAACGCACAGAGTTGTTATGCCATTTCAGGCTTAGGCTAGAGATTGCTAAAGAGATTGTGGAAAACAAGGGTCGCTTAAAGCTTAGATTGAGCCTGAGCAGCCAGCTTCCCATGTGGCAGCTACTGGGGAAGATGTGCTACTACATTGAAGCACCACAGTGGGTAACGGAGAGCTTCTGTCAGGTGCTAGGAGTTCAAATTGAGGAGACAACAAGGGGGCAGGCCCTGCCGAGTGCCAATAAACCTGTAATGCTATTTTCAGACTCTGTCTGCAGACAGTGTTGTTTTTGTTAAAGCAATTGGCTTCAGATCTCACAGAATGGAACAAAACCAACTTTCTATCCACGCTGCTCCATTTCCTCTCAAACCATATGCTTAAGATTTATTTTGTACAAGCATTGCCATGAGTCACCTTTATCGAACATTTTTTGAAGTGATCCATAGGCCCTGGCAATAATCGGGAACATGTAGTTAAAACCCCCACTACCCCACCAAAGGATCTGCCGGTGTGCTGCCTGTTGCTGTGTTTTTGATAGCATTGGACCAGGGACTAATGCTTTGCCCTGCTCTTGTGGTGCACCATCCCATGCTTCCTGATTGTTTTCCCATCCTCATGACTACTTTGTGGCCTCTTGGGTCCAGTTGCCAATTTCCTATGCTAAGAGTTGATTCCCTGATTAATGCCCTCCTTGACTAGAGGCATATGCCAAAGATTCTGAGCAGGAAATGGGTTTTCCACAAGGTAGCTGCATGTCAGTGGCTTAAATTTGAACAGGTACATTTCCAACAAGGATTTTGGAGCTTCTGCTGGCCAGTTTTAATTTTGCCCTCTGAGATGTTTTCATTCCTTTCATTCTTGAGCTTCAGGCATCACCAGTAAGGCTAGCATTAACATTTTGAAAAGTAGTTCCAGATCTAGTATCTAAATTCTGAATCTCCTGCACTTTGTGAACCATTGTAGCAGATTCCTACAACTGAGTAACTCCACAGGGCAGTTAAGAATCAACCACATTATTGTAGAGACACACGTAGGCTAGATCTAGACAGTGATTACAGGATTTATACCTTAAAGGTTATAAATGAATCAATTGCTGTTTTACAACAACCCAGCAACTATTTTACATTCCCTGAAGCTGGCTTTTCAGTTCCAGATTTGATTTGTTTTACATTGAATTCAAGTTGCCAACCTGGATTATTGGTTCAAGTTTCTGAATTGGTAATCTAGAAACCACAATCATTTCATTAAAATCACGTCAGTTATATTATTATATTTTTATTTTGCCTTTTTAAAAAAAATTAAGTTGTCTGACTGATGAGATGAAAAGAGCCGATGAAAAGTTATATAGACATAATCAATCTTGCCTAAAATTGAGGAACAGTCATCATCTGCCAATAGAAAGATTTTCTCTTATCTGGATCTTGAGGTTAATTTAAGAAATTTTGTTCTCTGGAGAAAGCCTTGCTTGTCAGGGGATTGGACAGGAATTTGTGAATGCTAACTACTGTTGTCTGCAGACAGAAAAAGCATGGAGGATGCGTGCCCAAGTCTTTCAGGATTCCAGATGAGATCTTCCATCCACTTCACAGGATTGCAGACAGTACAGGAAATACTTCAGAAAAAATGACTACAATTTTAAGCATAGTTGTACAGCCGAAGGGTACAAAAAAAACAAAGTGACCTCCAAAAACATTATTTTGCAGGGAGTGTCTCACTCTGCTGAAGCACATTGTGATGTACGGAGTGATTCCTAGCTGCCCTAAACACAACATGAACTGCTGAGCAAGATGCCATTGTTGCTGACATAAATTGGTTTGCTTAGATTGACTATGGTGGCTAGCAACCAATACCAACAAAACCAGACTGTTCATTTCATTCCTGAGCATGGCCAGTAAATCCAGAGCCTTAGTGTGGGGTTGCTATTAAGGAGACTTGACCCATGTTCTTTTTCCATGCTCAAGTAAATTTAACAAAGTTTGTAGGAAAACTAACACAGCGCATATTTGCGGACAGAAGCCTCCACTTTCGATATTAACTGGCTCGAGTATTTTCACCATGAAGAATTTTGATGAATGTGCAGGCCAACTGCACATCTTTTTGTCAGCTTCTGGTAAAGAAGTCGGTTTGGATTACCCTGTGGAAAGATCCTTTGTCATTCATGTGATTCAGAATTTAGATTCTAGTTCCAGAACTACTTTTCAAAACGTTAACAAGGAAATGTTCTGGTGTAAACAACTTGACTGTGAAAATTGGACTCTTGTTTCAGTTACTTTCAAAGTGAAATAGCATAAAGAGGCTGGAAATTGGAAACAGAAACTGAAATTGCTGGAGAAACTCAGCATCTGTGGAGAGAGAATGCAGAGTTAACGTTTTGGGTCAAATGAACTTTCAGAACTGGAAGTGAAGTTTAGCTTTGTAGAGTGAATGCGTAAAGATTTTTGACAGTGGTATTGATTGGAAAATAAGATGTTTAATTCACAAAAAAAAGGAAGAACAGCCTCCAATTTCTCTACAGGGACCACTCCAATGATGCACCTTTAAAAACATTTCCAGTGGAAGTTAGATGTGAGTTTTAAGAAGACTTGCATGTATCTTCGGAGGAGTTCTCCTCTGCCAGGTTCCACTCCAGTTTCAAAGGTTGATGCCAGTTCATGAAAGCCTGCCTTTGTCTCTGAGATGGTCCGGTTTTCCTCCTGAGCACTTCATTCCCCCCTCTCAACCCCCACTCTTTTAGTTAGCAATCCAGCCAACTCCCCTCCAGTTGCTTCTTTCCTTCACACAGAGATTGGAGTGACTTCCTAAGAAGCAACACTCACCCACCAGGCCCTCTCTCAGTTGGGTGGCATGAATGTTCAATGATACCAGTGAATCCGTTAACATCGAGAAGGAAAGCAGAATGCCATCCCAAACACACACCAAGACATATGCTCTTTTGTTTCCCGTCTCCAACACCTGTGCCTCCATCTCCAGGATGTGGGTGACTCCTTCTCATAAGCTGGAGGGGAAGGGGAGGCAACAAAGTAGTGGCGGGCATTGGGAAAAGGGAGAGAAGAATTCTGAGATTTTGAGGGGGAGGTGCTATTGCCCAATACAGAGGTTTTGTGTTGTCACTGCAAGTGTCTATCAGTCTGTCTGATGTGATGGAGCTATCACATAGATACCACCAACTAATATTGATTGGAAGCTTAACCAAAATACTTGCCTCAACTACTTGCTATAGGTTCATTTTATTTATGTGTTGAGAGCATAAAAAAATGATAACAGAGCTAACTTTTATGATCCCTTGTGCCTGCTTTAGTAACTCCATGATTGATCTACTACAGCTTCACTTTCTAACCTCATCTCTATATCCCTCGATTTCCTCTGTACTAAAAATCAATTGTGGCTCAGTGATAGTGACCCTACCTCTGAGCCAGGAGGCCTGGATTCAAGTCCTAATGGCTCCAGAAGTATGTAGTAACATCTCTGAGCTGGTTAATCAGAAATCTGCAAAAATTTATTGATTTCAGTCTTGAATGCATTCCGCAAGTGAGGATTCACAACCTTTTCGTTTCAGACCTGAATGGCTGACCCTTTATCTGGACACACTGACTCCTATGATATTGAAGTGTAAAACTCCACTGTCTGACCACTGGCACATGTTTGGCAGACACACCAGGAGAGTATATATTCCCAACTCATCATTTCTTGTCTTAGGATACATCAGGAGCAGATGCAGTGGAATCTTAACTAAGTATACGTTAATCAGCTTGGTCTAATGTTTCTGGCTTGTGCGGAAATATGAGTCTCGACATTTTGTTTTGTCTTCATTTCCTTTGCCAAATGATTGGTTACACCCTTTTCAATTACACCTCCATCCCAAAAGAGCTGGCAGTGCTTTCTAAGATATACAGCATGCTACAAATATTAGGCATATTTTCCACATTGAATGATGAAGCCATCTGAAATACATTTTAAAAGTGCTAAAGGTCTCCTCCGTCACAGACTAAGTAAAACATTGCACCTCATCATTTTTTAGCTGAACTGCAATATGAAATTAGAATTAAACCCAGACATTTTCCACCAATGCTGCCCATCGACTTTAGCACCTGCACATTCTTCAACCATTATGCCCAGAAGAAGTGTTATGTCCTGGAAAAAGTATAAGCTGTAAAACAAATTTAAATATTATTTCAATGACAAGGGTCCAGCTTTAGTCAGCACTGTTTCGTTTGCAATCATGTCCACACAAAAAAGGGAGAAGGGTCAATCTCATATTTATGGGCCAGTCAATTTAATGCCATGAATTGCAAGAAAGCTTTTTATGAAGGACAAACCAAGAGGAAATAAGCAATCACTTGAGACACAACAGTTCATTACAGTCAAATGGTGTTTTTTTTTTTGGATAATTTTCATCAACCTGTTCAGGCAAGTTAAAACACCCATCTGGAACAGGTGGGACTTGAAACCAGCCCTTCTGGGCAAGAGGCAGGGCTGCTACCACTACACCGCAAGTGGCCCAAGCCAAATGATACTTAGCCATCTTAATCGAGTTTGTTGATGATGATAACAGAGGGGTTAAGTGAGGGTAATGAAGTTAATTTTTATCTGTAAACTTTCAAAAGACAGCGTCAGTTCAACAGTAAAGCTGAAGCCCATGGGATAAACAGGGAAATAGCAGCACAGATACAACATTGCCGAAGAGTAGAAAACAGAGTTGTGGTGAAGGACTATTTCTTCATCGAGAGGGAGGTATATTGTGATGCTCTCAAGGGTTTCCTACTCTTCAGTGGCACGGTGGCTCAGTGGTTAGTACCGCTGCCTCACAGCTCCAGGGACCCAGGTGCAATTCCACCCTTGGGCAACTGTGTGGAGTTTGCATGGGTTTCTGCTGGGTGCTCTGATTTCCTCCCACAGTCCAAGGATAGGTGGATTGATCATGCTAAATTGCCCATAGTTTCCAGGGATGTGCAGGCCAGCTGGATTGCCTGTAGTTAATGTGGTGTTGCAGAGATGTTGTTTGGAGAATTGGTACAGACTCGAATGGTCTGGTCTAGGCTGAATGGTCTCTATCTGCACTGTAGAGATTCTGTGATTCAGTACTGTGTCCACTGCTGTTTTTGATCTAATTCAGTAACTTGGACTTGTGTACAGGGCACTGTTTCAAAGACACAAAACTTGGAAGTGAAATAAACAGTGAGGAAAATAATTTAAAATTTCAAAAGGATGTGGATTAATGGAATAGAGGGCCATGTGGATAGTTACATTCAACATAGAAAGAGTGAGGTGACGTGTTATGTTGGGAAGTGTGGGAAGAAATAATGAAGGTGAAATGGTACAATGTTAGTAGTGTGAGAACAGCAAGATGGGCTATTTTTGCACAAGGCAAACAAGTTAACAAAGCAGTGAGTACAACATATGGAATTCTGGCATACAAATAGAGGCAATAATTTATAAAAGCCAGGAAGATAAGTTGAGCATTTATGTCATTGGGAATCCAAGGCAGACAATGAGAGTCAAAGCAAAGTACCTTGCATTGTGGGTAGAGTTTATAAAATACTCAACCTCACAACTCCTTCACTGCTCCAGTCAATCAATTATTCAATTAACCTTGTTCACCCATTTAACTACTTGCTATATTAACAATACATAAAACATTGTTTTGATAAGAGACCCTCATGTGATGCAGTGGCATCCTTATCTCTGGACTAGGAGGCCTCGGTTCAAGTCCCATCTGCTCCAGAGGGTGGAATAACATCAGCAAAGGTTGATTAGAAAAAGAAGCTAAACAAAATAATTAAAATGTTAAAACGTTGGTTTGCTACCAGCTGGAATATTTGCATGAATGTTTCAACTGGCATTGGGCCCCCAGTGTTAGAACCAAATACAGGAACTAACCTAAACAGTTTCTGACTCCCACCCTTGTAGGTGGCTTTCCCTCAAAATGAAAGCACTATCTGAAAGTATCAAACTTTTTCAACAGTGTGTTTGACCACACGTACCAGGCCATCGTTGAGAGAGGGAACCCTCCACAGCATGGTCTACCATTGCAACTGTAGCCTGCATCAGGAGCTTTGGGAGGAGTGAGGGGTTGGGGGGGGGGGGGGGGGGGGGGGGCGTCACAGGGAATTCAGGAAAGGATGGAAAGGGCCCCACTGACCTCTCAGTGTGCTTTGTGTTTTGGTATTTGTGGTAGGGGCAATGTGGTTATGGCCATCACCAAGACAAACACTGAGGCTCTGGCTTTAAATTTAGCTTCCATTCAGGGGCTCGTGCACCATTAACAAAATTGTGGGATGTGAGGAACTAGACTGGTCAATCCAATGGATTGCCAAGATGCCAGCTCCGGAAACATTATTCAGAGGTCAAGGCAGATGGCGCAGCTGATTTGCTGTGCTCTTGGGAAAATTGCCATTATACCCGCTCTGAACCCATCTCACCCATGTCTTTGATCCTAAAGGTGGAATGTGAGGGCCTTGGAGAGGAAGAGATTCATTGGAATGCTTCCAGGGCTGAGGGATTACAGTTCTCGAAATTAACTGGAAAATTGTCCTTGGAACATGGAAAGCAAACAGTGAGATTTAATCGAGGAGCCTGAAATCCTGAAGAGTTTAGACAAATTAAATAAAGAGAAACCCAATCCGATGGCTGAAGGATAATTAAAACAAAGGGCACACGTTAAGGGGATTGGTAATAAACGAAAGTCAACCTGGGGCAATGCTTCTCAGTACCCAAGGGGTTTGGGCTCTTTGAATGGATGGTAGAAACCGTTTCCTTATTTGCTGCCAGAAGGGATGGATTAATAGAATCCTTACAGTATTGAAGCAGGCCATTTGGCCCATCAAGTCCACACCACCCGCTGAAGACCATCTCACCCAGACCCACGCCATCACCTTAACCCTGCATCTCCCATGGCTAATCCACCTAACCAACACACCCCTGGACACTATGGGTGATTTACTCTGGTGAATCCATCCTAACCAGCATATCTTTTGACTGTGGGAAGAAATCAGAGCACCCTTAGGAAACCCATGCAAGCATGAGGAGGATGTGCAAACTTTACACAGACAGTAGCCTAGGGATGGAATTGAACCCAGGTCCCTGGTACTGTGAGACAGCAGTGCAAGCTAATGAGCCACCCCAGATATTTGAAGGAGAAATGATTGGAGGAATATAAGGAAAGGACGGGTTAGTGGGACTAACAAATCTTCTCTGGGTTGTGGATTTAGATCCAACTAGGACATCAACTTTGCTCTTCAGAAGAACTGATACAGAGCAGATGGGTTGAAATCCATCCTCTGGTACTCCATTATTCTAGAGACCTCAGCAGTTCTCTGCACTTAGAAAATATACATCTCAGGGGCCCAACAAATGTTACCTAACAAAAGTACAATGAAGAGATATCCCAGAGGGGTATATCCCTACTGCCAGGACCTATAGAGATGGGCCTTGGAGGCTGGGACACTCTCGTCTTTGGTCCTGGTTTTGGAATGGGGTGGCAGCCTGTACAGCAACACATAAAATTTTGGATATGTTGTGAGTAGCATCCCTACCCAAGGTTTGATTAAGATGTTGGTGCTTGATGTGTCACTTGAAGAAGCAGATTAGAAGTCTTCAGCAGAGGAACTCAATCTCCTGCCAACTCTGCAGTTTCTCATGGTGGGAGAGGAGGGGGAGGAGGGGTCTGGGGAGGTTTAAGTCTGCCCATCTGAAAGTTTGCGTTTAATGTGCACACTCTTCTCCTGTGCAAAGAGAGAATTGCTAAGAGACATTAGCAAGGTTATATGAGCACTTTCCCTACTTAAGCACGTACAGGTAGAGATTACAATCCCCAAAGCTATATCAGACAGCGTGTGTTACTAGTGAGAAGAATGTGGAATGGGGGAAGTTGGATATGATTGAAAGATGGTTCAGAGTTGATAAAGTATCAATAAAGCTTTATATAATGTGCGTATCTGAATTACCAGTGAGGTTTTCATCCTGAGGCCATTTAAGTCTTTGGTGAAAAGCTAACTGATGATTCCATTCTCTGACTTGTGAATGGAAGATCAGTGAGCTCCTGAATGATGTAGCTCCTTTAATGTTGTAAGTGTGAATGCTATCAGATATGGGAATGGCACTACCACTGTGATGTATATTGATTGCTGCAATAAAGTGACCAACATTGATGGCACATAAAGTGACTCGTGGCAACTACTGTCCTGTATGAGAACCCTCTGCAGTGGCAACTATACCCTGCTAACTCACACTTGTAGCAGCATGAATCACTGAGGACTGATATGTACAGGCATTTCTCCTATAAAGCGATAGTAGCTTTCTTGTGTGACCTTGTGCTGTAGAAAATTGCATTATAGGGAAATTGCTACAGAAAATAGTTATATTGTATCGGGGAAAGTCTGCGTTATCAAAACAGCATCCACTATTCATCAATCATGTTACAGCCAATTTGCATTGACGAAACACACGTTTGAGCAGAAATTCTTGTACCCGGTACCAAGCAGATCCTTCAGCTTTTTGTGAGTGTGGAGCCAGTTTCCTTTGAGCTGCCCATGGGCACTGACCTCTGCAATTTGCCTGCGTTTGTCAGTACTTGTAGCCTCCGTTTGACAGCATAAAAGGAAGAACTTCCCTTCTGTCCTGTAGGACTTACAGGGAAACTCGCGGGAGGCATTACTAAAGCATAGTGTCACTTTTTGCTGGATCTCTGGTATCTCCTGGGGTGGGTGGGGGAACATTGAGCAGAGGTTGAGTACATACGCTGAGTTCGCAATAAACACCAAGGATTGTCTGCTCCTTGGTGGCAAACAATCAGCTGCTAACTGCGTGCCGTCTAAATGTGACACCCAGAGGTTGAAACTGAAGGATTTCTCGGTGAAGACCAGGGATCTGTGTGGGGTCGGTGGCGGGGGGAGTGCTATGGAGGGTGTTTGGTGGATATTATTCCAATATGATTGCCTGTACATGAATAGAAGAATGTAATTTTGCAAGAAAACCCATTCCTGAGCCAAAGTACCTACTGCTTTCAGGCCCACTTTCATACTTCATCTCCAAGATATCAGGATACCCCAACTATCATAGTTGGATCTAGATCCACAGCTCACAGAAGACTTGAACGTAAAGGTGTGTGGTCAAAGCCAATGTCAAGTACTCAATTTAAGTCTTTTGAAAGGAAATGAATCTGACATGTTTGACTGCATTAATCTCTAAAGATCCTTAGAGTGCTTATAGACTGCAGAAAATTGTGATCAATGGTTCTGATCAAATAGAACACAGAAAGTGAAATAAAGATCGCAGAAAAGACAGCAAAATGCACGTGCCACTGGATTAATACCATTAATGTCCTGGATGTTCGCAGCATGCTTATGGAATTGGATTTTCTTACTCTAAAAGCAACTTGGCCTTCCACAAGACATTTTTGAAATATTTAAGAAGAAAAAGCCAGCATTTATTCAAACTAGAAAGCAGTGGAGGTTGGGAGTTTGAATTTCAAGCCTGAGTTAGATAGATTGTGGATAGACAAGGGAGTGAAATGTTAAGGGGAGCAGAGAGAAAAGCGGGGTTTGATATGACAACCAGATCAGCCATGATTTTATCGAATGGTAGAAGAGCTCAAGAAGATGACCTGTTTACTCCTAGGTCCTATATTCGTAGATAATTTTGAGAATAATGTGGAGGTTGTATATGGAGTTCCATAAGCGTAAAACGAGGTCAGACATCGAGACGATTTTCTCAATCGGAATGAATTGCTGCTTTGTGTGCTTCACTGCAAAAGAGAAACTAAGTTGGTTCCTGGAGAAGGCCAATATTATTGAAAACAAAATGCAGTGGAACATTGGATGATCTACCAGGGGTTCCCTGCTGTCTGCTTATAACTTGTTTTGAAATAACTTAGGGCCTGGAGTTGAATTCTGCAAATTTCATCCCCCTGAATTGGTCCAAGATACAAAAGCAAATGTTTCTGTGTGTCTCAGAAGTTGTAGGTCTATGTTGTGTACTTTGGGGGACTATCGAGCTTCGTTTCACGACAGCTGACTGGCAAGGGAATACATGAATTAATGTTTGGGAGTTCCTTAGAAAAGCAAAGCTGGCCAATGGCAAGAGGGATCACCAGTGTTGATTATTGATCACCAATTTGAAGAAAACTGTCAAAAATTGTCACACCTCCCCTCCAAGGCAACCAATATGCCATATCTTAGCCCCTTTCCCGATATTGTTGAAGTGCCATTCTCTTTCTGTTGACCTGAAGCCCTATGAGCCTCTTCCTTGTTCTACTGTGCATCCATTCCTTGTCAAATGGTAG
Source organism: Stegostoma tigrinum (assembly GCF_030684315.1). Taxonomy (NCBI): domain Eukaryota; kingdom Metazoa; phylum Chordata; class Chondrichthyes; order Orectolobiformes; family Stegostomatidae; genus Stegostoma; species Stegostoma tigrinum. Next base: position 16,160,520 of record NC_081354.1, read on the forward strand.
AACTGAGCATCTAGGAGACCTTAAGATACTGCAGAACCTGCATATGTGGCTCAAATCGTACAAAGGTTACTTCAGTCACTCTTCCTCTCTATCTCGCTTTCTCTCTTTCATTCTATCTCCAACCCACTGTGTGATCTAAGGACTCTTGAAAGATGCTATAGACCTCATTGTGTTTTTCTTGTATTTTGCTGTGGTGCATAGATTTCTGGCCTCGCAAAGGGACCCCAATTTTCCAGCTGAGCGAGGGTTCTAATTATAAACCAGCTTTGTGTTGCCTTTCCTTATCTACAAGTTGCAGCATGAAAAATCAGGGCACCCATTGAATTGATGCCGAGATTAGCACCTACCATCAGCACATAGCTGGCATCTCCTTCGAAAATCAGGACTGAAATCTGCTGCATAACTGGGTTACTAATAAATCAAAACCGCTAGCCTGAGCTGAGAATAGTTATTAGTAAAAACTCACATCACAGCTGGTAAGTGCAGATCCGACTTGCAGTTAAGGTTTTGGCTCTACATCTGTATTTTGGTTACAGAATATTTAATTGCTTTTTATTTAATAACAGAAAAATTATTATTCAGTTGGCAATTGTGGTTGTTGGGGAGGCTTTGCTGGGAACTCTGGCCTGCCTCAATTCAGTTCCCAAAAACAAAATGCCTTTCTGTTAACAGCCTCACCACTGCCAATAACTTTCCGGCTGCTTGCCATTAGTCAGGAGTATACAGCACCCCTGGAGACTGCCTGCTATATGGCAAGAATATACAGTAACCCTGGAGACTGTCTATGAAAAGGCAGTGTTATATTTTAACCCTTGAAGCTGCATACTGAATGACAAGGGTTTCCTGAAACCCTGAGTGTATTCTTCATCTTTTTGCTTCCAAAGGTTTTCCTTTCAGTGAATCATTTACGATGCTCCTGGCGCATCCTAGGCTATGTATGAACTTAAAACAACTGTTAAAGAGGATTTGCTAGAGATGCTCAGAATCACGCAGAATTTAATAAGGTAACTGAGGATAAACCACTCGCGTGAGTGAGTTGGAAGGGTTGGTAACCAGAGGGCACTAGAAAAGATTCGAAGGCAGTGTGAGGAGACTTATTTAATGTGGCAAATTGCTTTGGTCATGAATACACTACCTGCAAGGATACTGGAAGAATATTTAATAATAACTTATAAGAAGGGAATTTGATGCAAACGTGCAAGCCTGTGGGGAAAGAGCAAGACAGTCAGAGTAACCAGATAGCACATCGAAGAGCTGGCGCAAGACGAGAGATCAACCGGTCTGCATCTGCACTGAAGCAGTCCACCATTTGAGTTCTTATGCAGACAGTTATAAATCAAAATGAAATAAATGAGAAATTAATGAAAACAGAAAATTGTGGAAAAAGAGAAAAGACAGAATTGTGATTTCTGAAGAAGAGTTTGATCTGGTTCGTGCCTTGATAGGTTTCGGTTGTCCTGTTGTGCGATGCTAACCTGTACATGTTTTCAGTTGACCCTGGACACATAGAGGGAGAATAAATCTTGCATTCAGAAAAGGGCCAAAAGAATCTGAATGCTGACAATCACTGTTAGATTGCTAGATAACAAAGTATAGAGCTGGATGAACACAGCAGACCAAGCAGCGTCTTGCTCCTGAGATGCTGTTTGGCCTGCTGTGTTGATCCAGCCCTACACTTTGTTATTTTGGATTCTCCAGCATCTGCAGTTCCCATTATCACTGTTGGATTGCTGCTGTGCCCCAACTTTTTGATCTACCAATGGATCTCTCAATTTGAGGGACTTTCAATCCCAGCCTCTTCTGAAGCGCAAAGTGGTATTTGTAATGATTCGGAATGAGGTCAGCCAGGTGGACCCCACAGCGTACGAGTTCCCTGATTAGGGCTGTTAATCTAGTCCAATCAGGAAGCCCTGGCTGACAGATATAAACAGAAGTATCAGAGGTTCTGCTCACCATGAGAGCTGGCTTTGAGATAGCCAACAAAGTGCTATGCCTGTGTAAATAAGCAGTGATCTGGAGATGGGATACCAGCTTCTGTAGAGTTATTTCAGGTATTCCATCAGAGAGCTTCATCATACCACTGCACTCTGAGGGTAGTAGTTGAAGCTAGCCATCCTTGTTACAGCACTGGTTTCTGTATTTTGTAAGTTCTCTTAAAACTTTCAGACATTTGAACAGTTCTTGGTGTGTTGTTGAATCAGTGTAGGTGATTAAATCTGCATATGAGTGAAAAGGTAAGTAAATGTGGAGGGGTTGATGAATGACGTTGTTAGGTGGAAGATGGGTAGCCTGGTAGGCATTAGGTGCCAGGGTGCATGGGTGGGCAAGGTTTGTAGTTGGGTCTAGAGGGGTTTGCAGTGAGAGGAGTTGGTGAATCAGGGCAGGGGGCTCGTTGTCAAGCTCATGATTTGATTTCATTTGATTTATCTAATTATTTTCACAAGCAGTACAGGCAAATTATAGAAAAGAAGGACATAGAGATCACAGGGTGAAAATAAAACACTCGGACAGAGACATGCAGGTTACACCACACAGGGTATGTGCTAAGCAAGATCAACCTGAGCAAGATCAGCATTACTTGAAGTTAGAGAGTCCATTCATCAGTCTGATAACAGCTGGGAAGAAGCCGTTCCTGAACCCGCTGTTGTGTGTGTTCAAGCTTCTGTATTTTCTGCCACTCAGTAGACATTGTTGAAGAGCATTACTTTGATGATGTCAGCCTTACCATGACAACGAACCATGTAAATGGCGCCCGTGTTTGGGAGGTTGGCTTCTCTGGTGGTCTGGGTTGTGCACATAAACCTCTGTTGTTTCTTATGGTCCTGGGCAGAGCAGATGCCGTTATGCACCTAGACTGTATGCTTTCAAAGGAGCATCTGTAGAAGTTGGTGAGAGACATTATGGACATACCAACTCTCCTGAGCCACCTGAGGATGAAGAGGCATTGTTTTGCCTTCTTGACCTTTGCATCTACATGGGAGGTCCAGGACAGGTTGCGGGTTATCGTCACTCCGATGACCTTGACATTCTCCAAACTCTCAACCTCAGCTCCATTGATAAGTTGGTGTTGTTGGGGCAGTCAGGAGAATTGCTTATGGGTTTGAGGAGGGACTTTTATAAATGCCCATCAGTTAGCTCAGGAACTTTCTGACGTTTCACAGGTAGCTAATCAGCGAAGTTAATCAGGTCTGATGTATTTGACTCTCATTCAGAGTCAGAGATCTTTTCAGAGGATCCAAGTGTGCAGGGGAACCCCCCCATTAAATGTGCAGACTTTCCAAGCAATTCCCGTGGAGTTATGGCACTGGGACATCTGAAGTTTTATATCCTGAATGGAGTCCACACCATGCTTGCACACTTTCAGGAGAGCCACGCTAGTCACCACAGCTTGGATATTCCGCTTTTGAGTCAAAATGTGAGGACAGCTGTAACCATGAACTATGTAAAACCCCCCATACCCCACTTACCCCACTCTCCTCCACCCCCATCACAGCCACCAGTGAGAGGAGCCACTGGATCCAGAGGTTAAGTCATTGGCTGCCGGCTCACTTTCTGGAAAGTGATGTCATGCAAACATGCAAATTAGGAGTGGGATTGGGCCACTCAGTCCCTTGAGCCTCCTCCACCTTTCAATAAGACAGTGACTGATCTGATTACTCCGTGTTTCTGCCTACCCCAAGAACTTTTCACCTCCTTTCTCTGCAATGATCCATCTCTTACCACCTTAAGAGCATTGGAAGATTCTGCTTCCACCATCGTTTTGAAGAAGAGTCCCAATACCTCTCTGCCCTCAATAACAGAATATCTCTCCTCATCTCTGTCTTAAGGGGGTAAACCTTATTTTTGAACATCACTAAAGTGATGCCAATAGGGTCAGTCTGGAGCTCATGTGACTCCAGACCCACAGCAATGTGGTTGACTCTTAACTAGGCAACAAATGCTTCCTAGCCAGTGACACCCTCATCCCGTTAATGAATAAAGAAAAAAGCTGATGCCCTCTCTTAACTTTGTACAGCAATTGTAGGCACTTAGCTTGGAATATCGTATGATGTGAAGAGTGAACAGAGGTCAAGCAGAATAGGACAAGCTGCTGGAAGAGGATGGAGGGGGAGATAGGTTCGCAGCTAAAGGCCACGATAGCCCAGGGTATTCACAGAGTAACTCAACTACCTGGACCTGACAGAAGGACAATGGGAATGATGGTGGTACTTCATTAGGTCTTCCTAAGGGAAATCTGTCATCTGTTGTAGTCACAGCTGTAGCCTCAGAACAGGGCTGTTGATCATAGCAATGAACCTCTTTATGCCAAGCTCCTTCTAGGTTGGACCTGGATACATTTGCATTATCTTGTAGTTTATTCTGCGCTGTTGTGTGAGAGAGGTCAATGGAACATCGGAATATAGGAGCATAGGAACAGGAGTAGGCCCAGTCAGCCTTTTGAGCCTGTACAGCCAATCAGTGAAATCATGGCTGATCTTTGCCCTAACTCCAGATACCTGCCTCTGACCCGTATCCCTTAATACCTTCGCTGAACAAAAATTTATCTACCTCAGATTTAAAATTAACAGCTGATCCAGCATCCATTGCCACTTGTGGAAGAGTTCCAAATATCTACCACCTTTTGTGTATAGAAGTACTTCCTAATATCTCTCCTGAATGGTCTGGCCCCAGTTGTTAGACTATGCTCCCTAGCTCTACAATGCCCTAGTTCTAGAATCTCTAAATAGTGGAAATAATTTACCCTTATCTACTTAGTCTTTTCCTGTAAATATTTTGAACATTTCAAACATATCACCACTTAACCTTCTAAATTCAACAGAAAACAAAACCTAATTTGTGTAATCTCTCCTCATAGCCTAACTCCTGAAGTGCAGGAATCATTCTTGTAAACTTACAATGTATTCCTTCCAAGGCCAATATACCCGCTCAAAAATGTTGTGCCCAAATTTGTGGGGTTTTGTATAACTGCAGCACAACACCTGCATCTGTCTACTCCAGCCCTCTAGATACAAAGGCCTGCTTTCCATTATTCTTTTTCTCTTGATTATTTACTTCACCTGTTTGTGATATTTTAAAGATCTATACACCTGAACACCCAAGTCTTTTTGGACATCCACAGTAATTAATGCTATCACATCTAGAAAAGTACCCTGATCTATCCTTTTTCAGCCCAAAATGAGTAACCTCACACTTGCTTACATCGAACTCCATCTGCCAGTTTTGCCCATTCACTTAGCCTATCAATTTCCTTTTGCAGTTATATGTTATTATCTACTGTGTATACAATGGCACCTAATTTTGTGTAACGAACAAATTTGGATATATGACTTGCTATGCCATTATCCAAATCGTTAATAAATGAAGTGAATAATTGAGACACTAACACAGATCCTTGAGGCACACCACTGGTCACTGACTTACTACTGTGTACTTACTTGAGATCTAACTAGCTACATTTGGAGGGCAGATGGGCAGTTGATCACAGAAATCTGCAATTCTAATTTGCAGCTCCCACAATTCGTAAAATTGATCCTAGTATTCTTGCATAAATGACTCAGTGTTCTCTGTTTGAGAGAAAAATGCTTTTCTCTCGTTAGATTGAATCAAGTGAATCAAGCATGTGGTTTCGCCAGGATCATAGTCTTCTTCATGGTGGAGTGTGGACATTATATTGCGAGAGCCACATGCTAACCCGCGATGCCTAGCCAGTGTGTACGCAGGGAACTGCGCAGGTCAATGCCAAGTATCCCAGGTAGCAGTTACCATATCTTCATTCTTTGAGTCTTCAGTCCATTTGCTCTTGAGTCACCATGGAGACGTGGGGCTCTCTGTTGTCCAGCTGACTGCTTCATGTTAGCAATCCCTGTACAGTGTACAGACAGTGAAAACCACGTTCCCACACACAATTTAATATTGGCAAGAAATCCTCATGGTGCCTGGACTGTTTGACAGGAGCTCTGTTGTATGTGGTAGGGCAAGTGTAAAGTTGGATGTTTTACCAGTGAAATAGCTGCACAGAGGCCAGCATCCCAGATGAGAAATTTCAGTTATTGGAGAGGTTGGGACTGTTCCCTTTGGAAAGAAGAAGGTTAAGGGAACATTTGTTCGAAGTTTTCAAAGAGGCCAGACAGTGTAGATAGAGAGAAACTGTTTACACTCCCAAAAAGATTGAGAATGAGAGGGCCCATATTTTGAGTTTTGAAGAAGAAGCAAATGTGATTTGAGCCCACACTTTTTCACACATTGAATGCTTTGAACCTGGAATGCGCTGTCTGGAAGTGTAGTGGAGGAAGGATAAATTAAGGCATTCAAAGTGGCATTTGGTGATTATTTAAATAGAAACAATGTGCAGGGGGGTGGCACTAAGGTGCTGCTCTGGAGAGCTGGTGTAGGTAGGATGGATCAAATGGTGTGTTTCTGTGCCATAACAATTCTGTCATCCTAAGAGTTTCTAATTCTTGCAGGATGTGCATTTTTTAAAGGAATTCATCTCCAACTTTTTCCAGGGACTACTCAAGCTGAAAGCTAACTGTTTCCATCTTCAAAAATACTGCCAGCCTGACTTAACATTTACTGTTTTGACTTCATCATTTGATTATATTGCTTTGATTTTGAATGACTCTGTGCGTGGCGCATTTGTGTAAATAATAGGAACATATTTTAATGAAACCTAGCACAGGGCAACATGATGTGGTCTTTTGTGTTTACCCATCTATTTGCATTTGGAGCAAGAGAAGTTCTGTGTGGGGAGTGGTTACTTTGAAGATTTCCCTAGAATTTCTGCAGCACTCCTTGAGGTTTTCTCTCGATTGATTTTCCATTTTCTGGTAGTTAAGCTGGTGTAAGCTGGTGGTGTGCAGCATCAATGATTTCGTTATAATTTGTTTGTGCCATCACATATTTGCGATCCTTTCACTGATGACTCTTTTCACATTTACAAGACTTCTTATTTGTTTTGGGGAAAAACCAATTAATGATTTTATTTCAACAGAAGTTTACCCAGGACTGTAATCTTTCCAAAGTTCTGAAGTTCTGTCACGAGATTTATTGCACAGAGCATCATGGTAATCACAGAAAGGGGCATCACATCAAAATCAAGGAGTAATTTTTAACCTTTAGTGCAACAAGCTTTGTTAGCAGTTGTCATGCAAAGCGATGTTGCTCCTGAAATGCACTGCTGAATCAAGGAAACCAGAATGCTTTTCAGGAATGCATCTATTTATTTTACTATTAAAAGTAATCGTAGCTCCAAGAGTAAGGACAGGAATAAATAGAAAAGAAGGAATGCAAATACAAAATGAAATATTGTACATTTTGGAAATCTGAAACCTAGGGCTGGATTTAACAGGATGTAATGGCGCCCACAGCACTCCCCACCCTCCCCTGGGTACAATGTTGGCACACAACCTCCCCTCCCCCAAACCAGCAATCTAAGGCTAGGAGCAGCATTTATTGCTTTAAGGCAAGGCATAACACGGTAAGATATAAGAGCAGAAGAAGGCCATTCAGTCCATCAAAGTTGCTCTGCCATGTCCTCATGGCTGATCTGATATTCTTTAACTCCACTTTCATGCCTTCTTCCATAACCTTTGATTCCCTTATGGGTTAAAAACCTGTTTATTTCAGCCTTGAAGACACCAGCCCTGACAGGTCTCTGCAGTAAAGAATTCCACAGATTCAGCACCGTCTGAGAGAGGAAATTACTGCTCGTCACTGTCTTAACTGAGCACTAGGCGCACTAACCTTTTCTCATCTAGCCTAACATGTCCCCAAAGAACATTTTATGTTTCAATAGGCCATCTCTCATTCTTCTAAATTCCAACGAGAACAGGCCCAATCTATTCAATTTGCCCTCATAAGACAATCCCTCCGTACCTGATATCAGCCAAGTGAACCTTCTCTGGACAGTCTCCAGTGCCAGACTATTTTTCCTTAGATAAGGGGTGTAAAAGTGTTCACAGTATTCTCATAACCTCCCTTCTATACGCAATTCCCTTTCAAATAAAGGCCAATATTCAGTTTACGTTCCCTATTCTCTGCTGAGCTTGGATGCTAGTCTTTTTGTGAATCGTGCATGACCCACTCCACACTTGACATCACCAACATCTGACTGCTCTGTAGTCCAACCAGCACCTGCTGACAACTGCGATACAAGCAGTGTCACCACTCCCGGTAAGTCCTGGGCTCGACGATCTCAATAAGGCAGGGTGAAGCAGGTTCATGAGGTCTGACAGACAATTAAAGGTGCAGGGTGGGTGACTTCTGGGGGTGAAAGCCTTCGGTAGCCCCAGGGGCCCACAGTGGAGATTCTGGCACCAACGTCTTGCTGTCCAGCAGCCCATGTAGCTCTGAGCAAAGGCTGTGAGCCTGAAATATTCACTCTTGGCCTCTCCCCATTGGTGCTGCCAGACCTGCTTGAGTATCTCTGACATGTTCAGTATTTATGATGTTTATTTTAGTTGTAATATTACGACTTAATTTTTAGTATTAATGATTCAGCAACTCATGGCATTTTTAAATGTCAAATGGGGATTGACAGTCCGTGGCTGATGAGGGATAAACATAAGCTAAAACTCTTTGAAAGCATCGATTGCTCAGGAATGGAAGTCCTAGAGTAGAGTCTCTGTGCCTGTTCAATAGCTCATGTGAGGCCACTCACCTGTGCACGTTCTGAGTGGCTCAATTGAAGACCTGCCCCTTACTGTTTGTTCAGGAATCTGCAAACAGTGTAACAGTGACACAAGGACTCCTCAGAAACAGGGCTGTCTGACAGTGGTCACTGTCCAGCTGCTCTGATCCATACTTACCTTGCCACTAGGATACTGGAAGGCATCTTTTACTATTGCTACTTATATTTTTACAGTGTTATGAAGAGGACTAATAAAAAGTGGAAACCCTTATCATTAATCGCTCCCAGCTGTGTCTATATCTGAGCCTTTGGTGCTACCTCTACATTGACCCCACAGTCATTGGATATACATGAGTCGCATACTAATTAGTGTTGATGGTTTTACAGGGACACTTTGTAAAACAGACATTGCTTATAGCTTGGTGGCAAATGTAGCTGCCAACAAAAAGTAATTGCTAATTGAATTTTGATAGTGTAAGTGATTCTTCTCTCATGTTATTGTAGTGTGTGGTGCATGTGAAACTGTTTCTCGAGCCCGTCATAAAATCCCTGATGTTTTCCGTATGTGCGGAGGCTTCAATTATTGCTGCTTGGATTTTAGGAATGCCATTGTTTGCTCTTTGTTCTGTCTCAGATTGTAAGGAATTTCTATTATTTGTAATATCTGGTATAAAGAGAAGAGAATGCACTGTGCAGATGTTGGTTTAGACATGTTTTGTGTTATTACAAACATTTACAGACTGTTCAGGTCAGGAATACAATGGACAGTACATAGGAAGATTTACAGTAACAGTATAGGAGAGAATGCATTCAGCTGGTTGAATTGGTGCTTTGTCCCCATTTGTGTCAGTGACATGGTAACAACTGAATGAGCACCGCTTCCTAGAGTCAGTGTTGGTGCCAAGAATCTCAAAAAGTTTCAGGATTCTGGTGGCCAACATGATTGATCGCCACTTACATCAAGTGCCATGCAGCCTGCTCTGATTTGCCTGCAAATGTGGAAGAAGATACTGTTTATTGTGCGCACAGAGATGCCTTGAGTTGGGGGTTAATGCAAGTGCTGATTGTGAAACATTTACAGTGAGAGATTGATCAGAATCAAATCCACTAGTTTGACTGAAGAAAGACACAGAGAAGCTGGTTTGTAACGATAACTCAACCTTGATATAAAGTTACTTGGATGACCTTCAGCACACAATGAGGCAATATTGAAGCACTGATTAGCACTATTTCAAAAACATTCCATCGTTTAATTATTATTTCTGTCTTAAAACATCCCAAAGCACTCAAACTCGCATAATTTTTCACTGAAGAACATACGTAATTCAGTAAAACATGCAAGAAATAGGCAGGGTCATTGGGGCCATTGTTTGTTATGTTCAGTTGAAACTATAGACCACAAAACGTTTGGACCTGCCCTTTGAGTTTTCAGTTTAACTGTGATGCTTAGTTTAAGTGGAGCTGTCTGTTTTTTGGCAAATTAGTATTATCCAGAAGAAAGTGGAAATCCATTAGAATTAGATGAGTTAGACATAATTGATTCTTACAACAGATGCTGGGAATCTAAATCATAAGCAGATGACATGTCTTCCAGCATTTATGAAGAGAACAAGCAGGTCATCATTTCAGATACAGACACTAGGATGACAGTTAAGTATAAGAGCCAGAGAGGGATACAAATGCAATCAGGAAAGGGGCAGCTGAGAATGGACAATATCAGATGGATACACAGTACGGTTGTGAAATGAATGGCATAAAGGTCATTTCAGTCACGTAATGAATGGAAATATTAAGATATTAAAGAAACCAAGCTGCGCCAGTTGGACTAGGAGGAATTTAGAAATGTGAGAAAATGAGAAAGATATAAAACCTGGGGGTTGGGTGTGTAATTAAAATGAGTTGAAAAGTGAGGATACAGCTAGCGTCTCAAGTTACTGAAATCAGTGTTCACACCAGATGGTGCCTCTGTAAAAGACAAGATATTGTTCATGAAGCTTGAGTTGAGCTCTGTTCGACCGGTGTATAAGGCTAGCTCCAGGTCACTGTGGCAATAGACAAGACAGTTAGAAGTGGTGAGCTACAGGTACTCAAGGTCGAATCAATGTTCATAAAAGTTCTCACTGATCTCTGTTCCTGTAAAATAACACAGCTGTTGAAAGGCAGTGTCTTCACAAGTATATGTGGAGAGTCAATGTTTCTTGGAAAACTTCATTGATTTCCATTGGAATTAGTTCAATAAAAACACATTTGAATTGAAAAACAATGGTTTTGTTTGAACTCATTTCCAGCATAAGCAAATACTATTAGGCTTTTAATGAGTATCAGCTGCTTTAAAACAAGATAGCTTCAAGCTGATGGGCAAAATGGCCTGCTTCTGGGTTGTAATGCTCCATAGTGTTAGTCATAATATAATTCTGAAAGTTGATGTTGCTCATATTTTTGGGAATAGGGTGTTAAGTAAGATAGGAATCTGAATCTGATTAGGCTCTTCTGATTAGATGCTAGATCCCTGCATTTCCGATAAGATCTCAGACAGAAAAATTGGATATATTGCACTTTCGCTGGGTGGGCTAGTTACTTACATCACCCAAAACTTACTTGCTGTTCTTTGATGGAGATTTGGAAAACTTATCTGTACCTAAGTCCTCACTCCGATTAAAAAAAAAGCAGTAAAATGAAAGTTATGTTTGGAAATTAACTGGCCTCCACTTTTGTGCTATACAAGATGAGTATGTGTCATTCAGGCATTTTACTGTTTTTCCTTCTGAGTTACTCGTCATTGGCTTGTGCCAAAAAACTTGCTGTAGCCCTGCCTTCCACTTCACCCTCAATACTTTCGCTTCCACAAGATTGGTACTAGACTTGCTTCTGCCTGTTGCATGTGGAGAAGGGACCGAAATAATGGAGGTGTATAACACACAACTTCAAAACAATACTAGAAAGGAAACACCCAACAAACTGACACAGCATGTGCTTTCTCTTTGCATTGTTCCCAAGCAGATATATGCCTGTCTATAATTGCTTTCTTTACTCTGGTTCTCCACTGCCAGCGTAGCATTGTTCACCTGCCACCTTCAAGTCAGAAGCTTTTGGTAGGCAAGAATTTGTAATTTATCGTATGTCACCTGTCTGCATATCGGACAGGCAGTGTCATGCGCAGTGTTATTTTGGCTCTTAATGACAGATTTCATTAATTCTGACATTGTTACAACCTTTTCAGGTCATTTCATTCTGTTCATTGACATATTTGCTGTTTCTTCCATTGCCTGGTACTTCAGAGAATGGCTGCAGGTGGGATAACTGACCAGCCCATTGTTCTGTCCAAACCTGTCTCTCATACTGGTGTTCGTGAGGATTTAGACCATAAGAAATAGGATAGAAAACAGACATTCAGTCCTTCAAGCCTACTCCAAAATTCAGTAGGATCATAACTGATCCAACCTTCCTTAAATCCATTTTCTTGCCCTTTCACATTAACCTATGATTCCCCAACTGATCAAGAATCTATCTCAGCCTCAGGTATACGCAGGGACTCTGCCCTCACAGCTCTCTGTGGTAAGGAGTTCCAAAGACTCTCAACCCTCTGAGAGAAGAAATTCCTCTTCATCTCAGTCTGAAAATCATCAGCCCTTTATTCTGAGACTGTACCCTCTGGTCCCAGACTCTCCCATGAGGCAGAACGTCCTCTCAGCATTTACTGTGTCAAGTCCATTAATAATCCTGTATGTTTCAATGAAATCCCCTCTCATTCTTCCAACCTCCAATTTTACAGTATATTGAGATCTCAATGACATTACATGGATTGCTGCACAATTAATGAAGGACCAACATATAGCAAATAAAAACAGCGAAGTAAGTACTAGACTAAGTCATATCCCAAGAATTTGATATAATTTTGATGAGGACTATATGCATTGGAGTGTGGAAGAACGAGGGGGGTGTCTCATAGAAATCAATAAAATTCAGACACAACTAAGCACGGAAAATGCTGGAAGGATATTCCCAATGACCGGGGAGTCCAGAAAAAGGAACATGGTGGTAATGGACTAGTATTCCTGAGGTCTAAACTAATATTTTGGAGATTGGGGCTTCAAATTCCAGCACGGGGCAACTGGTAGAATTTAAATTAAAAGAATAAGTCTGGAACTGAGTTTTCATAAAAACATCCCATCTGGTTCAATAACGCCCTTTAGGGAAGAAAATCTTACCAGGTCTGGCCTAAACATAACTGCAGACTTACAATAATGTGATTGACCCTTCATTGTCCTGTGAAGTGGCTTATCAAACCATTCAGGCAATTAAGGATGGGCAACAAATGCTGGCCCAGCCAGGGATGCCCAACCCAGACTAAAGGAAAAGGAAATTTCCAAAATGCATCCAGGGAGCCCCGGTTTGCAATATTGGGTCTGATATCGATTGCAGGGACGGGACGACACAAAGAATGTATCTGGTGTTCACCCTTCTTCAGTCAACATTGGTTGTGTCTCTATTGAGGACCCACATTGCAGAGGTACCCCATGTCCAGAGGGCCTCACTTTATTCATTATTACAGAGGCTGGCTCGTCAGATCCTGAGATTGTGCTTCCATGGGCTCGGTTTGCAGTCGGGTTGGAGTCTGGCCCAAATATGTCAGTTTGTTTGTGTCAGTCAGTCACACACTACACAAGAGAGCTATTCCCTTTGGAGAGTCAGCACAGCTGAGGCTACCCACAAATAAGGTAGATTAGGCAGTTGATGAAGAGTAAACAGATGCAGAATATGCTTAGTGCAGGAAAAATGCATTGCCTGAGCTTGATTAATGATTTCATTACTCATTCAATTATGGGATAAGTTTGAGAGAGAATACTCCTGGTGTGAAGCCATGCTTAATGGCAGAGACAGATGGGTAGGTCAACATTGAAATTTATGATACTGATTTGTAGCTGCCTGAATTTCTCAGTTCTTTATTAAAACATCCTTAAAATTTGAAGGCCACAAATAGGGTGACACTTACCCCCAGCCATCCAGTCTGTCTTCTCATCCAGCAGGACTCTACACTAAATACATTGACTTATAAACTGTATTCTTACATTCATGCACAAACCACCAAAACACAATCAGATGTGGTTGCTGTTTCTTGTGGCATTATAGCCCATCCCATATTCCTGTATTAATTACAGTTGTCCGCTGCAATTTATGTTTCCTAATGTCCCAGCACCTTTTCCATAAGAACAGTGGTTAGTACATTTGCCTCACAGTGCCAGGAACCCAGGTTCAATTCCAGTCTTGGGCGACTCTACACTAAATACATTGACTTATAAACTGTATTCTTACATTCATGCACAAACCACCAAAACACAATCAGATGTGGTTGCTGTTTCTTGTGGCATTATAGCCCATCCCATATTCCTGTATTAATTACAGTTGTCCGCTGCAATTTATGTTTCCTAATGTCCCAGCACCTTTTCCATAAGAACAATGGTTAGTACATTTGCCTCACAGTGCCAGGAACCCAGGTTCAATTCCAGTCTTGGGCGACTGCGTGGAGTTTGTATGTTCTCGCAGTATCTGCATGGGTTTCCTCTCGGAGTCTAAAGATGTACGGGTTAGATGGATCAGCTATGCTTAATTGTACCATAATGCCCAGAGATGTACAGGTTGTGTGAATTAGCCATGGGAAAATGTGAGTTTATGGGGATAGGGCTGGCGCTCTGGGTGGAATGATGCTCAGAGGGTCAGTGTTAATCAATGGGCTGAATGGCCTAAGACCATAAGACATAGGAGCAGAAATTAAGCCATTTGGCCCATCGAGCCTGTCCGCCACTCAATCGTGGCTGAGAAGTGCCTCAACCACATTCTCCCGCTTTATAGGACAATTAGACATAGGCCTCTTTCCCCATTGTAGCGATTCTATGATTTTTCTGTTTTGGTGAAGCTTTTCACATTTTGACAGCATTTTCACATCGCAGGCAAACATATCCTTTATTAAAATAGGCTTTCTTTAAAATTTCAATAATATGCTTTATTCATAAAAGATCTTTATATATTCATAGGCACAAATGAAATTCAGTTCTGTACGGTAACATATCAAGCAAAGAAGTAAACGTTAGAGTTTGTCTCTGTCCATCAAACAAACCAAAGACATCTGTTACAATGAAGAAGACAAGACTGTATTTAAATACATTTGAGCGCCGGGAGGGTCTGACAATTTAACAAACCCCCATTTAACTTTGGCAGAAAGACCTTTGATGGTGGTCTTTTCCCACTGTCTCTTGGTGGTAGCTGCCCCAAGCTTTAGTGCGTCCTTCAGTGCTTAGTCCCGGACCTTGCAATGTGCCAGTCTGCAACACTTTTTTGAGGTCAACTCCTTGTTCTGGAAAACCTGCTGGGCATCAAATAAGGCTTCCATTATGAAGCCCACCAGATAAAGCCTGGAACTCTCTAAACAAATGCATGACTCAGGCTCCCTGATCAGCTAGGTGAACTGCAAAATAGAGGCTGAACTGACACCAGCCTGGGATATTTTTTGCTCCAGCCACATCAAGAGCTTCTGAACAGCAGGTTTGGATTGGCACTTGGCTGCAGACATCTTTGCTGCAACTTGATCCGAGTCAAATTCTATCATTTGACCTCTACTTATTCCCCCAGGAGTGGAGGAGGAGTCTGCGGGGGGGTGGCGGTGGGTGCTGTTGTGTACTGGATCGCAGGTGGTTAAAAGGTTCCATTAAAAAAAAAGCCTCAGGAAAATGGAGATACAAGAAGAATGCTATTCAAAATGATCCTACATTTATGGGATATCCTTAGTAGACTCTTAAACTTGCACCAACAGTTCAAAGCCCCCCAGTTTGGCGGGTTACAGTTGGCAATGAGTTGTAAATACTACCAGTGATAAATGAGCTGGAATACTGGAAAATGATTTATGTGCTGCCCTAGGCCTGGCCTTATTTCACCTTCATTTGACAACTACCCAAAAACTTGGTGTTATGTTGACCAATTCAATTCCTTCAATTTCTTGCTCTAGGTTTAACAGAATGAAACATTGATAGAGACCCAATGTGAAAAAATATGACACACTCTTCCAATATTAATGTCCAATTTACATCCAAAATTTACATATTACCAATCAGGAACATATTCTATTCGGCCTTGGGCTTTTGTTTCAGTGAACCTCTGTGGTGACATGTGATAATGGGAACTGCAGATGCTGGAGAATCCAAGATAATAAAATGTGAGGCTGGATGAACACAGCAGGCCCAGCAGCATCTCAGGAGCACAAAAGCTGACATTTCGGGCCTAGACCCTTCATCAGAGATCTGATGAAGGCTCTGTGGTGACATACTCATTTGGCTGATTACATTTACATGAAAAAGGACTGTCTTGTGCTTGGACACAGGTTGGGATCAATATGTGCAGATGGGTTTAACCTCAGGCTACCTACTTACCTTCTTTGTTGCAGATGGTCTGTGAATATGGCTAGTGATGACTTGTCCAGAGACAGCCCCACCTTGGAGAGTGGTCCTCAAGCAAGACTGAAACTCCTTATTTGCCTATGCAAAAGGAAAATGCCTGCCTCAGACATGCTATTAGACACCTGAAGTAACAAGGTGTGGAGCTGGATGAACACAGCAGGCCAAGCGGCAGCATAGGAGCAGGAAAGCTGATGTTTCGGGCCTAGACCAGTCTTCTCTTTGCTGCCATTACTAAGTTGGCAGGCAGTCAATTTCTCACCCTATGTTTGCATATGCTTCCTACCTGCTATAATGGCATCCTTTTGAGCCCATCTATACCAATGTATAAAAACAGAAATTACTGGAAAAGCTCAACAGGTCTGGCAGCATCTGTGAATAAAAAATCAGAGTTAATGTTTCAGGTCAGGTTCTGAGGAAGGATCTCCGGACCTGAAACGTTAACTGATTTTTCTTTTCTTTACAGATGCTACTAGATCTGCTGAGCTGTCAAGCAACTCAATTTTTTGTTCTTGATGTACAGAATCCACAGTTCTTTCGGTTTTTATATCAATATATACTTCAGCATAAATTGGTTTAGTTTGGTGTTGATTCTCCATTTGTCCTGTTTTAGTATGCCCCACAAAGATGCCACACTTGAGAATGAGAAGGGGATAGTAATGTTCTTAGCCAAACAAATTTGGGTTGGATAAACTTCCATTTTAATTCTTCTTTACTGGGAAAGACAGTCAAAATCTGGATTTTGCAAAAAGATAGTTTGTACACATAGGTGGACTGACCTTCAAAGATAGCTGATTTAATACATTTTACAGGAGAGTACACTCATGTTTGAGAGTGTTTCGGTGGGTATGTGGATGACGTGATGTTTTTTCACAGCTGATAATACCCTGATAATCCATCTATTGAACTGGCAGTGGGGTAAGAGAAAAGGGTGATATTTCTGACTGAGGCGGGTCCAAAGTGTATGAACACTCAAGAACCTGCTTGCCCCAATAAACTAAAAGACAGGTTCCTGTCAGACACAGTGTGTAAAATGTGAGCAACACAACAATCCCAAACTTTGGAATAAGGGATCATTTACACCATGAGGATATTGGAGAGATTACCTTGATTTTGAAAACACTGTGCATCCATTGTAATTCTGGAGAATTTCAAGAGTTGTACAGGACCGGTGTGTGCGTGGTGTTAAAAGGGTGTTTGGGGCAAGTTGCTTACATTGCCAAAATTAACCTTTGACATAAGTCACTAAGCACAATGTATGTGCCTTCTTTCCACAAATTCTGCCAGACCTGCTGAGTTTCTCCAGCAATTTCTGTTTTTGTTTCACAGCTTCGGCATCTGCAGTTCTTTGTTTTATTACAATACCCGTGGATATGGTGGAATGTTACTCGCGAGAAGTCATAGTTATCAACTCCTGGTCAAACGCTGAATTAAATAAGTTGCAGCTGTGTGAGCCAAAGGCTGCAACAAAGGTGCTTACAAAATCCTGTTACAGCTGCCTCGGCCAACACTGGCCACAACATTGTCCACTAGTGAACACAGAGTGCTACAGCTGCAAGAAGAAAGGTCAACTGGCCAAGGCATAACAGGGGAAGATACCTGGAGGAAATGTTGATGGAAGGAAATGGCAGTCATTGCAAGCAGTTGCCAAACAACAGCGGGTCAATGAGAGTTCAGTTGAGATCCATCCAATAAGAAATAATAACAGCGTCCAATGAAAATTCACACGGCATGACAGTCCAACCGTGGAGCCTCAATGAACATGAAATATGACAGGTAGACATCGGTCAGTGTGATTCCTGAATCACTAAATTATCAACAATCGAATCAGCATCAGTCAGAGAAATCACGCATAGAATTAAGAAATCCCCACCCTGAAGAAGCTGATAGTTCAAATCATCTACAGGGAATAATAGGCTAGATTTCCCATTATTATACTGAAGGATCAGAAAGAAGCCTTGCTTGGAAGGAAACAGTTAAAAACCCTGGAGTTAAATGGTAACAAGACTTTTTGCACACTAGGGAAACTCAAAACACAAGACAACATAATCGCAAAGTATCCTTGAGTGTTTGGTGGAACTGGCGAACCAATTCAAGGATATCAGACCAATTTAAAGATGCAGACTAGTTTAGTGCACATCTCACCTAGTGTGCAGTGCTTTTAGGGAGAAAATAGAGCAAAAGCTGAAAAGACTGAAAACAGAGGACACTGTTGCAAACGTTGAATAGAGTAAATAAAATCAGAAATTGCTCAGCAGGTTTGGCAGCATCAGTGGAGAGAAATCAGAGTTAACATTTTGGGTCGAGTGACTCTTACTCAGGACAGAGTATTCTATCATCGCAGTACCAAAGGCAAAAGGTAGTGTAAGATAACACAGTGTGGAGCTGGAGGAACACAGCAGGCCAGGCAGCATCAAAGGAGCAGGAAAGCTGACGTTTCAGGGCGGGACCCTTCTTCAGAAAATCATTCACTCACATTAGTCTATTTCAGTTTTACAGGTTGCCACTTGTTTCTTCAGCCTCCGAAACTTTTCTGAAGAAGAGTCCCGACCCAAAACGTGAGTTTTCCTGCTCCTCTGATGCTGCCTGGCCTGCTTTGTTCATCCAGCTCCAAACCTTGTTATCTCAGATTCCAGCGTCGGCAGTTCTTATTATCTCTGAGGTAGTACAAGATAATGTGGCAATCATAAAACAACTGAAAATCTGGTATTTGAATGTAATCCACCTGATAATTTGCCAAATATCAATAATTTGTTCACTATGTTGTCAGGAGGCTATGTTCTTTCAAAATTATATCTGCCAGTACAGGGTGGCATGATGGTCCAGTGGTTAGCACTGCTGCGTCACACCGCCAGGGACCCAGGTTCAATTCCAGCCTCAGGTGATGGCCTGTGAGGCATTTGCACGTTCTCCCCTTGTCTGCATGGGTTTCCTCCAGGTGCTTTATTTTTCTCCCACAGTCCAAAGATGTGCAAGCTAGGTGGATTGGCCGTGCTAAATGGCCCATAGTGTGTAGGTTAGGGGGCTAGATCTGGGTGGGATGCTCTTGAGTGTCGGTGTGGACTTGTTGGGCCGAAGGGCCTGTTTCCACATTGTAGGGATTCTAAGAAATATCTATCCACAACTTTAGTTCCGTTATATATCAAAGTCATACACTCACATTAGTCTACTTCAGTTTTAGAGGCTGCCACTTGTTGTTTCTTAAGCATCTGAAACCTTTCAAGAGGTTATTCCCTTCCCTTTCACTTTCTCCATGTCTGATGCGCAGTAGTAGCAGTGTGTATCATCTCCAAGATGTACTGCAGCAACTCATCAAGGCTATTTTGATAGCACCAAACTTGTGATCATTTAGAAGGACAAGTTACATGTGAATGCCACCACCTGCAATCCTTCACCATCCTGAGTCAGAAATATTCACCCAGATTACAGTGTCACTGAGTCAAGATCTTGGAACTCTCCCTTAACACTGTTGTGGTTGTATCTACAAATGGACTACAGTGATTCCAGAAGGCAGCTCATTACCACCTTCTCAAGAGCAAATAAGGTATGCATTAAATGCTGGGAAAGCCAGTGGTGCCAACACCCACTGAATGCAATGAACAGGGTGGTCAATGCATATATTATATTGAGAAATCAGTCTTAGTTTTTATTTGTAAGAATGCATTGTCATTTGATAAAGGTTGTGTTACGTGGGGAGTCAGAGTTGTAATTCTGAAAAGGCACGGATCACGCTTGCAACGTGACTTTCATGATCAGCACCTAGAGTTGAATCTGACAAAAGGTCTAGTGAAAAATTGTCTTTGGTGGCTAAGGTTAGACAAGGACGTGGAAGGGACATTGAGAAAGATTGGTGTTTGTCTAGATGTAGGAAAGAGGCTGGACATTGATTCAGCAAAATTTGAAAGACAAAAGTTACTCATTTCGACTTGTAGCTGTTTGAAATGTGTTGAGTTCGTCACAATAAAATGAATAATTTCCAAATCTTTAGAGTGTTTTCATAGTTTGATTGCTGCCAGTTTGGCTGACAGTGGACCACAGTTTTGTTTAGCAGAGTTTTCAAATGTTATGAATGGAGTTAAACGATATCATCCTGCTTCAAATGGATCAGCAAAGCACACAGTCCAAATGACTAAACATGCTGTCATTAAACAGACGCTTGACAGAAACTGGAAGAAGTATCAAAGGTTATTGAATCTCAAACTGGTGAATATTTTTGTTTATTTATCAGAACAAACCTCATATCACCAATGGTAGAACACCAGCTGGATTGTTTCCTGGAAGACAGCCTGGAGAGCAGTTTTCATTGCTGAAGCCATATTTAGCACAATTAGTAGAAGAATGTAATGTGGATGGAAATGGTGTCATTATAGGGGTAAAGTGAAATAAAAGTCTGAAGTTGAATTAGAAGGCTGAGGTGGAAGAACAGGTTGAAGTAGTACAGGAGAGCCGTAAGTACACCTGGTGTTCACACATGTTTCGCTGAGATGTTTGTCTGTGGAGAGGTTGAGTTTGGCCCATATAAGTCATGTTTTGCTTTCAGAGATTAATGGAGAAAGGACTTGGAAAGAATTAGATGGATCTGATCATTTGGACAGTTAGGTTAATTTGAGGACCACTAGTTTCTTCAACAAAGGTGGTGCCTGAAAGTAGTTGAGATCTAAATCATAATCATCATGTCTGATGAAGAGGACACTTCAATTGAATACCAAATCAATCCTTGATGGAAATAATTTCTCAGTCTCAGGCCAAATTGGGTCAAGGTCCTTCACCGATGTCTGAATGTTCTAATGAAGAGAGCTGATTGATATCCTCTTAGGAACAGAAAACCAGTGAATTTAGAAATAAATGGAAAATAAGAGATGTATATAACTTGTATCAAATCTTGACCAGTGTAGAACACATTCATTGAGGATGGAGTAGGGTGATAGAACTCTCTTGTGGCCATTCATAAAAATGTATACACCAGGCTAAACCAGTCTACAGGGGTCTTGTGGTGCTGTGTTGGTGTCCCTACTTCTGGTCAAAAAGTCTATGTTCAAGTCTCACCTGCTCTGGAAGTATTATCTGAAAAGGTTCATTGAACATAATTAAATTGGATTAGTTCTGTGTTGGCTCTACATGCACTGCACAATGTGCCTTACAAAGATATCACATCTGCCATTTTGGGGTCTTGTGTACGTGCTCCGCATCTAAAGTCTGCAATTTCTTGGCCCTGATTTCTCCATTTTGGAAGTGTTTTGTCCTGCTGTTTGCACTGATGCCTGTTAGTAAGAACCAACTAATGCATTTCTGAGAGCTGATTACCTTGTACTGCACTGAATGACTTGTTACTGATGACAAGAATACGACTCTCATGAGGGGGAAGCTGATTCATCAACAAACCACCAGTGTCTGCCTGGCACAAAATCTAGACCATAACTTGTGAGTATTTAACAAAACATTTACTGGAATGCTATCAAACATTTAAAAACAATAATTGCAAAATAGCATCAAAGTTCAAGATAATTGTAAAGCTAGGAATAAAAGAAAACAACAGGTGGAAGGATATAATACTTCAAACACTGAAGAAACACGACAAACTTGGCTGAAAGTGAGAGCAGTAACTTTTCAGCATACTATAAGGCTACACATCATTTTCCAATTCATTAGACTGTTTTCAACAATTTGCATTATAATCAATCCCTTGCTAAAGTGGCTTCGGTTAAATCAGTAAGTGTTCTTCAGTTCACATGAACTGAGTAAATCTGTTAATATTGTACAGATTTAGTTAAAATATTGGCAGAGTACAATAAATTAGAGATACACACAGGTTAATCGTGACAACTTTATGATAAACAATCGCTGATACGTGCCAGCAATTCCTGACTTGTAGCATTCGTCAAGAAACATCTGTTTGAAAGCACTGCTTCCAAAATCTTTCCAAAAATGTTTATGACTAGGGAACACTCGCAACTTAAAAGTTGAAACTTTCACACCAGTAGCTTGTATTAACCCATAAACACTGTAAGTGGTTGCAGACAGCACTCGGTAATATATGGAATCGTTTATCAGATTGTGTACGTATTGGTGTGTATTCAGGTCCTTCAGCACTGCATTAATGTGTCAGGCATGTCAATAAGTGGTGTTTAATCCAGGCAACGGGAATTTTGCACACATGTCTGGACAGCTGGTAACAGCCCTCTGTCATCTCTTTTAGGGAAGGCTTGCATCAGACGATGCTAAATGCATCCTTAAGTGGTCAAGCATGGGTTTTTCATTGGATCAAAGAGTCTGGGGTGGAAATTGTCATACAAACAATTCATATCATTGCTTATTGTGTTGTATAGGCTCCCTGTCTATTTATCACTGCAAAGTAAGTTTGCTGTCACCATTCTCTTACAAGATAGGAATCAACAGGGTCTGTTTGGTATGTTCTAGTAGAGGAAAACCACTTGGTATTCTAATGAGAACAGACTTCTTGTCTTAAACAAGATGTACTTTTTTTTACATTCCTCTGTCTGCCCAACTGTTTATCTCTGGGCTCCATCTCCACCTACCGTTTACTCATTTCCCTCTCTCTAGCACAAATACCAATCTTTTCCTTGCCAAAGTCAGTTCTGAAGAAAGGTCACTGAATCCAAAACATTAATTTTGTTTCTCTCTCCACAGATGCTGCCAGACCTGCTGAGATTTTCCAGCAGTTCCTGATTTCCAGCATCCACAGTTCTTTGTCTTTTATTTTACAAGCTGTAGTTTATTGCATGAACGCAACTGAGTACAAATTACACTCAAGTGATAGATATTTGATGCTTTTTAATTTGTTTATTGGATGGGGGGTGCCACAGGCTTTGCCAGCATTTTTTTTCTCAACTCTAATTGCACTGGAGAAGATGGTGGGTGGTGATGAGATGCCTTTTGAACTGCTGTTGTACTTGAGGTGTAGAATCATCTGCAATGTTTGGGAGAGAGTTCCAGGGCATCGCCCCAGCGACACTGAGGGAACTGCAATACTTCTGCAAGTCATGATGGTCTGTGTCTTTGAGGAGAAGCTGCAGGTGATGGTATGCCCATGTCTTGCTGACTTTGTCCTTCAAATTTGCAGAGGCCTCAGATTTGGAAGGTGCTGTTGAAGGACCATCCTTTGACCTGATGTGCCTCACCGTTTATGAAAGAGCTTTTTTGAAGTATGGTCAGTTTTATAATGTTGGAAACACAATCTAATATTTTATCCCCTCAGCACTGACCCTCCGACAATGTGATGCTCTGTCAGCATTGACCATTGAATAGCACAGTACATCCTGGTACTGACCATCCGACTGCACGGTGCTCCCTCAGTACTGACCCTCCAACTGCAAAGTGCTCCATTAGTAATGACCCTCCCACTGCAAAGTGCTCCATTAGTACTGACCTTCCCACTGCAAAGTGCTCCATTAGTACTGACCCTCCCACTGCACAGTATTCCCCCAGTACTGACCATCCGACCGCACAGTGCTCCCTCAGTACCGACCCTCCAACTTTGTAATGCTCCTTGAGCACTAACCCTCTGACTGCACTAATGCTCCAACAGTCCATTGCTTCCAC
The DNA here is from genome assembly GCF_030684315.1 of Stegostoma tigrinum. Lineage (NCBI taxonomy): Eukaryota > Metazoa > Chordata > Chondrichthyes > Orectolobiformes > Stegostomatidae > Stegostoma > Stegostoma tigrinum. The sequence goes on from NC_081354.1 coordinate 16,184,154, forward strand.
AACACTGAAACTTTGACAGCGTGACACTCCCTCTGATAAGAGTCAAGAATGAGAAGCCATCAGGATCCTGACAGAGAGCACCCAAAAAGAAGAAATGGTTAAGTTGTGAGAGTAGAGGATTGACAAGGTAACATCTCCAGCCAGATTGGCAAATACAGAAAAATTGGATAACTATGGAATATTTGTAAAACAACATGAGGTAATTTGAAGATAATAAAATGTGAGGCTGGATGAACACAGCAGGCCAAGCAGCATCTCAGGACCACAAAAGCTGACGTTTCGGGCCTAGACCCTTCATCAGAGATGGTTTATCATGTCCATGTCAGTCAATGAACAGCTCCTGTGATGATCCTAACCTTATTGCCTTATCCCACATTTGTACACTTGGTCCATAGGCCTGTAGGACATGACTCTTCAACAGTTTCTGTAAGCTCCTTTTAACTACAGGTGAATGTTTCTGTCTCTGCCACCCTTGCAAGCCATGAACTTCCTAAAACGCCTATGAATGAAAAATATTTCCTCAACTCCCTTCTAAGCCCCTTAATTGATCATCTCTCATCTGTACACCAGTTAGTTTCATGTTAGTCATGGGAAAATACCAAGGAGCTTATTTGAATAGATGTACTGAGTATTTTTAAAGATCATGCTTTCAAGTTATTCCTCATTATTGCTGTAACCCTTTGAGATATTTTTAATTCTTCAATTATGGCTATTCATGTTTTCCTCAATTTTTCCCTTACTAACCTGTATCCAAGATTCCCTCCTTAAACAAATCCACCTTCTTCTGCCTTCCTTCTCCTTTCAGATGCTTTTAAAACCTACCTTCTTGACCAAGTCTTGGTCACCTGTATAATAGCTTCTTTACTGGTCCCATGTCATATGCTGCTCAATAATGTTCCTGTGATGTATTTTTCTTTCAAAGATTCTGCGTAAGTGTACTTTGTTGTTGAACTACTGACCCACTCAAGAAGCAGCTCCTTGCTGCCACTTCCAATGTTAAGCAACAGAGTACTGTGAGAGCACTCAGATTAAGCATGGTCTATATCTGCAGTTTATAAAACTTCAAGTTCTATTGGAGCATGATTGCCTGAGGAAGGAACATGCTACAGCTTTCCCTTCGAGTTGGTGCAGGTCTATTGCTAAACCCCAGACCAGAAGCACTTTCTGATGAAAAAGTCCAACTGACAAGTTGTTTCTCTGGTAATTTCAACTAGGGGGCAAATGTTTTGACTTCCTATGCCCCATGACGCCCATCCCTCCCTCTGGTAATGTCCTCCCAAAGCCCTTCTCTGCCATTTAACTGCAGACTAATGAGCAGCTGCATTATGCAGAAAACATTTTTGTGTGCACACACTCAGAGGTCACAATTCCAAAACATTTGCAGAGATGTATGAGGGAATGGGCCTTAGGCTAAACATACAGAAGACGAAGGTTCTCTGCTGACAACTGATGCAGTTCTAGCTTCCCCTTGTGAATATGCTCAGTGACTGACAAAGTAAAACCTATGGCTATGGTTTCCCTCGGATCTGTCTTGTCCAGTTTCACCATCATCTCAGATAGAATCTGTGCCTATATCACCATGACACGGTAGTTCTGTGATAAATCTAAATGCAGTGCATATTCGAAAAATTAAGGTCTAAAGGCTGCTAAGTGCAAACTTTATATTGTCTGCTCCTACACTGCTCTCTTTGTATTTGAAGCGAAATTAGTATTGAGCCTGAAAAGGGTGAGAAGAATTTAACAATGAGATGGGTGGAAAGACAATCAGACGTAATCAAAGAACAGTAAAGTTGACGCTTTTAGGCAAATATTCAGCAAATTAAAGATTGCTCAGCATCGCATCATTCTCCAAGTTCTCAAAACTGGCTGTCGACCCATTAGGCATTCTGACAGCTTTTAAAAGCAACGTACAAGGAGTCGGTTTGACAAAAGACCATAAAATAGATCATTGAATATTAATAACCATTTCACAGAAGTTTTAGCTATTATCCTTCTGTAACTAATCAAAACTTTCAGCTTGTGCCTGTTGCTATCAGAGGATAATAACTAACATGATTTGGCGTATGAGGATTTTGTAACAGAAAAGATGCGTTGTAATTTTATACATTTTATGAAAAATACTAAGCTCAGTGTTTTCAATCATCTGGTGTTTCCCAGCCAAATGCAAATACTGCCAAATGGTCTCATTTCACCTTTTTTTTAATACGACTTGAAGCTGAACAACTTGAACAGAGTAATAGTAATGTTGTAACCTCAATGTTTCAGCCTCTCAGATAATACACAGTAGATTCTATTTACACAGGCCAGTTTCACCTCTCATACAGGCAGATAATTTAAACACAACAGGGACTAAAAGAGTGACCTGCTGCCCAAAGCCATTTGCTGCGGCACTACTGTCTCGACAAGCTGAGGGAAGCAACCCCAGCTTGCTGTATGTCGTTGCCCGTTTCATCGATTGGCTCCATTCTTCACTCAGCATGGTATCAGTCCCTCCGACAGTTTTCCCATATCACTGAACTGCCTGCACTCTGTTTCCTGACATAATAAATCATGTTTTTCTTTGCAGTGTCTAGTAAAAATAGAAAATGAGGCTAGAGCGCAGTGGGGTGTTTTCTATTTGTCAGATGTTTGGGCCCAACAATATAATAGATGTGTTTTATGGTTATAGAAGGTTTTGAAAGGGTGAGTAATGACTGGTTGGAGGATACTTTGGATAACTCTCAAACATAGGCACAATGATCACAATATGGAAATAACCCTTAAGTAAACACAGAAAATGCTGGAGAAACTCAGCAGGTCTGGAAGCATGTGTGGAGAGAGAGATAGAGTTAATGTTTTAAGTCTAATATAACTCTTCTTCAGAATTCATTTGAACTTGTAAAAAAAAATTAGCGTATTTTGCTTCTGTCATTTTCACCTGGTCCATATCTAACTCTTGCTTCCCTTCCTTGAGTGCCCTGTTTCCATTTCTGGGAATAAGCTATCTACAAACGTTCCATTGCAAACCCACTGTTTCCCACAGTTACCATGACTACATTTTCTCACACCCTGCTTCCTGCAAAGAAAGAAAGTAACAGAATCGTACTAAACCCAAAACATTGACACTGTTTCTGTCTCCACAGATGCCGGGTTTCTCCAGCATTCTCTGTTTGTTTCAGATTTCCAGCATCTGCCGTATTTTATTATTAATACTAGTAACCCTTGCTCATTAGTTGTCGTACAGTCAGCATGCCAACTTTGTTCTACCTGCTCCTTCAAATAGTCAGCCCAATGAGTGAACGCCACACTGATTATTGGCCCGATCTATCAGTGGAGAGGGGTAAGGTGGGCAGCAGTATAATGAGTGGTTAGCACTCTCTGTTTTATGTATTCTACATCTCTTAAAAGTGAAATAAACTGTGGCTGAAACAGTGAGTTGCAGTTGAAGAGAATCTGACCTGGAAAGAACTGGCACAGCAAGAGAATTGGGGCTCTAGCCTTTTGGACATTGCACCTTGCTGGAACTTCAATTCAGCACTAAATACACATTCAGCAGCAGAAAGCAGTATCCTATCAAAAAAACTAAGCAACCCTACAACCAATGATGAGTTCATGGCTCTGCAATTGTGCCATATCCAGCCATGAACAGTGAACATTGAAACATCTAACGGGGAAAAGATGTTCTTTGAGCATCCCTTTCTTCAAGGAGAAGTGTCAAGAACTATTTGGATTGCCCAAGTCCCAGGCATCTCTGCCAAAAGACTCAAATCATCTTCCTTTGATCTTCAACAACAATGCTACTGTCAACTGTCGCAGCATCATCATCCTGGAGTTTACCATTGACCAGGAGCTAAACTGGCCTAGGTATACATATACTGTAGTTGCAAAAGTAGAACAGGGGCTGTTTATTTTGCCCTTATTCTACTTTTCTCACCTCCTGACTCTTCATCATCTGCCCATTACCTACAAGACACAAACCAGGAGTGTAATGGAACACATATCCAACTTGCTTAGATGAGTGCAGCTCCAAATAACACTCATAAACCTCAACACCATCCAAAAAGCAGCCTATTTAATTGATATTTCCATCCAGCTCCTTAAATGTGCATTCCCTACACCACAGATGCATGTGTAAAATCTGCAAGATGCGTTGCAACAACTCACCCAGACTCCTGTGTAGCACCTTCCAAATGCCGGAGTTGTGTCATTGATGAGCAACAGCAGGCTTATTGAAACAACACTACCTACAACTTTCACTCAAAGTCACATACTATCTTGATTTGAAATAAATCTCTGTTCCCTCCATGTTGCAGGGCCAAGATCCTCAAATTTCCTCGCTGACTGTACTCTGGTTTTAATTACGCTGTGTGTACGGTACCAGATCAAGAATATAGTTCAGCATCACTCTCAAGGGTAATTATGGATGAGTAATAGAGTTGGTCTTACTAGCATAGCCCACATCCCTGGGAAGCATTTTTAGGAAGGTGGAAGGAGGAGTGATATAGCTGCCCAAGGACAGGAGGCTTTTCGGACAGACTGTTGAAAGGAACTGAGAGCACATGGTCTGCATTCAGACCATGGTGGTCAGTATCAGGAGCGTTGACCCAAAGACCAAGATGCAGTATTGTAAGCAGTTCAGTGATCCTCACTGGAATACTCAAGATCAGTGAATGCATCCTCAAATGGCCTTGCCTACCAAATGTACCAGTAACCTTAGACATTATGCAAACCATCACACTCCCATCACCACCTGCAACCTCTATAAGGCAGACCCCATCATCAATAGATATTTGTTTCAACACATGACTTACATATTTAATACAACTGCAGGCCTCACACCCACATCTCATCACCAGCACACACCGGCAATTATTCAACCATGATGGCCAAATCAGCCAGACAGGTTGTATACTACTCCCTGGCACATGTCCCTCTCTTTCATAGGACCAGTGTCACACAGCCAGAGGATAGTTGCTCCTGAATGCACTGTCCCCTGTGGAGCACAGTTAGGTGTGGGATGATTAGTGTTGAACTGAGATTGCTGTTCTGCTACAGTCTGTATCTCATCTACAACCCAGGCATGAGGCACTGTTCAGTTTTCAGCTATTGCTCCTCTTCCCCTTTCTCGGTTCCTGAGGTGCTCATTGCTCAGCTGGCGACAAGGGCAGTGTTGACATGATGGCAAGGTTGTGCAGGATAAGCTAGATCACCATGTATTTTGACATGGGCGCTGCTGGATACTGAAGAGACCATTCCTGTGGAAAGGCCCAGGCACTGGACATGTTGTTTCAGTCAGCGTGGCAACAACCTGCTGTATCACATTTTGTGTGGCAGTGTGGCTTTTGTTGCGTGCATGTTCAACATACTTGCCTACATTGCGATCTAGACTCATCAGTCATAGCTTCTTTTACCAGACATCCACCTTTTGCTTTGCTGGCAAGGCTCAAATACAGATGGCATGGTAGACTGCTGCAGAAGGTAGCTGTCATTACTGTTGCCAGGGCACCAATTAAAGGGCTACCTGAAGTCACACTCCAGATGGGCATTGAGACAATAGAATCTGTTTTGGGGTGCCACCGAGGAAGGCTGTCAAGTGATAACCACAGAGCAGTGTCCATACAGTTAATGGTACTCTGCACCATGGGAAAGCCTGTATTCTTGGGAAAGTCATATAACCACTGTGCCTACTGCCCTCTGGCAATTGGGAATGACGTAGTTTGATCTCTATTTAATTGAGCGCCTCAGTCAATAGATGCCACAAAGACTTTAATGAATAAAAGTTCATCTCCTTCACAGTTCCCAGCATTGTGGTCCTACCCCAGCTCTGAGATTGTGGTAGATTGGCGCTAATGAAGAGTTTGAATAGATTGAAAGGAATTATAGTGCAGGTAGAGGCCATTCAAATCCCAATGCTTCAAACACACTCATAGTGAAGCATCCCATTCAAAAATACTCCCTCTCCCTTTCCATAATTAAGAATCCTCAGTTTCCATCTTGTTCCTGGTTCAGTCATAAGTGGAATCCTTTAGTATTTACACAGTTAAATCCTCAGATTACATCCATTGCTTTGCCTCTAGCAGTGTCACACCCATTAACCATGATACTGCCACTGGCCTCTGCAAAGCCGCAGCTTCTCGAGTATTCCCTAATAACTGAAGCCTCTCATGTCCTCCTTTTGTTTTACTGAATCGCTCCTGCATTCCATGCATGATCTCAGATTCTTCCTAATTTGGTGCTGAATACTCCATGCAGGCTTCTAACAGAGGACCAACCGATCATTTGTATAGCCTGACTGTTTTGTATTTGTATGATGTGCCTTTATTTTTGATATCAGGTTTCACATTCTGTTGTATCTATACTAATTTCTCCCGTGGTTTTGTTCATCTAAACACTAAACTCTTTACACCTTTTAAAATTTTTTTCTGCTTATAGACAGATAGCTTGTTGTCATTATTGGAACTTTTGTGTAATTTTTACATCAATTAATCAGACATATATCCTTCTCTTTATGTCTGAAAGGAATCACCACATATTACTCAACACAAAACTTCAGCTGACACCGACCCCCTTAATCCACCAGCTCACAGTTAACTCCATTCCCTATTTTTCTTTGGCATCTATGAATCCTACAACAGAGCATTATCCAAAGGGGTCTTGGCAGTGCCCATGGGACTGTGTGCCTTTTAACATGAGCAGGCATGAAAGCTAGAAATACATAATGTCTGTTTGAATCATCTATCCCTTAACTACCTTGGAGGCACCCAGTACAATTTGAACTAGGTGAATGTGCAGGATGGTATTCCGCACTGTCTATTTGCTCCTTGTATGTATGGTATTTTCAATAGAAATGCAAGAAGCATTGGAAATATGCTGAGCAAGCCACGAGCAGCTTAACCAGCAGTGCTTAATTGGACTGTTAGAAGAGCCTTACAAAATAGCAACTTAAACGTTTCAATGCATTTTTGTGGAGAGCAGTGGCACTATGCCCCTCTCTTGACCATTCAATGGTCAACCAACTCCCCCTCCCAACCCTTTCCAGTTCAGCTCAACAAGGTGTCACTGGGTTTTTATTGCAGCAAGACAGTATACCTCTTCGGTGTTGATTATTTCCAAGAGAGGCACCAAGGTTCTGGAAGATGTCAAACTTAATGAGCCACAGTGTGCCAAGTTCCAATTTTACTCCCTAACTTTTAGTAACTTTCCTTTTACATAGAGCCCCAGGCAGAACCAGATAAGGTTTGGCATATTTATGTCACATTAACAAGCTATTCCTCAGCTGAGTTACCGTCTTATCACCAGTGAGGAATGTTTGTTTAAATAAAGCGACTCATGATTTTAATTAGTTTTGTTTTGCTAGTCATTTCCGTCTGATTAGTCACTATGATTCTATATTGTATGACCATCTGTATTAAGAACACATTTCAAACAATTTACAAGGTAATTTTTCTTCACCTCCTCAATCCTCCGGAAAAAATGAACTCAGCAGAAACATAAATCCCAAAATGCTTTCTACTACTAAAGAAGGAGGAGAAATGCTGGTAGTTAACGCAAAGACTGAAACAATAATCTGAAATTATCTTCAAGCAATATAATAGGTAAAGAATAAATCTAGCAGCTGCTACCATGAGTTAGATTTGCCAATGTGGGTTAAATCTTTTGCTGAAAGCATGAACTAGTATCATCGCAACAAGGCACACAGGACATCTGTACATCTTTAAACAGATTGAAAGAGTATGAACGGTCAGTATGAGAACTTCACTCCATTCCCACTTTGAATGATGAGGCATTCAGCAAAATGCTATTTTTGCAAAGCTGATGACTGACTGGTGCATTTCCAACATCACCTTTTCAACATTTCCACCTTTAACCTTGTATAGCTGTTCTTATCTGATCTTTTGTTTATAGACTGAAGTGGAAGCATGGATACGAGATGGGACATACCCTGTAGCTGAGCTTGGTGATGATTGGGACAGATGGACTGAGGGACCATGGAGTTGTCTTTTATTTATTGATATATAGCAGGTCCCTGTAACAGAACAGGGCACAACCATATTGATGGGAAAATTACATTTTTCCAAAAGGCAAAGTGGCCAGGTTAGTTTTAGTCAAATTCCAATGAGTCTTCCAAAAATATTGGTTACAAATTTGGGTGTATCTATGTCCTGTCCAAAATTAAATATCACAGCCAGTATTTGTGCATGAGCAACAAGAGGTCATCATTAATCTCAGCAGTACCTTGATCACAAATTACGGGGCGGGGAATTTATTCAAGGGCTACGGGGGAGAGTGCAGGGAAGTGGAGTTGAAATGCCCATCAGCCATGATTTAAATGGCGGAGTGGACTTGATGGGCCGGATGGCCTTACTTCCACTCCTATGTCTTATGGTCTTATTACATTTCTAGCATTATTGTACCGCCTGTATTATATTGCACCACACTTGCAGGTAAGTACAGAGATAATCTCAGGGTCCTCAAAGTTTAAGTAGAATGACACCGTAATGCTGATTCCATGATCAGACAATCCTTGCAGAGCTCGCATCTTACATTGGACACTGGTCAGAAAATGCTCGCCAGTGCCTCATATCCATTCATTATAGATAAAGAATGAACCCTAGTGACTGGCAATGATCTATCTCATTTGATTGCTAAAAAGGAGCCTTACATTTATTGACATTTCTTATGTGTTGGACAATTGCTTTCTTCCACAGAGTAGATGTACAGTCTGATTAACCTGGTGACTTCAGTAAATATCGATATTGGAACGGTGCGATACCTGTACAGTGTTGACCAAGTACCATAGGAGCTGTGTTTCAGATGAGTCTTTAAACCAAATCGTTATCCTGACTCTCAGGGAGACTACATGAGACTATTTAGTGAAGATGAGAGGACGTGCTCACATGTTGCCCAGGCCAATACCTCTCGCCCATGATAATTTTTTTACAAAGTAGGTTTGTTTTGAATGTTACTACTGATTGTTGAAGCTCGTTGTGTTTAGTATGGCTACAGCAATTCTTTTACATTTCAACAATGGCTCCAAAAATACGTAATTGGCTGCCAAGTGCTTTGAGATCTTCAAAGGATGTGAAAGGTGCTATGTAAACAGATTTTGTTTTCCTTTTGTTTGTTACTGTTGCAAATTTCCCCTGGAATCTTAAAATGTGTTCTTGCAATGTAAGACAGAACAGAAGCAGAAACTGTGTTTCGTGTTTTTATGAAGCTGAATGAGTTGAAACGGACCAGTTGGAAGACCCATGCTTAAAATATTTATGACAAATTATTTCCACTTTAATCGAGGGAGCGAAAGGATTAAAATCCCTCGGCTTGCCATGCTGGGGTAAAAAGGGGAGTGTAGAGTAGGTTTTCTGTTTCTAGTCACTGTCCAGTGATGACTACTGCAAGTGATTGTGTGTGTTGGTGCCTAATAAAGATAGCACAAAAGTTGTCCCCGGGCATGTAACCAGCACACATTCTACACATGAATCTTGATCTCTTCAGCCATCAACCAAAGGGTAGCTTTTTTTCTGTGAAACAGTATCAAACTAGAAGTACAAGCCTCCAGCAGAATGATGGCAAAGGAGAAAAGAAACGTAATTAAACAGAAAAATAAACACTGCACTATTCGGTGGTTCCATTATGTAGGATACATAAATGATTTTGTAGCATACTTTCTAATGCAGAAGGAAACAAATACATCCAATTTCGAATTCAAAATGTTTTTAGAAGTCAGAGATGGATTATTAATCAGAATTTCTATCCTGTGGCTGATTTATGAACTTGGTATTGCAACTTCCTAGGCTACCCAGCTATTTCAAGATGATTCATCCTGATATTTCTGTCAATCCTGGAGAACACAGATAGTGTGGTATTTAATCAACAAAGTGATGGCAAATGTCATTGATATTGTTATCATGCAGTGCTTACCCAGCAATAACCTGCTCACTGATGCTCTTTTTGTGTTCTGCATGGACCATTCAGCCCCCCACCTCATGACAGCTTCAGTCCAAATATGGACAAAGAAGCATTGGTGCAGAGGTGAGGTCAGTGTGCTTGGCCTTGACGTCAAGACAGTACTTAGCTAAGCTTGGCATGAAGGAGCCCTAACACAATGAAAATCATTGCGAATCGGGGGATACTCTCTGCTGGTTGGAGTTGTCCATGAAGTTAGTTCTGGGTGTTGGAGGTCAGTTATCTCAGCTGCAAGACATCACTGCAAGAGATCCTCAGAATAAGGCCCTAGGCCCAAAAATCTATGTTTACTTTATCAGTAAGATTCCCCACAGTCATAAAGTCAGAAGTGGGATGTTTACCAATGACTGCACAATGTTCTGCACCATTTGCAACACTTCGGGCACTGAAACAGTCTGCGTCCATGTGCAACAAGTCTTGTCTAGATTTGGTGGATGAACGGCATAACTAGCATTCGCATCACACCAGTGCCAGGGAAAGGCCTTCTCCTACAAAAGAGAATCTAACCATCTCTCCTTGATTTTCAATGCCATTATTGCCGTTGAATCCTCCACTATTAACATCCCAATGGTTGATGTTAACTAGAAACAACATGATCAGTGACAATGGCAGGTCAGAGAATGGGACTCCTGCAGTGAGTAACTCACTTCTTAATTCCCCAAAGCCTACCCTTCATCAGCAAGGCACAAGTCAAGAGTGTGATGTAATATTGTCTGGATGAGTGCAGCTCCCACAATGTACAAGATGATGAGCACAGACCAGGACAAATAAATCTACTTTATTGGCACCGCATCCAAACTTCACTACCTCCACCATTGACACCTAGTTGTTACAATGTGTACCATCTATATGATGCACTAAAAACAACTCACCAAGCTTCCTTACATAGCTTCTTCCAAGCCTAAAATCTGTATCACCAAGAAGGACAAGGGAAGCAGTGAATGGAAACACTGCCACTTGCAAGTTTCCCTCCGAGCCGCAGCCTCACTTGGAACCGGTTGTTCAAAATCCTGGAACTCCTTCCGCATAGCAGTGTGTTTATCTACACCACATGAACTACAATGCTTCAGGAAGACAGCTCACCACTGCCTTGTCAAGGGCAATTAGGGCAAGTCAATTAATGCTGACTTGTCCAATATCACCCAAAATCTATGAATGAATAAATTTTTAAAAATTGGACCGTACATCTGTAAAAGTCCTGAGGTGAAATGTTCAAGATGTCATCATTCTGAAACCAATATTGTAAACAGTGGCTATTTATGTTCCTGCTGTTGGTGCAACTAGGGTCCAAAGAAAGCTGCTTAACTCAGGATTTTAGTGCTTGCAGCATCCCAGTTGAAATGGGCTGTAACTGCCTAACCAGGAAAAGAGATGGAGGAGGAAACAGTTCATGTATATATTTGTGAGCTCCCTTGAGGAGGCGTTTGATGATCTAAAGTAGCATTGTGAATGATGGACAGCTGTTAAAGGAGCACAATTGTGTAAGGACAAAGCATTTCAAAGTAAAAATGATAATGCTCAGGGACTGGAGACATTGCTGCAGGCTGTAAAAGAGGACCCAATGGAGGATTTAATGGGAACCATAAGTACGAGAGAGAAAGCAGAACCATTCACCCACCACAGGACAGAAAGCAACCTGACTGATTAAAAGACAATGCGCTGTTAGTGAACCCAGTTGATTTAAACACAAGGTAATCGCTGAGAGGGTACAGTTTAGTTAGGCATTACAACATTGAAACAGAGCATGCAGAAACATATCTTGCTGAACAACAGCCTCACAACATTCCGTGGATGCATTGACACTTGGATTTGAACTTCCCACAAAGCTAACAAACTTGTAGCTGTTTACAGGAAGGAAAAACTGGGGTTTTCAACTTTGCAGGATTGACCGAGAGACTCGGGAATTCCAGCTTAATCTCTGAAACTCTGATGTAAGTAACACCTGGGAGAAAAATAGAGACATTAGATAAAATCATGTGAATTCTCCATTTTCTTTGTACACTTATGATTTCTATTAATTAAAATATTGGAAATGTGATATAAAGGTTGACTGGCAGTCAAGAATCATTCGATGAGATCATGATAAGTTTTCATTTTCCATTTGGTGGAAGAAGAAAGTGAAGATTTTGGAATATGGGCAAGAGCATTTGGAGGCTGTGACTGAAGTGACACAGTCTCTAGGCAACCTCTCTCAACTTAAGTTCGGCTCTTTTTGTCCATTTTAGGACTAAGGATGTGATGAGGCCAGAAGCATAGGAACTCTGTGGCTGTAGTGGACCCCAATTTGAGTGTCAGTGACAGATTATAGATGAACAAATGGCATATGCTGGCACTTTCATCAATCTCATCCAGTTCCACTCTCTGCTAATGATTGAGAGTCAGACTGACAGGGCTGTAATTGGTCGGGTTTTATCTTTCCTGCTTTTCATAGACAGGAATGCCTTGGATGATTTCCTACTTGGTGCAAAGATGCCAGAGTTGTAGCTGTGTTGGAACCGTTTTGCTAGGGGCACAATTAATTCTGGAGCACAAGTCTTCAAGAGTATTGCCAGAATGTTGTCAAGGCCCGTAGAGTTTGCATTTCCAGTGCCTTCAGCTGTTTTTTGATATCGTGCAGAGTTGTTGTACTGTTGCAATATTCTTTCATAATGTGTCTGCCTGAAGTGAAATTTTCATTAATGGTATGGTATTTTGAAGTTACTTTTGAGGAGCAGTGCCATTTACCCACACTCCATCACTGTCCTCTTTAAACACTTGGCTGCCTCGGCCCATAGCCTTGGTGTCATGAGTAAAGGTAGGTGACAGAAGCCCACTTTTGGCATTACCAAATTTACTTCAACCTCTTGTTTCATCCTCTCTTACTATCTCTAATCCAGGAAAAGAGGGATATCATGACTAGGCTTCCAGAATTTTGATTGCAGCATCAGTAAAGCTTGCTGGCAACAATTAGGCATAACAACCTCAACATGTGAACAAGCCAAACTTTGACAAGAGAAATCCTCTGAAAGTTATTGTTCACTTTTAATTTATTCTCCAAATCAACATGTTGCGGGTTGTCTTTGAAACACCGGCTTTCTAGCATCTTAAATTATGCCAGATCCTGTTCATTGTTTTATAAAGGAAATAACTGCGCATAGCACATTTACCACAGCAATGTGACTCCCCTCATTCCCACCTCATTCGCATGGATTGTAATCTTAAACTAAGAGTTGGCTCACAGCTCATTTGTAGCACACATTGGGCAGTCATCCACCAAGTTCAATGTCTGCCAGATTTCCTGAGCCCCATCACTCACCCTATTGAGATTCCAGTGGGCATTGTGACAGGAATATTGGGTCTACTATACCCTGGTGCTCTGAACGAGCTGTTGTATGGCAATGGTTGAGCAATGGGAATGAAACACAATGACTTCGACATTGGAATTAATGGTAGCTCCACAGCAGCCTCATCAGCTTCAACTCCATTTGTTTGAGAGACTGAAAAGGAGGGATGAATGTCACTCCTTAAATGATGATAATTTGTAACAGTTGCAGTTGATCAAACAAACATCAGATTGAGTTTCTGATAAGTGCCATTTCTGTTCCCAAGCCTGCAACTTGTAAGTACACTCCCAGCGTGTTCTGTGATCCAAGAATTATGTACTGGCATCACAGACATCTGCTCACACCTGTGAGAAATGGGCAATGAGAAAGTATGAGGGACAGAAAAATATCCAGATGCCGTTAACATCTGCTGCATATTTTCAATACAACTTGGAATGCATCTTACAATAGGGCAACGCAGTATTTCCTGGTGCTTCAGTACAAGTAATCAATCAATTCTTGTCCTGAGATGATTCCCATTCCGTGTAAATTTCGAGATTCATTCTTTTTGGAATGCTTAAATGCCAATTTGACTAGGAAGCATTCTAAAATGACATAACAAATTTACTAGATCATTCATCTTAATAATCCCAAAGTTTTATAGAAAAGCAGTCAGGTGGCAAAGACCATCCATACTCTGGTTTAAAAAATAGAACTCTTGGAACAAGAGAAATTAGTTGTTCCAGAGCGTGTGCATGAGGAATGGGTATCATCTTGAATACGTGACTTTCTTCTCTCAGTACACATATTCGGTGTTTCTTGTGGTAAGTACAGATTTGACCATATTCACCCAGTGTCTGGATCATAGGAAGGTCACTGATTAGCAATGAAATAACATCTCTGGACGGAGACAATATTCTGTGCCAATAAACACAGCCACATTTATTATGCTGTTTATACAAAGTCACTAGCTGTTGAATACAAGCTGCTAAAGGAACCAAGACCATAGAAATTCTTGCCCTGAGCCACTGTGAATTCCTAACAAGAATTAATTCCCCTATTTACTCTTCCAATGAACATTGCACCCCTTTTCAGTGGAAATACTCGACAGATCTTCAGGTTGAAGGGAATGCAGTCTGAATTAGAGGAGGAAAATGTAACTTAGGATAAATGGCTGCAATGGTAATGTATGTAGCCCCAATGTTATATTGTGGCATGAATACAACCCAATTTGAACCATTCATAAAGATTTAAGAAGGACGGACTGAGAGTGAATGGGTCCTAATTCAAAGCTGAGAAATGATAAACAGGAGGAAGGGAGGTCTATCAGAAAAAAATCCTGTCCAGCCACTCGCTAACCATCATCCTTAAATTTCAACTTACTCAAAGCTCAGTTTAACACAGTCCATTCTCTTGATAAAACAGTGATCTCCCATTTGATAATTTTTGACTGACGTATTGACTCCATGAAATCCTAATCTCCATTTCTCTGGCAATGCCCCATCATATCTCTGTAACAACTTCTGGACTTACAGTGCCTTCCGTTGTGTGATTCTGGTCTGCTCTCTTTCCCCATCTCTTGACCCCAACACCTGCTTCAGAGCCTTCAGCTCCTTTAGCCCCACTCTCTGGAATTTCCTCCCTGAGGCTCCGCAACTTCAGCACCACTTCTCCATCTCACTACTTTTAAAGATCTGCTTAGAAGCTGACTTTTGCTGAAATGTTTCGGCATTTTTCCGAGTTCTTGCACCACAAATTCAGTCAGGTTCATACCTGCGTTTTTTTAAGCTTCCCTCAGGAACATCCCTTGAGACGTTTTCCACATTAAAGGCACTGTAAAAATAAAAGTTGCAGTAAGCATCTCACTAAAACACATTCAGATAAATGTACCATTCAGTGTCTGAAACATTAATGGAATAGTGTGTAATTCATTCAGGATGACTTTTACTGTAAGATTAATTGAGCCAGGAATTATTTATTTAGTTTATGTCAAGCAATGTATTTATTCATTTCAATGTACTATTTATTTATTTATTTATTTATTGGCTGGGGATTTATTTATTTCATTCAGTCAGTGGGTTTTCTTTTAACAGTTATTTATTACTGTTATCTGCTCTGCAAAGCCGCAAGATTCTTTATTCAGTTCCCTCATTACAGAGGGTATGCTCATTTGAAATCCAGGCAATGTTTGTTTAATATGTTCACCCAATGGTCTATTTATTTATTACTTTAGCTTAAGGGAGCAATTCTGTGTGAGATTTAACAAAGTATTTTAAAATTTTTCCTCATGGAGGAAATAAAATGCGGCATAATAAACAACAGACCTAAAGTGTTGGGAATGGCAGGCATATTGAGTAAACTGAAGTGGACGCAGTAAGGTGTTAGGGACGAAAGTCAGTCATTTGTATGAGCTTCACATGAACTGCAATAATACTTGTGTGATTGTAGCAGATAATTAGATCTTGAGGTTTCGACTTTTTTTACTGCTGAACGCCTATTCTGATATAATCAAGTCAATAGTGGATGATGGGAAGAATTTGATCCTTCAAGTGCGTATGTGAGTTTCTGTCCATTATTTCTCGTATTTTCTATTATGGTTTGACATGGTCATTGAATGATAGCTAATTGACTGTGGTGTAGGCAATTTCAGTCCAAATAAGTGACTTTAACCCTTTATATTTCAATAATTTTGTGGGATTTTTGGACTTTGTTTTGTTGCTGTTTACTTTTCTACATCGGTTCTCGTGAATCTTTGGGCAGAATTATTGTTTTAAGTTATTGTCACTGCATTGTTTAGCATTGTGATGGGACTCTGCCTGTCCCTGTGATTCCATTGCTCACTGATCTTTCCTTGAGTAATGCATAGGAAGGATTAGGTCCACTAATATTACTCCTGGCAGCGATAGTTATCTGGCATAATGGCGTGTGGTTGTGTTCTCTGGAACCATCTGAGATGATTTGGATAGATTCATTCATCAATCTTCTATAATGCTATTGATTTTTGCTGCTTATGCCAAGTGAGAAAGTGTAACCACACAAAGTCTTCAACAGAAGATAGGCATAGTCTGAAATAAAAACAGTAAAAGCTTATTACATAGTACTTGATAGCTACTTACATTACATCTCAGATACAAAGAACCATAGAGTTATACAGCACTGAAACAGACTCTGCGGTCCAACTCAACTGGGCCAACCAGATTTTTCATTCTGACCTAGTCCCATTTGCCAGCATTTGGCCCATATCCCTCTAAACCCCTCCTATTCATATACCCACCCTAAATGCCTTTTAAATGTTGGAATTGTACCCGCTTTCACCACTTCCTCTAGCAGTTCATTCCATACATGTACCACCCTCTGTGTGAAAAAAGTTACCCCTTAGGTCCTTTTTAAGTCTTTTTCCTCTCAACTTAAAACTATGCCGCCTAGTTTTGGACTCCCCCACCCGAGGCAAAAGATCTCGGCTATTCAGCATACCCAGGCCCCTTGTGATTTTATAAACCTGTATAGGTCACTTCTCAGTCTCTATGTGAAAAAGCCCCAGGCTATTCAGCCTATAAGTAAACTCTCCAGTCCTAGAACCATCCTTGAGAGTCCTTTCTGCACCCTTTCAAGTTTCACAACATGCTTCTGTAGCAGGGAGACCAGAATTGTATGCAGTGTTCTCAAAGTAGCCTCACCAATGTCTTCTACAGCCATAACATGATGTCCCAACCTCTGCATCAATGTTCTGACCAATGAAGGCAAGTGCGTACAGAAAAGGTAATGGGGGAAATCATGGTGTGTTCCTCTTTTTTTAAGATGAAACCTGCTTTATTTCTCTTCTCCTGTGTCTAATAGAAGGAAAGAAGTCATGCATAATTTGGTTTGGAAACTATTATTCAGTTGCAGGAAGCTCCGGGCTGTAAGTTGTGTCTTCACTAGCTGTTCCATGTTCTCTCCTTCCCATGCAACCACATTCTGTAGCTGGAAGACAGGTGCTTTAATTCTCTCCAAGCACACCTTCACCCTCAATCTCCAGAAATAGCACCTTGCATCATATTAACATACAATGATTTTTGGACGATGTAGTACAGCAGAACTCCAGGTTTATCAGACGTAACTCCAGGCCTTTTCCCTCTGAAGCTTTCTGGTCTATATGATTGAATGGTAAGAGCTAATACGGTGGATTATTGCAACATGAAGTGTTTTGAGCTTTGGCCATCAGGCAGTTGCGTGCAGAATAATGTAATTAGCATCGTTCACAAACTTCGTGTTAATTGAGTCAAAGCCCTTCGTGTTCAAAAAAACTGAATACATTGTCATCAGGTGGTGCTTTCAGAGTAACATGATTTCCAGAAATTGCTCTGGGGGCCTTTTTCAGAATGCTGAAAGTTCTTAGAGTGGACTAACTCTTGTCATTTTGTATCTTCTGTTCCCTTTGGAGAGAAAATGCAGGTCATTTTATGCAAGGTATCCTTCAGCAGTGATCTCATGGATTACTAATCTAACAAGGCTGCCTGAAACGGTGCCAGCAGCAATCAGGAAAATATGTAGCAGCAGTGATCCTGACTGGTATAACCAGTGCTGTTCTCTGAGGGGCCGTCAGTCTTTAGCCAGCTGAAATATTTCCCCACAAGGCTCTGGTTAATGTGGAGATGAGGCTTTCTGAGGCACTCCCCAGGATAACACTAAATAAGATCCTCCTGAGTTATAAATGCTGGTCAGTGAGTTAGTATCTAAAAACATTTGCTTTGATACATAATGCTAATTAAGTCCCTGCAATTTAATCTCATCCATTTATTTCAGGAAAAAAGAATCTCAATTGGTATATATTCCAGGGAAAAGACAATACTTGTTCTATGGAGATAATGGGAACTGCAGATGCTGGAGATTCCAAGATAATAAAATGTGAGGCTGGATGAACACAGCAGGCCAAGCAGCATCTCAGGAGCACAAAAGCTGACGTTTCGGGCCTAGACCCTTCATCAGAGAGGGGGATGGGGGGAGGGAACTGGAATAAATAGGGAGAGAGGGGGAGGCGGACCGAAGATGGAGAGTAAAGAAGATAGGTGGAGAAGGTGTGGGTGGGGAGGTAGGGAGGGGATAGGTCAGTCCAGGGAAGACGGACAGGTCAAGGAGGTGGGATGAGGTTAGTAGGTAGCTGGGGGTGCGGCTTGGGGTGGGAGGAAGGGATGGGTGAGAGGAAGAACCGGTTAGGGAGGCAGAGACAGGTTGGACTGGTTTTGGGATGCAGTGGGTAGGGGGGAAGAGCTGGGCTGGTTGTGTGGTGTAGTGGGGGGAGGGGATGAACTGGGCTGGTTTAGGGATGCAGTGGGGGAAGGGGAGATTTTGAAACTGGTGAAGTCCACATTGATACCATATGGCTGCAGGGTTCCCAGGCGGAATATGAGTTGCTGTTCCTGCAACCTTCGGGTGGCAACATTGTGGCAGTGCAGGAGGCCCATGATGGACATGTCATCAAGAGAATGGGAGGGGGAGTGGAAATGGTTTGCGACTGGGAGGTGCAGTTGTTTGTTGCCATTTCCACTCCCCCTCCCATTCTCTTGATGACATGTCCATCATGGGCCTCCTGCACTGCCACAATGATGCCACCCGAAGGTTGCAGGAACAGCAACTCATATTCCGCCTGGGAACCCTGCAGCCATATGGTATCAATGTGGACTTCACCAGTTTCAAAATCTCCCCTTCCCCCACTGCATCCCTAAACCAGCCCAGTTCATCCCCTCCCCCCACTACACCACACAACCAGCCCAGCTCTTCCCCCCCACCCACTGCATCCCAAAACCAGTCCAACCTGTCTCTGCCTCCCTAACCGGTTCTTCCTCTCACCCATCCCTTCCTCCCACCCCAAGCCGCACCCCCAGCTACCTACTAACCTCATCCCACCTCCTTGACCTGTCCGTCTTCCCTGGACTGACCTATCCCCTCCCTACCTCCCCACCCACACCTTCTCCACCTATCTTCTTTACTCTCCATCTTCGGTCCGCCTCCCCCTCTCTCCCTATTTATTCCAGTTCCCTCCCCCCATCCCCCTCTCTGATGAAGGGTCTAGGCCCGAAACGTCAGCTTTTGTGCTCCTGAGATGCTGCTTGGCCTGCTGTGTTCATCCAGCCTCACATTTTATTAACTTGTTCTATGGATCTTGCTGCACAGGAGAGAGGAAAAGTTCAATGGAAATTTTTGAGCAACATCATTTAAAATGCTGACAAATTTCTTTCTTCTTCCACAAGGTGTGGATATCACTGGCAAGGTCAAATTTGTTGCCCATCCCTAACTGCCCTTGAACTGAGTGGCGTTGCTAGACCATTTCAGTGGGTGGCTATGAGTCAACCACATTGCTGTGGGCTTTGAGTCACACGTGGCTTGACCAGGTAAAGATGGCAGATTTCCTTCCCCAAAGAGGTACAGCTGTTGAAAGCAAACCTGAGCTGCATCAATCAAAGTAGTCCTCGTTCTTCTCTCTTACTTTTGTTTAAACCCGTTGTTGCATGCATTTGAATGTTTAGCTCACAAGAAGCAAATGGCAGCTAAGAAAACACTGCAGTGAACCCGAGAGGCTAGACTAGGCAGATTGACAACTGGGCAAAAGCAAAATCTGTGATAAATGTGGGCATGAGAACTTAGGATTGGAAAAAGTTTCAAAAACATGACAGCAGGTTATCAATTTTATACAGGCAGAAAGCGTGGAATGAGGTCGGATTATTAATGTGATATGGAAAGAAATATATGCAGTAAGAAAGGTGAAGCTAATTAAGTTTAACTGCTTGTAGTTGTAACTCTGAACATGGAATGATGTAAGGTAAGAGAGAAAGTAATCCAAAACTGTTCTCGTAACTGTGAGAAGGAAGCCTTTTCCCTGTAGTATTTGTTCAGTCTTGCCCTGTGGACTCAAATTTGCTCTAGACGGTGCTCTAACTCTCACTTCCCATTAAAGGTTTTGATTTATGTCAAGCCTTGGCTTCACTGTACGCATCAGCTGCAGGAAGTCTCTCCTGCGAGTTTGGTCCTGGAGAGCACCTCTGCAGTCTGAGCAGACTCGATTTTTATGTCCTACAAAGTCTTGAGGAAATGTAGCTAAGCACAGCAAGGCATTCTTTCCATTTCTCAGGAAATAATTGCTATGCAAGTGAAAACTCTCTCATAATTAATGGGCACGGGGCATAATAAATGTGTGAAATTTGTTGTAGATAGACCGCAGCATTGCTGATCGGAGCATGGAATTAATATACTTTAATCAAAATGACCAGAAATCTTCTGATAATGGGAGGAAACTCCATTTCAGCATTTTTGAAGTCACAACATAAGTTTGAGGAAATTTTACCTCCACATGGTTCCCATGGTTTTTTCTATGGGCATAACCATGGCCTGGGATTGAAATATTGGTGGTTGAATGACTATGCTGTTCTGCCACCATTTTCAGATTGGCTTCAGTGCAAATAATCATCAAGGGAAACTCAACACAGCCTGACTCATTTCATATTATCATTCAAACTCAAAATTATCCCGCTGATTTAATGCTATGATACCGTAAAATATGAGTAATTCAGACTATTTCTTGTGTTTTGTAGATACAGGATATTGGTTAGTCAGTTTAAAATTCATTTTGGGGGGCATGCATCTTTATCAGGGTATTTCTTGAGTGGTTGAGCAGTTACAGGAAGGATATTATTAAGCTGGAGAGGGTTTAGAAGAGATTTACCAGGATGTTGCCGGGTATGGAAGGATTGTGTTACAAAGAAAGGCCGAATGGGCTGGGACTATTTTCACTGGATCATAAGAGGTTGAGAGGCGACCTTACAGGAGTTTACAAAATAATGAGAAGTAGATAGAGTTAATAGTAATGGCCATTTCCCTAGGATGTGGGGATTTCATGATTAGAGGGAACATTTTTATGGTGAGAGGAGAGAGAGTTTAAAAAGACTTGAGGGGTATTTTTTTTACATAGAGGGTGGTTTGCATATGGAATGAACTCCTTGAGGAAGTGGAGGATGTGGGTACAATCACAACATTTAAAAGACATTTGGATAATGAATAGGAAATGTTTGGAGGGTTGTGGGCCAGGAGCAGGCAGGTGGGACTAGTTTAGTTTGGGATTATGTTCAGCATGGACTGGTTGGACTGAAGGCTCTGTTTTTCTGCTGTATGACTCAATGAAAGTCACAGTCTAGTGACCTGCAACTCTTCTTAAATATTTTTCATCAGCTTTGGGCATGTTATAGCATGTGTGGATGCTCAACATGGCTACCCTTTACTTGTTATGACACACATCAGGACCAAGGGGCTTATGACCCTTCTGCCCAAAAGGTAGAGACATTATCGCTGCACCACAGGACTCCCTTGCAACTGTCTTTATGTAGTATTTAAATCTTCATGATCTTTTCCACTGACTCAGCAAAAGTACTGCCAAGACTTCATTAATGTAACAAAATAAAAACTAGCAGTTGTAGGACATCTGACTCTTCAAGCCTGCTGCACTGTTCAATATGGCTTATCCTCTATTTCAGTGCCATACTCCCGCTTTCTGCCTACATCCCACGATGCCTTTAAAATCTCGAAGTGGATCACTTTCTTGAATATATTCAGGGTCTTGGCCTCCACGGCCTCTGTGGTAGAGAATTCCACAGGTTCATCACTGTTTGATGGGGTAACTTCTCATGTCTAACTTGAATGGTCTAGCCCCATATTCTGTGAGTGTGAACGCTGGTTCTGGATTCCCCAGCCAGACTCCCTGAATCCACTTCATCCAACTCCTATAGACTTATGTACGTTTCAATCAGATTGCCTCTCATCCTTCTCAACTCGGTTGAACACAGGCCCAATCAAACCGATCTCTCCTGTTGGGACAGTACTGGCATCCCCAATGTCAGTCGAGTGAAACACCCCTGCATTCTCTCCAAGTATCTTTGTCTACTCCACATAAAAGACAGGGTCACGCAGAGTTCTTGTATTTACACCAATTCGCGATGAACACCACAAGCATTTTTAAAATTGTGTCTGCACCAAGGAATCCAGTGTTGAGGGATTCTGCTGTTTTATAGCCATTATTGTAAGACTTTTATTTTAAATATCACTCTCCTCAGGGAAATCTATGCCTTCTTTAAAGCTTTGAATGTGTTTGCGTAACAACAGAATGATAAGTACGAAAAAATTTGTAAAGCTAATTACCCTAATTAAGTAAATTATATTTTCTTAAGCAGGCAAGGAGATTGGAGTGTAAGAGTGTAGAGGGCTTGCTGCAATTGTGCGGGTAATCCATGAGACTGCGCCTGAGGCACTCTATACACTTTTAGACTTTGTAGCGAACACAGGATTTTCTTGCCTTAAAGGGGCTACAATGAGGAAGATTGATTGCTGGAATGAGAGGATTATTATATCTGGGTTTCAAAGATTAAGAAGTTATTGCATTGAAAAAGATAAGATTCTGAGTGATTAAAACAAAGAACTCCGGATCCTGAGGATCTGAAGTAAAAACAGACATTGCTTGAGAAACCGAGCAGGTCTAGCAGCATCTGTGGGGAGAAAGAGGAGTTAATGATTCTAATCAGTTTTGAAGAGTCACTGGAACAAAACATTGACTCTGCTTTCTCTCTGGAGGTACTGCCAAACCCACTGGGTTTCTCCAGCAATTTCTATTTCGGGTGAGGATTCTGAGAGGTTTTAGTGCAGCAGATGCTGAGAGACAGTTTCTCCTGCCTGACAAGTCCAGAACATAAGGCTATCAATGGCCTGTGGAGTCGAGATTCAGAATTCAAGTCGATGAAACTGGAAGAACCAGTTGAAAGGAGCTACTCCTCTCTTCAGGGGTTGTCGCTATTCCACATTCGCTGCTCATTGGTTTACTCATAAACCTATGGGTAGCTAATGTGGGAGAGTAGCAGTATGTGATTGTTGCAGCAGTGCAATGTGAGTATTTTCCCTCACTCTGAGGCCTGGAGCCTGCGAGATGAGGCTTGAGAGACACTTACTTCACAAGGGGAAGGCAATTAGAATATTCATACATCCTGTTAAGAGCAGTTATTTTCGTGCTGTCTGTATGTTGCCAAGAGCAGACCAAACCTTCAGGAGAGGTGGAGAAGTTTTCCGGCAGCAGCAGTGAGGATTATATATTTTTATGTTAAAAGAGGAGACTGCAGGCAGGACAGCCAGGCTCTGTAGGCCCAGTGCGGTCAGTCAGTGGAGGGGTAGAGAGCCAAGGTAAGGCCATGAGCACCAACAACTGCAGCGAGCATAGCTGACTGACTGGGTGAGTGAGAGAGTGAGTGGGTGGTTAAGGGACTGACCGGGTGGGTGGGTGAGTAAGGGAGTGGGTAGCTGGGTGAGTGAGGGAGTGGCTAGGTGGGTGAGTAAGGGAGTGGGTAGCTGGGTGAGTGAGGGAGTGGCTAGGTGGTTGAGTAAGGGAGCGGATAGCTAGGTGAGTGAGGGAATGACTGATGGGGTAAGTAAGTGAGTGGGTAGCTGGGTGAGTGAGGTAGTGAGTGGGTGGGTGGGTAAGTGAGCAGATAGCTGGGTGAGTGAAGGAGGGAGTGGGTAGATGGGTGAGTGAGGGAGTTACTGAGTGGGTGGCTGAGTAAGGGAGCAGGTAGCTGGGTGAGTGAGGGAGTGGCTAGGTGGATGAGTAAGGGAGTGGGTAGCTGGGTGAGTGAGGGAGTGACTGATGGGGTAAGTAAGTGAGTGGGTAGCTGGGTGAGTGAGGTAGTGAGTGGGTGGGTGGGTAAGTGAGCGGATAGCTGGGTGAGTGAAGGAGGGAGTGGGTGGGTGAGTAAGGGAGCAGGTAGCTGGGTGAGTGAGGGAGTGGCTAGGTGGATGAGTAAGGGAGTGGGTAGCTGGGTGAGTGAGGGAGTGACTGATGGGGTAAGTAAGTGAGTGGGTAGCTGGGTGAGTGAGGTAGTGAGTGGGTGGGTGGGTAAGTGAGCGGATAGCTGGGTGAGTGAAGGAGGGAGTGGGTGGGTGAGTAGGGGAGTGGGTAGCTGGGTGAGTGAGGGAGTGACTAGGTGGGTGAGTGAGGAAGTGGGTAGCTGGGTGAGTGAGGGAGTTACTGAGTGGGTGGCTGAGTAAGGGTGTGGGTAGCTGGATGAGTGAGGGCGTGGTGGGTGAGTGAGTAAGTGAGCGGATAGCTGCATGAGTAAAGGAGGGAGTGAGTGGGTGAGTTTGAGAGTGGGTAGCTGGTTGAGTGAAGGAGTGGGTGTGTGTGAGTGAGTTAGGGAGTGGGTGAGTGAGTTAGGGAGTGGCTGCCTGAGTAGGAGAGTGGTGGCGGGGTGAGTAGGGGAGTGGATGGCTGGGTGAGTGAGGGAGGTGGGTTAGTAAGGGAGTGGGTAGCTGGGTGAATGAAGGAGTGAGTGGATACCTGGGTAAGGGAGTGGGTAGCTGGGTGTGTGAGGGAGTGAGTGGCTGGGTGAGTAAGTCCAGGGCAGCTGGGTGTGTGATGAAGGGAGTAGGTGGGTGGTAGGGGAGTGAGTGGGTGGGTGAGTAGGGGACTGGGTAGCTGGGTGAGTGAGGGAGTGAGTGGGTGCATGAGTAATGGAGTGGGTAACTGGGTGAGTGACTGGGTGGGCGAGTAAGGGAGTGGGTAGCTGGGTGAGTGAGGGAGTGAGTGTGTGTGTGGGTGAGTAAGGAAGTGGGTAGCTGGATGAGTGAGGGAGTGAGTGTGTGTGCGTGTGTGAGTGAGGAAGTGGGTAGCTGGGTGAGTGAGGGAGTGAGTGTAGGTGAGTAAGGAAGTGGGTAGTTGAGTGAGTGATTGAGTGTGTGTGTGGGTGAGTAAGGAAGTGGGTAGCTGGATGAGTGAGGGAGTGAGTGTGTGTGTGTGTGTGAGTGAGGAAGTGGGTAGCTGGGTGAGTGAGGGAGTGAGTGTAGGTGAGTAAGGAAGTGGGTAGCTGAGTGAGTGATTGAGTGTGTGTGTGGGTGAGTAAGGAAGTGGGTAGCTGAGTGAGTGAGGGAGTAAGGTGCTGCATGAGGAAGGAAGTGGGTAGCTGGGTGAGTGAGGGAGTGAGTGTGTGTGTGGGTGAGTAAGGAAGTGGGTAGCTGGGTGAGTGAGGGAGTGAGTGTGTGTGTGGGTGAGTAAGGAAGTGGGTAGCTGGGTGAGTGAGGGAGTGAGTGTGTGTGTGGGTGAGTAAGGAAGTGGGTAGCTGGGTTTGTGAGGGAGTGAGTGTGTGTGTGGGTGAGTAAGGAAGTGGGTAGCTAGCGAGTGAGGGAGTGAGCGCGTGGTTGAGTAGGGGAGTGGGTAGCTGGGTGAGGGAGTGAGTGGGTGAGGCAGTAAGGAGTGGTTAGGCAGGTGAGTGAGGGAGTGAGTAGCTGCGTGTGTGAGGGTGTAAGTAGGTGTGTGAGTAATGGAGTGGGAGGGTGAGTAAGGGAGTGGGCAGTTGGGTGAGTGAGGTATTGAGTTGGTGTTTGAATGAGGGATTAGGTGGCTCGGTGTGTGATGGAGTAAATGGGTGGGTGAGTAAGGGAGTGGGTAACTGGAAGAGTGAGGGAGAATTTGGGTGGGTGAATTGGGAGTGCGTTGCTGGGTGAATGAGTGAGTGAGTGGGTGGGTGAGTAGGGGAGGGGGTAGCTGGGTGAGTGAGGGAGGGACTGGGTTAGTAAGGGAGTGGGTAGCTGCGTGAGTGAGGGAGTGACTGGGTGGGCGAGTAAGGGAGTGGGTAGCTGGGTGAGTGACTGGGTGGGCGAGTAAGGGAGTGGGTAGCTGGGTGAGTGAGGGAGTGAGTGTGTGTGTGGGTGAGTAAGGAAGTGGGTAGCTGGATGAGTGAGGGAGTGAGTGTGTGTGTGTGTGAGTGAGGAACTGGGTAGCTGGGTGAGTGAGGGAGTGAGTGTAGGTGAGTAAGGAAGTGGGTAGCTGAGTGAGTGATTGAGTGTGTGTGTGGGTGAGTAAGGAAGTGAGTAGCTGAGTGAGTGAGGGAGTGAGGTGCTGCATGAGGAAGGAAGTGGGTAGCTGGGTGAGTGAGGGAGTGAGTGTGTGTGTGGGTGAGTAAGGAAGTGGGTAGCTGGGTGAGTGAGGGAGTGAGTGTGTGTGTGGGTGAGTAAGGAAGTGGGTAGCTGGGTGAGTGAGGGAGTGAGTGTGTGTGTGGGTGAGTAAGGAAGTGGGTAGCTAGTGAGTGAGGGAGTGAGCGCGTGGTTGAGTAGGGGAGTGGGTAGCTGGGTGAGGGAGTGAGTGGGTGAGGCAGTAAGGAGTGGTTAGGCAGGTGAGTGAGGGAGTGAATAGCTGCGTGTGTGAGGGTGTACGTGGGTGTGTGAGTAATGGAGTGGGAGGGTGAGTAAGGGAGTGGGCAGTTGGGTGAGTGAGGTATTGAGTTGGTGTTTGAATGAGGGATTAGGTGGCTCGGTGTGTGATGGAGTAAATGGGTGGGTGAGTAAGGGAGTGGGTAACTGGAAGAGTGAGGGAGTATTTGGGTGGGTGAATTGGGAGTGAGTTGCTGGGTGAATGAGTGAGTGAGTGGGTGGGTGAGTAGGGGAGTGGGTAGCTGGGTGAGTGAGGGAGGGACTGGGTGGGTGAGTAGGGTAGTGGTAGCTGGGTGAGGGAGGGTGTGGGTGAGTGAGTAGGGGAGTGGATAGCTGGGTGAGTGAGGGAGGTGGGTTAGTAAGGGAGTGGGTAGCTGCGTGAGTGAGGGAGTGGGTAGCTGGGTGAGTAAGTGCGGGGCAGCTGGGTGTGTGACGGAGGGAGTAGATGGGTGGTAGGGGAGTGGGTGGGTGGGTGAGAAAGGGAGTGGGTAGCTGGGTAGGTGAGTAGGGAGTGAGTGTGTGTGTGAGTGAGTAAGGAAGTGGGTAGCTGGGTTTGTGAGGGAGTGAGTGTGTGTGTGGGTGAGTAAGGAAGTGGGTAGCTGGGTTTGTGAGGGAGTGAGTGTGCCTGCGGGTGAGTAAGGAAGTGGATAGCTGGGTTTTTGAGGGAGTGAATATGTGTGTGGGTGAGTAAGGAAGTGGGTAGCTGGGTTTGTGAGGGAGTGAGTGTGTGTGTGGGTGAGTAAGGAAGTGGGTAGCTAGTGAGTGAGGGAGTGAGCGCGTGGTTGAGTAGGGGACTGGGTAGCAGGGTGAGGGAGTGAGTGGGTGAGGCAGTAAGGATTGGTTAGGCAGGTGAGTGAGGGAGTGAGTAGTTGCGTGTGTGAGGGTGTAAGTGGGTGTGTGAGTAATGGAGTGGGAGGGTGAGTAAGGGAGTGGGCAGTTGGGTGAGTGAGGTATTGAGTTGGTGTTTGAATGAGGGATTAGGTGGCTCGGTGTGTGATGGAGTAAATGGGTGGGTGAGTAAGGGAGTGGGTAGCTGGGTAGGTGAGTAGGGAGTGAGTGTGTGTGTGAGTGAGTAAGGAAGTGGGTAGCTGGGTTTGTGAGGGAGTGAGTGTGTGTGTGGGTGAGTAAGGGAGTGGGTAGCTGGGTGAGTGAGGGAATGACTGAGTGGGTGGCTGAGTAAGGGTGTGGGTAGCTGGGTGAGTGAGGGCGTGAGTGGGTGAGTGAGGGCATGAGTGGGTGAGTGAGTAAGTGAGCGGATAGCTGCGTAGTAATAGAGAAAATGAGTTTGGGAGTGGGTAGCTGGTTGAGTGAGGGAGTGAGTGTGTGTGAGTGAGTTAGGGAGTGTGTGAGTGAGTTATGGAGTGGGTCAGTGAGTTAGGGAGTGGCTGCGTGAGTAGGAGAGTGGTGGCTGGGTGAGTAGGGGAGTGGATAGCTGGGTGAGTGAGGGAGGTGGGTTAGTAAGGGAGTGGGGAGGTGGGTGAGTGAGGAAGTGAATGGATGCCTGGGTAATGGAGTGGGTAGCTGGGTGAGTGAGGAAGTGAATGGATGCCTGGGTAAGGGAGTGGGTAGCTGGGTGAGGGAGTGAGTGGGTGAGGCAGTAAGGAGTGGTTAGGCAGGTGAGTGAGGGAGTGAATAGCTGCGTGTGTGAGGGTGTACGTGGGTGTGTGAGTAATGGAGTGGGAGGGTGAGTAAGGGAGTGGGCAGTTGGGTGAGTGAGGTATTGAGTTGGTGTTTGAATGAGGGATTAGGTGGCTCGGTGTGTGATGGAGTAAATGGGTGGGTGAGTAAGGGAGTGGGTAACTGGAAGAGTGAGGGAGTATTTGGGTGGGTGAATTGGGAGTGAGTTGCTGGGTGAATGAGTGAGTGAGTGGGTGGGTGAGTAGGGGAGTGGGTAGCTGGGTGAGTGAGGGAGGGACTGGGTGGGTGAGTAGGGTAGTGGTAGCTGGGTGAGGGAGGGAGTGGGTGAGTGAGTAGGGGAGTGGATAGCTGGGTGAGTGAGGGAGGTGGGTTAGTAAGGGAGTGGGTAGCTGCGTGAGTGAGGGAGTGGGTAGCTGGGTGAGTAAGTGCGGGGCAGCTGGGTGTGTGACGGAGGGAGTAGATGGGTGGTAGGGGAGTGGGTGGGTGGGTGAGAAAGGGAGTGGGTAGCTGGGTAGGTGAGTAGGGAGTGAGTGTGTGTGTGAGTGAGTAAGGAAGTGGGTAGCTGGGTTTGTGAGGGAGTGAGTGTGCCTGCGGGTGAGTAAGGAAGTGGATAGCTGGGTTTTTGAGGGAGTGAATATGTGTGTGGGTGAGTAAGGAAGTGGGTAGCTGGGTTTGTGAGGGAGTGAGTGTGTGTGTGGGTGAGTAAGGAAGTGGGTAGCTAGTGAGTGAGGGAGTGAGCGCGTGGTTGAGTAGGGGACTGGGTAGCAGGGTGAGGGAGTGAGTGGGTGAGGCAGTAAGGATTGGTTAGGCAGGTGAGTGAGGGAGTGAGTAGTTGCGTGTGTGAGGGTGTAAGTGGGTGTGTGAGTAATGGAGTGGGAGGGTGAGTAAGGGAGTGGGCAGTTGGGTGAGTGAGGTATTGAGTTGGTGTTTGAATGAGGGATTAGGTGGCTCGGTGTGTGATGGAGTAAATGGGTGGGTGAGTAAGGGAGTGGGTAGCTGGGTAGGTGAGTAGGGAGTGAGTGTGTGTGTGAGTGAGTAAGGAAGTGGGTAGCTGGGTTTGTGAGGGAGTGAGTGTGTGTGTGGGTGAGTAAGGGAGTGGGTAGCTGGGTGAGTGAGGGAATGACTGAGTGGGTGGCTGAGTAAGGGTGTGGGTAGCTGGGTGAGTGAGGGCGTGAGTGGGTGAGTGAGGGCATGAGTGGGTGAGTGAGTAAGTGAGCGGATAGCTGCGTAGTAATAGAGAAAATGAGTTTGGGAGTGGGTAGCTGGTTGAGTGAGGGAGTGAGTGTGTGTGAGTGAGTTAGGGAGTGTGTGAGTGAGTTATGGAGTGGGTCAGTGAGTTAGGGAGTGGCTGCGTGAGTAGGAGAGTGGTGGCTGGGTGAGTAGGGGAGTGGATAGCTGGGTGAGTGAGGGAGGTGGGTTAGTAAGGGAGTGGGGAGGTGGGTGAGTGAGGAAGTGAATGGATGCCTGGGTAATGGAGTGGGTAGCTGGGTGAGTGAGGAAGTGAATGGATGCCTGGGTAAGGGAGTGGGTAGCTGGGTGAGGGAGTGAGTGGGTGAGGCAGTAAGGAGTGGTTAGGCAGGTGAGTGAGGGAGTGAATAGCTGCGTGTGTGAGGGTGTACGTGGGTGTGTGAGTAATGGAGTGGGAGGGTGAGTAAGGGAGTGGGCAGTTGGGTGAGTGAGGTATTGAGTTGGTGTTTGAATGAGGGATTAGGTGGCTCGGTGTGTGATGGAGTAAATGGGTGGGTGAGTAAGGGAGTGGGTAACTGGAAGAGTGAGGGAGTATTTGGGTGGGTGAATTGGGAGTGAGTTGCTGGGTGAATGAGTGAGTGAGTGGGTGGGTGAGTAGGGGAGTGGGTAGCTGGGTGAGTGAGGGAGGGACTGGGTGGGTGAGTAGGGTAGTGGTAGCTGGGTGAGGGAGGGAGTGGGTGAGTGAGTAGGGGAGTGGATAGCTGGGTGAGTGAGGGAGGTGGGTTAGTAAGGGAGTGGGTAGCTGCGTGAGTGAGGGAGTGGGTAGCTGGGTGAGTAAGTGCGGGGCAGCTGGGTGTGTGACGGAGGGAGTAGATGGGTGGTAGGGGAGTGGGTGGGTGGGTGAGAAAGGGAGTGGGTAGCTGGGTAGGTGAGTAGGGAGTGAGTGTGTGTGTGAGTGAGTAAGGAAGTGGGTAGCTGGGTTTGTGAGGGAGTGAGTGTGCCTGCGGGTGAGTAAGGAAGTGGATAGCTGGGTTTTTGAGGGAGTGAATATGTGTGTGGGTGAGTAAGGAAGTGGGTAGCTGGGTTTGTGAGGGAGTGAGTGTGTGTGTGGGTGAGTAAGGAAGTGGGTAGCTAGTGAGTGAGGGAGTGAGCGCGTGGTTGAGTAGGGGACTGGGTAGCAGGGTGAGGGAGTGAGTGGGTGAGGCAGTAAGGATTGGTTAGGCAGGTGAGTGAGGGAGTGAGTAGTTGCGTGTGTGAGGGTGTAAGTGGGTGTGTGAGTAATGGAGTGGGAGGGTGAGTAAGGGAGTGGGCAGTTGGGTGAGTGAGGTATTGAGTTGGTGTTTGAATGAGGGATTAGGTGGCTCGGTGTGTGATGGAGTAAATGGGTGGGTGAGTAAGGGAGTGGGTAGCTGGGTAGGTGAGTAGGGAGTGAGTGTGTGTGTGAGTGAGTAAGGAAGTGGGTAGCTGGGTTTGTGAGGGAGTGAGTGTGTGTGTGGGTGAGTAAGGGAGTGGGTAGCTGGGTGAGTGAGGGAATGACTGAGTGGGTGGCTGAGTAAGGGTGTGGGTAGCTGGGTGAGTGAGGGCGTGAGTGGGTGAGTGAGGGCATGAGTGGGTGAGTGAGTAAGTGAGCGGATAGCTGCGTAGTAATAGAGAAAATGAGTTTGGGAGTGGGTAGCTGGTTGAGTGAGGGAGTGAGTGTGTGTGAGTGAGTTAGGGAGTGTGTGAGTGAGTTATGGAGTGGGTCAGCGAGTTAGGGAGTGGCTGCGTGAGTAGGAGAGTGGTGGCTGGGTGAGTAGGGGAGTGGATAGCTGGGTGAGTGAGGGAGGTGGGTTAGTAAGGGAGTGGGGAGGTGGGTGAGTGAGGAAGTGAATGGATGCCTGGGTAATGGAGTGGGTAGCTGGGTGAGTGAGGAAGTGAATGGATGCCTGGGTAAGGGAGTGGGTAGCTGGGTGAGGGAGTGAGTGGGTGAGGCAGTAAGGAGTGGTTAGGCAGGTGAGTGAGGGAGTGAATAGCTGCGTGTGTGAGGGTGTACGTGGGTGTGTGAGTAATGGAGTGGGAGGGTGAGTAAGGGAGTGGGCAGTTGGGTGAGTGAGGTATTGAGTTGGTGTTTGAATGAGGGATTAGGTGGCTCGGTGTGTGATGGAGTAAATGGGTGGGTGAGTAAGGGAGTGGGTAACTGGAAGAGTGAGGGAGTATTTGGGTGGGTGAATTGGGAGTGAGTTGCTGGGTGAATGAGTGAGTGAGTGGGTGGGTGAGTAGGGGAGTGGGTAGCTGGGTGAGTGAGGGAGGGACTGGGTGGGTGAGTAGGGTAGTGGTAGCTGGGTGAGGGAGGGAGTGGGTGAGTGAGTAGGGGAGTGGATAGCTGGGTGAGTGAGGGAGGTGGGTTAGTAAGGGAGTGGGTAGCTGCGTGAGTGAGGGAGTGGGTAGCTGGGTGAGTAAGTGCGGGGCAGCTGGGTGTGTGACGGAGGGAGTAGATGGGTGGTAGGGGAGTGGGTGGGTGGGTGAGAAAGGGAGTGGGTAGCTGGGTAGGTGAGTAGGGAGTGAGTGTGTGTGTGAGTGAGTAAGGAAGTGGGTAGCTGGGTTTGTGAGGGAGTGAGTGTGTGTGTGGGTGAGTAAGGAAGTGGGTAGCTGGGTTTGTGAGGGAGTGAGTGTGCCTGCGGGTGAGTAAGGAAGTGGATAGCTGGGTTTTTGAGGGAGTGAATATGTGTGTGGGTGAGTAAGGAAGTGGGTAGCTGGGTTTGTGAGGGAGTGAGTGTGTGTGTGGGTGAGTAAGGAAGTGGGTAGCTAGTGAGTGAGGGAGTGAGCGCGTGGTTGAGTAGGGGACTGGGTAGCAGGGTGAGGGAGTGAGTGGGTGAGGCAGTAAGGATTGGTTAGGCAGGTGAGTGAGGGAGTGAGTAGTTGCGTGTGTGAGGGTGTAAGTGGGTGTGTGAGTAATGGAGTGGGAGGGTGAGTAAGGGAGTGGGCAGTTGGGTGAGTGAGGTATTGAGTTGGTGTTTGAATGAGGGATTAGGTGGCTCGGTGTGTGATGGAGTAAATGGGTGGGTGAGTAAGGGAGTGGGTAGCTGGGTAGGTGAGTAGGGAGTGAGTGTGTGTGTGAGTGAGTAAGGAAGTGGGTAGCTGGGT
Organism: Stegostoma tigrinum; assembly: GCF_030684315.1. Taxonomy (NCBI): domain Eukaryota; kingdom Metazoa; phylum Chordata; class Chondrichthyes; order Orectolobiformes; family Stegostomatidae; genus Stegostoma; species Stegostoma tigrinum. Next base: position 16,216,562 of record NC_081354.1, read on the forward strand.
TTGTGAGGGAGTGAGTGTGTGTGTGTGTGTGGGTGAGTAAGGGAGTGGGTAGCTGGGTGAGTGAGGGAATGACTGAGTGGGTGGCTGAGTAAGGGTGTGGGTAGCTGGGTGAGTGAGGGCGTGAGTGGGTGAGTGAGGGCATGAGTGGGTGAGTGAGTAAGTGAGCGGATAGCTGCGTAGTAATAGAGAAAATGAGTTTGGGAGTGGGTAGCTGGTTGAGTGAGGGAGTGAGTGTGTGTGAGTGAGTTAGGGAGTGTGTGAGTGAGTTATGGAGTGGGTCAGTGAGTTAGGGAGTGGCTGCGTGAGTAGGAGAGTGGTGGCTGGGTGAGTAGGGGAGTGGATAGCTGGGTGAGTGAGGGAGGTGGGTTAGTAAGGGAGTGGGGAGGTGGGTGAGTGAGGAAGTGAATGGATGCCTGGGTAATGGAGTGGGTAGCTGGGTGAGTGAGGAAGTGAATGGATGCCTGGGTAAGGGAGTGGGTAGCTGGGTGTGTGAGGGAGTGAGTGGCTGGGTGAGTAAGAGCGGTGCAGCTGGGTGTGTGAGGGAGGGAGTAGGTGAGTGGTAGGGGAGTGGGTGGGCGGGTGAGTAGGGGAGTGGGTAGCTCGGCGAGTGAGGGAGTGAGTGGCTGCATGAGTAATGGAGTGGGTAGCTGGCTGAGTGAGGGAGTGAGTGTGTGTGTGGGTGAGTAAGGAAGTGGGTAGCTGGGTGAGTGAGGGAGTGAGTGTGTGGTTGGGTAGCTGGGTGAGTGAGGGAGTGAGTGTGTGGGTGAGTAGCTGGGTGAGTGAGGGAGTGAGTGAGTGAGTAGCTGGGTGAGTGAGGGAGTGAATGAGCAGCTGGGTGAGTGAGGGAGTGAGTGAGGAGGTGAGTGAGTGAGTAGCTGGGTGAGTGAGGGAGTGAGTGAGTGAGTAGCTGAGTGAGGGAGGGAGTGAGTGTGTGGTTGACTATCTGGGTGAGGGAGGGAGAGAGTTTGTGGGTGAGTAGCTGCGTGAGTGAGGGAGTGGGTAGCTGGGTGAGTAAGTGCGGGGCAGCTGGGTGTGTGACGGAGGGAGTAGATGGGTGGTAGGGGAGTGGGTGGGTGGGTGAGAAAGGGAGTGGGTAGCTGGGTAGGTGAGTAGGGAGTGAGTGTGTGTGTGAGTGAGTAAGGAAGTGGGTAGCTGGGTTTGTGAGGGAGTGAGTGTGCCTGCGGGTGAGTAAGGAAGTGGATAGCTGGGTTTTTGAGGGAGTGAATATGTGTGTGGGTGAGTAAGGAAGTGGGTAGCTGGGTTTGTGAGGGAGTGAGTGTGTGTGTGGGTGAGTAAGGAAGTGGGTAGCTAGTGAGTGAGGGAGTGAGCGCGTGGTTGAGTAGGGGACTGGGTAGCAGGGTGAGGGAGTGAGTGGGTGAGGCAGTAAGGATTGGTTAGGCAGGTGAGTGAGGGAGTGAGTAGTTGCGTGTGTGAGGGTGTAAGTGGGTGTGTGAGTAATGGAGTGGGAGGGTGAGTAAGGGAGTGGGCAGTTGGGTGAGTGAGGTATTGAGTTGGTGTTTGAATGAGGGATTAGGTGGCTCGGTGTGTGATGGAGTAAATGGGTGGGTGAGTAAGGGAGTGGGTAGCTGGGTAGGTGAGTAGGGAGTGAGTGTGTGTGTGAGTGAGTAAGGAAGTGGGTAGCTGGGTTTGTGAGGGAGTGAGTGTGTGTGTGGGTGAGTAAGGGAGTGGGTAGCTGGGTGAGTGAGGGAATGACTGAGTGGGTGGCTGAGTAAGGGTGTGGGTAGCTGGGTGAGTGAGGGCGTGAGTGGGTGAGTGAGGGCATGAGTGGGTGAGTGAGTAAGTGAGCGGATAGCTGCGTAGTAATAGAGAAAATGAGTTTGGGAGTGGGTAGCTGGTTGAGTGAGGGAGTGAGTGTGTGTGAGTGAGTTAGGGAGTGTGTGAGTGAGTTATGGAGTGGGTCAGTGAGTTAGGGAGTGGCTGCGTGAGTAGGAGAGTGGTGGCTGGGTGAGTAGGGGAGTGGATAGCTGGGTGAGTGAGGGAGGTGGGTTAGTAAGGGAGTGGGGAGGTGGGTGAGTGAGGAAGTGAATGGATGCCTGGGTAATGGAGTGGGTAGCTGGGTGAGTGAGGAAGTGAATGGATGCCTGGGTAAGGGAGTGGGTAGCTGGGTGAGGGAGTGAGTGGGTGAGGCAGTAAGGAGTGGTTAGGCAGGTGAGTGAGGGAGTGAATAGCTGCGTGTGTGAGGGTGTACGTGGGTGTGTGAGTAATGGAGTGGGAGGGTGAGTAAGGGAGTGGGCAGTTGGGTGAGTGAGGTATTGAGTTGGTGTTTGAATGAGGGATTAGGTGGCTCGGTGTGTGATGGAGTAAATGGGTGGGTGAGTAAGGGAGTGGGTAACTGGAAGAGTGAGGGAGTATTTGGGTGGGTGAATTGGGAGTGAGTTGCTGGGTGAATGAGTGAGTGAGTGGGTGGGTGAGTAGGGGAGTGGGTAGCTGGGTGAGTGAGGGAGGGACTGGGTGGGTGAGTAGGGTAGTGGTAGCTGGGTGAGGGAGGGAGTGGGTGAGTGAGTAGGGGAGTGGATAGCTGGGTGAGTGAGGGAGGTGGGTTAGTAAGGGAGTGGGTAGCTGCGTGAGTGAGGGAGTGGGTAGCTGGGTGAGTAAGTGCGGGGCAGCTGGGTGTGTGACGGAGGGAGTAGATGGGTGGTAGGGGAGTGGGTGGGTGGGTGAGAAAGGGAGTGGGTAGCTGGGTAGGTGAGTAGGGAGTGAGTGTGTGTGTGAGTGAGTAAGGAAGTGGGTAGCTGGGTTTGTGAGGGAGTGAGTGTGCCTGCGGGTGAGTAAGGAAGTGGATAGCTGGGTTTTTGAGGGAGTGAATATGTGTGTGGGTGAGTAAGGAAGTGGGTAGCTGGGTTTGTGAGGGAGTGAGTGTGTGTGTGGGTGAGTAAGGAAGTGGGTAGCTAGTGAGTGAGGGAGTGAGCGCGTGGTTGAGTAGGGGACTGGGTAGCAGGGTGAGGGAGTGAGTGGGTGAGGCAGTAAGGATTGGTTAGGCAGGTGAGTGAGGGAGTGAGTAGTTGCGTGTGTGAGGGTGTAAGTGGGTGTGTGAGTAATGGAGTGGGAGGGTGAGTAAGGGAGTGGGCAGTTGGGTGAGTGAGGTATTGAGTTGGTGTTTGAATGAGGGATTAGGTGGCTCGGTGTGTGATGGAGTAAATGGGTGGGTGAGTAAGGGAGTGGGTAGCTGGGTAGGTGAGTAGGGAGTGAGTGTGTGTGTGAGTGAGTAAGGAAGTGGGTAGCTGGGTTTGTGAGGGAGTGAGTGTGTGTGTGGGTGAGTAAGGGAGTGGGTAGCTGGGTGAGTGAGGGAATGACTGAGTGGGTGGCTGAGTAAGGGTGTGGGTAGCTGGGTGAGTGAGGGCGTGAGTGGGTGAGTGAGGGCATGAGTGGGTGAGTGAGTAAGTGAGCGGATAGCTGCGTAGTAATAGAGAAAATGAGTTTGGGAGTGGGTAGCTGGTTGAGTGAGGGAGTGAGTGTGTGTGAGTGAGTTAGGGAGTGTGTGAGTGAGTTATGGAGTGGGTCAGTGAGTTAGGGAGTGGCTGCGTGAGTAGGAGAGTGGTGGCTGGGTGAGTAGGGGAGTGGATAGCTGGGTGAGTGAGGGAGGTGGGTTAGTAAGGGAGTGGGGAGGTGGGTGAGTGAGGAAGTGAATGGATGCCTGGGTAATGGAGTGGGTAGCTGGGTGAGTGAGGAAGTGAATGGATGCCTGGGTAAGGGAGTGGGTAGCTGGGTGAGGGAGTGAGTGGGTGAGGCAGTAAGGAGTGGTTAGGCAGGTGAGTGAGGGAGTGAATAGCTGCGTGTGTGAGGGTGTACGTGGGTGTGTGAGTAATGGAGTGGGAGGGTGAGTAAGGGAGTGGGCAGTTGGGTGAGTGAGGTATTGAGTTGGTGTTTGAATGAGGGATTAGGTGGCTCGGTGTGTGATGAAGTAAATGGGTGGGTGAGTAAGGGAGTGGGTAACTGGAAGAGTGAGGGAGTATTTGGGTGGGTGAATTGGGAGTGAGTTGCTGGGTGAATGAGTGAGTGAGTGGGTGGGTGAGTAGGGGAGTGGGTAGCTGGGTGAGTGAGGGAGGGACTGGGTGGGTGAGTAGGGTAGTGGTAGCTGGGTGAGGGAGGGAGTGGGTGAGTGAGTAGGGGAGTGGATAGCTGGGTGAGTGAGGGAGGTGGGTTAGTAAGGGAGTGGGTAGCTGCGTGAGTGAGGGAGTGGGTAGCTGGGTGAGTAAGTGCGGGGCAGCTGGGTGTGTGACGGAGGGAGTAGATGGGTGGTAGGGGAGTGGGTGGGTGGGTGAGAAAGGCAGTGGGTAGCTGGGTAGGTGAGTAGGGAGTGAGTGTGTGTGTGAGTGAGTAAGGAAGTGGGTAGCTGGGTTTGTGAGGGAGTGAGTGTGTGTGTGGGTGAGTAAGGAAGTGGGTAGCTGGGTTTGTGAGGGAGTGAGTGTGCCTGCGGGTGAGTAAGGAAGTGGATAGCTGGGTTTTTGAGGGAGTGAATATGTGTGTGGGTGAGTAAGGAAGTGGGTAGCTGGGTTTGTGAGGGAGTGAGTGTGTGTGTGGGTGAGTAAGGAAGTGGGTAGCTAGTGAGTGAGGGAGTGAGCGCGTGGTTGAGTAGGGGACTGGGTAGCAGGGTGAGGGAGTGAGTGGGTGAGGCAGTAAGGATTGGTTAGGCAGGTGAGTGAGGGAGTGAGTAGTTGCGTGTGTGAGGGTGTAAGTGGGTGTGTGAGTAATGGAGTGGGAGGGTGAGTAAGGGAGTGGGCAGTTGGGTGAGTGAGGTATTGAGTTGGTGTTTGAATGAGGGATTAGGTGGCTCGGTGTGTGATGGAGTAAATGGGTGGGTGAGTAAGGGAGTGGGTAGCTGGGTAGGTGAGTAGGGAGTGAGTGTGTGTGTGAGTGAGTAAGGAAGTGGGTAGCTGGGTTTGTGAGGGAGTGAGTGTGTGTGTGGGTGAGTAAGGGAGTGGGTAGCTGGGTGAGTGAGGGAATGACTGAGTGGGTGGCTGAGTAAGGGTGTGGGTAGCTGGGTGAGTGAGGGCGTGAGTGGGTGAGTGAGGGCATGAGTGGGTGAGTGAGTAAGTGAGCGGATAGCTGCGTAGTAATAGAGAAAATGAGTTTGGGAGTGGGTAGCTGGTTGAGTGAGGGAGTGAGTGTGTGTGAGTGAGTTAGGGAGTGTGTGAGTGAGTTATGGAGTGGGTCAGCGAGTTAGGGAGTGGCTGCGTGAGTAGGAGAGTGGTGGCTGGGTGAGTAGGGGAGTGGATAGCTGGGTGAGTGAGGGAGGTGGGTTAGTAAGGGAGTGGGGAGGTGGGTGAGTGAGGAAGTGAATGGATGCCTGGGTAATGGAGTGGGTAGCTGGGTGAGTGAGGAAGTGAATGGATGCCTGGGTAAGGGAGTGGGTAGCTGGGTGAGGGAGTGAGTGGGTGAGGCAGTAAGGAGTGGTTAGGCAGGTGAGTGAGGGAGTGAATAGCTGCGTGTGTGAGGGTGTACGTGGGTGTGTGAGTAATGGAGTGGGAGGGTGAGTAAGGGAGTGGGCAGTTGGGTGAGTGAGGTATTGAGTTGGTGTTTGAATGAGGGATTAGGTGGCTCGGTGTGTGATGGAGTAAATGGGTGGGTGAGTAAGGGAGTGGGTAACTGGAAGAGTGAGGGAGTATTTGGGTGGGTGAATTGGGAGTGAGTTGCTGGGTGAATGAGTGAGTGAGTGGGTGGGTGAGTAGGGGAGTGGGTAGCTGGGTGAGTGAGGGAGGGACTGGGTGGGTGAGTAGGGTAGTGGTAGCTGGGTGAGGGAGGGAGTGGGTGAGTGAGTAGGGGAGTGGATAGCTGGGTGAGTGAGGGAGGTGGGTTAGTAAGGGAGTGGGTAGCTGCGTGAGTGAGGGAGTGGGTAGCTGGGTGAGTAAGTGCGGGGCAGCTGGGTGTGTGACGGAGGGAGTAGATGGGTGGTAGGGGAGTGGGTGGGTGGGTGAGAAAGGGAGTGGGTAGCTGGGTAGGTGAGTAGGGAGTGAGTGTGTGTGTGAGTGAGTAAGGAAGTGGGTAGCTGGGTTTGTGAGGGAGTGAGTGTGTGTGTGGGTGAGTAAGGAAGTGGGTAGCTGGGTTTGTGAGGGAGTGAGTGTGCCTGCGGGTGAGTAAGGAAGTGGATAGCTGGGTTTTTGAGGGAGTGAATATGTGTGTGGGTGAGTAAGGAAGTGGGTAGCTGGGTTTGTGAGGGAGTGAGTGTGTGTGTGGGTGAGTAAGGAAGTGGGTAGCTAGTGAGTGAGGGAGTGAGCGCGTGGTTGAGTAGGGGACTGGGTAGCAGGGTGAGGGAGTGAGTGGGTGAGGCAGTAAGGATTGGTTAGGCAGGTGAGTGAGGGAGTGAGTAGTTGCGTGTGTGAGGGTGTAAGTGGGTGTGTGAGTCATGGAGTGGGAGGGTGAGTAAGGGAGTGGGCAGTTGGGTGAGTGAGGTATTGAGTTGGTGTTTGAATGAGGGATTAGGTGGCTCGGTGTGTGATGGAGTAAATGGGTGGGTGAGTAAGGGAGTGGGTAGCTGGGTAGGTGAGTAGGGAGTGAGTGTGTGTGTGAGTGAGTAAGGAAGTGGGTAGCTGGGTTTGTGAGGGAGTGAGTGTGTGTGTGTGTGTGGGTGAGTAAGGGAGTGGGTAGCTGGGTGAGTGAGGGAATGACTGAGTGGGTGGCTGAGTAAGGGTGTGGGTAGCTGGGTGAGTGAGGGCGTGAGTGGGTGAGTGAGGGCATGAGTGGGTGAGTGAGTAAGTGAGCGGATAGCTGCGTAGTAATAGAGAAAATGAGTTTGGGAGTGGGTAGCTGGTTGAGTGAGGGAGTGAGTGTGTGTGAGTGAGTTAGGGAGTGTGTGAGTGAGTTATGGAGTGGGTCAGTGAGTTAGGGAGTGGCTGCGTGAGTAGGAGAGTGGTGGCTGGGTGAGTAGGGGAGTGGATAGCTGGGTGAGTGAGGGAGGTGGGTTAGTAAGGGAGTGGGGAGGTGGGTGAGTGAGGAAGTGAATGGATGCCTGGGTAATGGAGTGGGTAGCTGGGTGAGTGAGGAAGTGAATGGATGCCTGGGTAAGGGAGTGGGTAGCTGGGTGTGTGAGGGAGTGAGTGGCTGGGTGAGTAAGAGCGGTGCAGCTGGGTGTGTGAGGGAGGGAGTAGGTGAGTGGTAGGGGAGTGGGTGGGCGGGTGAGTAGGGGAGTGGGTAGCTCGGCGAGTGAGGGAGTGAGTGGCTGCATGAGTAATGGAGTGGGTAGCTGGCTGAGTGAGGGAGTGAGTGTGTGTGTGGGTGAGTAAGGAAGTGGGTAGCTGGGTGAGTGAGGGAGTGAGTGTGTGGTTGGGTAGCTGGGTGAGTGAGGGAGTGAGTGTGTGGGTGAGTAGCTGGGTGAGTGAGGGAGTGAGTGAGTGAGTAGCTGGGTGAGTGAGGGAGTGAATGAGCAGCTGGGTGAGTGAGGGAGTGAGTGAGGAGGTGAGTGAGTGAGTAGCTGGGTGAGTGAGGGAGTGAGTGAGTGAGTAGCTGAGTGAGGGAGGGAGTGAGTGTGTGGTTGACTATCTGGGTGAGGGAGGGAGAGAGTTTGTGGGTGAGTAGCTGGGTGAGTGAGGGAGTAAGTGAGTGAGTAGCTGGGTGGGTGATGGAGTGAGTGAGTGAGTGAGTAGCTGGGTGAGTGAGGGAGTGAGTGAGCGAATAGCTGGGTGAGTGAGTGAGTGAGTGTGTGGTTGGGTAGCTGGGTGAGTGAGGGAGTGAGGGTGTGGGTGAGTAGCTGGGTGAGTGAGGGAGTGAGTGTGTGGTTGGGTAGCTGGGTGAGTGAGGGAGTGAGGGTGTGGGTGAGTAGCTGAGTGAGGGAGGGAGTGAGTGTGTGGGTGAGTAGCTGGGTGAGGGAGGGAGTGAGTGAGTAGCTGGGCGAGGGAGGGAGTGAGTGTATGGGTGACTAGCTGGATTAGGGAGGGAATGAGTGTGTGTGTGAGTAGTTGGGTGAGTGAGGGAGTAAGTGAGTGAGTAGCTGGGTGAGTGACGGAGTAAGTAAGTGAGTGAGTAGCTGGGTGAGTGAGGGAGTGAGTGAGTGAGTAGCTGGGTGAGTGAGGGAGTGAGTGTGTGGGTGAGTAGCTGGGTGAGTGAGGGAGTAAGTGAGTGAGTAGCTGGGTGAGGGAGGGAGTGAGTGAGTAGCTGGGTGAGGGAGGGAGTGAGTGAGTGAGTGAGTAGCTGGTGAGTGAGGGAGTGAGTGAGTGAGTAAGTAGCTGAGTGAGGGAGGGAGTGAGTGTGTGGGTGACTAGCTGGGTGAGGGAGGGAGTATGTGGGTGAGTAGCTGGGTGAGTGAGGGAGTAAGTGAGTGAGTACCTGGGTGAGTGATGGAGTGAGTGAGTGAGTAGCTGGGTGAGTGAGGGAGTGAGTGTGTGGGTGAGTAGCTGGGTGAGTGAGGGAGTAAGTGAGTGAGTAGCTGGGTGAGGGAGGGAGTGAGTGAGTAGCTGGGTGAGGGAGGGAGTGAGTGAGTGAGTGAGTAGCTGGTGAGTGAGGGAGTGAGTGAGTGAGTAAGTAGCTGAGTGAGGGAGGGAGTGAGTGTGTGGGTGACTAGCTGGGTGAGGGAGGGAGTGAGTATGTGGGTGAGTAGCTGGGTGAGTGAGGGAGTGAGTTGCTGGGTGAGTGAGGGAGTGAGTGAGTGAGCGAGTAGCTGGGTGAGTGAGAGAGTGAGTGAGTGAGTAGCTGGGTGAGTGAGGGAATGAGTGTGTGGTTGGGTAGCTGGGTGAGTGAGGGAGTGAGTGTGTGGGTGAGTAGCTGGGTGAGTGAGGGAGTGAGTGAGTGAGTAGCTGGGTGCGGGAGGGAGTGAGTGAGTGAGTAGCTGAGTGAGGGAGGGAGTGAGTGTGTGGGTGAGTAGCTGGGTGAGGGAGGGAGTGAGTGAGTGAGTAGCTGGGTGAGGGAGGGAGTGAGTGTGTGGGTGAGTAGCTGGGTGAGTGAGGAAGTGAGTGAGTGAGTAGCTTGGTGAGGGAGGGAGTGAGTGAGTAGCTGGGTGAGTGAGGGAGTGAGTGAGTGAGTAGCTGGGTGAGTGAGGGAGTGAGTGAGTGAGTAGCTGAGTGAGGGAGGAAGTGAGTGTGTGGGTGACTAGCTGGGTGAGGGAGGGAGTGAATGTGTGGGTGAGTAGCTGGGTGAGTGAGGGAGTAAGTGAGTGAGTAGCTGGGTGAGTGAGGGAGTGAGGGAGTGAGTAGCTGGGTGATTGAGGGAGTGAGTGAGTGAGCGAGTAGCTGGGTGAGTGAATGAGTGAGTGTGTGGGTGACTAGCTGGGTGAGTGAGGGTGTGAGTGAGTGAGTGAGTAGCTGGGTGAGTGAGGGAGTGGTGTGTGGGTGAGCAGCTGGGTGAGTGAGGGAGTGAGTGAGTGAGTAGCTGGGTGAGTGACGGAGTGAGTGAGTGCGTAGCTGAGTGAGTGAGGGAGTGAGTGTGTGGGTGAGTAGCTGGGTAAGGGAGTGAGTGTGTGGGTGAGTAGCTGGGTGAGTGAGGGAGTGAGTGAGTGAGTGAGTAGCTGGGTGAGTGAGGGAGTGAGTGAGAGAGCGAGTAGCTGGGTGAGTGAGGGAGTGAGTGTGTGGTTGGGTAGCTGGGTGAGTGAGGGAGTGAGTGTGTGGGTGAGTAGCTGGGTGAGTGAGGGAGTGAGTGAGTGAATAGCTGGGTGAGTGAGGGAGTGAGTGAGTGAGTAGCTGGGTGAGTGAGGGAGTGAGTGAGTGGGTGAGTAGCTGGGTGAGTGAGGGTGTGAGTGTGTGGGTGAGTAGCTGGGTGAGTGAGGGAGTGAGTGTGTGGGTGAGGGAGGGAGTGAGTGAGTGAGTAGCTGGGTGAGTGAGTGAGTAGCTGGGTGAGTGAGAGAGTGAGTGTGTGAGTGAGTAGCTGGGTGAGTGAGGGAGTGAGTGAGTGAGTAGCTGGGTGAGTGAAGGTGTGAGTGAGTGAGTGAGTAGCTGGGTGAGTGAGGGAGTGAGTGTGTGGGTGAGTAGCTGAGTGAGTGAGGGAGTGAGTGTGTGGGTGAGTAGCTGTGTGAGTGAGGGAGTGAGTGGGTTGCTGGGTGAGTGAGGGAGTGAGTGAGGGAGTGAGTGAGTAGCTGGGTGAGTGAGTGAGTGAGTAGCTGGGTGAGTGAGGGAGTGAGTGAGTGAGTAGCTGGGTGAGGGAGGGAGTGAGTGTGTGGGTGACTAGCTGGGTGAGTGAGAGAGTGTGTGTGAGTGAGTAGCTGGGTGAGTGAGGGTGTGAGTGAGTGAGTGAGTAGCTGGGTGAGTGAGGGAGTGGTGTGTGGGTGAGTAGCTGGGTGCGTGAGGGAGTGAGTGAGTGAGTAGCTGGGTGAGTGACGGAGTGCGTGAGTGCGTAGCTGAGTGAGTGAGGGAGTGAGTGAGTGGGTGAGTAGCTGGGTGAGTGAGGGAGTGAGTGAGTGAGTGAGTAGCTGGGTGAGTGAGGGAGTGAGTGAGAGAGCGAGTAGCTGGGTGAGTGAGGGTGTGAGTGTGTGGTTGGGTAGCTGGGTGAGTGAAGGAGTGAGTGTGTGGGTGAGGAGCTGGGTGAGTGAGGGAGTGAGTGAGTAAATAGCTGGGTGAGTGAGGGAGTGAGTGAGTGAGTAGCTGGGTGAGTGAGGGAGCGAGTGTGTGGGTGAGTAGCTGGCTGAGTGAGGGTGTGAGTGTGTGGGTGAGGAGCTGGGTGAGTGAGGGAGTGAGTGTGTGGGTGAGTAGCTGGGTGAGGGAGGGAGTGAGTGTGTGGGTGAGTAGCTGGGTGAGTGAGGGAGTGAGTGAGTAGCTGGGTGAGTGAGGGAGTGTGTGAGTTGCTGGGTGAGTGAGGGAGGGAGTGTGTGGGTGAGTAGCTGGGTGAGTGAGGGAGTGAGTGAGTAGCTGGGTGAGTGTGTGAGTGAGTGAGTAGCTGGGTGAGTGAGGGAGTGAGTGTGTGGGTGAGTAGCTGGGTGAGTGAGGGAGTGAGTGTGTGGGTGAGTAGCTGGGTGAGTGACGGAGTGTGAGTGAGTAGCTGGGTGCGGGAGGGAGTGTGTGGGTGAGTGAGGGTGTGAGTGAGTGAGTGAGTGTGTGTGGGTGACTAGCTGGGTGAGTGAGGGAGTGAGTGTGTGGGTGAGTAGCTGGGTGAGTGAGGGAGTGAGTGTGTGAGTGAGTAGCTGGATGAGGGAGCCTGTTAATGAGGAAATGAGTGTAAGTGAATATCAGTATTAGGTGACACTTCCGATTTGGATCAGGAGCTATCTCCTCACCCAGTGGATTTGGAATCTACCTCAGAGAACTGCAGATATTCAGTAGTTGTATACATAGAAAGCTGAGATCTACAATATTTTGGACAGTTGAGGGAATCTAGCGGTTTTGAGTTCAGTCGGGAAAATACTGTTGGAGTCAAGGAGCATCAATGATCCATAAACCTACTTCATACTTCTATTCCTCATGATCTAATGTTGTGCATTACGTGACAGTTTGGCGACTTCTGACTTAATTTTTGAGCATAAGGAAGGGCTTAGAAGGAAGAGATAGTAAGAGCTGCCGATGCTGGAGTCAGAGATAACACAGCATGGAGTTGGAGGGCCAAGTAGTATCAAAGGAGCAGGAAAGGTGACACTTCCGGTCGGAACCCTTCCTCAGAAAATATAGCTTGATAGAATATAGCATTAGTTCCATGCTTACCTCTGACCCAGATTGTGAACACTGACTTTCACTTCCTGACATGGTTTTCCAGCATGCGCTGATGAGATTAGCAGGAAGCAATGTTGTAAGTAATGGCCGGCAAGATCAGCATTAAGTTGGCCTGACTTTCAGAAAATTCTGGGCCACTGATTCTTCTTTAGGGAATTTTGCAAGAGTGAACGGAAGTTTGCAAAATTCTTTGCCTGTGTGGATTCAGCAGTTTTTTTTTGGACTAGGAAGAGAGAGTGGAAACAGCAGACAACTTGGGAAGCCAGGCTTATGATGCAACATTGCAGATTCCCAGGATTAGAATGCGCAGCCCCAGAAGCTAAAATCCTCAGTTGACCCACGGAGTTATGTGCTGAGAGGCCACCTTGCTGTGGGATATTTGCAAAAGTTCCATCACCTCTTATTTACTCCAGGAAGCTATGTTTTGTGGAGAGACAGCTATCTTGGATTGCATCTGTGCCATGTGCTACATGTCATTGTAGAGTCTCTACAATTGGCAGAAACTCTGTGTGCTTCCATCACTCTGCAAGTCAAGTCAGGACCCTGAGATCATTGTCCCTCAAACAGCCAGGCTTTGACTCCTAAGTCTCCACTTATGTGCATCAGGAATTACGTACAATATCTTCCTCCTGGCTACCTTGAGAGTTATAAATTACTTTGATCTTGATTCTGCATCTAGGTTCATTTGACTTTCTGATCCACCCAGCCAGTTGAAATTGGTAAGATTCATGATGAAATAGTTCAATATTTGTTAGAACAGCTTGTTGTTGAAATTTCTAGCCTAGACCCCACCCCTGTCTCAACAGCAGCATTTTGGTGCTCACTTCCCTGTCAAGCTGTGAAGAACAGGAAATAAAATGAACTTCCTAATAGCCCATTTTTCCCTCCCTTAGCCTCTTACAAGGAGATTTCAGGGAATGAGAATCAAAAAGAAAAGCACATTTTTTATCTTGAACGATTATCATTTATCACAAACTATCGACAGGTGAAGTTAGTCCAATGACTACCCCCTAAGGCTTAGTTCTGTCTCTTCAAGCTGTCCTTTGGAATTATGTCTAATTTTCTCCTGCATGTTGTTGTGAGCCACAGCCTGGTTAATTTTATAATTATGCATATAATGTTCACATTTTAAATGGGTGGCCACTCATCTTGTCCATCAAAGGATAGCCATTACAGGTCTCCGTTAATATCAATCTCAAAGCTAACACATCTTGAGTGCTCTGTTTATTCCAGTTGTGTTTGCTCCTTAGTTTTCACATTGTATTCTTTTGGTCATGAATTCTTTCACAATTCACAATGCAAATTGGGCATCGTGGAAAGATGTTATAAAGCCACATGCCCAACACAGGGGGTAAGATAATGGAGGAAGTGATTATTTTTATTCATTCACAGGATATGCACACTACTGCTAGGCCAGCATTTATTTCCCAGCCTTACTGCCCAGATGAGGGTCAGCCACATTGCTGTAGGCCAGACCAGGTAAGGACTGTAGTTTCCCTCCTTAAAGGACATTAGTGAACCAGATGAGTTTTTTCCAACAATCAACAATGGTTTTATAATCATCATTAGATGTTTAATTACAGATTTTGTTTTAATTATTGAATTCAAATTCCACCAGTTGCCAATTTGGAGTTTGAACTCAGGTCCCCAGAACATTACCTGGGTCTCTTGTTTAATATTTGAGTGATAATAGCACTAGGCTGTCACCTCTCCATCATTACATGACAGCAATGCATTAGATGGGGGTTTCATAAGCTGTTCTGTGGTTTGTTCCGATTATTAGTACCTGAGCATTCACGTGAGGTTGCTTCCTTTAGTTTTGTGATACTCAATCGGCATTACGTTGTTCAGAAAGTCTGCTAAATGCTGTTTATTTACTTTTGCTTTTCGCTATCACAGAACAATAATGCAAATCTGAGTCAAGATTTGACGATAATCTGATTAGTGAATTAAAATTTAGCCAGACAGTGGAATATAATCTTTCTTTTATATATGCACACATATATTATGTATATGTAGCACAAACTATTGCTGAAGAAATAGAAACTCATTAGCAATTATTATGAATTGGGCCTGAGCCATTTGTTCACTGTGTAAGTTTGATGCTGAAATAAGGTGCATCAATGCCAACCCGTGGAATATTGGCTTCCCAGATCGGATCATGCCTCACTGAATATCACGCTCACGCATGAATGAGCCCTAGGCTGTCATTTTTGATCCTAAAAAATGTCCGGTCTATTTCAGATTGCCCTGGAAAGGTGAGGTATCTCAAAATTTTGGACAACAGGTGAAGCAAGCAGCTTCATGCCACGACTATACGGTAGCAACACAACTTGTGCTTGCCAGCGAGAGGACACTGGAATCAAGGCGAAAAACATTCTGTCTGTTACATAACTGTGTATTGTAAATGAGTTTCACTGCCCATAATGCTAGTTATATGGGCCTCATGCCCGAAACACTGGTGGATGATATCAAACAGCATATCCCTTTGGCTGTTCATTACAGGCAAGGTACTGAGCGCACCTAACAATCCTATTCTTACAACGGTCAAAACACAGTGACGAAAATTAGATACAGTTCTGTGATTGGATAACATTCGATAAATAATCCAGAGTATGTGAGGAATTGCACTGACAACCAATTTAGGATAAAATTTCAGGCTCATATTATGGTACACTTAAGCATACTGGAATCTACATGTATTAACATGCTGGGCTTTGTTCTTTGCAAACAGAAGGAACATGTACACACACTGGGCCTGTTTCCACTGGAAAAGAACTATGTCAGCTATTATCTAGTCCATTTCTCAAGGCAATGCCTTGACCAATCAATGTCAACCTGCCACGTATAATATTTAAACAAAACTTGGCAATTAACTGTCAGCCATCATATAACTGGTGTATTATCCAAGACCACATTTCCGATCAATCAGAATCCACTTACAATCAATCAACACTCTCCTTCCCATATAATATAAAGTTGTCTTCCCTTTACACTGGTACATTTTGCGAATTCTGCTGATGCGTACAAGGTGAAAAGTTTCAATAAAATATATCACTTTTCCTCAATAAGTTTATAATTAGTATTACTGAGAAATGAGAGAATCTGTTGAAGCACTCATCAGGACAGATGCAAGAATGCCAACTTTAAAGGGAACAGCAATTTACATTGCATGAGTGAAGGATGCAGCTGGGCAAGGCATTGCCATTGGAGAATGCATCAGGGAACAGTTATTCACCAGTTTTGTGTTGAAATTCAAAAATGGTATATCAGCTCTGTTGTAGAGGTTTTGCTATCGGTAATGCACCAGGGAACAGTTGTCTCACTTGCTCTTGATTAATTGCTGAGGTATAAAGCTTTGCCATGTCATTTCTGCATATACATAAATGTAGTTTATAGTGAGTGCCAGTGTGTCACATGCTGACTTGACTTGGTTGATAGCAACATTCCCTGTAAGACCATAAGACATAGGAGTGGAAGTAAGGCCATTCGGCCCATCGAGCCCATTCTGCTATTTAATCATGGTTGATGGGCATTTCATCTCCACTTCCCTGTACTCTCCCTGTAGCCCTTGATTCCTTGTGAGATCAAGAATTTATTGATCTCTGCCTTGAAGACATTTAATGGCCCGGCCTCCACTGCGCTCCATGGCAATGAATTCCACAGGCCCACCACTCTCTGGCTGAAGAAATGTCTCCTCATTTCCGTTTTAAATTGACCCCCTCTAACTCTAAGGCTGTGCCCACAGGCTCTAGTCCCTCTGCCTAACGGAAACAACTTCCCAGCGTCCACCCTTTCTAAGCCATGCATTATCTTGTAAGCAGCCATGCCTTGGGGAAAAAAGCTATGGATGCACACAATGATCCTCAGCAAGTTCCACAGCCATAAATCGCAGGCCAGCATTGCTGAACCATCAGTAGTTACTCATTGCTCATGAGTTGTTTCCACAGCGTCAGAACTCCGGCTTCTAATCAAATGCACACCTAGCACAGAGAAGCAGCAGGAGGTGGGGAGAGGGAAGAAGCAGGCCACTGCTGCAGTGTGTCAGAGCAGGGAGTTTACGCTTTACAGCCTGCAGTAAATGAGAGCATCAGACATTACGGGGTTTGGGAGACAAACAGCCAATCCAGAAGGACAAAACACAAGGAGCAAATTATATTTTTCTGTCAATTTCTTTAAATTATTTTAAGCTACCTTAATAAAAGGAAAGCAGAGGGGTTTTGAAGCTCCACAAAAAAGTGAAATCCTGTTCACAAAGAATTGGCTTTCTGAGATCAACAAAGCTGAACTGACACCTATTGGTCATTATTATATGTGATGTAGGTAGCCCCACTACCTAAGGGGTTTTCTTCTGAGCAGAGCAAACTTTTTTTTGGCAGGTAAAAATACCATAACCATACATTATTAATTGTTAATATATAACACTGTGAAAAAAAACTCATGATTTCCACTTAAGAATAATCTGGTTTAAACATACCACAGAAACTACACCGAAGTGCACACAGGCACTGCAAAAGTTAGAGGGATAATTGGTGTAATTCTTAGCACACTTATGGTTGTTCAGTGAGTGTTGTTCAATTACATAATCACATCTGATGATGAATACCATATTCTGGGCTTTGCAAATATGAGTTGGTTGAATGTGGGCAGTACAGTGCCTTGTGAAGGAATGGGCTGTTTGACATGACTCACCCGTCATACAGCTTATAGGATTGGCATCCCACTGGCACTGACATTTCTATATGATGTAACTCTTTTGCATGGTAGATAGAACATCTTTTTTGGCTCAGTGGCCACATTTTGCTTGTTGCAGAATACCTTTCATGTTGCTACTATATTGCTACAAAAAAAGCATATCAATACCAGCAGTATCTCGTGTCTGTCCTGATGAGTGCAAAACGAGAAGCTTCAACAGGATGACCCTTCTTTTCAGTAAAACTGAAGTCCACTGACAATCAAGCAATTTTTGTTCATAAGTTAAAACAATGTCCTTTTTTCACAAACAAATTCTGCTCAGGAGCCAAGCAAGAGGAAGCAGCTGGAATACTTGTTAACTTTGTTAATTGCCACTGTTTTACATATGCAATGAGCATATTTGAACTGAACTTAAACAGTGAGCATTGAATATAAGATATTCTATTAGCCTCCTTTCTGGAATTCCGACTACATTAGAGAGGCCTCAATGATGAATTTCAGGACACTGTATCCATCTAATTGAATTGCATCTTATACCTATCTCACTATTTAGTTCCATGAGGTTTTTTTTGTAAATGTAGGTTAGCTATCTGTCTTGTATAAAATATATGTTAAAGGCTGCCAGAATTCACCGCACTTAAGCTTTGCTGACCTTGTGAGGAAGCTAAGCATTATCCTGCATTGTAAACATGTTTTGGGTGTTTGTGAGTTGCTACTTCCTTTTATATAAGCCCAGCGCTGCTGTATTAACATGTTGTTTGCTACCTGCTCTTCATAACTCACCTCCCTGCTTGCCCGTGTGCATTATCGCGTCAAGAGCATTCCTTAATTACTGTCTGTGCAGTTTCATGCTTTCCTGTGCCCATTTCTGAACTAAGGTTGGAAATTGCTTTAGAAGCAGCACTTAGGCTTTTACCAGAGTTTCGTCTCCCACCCCCAGGGATTTGTTGGCAGATCCTGTGCTGATATTCCACCCAGCAATATTTACATTTCTAACCCAAGAGTGGAGATCTGGGTCATCAAACTGGAGCACAAGGTAGGAGCTGCAACGGAGCAGCTTTCAGAGTGGGGCTGTATGAAATGTACATTTAAACTAGGTCAGGAGAAAAGGCTTTTAAGAGTGATGAGAGAAAAATCATTTTGTCCGTGGATAAGAAACAAAACATGTGACAATCTATGGATATCTACAATAATACTATATAGTAATGAGTAGATCTGGCATGCTGAACATTTTACTATTACTGAAGGCACACACTAGCCATTTGGCTTGTTCTAAAATTGCATAAACCTTACTCAAGTATGGACTTAAGTAACAAGATGCAGCAAAGGGAGTAAATGTGACAGCTAAAATTGCCGACAATTGCAACATTTTTTAACCATGATATAAATAGATGTGTTTGTATTTATGTTTTTTTTCCATTTTCTTCTGTTTTGCTCTGTGGGAATATAAAACTTTAATTCTGAACCTTATGTGGTTTTTTAAACCTCATAAACAGCAAAAGCTGAGACTGAAGCTGCTGCCTCTGTCTCTCTTTTGCAAGTTTACCAAGGCCTGATGGCAAGACTTTGAACTCATATTTGAATCCACCATTTTCACCAGGATTGTGAAGTTCTAACTGACTGGGGAACACAGTAATGCTTCTAAACATCAATTTCTCTCCGTTTAGAAAGCAGGTTGGTGCAGTGTACAAATTCAGGACATTAAAACCACATTTACAGAATGCAAGCCAGGTAGCTGCCCATACATGTTCAGAAGTTGCAAGCAGATTGCACAATATAGGAACAAGATGAGGTCATTCAGCCCCTTTGAGACTATCCCGCCAAACAGTTAGGTCATCGACAAACTTTGGCCAAATTCCATCGACACACCTTAGTCCTATAATCCTTGCCAAGCAAAAATCTATCATTCTTAGTTTTGGAATGTTAAGTTGATCTCCTAACTGCAATAGATCTTTGTGGAGAAAATCCCAATTTACGCTGGCCTTTGTATAAAGAAACAGTTTGTTACGTCAACACTGAAAGTCCCAGCTCCATTTTTAAGATTTACGCCGTCTTGTTTCGCATTTGTCCTGCAGAAGAAGTAACTCCACTCTACCAACTCCATTCAATTCTCTCATCAACTTCATCACCTCAATTAGCGCATTCCTAATTTTATATTTGGGGAAATATTATTGGAAGAAAAATTGCATAATTTGCTGAAGCTTTTCATCTTGCACTCACCAGGATGTTGGCAAGAAAACCAATGCAAGACATAAAGCTCACCTTCTGCACTAACAGTAAGCTGTTCAAGGGAGTCTCATTCATCTAGGTAACTCTTCAGAGTTACACAGAAGGGAGGGTCAAAATGCGTCAGAACATTACTGATGGGGTCTCTATAGTCAGGGCCACAGATAAGCGTTTCTGCTGCTACAAAAGGGACTCCAGAGTGGTGCATTGCCTCTCTGGTGCCAGGGTCAAGGATGTCTCAGAGGGGGCACAAAACATCCTCGAAAGGAAAGACAAGCAGCCTGTACATTATTGGCACGAACAACACTGCTAGGAAGAATGATGAGGTCCTGCAAAGGGAATTCAGAGCATTAGTTAGGAAGTTGAAAAGCGGAACCTCAAGGTTGTAATCTCAGGATTACTCCCTGTGCCAGGAACCAGTGAGGCTAGGAATGGGCAGGTAGTACAGGTAAGTACATTTCAGCTTAATGTTCTAGGATTTGGATGTTTCAAGCAAGTTAGAAAAGGAAGTAAGAGAGGAGAGGAGTTTTGTTACTGATGAGGGAGACTATCACAGCTGTACTGAGGGACGACACCTGGGAGGGCTCATCCATCAAGGCAATATGGGTAGAGATCACGAATAGGCAGGGTGCAATCACTTTGGTGTGGTTGTAGTGCAGGCCTCCCAACAGCTGGTGGGAGAGGAACGGATGTGTGGACAGATTACGGAAAAATGTGAAAACAACAGTGTTGTTCTGGTGGGTGATTCCAACTTCTCATATCTAAGGTGCTTGAGTAGATTTGTGGTTCGGGTTGTGGATGCTGTGGTTGGTTCGCTCACCAAGATGGCTTGTTGGTTTGCAGACATTTCATTACCCTGCCGGGCAACATCATTAGTGCAGCCTCCCATGAAGTGCTGTTATGTTTTCTCGCCCGGACTCCAGAGTTTAAATAGCATACAGGAAAACACAACAGCACTTCATCGGAGCTGCACTAATGCTGTTACCCAGCAGGGCAATGAAATGTCTGTGAACTAATGAAGCAGCTCAGCAAGCAAACCAACCACAATAATTTCTCACATTTAAACTAGGATTCCCTATGCACAAAGACTTGCAAAGGGATATTTGTTACTTTTATCCAGCACAGTTCTTTGAAACAATTTGTAAGTAGTCCAAATAGGGAAAAAGCCATTTCACTGGCATTGGGGAATGAACCTGACCAGGTGATCGGAGTTTCAGCGGGGGATCATTTTGGAAAAAGTGACCATAATTCTGTAAGTTTGAAGTTACTTATGGATAAAGGTAAGAGTAATTCTCGGGTGAAAGTACTAAATTGGGAGAAGGCTAACTAGCACAGTATTAGGCAGCATAACTTTGTGCACGGCAGGTCATGTCTCACAAACTTGATTGAGTTTTTGAGGATGTGACACAGACGATTGACAGTAATGGTGGATGTTGTCTGCATGGACTTTAGCAAGGCCTTTGACAAGGTTCTTCATGTTAGACTGATTCAGAAGACGAAGCTACATGGAATCCATGGTGAGTTGGTAAGGTGGATACAGAGCTGGCTTGGTCATAGAAGACAGTGAATAATGGTGGAAGAGTGTTTTTCTGACTGGAGATCTGTGACCGGTGGTGTTCTGCAGGGATTAGTGCTGTGACCTCTGTTCTTTGTAATATGTTTAATGATTTGGAGGAGAATGTAGGTGGCCTGATTAGTCTGAGTCTGACTGAGTCTGACACAAATATTGGGGGAGCTGTGGATAGTGAGGAGGATTGATAGAGGATATAGCAGGATATAGATAAGCTAGAGACTTGGGCAGAGAAATGGCAGATAGAATTCAATATGGACAAATGTGAGCTGATGCATTTTGGAAGATCTAATGTAGGGGGGAAAGTATACAGGAAACAGCAGGACCACTCAAAGTATTAACATACAGAGGTAATAAAATGTGAGGCTGGATGAACACAGCAGGCCCAGCAGCATCTCGGGAGCACAAAAGCTAACGTTTCGGGCCTAGACCCTTCATCAGAGAGGGTGATGGGGTGAGGGTTCTGGAATAAATAGGGAGAGAGGGGGAGGCGGACCGAAGATGGAGAGAAAAGAAGATAGGTGGAGAGGAGAGTATAGGTGGGGAGATAGGGAGGGGATAGGTCAGTCCAGGGAAGACGGACAGGTCAAGGAGGTGGGATGAGGTTAGTAGGTAGGAGATGGAGGTGCGGCTTGGGGTGGGAGGAAGGGATGGGTGAGAGGAAGAACAGGTTAGGGAGGCAGAGACAAGTTGGACTGGTTTTGGGATGCAGTGGGTGGAGGGGAGATTTTGAAGCTGGTGAAGTCCACATTGATACCATTGGGCTGCAGGGTTCCCAAGCGGAATATGAGTTGCTGTTCCTGCAACCTTCGGGTGGCATCATTGTGGCACTGCAGGAGGCCCATGATGGACAGGTCATCTAAAGAATGGGAGGGGGAGTGGAAATGGTTTGCGACTGGGAGGTGCAGTTGTTTGTTGCGAACCGAGCGGAGGTGTTCTGCAAAGCGGTCCCCAAGCCTCCGCTTGGTTTCCCCAATGTAGAGGAAGCCACACCGGGTACAGTGGATGCAGTATACCACATTGGCAGATGTGCAGGTGAAACTCTGCTTAATGTGGAAAGTCATCTTGGGGCCTGGGATAGGGGTGAGGGAGGAGGTGTGGGGGCAAGTGTAGCATTTCCTGCGGTTGCAGGGGAAGGTGCCAGCTGTGGTGGGGTTGGAGGGCAGTGTGGAGCGAACAAGGGAGTCACGGAGAGAGTGGTCTCTCCGGAAAGCAGACAGGGGTGGGGATGGAAAAATGTCTTGGGTGGTGGGGTCGGATTGTAGATGGCGGAAATGTCGGAGGATGATGCGTTGTATCCGGAGGTTGTTGGGGTGGTGTGTGAGAACGAGGGGGATCCTCTTTGGGTGGTTGTGGTGGGGGCGGGTGTGAGAGATGTGTTGCGGAAATGCGGGAGACGCGGTCAAGGGCGTTTTCGACCAGTGTGGGGGGAAAGTTGCGGTCCTTGAAGAACTTGGACATCTGGGATGTGCGGGAGTGGAATGCCTCATCGTGGGAGCAGATGCAGCGGAGGAATTGGGAATAGGGGATGGAATTTTTGCAGGAGGGTGGGTGGGAGGAGGTGTATTCTAGGTAGCTGTGGGAGTCGGTGGGCTTGAAATGGGCATCAGTTACAAGCTGGTTGCCCGAGATGGAGACTGAGAGATCCAGGAAGGTGAGGGATGTGCTGGAGATGGCCCAGGTGAACTGAAGGTTGGGGTGGAAGGTGTTGGTGAATCACTCAAACATACAGAGGTATCTAGGCATAGCATGCCCACAGTTCCCTGAAGTGTCAATGCAAGCGGATAAGGTGATCAAGAAGGCATATGGCACATTTGCCTTCATTGCTCAGAGAGTACAGAACAAAAATTGGCAAGTCCTGTTGTAACTGTGTAGAACTTTAGCCATATTTAGAATATTGCATACAGTTCTGGTCTCCACACTACCAGAAGGATTTGGAGGTTTTGGAGAGGGTAATGAAACAGTTTACCAGCATGTTGCCTGGTTTGGAGATTATTAGCTATGAGGAGAAATTGGAAAAAAAGTCAGTTTGTTTCTCTCTTGAATGTCAGAAGCTGAGGGGTGACCTAACAGCAGCTTACAAAATTACTAGAGGCATGAATAGAACAGATAGTTGGAACCTTTTGCCGTGGGTAGTAATGTTGATTTCTTGGGGTCATTGGTTTAAGGTAAAAGGGGAAAGTTTAAAGGAGATGAGAGGCAAAATGTTTTCTCCACAGAGGGAGTGAATGCCTGGAATGTACTGCCAGAAAAGGTGATGGAGGCAGATACAATGGCAACATTTAAGAGGCATCTTGACAGTAATGTGAATAGGCAGGGAATAGAGGGATATGGACTGTGTAGAGGCAAAATGTTTTTAGTTTAGAAAGGTGTCATATATAGGCACAGGCTTGCCGGTCCAAAGGGCCTGTTCCTTTGCTGAGCTGTTTTGTTCTTTAATTCCATTTTCCTCTGCCAGTGAATGTGATATGGACAGCTGTTGAGTGTACTTATTGTTGGTAGCACTGTGTACAGTATTAGCCCTGAGTGCTTTAGAATCTTGAAGCCAAGTCACTCCACTTCTGATCAAGAATCTTGCACTGAAGGAGGCCAGATTTGAGGACACAGATCAGCTCCATTAAGCATGCCCAATTTATATGATGCCACCTCTTCTCCATTCTGTGGTGCCATTGAGGGTACCATCATGTACAGTGGCATTTGTCACAATTCGAGGTGTTACAGTTACAGAGTTACAAGAATTCTGCCACAGCGTGGTGCATTGCAGGGCAAAAATAAACTTGAATGTACCTCACTCTTTTGAGCAGCAGATACAAGGGAAAGTGAATGAAGGGAAAAGCATTAAAGCATTTAATTATGATGGTTCTGTTTTCTGTCTCCTTGGGAGTTGCAAGAGAGGACAAAGTAATGTTTGCGGTTGTCTGTCTGAGGGATCCTGAATGCTTTTTATGAAGCCGCTCCTCTCTCTCATTCCATTGGTAAAGGATTCCTTCAGATCAGAGAAGATGTAGAAAGATTGATGAAAACCCATAACAAACGTTACCAATTAAATCATTATTTACCACACAGATTAAAGATGTGAACAGTGTAGCTAGAGTGTTATGGTTCATACATGGAGTCACAGACAATGGCATCATTTAAAATAGAACTGAGTCTGCATATAAAAAGGACGATTATGGGGAAGATGCAGTCAGATAGATCTTGCCATGGAGCTTGCTCCAGGAGAACTGCACTAGATTTGTTCTGTGATTCATTGTGTAGTAATTAAAGCAGCCATATACAGGGATAATTCTACCTTCACCGCTTGGGAGAGTGAGCTCCCCCCTGCCTTTCATCTTTTTGGAATCAATGATGATGTGCCAACCAGTCATTGGCCAAAATATGAACAACTCTGTTAAATTACCAGCTGGCATCTGCTATTATGTTTCATCAGGAACAAATTCTTAAGGATTGAAAACTATGTGACCTTTGCTTCTGAGATTTCTCAGTGCAAGGTTAATCACGCAAAGTATGCAGTCACGCTAATAATAAAAATCTCTCTCCTGCAAGAAAGCTTTTAAATAAGAGCACTTGTCAACAATAGCATCAAAAGTTATATTATTCCACTGATCAACAGCTCTGAAATTTATTGTCTAAAAAAGCCACACATTTCCTTTGCTACTCTTCAATGCTGAGGTTGTTATTCATGATGTGGAGGCACCAGTGTTGAATTCGGGTGGTCAAAGTCCAAAGTCTCACGACGCCAGGTTGTAGTCCAACAGGCTTATTTAAAATCATAAGCTTTTGGAGCACTGCCCCTTCATCATGTGGAGTGACAAAGGAGTAATAGTTCAAAAGCTTGTGATTTTAAATAAACCAGTTGGACTATAACCTGGCGTCGTGAGACTTCTAAGATTATTATTCTTTGCGTTCATCTGAATTTTACCATCTCAGAACCAGCTTGTTACTGTTTGCCACTAGCCAGCATCTTTACTGAAGAATTGGGTTGTGTTTTTCCTGCTCAAATACAGCTTCTCTCTTACTTAAGCTTCAGACATCAACTTGCTACAAGAAGTAGGGCCTTCATTCAATATGCCAGTTTCGAGCTGGTGAGCTGTGCAATATCTCATTATGTTGTGCCAGTTAAAAAAAAGGGAACAAAGTGTGGGTTTGTGTCGGATTTGTGTGTTTTTTCTGGAAGTACTTTTTGTAATTTTAACAGCGTTCTCCGTCTCGTCATTTGATGCCCTGCTGACTTGGTATGACTGAACTCATATATTGTTGCTGGAATTCCTCACAAGTACAATGCTGGTCCATTGATATAACTTGAAATTCCACAAAGTGCAAAGTGAGCTCTCAGCTCAGAAACAACCTTTCCCTTTTGTTAGACAATCCACCTTTTTAATAAGAAATCAGAATAATGAACAGAATGCACGAGATAGCATATTCCAACTGCTTCAGCAGGTTACATTTGTTTTCTGCAGGATCTCAGTTTCTTGGTGGTTAATAAGTAGGTTATTCTGCTGTTTGGCTTATGCCTGTCATTATATGTCTCTATGTCCTTATGTGGGATTCCATTGTCTCATCACATGTCTCCGTGTCGTCCTTCATCATACATCAGTACAGCACTCGACAGGCTCTCCTTGAATTCCATCTTGGCCTAAGGAAATTTATGGTCCATCCTTGCAGACATTCAAAATACACCTGCTGCTCAATATACCTTGACTATCAATCCACCTTGTACATTGAATTGTTCATAGCATCTGACTCTGTAGCACCTGCACACATTTATAAACACCATGTTGCCTCCGTCATGGATGCAAACTCTTCTGGTAATACCCTTTCCCCGATGACATTTTGGTGAGGATATCATTAATGTACACCAATGAAAGGCCTGCTGCAAGTGCGCAGACTAGGCATACTGTTATTTCAGTCAATGTATAACGTTCATTATTTAAAATCCATTCATGAGATTCAAACATTGTTAGCAAGACCAGCATTTATTGCCTAATTCTGAATATCCTTGAGAAGGTTTTGGTGGGCTTGAATCTTTGCTCTCCAACTGATAATAGTACGCTCAAAATATTGTTAGGAAAACAATTACACAATTTTGACCCAGTGACAGTGAAGGAACTGCAGTATGGTTTCAAAATATTGAAGCTGCATCAACTTGCTGGCATTTGATTAGTTACAGAATCTTAACCTCTTTGTAAAAATGTAATTTTTGTTTGTATTTAACATTTTGCTGAAATCAGCTTTTTCAGTTCTAAATTTCCTAGCCTTAAACTGGGCTTCACAGAGTCCACTGGAAGAGAAATTGAAGTTAGAAAATTATAGAAAGCAGCTTGAACTAATATTTCAGTAGTGGGGGTCAGCTACTTCTTGCTTCAGTAACATATATAACCAGGCATCTCAGTGTAACTTAGCACATAGTATGGTTTTTAACAGAGTGCTGGGTGTATGGTTATTAAAGGAGGTAGATGAGGACAGAGAAAGGTTTTGAACATAGAACATAGAACATTACAGCACAGTACAGGCCCTTCAGCCCTCGATGTTGTGCCGACCTGTCATACCGATCTCAAGCCCATCTAACCTACACTATTCCATGTTTTGCTTCAATTGTGATTTCTTTTATTAAATTTGTTACCTTTGAGAAACTGGTTCTCACTCCATTAAAGGGGAAGAAGCTAAATACAACTCAAAAGAACTGCGGATGCTGTAAATCAGGACCAAAACAGAAGTTGCTGGAAAAGCTCACCAGGTCTGCCAGCATCTGGAAAGAAAAAAGCCAGAGTTAACGTTTCCCTTTCTCAGAACTGGAGGGGAAGATGCTGTTTTGTGAGTATCTGATAAATGGTTGTGATTTTATTCCTAACCCTAATGTTTACCATAAATGGATATCAGCAGTAAGATTATCAAAATATATGGCAAAAGAAAATAAATAATTTCATAAAATAATTAAGTGGTTAATTAAAACACATTAAGGACAGAAGATGTGCCAAATCTGCAGGATGTGAGATCTTCAGGATTCGAGTATAATCCTGGGCAAACACATCTTCAGGGAGTGTTAGTATCGCAGGGAGTTTTGGCTCAGAGTTTGAGGTGGAGGTCAGGCTATGAATGCTGCAATAGGTAAAGGTGAGGAAGTTGCCTGGATTTTTTGTATCTAGAGGTAGACACATTCCTTCATAAAGGGTCTGGTAGTTTGTTCAGTGATCAGGGATATGCGAATGTAACTGCAAGTTAAGCAGATAAAGTCACTTCAGAGGACAGGAGCCTCAACCTTTCCATTTGCCTGACAGGCTTGTGTACTTGCAGCTTGGAAGAGAGTGAGAGCTTTACCAAATTGATCATTTCTCTGTGATGCAGTAAGTCATTCAAATGGGGTGAGCCAAAAGGAATTCAGTGGTAGGAGGGGACAGTATAATGAAGGGGATTGGCCTTATTCTCTGCAGCAAACAGCAAAAGTCCAGAAACTCACATTGCAAGCGTTCCAGATCCAATTATTGTGGTCTATACAGATACCAATGACACAGGCAGGACAAAGAAGGACATCTGCATAGTCAGTAAGAGGAGCTAGATGCCAAATTAAAAACTGAATTCAAAGAAAATAACCTCTGATTTACTACCTAAATTACAAACTAATTGGCACAGGGAAAGTACGATTAGATAATTGAATATGTGGTTCAGAAACTGAGGTGACAGAAGTGGTGATGAAGGGTCTAAGCCCGAAACATCAGCTTTTGTGTTCCTGAGATGCTGCTTGGCCTGCTGTGTTCATCCAGCTTCACACTTTGTTATCTCTGACAGAAGTGGGTTTCAGTTCATGGAGCATTGGGTCTATACTGGGAAAAGTGGGATTAGTACCATTCATTGGCCAATACCTGAACCAAGGTGGCATCTGTTGTTCTGGTGAGCTAAGTTACAAAGGAAGTAGATTGGAATGTAAACTGAATACTTGGGGAAGAGATCAAATTGGAGATTATTTGCTAAATCAGAGAATTGAGTCAAGACAAAAGGGAAGTGAGAAACAGATCATGAAAGAAAGACAGAATATACAAATCTGAGAGGTAATCAACAGAGAAGACTAAAAGATACAAAAATAATAGAAAAAGAAAACTAAATCTATATCTGAATGCACAGAGCATTTGAAACCAAATACAAACTGAAAGCACAAATAGAAACGACTGAGTTTGATCTATGTACTAGGATAAAATAGATTGGGACTTGAATATTGAAGGGCACTGGACATCAAGAAAGACAGGAAACTAAGAAAAATTAGAGGGATGGCTCAGCTAATTATTGTGTTTACACAATAAAGTAGGAAGGCCTCAGTTTAGGAAACTGGGAAGTAGAATTTGCTCGGTTTGAGATGAGAAATGATTATGACAAGAAATCACATATGGGAGTAGTGTACAAGCCCCATAAACATTAACCCAGAAGGATGGAATCTAAAGAAAGAAAAATGGAGATCCTGTCAGGAAGGTATAGCAGTAGTCATGGGATATTTTAATCTACACATGGATTGGAAAAACAGATGGGCAAAACAGCCTAGAAGAGGAGTTCATTTAGTGTTTTCAGGGTAAATTGTTAGTCTAGCACATTCTGGAACAAGCCAGAGAACCAGACAACTGGACTTCTACTGTGCAATGACACAGAAGTGACTAATCACCTCATAATGAAGGTGCCCCTACATCACCAGCATCAACATATGATTGAAATATCTTCAGTTTGAAAGAGAGAGGAATGGGCCCAGCACTAGACACTTAAGGCAATTATAAGGGTCATGAAAACAGAGTTAGCTAAAATGGACCAGCAAATTTGGTCATTGAAGATGCAGTGGCAGATATTTAAATGGAATAGATGCATTCCAACAAGAAAGAAGAATTCCAAGGGGCAAATCCATTATCTATAGTTTACTAAAAACATAAAAGATGTGATCAAACGAAAAGGAAAAGCATATTATCGAGCAAAGATAGATGGCAACTCAGGAGACAAGACAAATTATGAAGAACAACAAGCAAAGTCTAGAAAATTAAAAAGGAGGAAAGATTTAGAGTATGGTCTAATTTAAAGAGGAAGCTAATAAAATAGATAGGAAAAATATGCCTAGATATTTAAAAAGAGTTAGCAAATTAAACATTTGTCTTACAGAAAGTGAGTCTGGGGAATTAATAATGGAAAATAAAGAAATGGCAAATGAACTCAACAGGTACTTTGCATCGTTTTTCACGACAGCGGATATACAGTCACATCCTAGAAATAGCTGTATATCAGGAAATAGAAGCGAGAGCAGATTAAAGAAAAGGACAATTAGTAGGGACAATGCCCTGAGCACATTGTTAGAGCTTTGAGTTGACAGATCTTGAGCCCTGATGGGTCTGGGTATGAAAGGAAGTGGCTAGGAAGATAGTTGGTGCGTTGGTTCTGCTTTTTCCAAAATTTCCCAGTCTCCAGTCCGGTTCCCTTAAATTGGATTGTTGCAAATGTATCCCCTTTGCTCAAAAAAGGAGGGAGACAAAAAGCAGGAACTTACAGGCCAGTTAGCTTGACATCTGACTAGGGAAAATGTTAGCAATTATCCTTAAAGATGATAAAGCAGGGCACTTAGAAAATTTCAAAGAAAATAAGAAACAGTCACCATGGTTTCATGAACGGGAAATCACGTTTAAACAATTCATTGAAGTTCTTTAAGAAGTGCCATGTGCTGTGGATGAAGTGGATGTACTATACTTAGAATTCAAATATATATCTGATCAGGTGCTGCAAAAAAAGTTATTACAGAAAATAAAGGTTTGAGATCTGGGAGTAACATATTATCAATAGATACAAAATCAGGTAACTAGTAAAGAAAAATGGAACATTTCCTGGCTGGGAATATGTAATAATGATGTGACAGAGAGCTGGGGTCTCAATGCTTTACCATTTGTATAAAGACCTTGGAAGATGGGATCATAGAGATGGTTGTTAAATTTTCTGATGACTTAAAGATAAGTAGAAATGTAATTTGCAAAGAGGATGTAAGGAGACTAAAAAGGGATACAAACAGGTTGAGTGAGTAGAGAAATATGTGGCAAATGGTGCGTAACATGAGAAAATGTGAAATTCTCTATCTTGACAGGGAGAATAAAAAATATTTATTATCTTTAACTTTATTATCTGAATGGTGAGAAATTACAGAACTCTGAGCTGCTGAGAGATCTAGAGATAATAGGAACTGCAGATGCTGGAGAATCCAAGATAATAAAATGTGAGGCTGGATGAACACAGCAGGCCAAGCAGCATCTCAGGAGCACAAAAGCTGACGTTTCAGACCTAGACCCTTCATCAGAGAAGGGGATGGGGTGAGGGTTCTGGAATAAATAGGGAGAGAGGGAGAGGCGGACCAAAGATGGAGAGAAAAGAAGATAGGTGGAGAGAGTATAGGTGGGGAGGTAGGGAGGGGATATGTCAGTCCAGGGAAGACGGACAGGTCAAGGAGGTGGGATGAGGTTAGTAGGTAGATGGGGGTGCGGCTTGGGGTGGGAGGAAGTGATGGGTGAGCGGAAGAACAGGTTAGGGAGGCAGAGACAGGTTGGGCTGGTTTTGGGATGCAGTGGGTGGAGGGGAAGAGCTGGGCTGGTTGTGTGGTGCAGTGGGGGGAGGGGAAGAACTGGGCTGGTTTTGGGATGCAGTAGGGGAAGGGGAGATTTTGAAACTGGTGAAGTTCACATTGATACCATTAGGCTGCAGGGTTCCCAGGCGGAATATGAGTTGCTGTTCCTGCAACCTTCGGGTGGCATCATTGTGGCACTGCATTTCCGGCAACACATCCATCACACCCCGCCCCCACCACAACCTCCCAAAGAGGATCCCCCTCGTTCTCACACACCACCCCACCAACCTCCGGATACAACGCATCATCCTCCGACACTTCCGCCATCTACAATCCGATCCCACCACCCAAGACATTTTACCATCCCCACCCCTGTCTGCTTTCCGGAGAGACCACTCTCTCCGTGACTCCCTTGTTCGCTCCACACTGCCCTCCAACCCCACCACACCCGGCACCTTCCCCTGCAACCGCAGGAAATGCTACACTTGCCCCCACACCTCCTCCCTCACCTCTATCCCAGGCCCCAAGATGACATTCCACATTAAGCAGAGGTTCACCTGCACATCTGCCAATGTGGTATACTGCATCCACTGTACCCGGTGTGGCTTCCTCTACATTGGAGAAACCAAGCGGAGGCTTGGAGACCGCTTTGCAGAACACCTCCGCTCAGTTCACAACAAACAACTGCACCTTCCAGTCGCAAACCGTTTCCACTCCCCCTCCCATTCTTTAGATGACATGTCCATCACGGGCTTCCTGCAGTGCCACAATGATGCCACCCGAAGGTTGCAGGAACAGCAACTCATATTCCGCCTGGGAACCCTGCAGCCTAATGGTATCAATGTGGACTTCACCAGTTTCAAAATCTCCCCTTCCCCAACTGCATCCCTAAACCAGCCCAGTTCGTCCCCTCCCCCCACTGCACCACACAACCAGCCCAGCTCTTCCCCTCCACCCACTGCAACCCAAAACCAGTCCAACCTGTCTCTGCCTCCCTAACCTGTTCTTCCTCTCACCCTTCCCTTCCTCCCATCTCAAGCCGCACTTCCATTTCCTACCTACTAATCTCATCCCACCTCCTTGACCTGTCCGTCTTCCCTGGACTGACCTATCCCCTCCCTACCTCCCCACCTATACTCTCCTCTCCACCTATCTTCTTTTCTCTCCATCTTCGGTCCGCCTCCCCCTCTCTCCCTATTTATTCCAGAACCCTCACCCCATCCCCCTCTCTGATGAAGGGTCTAGGTCTGAAACGTCAGCTTTTGTGCTCCTGAGATGCTGCTTGGCCTGCTGTGTTCATCCAGCTTCACATTTTATTATCTTGCTGAGAGATCTAGGTGTCTTGGTGAATTGAAAAAAAAAATTAATATGCAGGTGCAGCATACAATATGAAAATCTCAGATCTATAAACTTTGCACAATCTGGAGGGAGAAATCGCATCCAGAGGAGACCCAGACCAAATGAGGTGCAGTTTGGGAAATTAGAGGCAGCCTTGGAATTTAGTACAGAGGGGAAGAGGTGCCTTTTGCTTGAATTTTTTTTTGGATCATAGTTTATTAGATTTTTCTTTACAAGATAAATTGAAGCCCAGGATCAGGGGCCCAGCACAAAACAGTGACATCACAGGTAAACTATGCGCTCAATGGTTGGTGATAGCTATTAATTTGACTTAAAAAGCAGCGGCAGGATCAGCCAGAGTCAGCATAGATTTATGAAGGGGAAATCGTGCTTGACAAATCTGTTGAAATTCTATGAAGATGTAACTAGTAGGGTTGACAAGGGGGAGCCAGTTGAAGTAGAATATTTGGACTTTCAGAAAGCATTTGACAAAGTCCCACGTAAGAGATTAATATGTAAGATTAAAGCACATGGCATTTGGGGAAGTATATTGAGATGGAGAGGAAACTGGTTGGCAGAGAGAAAATAAAGTGTAGGAATTAATGGGTTCTTTTCAAATTGGCAGGAGGTAACTAGTGGGGTGCCACAGGGATCGGTGCTGGGGCCCCAGATATTCACAGTATACATTAATGATTTGAATGAGGGAACAAAGTGTAACACCCCCAAGTTTGCAGATAATACCTAGTTGGTGGGAGAGCAAACTGTGACGAGGATGCAGCGATCCTTCAGCATGATCTGGACAGGTTGGGTGAGTGGGCAAATGGCAGGTGCAGTATAATTTGGATAAATGTGAGGTTATTCACTTTGGAAGCAAAAACAAGAAGCCAGATTACTATCTGAATGGCTGTAAATTGGGAGAGGAGAGTGTGCAGTGGGACTTGGGTGTCCTTGTGCACCAGTCACTAAAGTTAAGAATGCAGGTGCAGCAGGCAGTAATGAAGGCACATGGTAAGTTGGCCTGCATTGCGAGAGGTTTCGAATACAGGATCAGAGATGTGTTGTAGTTGTACAGGGCTTTGTGAGGCCACACCTGGAATATTTTGTGCAGTTTTGGTCTCCTTTTCTGAGGAAGGATGCTGTTGCTCCCGAGGAAGTGCAGCGAAGGTTTACCAGGCTGATCCCAGCGATGGTGCCGGAGTCTATGATCTCTCATCTGGGCTGCAGAGGAACTTGGAGTGGGAGGGGAATATCTAATTGTCTCGGTCCATGTAGAGGCCAACGATATCGGTAGAAAGAGGAAAGAGGTTCCGCTGAGGGATATTAGCAGCTCAGGGATAAATTAGAAAGCAGAACCAAAAAGGGAATAATCTCCAGCTTCCTACATGAGCCACAACCAAATTGACACAGGGTCAATAAGATTAAAGAGGTAAACACATGGCTCAAAAACGGGTTTGGGAGAAATGGGTTCGCATTTTTGAGGTGTTGGCACCAGTACAGGGGGAAGAGGTTCCAATGAGACGGGCTCCACCTGAATCAGGGATCAGAGTCTGTGTGAATCACATAACTAGGGCTGTGAATAAGGCTTTAAATTAAATATTGGGTGGGGGGGGGGGTGTTGGGGAGGGGTTCTTCAGGGACAGTAATTAGGGAACAGCCATGAGAATGGGGAGCAGTTGATAGCACTCAGAATGTTGTACTTAAATGCATGCTGTACATGAAACAAGGTAAACGGGCTTGTAGCACAGATTACAGGGGCAAAACTCATGAGCGACCCATGTACAGCAGAAGCAAAATAGAGTGAATGCAATGTCCAGTTCTGAGAAACCTGACCTGAAGTACACGGTGCCTGCCTCAGAAGCTACACAAGGCGAGCACAGCCCCAAGCCCAAAGGCCCAGCTGCCATTTTGAACTCACCAGCATGCTGAAGAGCAACTCACACCGCCATTTCTCATTGCATTTCCCAGGTGCCGGGTGAGAAAATGTTCCAGGGTGATTTACTGCACCTATGTTGATGGTGCACAAAGGCAGAAAGAAGTGTCTTTTCTATGTGGCTGCATGTAGCAGCAGATTCTGCCGGTGAATGTGGCAGCGTCTTTGTCTGACATTTGATTGTGTTTATGGATGAACCCTCCATTAAACATAAAAACACATTCCAAGAATAGTGGAGCCTTTAAGTTGATAGCCACAGCAATTTTCTGTTTGCAGAATAACTCTCCTCCCACTTGACGTCCTGGCCTAGAATCCCTTTGGGATGTAGACATGTTCCCTGCCAGTGCTCCAGTAATTGACCATCTTCCCACTGTCAGCCATTTATTGGCTTCCCAAGAGCTGATTCAGTGGTTCAGACTGTCACGGACCACTCACTCTCCACCCCGCCTTTCTCATCCTGCTGAAAAATCTACAAATCCAGTCTTTTATCTCTGTTTCCCCTCCCCTCCACAGACTGCCAGACCTGGGTCCTTCCGACACCTTCTGTTTTTCTCATTAGTTGTCTT
Organism: Stegostoma tigrinum; assembly: GCF_030684315.1. NCBI lineage: Eukaryota > Metazoa > Chordata > Chondrichthyes > Orectolobiformes > Stegostomatidae > Stegostoma > Stegostoma tigrinum. Next base: position 16,250,040 of record NC_081354.1, read on the forward strand.
GTAATTTTCCCCATGTTCTTCTGAAAATTTTCCACCTGCTGCCTTTTCTGACTTTGCTGGCAAAGGTGCAATTTGAATAATAGGTTCAGAAAACCGAGCAACATCTGAACTTCAAGAGCTGATTTGTTTTTTCTTAAAAGTTAGCTTTTCAGTTCAAACAGCCACACAGAGCAGGACAGGGTTGAAGAACCATGGATTAATGTCTGGATCCCATCAGCTCAGAGCAGGTTTAGATCCAAATCTGAAAGCATGTGGAACTGTAGGAAATTTCACTTCCCTGGCTTCAAATATTCCCTGCCTTTCATCCGTTTCTTCAACAGATTCAGAGTGAGCTCCTCCAATTTTCACACTATATGGTGTTAGTCATTAAGTTTACTTATTAACAAGCTTGCAAAGACCAAAGTGAGCAAGCTGCAAGATTTCACCAGCAGTAATTTGGCAAAGAGGAACTCTTGGTTTTCCAGGGAAAGATCACAAAATCTGCTACAAATTCTGGGAATGAGGGGCCTTTGCATTGTCAGATGTGATCACCATTACTTATAATGGCCTTTCCTCAAGCATCCATGGACCACTTGCCAATTAGAAAGCACTTTGTAGAGATATAAAGGCACAATGGGCTTAATTCCAAAGATGTAATTCCAAGAGCATTCCAGGACCCTCCACTCAGTACCATGTCTTGATATGAGGGAGCAATTGGAAGATTAACCCTCTTCTATTCCACCCAACACTACTCTCCCCCTAAACCTCATCAATCCCACAACTATCGATAACAAACGGAACAGATTTCTAACTTCAGATACCTGGCTAGAGATCCCAAGAAAGACAGAGCCCATATTTCATTGGAATGTTTGGCCCATGGTCTCTATTCATCTTTAGTGTAGTGTTACGCCAAGAGAGATTCTCCTAGATTCACTGTGTAAATCAATATCATTGGAATGCAGCTCTCTGCTGCGGATTGGGGTTGTCATCAACCTCAGACCTGCCTGTGCCAAATGTAAAACTGATTGAGAAATGCTTTACCTTCTTTTTTCACCTGTTTATGGCAATGCGAGATATGTCAGAGGACAGGGCCTGACTGATGACAGCATTTGATAAGCTCTGTTAACCTTAGAATGCCAGAGGCTAGTGCTAATTGGTGTCTGCTATTCCCAGTGTTTGACCTGGGAAAGCATGGAAAAAGGCCGAACTGTTTCACTGTTGTGGTGCTTGTTATTTTGTCTAGTTAGTAAGAAGTTTGAACAGGCCAAAAATAAACTCTAGCAGGCTCTAAACCAATTCAGCTACAGCATGTCTTGATTTTGGTAGAGTTTTTTTTCCTATGTTTTGTTTAGAAATCTAATAACCCAGGTTTTTACTAAAAAAAAATGAAGCCACAAGGTTCTTGTTTAAATTTAAACAATTTTACTGCACAAAATCCAAACAATTTGGATAATTATACGCTATTTTACATAGTCAGTTACCTTAAGGATATTAAAGTGCAAGGAACATAGATACTTTTATCTTAAACTGAACTTCATATCCCAAATTTCTTTTTGATTTGCATTTCAAGTCAGATACTAATGAGAACTTGTAGATTAATTGCTTGGTCTGAGGACTGTTTCAACGTTGAATAGAAAAGTTGTGATCCAGTAAGATTGTCACTTCAAACCTCCTCTAACCATTTGCTAGTTGTGGAATCCTAGTTCAATACTCCCAATGCTAGCATCTTTAATGAATCTCCGTCAGATCAGAATGCTCCCAGATTTGATAGCCTTTAACTTTGGAATCTTGCATCTGAAGCTCTTTTTCTCTTTATCCTCAACTTTCTATCTGAGCAGTTCAACTCAGTAGAGAGTTTCAGTTCTCAAAACTTGTATAAAAACCAAAAGGACAGCTGATGCTGTAAATCAAGAACAAAAACAAAGTTGCTGGAAAAGCTCAGCAGAAAAAAGAAACAGAATTAATGTTTCGGGTCTGGTGACCCTTCCTCAGAACCTAAGAACCAGACCCAAAACATTAATTCTGTTTCTTTTACTTCACAAATGCTGCCAGACCTGATGAGATTTTCCAGCAACTTTGCTTTTGTTCCTCAAAACTTATATGCCATTCTAGCCAACAATACTTTCAGTTGAACTCTGCATAACAGAAAAGGTTTCCAGCAGCGAGTTTGTTCTAAACTGAAAACTAAAATCCTGCTTGAACTACATCTTCAATCTACTGTCCCCTGTCATTAACTTCTTTTTTATTTTTTCTGTGTTTTTCCTTTTCTTTCCTATTGTCCCAGAGCCACTTGATCACATAATCAGTTACTGGAAGCCAGGTATATCCCTCAAACAACTTAATTATTAAAGGGACCAACACTCCCACATGAACAGTAGACTTTTTCCCAAAAGTACACAACTTGACAAATCAATCATCCTCTGTGTCCAGGCATCCAGATCAGTGCCAAGGAGATTGTATCCATGAAATTGATTATGTTTAGGTCAACTGAAGATCCACTGCAATCGAGGCCCACCTGGAACATGAGGTACTACAGGTCTGAACATTCATTCTAATTTGTCTGCTGACCTTTGCCAAGGATGAGCCATCTGGCCTGTGAGTAATCAGGTCTGTTCATTTTAACGCTGAAATTTCCAATCTGTTTAAACAGGCCCATGGACAGCTGGAAAATGCAAGCCGCTTTGTTCGAAATCAAACTTTCTGTTTTCAAGTTTCAGTTCAGCAGGCCTATGAAATTTGTAATAAGCATTTTGAGACAATCTGGTTTGAGCAAATTTTACTGCAGCATTATGTTTTAAAAATGACTTGCTCCTTAAATTAGTCCAAAGTGAACCTGAACCAAGGGAAACAAAGGGTAGTAATTTTCATCAAACCAAAGTTAGAGCGTACTTTGTCTTAGTGGCACTTCACACTTGCTCAGGAGAATGGTGGGTGGTCACTCACCTCCTGATGCTTCACAGTTCCCTGCTTCCAAAAAAGCATTGATGAAAAATGGAAACTTTCTGTGGCTGACACAGATTTCTGTTTAACACATTATCAGGGCAGGATCAATGATTTTATTCAGTGGGGACAATGACTCAGACATACCAACATTGAACTATTTTACACTAAACACTTACAGAACTTTTGATGAATCGATAACATTGTTACATGTGGAAACCCTCCTTAAGTAAGCTTAAAGTAATTGTCTAAGAGTGAAAAGAACTGAACTGGCCTTGGAACTGGTACATATGAAACAGGAAAGCTTTTCTTTCTGCTGGCAAACTTCGGGCATAATGGGAGAATTGGAGGTGGGCCATTTTCAGGATGAAATCAAAAAGCGCTTTTTCACACACAAGGCTGTGGAAATCTGGAACTCTCCTACCTCTGTTTATGCTGGGTCAATTAAAAATTTGGATGCTGATACTTTTTGGTTCGGGACGAATATCAGATAGGTTTTCCAACAGTGATTAAATGTTTTTTGAAGTAAATCACAGCATGTGAGCATTGCAGGCTTGGATAGTATTTGTTGCCTATCCCTGATTACCCATGAGATTGTTAGGAGTCTTTCACGTTGCTGTGAATTTGAAGTCACAACAGATTTCCTTCCCTGAAGGACATAGAACATAGAACAGTACAGCACAGGACAGAACCTTTGGCCCACGATGTTGTGCCGAACTTTTACCCTAAACCAACTGTCTATCTGACCTCCACCCCTACTTCATACGATCATCCGTATGCCTATCTCATAGCCACTTAAATGCCCCTAATGAGGCTGGCTCCACTACCCTCTCCAGCAATGCATTCCACGCCCCAACCACTCTCTGAGTAAAGAACCTAAATCTGACGTTTCCCCGATATCTTACCTCCTTTCACTTTAAAATTATGTCCCCTCGTAAAAGCTACCTCCACCCTAGGAAAAAGTCTCTTGCTGTCCACTCTATCGATACCTCTGATCATTTTTTACACCCCAATCAAGTCACCTCTCATCCTTCACTGCACTAAAGAGAAAAGCCCTAGCTGTCTCAACATTTCATCGTAAGACCTTCCTTCCATTCCAGGCAATATCCTGATAAATCTCCTCTGCACCTTTTCCCACGTTTCCACATCTTTCCTGTAATGAGACAACCAGAACTGGACACAACACTCCAGATGTGGCCGAACCAGGCTTTTACATAGCTGGAGCGTAACTTCACAGCTCTTGGACTCAATCCCTCTATTAATGAAAGCTAACACACAACATGCCTTCTTAACAACTCTATCCACCTGGGTGGCAGCTTTCAGGGAACTGTGGACATGAACCCCAATATCCCCCTGGTCCTCCACTCTGCCAAGAATCTTTCCATTAACCCTGTATTCTGTTTTCAAGTTTATCCTTCCAAAATGAATCACCTCATACTTCTCAGGGTTAAACCCCATCTGCCACTTCTCAGCCCAGCTCTGCATTCTATCAATGTCCCTTTGTGACTCAGAACATCCCTCCGCACTATCCACAACTCGACTCACTTTGTATCATCCGTAAACTTGCTAATCCACCCTTCCACTCCTTCATCCAAATCATTTACAAAAATCACAAATAGAAGAGGACCCAGAACAGATCCTTGTGGTACACCACTCGTAACTGAGCACCATGTTGAATATTTTCTGTCCACTACCACCCTTTGTCTTCTAAGGGTCAGCTAATTCTGAATCCATTCTGCCCTTTTCCCCTTATCCCGTGCCTCCTTACCTTCTGCATGAGCATACCATGGGGAACCTTATCAAACACCTTACTTAAATCCATGTATACCACATGCACTGCTCCACCTTCAGCCACGTGTTTGAACCAGGTAGGTTTCTTACAGCAGTCAACAAGGGCTATTGTTAGTTCAGATCAAAAACATTGAACTGGATAAGAATGGAAAAGCCCAAACTTTGGAAGTAATTAAGGTGATTCCAGCTGCCATTCCCACTGTTTAACCCAGGCCCTTCTGGGACTCAAGTAAAATTTTGGAATTTGGTTTTGCTGGTAATGTTTTGTGCACGTCCATTCTAAAGTCTGGGTACACCCCACTCCATGCACAAGAAGTATTGTCTGCGCTCCTGACAATTAGCCCTCAGGGACAAGAACCAGAGCCCAAGAAAATAACGGCAAATTGCCCAAGATAGGGAGGATCTTTTGCCCTCGCATCAAATACTCTCAGAACTGACAGCATTGCTGAGGACTAGGAGTAGGGTTCTGAAACTTGGGCTGCACTGAAAAGATGCAATCGAATGGTGGATTGGAGCCTCTCAATTGCCAGTTTTTGAAATGGCTGCCAATTTAACTGGGCTTTCCCCAAATTTGTAAGTTCAGTCTTTGATGGCCTGTGGCCAAACAGATGCTACTGGCTGTGCATTAGAGGCCGCGCAACAGAAGCAGTATTTGCTACAAGCTCTGCACCAACCAGAAAGAACGGATAATTACAGCGGAAGGGGATTTGAGGAGGGGGTATGGTGTTGATAGCAGGGGTAGGGGAACAGCTCTAGGACAGTAACCCTCTTCCTCCTAATGCCTGGTCCCTCTACCAAGGAACAGTTTCTGACAACAATGGCCACCCCCTTCCCCAAAGGTTGCCAACAAAGGCCTATCCCTGCTGAATGTAATACGGTGGCTGTGGGATAGGCTTCAATTGGGCTTTAATTGCCCACTTTGCAGCCTCAGTTGAAGGTAGTGCAGGAACCTGGCCGCTCCCTTGCTACTGTGGAATAATTAGGCCACTGCCTCCCATCCATCTGCCTGATTAATTTCCCCACCTGCCACCAAAGTAGCCTTGGGGAAGGCTATTACACCTTTGGTTATACTCTCCCTCCAAAATCCTTCCTGTTGTTTTGCAATCATCAGTCAACTTTTTTTAAAGAGTTCACGGGATATGGGCATCAGTGCCTGGGCCAACATTTGTTGTCTTTCAACAGATTTTCCTAAAGGGCCAGATGTTTATTTATGACAATTGACACATGGTACCATTGGACAAACCTTTCTTCAATTTCTGAGTTTTTATGGAATTCGGATTTCACCATCTGCCATGGTAGGACTCATGCCCATGTTCCTGGCACAGTAGGGTCTTTGGATTACCATGTGTAATGACATTACCACTACATTGCAGCCTTGGCCAGTTTCTAGCTGGTTTTAATATTCATTCATTAACATAGATTGGAAACAGAAAGCCTTTAAGCTCTGATTCCATTGGCACTGATCTAGTTTAATATTGCACCTCTTTGAAGTAATTACTGTTCTGTTTCCTCACCCTTGTTTTCTCTGCTATATGTCCGGGTGGCATGGTGGCTCAGTGGTTAACATTGCTGCCTCACACCACCAGGGACCTGGGTTCGATCCCACCCTTCGAGTGTCTGTGTGAAGTTTGCATATTCTCCCTGTGACTGTGTGGGTTTCTTCTGGGTGCTCTGGTTTCCTCCCATAGTCCAAAGATGTGCAGGCTGGATGGATTGGCCATGCTAAATTGCCCATAGTGTCCAGGCATGTGCAGACTTGGTGGTTTAGCCGTGGGTAAACTGCAAGTTATAGGGATAAGGGAGGGGAGGATGTGTCCGTGTGGGATGTTGCTCAGAGGGTTGGCATGGACTTGACGAGCTGAATGGCCTGCTTCCACATTGTAAGGATTCGATGATATATGAATGACTGAGACTTTGAGGGAGCACAATTTGAAAATTTATGTGTGATGCAAAACTCGGAAGAACTTTGAGAAGGATAATACTGTAGAATTTCAAAAGACTAGACATCTTGGTGAAGTGGGCTGAAAGGCAGTAGATGATGTTCAATTTGGACAAATGCAAAATAATTCATTGTGATCAGAAGAACTGAGATACAAAATAAAACAAAGGGCACATCTCTAAAGGGTGTTCAGGAACAGAATGACATGGATATATACATGTATAAGTCAAAAAGTTTGGCAGGACAGGTAGAGAATAGTTATTGAAGTATACAGTATCCAGTAGGGGCATGAGGTACAAGAGCAAGGAGCTTATCTTGAACTGGTTTAAGACACTAGCTCAGCCTAAGCTGGAGTACTGTGTCTAAATCTAGGTGTCACACTTAGGAAGGATGTGAAAGCATCAGAGAGAGGGTGCAGGAAAGGTTCATGAGAATGTTTCCAGCTGCATTTATGAAGATAAATTGGAGACCCATGGGACTGTTTACCTTGGAGAAGAGAAGGCTGATTGGACATCTCATTGAAGTATTCAAAATCAAGGTATCGGGACAGAGTGGATAGGAAGAAACACATTTCTGAACGGATTGACAATGAGAAGGCACAGGTTTAAAGTAATTAGCTAAAGAAGCAAAAGTGACATAGGGAAAAACTGTTTCAGGCAGTGAATGGATAATGTTTGGAGTGCACTGCCTGAGAGTGAGGTAGAGGCAGGTTTACTAGAGCCATTCCAAGGAGATTAGACAGTTAAGTGAAAAGGAAAAATGAGCAGAGTTATGGGGTATGGCAGAGGGTTCAGATGAGGGGTGGGAATGACACTCAGTGAGATGCCCATTGGGAGAACCCATACACACACAATGGTCACTGCGATCTCCTCCTGTGCTATGTAATTCTGTAAAGCAAGAATTTCTTTACAGACCCTGCCTGTCAATATTGGGCAGCAATCTCAGCCATGATGCCGTTGGAAATAGGAAGGTGAGTGCATGGTGAGTGGAGACCACCAACCTCTTTCCTTCCCAATTCCCGAGCTTTCCATATGTGGCCAATGGAAAGTCAAAAGAGCCGTGCGGTTTCTAGATGTTACGGAGGATTAAGCACTCTGGACACCATGCGAAGAAAGTGTTTTTTTCATTCACTGAGGTAAAGACATGTGTTTCCACATTCCTGTTGCTGAGATTTAAATGGAGAGGATTGATATTTTCCTCAACAACTCTCTCAGGCTTGAACTTGTTCTTGAACTTGGGCCTCTTCACACAGAGGTAGGGATACCACTATTGCACCGCAAAAGCCCTAGGCTAGGAGTTTGTATTGCGAATTCAGGTGTCGGTCTGCTGGCCCAACAGGTTAAGCACTGTACTGGGAGCACTAAAGAAAAAAATTTACAACGTAGTAAAGGAAGCATTTCTTACCATTTGTGGACAAATGCTCCCTGGACTGTCATGTGGCATGTTACCAGACCAATGCACATTATCACCCAGCTATGTCTTGTTTTGGAGCGGTGTGGTAAATGTCATATTCTTAGCCAAATTCATATTGTCAGGGTTAACTGATACAGATGTAAAATGCCGATTTTGGTTCCTTTGTATCTATTCAGTTTTAACTTTGGAACTAATTGCACACAGGTGGAAAATAGCTTCCAGATTTTTGGAGAGTACCTCAACTGAGTAAATCTTTGAAGAAGCACAGGAATACAGACAGCAGGTCCATGTGGAAAAAATATGCATTTTCACATACATCAGCTGTACAAACAAATGTAATTTGTTCGTAAGGAGTAATGTTTAAGGAAATCCCATTGACTGCAAGTGCAAATGAACAGAAAGGTTTTCCATAACTGCAATCAGTGAACTCATAAACTGGAGTGCTGGTTAGAGTGGAACAGTGCTGAGCTTGTAAAGTCTGTCACCCATGAGCATTCTCCGTATTATTTGGCTAATTCAGTATCTTGTGATGTTGGATGAGAAGTGCCGTTTAAAAGTTTAAATATACACAAACGCAAAGACACATGGTAATACTGAGGTATAACCCTGTGTTTTTCATTTGTTGATGGTGCTGCCAGTAAAGTTGTATTTATTGACCGCATAGCAGTTTGTTGAGTGAATGGTTTTGGGCTTTAGAATCACTCAAAACTCTCAAAGGTGTTAGGATAGCCAGATTTTTGACCCAAAAGTGGCAAAGCTCCAGCTTTGATTTGATAAATTTTTCAGACTTCAGCACATAATCGAAGCTTGCATTTCTGTTCTCAGTGTGGCCTTTTTTTTAATGACATATTAGGCCAATCTGTCTGTAACAAAACTGAAAGGGCTACAGATACTCAGCCGGCCGGGCAGTATCTGTAAAGAGGGAAGAGAATTTAGTGTTTTGAACTGAATGTGTGACTACTTCAGAACAATGTTCAGATGGTGACGCTGATCGAAGAGTTTAGGGTGTTCTCCTGGTGACCTGTCACCATTTATCCTTTGATTTGACATGCTTTAAAGAATCAGATTGTTGGATCATTCCTCGCATTAGTACTTTTGCGGTTTAATGTCGTGATGCAAAAATCCAAGAGCCATACGTCAAAAGTAATTCATGTAGTCATGCAGCAATTAATTTAAGCTGCAGTCGTGTAATGAGATCTAGAAACTCCAAGTTTGTGCAATTTTGATTTGAAAATGACAATGCTCCCTTGCTGATGCTGCTTGAGTCTGTTCTGGTTGTCTATTTGGTGGAATTGCAGTGCCTTTACATAGAATTGCTCGTGATCATGACATCATAAAATCTTTTTCAAGCATCTGCTGAAAGTATTTTCTACAGCAGTTTTCACAAGGAATTGTAGATAGACTTGAAAAATAAAAGAATGGCAGCTTTATGGCGAAAGCACAGGGGATTTGGACTAAGTAGATCACTCTTTCAAAGAATCAGCATAAGCAGGATGGGCCAAAAGGCCTCTTCCTGTACAATAAGATGGTATAATTCTATGTGTTGTGTATTGTCTCAAAGTTAGTATACAGTGAACCCTTAAGAATCATAGTCGTGATATCATCAGTACATCACTGCATGTGATCTGAGGGTTTAAAATTTTCTGTCCCCATCTTAACTGGGGCTAGTGGAAGCATGATGTGCTGCTGAAGGCATACTACAGTTTGTAACTGGATGACTTAATATTAATCCATATACTGATGCGCCTCTGCCTATAATTTTTGCAGATATCAGGAGCTGAAATAAAAGCCTATGAAATCTTCCACTGCTACCTTACCCATATCTAAATTTACACTATAGGATCTGATGTAAACATTGCTGTTACAGGTGCAGTTTCCCTTCTTTGATACCATCGTGGCAGATCACTATATTTATGTGAGCCGCGCCTGTAGAGAACTTACAGCCCATAATGTTTGATCTATTATTCATAACAGGCAAAGTATCCAGCCATCATTTCCATGCTCAAGGTTTTCTGACCACAGCATCTGGCGGATGAGGTTTCTTGTTACTGTGCATCCTCTTGATTTTTGAACAATAGACTGGCCCTACTTCCCTGACAATAAATCATTATTCTCACACCATGGAGATAAAATGTTTCGTGAAGGATTGGCCAAACCAGAAACGAATCAAGCAGGAGAACAGCATCAAAGAAGCAGGACTAGGTTATACGTCCTTTGAGGACCCAACAGAGACATTCAGATTTTTAAGAAGTGTATGCTCAATAAGCAGTCATTAAAAAGCTTTGAAATACAGGAGAGAGTGTGGTTTTATCTGAAAGGAAGAACAAGATGCAGATATATGTTGCAATTTGCACTAAGATGACTCACTGAAGTGAGAACAAAGCCATGTGTTCCTTATGGTATGTGATTATGTAACTATAAGTTGCAGTGATGATGCTGAATAATCCTGATCATCTGTGCTATAAAGTTCACCATGGTGTGGCATAAAACAGTTACAATGTAGATAAAACTACACCTCTTCTACTGTTAACTCAGTTCATGCACAAGAATCTCTAGTGCAATAGAAAATATGATTTCCTCCCTGAGTTAGGATATTGTACAAATGGGCATAGGACTGTGTGTTGCCTCCCATTACAATAAAGTGAACAACTGACACAACAAATCCTATATCTTTGGCAGGCTCAAAAACGTAACACAAAATCTGCACCAGCAGCTTCCTATCCTGTGATCCCTAAGAGTCCCAACATCTGTTCAAGTCTTTGTGATGTATCCCAATTCTCAGGTGACTGTCTAAACTCTCTAGAAGTGGATGCAACCAACCTAGTCCTCAATACAGATGCAGTTGATGACATTGATGACAAGAGTTACTGTAGCCAGGAAATGTTGTCAACTCATCCACAGTCTCTTTTGGGGAGGCTCCAAAGAGTAAGTCACATTGGGTGATTTGACATGGGCGGCTTCACATTGGAGTCCATAATTATCAGTGATCCATTCAGGAATGGGACAAGTCAGAATTACTTCACTCAAAGGGTTATGAATCATTGCTATTCTTTATTCCAGAGGAATATAGATCTTCCATTGTTGCATACATTTAAGACTGAGAAAGAAGACAAAATTTTGGTGCCCCAGGGACACGAGGGATTTGGAAATTGGATGGGGAAGTGGAAATGAAGCTCAACATCAGCTATGATCAGAACAAATGGTCGGAAAGGCCTGGTGACCTTGTGTGGTCTACGCCTGCTCCTATTTTTATGTTCTTAGATGATGTTCATGTAAAGCTTCATATTTATCCCAAGGAAATCCGCAAGCCCGTAATAACCTCTCTAAGCCTCATTTAGTAGTTTGCCAGGATTGCTAAGTAATGTGTACTAGTAGTTTCGCAGATGCACATGTATCTCTGTCTCTGTGCTATTGTCTGTTACTACAGTGGTTGTGAGACTGTATTCCAGATGATTCAAAGGCAACAAAACTTATTCCCTACGTACTACATGAAAATCTAAAGCATTGCTTGACCATGTGCATTGTACTACAAAACACACAATATCAATTAAGGATCCCATCTTTTCTTTGAGACTAGACGTCTTTCTTGGCATCACACATGGGAAAGTAAGAATGCAGGATGGAAGATATTTACTGTAGTGACTGCCAGACCCACCATTTCAGCTCCATTACACTCCTCCTGACACTTCCTGTTAAAGCACATATTTTTTCCCCCACAACATGTACTCTTGATTGTCTGTTGATTAAACGCTAACTTCTCCTTAGGGTTTTATTGACATCCTTCCATCTTCTGAAGGTCATGGCATTAACTCAGTTGGCAGGTTCCTCCCAGGCTCACTGTTTTGCAAACAAGTGGAGAGTAGGGTCCCAGATACTGTTTCCTTTCTGGTGAATATCACTTCCACAACTCAGTTCACCTCTGCTGTGTGAAGCACCTCAATTATCATTTGTATCATGCTCACAAAGGTTGAAGTGGGCACATTGATCCTGCTGAAAATGTTGTCATTTGTGTCAATGGAAAGGAAGAGGATTGTGTTTGTTATAAGTATTGGTGTGTGGAAATAGATGTTCATTATTGTGACTGGATACACTAAATCAAACAAACAGTAGGAAGAACATGGATCCTCCTGACATTACAATCCTCACCGAATATTTTTGAAATTTATAGATGTGAGTTGTTACTACTGAGTTTTATTTTATATTTATATTAGTAGTATTGATTATCTCAGATCTGTGTACCATTGCTCTCAGTTTTTACGTGTGTAACAGGTTTTATTCTACTTTATTTATTTTTGGAAGACCACTGACTGCCAGCACTTTCTCCAGCTTTCTTTACTTTTCTCTGAGCCCTTGCCCAGGCTTAACCAATCAAGCCAAGTGAGCGTAAATCAGTGACAAGACTCCTGGCATCAGACTCGGAACAATTGAACACTACACTGGGGAACAGAAAACCATCCATTTCAGACTCACACAGTTCAATATCAAGCAGTATAATGCAATCCAAAGGAAGAGTTAAAACCTCTCCAACTCTACTCTTGGAATCTTCCCAGTCCCAGGCTGTGAGTTGGGTGAGTCTTGAAGTTGGGACCAAAAATAGAATTTGAAAGATGGGAAGATCCCTTGGGTGAGTTGGCAAATTGTGTTCCTGGTGGTGGGGTAGCAGAGGCAATTGCTACCTGAGACAGCGGCAGTGAACAGCCACTTTGTATGTTGAACTGTCTAATTATGCACAGATTGGAGATCCCAGCAGGATGTGGCAGTTAGCAGGCAGACCATCTGAAACTACAGTCTAACCTAAACCTGGAGGAAGCTCGCTGCTGGTGGACCCGCTGGGAGACAGGGAAGCCCCCTTTCGATTCAGTTTGTCCCTGCGCCATAGCTATTTCTGCATTACCATCATCAATGGAGGTCCTTCATAGACAAGGATGCCTCTCTTCGACTCTCAGATTGAGTTGATGGGGGCTGTACAGGGTAAGACCCATGCTCTCATAGCCTCTGTAAAAGGTGCTGATGATAGTCTGGAGTAAGTCCTCGGACATGGTACATACACAAGCATCATCTGCACGCTACAGCTTGATGACACTGCAATAGAGCTCTGAGATGCCACAGTCATGAGTATTTTCAAAAAAAGAAAAGGAGCAGCTTCGACTGTGGTTATTACAGTGGAATCTCCCTGCTGTTGATCCTTGGAAAAGTAATTGCCAAGGTCCTCCTTGACCATCTCCTCCCCGCGGCTGAGGAACTCCTTCCAGAATTGCAGTGTGGCTTTTGGCACAACAGGCATGATTTTCACCGCATGACAGCTGCAGGAGAAACGCAGAGAAAAGAACCTACCCCTGTACGTGGCCTTCGGCCTTTCAAAGACCTTTGAAACCATCAACCAGGAAGCATTATGGAGCGTCCTTCTCTGCTTTGGGTGCACCAGGAAGTTTGTCACCATCTTTCGCCCTACTCCACAACAATATAGAAGTCATGGTAATGACAAATGGTTCCACCACCGACCCATTCCCCATTTGGCTGGTGTCAAGCGGGACTTCATCATTGCCTCAACACCGTTCTCAATCTACCTCGCTTCACCTCACGGCCAACAAGCTCCCCGCTGGAGTGGAGCTAACCTACAGAACCTGTGGGAAAGTATTCAGTCTCCAAAGCCATCATTGTACACAATCACATGCCTGCCTCTGGAGGGACTTCCTATCCTACAACGCCAACCTCGAAATGGCCCCCCCACCACAATTTTTTTAAAGGTTACAGAACCCTCCTCACAATGCCGTTCAGGTGTAACCCCATTACAAAAACAGAAGTTGCTGGAAAAGCTTAGCAGGTCTGGCAGTATCTGTGAAGAAAAATCAGAGTTAACATTTCTGGTCTGCTGACCCTTCCTCAGAATGGACTCAAAAGCAGTGTTTCAAAGCTAAAAGATTGTGAGTTGATTCCTGCAGGATGATGATAAAATCTGGATGTTTAATTTAATTAATATTGATTAGTGAGTCCTGTAAAGCACTTCAACATGACTTGTTTGACCATACATGTTGACAAATAGAGAAAAGCCTGCCTTATAAGTTTTGTCATAGAATAAATTAAATGATCTATTAAATCTGCAATAATTAAAAGTATGTTGAGAGGCTTTGAGCTCATGTACTCTGAAACTTAGGGATAGCAATATAAATATTTTTGTATCAGACATTTTTCAGCAAATATTAAAAATCATTCCCATATGCTACAAGGCTAAAATTATTATGAATTGGCGGATTGATTTTTCTTACTAATACAATATTTGGAGAGCAGTTTCAGTGGGAAATGAATGCAGTTTTTCTCCTCTCTCAGAACTCAGTCAGACTATTGACAAACAGAGGAGCTTCAATTTTCAAGAGTTGGCCATGACTGACCAGTGGTAATGGGACGCAATCCATATTAGAGGGTCTCTGCTTGTTGTACGAATATCGATTTTGTTTTTTCAGATTGTAATCTTTGCAGAAAATGTTCGTTCCTATCACTATCCAGTATCACAAACTTAATTTGATGTGGTTGCGTGTGTGGTGTGTAATTTGGCCAAGCAACATTCCTGTATAATCAAGAGCAGAGCTTTTGTATGTCAGACAGCTAGACCAGCAGTTTGAGTTGGTTTCATAAGAGGTGATACCAGCCTTTCATCTGTGATTGCCATGTGGCATAATATTTGAGGCTGGACTGGAGATTAGTGGAAAGTGTATGCAAATGTACTTGAGATTTAAATAATGGCAGGTTTGGAACAGATGAGATGCTTTGCCTCCTCAATTTCCATGTACCACTCTGAATTATTGAAATGGTTAAGTCTCCTGGGTAAATATAACATTTTACCTGCAGGAGACCAAAATAATTTTATTATTGACAAAGGGTTAAGCAGTTAACATGAGGCTGTTTTGCAGATGCTTTGGCTCAGTTGGTGGAAAAACCTTCCTCTGAGTTACAAAGTTCTGTGTTCAAGTTCTGCTCCAGGTCTCGTGTGCCAATGTTGAGGTTGATACGCAAGTGGAGTACTGAGGGCGTACTGCAGTATTGAAGGTGCCAGATTTCAAATGAGATATTAAACAGAGGGCCCATCTACTTGCTTCATATCAATACTAGTTTGAAGAAGAGCAGCAGAAAATCCCCAGAAAGTCTTGACTTATACTTATCTCCCAATCAGTACAACAAATAACAGATTATTTAGTCATTATCACATTGTTATTTGTGACAATTATTCTGTGCAGGCCAGCTGCTTTGTTTCCTATGTTAGAATCATTGATGTCTACAGCAGAGAAAAGGACCATTTGGCCCATCGAGCCTGTGCCAGTCAAGAACAACCATCTCGCTATTCTGATCCCATTCTCTTGCACTTGGCAATTACAAAAGTGACATTGCTTCAGAAGTACTTCATGGGCTGCGATCATGAAAAGCACTATATTTCCACTAGCCTTTCTTTTCAGGTGGGACTGCTGCCGTACTTTCCCAGACTATGGATTTCTGCCTAAGAAGAAGACTTAATGCCTGCGTGAAAGGCTATGTTAGATCACCAAAAGGCTATCCTTTTGAAAGAACATTACATAACTTTTAATTGAATGTGATTTGCCTTCAGGAACATTAATTCATGTTAGAGATAAATTAGATGATTGGAAGAGAATTACAAGGATGGTTTAGAAGGATTAGAAGGTTAGCAGCAAAAAAGTTGTTTTGAACTCTACCTCTGCCCATTACCTTTTGATTTTATCCAAGCGCCCTGCTATAACGTCTTTAATAATAGTCTCTAACATCTTCACTGTGACAGATGTTAAGCAAAGGTGCCTGTTAGTTTCTGATTTTCTGTTTCTCTCCCTTTTTAAATAAAGCAGTTCCATTTGCTATTTTCTAATCCAAATGAATCGTCCCCAAATCTTCTGAGAGTAAGAAAATTAGAAGCAATGCATCCATCATTAAACAAAGAACTGCGGACGCTGGAGATCAGAAACAAAAATCAGGAATTGTTGGTGAAAATCAGCAAGTCCATCAGCTTCTGTGGAGAGAAAGCAGAGTTAACGTTTCAAGTCCCAGTGACCTTTCTTCAGCAACTATATCCCAGCTAGTTCTATCAACCCTGGGATGACATCAGTCAGGACTCAATTTACTGACATTGCTGGTGATTGTAATTTACTTGAGGTCCTCCCTCCCTTCTATCTCTTGATTTACAGCTATTTCTAGGACCTTACTTTATTCTCAACAGTGAAGACTGTTGCAAAAGGTGACATTTTCCCTTACATGGGGTTTTGAGAAGAATGGCAAGCATGATGAATTAATATGGAGAGCACACAATAACCAGATTCTGGCCATTGAGTTAAGTAGTTAATTCTCCCTCTTAGATGGTTAGATCAATGTTTTTCTTCAGGTGGCAAGAAGCCTACGTACGTGACTTTCATCTTCTTAATTATCCTATTCACTGGAATTAACTCCATCTTCCCATTAACTCAAGGTACTCAATGCTTTAAAAACTTGACTGGTAAACCAACAGAGTATCCATCGAGTTGGGTCCCGTATCCCAGTCTGGCTGAGTACGCAGCAGATGTTTCTTCTCTTCACTTTACATGGAGCCACTACAAAGAAGAAGCGTCTCCATGGTGATGGGGCATGATGCCAGCTTGGACCATCCTTTCACCCAACTGGGCAGTGGCAACGCACCAGCCTGAGATTCTCAGTTAGCACACTTGCAGGCAGCAGCTCCCCTCTCACCGTTTTCACTTTAGCAGGAAAGGAAGGACGGGTAGCTGGTGTCTGAAGAAAATGGCAAACGGTAAATGTGAAGAGGGTGGGGAACCTTGATGTGAGGAAGCATTGTCCTGTTGATATTCAGGGAGTCTAGGAGTAAGGCAGGCACATAAATGGCCATGTAAAAGTGCTCACCGGAATTGGGATTGAGGGTGAAAGTAGTATCGAGGGCGCAGGGAGTAATATTCAATAGGAAAGAAGAACAATGGGAAGTAATTCACAGGTCACAGGCAGGACCTGAAAGTCGCCACTCAATGCCAAACCAATAGATCCAAAAATCAATTGCATAAGAAGGTATCAATATTACCAAAACAGCAGCCAAAGAGGGAGAAGTAAGTAGTAACAGGGGTGGAGCTCAGATTCCTTTGCTAGTCTCTGCAGGTTGGCCATGTACCTCTAGCCAAGCATAGAGGCATATCTTCTCCATAGGGCTGAGGAAGGGCCTGGTTTCTGTCAGAACCCTTGAGAGTCTGAGACCTCAGGTGTTTTTTCATCCAATGGCAGCTGACACATTCCAATGATGTGCTCACCAGATTATTCTAGTTAATGTATGCACCGAGGGGGACTGTCCCTGCGCTGGTGAAGCTGCAGCTGAGCGCCTTGCTTGTTCATACTGTGAAGTTTCTCAGTATTCCTCCTCAGAGGGTGGTGCTAGCACAGAGGGCACTACATTGTGGCCTCCATCACCAGGCAGTGACTCTTTTGTGGGGACCATTGGCACTGACCCATGCTTTGAGCTGTGCCCACGCTGAATGGGTCTGATGGGATGACTTCCTGATGTGATCATCTACATGGAGGACAAGTCTTCTGTCAGTTACTCCATCCAACTGCTGAAACTGGGAAACCATTGGTGGTTGGGAATTTGGGAGTGACCACCAAAGGCTGAAGGGGAGGATCCCCTTCAGGGATTAGTGAAGCCCACCTGGCTTTTAAATTTGGCACCCAAACTCCAGAAGTCCCACCAGTGACGAGAATCTTTGATTCACTGACAACGTGATTCACTGAGTAAGTTGTGCAGCATCTTTTTTGCATAGATAATAAACAGAAAAGCTTGTAATTGCTTGGGATAACTCACATTAGGCAATAAAGAATATGACATCATTTACTATGCTTGGAGCTTTAAGTTCAAAATGGAAAATTCCACTCATTATAGCTGTTTAATTCATCTGCCATCTCCTTATTTTCCATTCTTGATTCCCTGACTTAATTTTCACAGTATCAGTGCTCGCTTTGTTTGTGGTTTTCATTGTTAAAGTGCCTACAGCAACTCATGCTATCAGTTCTTAAAGTTCTCACCAGCTTTCTCTCATACTATATTTTTTTCCTCATTATTTTAATCATTCTTTGCTGTTCATTATATTTAGTCCAATCTTTTGACCTGTCGACCTTCTTTGTATTTCGATATTTTTTTCTTTGTCTTTGATAATACCTTCAACAGTTTCAGTTAACACCGAATTTTAAACCTGGAATTATGTTTTGGTTGGAAATGGTAAAATCTTTGTACATTGAAATATCCTTTTAAATGTCTACCAATATATATTGACCAACTTATCCCTTAACCTATTTTGCCAGTTCAAGCTCTACTTCATGACCTCATAAATACCCTTATTTAACTACTAGTCCTCGACCCACTCTTGTCTCCCTCAAAGTTACTGTGAAATTCAGTCATATTATGATAGCTGTTCCTTCAGAAGGAGGTAATTAATAATCCTATCACATTGTAAAATACGAGGCCTAGTGTAGCCTGCTATCTGGTTGGCTCCAGAATATGCAGTTCAAAGAAATTATATTGAAAACATTTCATAATCTCTTCATTGAGGCTTTCTTTGTTAAATTGGATTCTGGGTAATCTAAGATGGAGGATGGGAGAAATTGTAGCATTTAGATCTGCTCTTTTTTATGGTATTTTCAGTGTTGGACCTGATTTCCTCGTATTCTAGGAACAGTAATTATTGTTTTATAGGCTGTTGCATTATTTTGGAACTTTGGGGGGAAAAGGAATCAAAACAATGGCACTTTAAAAAGAAGGAAAAGAGACACAAGGCAATGGCCAAGTGGGAAGTGAAAGATTGAAACAAATGGAGAAGTAAACCTGCACAGCTGTCTAACCTAGCAGTGAACTTGCACAGCTAACTGTCTCAGCTGTTCAGTTTGAAGTATATCTGGACATCAGAGTTCAGAGGGTGGTGTGTGTATGGAATGAGCTGCCAGAGGAACTGGTGGAGGTTGGTATAATTAGAACATCCATCTTTGATAAGTTCTCATTATTACTTCCTTCATACTCCATCCTCCCACATTGCTTAATGCTAGGCACATATATATACCATTCCAACAAGTGTATTCTTGCCTTCCACATCCTGGTTTCTCAAAGTTAAGTAATCTCTGTTGAGCTAATACTATCCTTAATTATAAACTAATTTATAAAGCAGCTTTATTGCAATAAAACATTCCAAGGCCCTTTACAGAAACATTATAAAATAAACACAACACTGAGTCATGTAAGGAGACGTCAAATAAAAAGCTTCATCGAAAACAGGTTTCGAGGAGTATCTTCAAGAGCAAAAGTGAGGTGGACCAGTGCACAGAACAAATTTAGAAACCTGGAGCAAAGACACCTGACTGCACAACCACTATCAGTAAAGCCATTAAAACTGGGGATGCGCAAGAGTCCAGAATAAAAAGGAGTGCAGATGTCTTGGAGGGATGAAGGACCTGCCAAATCACCCAACATCCAATATGCACAGATTTCAGAAGCAGCGCAGACTGGAGCTAAATTGAAGTTCTATCTATTGATGAATTCACTACTCAAAAGTAAATGGTGAAGGATCATTTATTACATTTAACTCCCTTTATTCACTCATGATTCAAGCATTAGAATTAAAAATTCCATGACAAATAGTTTATAATCACTTGGTACTGACAATCAAACTGTGATGTGGCAGGTACCCTACTGTGTTAATATAGGGCTGTGAAGTTGGTCATTCCACTTTAATCCTGTAATGCAAACATCCAAGCTTATATGAACAGACAGATTGATATACCAAGTTTTTTTCTTTAACATTTCAGATAGTTTATTCTTTCAAATATTTAAATAGTGGGAGTTTTTAAATGCCAACAGCTCTGTTGATGGTTCCCTTTAACAGCTTTGTGACAGCTCTCTTGAGTGTAAGAACTTTTTTATGCCAATTCATATTTATTTTTAATATTCTAGAAAGGACAGATTAACTCTGTTTAAGAGCACCTCAACCATCCAAAGATGCCTCAGGACCATATCCAAAATGACAATTTAGCTGTTCAAGCAATTCTGCAAAGGTTAGGTCTGTTCCTACCACACATTGTGTTTCCTGGTCGACGAAAGTCACACATGACTGGAGGACTCTGCTGTAGTATATGAGCATCTGACTCCGTAAACCACAAATGGAACTTGCCCACATCACTTCCCCTGCGCAGACAGTAGTTACCATGTTGAGGTTGGTTGGCTCGCCGAGCTGGTTTGTTGTTCCACAGATGTTTCATTCCCATGCTTGGTAACATCCTCAGTGCAGCCTCTGATGAAACGTCAGTGTGTTTTCCCGCCTGGCTTTTAAACTCTGTGGTCCGTTGCGATGGATTGCCTCACTTTCGGGTTTCCTCCGTAGTGGAATGCATATGGGGTTGAGCTCAATGTGGTTATTAATAGCCTACTTCGTGGAGTGCCATGCTTCCAGGAATTCTCGTGCTTGTCTCTGCTTAGCCTGTCCCAGGATCTTGATGTTGTCCCAGTTGAAGTTGTGGTTCTCCTTGTCCATGCAGATTGAGATGACACCAACTGGCTACAAAAAGGCACGACCAATATTCACTCATCTCAATCCGCATGGACAAGGTGAAGCACAACTTCGACCGGGACAACACCAAGATCCTGGGACAGGCTAAGCAGAGGCAAGCACGTGAATTCCTGGAAGCATGGCACTCCATGAAGCAGGCTATTAATAACCACATTGAACTCGACCCCATATATATTCCACTATGGAGGAAACGTGGAAGTGAGGCAATCCGTCGCTACAGACCCCAGAGTTTAAAAGCCAGGCGGGAAAACATATTGACGCTTCATCAGAGGCTGCACTGAGGATGTTACCAAGCACGGTAATGAAATGTCTGAGGATCAACAAACCAGCTCGGCGAGCCAGCCAACCCCGACACCCATAACCCGAGCTACAGATTCACTCCAAAACCTTCGAGTAGTTACCGTGTTTGGGATGGGCTGTTGGATTTGGAACGTCGGAACTATTTTCATCCTGGTGGAGAGGCCCTACATCTTTGTGAAAATTCCGACAAAGGAAAGCACAGAATTGATGTGTATTTAGAAAAAAGTGAGAGTTTGGATCAGTGTGAAGTCTAATTCAAGTTTTGCAGAAAAACATGTGACTTTGATGAATCGATAGACGCAACAATGGCGGACAGAATAATCTTTGGAATATCAGATCATTCTCCGAGAGAGAATGTTTGGAGCTGAAAACATAAAACAGCAAGCCAACATGAGCGATGGAAAAATGCTTTAAGTAAAAGCCAAGCAATCTTCAACAAAGAAGTTGACAAGCGATCAAATGGATTTATGAAATGTAATCAGTCAAAACTAAAGCAGATAAATGGAAAATGCTGTCAATGGTGTAGAAAACATCATAAACCCAATGCTGCTTAAAGCCTTTAGGGAAACCTATATGAAAATAACTAAAATTCAAGATGTTGTAAATTATAAAATAAGTAAACCCATTCCTTGCTTTGGAAAATAAAGTGACTTGAAGATTTTTTTGGTGAATGTGATAGCAACAATTCCAACAATTGAGAAACTGGATGTTATCGTTGGTGGTGATTGAGAGCCATTGAATTCAAACTGAGTACAGGTGCACAGTAGCAGGTTTTAAGGAAATCTTGACAAATGTATGAGCATGAAAAGAATAAAAGTTTATGATAAAAGGATTAGAAACAGTGGAAAGGTAAGGGACTGATAAAAAGCATAAATACACACTTAGAGCAATGAACCACTTCCTTCTGTGTTATCCATTCTATTTAACACGTGATTACCATCTGAGGAAGATTCATGACAGTTTCAGTGTTTGTTTCATTTGATGAAGTTAAGTGAAGCGGGGCTGCCGTAGGCATAACAGTATAATACTATCTCTCTATCTCAAACTACATTAACCATAGACTGGGACTGCCACCGTGTTAAGGGCTTGGATTGAGGGGAATTTGTTAAATGTGTATAAGTAAATTTTCTGATTCAGTATATGGATGCACCTACTGGAGAAGGTGCAAAACCTAACCAACTGTTGGGAAATAAGGCAGGGCAGGTGACTGAGGTGTCAGTGGGGGAGCAGTTTGGGCCCAGTGACCATAATTCTATTAGTTTTCAAATAGCGATGGAAAAGGATAGATCAGATTGCAAAGATAAATTTCTAAATTATAGAAAAGCCTATCCTGACAGTATTAGGCAAGAACTCTCAAAAATTGATTCGAGGCAGATGTTTGCAGGTAAAGGGATGACTAGAAAACGGGAAACCTTCAAAAATGAGATAATGAGAGTCCAGAGACAGTATGTTCCTATGACAGTGAAGGACAGGTCTGGTAGGTGTAGAGAATGCTGAATGCTAGAGATATTGAGGTTTTAGTCAAAAATAGGAAAGAAGCATATGTCAGGTACAGACAGCAGAAATCGAGTGATTCCCTAGAAAAGTATGATGTCAGCAGGAGCATACGTAAGCGGAAATCAGGAGGGGGTAAGGGGACATGAGATAGCTTTGGCAAATAGGGTAAAGGAGGGATTCTACAAATATATTAAGGACAGAAGGGCATCTAGGCAGAGAATAGGACTCCTTAAAGATTAGTAAGACCACAGGAGATGGGACAGATGCTAAATGAGTATTTTGCATCAGTGTTTACTATGGAGAAGGTTATGGAACTTAGGGAACATGAGGAAATAAATAGCAACATTTGAAAAATATCTGTATTTGCAGAGGAGGCGGTGCTGGATAACTTAAAATGCATAAAGGTAGATACATCCCTGGGACCTGATCAGCTATACCCCAGAGCTCTGTGGGGAGCTAGGAAAGTGATTGCTGAGCCCCTTGCTGAGATATTTGTATCATCGATAGCCACAGGTGAGATGCTGGAAAACTGGAGGTTGGCTAATGTGGTGCCATGATTTAAGAAATGTGGGAAAGAAAAGCCAGGGAACGCTAGACCGGTGAGCCTGACATTGATAATGGGCAAATTGTTGGAGGAAATCCTGAGAGACAGGATTTACATGTATTTGGAAAGGCATGGGCTAATTAGGGATTGTCAACATGGCTTTGTGCATGGGAAATCGTGTCGTATTAACTTGATTGAGTTTTTTTGAAGAAGTAGCAAAGAGGGTTGGTGAGGGCAGAATGATGGATGTGATCTGTATGGACTTCAGTAAGACATTCAACAAAGTTCCTCACGTAGATTGGTTAGCAAGGTTAGATCACAGGGAATAGAGGGAGAACCAGCCATTTGGATAGAGAACTGGCTCGAAGGAAACATGACAGAAGGGGGTGGAAGAGGGTTGCTTTTCAGACTGGAGGCCTGTGACCAGCAGTGTGCCACAAGGATTGGTGCTGGGTCAAATGCTTTTTGCCATTTACATAAATGAATTGGATGTGAACATAGAAGATATGTTTAATAAGTTTGCAGATGACACCAAAATTGGAGGTGTAGTGGACAGCAAAGAAGGTTACCTCAGAGTACAGTGCGATCTTGATCAGATGGGCCAATGGGCCGAGGAATGGCAGATGGAGTTTACTTAAGATAAATGTGAGGTGCTGTATTTTGGAAAGGCAGATCAGTGCAGGACTTATACACTTAATGGTAAAATCCTGCAGAATGTTATTGAGCAAAGAGACCTCGCAGTGGAGTCACAGGTACATAAGATAGTGAAGAACGTGTTTGGTACGCTTATCTTTATTGGTCAGTACATTGAGTCTAGGAGTTGGGACGTCATTTTATGGCTGTACAGGACATTGGTTAGGCCACTAGTGGAATACTGCACACAATTCTGGTCTCCCTGCTATAGGAAGTATGTTGTGAAATTTGAAATGGTTCAGAAAAGAATTACAAGGATGTTGCCAGGGTTGACAGTTTGAGCTGTAGGGAGAGGCTGTATAGACTGGGGCTATTTTCCCTGGAGCATCCTGAGGGACATGGATAGGGTGAATAGACAAGGTCTTTTCCCTAGGGTGGGGTAGCCCAAAACTAGAGGGCATAGTTTTAAGGTGAGAGGGACAAGATTTAAATGGGATCTAACAGGCAACCTTTTCGTACAGAGGGTGGTGCTTGTATGGAATGAGCTGCCAGAGGAAATGGTGGAGACTGGTACAGTTGCAACATTTCAAAGGCCTGGATGGGTGTATGAATAGGAGGGATGTAGAGGGATATGGGCCACATGCTTTGAAATGGGACTAGATTTGCTTAGGATATCTTGTTGGCAAGGATGGGTTGAATGGAGGGGATCTGTTTCCACACTGTGCATTCTCTATGACTTGAAGTCATGTGTCAAGGTGTTTGAGGATGCTTAGGCAACTCACAGGGATGAATATGTTTGAAGAACATGAGCTGTGACAGGGTACTCAAGTATGCAAGTTACAGACTTGTCACGCAGGATTATTGGAACTTGTTTCAAAGATTAAACTGTTTGCCAAGAAAGCAAATCAGCACCGACTGATATGTTCCCAATAATCCGTCCACTTACAAAATACCTGTTGCGAATTGAATCAAAGACTAAATGGAGCTTCATAATGTGAAGGACCTAGGGGCCAAAAAGAGAAGTGATGAATCAATGGAATGCAAGATTTATAATTGTTGAAGTAAAGAGTGAATTTGCTTGCATTCCATAAATGGAAATGAGACTACAAACCTCCAAATCGTGAAAGAAATTGTCATGTTGCCAGGGTATGATATTGTAACAATTGAGGTGTATCCAATGTTTTTAGCAACTGATACAGGATAAGCCAAGTTCCAAGTTATGCAACTTCAGTATCCCTTTAGGGAAGTATTGATTTTTTCCAGTTTTCCATTTACATTGCATCAGCTCATGAAATATATTACAAAAGCATCAAAACTGTATATGAACAAGCTGGAAATGTTGACTCCAATGCCTGGCATTATAATGTTGGGCTCATCCAAAGAGAAGGATGACAGCGTACTTCAAAAGTACTTGAATTCACTGGAGGAGACAAGCCAAAACATGATAAAAGGCAATTCAGTATTTTGAGCCATTGAGCTGTCAATTCTTGGTACCATCTTCACTAGTGAAGGCATTATGCCAGAAAGAAAGGAAAACATAGCTATCAGATAAATACCACATCTGCACTGTAAGAAAGGTGTACAGAGCTTGCTACAAAACGATAATACTCTGCGAACTAAACTGTGATATCTTTAATAGCACCTGTTTGAACTTGAATCTAATTTTTACCAACTCCCCCACCCGAATCCAGTTCCTCAGTACTAGGACATGCTGCAGCTTGAATTCTACTGTAGCGGCAACAAGCGAACAATATAACACCTTGCCGACTGCAAACAAGCTGTAAGTTTCCTTGTTGCCTTTAAGCAGTACAAAACAGACTCGCAGTGCCTTTGGCAAGGCCTAACCAACATTACGGGATACAAGATGAAGCAGAGCAAAATAACGGACAAAGACAGATCCCTCCCTAATGCGCTGAATGCTTTCTGTGCTTGGTTTGAGCAAAATGCCAGCGGCACAGTGGCACGTGACCCGAAAGCCGCCAGACATAGTTGTTCCCTCCGTCACTGCTGCAGATGCCAGATCGGTCTTCCTGGGCGTCAACCCAAGGAAGGCGACGGGCCCAGACAGTGCCCCCGACCAAGCACTCAGATCCAGTACAGACTAACTGGCAGAGGTATTCACCGACATCTTCAACTTGCCCTCCTACAGGCCAAAGACCCCATTTGCTTCAGGAAGACAACCATCATCCCCATACCTGAGAAAGCACATACAACATGCTTTAATGACTACCGTCCAGTGGCTCTGACCTCAGTAATCATGAAGTGCTTCAAGAGGCTGGTCATGGCCAACATCAACTCCAGTCTCCCAGCCCACCTCAATCTCCTGTAGTTTTCCTACTGACACAACAGGGCCACAGCAGATATCCCTCGGTCTGAACTCATCCCTAGAACATCTGGACAACAAAGTCACCTATGTCAGACTTCTGCTCATTAACTCCAGCTTCGCCTTTGCCACCATTATCCCCTCCAGACTGATCTCAAAACTGTGTGACCTTGGTCTCGGCTCCACTCTCTGCAACTGGATCCTCAGGTTTCTGGCCCACAGGCCACAATCAGTGAGGATAGGTAACTGCACCTTCTCCATAATAACCCTCAACACTGGAGCTCCCCCAACAGTGCGTCCTCAGCCCCGTACTGCACTGCCTGTACACCGACAACTGTGTTGCCAAATTCCAAATAAACGCCATCCAAATGAGTGCCATTCAATGAGATCACGGCTGATCTGATAACCCTGTGTTCCACATTCCTGCCTTTTCCCCAAAATCTTTGATCCTCTTACTGATTAAAAATTCGTCTATGCCAGCCTTGAATATCCTTAACAGCCTAGAAATGGTGTTTTAAAGGGAGACTAAAGAAACCACTATGCAACTGGAGCAAAGACCATGCCATGCAGTGCAGTATGTTGGCTGGCAGTCAGATAATTTATCAGTAGTGGTAGAATTGAGAGTAGTGAGATAGAACTGGGTGTCATTTGTGTGCACGCGCAATCTACCAGTGAGCACAGCAAGTAGTTGACAAAGAGTTAAGGCCTGAAGATTATAGTGAAATGTGGTGCTACAAAAATATAAAATAAGCTTTTCAGAGCCAGCGAAGGTGTGTAGCTACAATTATGAAGCTAGTATAAACTCCAGTTTCAGCATACTTTACAAGGTGTAGCTTTTCCGTTTTGAAGGAATTTACTTCAAGACCAACACTGCTACTGTGGAGAAGACAAAAAGTGCTGGAAATCACAGTAGGTCAGGCAGCATCCTTGGAGAGAGGGCAAGCCAACATTTCGAGTTGAGATGGCTCTTCATCAGAGTTCACAAGTGCTACTGTAGATGTGCTCACCAGATCATGATTGCAAGAGAGGTTCCACTTTTGGGAACCTCTACAGAGCATTCTTGAGACAGACTTAGACTCAGTGGCAACAATTTCTAGATGTCTGCATTATTCTGTATATTTGAAGCCCAGATGTTGTTGTTAGATTCACTGGAATTGACAATAAATGCTTATAGTATCACCATTGCTCCCACAGCAAAATCCAGACCCTTGTATTCTAGATGAGACATTAAACTGAGGGGCTATTGGCCAGGTCAGGGTAAAGAAAATCCCATGACATGATATGCAAAGGACAGGCCAACATTATGCCTTCAACTGTCACTGCCGTGTGCTGTCTTTGGGAGCTTTCTGTGCATAATTTGTGTGCGGTCTTGGCACTTTAAGCGATGCAATGGATGTGAATACGCTTGGCGTTTGCTGAGATTGTGATTAGACAAAATAGAAACACGAGAAAAAATCTTACTTATAACCTGTTAAGTCCTGATGATAAATGGTCTGAACTTCTAACTGAATATAACTGGGAGTTTTGCACTAAGCAGGCTTCCCAGAGGAACCTGAGGTTTCTCAAGCGAGTGGACTTTTCATCACTTGCGATGAAATTTTTCAGAATTCACTGGTGGTTGCACTACGTGTGTTGAACAGTTCTACTTGTTGACAAGAATAAAATGGTATTCCACAGTTACTGCATGTCCCTTGCTGCCGTTTGAGACTATCATAAATTATGAGCATATGCCACATGATTTATAGAGCAAATCATATTCTGACAGTGACTAAAACATCTGAGGAATAAATGAAGTATTTCTTATGCAGGAAAACTGTATGATTTCATCAAAGACTTCTGTCAGAATACAGCTATGGTCTACGGATCTAGTTCTAAACAAAAATTATAAACATGAGGCTAGTTTAACATTGAGCATGTGGTGAATAATAAATGTAGCTGAAAGAAACCCCTAATTACCAGTCTGTCCAGATGTTAGCAATACTGGCACAAGCAGCAAATTACAATAGTTTGTACATAAGTACAGTTCTTCCTTTGAAATGCCAGGCAGCAATTCCAAAAATGTACACTGCACAGCCGATAAAAGCCATTTTAAACAGAAATATAAATCTCCATCAAAGTTGTCATATACATATGTACACCCTCCTTACAATACTGTTCAATGACAAGGCACTTACTCAGACAAGATGTGTGAAGACTTATAATGTTTAATTATCCCATGGTTTTCTTATGCCCAGTAATGTCTTCTATATTGCACATTATTTGAAATTAAACTAACAAGTGGCTGCCAGCTATTTTTCTCATCCAGTATCTCCCTCTTTTTCTCCCTTTGGGGTATAAATTATACAATTGGGGGTATTTTGAGCTAAAGAATATAATGTTGAGATTAATGCTGCATTATCTGCCTGACTGCAAGTTCTTTTTAAAGTTGCAGTATTCTATTAATTTCATACTTGTGACACAGCAATACCACTAAAAAACCTGAGGTTCATATTTCATTTCATATTATTTTGGGGATTGAAGCTGGACAGTAATATTTTGACAGTCCCTGGAGAACATGTGCTGATCATCTGTTTAAAAAAAAAGTACCATGGGGATTTTAAGCACAACATGAGAATACAGTGATTGACAAGTCTTTCCCCTTGGAGCCCATGTAAAGGATACCATTTTGTTTAAAAATATAACAATGTTGGAAAAGTGATGACCAGCTCTTATATCGCATTGAGCATTAAAGGGGAAGCTCTTTGGGGGCAAGCACTTGTTTCTTTGGATGGAGCCTAGTTTTTAAGCACAAAACAACTCCTCAGTCTCAGCCAGAAAAGTGGGACAGAAGTGGTGGGGAGTGTCAAATCACAGTTTTTTTAATCACTCATGGGATGAGGGTATCACTGGCTAGGCCAGCATTTATTGCCCAGAGGGCAGGTAAGAGTCAACCACATTGTTGTGTGTCAGGAGTCACATGTAGGCCAAAACAAGTAACAATGGCATTTTTCTTTCCTAAGGAAACCAGATGGGTTTTTCCCAACAATCAGCAATGGTCTTATGGTTATCATTAGACTGTTAATTCCAGTATTGAAGTCAAATTCCATCAGCTGCTATAGCAGGATTTGAACATGGGTCCTCAGAATATGGGTCTCTGGCTTAACAGTCCAGCGATAACACTGCTGGGCCATTGCTTCCTCAGTAGTTAGAGACATGCATGTGACCTTAGTTCCAAAGTCAAGTGGGCACAGGGGAAGCTTCACTTTAATATATAACCAGTGCTGACATTGGCATCAGAACTGGTAGTGAGTTGGCTAGTCCAGTTCAGACTAAGCAGTGGCACAATGGTACACCTTGGGCTTCTACTCCAGCCTCCTGCACCCACCTGTATAATGGATGTCAGTCTGTAACGTTCCCGCTTCAGTTGGGAGCTGCTCAGTTCACTAGGTTAGTCTGAACACCCTTCTCACATACTCTAGGCCAGCACACCTGATCTCATTGGGCAGTCCAGCTTCCCTTGTCATGTCACGTCCCTTACACCATAAACACACAATCGCGCTGTAACTCTCTGACCCTACAAAAGGAATTCTTTACCCTGTTACCATATGTATATGCACTTTCATTGTGACAATATGAAACTTCATATCGCTGAAACAAACATACACAATTATTATAACCAAGACTGTTTAGCTTGTTGTTAAAGTGGTTCCTTGGTGCAATAAGGTGTTCAGAGCTTTTTGTAGTCATTAATTTGTAAATAGCATACATTAGTTCAACATCTTCTGCTCCTTACTGTCATCTTGTGTTTTCTGGTACAGCTATTTACCTGTAATCAGTCACAAAATATAACAGATTTTTACTGCAGACTGACATGATTTTGGATTGCATGCTGAATGCTCTATTTTCCTACTGTTTACATTCCTGCAGGTCACTAACTAAATCTCGCTTAATGACCCTTTTTTTTATTGGTTTCACTTTTCTATTTCTTCGCTTTCTGCTGATTTAAATTATTAATCCTTTCAGAACTTCTGTTACATTCCATTGAAAGAAGTGGATTCCATTGAAAGAAGTGGAATGTTAGTTTAATTTAAAACAAAAACTAAAACTGCTTGAAGCACTCAGCAGAGTCTGCCACCATCTGGAAAGTGAGAGCAGACTGGGGCATAACCCTCTGATAGAATGGTTTGATTCTTTAACCGATCCGTACGGGTTCTGTAATTTTCTCCCTGCTTCAGCTGACAATATCATCTTTGTGGCGGGATAGGAATGTTCTATGTTCTCACCGTGCGGAGTTGTGTCTATCAGATTGTGTGGTAAATCAAATTGCCTTTCAAGAAAAATCTGTTCCTTTAGTCCCCTGTCCCACACACACCCAGTGAAAATGAAGCTCAGTGATACAGCAAAAAAAAAGAGTTTGGATACAATCTCCCTTTCAGTCAGCTTTGCCATTCAGTTTGCCCTGTGAAGAATGCCCAGGTTAACTCTAGCTGGATTCCTTTCAGTGCTGACGTATATTGTGACTATCACCATCTTGTTCACATTGTTGCCACTTGCTAGTCTTACATTTCTTCCACAGCAAATGAAACATGACCTGAGAAAGTCAGCCGTTTCATACTGAGCAGTTTTTAAGGAAATTAATTGCCCACAGCTTCCCTTTATCCACTGCTTTGTTGGTTTGAATGCTGGGCTAGGTGTTTCTATTGGGACAGTTACAATCAGTGGGAGGTGTCTATTTGGAAGGGGGTGGGAAGGTTACCTTGCAGTCTTTAGAAGCTGATATTAATGTTCCTCCCACTGCTGGAGAGTGTTAAAAGCCTACAGGCATCTAAAATTGGCATCATTTATATTGCACAGGCTTTCTGCTGCAGTTCCCCTTCAGCTTTCTCTAGCAAACAGAGGGCCTGCTTCCTTGATGGTTGCTACTGCCAATGCAAATCAGCAAGATAAAGTGAAGTGTATTATGACTGTGAGAATGAAGGCTACTGCTGGAATTTCCCTTGCTGTGCTGTTGAAAACTTTTCTAATTTGTTGTAAACCTTGTCTGTCACTACCTCCAAATTTCAGTTTTATGAGAGAGGTAAGTAGTAAAATAGACTACACCATTACTTTCTGATATAAGTCTGAATAGCTACTGTATTATCTGTAATAAGGCATTTTGAGAACAGTAAGCAGCTACTTTTAGAAGGTGCTAATGTTCTCAGTATAGAAAAAACTTAACATTTATCAAACCTACAGTTATATGAATGTTATTATTTAAGACGAATAGGGTTCATCTTTCAGGTTTACTCTTTACTATGTCATTATCGGTGTGTGTTTAAATTAGATCAGTTTTAAGTATTCCACATACCAGGTGAAGAATAAACTAACATCCTAAGTGTGACAGGAACGGGTAGTGGCTAGTTTTAGTAGTTCCTGCATTTGGAGTGTTGAGAATGTGAAATAATTTAGCCCTTCACAAGTGATGGACTTCTTCGTTTTACAGAAGCTGGTACAATTTCAACTTTTTTTTGAAACATTATGCAAAACTATGAAGTGAAGTTGAGCACAATAGGAATGAAAGAGGGAGCAAGCAGCAATAATGAGGGACTTTTTAAATAGTAAAAACTACAGTTTGACCTCCTCTGCACAATTATGTATTCTCCTTTCTGAACAATACTGAGTTTACGGTACATTATGAGTCTAACATGAGTACTGAGCTGCTGGAAGCAATTGCGTAGGAGTCCCCAAATGTTCAGCCTTGTTTGTGATCCTTTTGATTTCTTAGTTTACCAGTTCTGTTAAATCGTGTTCACTTGGCAGAATCCTCTGTTACTTTCAGCATATTGGCTACAGATTGTAAATTCTGCTGTCTGGACTATATTGAATGTTGCAGGATACGCAGTCTTACCTTGTTTACTTGCGCCTTGTCTCAAACTTCTTTTTATCAAGTTTGTTTAATGGAGATACAACTCTTCTTGCAGCTTCTGTCTTTGTCATGTCCATTTGAGTCATTATGAAGCTGGCCAGGGTTGAAATGCAGAGATTTTCTTCTCCAAGTACACATTCAAGATGTTCTGCCAGGTCTAATACTCATAGCACATGGTTCTGTAGGAAAGTGCTGATCTTAGAAGCAACCCTGTATTATCACTTGTGGGCTTCAAACTTCAGAAAGTCCACGAGAACGATTTATGTTGAAGCTTCTGCATTGGAGTACCTCCCACAGAGAGTAGAAATAATCCTTTTATCCCATCATTTGTATAAATAGTTGTAGCATGTGCAGAGAGTGAACCCATGCCGGAGGAACTATTTCATTATCTCGCAACTACTGGAATGAAACTTTTGTAATCATATGTGGTTCAACTGCACTTTTTAATTTTCAGCAACAGAAATTCAAGATGCAAGCTGGGGAAGTATTTTTCAAATCTCACCAAAAAGCAATGAGAGTGGGTTAAAATTTAGCTCCAGGTAGTTCTGATCAGTGGAATTGGCAGCATGATATAGGTACACCTGACAGAAGTACCCCAGTAAGGTACTTTACAAGCAGTATTCACTGGAATAGGAGAAAGATCACACAGCCAATGCCTGTCTGCCTGTGTGTGTTGTGTGTGTGTGTGTGTGTGTGTGTGTGTGTGTGTGTTTGTGAGCAAGTATGTGTATGCCATTAATTGATGAAGATAGACAGCAATTGCAAACCACTCTCCACTTCTTGCACTTCAGAAATGAACACTAAAAGAAGTGCTTAACAGCAATATAGTACTTAACAATAAATGGCTGGAGTCAGGTCGCAGGCTTTATTCTTGGCTCAATTTTATTTCAACCCCAGCATCCCTGCAGTATTTAATGTCTGAATACAGCCAGCAGAAATGTAAAAAATATACTCTGTTTCGTGCCAAAAGTGGAAAAAGGCTGCCAGGGATTTCCTGGCAACAACCAATGTCAGGTGCAAATTCAAAAAATAATTTCCACGAATCTTCGATTGAATATGTATCAATATATTTCAGAATTGCCACAAACTGGATATTTGCTGTACCTGAATTAAAATGTCGGTAGCTCTCTGTGACCATTTCACAGAGAGACAGAGAGTAAAACGAAGTTTGTGAAATTGTAATTGGTAAGATGACATGGCAAGATTGGTCAGTCCGTTTGAAAAGAAGAGCATTAAAGTTTCAGGTGTGACTAACTCCTTCAGACCCAGAGGGTTAACCCTTACTACTGATAGACCTGCTGTATATTTCCAGTGTTCTTATGTGAGGAATATATAAGAAAGAGTTAAGTATGCTGTGTATTTGTGATGGCACGCAATGCAGCTGGACAGAAAGATCACATTTAAGAGATTTAATGTCCAAGTATTTTTCGCTGTCATTTGATCTGATTGAGCTAAATGGGACCACAGCAAAACAAATGAAGACATTTTCCGCCGTGCACAAAGATGACTGAATAAATATAATTGTACAGCAGACATCTAGGAGAAACAATCAAATTCATAACTACCATTTCTCGCACTTTATCTGTGATAAATAATAGCAACTAACTTTATGTTCAAAATGTTCTTTGTGCTAAGTATTTAAAATTCATTGGGAAAAAAATGTTTATTGGGAAGTTATAATGTTTCCACAAATGGCATTCGTGAAAAATCAAAACAAGCACCTCTGTTTTTCTATATTAATGGGCTTTATGTATGCTGGATTCAGCTGGTAAGTTAGGATACATTTTTTGATACTGTTCCCCTGAACTCGCCATACATGTGCATTTCTTAAACAAACATAAAAATCACGCTGTGTGGGACTTCATAATGCACAAGGGCCCTATTCACTGACATTCAGTGGCTTGCAGCTAACATATCTCTACAAATGTGATTTGCACTGTGGAAATGTTAATTAAAGCTGAAGCTCTTTTCACAAGACGTTTGTGAAAATTTCTGCTGAACTGCAAATATTCAGACCATGTGTAATAATAACGCTGATTTAAATTGTTTGTAACTGGAGGGGCTCCAGCATTCACTGAAACAGTTGCCGTATGCTGGGGCAGTGAGCAGGCTGTCTTCATGCTTTCATCATGGGAATTTGCTTGTTTGACCATACGGTGGTGCATGGCACTCCAATACATTGTGCTGCAGAAGGTCATGCCCATTATTCTCAGCTGCAAATGCTGTTGATGAACCCAAAAGAAATTGAAATATCAGATGTGGGATGTTTCACCAATAAAAGCAATGAAGAGAAGAAAGACTTTCATTGAAATGGCTGCAGGACGTCCCAAAATGCTTGACTGTCATTGAAGGAATTTTTAAAAGTGTGATCATTGTTGTAATTTACCAATCGCGCCGGCCAACTTGCTTACAGTAAGGCTCCATAATAGCAAGGCGATTACAAGATTGTTTTTTGCAGCAAAGTTGACTGATATGTAGATTTTGGGCAGAATCCCAGGGAAATCTTCTCAGCTCTTCTTCCAGCTAATATTGTGAGATCCTATAACCACCTGCAAAGTTCTTATGTAGCTGCCTGAGAGGGGCAACAAGGGTTACACAGCTTGAAATTGACATCTTTGAGAAGTGTGGAGGAGGAGAAGAAGGCTACAGAGATGAGGGAAAGATGAGAAGAAAGGAGAGAATGGGTAGGAAGGAAGAAGAGGTAAAAGGGAAAGAAATTGATCAGCAAAAAAGGGAATAATGAGAAAGTGCAGGGGATGAGAAAGGGAAGTGGAAAGAGTCAGGGGGCAAAATGGCAGGATCAAAGGTCAAGTACTTTGAAGGGAGAGGAGTAAGGGAATGCCGTTATGTTATGTCCTGTAGCAGCTATGCAATATATGTTTATCAGGCATGCTCATCATGCAACCTAATGGCATAAAGGTCTTAGGCCTTATCTTATGTAGTCCTCTTGCAGCATGACACACTGAGGGAAGCCTGCTACAGTACATCCAAACTGCTTTGTTTGAGTCCAGTCACACAACTGCCTGTGATTGTAATGTACACATTTAGATACCAGGCTGTAATAAAGATCCACTGAATTCTCCAGTAAGAGGTGGCCTACATTTCATTTGTAAGCGATAGGAGCTAATGTAAGTATCACATCACAATAGGTGAAGATCATCAGATATTACAATATGCCACATCGTAGCAGCATTGCAGCCATTCATAAAGAAATGACTCTGAGGTACAACGTTATATCATGCCATGGTGGGAGCATGATAGTGATTATCAGTAATTGCGAATAAATGAATCCTCATGGAAGGTTAGACTGCCCGAGATCATAAAGCATTCAGATGACCAATGACAATCGATTCATGTGAGTGCCGTTCTCCAACTTAAATAGACAGAAGGTAGGCCACAGCTTCTTTCTACTCAAAGATCACAACCCAACAAGCTGGAAGCAGTTGATCTTTATCATAAAAAAGGTCAGCTTCCCAACATAAAAGTTAAGGTGCAGCAGTTAAAAGACTTTTTGTAAGTTTAAAAGAAAAGTTGGCAGCTAAACGGCTTCCTATAGATTCTAAACCAACATTGGCAATCAAAGGATACTGTCAGTTTAACTACAGTGCCTCCAGTTTGACTGAAACGGTTTTAAGCAATAAAAATTGATTTCTAACCTGAAAAGGATTAACTGTTTGACAGTCACTAGATTCCACCATTTTGTTTACTTCACCTTGGTACCAAAGCCAGTGTGATGTCATCACCCTTTATTTTGTGCAAATTCCCCATAGGTGAAACCTGTTGCTACCAGCTTTATCTTTTAAAGGCACAGAGTCATACTCAACAAACCTTTTTAATCATCCACAAACATGAAGAGAAAGTAAACTGTTAGCAAAAGAACAAGGATGAGCAAACAGAGGAAAAGAAAGGAGCAAGCAAGCTCTGCACACTACCTCCATAAAACGAAAAGCCATCGATATTCGACGGGAAATGGAAGACAAACATTTGATTATGGATTGATTATGGATTCACTGAATTACACCCATTTAACCAACAAATGCATGCTTACTTCGCAGATCAAGCCATAACTGATCCTGAGAGGAATTCTGATTAAGAGTCACTGAACTTGAAATATTAGCTGTGCTTTCTTCTCACACATACTGACAGACCTGCTGAGTTTTGTCAGCACTCTCTGCTTTTGTTTCAGATCTCCAGGATCCACTTTTTGTTTTATTATGTCTATGATAATCTTACATGTTATTGTTAAGGAGAGATGTTGCAGAGACATACCTTCAGCCTTTCTGAAAAGAACAAAGTATATCCAGAGAAGATTTGGAAAGTACTTGAGACCCAGCTCAAGGTATGAATCAACTTCAGGATGAACAGACTCATGCTCATGTTGGACAGATAGAAGACCCAAGAGTCCGTTGTTGACTTTGTCACCAGATGCCACAACAATCATGTGCATGATTTCTCTGAAGGGGAACTCTTTGCGAGACTAATTGAATTGGTAATTGCCTCAACTCTGATCGAAACCTCCAGAAAAGGACTTCTGGTCAAGAATAAGCATTGACACCTTGCTGGCAGATAGATGAAACCATAGTGGCTGTCCAACATCAGCTGTAGGCTTTGGGTCCAGACAGCACTGTTGCTACAGTCATCAAAGTGCACTAAACCATCAGTCACGGATGTGGTTTGTTGAACCCACCCAGAGATAGTCCTGCACATCTACACATCTGCAAAGCATGTGGCACCTGAGGATATCAGGCACTCGTGCAGGAGACCTGATTGCAAATTCCCACCCAGGTGACCAATAAGATAGTACAGCAACCCAACACTAGCAGCAAAGGAAGTTTTCCTAATGTATACGAACATGAAAACAAAGTGAGTGGCCATCAAATTAAAAGCAACCTTTGAATGATGACCAAGCCTTTTCGAGTATTATCCTCATGCAGCATGTCAATGGCAAGAATGATCAGAAGCTGTCATGACCATCAATAACATACACCCCAACAGACAAAGAAGTGGAGTACAAAAGTAGGGAGGTTTTGCTAAAACTATACAAGGCTGGCCACAACTGCAATACTGTGAACAGTTTAGGTCCCTTGTCTAAGGAAAAATATATTGGCATAGACAATAGACAACAGACAATAGGTACTGGAGTAGGCCATTCGGCCCTTCGAGCCAGCACCGCATTGAAGATAGTCCAGGGAAGATTCACTTGGCCGATTCTGGGAATGGAGGTTCTGTCTTTTGCGCAGAGATTAAGAAGGTTGGGCCTGTTCTCATTGGAATATGGAGGTGACTTTTTCGAAACACAAAGATTCTTAGGGGATTTGACAAGGTCACTTATAGGAGATTGAGGACAAGAGGACATAATATCAGAATAAGTGGTCACGCATTGAAATGAGAATAGTGAATCTGTGGAATTCTTTACTGTAGAGGGCTGGGTGCTTAAGTATATTCAAGGCTGAGATAGGCAGATACTTAATCAGTAAGGGAGTCAAGGGCTACAGAGAGAGGGCAGGAAAGTCAAGGATTATCAGATCAACTACAACTTCACTGAATGCTGAGCAGACTTGATGGGCTGAATGGCTGACTCTTGTTCCTGCATCTTATGATCTTATGAATAGTCCCTGAGAGCCAAATTGATAAAGCAACATGCAACAGCATATTACTAAATGCACCCTAAAAGTCATTGCTTCCAACAAGCGACACTCCATGGTACAATCTACAGAAGACTGTCTCACGATGTGTAATAGGTCATCAGTTCTGTTCAATGGCACAGCCACACTGTAGTGCCAAGATGCAACTTCAATTTGGATTCCTGAAATCATGTACCAGTGGTCCAGTTGTAGCTAGACAGCAGTGTACACAGTTCTTAGCATTGCAACCATTCGCAACGTTCGTTGTTTTGATAATAAAAGGGGCACAGGACTTTACTCTTCAGAGACAGAGGAGAATCAGCCAGACACATGACCAACAAACAGATAGTGAACAAGTGCAGCCGCACAGCAGAGATCAGATCCAGGAATCCAGTCACCATTGGATGCCAGCAAAGGTTTCTAAACAATGCAATCAGCCTTGATTGTATGCAAGTATTAACAATCATGGTGCTGCATTGCAATGGAACCGGAATCAGTTCAGACCATAATACTACACGCCAGTCATGGGTCCTGAGAGTGAGAAGGAAGATTCTGAACCAATGATTGTGCAATTATGTTGATTAACAGCAAGCAGCAGCTTAAAAAGCAAGTTGTCAGCTAAGAGCAACTTGGAACAGCGTGTCAGTGTATATGACCAGCAGATCAGGGTGAGTCACCTAACCTCCGAAGCATTATTCAAATATTATTGAGCTTGTTAACTCAGTTTTTACATGCCTGTACGGTTGTTGAATTGACAACATATGCCTATACTGAATGTTGTATATCTGTTTGGAATTTCTTATCTTTGACAAGAAGGGGGATGTTGTGGTACATCTCGCAACAGGTATGCAATAATCCTTAAAGAGACATGGTTATGATGTCATCACCATACCATTGGCAAGTGTACTTTAAAGATCTCAGTTTCCATCTTACTGCGGCCTCTTGTAGCATGACACACTGAGGAACCAGTACTAGCCTACATTCTAATTGTTTAGCTTGGGCCTCGACACGCAAGTGCCTCTATTTGTAGTTTCCATGTGTAGGCAACAGGGCTGTAATAAAACTTAATTGAATTCACCAATAGTATACGATGCATTACTAACATGAGCAATGTTCCCTCTAATTTTCTTAATGTCTGCACAATCTTCCAAGGTTTGTGCGCTACAGCGAACTCTTGGAATCGGAAGTCAATGCTGTAGTCAGCATGACGGGGCCAGTGATCCTGGGCAGAACCCTGGAGCCGCTGCATATACAGCAGTATAGCTTCAAGGGAATGTTGTACATAAGTATCATATAACTATCGTTGAAAATCATCAACTTTCATATAATATCACATCAGTGGTGAAGGAATGTAGTAGAGGGCGAACTTGAAGTAATGGTCCGGATGTGAGGAGGAGAACTGATTTCGGAAACACATTGTCATTGGGAAATTTCAGGCACACTGTCGCACTTCTCTATTTCTTGCAGGTAAGTTTTCTGAGTGACATTTTTGTACTTACTACGTAACGCTGATATTATATGTTAGTTTGTATCAGATGAAAGACAGGATGAAAAGCAACTTATTTGCTGCCTTTTATTTCACTGCTCCAGATGTGAGAGTTGCAAGATGGTTTGTACAAATACAAAGAGTTTAGAGATTATAAACGCAACATAAGAGATTAAAGGAGACGACTGATTTTGATTCAGCACCCCACCCCCCGACTTCCTCCTTGCAAAGATTTGTGGTGTTGCGCCCAGAGGAACAGCACCTCTGCCTGGTGAAAGCTAATGACTCATTTTGAGCAGCCCATCTTGGCCCCTGTTAACTATCAACACTGTCCTCATTCCAGAAAGTTGGACAGAGTCCAGCTCCTCATAAAAAGCCCCTAGTTAGTTCTTACTGCATTGGCTGAAAACCACCATCAGGTGTTCATGAACAACTGGGAGCCGTTGAGACAGCAACATGAAATGCTTCTGGGCATCCAGTCTCACTCCATACCCTTCTAATACCCGCCTTCCTAAAGCATTCTCACTGTCCTCTCACTGAAATTTGATGGAATGGCTTCAGAAACAAATACTATTTTCTCCCAAAAATAAGTGATGTGTAATTAACTAATTTCATTACACAATTAAATTGTGTAAACATTTTAAACTGACTGTGTCCTTTTAACTGCTGGTCTTACATTTTTATGTATATCGTGATAACAAAAATCTCCTGCCAGATGTAATGATATTTGCATTATGTTTTGATTTCATTTAAAATACTTAGTTACCATAATTACTCTGCTGTTTTGGCCCATTCCTGAGTAAATAGGACATGCACATTGATGGATATTTCCCAAAACAGTGATAAGAAGATTCATGACAAAGGAAGCAAAATAAGTTGAGTGATGGCTACAAAACAGAAAGCAGATGGTAGGAGTTGAGAGAAGTGTCTCAGACTGGCAGAAAGCCCAAACTGGAAGGCATCTGTGCCACAACAGACACCAAAATTAAATAAAATCAAACTAAGTAGGCGCTAGGGCCTTCTCAAACACTTTGTGGGCACTAGCTTTCACCTACATGCCAGGCGTACACAGAGTACAAGGTACAAAAGATTGCACATGTGACGTTTTGTGTCCTCTCTATCACTCACCTGTCACCTTTATGAATAGAAAGCAGTTCTGTTTCCCTCAGCAAGCAGGTAATTTGTTAGCGTGGGGAGAGAATATCCTAGCACCGGTTGTGACCTATGTACTCCCACAATAAGTGCCTTGGACAGTGGGACTGATTCTGGCAGAAGGGGCAGCTGTACAGGATGGATCGGGTGCACTGAACAAAGGTGGAAGCAGTAGTTTTGCTGAGAGGCTAACTAATACTGTTAGACAGGGCTCCATTGGTGTCACAAAGACACCAGAAAACTGAAGAGAAAGGCAATAATGAGATCAGAGGAGAATGTTATGTTTTATCATAACATTTAAGGGTATGGAACAATTGCAGGAAATTGGAATTAGCACACTTTTTAGATTAGATTAGATTCCCTACAGTGTGGAAACAGGCCCTTCAGCCCAACAAGTCCACACCGCCCCTTGAAGCATCCCATCCAGACCCATCCCCCTATAACCCACACACCCCTGCACACTACGGGCAATTTAGCGTGGCCGATCCACCTAGCCTGCACATCTTTGGACTGTGAGAGGAAACCAGAGCACCTGGAGGAAACCCACGCAGACACGACGAGAATGTGCAAACTCCACACAGACAGTCGCCTGAGGCTGGAATTGAACCCAGGTCCCTGGCGCTGTGAGGCTGCAGTGCTAACCACTGAGCCACCGTGCCACCTTTTAGTGGTAATTATGTCTGTGCAGGCTTGATGGGCCGAAAGGCCTTTTCTGCACTGAATGCAACTATGAGAGGGGGGGGAGAAAAGAGCAATAAAGTTATAAATATTCAACAGTTACAGTGTTGACATTGTGTATGGAAACAAAAATGAGAAGGGAGATATTAAATTATACACACATCAATGCTCGTAGTTCAACTAATAAAGTTAGTATAGTGCAGACACAGGTAACTATATAGGATTATGAGGTGCCGCATTAATGGAGACAATGGCTGAAATAAGGGTTATGTTCCACCGCCCCAAGAGGATCCCCCTCGTTCTCACACACCACCCCACCAACCTCCGGATACAACGCATCATCCTCCGACACTTCCACCATCTACAATCCAACCCCACCACCCAAGTCATTTTTCCATCCCCACCCCTGTCTGCTTTCCGGAGAGACCACTCTCTCCGTGACTCCCTTGTTTGCTCCACACTCCCCTCCAACCCCACAACACCGGGCACCTTCCCCTGCAACTGCAGGAAATGCTACACTTGCCCCCACACCTCCTCCCTCACCCCTATCCCAGGCCCCAAGATGACTTTCCACATTAAGCAGAGGTTCACCTGCACATCTGCCAATGTGGTATAATGCATCCACTGTACCCGGTGTGGCTTCCTCTACATTGGGGAAACCAAGCGGAGGCTTGGGGACCGCTTTGCAGAACATCTCCGCTCGGTTCGCAACAAACAACTGCACCTCCCAGTCGCAAACCATTTCCACTCCCCTTCCCATTCTTTAGATGACATGTCCAACATGGGCCTCCTGCAGTGCCACAATGATGCCACCCGAAGGTTGCAGGAACAGCAACTCATATTCCGCTTGGGAACCCTGCAGCCCAATGGTATCAATGTGGACTTCACCAGTTTCAAAATCTCCCCTTCCCCAACTGCATCCCTAAACCAGCCCAGTTCGTCCTCTCCCCCCACTACACCACACAACCAGCCCAGCTCTTCCCCTCCACCCACTGCATCCCAAAACCAGTCCAACCTGTCTCTGCCTCCCTAACCTGTTCTTCCTCTCACCCATCCCTTCCTCCCACCCCAAGCCACACCTCCATCTCCTACCTACTAATCTCATCCCACCTCCTTGACCTGTCAGTCTTCCCTGGACTGACCTATCCCCTCCCTACCTCCCCACCTATACTCTTCTCTCCACCTATCTTCTTTTCTCTCCAACTTCGGTCCGCCTCCCCCTCTCTCCCTATTTATTCCAGAACCCTCACCTCATCCCCCTCTCTGATGAAGGGTCTAGGCCCGAAACGTCAGCTTTTGTGCTCCTGAGATGCTGCTGGGCCTGCTGTGTTCATCCAGCCTCACATTTTATTATCCAGGGTTATGTTCCTAATGACTGGTCACCAACTCTTCCAGAATGATGGTGAAGTGCACATAGCTGTATTGATTAAGATCAATGATGCAACTCTAATTAAAAAGGATTTGCTGGATGGCTGTAGTTAGATCTGTTTGGTTTGAGTTGAACAGAGGGGATCTGTTCCATTGTCCGGGGTTGTTTTAAACAGAACTTCAAACACTGAAAAAAGAGATAAATAAGCAAACTTGTCAGCAAATTTCACAGACCTGTGACTCAAACGGATGAGGAATTTTATGAGATTTTATTGCCCAATATACAAAAAACAGGGTGCTGAGCGTAAAGAAAATCACATTTTCTCCAGAGATAACAAGGTGTAGAGCTGGATGAACTTTTCTGAAGAAGTGTACAGGCCCGAAATGCCAGCTTTCCTGCTTCCTGCTGCGTTCATCCAGCTCTGCACCTTGTTATCTCAGATTCCCCAGTATCTGCAGTTCCTACTGTCTCTGGCACATTTTCTCCAGCTGGTCAGGGAGAAAACAGTGTTTGATCTGGTTCTGGATAATGTAGCAGAGAACCTAGAGGTGATCATCTGTCTAGCAGTGACTGTAAGATAATTCAGACTAAAGTAATTATGGAAAGGCACCAGAAAATATCTGAGCTGAAAATACATACCTGGCCCAATTTACAAAAGGGTGCAGCACAGCTAAAAAGATAGCGGTGTGAAGCTGTAATATACCAATGGAAGGTATTCAGGAAGGACGTGTTCAGGTACAAAAAATGCATAGTCCTTTGAAGAGAAAACGTAAAGCTGATATCACTTGGATGACAAGGAACTAAATGTTGAAACAAAATGGAAGAAAGCGGAAGAAATGTAAAGAGCAAGATCCAGCTAAATAACCAGGTAAATGACTGAATGTACAACAGGATACTGAACTTACAGCTAGGAGAAGCAAAGTGAGATTAAGAGAAAAGATTGGCAGGCAATGTTAAGTTAAATCCTTTTCTAAATTAACATATAAGGCATAAGTGGAAAGAAAAGTTGGCCTCTTTAATATGTTAAAAGAGAAATCTTTGTGTGAGGATAAGGTAAGAGTTAGATGAGT
Organism: Stegostoma tigrinum; assembly: GCF_030684315.1. Taxonomy (NCBI): domain Eukaryota; kingdom Metazoa; phylum Chordata; class Chondrichthyes; order Orectolobiformes; family Stegostomatidae; genus Stegostoma; species Stegostoma tigrinum. The sequence continues at coordinate 16,293,243 of NC_081354.1, forward strand.
ACCTTCCACTGACAAGCTGTTTCCTTTGGCTGAAGATTCTAAAAGATAGAAGATCAGCCTCAGGATTGGGAGTTGATCATTTAGGGCAATAATGTGAGAGATTTCTTCATTTAGGGTTGTGAATCTTTGGAATTCTCCATCTCAAAATGTTGTAGATCTTCTATTCAATATTTTCAAGTTTAGAATAGGCAGATTTTGAATCCGTCAGGGAATTAAAGGATGTGCTGAGGGAAAAGGAATGTTGTATTGTGGCAGAAGGTCAGGAATGTCTGTACTGAATGGCAAAGTGGGCTTAAAGGACAACATTTCTTTTTTTCATGTTCATTGGTGTCTTTACAAAGGGTGCAGACAATAATAATGTTACCCTAAAGCAGCATAGAAATGTTCTGACAAAATAAAGATAGAGGATAAAAACTAAAAATGTCAGTGTTCTAAATGTTGATAAGTCACCTGTTTAGGGTGGTTGCAATGTAAGTCGTTGAAAGAAGCAAAAGTAGCAAGCTGTAGTCTTACAAATCTTATTGGATACAAGAATAGTGTTGTAGGATTGAAGGGTCACTAATGTTGTGCCACCATTCAAGAATTGGGCAAGAAATAAAGTAAGGAACTGCATGTCAGTCAAATGAGCACTGAATGTACAGAAGTTCTTTGAAATCCTTCACAGGAATAAAATAAACTTTCATTTCAAATGGCATTAGTAAACTAGAGAGCCAATGTTAATTAGTTAAAGGAAAGTCATGCCTGATTATCTTGAATTCTTTGACAAGTTGATAGGGCAGGTTGATCAATATAGTGTGATAAATGTTGCTTATATGGACTTCTAGAAGGCATTCAACATAGTGTCACATTGGGGACACATTGAGGTCCCTGAAAATTCACAGGGAATGTATCATTATGGATACAAAATTGGCTTGATGATATGAAACAAAGGTCAATGGTGGATAATTGTTGTTCACACTAGGAGATGAGTTTCCATAGAGTCATAGAGGTATACAGCAACTTCAGTCCAACTCATCCATGCCGACCAAATTTCCTAAATAAATCTAGTCTGATTTGCCAGTATTTGGCCCATACCTTTCTAAACGCCTCCTATTCATAGACCCATCCAGATGCTTTTTTAATGTAACTGTATCAGCCTCTACCACTTCCTCTAGCAGCTCATTCCATACACTACCCTTTGCGTGAGAAAGTTGCCCTTTAGGTCCCTTTTAAATCTTTCTCCTCTCATCTTAAACCTATGCCCTCTAGTTCTGGACTCCCACAAACCCAGGAAAAGACCTAGCTGTTTTTATAATCAACCTAGTCCAAGGGCATAAGCAGCAGCATTACGATGTTCAAAGATGAAACTTGATAATGATAATGAAAGCAGTAATTGTCTTCAGAATGAACAAAGCATGGTGAAATTGACAGCAGCATAGTAGATGAAGGGAATGCAGAAAAGGTGAAGTGAGAAACTCTGACTGGGCCAATATAGAAAGACAGTGTACCGTAAGATGACATGATTTCAAAAATGCCAAGAGATTTTCACATAAGTAAATCCTTAAAGAAAGCATGGGGAAGTGATAAGTTGGTTTAAAAAATATAGGGGTCACTTGGGTGAAATAGAATGAAATAGAATAAAAAAATAGAGACAATGCTTTAAATTACAAACAACCATTCAGATCTCCATTGGGAGCATTTCTGGGCTCCACACTTCAGGAAAGCCATAAAGGCCTTAGAAAAGTGATCAAGCCTTATTAGGATGATGGGATGATGGGCTTCGGGTTTGAGAAGGTGTTGGAAAATATAGGACCTTTCCTCTTGGAGCAGAGAGTTATTAGAATCTGGAAGACTGAGAATGTTATGGAGAAAATGCATCAATGTAGAGCTAAGCAGGACTTCCCTCTTGGGAACCTGCAACAGATACAACAGGCTGAATGGCCAGAGATAATAGGAACTGCAGATGCTGGAGAATCCAAGATCGCAAAGTGTGAAGCTGGATGAACACAGCAGGCCAAGCAGCATCTCAGGAGCACAAAAGCTGACGTTTCGGGCCTTGACCCTTCATCAGAAAGGGGGATGGGGAGAGGATTCTGAAATAAATAGGGAGAGAGGGGGAGGCGGACCGTAGACGGATAGAGGAGAAGATAGGTGGAGAGGAGAGAATAGGTGGGGAGGGGATAGGTCAGTCTGGGGAGGACGGACAGGTCAAGGAGGCGGGATGAGGTTAGTGGGTTGGAAATGGAGGTGCAGCTTGAGGTGGGAGGAGGGAATAGGTGAGAGGAAGAACAGGTTAGGGAGACCTCTTTCTGTACTGTTTGTTGTGTGATTTTTATGGCCGCTTGAAATTGGATAGAAACTTCCAGATCTTTTTGTTTAACTGCACATGCCCCACTCTGCAAGTTGCTATTCAATTAACTCTTAAAGGTAAAGTCACAACAGCCCAATAGGGCTGCTTTCTCGAAAGAGGTAGACAACTGGTAGTGAATTTAATCTGAGGGTCACCACACTTCAGGCAAGGTTGAGAGGACAGGACCTCAATGGTAATCTCAGCCAGTGTGGGAATTGAAGTCATGCTGTTAATATCACAAACCAACCCATCCAGCCAACTGAATAAACCGATCCCCAATCTACTACAGAATAATTTTTAGTTTCAACATTTGTTAGTCCTATTGCAAAGTTCAGCCTGTGGTATTTTCATCATTATGAAATAATAAGTAGAAAAATTAGATTATATCGCACATTTTGTGTTTTACCCTGCATTTACCACTAGCAAAAAATGTACACTTAAACTTTAAGAGCATGAGCTAAATACAACCACAAATAGGGTCCACAGTCTATCATAAGCATGAGAATTAATTGCCTATAGTGGCAGTTTCACCAAGCTCATCACATTGGAGCCATTTTCAGTGAATCAGAAGCATATGCCTGCCTTTTGACCTGACATTAAATATTAATAGCCCGAGACAACCAAATGGGACTTCAACATTTTACACTCAAATGCTTTCTGAAAATTATACAGTAATTGTTTTATTTTTCATTAGTTGCTCAATGATTTGTTACATGCAATAGAATGAGCAAAAATATTATTTTGAGTCAGATTACATGGCAATAAACCTGACTGCACCGACACTGTTTAGGAATGAAACTGAGACCAGAGGCCAATTCTTCAGAACTAAAACCTCTTAAATTGTTAGGGATTTTCCTGATTTATTTTTAATGAAAAAGATGTTGTCACTTATAGAAGAATTCAGAGTTCCTGCACTTCCAGCAGGGAGACCATGTGTGAAGGCAGTTCAGATTAAACCAATCATCTCATCCCCGCAGGGGTTGTATATGTTTGGATACCTCATTAATGGCAGTCTGCACATCACAAGGTCAAATGTCGTGTTCTCCATCTCTTTTTACTCTTTCAAGATATGTCTAAAGTACTACTTGTTTGATAAGTTATTGACCATCTGACCTAATTTCTTCTTGTCCATTTCAGTGCCAAACCTTTCGATACAATGCTCCCATAAAGTGTTTGTGGCCACTTTATTACATAAAAGGCGGTATATAAATGCAAGTTGTTGCCATTTACAGAGTCTTTCACAACTCCTCAGATAATGAAGTAGTCCATGCTCATATACAAACTTGGACTAATACGTGACAGGTAATATAGGTGCCAGGCATTGATCATCTCCAACTAGATAGAGCCTAACTTTTTAATAATCATAAGACCATAACACATAGGAATGAGAGAAGGCCATTCAGCCCCTCCATCTTCAATAGGATCATGGCTGATCCAACATTCCTCCCATCCACATTCCTGCATTTCCCCTGTAACCCTTGATTCCCTTGCTGATCAAGATTGTAGTGATTTAAATGAGGTCAGCCAGGTGAACGTCATAAAATATGAGTCCCCTGATTGGGGCTGTTAATCTTGTCCAGTCAGGGAACCCTGGCTCACAGATAAAAACAGGAGTATCAGACATTCTGAGATAATGGGAACTGCAGATGCTAGAGATTCCAAGATAATAAAATGTGAGGCTGGATGAACACAGCAGGCCAAGCAGCATCTCAGGAGCACAAAAGCTGACGTTTCGGGCCTAGACCCTTCATCAGACATTCTGTTTACTCTGAGAATTTGCTCTGAGGGAGCTGGATCACTGTCAAGCACTTTCCACATGTAAATAAAGGGTAACTTGGTAGTGGGATACCAGCCTCTGTGGAGTTATTTCAAAGGATTTGTATATCTCAGACTTTGATATGTACAAGGACTCTGTCTCCACAGCTCTCTATGACAAATAATTCCAAATATCAACCATCTGAGAAAAGAAATTCCTCCTGATCGCAGTCTTAAATTGACACCTGTTTATTCTGGTCCAAGACTCTCCCATGAGGGGAAACATCCTCTCATCAATTACCCTGTAAAGCCCCTTAAGAATCCTGGAAGTTTCAATGAGATCACATCTTATTCTTCCAAACTCCATTGAAAACAATCCCAAACTTTGCTCATTAAATGATCCCGCCACACTGGAGAAGGTCATCGTAGTGAACAGTCTTTGAACTGCCTTGAATGAAATCCCCTTTAGATAAGGGGACCAAAACTGCTCACAGTGCAGCAGATGTGGTCTCGTCAACAACTTGTATAGTTGCAGTAAGGCCTCTCTACTCTTAAGCTCCAACCCTTGAAATAAGTGCCAATATTTCATTAGCATCAATGATTCCTACCGTCAATGATTTCCCCCACCAACCATACCTTCGTTGTCACCATAGGCTAAAAATTCACCTCACCAACCCACATAAATGCTGTGGCAACTAAACCAAGCCAGAGGCTGGATACTGTGGTTTGGGTCACTCACCTGCTCTCTGTATCAATCTCCCAGTAACAAAACACCAGTCTGAACTGTGATGATGTACTATCCACTTACCTGGGTGGATGCTGCTGAAAGTTGCTTGGTTGCTTTTGTTAGCACCCCTTGCACTACTGGTTCCCCATCACTGCAATGCACACCGAAGAAACACACCAAGACTTTTTCATAGAAACATAGAAAATAGGAGCAAGATTAGGCCCTTCAAACCTACCCTGTCATTCAACATGATCACGGCTGACTTCTGAGTCAGTAACCTGTTCCCAATTTCTCCACAAAGCCTTTGGTCCCTTTAACAAAGAACAATGTATTTGACTCCTTCTTGAAAGTATTCAGTATTTTGGCTTCAACTGGTTTAATCAGCAGTTAATTCCACAGGCTCACCACTCACTGAGTGAAGAAGTTTCTCCTCGTCTCTGTTCGAAATGGCCTACCTTTTCTCTTTAGATTGTGACCCTTAGTTGTGGGCTCTCCAGTCATCAGGGATGTCCTTCCTGCATTTACTCAAACTTGTCCTATTAGAGCATTATATATTTCTAAGATACAGGTATGGAGGAACTGTCTTATGAGCAGAGTTTGAGAATGTTGAGTCTGTATTCTTGAAAATTTAGAAGAATGAGAGGCAACCTTATTGAACCATGCAAGATTTTTAGAGGAATTGACAGGGTAGATGCAGAAATGTTGTTTCACCTTGCAGAAGAGTCTAGGACCAAAGGCAAAATTTGAGAATAAAGTGTCACACATTTAAGACAGAGATAAGAAGGAATTTTTCTCCCAGACAGTAGTGAATGTGTGGAATTCTTTGCCACAGAGGGCTGTTGAGGCTGGGTTATTAGATGTATTGAAGGCTGACAAAGACAGGTTTTTCATCAGTAAGGGAATCATTAGTTAGGCAGGATAGGCAAGCAAGTGGAATTGAGGTTTATCAGGTCAGCCATGATCTTATTGAATGGTCAAGCAGACTTAACGGCTAAATGACCTACTTGTATTGTCATGGCTTGTACTGTTGTGGAATCAGCCTGATAAGCTTTTCTGTAGTCACTATTGAATTAACTCTACAGAGGTTGGTGTCCCATCACCAAGCCACTCTATTTATATATGGAGAGTCCTTGACACTGATCCAGCTCCCTCAGAGCCAGATCTCACAGTGAACAAAACCTCTTACACTCCTGTTTGTATCTGTCAGCCAGGGCTCCCTGATCGGACCAGATTAAAAGCCCCAATCTGGGAACTCATATTCCTTCTAGCTGACTTCATTACAATCCCTGCAACTTCATAGCCAGAACATCCTTCCTCAGATAAGGAGACCAAAATTATACACAATATTTCTTTATAGTCTCACTCAGACAATTGCAGCAAGATATCCCTGTCCACATACTTGAATCCTCTCACTATGGAGGCCGACATACCATTTGCCTTCTTCACTGCCTGCTGCACCTGCACACTTACTTTAAGTGATTGTTGTACGAGGACACCCAGGTTTCACTGCATCTCCTCCTTTCCCAATCTTTCACCATTTAGTTAATAATCTACTTTCCTGTTGCTGCCACCAAAGTAGATAACTTCATATGTCTCCATCCACATTATACTTCATCTGCCATGGATCTGCCCACTCACTCAACTTGTCTGAATCATATTGCAGCAGCTCTGCCTTCTCCTCCCAGCTTACCCTGCCACCAATCTGCAAACATGGAGATATTACATTTAGTTCCCTCATCTAAGTCATTAATATTTATTGTGAACAGCTGGGGTGCAAGAACTGATCCCTATCATACATCATTCGTCACTTAGAAAAATTCATTTATCCCTACTCTTTGTTTTATATCTGCCAATAAGATCTCCCTCCATGCCAGTACGCTATCCCTTATCTCATGTGCCACACAAACTCTTATGTTAGATCTTGCTGAAAGCCTTCTCAAAGTTGCAGTGAACCATATCCACATTCAACAGTACGGGCCTCTCTGACCTAAACCCCTCACACCTTGGGTGACTTTGCCTCCAATTCACAAATTGCCCTATCGTGGCCAAGTGTATTCCTTCACCATTGCTTAGTCATGATCCTGGAACTCCTGATTCAGGAGGACTTTGTGGAGTACCTTATAGACTGCAAAGGTCAACAATTGAGGTACAACATGATCTTCTGAAAAGTCAGTGGGGGTGGCTGGTGTATATCGATAAGGCCGATGTTGTTGACATATGTGTGAACAAAGGATTTTGGTGCTGTAGCAGTGATCGTTCTGCTCATTCCCTTCCTAAGTATCTTCCAACCAGAAACTAAATGTGCCTTTTAATATATCTGTTCTCTTTATGCTATTCAAGTAAAAGGACTTTGGACTGGCAAGTTATATAGTATCCACTTCACGGTAGAAAAGTCATTGTAAGCAATGAATGGTCTCACTTGAAGATCCCATGAGTCTCAAGAATCATTCCTTTCAGTGGTATTATTTATCAAATCCTAATTTACACTGAATTGAAAACAAATTACTGCTGTAGCCTCTGATTCACAAGGATCTATGTTGAATCTGCCCATCTGTACTGGACTTAAATCCTACCCACAAAGACCAACACGCACTTTTCTATCAATTAGACCAAACAAAACTTTTTAGATATTTCATGTAGCTTTATTTGAATGGTTTAGTGTCCTTTAATCTCTAAAACCTGTGCTTGAGCCCAGCCTGGAGCAATGGAATAAAAGTTATCTCTGTTGTGTGAATGCACTGTGATTTTTGACTGGGCCTTCCAAGCCAAGTTTACAGTAGGCATAGGATTCACAGTGCAAAACTGTCCTAAGGCTGTGCGAGTTGGCAACAGATCAGCAAGCTCACTCACACGATCAACTGGAAAGGGTGCATAATGGGCTGTCTTGCTGGGTTTGGGATGAATCCAAATTGTTTGAGGGAGTTTTCCCCTCACTCTAAATTGCATTCTACATAAGTAATGTTCTGTGTGCCCAATCCAATTCAGCTTATCAGTGAAAAGTTACTGCTCCAGTTCAAGAGCAGCAGGCCACATCGTGCACTGTTCGGTGTGTCATCTCTTGCTCCAGATATGTTTGTTCGTCACTCTGCCGTTCGATGAGATCACAGCTACTCTTCTAACATCAATACTACTTGCCTAAAGTATCCTCATTTTCTTTGATGGTATCCATGTGCTTAAATGTATTGGTGTCAGTTTTGAACCTGTTTAGCAGGCAAGCCTCCATTGTTCCCTGGGCTGAGATTCACCATCCTCTGAATGAAGAAATTCCTTCTCATCCCAGCCTTGAACAGCTCGCTCCTTACTCTGAGACTGGTGCCTGGGTTCTGCCACCCCACCCCCAGCCAGGCAAATATATCATGATGTTGATGAATGAGCCAAGGTCAATAATAGTGGCACAATGCTGCAGACTCTCTGAAGCAGAGCTACCTGTGGAGTAGCAGTCCTATGTGGCAGTGTGGAAGTGCTCTTGACCATCAGATGCTCAGAGTAGTGATTGTAATGAGGTTAACCAAGTGGACCTCATCGAATATGAGTTCCCTGGTTAGGGCTGTCAACCTAGTTCAATCAGAGAGTCCAGATTGATAAGTATGAACAGGAGTGTCAGGTGTTCTGTTCACTCTAGGAGCCAGCTCTGTGCTAGCTCAGTCAGTGTCATGTACTATGCACATGTGAATAATGGGTGACCCAGTGATGGAATACTGACCTTCGTGGAGTTATTTCACTCAGTGTTTAATCTCAGTGTGCATTCAACTTATGAACCTGGTGAATTTTTAAAAGCCTAACTCAACAGGGAAATGTTCAGAGAAACACAATGCACAATGGAGTGAACAAATAAAACCAGATGAAGGGTCTAGGCCCGAAACGTCAGCTTTTATGCTCCTGAGATGCTGCTTGGCCTGCTCTGTTCATCCAGCCTCACATTTTATTATCTTGGATTCTCCAGCATCTGCAGTTCCCATTATCACAGAACCTGGTATAGTTTCTGGTTCCTCTACCTGACGACTATTGATAACCCTCTGTGGCTGAAATTGCTTAGTCAAGAGGAGATAGCAGGCACAATAAAAAGTGAGAAAATTGTCAAGTGATTAGACTAAAGAAAGAGATCAACTGGAATAGATCTGAATGTGTGGATAAATATTTGAAGTCGAAGATGTGTAGTTATGGGTGGAGAGCTGTACAATAGGATTATGTTTTTATTGTTTTAGCAGAGGTATTATCATATATAATGGGACGCATGCCCCACTCCCCCCTGTCCTATTAGTAGTACAGAAGTCAGGGAGCTTTCAGAGGCAAAAAGTTATAACACAAAAAGAAAGAAGGAATATTCAAACATTGATAGTCAGAGGTAACAGAGCGAATAGCAAGTGACCAGTTAGAGGGTTCAGTCTTGGAGAAAATGAACAGGCTCAACAGGAAGGATCAGAAAAATTAAACAAGCGTCACCTGGAAAGAGTAGCAGTCACAACAGGAACAAGTATTCATCCAGTGTTAAACTGAAAAGTTAGCTGCTCACACACCCTTCATGAGCTCAATCATACTTTGAAAAGTGCACATTTGACTTAACTCCTGTGAAAAAAGACAAACAACACAGGCAATGGCACATGTGGATCAGCTGTGTGTATTTTGGAGGATACAAAAATCTGTTTTTCCCAAGCCCACAGCAAAATCTACCACTATGTTTGCAATCAGTATTACAGGTATGATCTCAACAAAAGTCTGTCCAATTGGAACATGATTGCTTTAGTCTTCCATAGAACCCCTACAGTGTGGAAACAGGCCCTTTGGCCTAACAAGTCCACATCAATCCTCAGAGCATCCCACCCAATCTACTCACCCCTGAACACCATGGGCAATTTAGCATTGCCAATCCACCTCGCCTACACATGTTTGAACTTCAGGAGGAAATCAGAGCACCCAGAGGAAACTCACACAGACACATGAAGAATGTGCAAACTCCACACAGATGCTTACCCAAGGGGGTCCTTGGGTCCTTGGTGCTGTGAGGCAGCAGTGCTAACTACTGAGCCACCATGCCACCCCAGTCTTGTACTCTAATCCTCTTGCAGTAAAGGTCACATCCTACTTAACTACTTAATTGCTTACTATATCTGCACATCAAACTTTCACACTGAACCTCTCTCAAAATTAACATTTACAAGCTTCTGGGCTTTCAAAAAATCTGCTTTTCTATTCTTATGATCAAAATAAATAACCTCACACTTGCCTTTACATCCACAGCAGGCATGCCCACCAAACAATCCATGAGCTGTGAATTTGCACAGCTGATTTAATGCTTAGTTCTTAAGTTTTCTAATTTCAGAATAATTTGTAGGAAAGTTTTAATCTTAAAACGATAAAAGTCAGCTAATTATGTAATTATTGCTGAAATTACTGCTTAACGCTACAGATATAATGATTGAACGTACGTAAGGATTACAGATACTGATAAAGAAGGAAATGATATCAGACAGTTACCATTGCAGGCCTGTGACTTGTTTGAGAATTCTCTTTCCAAGTTGGAGGGGGTGAAAATTTGAAGTCGGAGAACTTCAGCTGTGATGGCTTCTCCCACAGATCGACTGAGCAGACAGGTTCTGAGAGGCAGTGAAGGCTACCTCAATTCACTACCCCTTGGTAGATGGCTCAATATAGCAGTCCTTTAGTCGGTTTGCCTTTCTCTATCTCCATACTGAGAAAGGTGTCTCTGATGGTGTCACCTCCGATTGTGCATTTCAGGGTGGTTCTTTGAGTACTACCAAAATAGTGGCTCATGGAGTCTTGTATGGACCCATGCTTATGATGGCTTACATTTTAACTATGGTGAGCCATCGTTACATAAAGCTAAATCAAGTATGCTGGAATTTCTCATGTTGTCCTTTCAGTCTTTGTATTTTTTCTAAGGAGATTTTAATTCTCACACCTTTTGTCAGTTGATAAAGAGAGTTTGGGTCATTTTAGATTAGTTAACTTTGGTTTAACTCATCTAAGTAAAACTCTCCAGTTAACCCCTTCAAACTATTTAGTTCAAATGTTTTCATTTTGATGGAGATATGTTTTCTAGAGGTTAGTTGAATTCTAAGAGTCTCCTTTTGTGGTTGATGAATTAACACACAGATCTCAGAAAGGCACAATACCTTTAAAATGAATAGACGACACAACAACATGTGATAATCAGTTTTCTTCTATTTGTTCTTGGGATGTTATGCCTTGTACAAAAGGTCTCACTCTCCGTGTAGTCAGTGTGCTGATCTATGACAATCAGTTAGGCAGTCCATCAGCTGTGCATATAATGTAACATTAAAATAAATGAGTAGAACCCAAGCTATGTGTAAGTATAAGGTACCATTCCTGTATACATAGTTAGTGCTGTACATAAATTTCAAAATGTGTGTCTCACCAAGTGATTAAGGTATATCTCACATAGACTAACATATAGGGAAGCACTTAGACTGTATTGTCCTGGCAGTTCTATTTTACTGTAAGGAAACCATAACAGTTGATGCTGAGAATCAGTTCAATCTATCTCTCCTTTTGGGCTGTGGTGAATCATCATCTCCTGACTTCTGAGAGACACTTGGTAGAGTTCAATTTCTATTTTTTAAAGACAAATTAACCTTCTATATGACATAAAGTTATAATTATACAGTCATGGTCGTACCCTACTTTATTCTTCATCTTCTATCTTGTTGCTGGCTCACCTGCCTAAATCTCATTCCAGCTAGTCTGTGTCATCTGTGGGTATATTTTGAAACTGAATTTTCAAAGTCATGTAAAACAGCAGAAGCAAATGACCAGATCATCTGATTTTTTTTAAGTGATAATCATTGCACAATAAGTAATGGTAGGGTCATCAAGTGAACTCGTCTGCTTTTATTCAAAATTGTGTGTGTGCGTTTTTTAATGTTCATCTGGAAGCGCAGTCTCCATCAAGTTTCAGTCTTGGAGGTGTGGCTTGAACCCACACCATTCTGAGTCACAAACAAGAGGGCTGGCAAATGTGGCAAGGCTGACTCCTGAATCTTATAGAATTAGCCATTGGCCACAACCTGGTCCAAAATTTGCCTTCATTTCTACTTATAAAGCTAACAATGAGAAAACAGTATGTAAGTGGACATGCTTGCATTAAATGTTGCAAATGGACCACAGATGGAAATCTAAGGGAAAAACAGCCCTTTGTAACAATTTCAATTTCACAGACATTACTGGCAGCAATTGACTGAAATCATGGCTGCATATATGTGGATTTGGCGACAGTTTAAAATGGATTTGTTGTCAATTTATTTTGCCAAAGAATCTTACTCTCCCAGGGTAAGCAGCTGAAAGTCTAAATATAGCTGCTTATTCCTGTTGTCCACCACGGATTTCTTTTCGTGCTAATTGTCTACACATCTACTCATAGCTGGCGTTTAGTTGGAGACGGAACCGAAGGAACAAATAATGTTAGTGTATGAGAAGCCAGATTCTTCATTTTGGAGAATCACTAAAAGTCAAGATGGTGAAATAGAAAGGCCACTAATTTGTAAAGTTGTTACAAGTTAGTGGCATATTTCCTCCAAATATTTGCAACTAATTGTGAGAAAATTTCCTCACTACAAATCAGCTCACAGAGAAGTTCAGTGAAGGTCTGTTTTCTTTTATTGGTTCCTTGGATATGAGGTTTTCTGGCCAGACCAGAATTTATTGCCCATCCCTACTTGTCCTTAAACGCATGGTGGTGAACTGCTTTGTTGAAGCGCTGTAATCTATGTTATGTAGACGTACAGTGTGCAAAGGAGGATGCTCCAAATGTTTGACCCAGCGGCACTGAAGGAATGGCAACATAGTTCCCAGGGTGGTAAGTGTCTTGGAGGACAATTTGTGGGAGGTAGTGTTCCCATCATTTGTTCTTCCACATTGTAGAGGCCACGAGTGTAGAAAATGTTGTTGAAACAGTGTTGGCAAGTTGCTACTGTATGTCCTGATGATAATACACCCTGCTGCCTCTGTGCACCACTGGTGGAGGGAGTGAATGTTGAAGGTGGTGATGTGATGCCAGTCAAGTAGGTAGTTTTGTTCTGGAGATATGTGTTGAGATATTTTAGTATTGTTGGAGCAGCACTCATTTAAGCAACATGGGTGTATTCCATCACATGCGTTATCTGTGCCATGTAAATGTAAGACAAGCATTGGGATAACTGGTTAAATTTTCCAGTTCCATCAGGTGGACTTTGAGCTTTCTTTGTTCTCATGTTTATGGTCCTATTTCCAGTAATCCCACCCCAAAAGTAAGATCTGTGATTCCAAGACACTCACTGGGTCTAACTTACTTCAACCCAGTAAGTGAACATAAACTGAAAGATGAATGATTAGAATTGATTTTGTTGGAAATGGATAATAGTCATGTCAAGAACTGAAATTCCCAAATGTAGAGTAAAATAAGTTGCCATAATCCCAAAGGACCATAGGGCTGCTCTCTCATTAGAGAGTGGTGGTGCTGAATTTAACCTCAGGGTTACTATACCTCAGGCAAGAAGGCAGAACTTTCATGGTGAACTCAACCAATGCAGGAAAAATTATTATAATGCTTGTAAAATGTCATAGAGTCATAGAGCTCTACAGCATGGAAGCAGATACTTCAGTCCAACTCATCCATTCTGACCAGATATCCTGAATCAATCTAGTCCCATTTGCCAGCATTTGGCCTATATCCCTCTAAACCCTTCCTATTCATATACCCATCTAGATGCCTTTTAAATATTGTACCAGCCTCCACCACTTCCTCTGGCAGCTCATTCCATACATGCAAAATAGAATTAAACAGCAGGATCACAATAATTACAACACAGAAAGAGACTATTTGCCCCGCTGTTCCAATTTGGGTGTTTACAACCAGAACGGTCTACTCCCATTCAATTTCTTTCTCCTAACCATTTTATGATTTCCTTTCTCAAGTAGTTAGCCAAATATCTTTTAAGGTGATGTTGTGGCCTCTGCCTCAATAACCATGTTTGAATTACCCTCCATCTCCCTCTATTATCTGACAGTCCTCAATTTGTTCCCATTGTTCCTAATTTACACAAGCCAGTGAACTAAATCATTTACCCTCTCAAAATTTGCAGGGCATTTCTTTGATTAGCAGTAAAACCAAAATTGTAAAACCTTTTTTTAACAGCCTCTCAATCTCATTCTAGTGAAAATTTACTGCAGCTTTAATGCCTTTTCTGTTATGCAGTGTCCAAAATTCTGCCGTGTCCTCCTCTATTCGTCCTATATAAATTCAAATATACAAATTTGTTGGTTTATATTTTCTTAAAGTAATTCATGGTCTGTAGGCATTGCTGACTGGGGTAGCATTTAGTGCCCACCTCTAATTGCTTAGTCTTCTGGCCATCCCAACCCCCACAATGGGAAAGAAAAACGGGCAGATTGTAAAACAAGCCATCGATTTTATTTATATTCTTATGCAGGATGCGAATGTTCTTGCACATCCCTAATATTGCATGTTTTATGCAATTGCCAAAAAAAACCATAATGGAACTCTGCTGCCACTTTTCTTCCTGTCACCTTGCATTCCCTGCACACCAGAGAGTAACTTCCTACCTGCTGTTTTATTGGTTCTCTTTTCCTGGAGTGCATGGAAAATATATTCCAGAAAATTTTTTTTAATGCTTATTTATAGAATCTTTAAGTCCTTGAGCACAGACAAAGGCCAGTAGAACATGTGCTAACTCTTTGAAAGAGTCATTTGTGATTCTTGTCCCTTAGTTCCAGTTTCCAACCAGAACGGTCTACTCCCATTCAATTTCTTTCTCCTAACCATTTTATGATTTCCTTTCTCAAGCAGTTAGCCAAATATCTTTTAAGGTGATGTTGTGGCCTCTGCCTCAATAACCATGTTTGAATTACCCTCCATCTCCCTCTATTATCTGACAGTCCTCAATTTGTTCCCATTGTTCTCTCCTTCAGTTTTGCACTTCATACATCTGTGAGATCCCTTTGTAGGTGAGGGGAAGTCTATACTGAACACATGGTTGGCCTTGATTCTAACCATGCTACTTCTAATAACGAGGAAAGGAAAGAACTTGCATTTATATCACACCTTTCATCTTCTGGGTTGTCCCAACTGGTTCACAGCCATTTTGTTATATTTACAATGTATTCCCTGTTGGAGTGGAGGGGCATACAGCAGGCAATTTGCATTCAGCAAAGCTTCAGAAAAAAATTACGCGATGTGACCAATTAAAATGTGTCGTTTAGGAGGATATTTTGAGCGAAGAACTAAAAGACCTCCTGCTTGCAGAATGGTCCCATGTGATCTTGTGGGTCCAACTTAGAGGGCATTCAGTTTAACAGTTCAGCTGAAGGATGGCACATCTGACAGTGCAGCACTCGCTGAGCATTGCACGGATGGAGAAGGGCTTGTGAAACTTCTGTACTAACCTATGTTTAATAAATTACAGCTAAGTTTCAATTAGAAGGCTGCTTTATCTAATCCGAAGAATTCTACATGTTTGTGAAGGTTTTTTTTATTATTTAGTGTTTAGATGGAATGATCAGTACTCTTACTCTATAAGAAGTTAATTTTGTTGTAATCAAAGATGTTCAGGGTTAAAGTACAATTTCCTCCAGTACAATGTTGCTAGCACTGGATATAGTTTCATGTAGTAATGTTGGTGCCTAGAACTGGATATTTAGTCAGAAAAGTTATTTAGTGTAATGGTGTTAGCAATACAAAGGTAGGTTCAGTTTGCAATGTGTTAAATCAGAGATCCAGCACACTTTTATGACTTGGCAGTAAAAAGCCTGTAGTCACTGAACAATGGGCATTTGGGAAATATTACTGTATTCTCCAGGGGAGATATGAAATAACCACTAAATATGTTAGCTTGGAGTTTCTGCTGGATTATATTGTTTTGTTCAGTGGAATTTGCCTAAAATTGGACAAACCTGAACAAAAGTCAGTGGAAATCAATTGCAAATTACACTCAGCACAAATTAAGTTTCCGTTATTTTTTGCACTTGTTTCAAAAACATTAGTTGAGAATCTGGTCCTACCCACTATTATAAAGTAGGGCTTCTGGGATGCAATTTGTTTTAACTCATTCACAGTATGTAGGCAGCTCTGTCTGGACTAGCATTTATTGCCCATCCTTAACTGCCCAGAGGGCAGTGAAGAGCCAGCCATTTTGCTGTGGGCTTCGAGTCACATGTTGGCTAGACCAGGTCAGCACAGCAGATTGCCTTCCCTCAGAGGCAATGGTGAACTAGATGTATTTTCATAACATTTGACATGGTCACCATTGAACTCTTCATTCAGATTTTATTGAATTCACATTTTAATATTGCCGTGGTGTGATTGGAGCTCATGTCCCTAGATCTTAGCCTGGGGTTCTGTGTTGCTAGCTCAAAGACATTCCCACTATCCCACCACCTCTTCCCTAGTTGTTAATACAGCCAAAATGGAACCTCATGGCTGCTTGTATAGCTGTACAATGGGGTGTGGTGATGAGATAGAAAGAGTCCTGAGTCCAAATGGTAACTTTGATCAGTCTTTCCAAAGGGAGTAGTCAACATTCAGCCTTGCTGTTTCTCAATTCATCAGTGAGTCACAATATTCGTGGAAAGTAACACAATGCGTACCGGCATCCCTTTCTGCCACTCTGCGTAATTTTCTTTACATTTAACACCATTGGAAAAATTGTACAACAATGTGTCGCTATGCTATCTATCACCTCCTTTGTATTGTAGTTTTAAGGAGTGTTAGGAAGTGGATAAGGTTTAGTCAAAGCCTATGGATATGATTTTCCAAAACACCATCTAAGCACAGAGGGCAGTGAGCATGTTAGATAGCGGCTAACATGCCACAGCCACCACCAAGAATCACCAATCACCCAGCAACTAGCTCATTCAGAGCTAACAGACAAGTAAGAGTGAGTATGTTGCCCTAGCACAGACTTCTGTATTGGCAAATTGGGTCATCAAAAGCTGATGACCTTTAGCTCTTAAAGTCTGGTAGTTGAAGCCAACTCATCAGTGGCATTGAAGTAAGATTTTTCTTTCTTCCTCTCATTGAGTGTTGGCCAATAGGGTTTCAGCAGGAGGATTGGATGCAATGGGTAAGGAGTTGGATTTCAGAGGTCATTCTCTTGCTTGCTGTGCTGACTCCAACAGCCTGCAGACTGGGGAAATTGAAGGTCCCCCCACAACTCGGAAGGCAATCAGCTGTGATTTTCCAGTTAGGCTCATCCACTCGCAAACACATGTTTGTGGAGTTGGAGAATTGAGGCCCTTCAGTGACCATTACTTAACTCTTCAAGGGTCTTATTTACTGGAGTGTGTTGGAAGTCACCCAGGGGTCTTCCTGCCCTGTACTTGTTTGCAGAGGTGTTGAGAAGCGATTGTGTATCTGTCCATTGCTAACTCACCCAATTATTACCCCTTCTTGCAACCTTCAAAAAATTTCGTATTGTGTAAAATAAATTTGGTTACTGGTCTTGTCTTCCACAAGTATTTTTCAGTCACCACCCCCATCTGGTAAAATCAGACGGCAAGTATAATAGTCTGTGTGGTATAGTATTTACCTCACAATATGAGGTCTATCACTGTTACAATTTCTTTAATAATGGAAAAATACTGCTGGAAGTCTGAAACAAACACAAAGAATTGCTGGAAAAACACTTGCAGAGAGAGAAACAGAGTGAACATCCCAAACTTGGTAATACTTCAACGGAATATGATTCCTTCGTCAGGCTATTATCTAACTAGCCATTGATTAGTTAGGCCTAAAATAAGTGTGACATTGAATTCAAAGGAAAGTGTGCTAAAAGCTGCAAATTGGTAACATTGATTAGAATGAATACTGTACACAAGAAATAAGAATCAATTAATTTCCAGAGTGCTTTATTTTACCAATTTCTCAAATCAAGCAATCCTTACAATGTGGAAGCGAGCCTTTCGACTCATCGAGTTTAAAGAGCATCCTACCCAGACCCACCCCTCCCACCCCATCCCTGTAACCCTGCATTTCCCGTGTCCAGTCCGCCTAGCCTGCACATCTTCAGACTGTGGGAGGAAACTGGAGCACCTGGAGGAAACCCATGCATATGCAGGGAGAATGTGCAAACTCCACACAGACATAGCCAGCGATTTTTCAACTGTGCAATATTAGACTGTAGCAATATTAGAGAATGGAACCCAGTGTAGAAGTAAGATCAAGTTATATTGTGCCATTATACAAACAGAAAATACACCAGAGATTCAACTGGGTCACTCCTATTAAGTCCGTTCTACTGCAGCCTCCCTAAGGTTACCTTTACAGGGAAACAATTAAATCCAGGTTGGCATGTTGGTGAATGCATGAAACAATTTTAATCCAAAACACTGATTTACTGAATATCTGGTTCTGGTTTTGCTCAGTCACTTCTTATTAATTTCAGCTAGAAGGCCTGTTGTATTAAAACTCAACTGTGGGTTTAATGTTGGGATTGTAAAATCTTGGGGTGGTGCAGCATGAAATTTGGCCCATTGAGGCTGCACCAGCTTTTGCAAAGAGAAATCCAGTTCATCCCACTCCCCAACCCATTACCTGTACCCCTGCAACTTTTCCTCCTTCAAGTAACTATCCACTTCCTTTCTGGGGTCTCCAGTTAAAGCTGTACCCCCCCAGACCAATTAAGGAAAACATCCCGGAAGTAAAGTCAGCCCATGGCTGGAACAGACCCAACATGACTGGAACAAGCTCTGAAGCCATAATGTCTAGTGGAGGGAAAGGGAGTAAGTAAGTTGAGAGTGGGATTTCCACCCTGGAGCAGAGATAGAATTCACAGGCTCCAGTGTTGTACTGGTTTCATGCCCACTGTCCAAGCATAGCAAGCCCTTTAGAACGCCAGGCCCCAGTTATTGGTGGTCCTGAGCCCTAATTCCACCCTTGGTGGGAAGGAATTTCCTATCTCAGCAGCTGCTGGCCAATCTGATGAGCCAGCAGACCCCCCAGCTCAACAAAGACTGCA
This sequence comes from Stegostoma tigrinum, assembly GCF_030684315.1. Lineage (NCBI taxonomy): Eukaryota > Metazoa > Chordata > Chondrichthyes > Orectolobiformes > Stegostomatidae > Stegostoma > Stegostoma tigrinum. Next base: position 16,312,042 of record NC_081354.1, read on the forward strand.
GGAAGGAGCACTAAGTGGATCATGGCTTCCCTAGTTAGGTTAATCCCAGGCTTATAGGCAGGTTGATCGGAGCTAGAGAGAGGGGTGAGAGGGTGGGGTCAGGATTTGAAGGCAGGTGCCGTGGGAGGGGTGGCAGAATGGTTGCCCCCAATGCATGCAAGACCCGAAATGAGGAGACACCATCCCTTCTACAAATGGCCCATAAAAATTGGCCACATCCATCATTTTATGTTGTGGGCAGCATGTTATCCATTTGAATTGGCTTGCTAACAAGCTAATTGACTATAAGTTATTTAATTGCAGATAGCAGGGAAGTATAAACTCCAGCCAATTGATTAGAAATGTTTTTTTTGGTATGCAAATTTAAACTCTTCCTTCTGGTCATCAACTTCATAGCCATGGGATTTGAAACATCCTCTTTGTCTCCTTTGCTCCTCAGTATTACACCACTGTAAGGTCTCATACTCTGCCTCAAGATAGTGTTTAATACTTTTAAGTCCTCTTTAAAAGTCTAATGTTTTGAAAAAACATTACTTCTTTTCTGAACCACAGAATCAAAGTCTTCAGCTGAGATTAGACCAATTGGGACTAAGCTCTGTTGCCTGATCATCAACACAAAACAGTCGCATATCCAATGACAAAGATCAGTGGAATATCCTAAGTTTATCCTTGGGCCCTATTGAAGTAAATTCAGCCTACTACAGGCAATAGTTCACTGTACTATCACACCTTGTCATTAGGCCTTTGAAACCCTAATTGACTAGGATACTAAACCAGTCAACTAACTCAGGGGATGGGGGTAGAGCAAATAGGAAGGGAAGGGAGCAGGAGACAGAAGTGGAATGTAATATAAACAGAGACTGGGAAATTCTTCAAGGTGAGTTGAGAGAACATTTTTTACTGGATTCTTCAGTGGACTCTAAAAACCTCTTTAGGAATGTTGGCTTTGAGCTGCAGCAGAATTTGAGTACTTGTCATAGTTTGTATTATGCATCTGAACTCATATTAACAAAAAACGAATGAACACTTCAAAATTGGAGATGGTAAGAATTGCTGGAGTATCTGAGATAAAAAAGGTGTAGAGCTAGATGAACACAGCAGGCCAAGCAGCACAGGGGAGAAGGAAAGCCTACCTTTCAGGTGTGGACCCTTCTTCAGAAATACCGGAGTTGGGTTTACACTCACTTCAAGCAGGCCCGGTGGTTGTTTGAAATAAAATCTGCAAATCAGGCACAGGTTCTCACTCAGGTAATTTTGTCATGATTGCGATTGCTCTACCTCTCTGAGAAAGACCAACAAAATGCTACATTCAGACTGTGCTGAGATAACAAGAGCTGCAGATGCTGGAGCCAGCGATAACAGTGTGGAGTTGGAGGAACACAGCAGGTCAGGCAGCATCACAGGGGCAGGAAAGAATGACCCCAACCCGAAATGTCAGCTTTCCTGCTCCTCTGATGCTGCCTGTCCAGCTCTGTTCCTCCAGCTCCACACTGTGTTATTTACACTGTGCTAATTTCTTTGCCAACATAAATCCATCTGTGCAGATTTCCCCCGATATCCCTATATATTCCCCACTTTAAGGCTGTGATAGGGCGAGATACATACCCTCACTGAGCCTATCACCTCTTAATAGGCAACTGGGTAAGGTATCTTGGCAATGGTGATAGTGATTGTCACCATCCACAAGTGGCTGAAATCAGATCAAAATGAAGAAATTTATTTTATGTTAAGAACTAGAAAGCTGCTAACCTTAATTGAGTTTGATTTGGGGTTGTGGAGAGATTCAGAGGACACCTAAAATGGTATGTAAAATTTTTAAAAATGGCAATGAAGTACATTTCTCCTCCCCGCCGCCACCTCCCACAAGGAATTCACTTTCTGGTACACACATTGCTCGATAGAACGTTAGTTTATTCACAGTGTGTTATAGTGCATTTAATTGCTAGGATAATTTCAAATGCGTCATGTCAGTGACGATAATCTTGTAATTAGCAGAGAACTAAACAGTGAATTATTACCCACAATTTTCCCACTGCCTATCAAAGGTTGTGCATATTTATCAGTTTGCTTCTTCTAGCTTTTCAGAATCAATATATAGAACTTATTTCCAGATATTAAATTAGATTATTATAGCTGGAGCTTACTTTGATGTAAAAGAAAATGAATATGCTTTTAAATCTTTCTGGATGATTCCATTATTCACAAATGCTTTCATTATTTATTAAAATGTGGTTTTCTACTTGTGTCTGCAATTTTTCCAAAAATGGGAATGTTTGACGTATCGCAGATGTGTGAATTCACAGCTTGATGTTTTATTGAAACATTTTGTGCTGAAAAAGTTATTCTTCCAGAGCTCTGGTTTTAATATCTGGCTCCTCTTTTCTTGCTTGGCTACTGTGTGAATGAGCTGTCCGAGGCTATTGTTGAGCTGTTGCTTGCTCCTTTGTTCTTGGGCTTGACTTGGACTTTGACATCAATGAAATATCAGGCGTTCCAAATGCCCTGGAATTCATCAAGCACACAGATGTGGCTTCCACATTGCAATGAAGTTATAGCTTCATCGTGAAAGTTTTGGAATGAATAAGCAGGTAGATTGTTATTATAAGCAATTCATCACCCTCAAATTTGCGTTAAGGTAATGTGCTTTTGTCAGAGAGTCATAGAGATGTACAGCATGGAAACAGATCCTTCGGTCCACCTTGTCCATGCCGTCCAGATATCTGAAATTAATCTACTTCCATTTGCCCCATAACCCTCTAACCCTTCCTATTCATAAATCCATCCAAATGCCTTTTAAATATAATTGCACCAGCCTCCGCCACTTCCTCGCTGAGTTCATTCCATGCACGCAGCTCCTACTGCATGAAAAAAGTTGCCCCTTGAGGTCCTTTTTAAACCTTTTACCCTAAACCTATGCCCTCTAGTTTTGGACTTCGCAACCCTGGGGAAACGACACTGCCTGTTCACCACATCCAATTCCCTTTCCATTGATGAATATTCCTGAAGAAGTAAAACATTTGGAAACAGTGTTATCTCTAGACCAGAAATTCTGCTCTGGGTTGGACAGATTTGTAGGATGACTGTTATGATTGAACCAGGTGGGTTTGGGGAAAACGAGTGTAACTTGGCTTACCATGAATTTCACACCATAGGGAAGCTGAAGGATACAGGCATGACCCTTCTAATTACCCCCTTACCACTTCTTGGAGTAAATCTGCAGGAAGTTCCAAACATCCCTAATCTTTCCCTGGACCTTACCTTAAAGGCCAGGTGGAACCCAAGCCCGATGAGCACAGAAAGTTATATCATGAGTCGAGTAAAGTCTTCAGGATTGCAATTCAAAAACATAAATGGCCCAGGAGGGGAATTCCTGGCCTTACAAGGTATTCCATTGACCTGTTTTTATGATCCTCTTTCAAATAATTTACTGCTTGTGTCTCACGTTGTGGTAATTTTACATCAGTTTTCATTCCAGCAGTTTGAGTTTCTGTTTTTTTTAATTCTCTCACTCCCCATCTCTGTCTCCCCTCTCTCTCCCTCCACCCTCTGTCTCTCCCCTCTCTCTCACTCTGCCCCCCTCTCTCTCTCTTCCACTCTCTCTCTCTTCCCCGATCTCTCTTCCGCTCAATCTCTTCCCCCAATCCCTCTCTCTCCCTGTCCCCCTTCCCCTCCTCTCCCTCCCACTGTCTCTCTCCTCCCACTCTCTCTCTCTTCCCCCATCTCTCTCTCTCCCCCCATCTCTCTCTCTCTCTCTCCCCGCCATCTCTCTCTCTCTCCCCCCATCTCTCTCTCTCTTCCTCCCCATCTCTCTCTCTCTCTCTCTTCCTCCCCATCTCTCTCTCTCTCTCTTCCTCCCCATCTCTCTCTCTCTTCCCCCCCAGCTCTCTCTCTCCCCCCATCTCTCCCTGCCATCTCTCTCTACCCCCATCTCTCTCTCTCTCTCTCCCCCCCATCTCTGTCTCTCTTCCCGCCCATCTCACTCTCTCTCTCTCTTCCCCCCATCTCTCTCTCTCTCCCCCCATCTCTCCCCGCCATCTCTCTCTCACCCCCTCACTCTCTCTCTCTCTTCCCCCCATCTCTCTCTCTCCCCCCATCTCTCCCCGCCATCTCTCTCTCTCACCCCCTCTCTCTCTCACTCTCTTCCCCCCATCTCTCTCTCTCTCTCTTTCTCTCTCTCTCCCCCCGTCTCACTCTCTCTTCCCCCCCGTCTCACTCTCTCTCTTCCCCCCCCGTCTCTCTCGCTCTCTCCCCCCCGTCTCTCTTGCTCTCTTCCCCCCCGTCTCTCTCGCTCTCTTCCCCCCCGTCTCTCTCGCTGTCTACCCCCTCGTCTCTCTCGCTCTCTTCCCCCCGTCTCACTCGCTCTCTTCCCCCCCATCTCTCTCACTCTTCCCCCCGTCTCTCTCACTCTCTTTCCCCCCGTCTCTCTCGCTCTCTTCCCCCCCACCGTCTCTCTCGCTCTCTTTCCCCCCACCGTCTCTCTCGCTCTCTTCCCCCCAGTCTCCCTCGCTCTCTTACCCCCATCTCTCTCGCTCTTCCCCCCCATCTCTCTCTCTCCCCCATCTCTCTCTTTCTCCCCATCTCTCTCTCTCCCCCATCTCTCTCTCTCTTCCCCCCCATCTCTCTCTCTCCCCCCATCTCTCCCCGCCATCTCTCTCTCTCACACCCTCTCTCTCTCACTTTCTTCCCCCCATCTCTCTCTCGCTCTCTTTCTCTCTCTCTCTCACCCCCCCGTCTCACTCTCTCTCTTCCCCCCCGTCTCCCTCACTCTCTTTCCCCCCGTCTCTCTCGCTCTCTTCCCCCCCACCATCTCTCTCGCTCTCTTTCCTCTCACCGTCTCTCTTGCTCTCTTTCCCCCTCCGTCTCTCTCGCTCTCTTCCCCCCCCCCGTCTCACTCGCTCTCTTCCCCCCCATCTCTCTCTCTCTCCCCCCATCTCTCTCCCCCATCTCTCTCTCTCTCTCTCCCCCCCCATCTCTTTCTCTCTCCCCCACCATCTCTCTCTCTCCCCCCATCTCTCTCTCTCCCCCCATCTCTCTCTCTCTGTCTCTCTCTCTCTCCCCCCATCTCTCTCTCTCCCCCCATCTCTCTCTCTCTCTCTTCCCCCATCTCTCTCTCTCTCTCTTCCCCCATCTCTCTCTCTCTCCCCCCCCATCTCTCTCTCTCTCCCCCCATCTCTCTCTCTCTCCCCCCCATCTCTCTCTCTCTCTCCCCCATCTCTCTCCCCCATCTCTCTCCCTCTCTCTTTCCCCCCATCTCTCTCTCTCTTTCTCCCCCCATCTCTCTCTCTCTCCCCGCCCATCTCTCTCTCTTTCTCTCTCCCCCGTTTCTCTCTCTCTCCCCCCATCTCTCTCTCTCTCTCTCTCTCTCTTCCCCTCCATCTCTCTCTCTTCCTCTCCATCTCTCTCTCTCCCCCATCTCTCTCTCTCTGCCCCCGTCTCTCTCTCTCTCCCCCGATTCTCTCTCTCTCTCTCTCTCCCCTCATCTCTCTCTCTCTCTCTCTCTCTCTCTCTCTCTCTCTCTCTCCACACCCCCGTCTCTCTCGGTCTCTTTCCCCCCGGCCTCTCTCACTCTCTTCACCCTCCCCGTCTCTCTCGCAGTCTTCACACCCACCCCCCCCGGTCTCTCTCGCTCTCTTCCCCCCCCCCCCGTCTCTCTCTCTCTCTCTCTTCCCCCCCCGTCTCTCTCTCTCTTTCTTCCCCCCCATCTCTCTCTCCCCCACATCTCTCTCTTTCCCCCCCTCTCTCTCTCCCCATCTCTCTATCTCACTCTCTCTTCTCCCCATCTCTCTCTCCCCCCATTTCTCCCCACCAGCTCTCTCTCTCCCCCCACATCTATCTCTCTCTCTCTCTCTTCCCCCCCATCTCTCTCTCTCCCCCCATCTCTCCCCGCCATCTCTCTCTCCCCCCATTTCTCCCCAGAATCTCTCTGCCTCCCCCATCTCTCTCTCTACCCCATCTCTCTCTCTTTCTCTCTCTCTCCCCCCGTCTCTATCTCTCTCTCCCCGCCAATCTCTCTCTCTCCCCTCGTCTCTCTCTTTACCCCCCAGTCTCTCTCTCTCCCCCCCAATCTCTCTCTCTCCCGCCACCTCTCTCTTTCCCCCATCTCTCTCTCTTTCTCTCTTTCTCTCTACCCCCGTCTCCCTCTCTCTCTCCCCCCATTTCTCTCTCTCCCCCCATCTCTCTCTCTCTCTCTTCCCCTCCATCTCTCTCTCTCCCCCCATCTCTTTCTCTCTCTTCCCCTCCATCTCTCTCTCTCACTCTTCCGCCCCATCTCTCTCACTCCCCCCACCTCTCCCTGCCATCTCTCTCCCCCTTCTCTCTCTCTCTCTCTCTCTCTCCCCCGGAGTCTCTCTCTCTCTCTCTCTTCCCCCCCATCTCTCTCTCTCTTCCCCCCCATCTCTCTCTCTCTTGCCCCCCATCTCTCTCTCTCTTCCCCCCATCTCTCTCTCTCTCTCTTCCCCCCCATCTCTCTTTCTCTTCCCCTCCATCTCTCTCTCTCTCTTCCCTCCCATCTCTCTCTCTCTCTTCCCCACCATCTCTCTCTCTCTCTTCCTCACCCCATCTCTCGCTCTCTCTTCCCCGCCCCATCTCTCTCTCTCTCTCTTCCCCCCCATCTCTCTCTCTCTCTTCCCCCATCTCTCTCTTCCCCCCCATCTCTCTCTCTCTCTCTTCCACCCCATCTCTCTCTCTCTCTCTCTTCTCCCATCTCTCTCTCTCTTACCCCCATCTCTCTCTCTCTTACCCCCCATCTCTCTCTGTTCCCCCCCATCTCTCTCTCTCTCTTCCCCCATCTCTCTCTCTCTCTTCCCCCTTTCTGTCTCTCTCTGTCTCTCTCTCTCTCTATCTTTCATTCTCTCCCTCTCTGTCTCTTTCCCACTCCCTTCATGACCTTTCTTTTCTTAATTGTCAAGCCAGCTGTTGTCAGATTAGTGGCAGAGTGGCTGTTCAGATTCTCAGAGCTTTCTGACAGCACCTTGTGAAGTTTAACAACTTTTCTGAAGTTGATGAGTTACTGTTCACAGCCTTCTCTGTGAATGAAGGCAGTTGTGCCTGTAAAGAAAATTTAACTGTTACCTAACTCCCCTGTATGGAGCTGGTGAGGGATTCTTTCTGCCAATTAGTGCTGTATTTTATTGCACAGCTAGCTGGTGATGAGTACTAGCTGTTCAGTTGATAAGTCACAATGCAAGAAGTACGTATCCAAAACATTTTGATTATTCTTTACTTTTAATTTGCTTCTGGCCTCTCCTGGCACCAGCAGAAATTCTGTTCTCATTGTGGCAGCTGAAAATGTGCAGAAAGCTTCCTGCTGGCTGTGATATTGCACTCTGGGTGGTTAGGGTATAGTGTGGACATTAATCCCCCTTTCAAATTATTTTAAACCAACCTGTTCAAATAGAACACATGTCTGGAGCAGGTGGGACTTGAACCTGTATCTCTGGACAGAAGGGAAGAACATTACCATTCGCACCACAATAGCCCTATATCCTGCTTTCTCTGCTAAGCCAAAGGGCCTGTCTAATTATCAGCAGCGTAGGATAGACCACTGATGAGCCTTAACAAGAAGAGGAACTTGTCTTACAAAGCAAAATGTAGTTTGTTGTATGATAGCAATAAGAGCAAGTTACTTTGCTTAAGTTATTTAAGACCATCAGGAGCTAGAGGTAACATGTTTGTCTCTACCTGCACCTTAAGCCACATTGCCTGATCCTCCTACCGGAGACTGGGTGGCATCATCAAATTGTGTGAAGCTTACTTCAAACGTAACAGGAGCTTCTTCGGAAACATTACAACATGCCATGTACCACAAAATATTGGGGATTCAGAACGCTGTTGAGTGCCTTAAAGATTGCTTGTTGGTAAATCTAAGTTTATTTACGACATTTATGCCCAGAGTTTCATGATCAACAGGGAAGTTGTCTATTGACAGAACATAGTGCAGCTGAGTAAGCCCCAATCTCTGCAGTGGGAAATTACTGACACTGAGAAGCTTCAAGGGCCAGATTTTCTTCATTGCGAGATTTTATTCCTCTATAAATGATACGTATGAGTGAATTAAGTCGGGAAACATTTTCTTCGTCTCCACATTACTCCTGAGGCCTGAGTTTGAAGATAGTAGGTTGAGGAGGTGGCACCATGGGAGATACAAGGAGGCATGAGATGTGAGCGGATGGCGTGGAAGTTGCCATGGAGATGGCATAGGGACTATAAGAGGCCATGGGGAATGTTGAAGGGTGAGGGCCACACAGCCTAAGAGCTCCTAGAACAACTGGGACTAGGTCCTAGAGAACCAAGTTCTGGGGAAGGATCACCGGATCCGAAAGGTTAACTCTGATGTTTTCCTTCACAGATGCTGCCAGACCTGCTGAGCTTTTCCGGCAACTTCTGTTTTTGTTCCTAGAGAACCAAGCCATGCCTGCTAACCAGCCCTACCCCATGGCCATCTGTTTCTGAAGTTGGCAGGCCCAACTCTATCCTTCATCACCTCACCAGAGTGCAAACTGGATCTACTAGGTCGAGCTCGGAACTTCCCCAACTCCAGCTACTTATTTAGTCAGCAACAGTCCCAATTTTTGTTTTGGCATTTAAAAATGTTAAACCAATTTGCATATCATTTGTCCTGGCTCTTTATCCTTCAAGTATCTAGGCTTGACCTTGGAATTCTCTTCCTAAGCCTCTCACTGTCTACTTCTCCATCTTTCCTTACAATACTCCTTAAAAGCTAGTTCATATCCCCTCATGCAGCTTGGGTTTTATTGTACCGCAATCACTCCTTGCAAAGCCATCATGGAACATTCTGACATAGTAAGAACTAATGCTGGAGTCAGAGATAACACAGTGTGGAGCCAGAGGAACACAGCAAGCCGGACAGCATCAGAGGAGCAGAAAAGTTGACATTTCTGGCCAGCAGTCTTCTTCTACCTTTGTACTTAAAGGTGCGTACAAAGTATCCTACCTAATATTTCCACAGTGCCCAGACCTTGGTGTGGTTTTTCCAGCTGTGGAATATCTTTACAATTCCCTACAGGGCTTCATGATGATCATCTTTGTCTTGACCTGGTCTATAACCTGCTGGATTGCTTGGCCCAAAACTGTCATCATTGCTCCCTGCTATGTTTTCTATATCATGTTGAGTCAAATGGGTTCCCCTAAATTCTTCAATGATATTCTTCCTACTCAAAAGCACCCTCAGCAAAAACACTTACATCATCATTCTTACCAATTCAGTACCAATAATGAACATTGTTTTCATCCAAAATTAAGATGATTTTGAAAAACATCATGATTTGGGAAGATGGCAGGGAGGAAAAAAGACATTTTTGATGCGCATTTTATCAATTCTACAATTTAAGAATCATATTTCACAGGCAGAATATGGGATTCAATGAAGCAAAAGTTCATCCAGAACATGAACACTGTTATCCAATCTGGGCAGCATCTCTCATCTCTCCTGATATCTAATAAGTAATCTCCCTTTTTAAAATCTCTTTCTTACTGTCCCAGGCTTTCTTATCTCTCGGCTTTTTTAATGCGTCAGCTGTGGCTCAGTGAAGAGCACCCCAACGTAGCCATAAGTGGTTTGGAATGAGGTTAATCATTGAGAAAAGGTCGCAGCATAGTTTGGTCTGGCCTTTATCTAAACTTCAGCTTGTCCTTGTTACCTTGTGTTGAACTGGTTTGTTGTCCTTAACTGCTCTACTCCACCAGTAACCAAAATGCAGCCGTGGTAAAGTGATGCTTTATTCACACTGTACATTTCCATCTAGTAAGAAGGTGTTTCCTCTCTCAGTATTCATCTCAGACTCTCTTCAGTTTCACTGATGTCCTGTCATCAGTCACATCACTGCCTGGTTTACATTAACCCCTTACTGAACAACAAGATTCCACATTCAAGTTACCCACTCCATGCTTGAGGACAGAATCTCAAGATGAACCCTCCAGTGTAGCCTTGCATTGCCGGATTTGCTGTCTTTCAAGTGAGTTGTTAGTCAAAGCCCCATCTACGTGCCTGAGTGGGTGTAAAAGATACCATGGCATTATTTTGAAGAAGAGCAGGGGACTTGTCCCTGATGAGCAGTTCTGTATGCATTCTTCCATCGCTACCATTATCGCATTGCTGTTTGAAGCTTGCTGTCTGCAAACTGGCTCCTGCATTTCAAACATTATCACAGTGACAACACTTCAGAAGTACTTTAATGCTGCATCAAACTGAGGTGTCCAGGAGATGTGAAAGGCACAGTATAATTGTGTGCCTTTGTTTTTGTTTGTATTAATCAGCACTCCTTTGAACTATCATACCTTGTTCATTTTGGGTTCAAAAACATCACTTTCACGCTCCTCAAACTGTTGAAGTCAAAGCTGAACGCATTGTGTTACCCCATCTTCACATTTGCCCTCATTCTTCCTTCTTTTAAAATCCTTGAGCTTTCAAAGCCCAGGTTTGCTGCCAGCTAATCGTTACTTTTTGATTTACTAATCTCTTTTATTCTATTCTATCATCACTGTATCGTATAATATTTTCCTCCATCATTGTTACTCAATACAACAAGAAGTTAACAGTGCCAAAGAATTGAAATCTCTCGTCTAATTCTTGAAGATGATATTTTAGTTCCACAACAATAAAGATTCAGGAATGTCACATTTCACTTGGCACCATCTGAACCTGCTGATTTACTGCAATTTGCCATGGCTCTTACTTTATAACTGCCATGCTTTAAATTCTGTGAAAGTGAAGTTTTTTTTCACACTGCATAGATCTTTCCCTGGATGCCAGCCAGATCAAGAGTATTCATTGGGTGATAAATCATAATTTCCATCAATGCTGTTCTTTGTAATGGTTGAATCTTTGTAATGTCATTGAATTTTGTGCATTTTCTTCCTTTTAGGTTTGATACACATTACTGCCAAATAAACCTCGAATTTGAACCAGATAACTTCCATGTCACATGATCAAGTTTAATTTGACTTTAATAATAAATTCAAAACAGCTTGATCTTTCTATTTGTAAAGGGTTTAATTTTGCGAGAATGTGGATGTGCAAGAATAACAATATTGTATGATTGAAAGCGGGAACAGCACATTGCATACAGGGGAGAATTGGGCTATGAGGGGATACAGATGAATCAATAAGTGATCAAAACTGCGGCAGCTGCACTTCTCTGTGGGAAAGGTGAGGCCAGAAAATTCCAAATATTTTTGTAATGGCTGGAGATTAAGAGCTGTGGAAAAACGAATTTAGGTGTCGGTGTACAAAAGTCACAAAAAGCTGGTGCACTCGGAAGAACAAGTGGGCCGGCCTTTATCTCTTGATTTTTGGAATGCAAAGGCTTGCAAGTTTCACTTCAGTTGTGCAGAGGCTTACCCCAACCCCATGTGGAACTCTGTTTGTTTCTCATCAAATCCCTGGAGTGTAGACGCGGGCCATTTGAACCATCGAATCCACACCAACCCTTTGAAAAGTATCCCACCCTTACCCTATCCTTGCATTTCCCACCCCAGGCACTATGGGCAATTTAGCAGAGTCAATCCACCTAACTTGCACATCTTTGAACACAGCACCTCAGGAAAGTAATTATACATTTGGCTGAGGGGTCTTTTGTAGTGCAGCGGTAAAGCCCCTATGTCTGAGCCAGGAGGCCGAGGTTCAAGTCACCACCTGACCTAGACATGTGTCTGTTGGCTGCACAACTGTCTTCAAAGTGCCTACCAGTTTTGTGTGGTATTTTGTATAAGGTCATTGTTCTGAAGGTTTACTATTAAAGCTCTCCCTAGTCGGTGGGTAGAGAATCAAGCAATCTAACATGAAGTCCTGCTACAGACAGCCCTGTCTCCTATGGCTCCTGATAGTCTTAAGTAATGACATCTAACTCATTTAATTTGTCCAATTGCTATCATGCAGTCAATTATACGTCGTTTATTGAGACCAGTGCCTCTTGTTAAGATTTTTTAGTTTGTCTATCCTCTATCACTGATAATTGGACCAGATCCTTGGGTTTAGGAGGGCATTTGTTGTGCAATGGTAGTGTTCCTACCTCTGGGCCCAGGAGTTCTGGGTTCAAGTCCAACTTACACTACAAAGAGCAAAGAACAAAGAAAATTACAGCACAGGAACAGGCCCTTCGGCCCTCCAAGCCTGCACCGATCAAGATCCTCTGTCTAACCTGTCATCTATTTTCTAAAGGTCTGTGTCCATTTGCTCCCTGCCCACCCATGTACCTGTCCAAATATATCTTAAAAGACGCTAAGGTGCCTGTGTCTACCACCTCCGCTGGCAACACATTCCAGGCACCCACCACCCTCTGTGTAAAGAACTTACCACGCATGTCTCCCTTAAACTTTCCTCCTCCTCTCACTTTGAACTCATGACCCCCTAGTAATTGAGTCCCCTACTCTGGGAAAAAGCTTTTTGCTATCCACCCTGTCTATACCCCTCATGATTTTGTAGACCTCAATCAGGTCCCCCCTCAATCTCCGTCTTTCTAATGAAAATAATCCTAATCTACTCAACCTCTCTTCATAGCTAGCACCCTCCATACCAGGCAACATCCTGGTGAATCTCCTCTGCACCCTCTCCAAAGCATCCACATCCTTTTGGTAATGTGGTGACCAGAACTGCACACAGTACTCCAAATGTGGCCAAACCAAAGTCCTGTACAACTGCAACATGACCTGCCAACTCTTGTACTCAATACCCCACCCAATGAAGGAAAGCATGCCATATGCCTTCTTGACCACCCTATTGACCTGCGTTGTCACCTCCAGGGAGCAATGGACTTGAACACCCAGATCTCTCTGCTCATCAATTTTCCCTAGGACTTTTCCATTTACTGTATAGTTTGCTTTTGAATCTGATCTTCCACAATGCATCACCTCGCATTTACCCAGATTGAAATCCATCTGCCATTTATCTGCCCAACTCTCCAGTCTATCTATATTTTGCTGTAATCTCTGACAGTCCCCTTCACTATCAGCTACTCCACCAATCTTAGTGTCATCTGCAAACTTGCTGATCAGACCACCTACACCTTCCTCCAGATCATTTACATATATCACAAACAACAGTGGTCCCAGCACAGATCCCTGTGGAACACCACTGGTCACAGGTCTCCAATTTGAGAAACTCCCTTCTACTACTACCCTCTGTCTCCTGTCACCCAGCCAGTTTTTTATCCATCTAGCTAGCACATCCTGGACCCCATGTGACTTCACTTTCTCCATCAGCCTGCCATGGGGAACCTTATCAAACGCCTTACTGAAGTCCATGTATATGGCATCTCCACCCTTTCCCTCATCAATCAACTTTGTCACATCCTCAAAGAATTCTATTAAGTTGGTAAGACATGACCTTCCCTGTACAAAACCATGTGGCCTATCACTTATAAGCCCATTTTCTTCCAAATGGGAATAGATCCTATCCCTCAGTATCTTCTCCAGTAGCTTCCCTGCCACTGACGTCAGGCTCACCAGTCAATAATTACTTGGATTATCCTTGCTACGCTTCTTAAACAAGGGGACAACATTAGCAAGTCTCCAGTCCTCCGGGACCTCACCCGTGTCTAAAGATGCTGCAAAAATATCTGTTAAGGCCCCAGCTATTTCCTCTCTCGCTTCCCTCAGTAACCTGGGATAGATCCCATCCGGACCTGGGGACTTGTCCACCTTAACGTCTTTTAGGATACCCAACACTTCCTCCTTCCTTATGTCAACTTGACCTAGACTAAGCAAACATCTATCCCTAACCTCAACATCTGTCATGTCCCTCTCCTTGGTGAATAGCGATGCAAAGTACTTGTTAAGAATGTCACCCATTTTCTCTAACTCAGCGCATAACTTTCCTTCTTTGTCCTTAAGTGGGCCAATCCTTTCTCTAGTTACCCTCTTGCTCCTTATATATGAATAAAAAGCTTTGGGATTTTCCTTCACCATGTTTGCCAGCAATATCTCATGTCATCTCTCAGCCCTCTTAATCCCTCATTTCAGATTCGCTCTACGTTCCCAATATTCTTGCAAAGCTTCGTCAGCCTTCAGCCGCCTCAACCTCGTGTGTGCTTCCTTTTTCCTCTTGGCTAGTGATGTGCAATACCTTTGCTGGACAGGTTGTTTTAAAAACATCTGGAAAGGAGGATTGGTAGCATCAGTATGCCTCAACTGCTTACAGCCTGCAGGAAGCTGGTGCATATTTTCAGCCATGGCAAAAGGAAAGGATTTTGTGCTGGCCTCAGGAGAATACACTGGCAGCATTAAGCCTGAAGAGTAAATTAGGATGATATACATTCTTGCAGGGCCTTTCGTAGACTGTCAAATGCCCCGCCATCACTCATCACCTACTAGTTATGTGGTATTATAGGACGCTAAGTGGCAGAAAGGATCTCTGACCAGCAGAATATGCAATTTCTTTATAATCAAAATTGCCTTCCTTCACTCCAGACTTGCCCCCAACAATCAATGCTAAATACAGAGTGAAACAAATTCATCGAACAAATATTCTCAAATCATGTCAGCATTGATACAAAAATAACTAATTGTACAAAATCTTTATCGCCGATCTGAGTGTTTTCCTGTTCTTGTGCTCCTGCAAGTTTTGCGGAGCGACTACAGCTTTGGGGAGGTAGAAAGCTGTTGAGCTTTCATTAAGGATACTTCACATGGTCTTGGATAATGCCCTTGAACATCTGAAGGCCCAAAGGGCCAGGCCAAAGATTACAATACTTCCCTCTGGACCAGCAGGCTGAGTGGGACCTGCAAGTAGAGATGGTAAATGGTGAACTAGATGGAATTAGATCATTGTTTATCTATGTTCTGGTGAAGGCAATGGAATAGCATGCCCAGTGGGCTTTCCGCTATCCCTACAACCCGACCATTGGGTCAAGAATGTTAATATTTCACATGCCTACCCTGGTACTCACTCATTAAATTCATTAGACAATAGGTGCAGAAGTAGGCCATTCGGCCCTTCGTGCCAGCACCACCATTCGTTATGATCATGGCTGATCATCCACAATCAGTATCCTGTTCCTGCCTTATCCCCATAACCCTTGATTCCACTATCTTTAAGAGCTCTATCCATCTCTTTCTTGAAAGTATCCAGAGACTTGGCCCCCACAGCCTTCTAGGGCAGAGCATTCCATATATCCACCACTCTCTGGGTGAAGAAGTTTTTCCTCAACTCTGTTCTAAATGGCCTACCCCTTATTTTTAAACTGTGTCCTCTGGTTCTGGACTCACCCATCAGTGGAAACATGCTTCCTGCCTCCAGAGTGTCCAATCCCTTCATAATCTTATACGTCTCAATCAGATCCCCTCTCATCCTCCTAAACTCAAGTGTATACAAGCCCAGTTGCTCTATCCTTTCAACATATGATAGTCCCACCATTCTAGGAATTGACCTCATGAACCTACGCTGCACTCCCTCAATAGCAAGATGTCCTTCCTCAAATTTGGAGACCAAAACTGCACACAGTACTCCAGGTGCAGTCTCACCTGGGCCCTGTACAGCTGCAGAAGGATGTCTTTGCTCCTACACTCAATTCCTCTTGTTATGAAGACCAGCATGCCATTAGCTTTCTTCACTGCCTGCTGTACCTGCATGCTTGCTTTCATTGACTGATGTACAAGAACACCTAGACCTCGTTGTACTTCCCCTTTACCTAACTAACTAATTCTCGCAAATCAAAGCAGTTATCAAACAAAGCGGAGTTACAATGTTATCTTCAGCTTGCTCTTTCAAATGAAAGATCTTATTTTGTATTCCATCTTTTTTCTTTCTCTCAACCCACTCTCTTCCTTCCTTCTTTCCCCTTTCTGTTTATAATTGGACCCGAGTTCACATTCTGTAGTTCACCATTTTTGTATCCCTTTCCCTGATTGGCAAATTAGATGAACTATTGGTCATAGCATTCATGAGGCCCCACTTGTGACCTTGGATGCTGCATTATTGGCTCAATGTTTCAGTACTTTACAACTCACTTTGAGTGAGACGTCACTGGGAAGGAGTAAAATCCAGTGAGTGCCATTCACTGCAAATTCTATTATTGAAACAACTCAGGCCCAAGCCAAATATGGATGTACTTCTCTGTAAATCTGGTCCAGTTGCTTTCTCCATTTACACTATCATTTGCTTCAATCATATTTATATAAATTGAGGCAGAGCCTACGTTCATTTTTTGTGAAACTGATGCTTTGCGGGTATGTAAATAAAAATAAAGTTGCCTAAAATTCCTCCCTCTTTATGGGTTGCTCAGGAACCGTCCTTGCTCACTGAACTCTATTTACTGAACTGTTTCCTGCTAAGATTTGTCCACTCCAGCTTCTGTAACTTGTTAATGGGATTTAAATGAGACCAGTCTTGGTTGGGGGCAGTATAACAGGAGCAACCAGTTGCTGTTATTACCTCCCGTGCAGTTGTACATTGCCAAGCAAGTGTCATGCTTTAAAAAGACCCTAATGAGTTATGGTAGTCCACAAAGCACACCACATATTCATGATTGTGATTTTCTACACAGAAACCTTCTGATTCCTGATGAGCAGTGAGCTGGAGAGCACTTTGCTGCAGATTAGTGAGGTACTGAATAGTCGTGGTGAGTCTATCATGCATCCTATTAATGATGGCATTCACGGTGTGCCAACCATTGAGGGTGTGCCAGCACTTACTTAGCTGCCGTGTTTGATGCTCCATGCTGTTCTCCACTCTTCCTGTGGATGAAAACATCAGCACAATGACCCATGACATTGTGGTGTTTGTGTTTGAAATAAACCTGTGCCAACTTTTTTTGTAAGCACAGTGAGTGGCATGAGTGCCTGCAGCAAGCTCTACTTTCTATGCTGCTGCTGCTTTAGTCATATCTTCTTCATCAGCAACCCCCAAGCATCAGCGTCCAGCTGGGTATAGCTTCAAATACCCTGCATCCTTCAGTATGGACTCTGCGCTACTGACCCTACTTCCACAATATTTTCCTGCTCACTTGTGATGTGGAGTTAACAGGTGAAAACCCAACTATCTTCTGTGTTAGTTCAACCAAAGTGTGAGTATCTGCCTTTGTATGATCTGTGTGACCAAACACCCTCAGAGTGAATGACCGCAGTGTTATCTTTGTCCTTCCGAATAAGATCCTTATAAGATCAAAGATTTGAGTTAGAACTGCCAATCTTAAAAAGAAGAATGTTTTAAATGAACATCATGCACATGTTCTTTCATTGATCATTGACATCAAGTCATCATGACTAAGGCTCATATTCCACGTGGCTGTCTGATATTAAATTCTGTCTCCAGACTGTCTCCCTATCTCAGACAAACAAACTGAGGCTCCTCTTATGTCCACAATGTCCTTCTTTGCAGCTCTCAGTTGCAAGAGTGCCACCTCTCATTCTCTGCTTCTCCTTTATATTCTGTGCTCCCTTCCTTTCTGTCAGGTGGAATTAAAGCAGATTAAAGCAAAGCATTAGTGATTGTGAGGGAGAGGCAAGGCATGACAAAAAGATAAGGGTGAGTGCCAGTGATTGATACACAGAGAGATATTTAACAAAGTGTACAGACAGAGGGGGTTGGATGTAACTGCAAGGTAAGTTGGTGGAGTACTCCATGTGCTGGAGTAAACTTCAGAAGGTGGATAAAGGAATTTGGAATGATATCCACTCAGGATGTAGTCGCATATGCCACTGTTCTCACTTTTTCTACCCTGCTTACGTTAATAAATTGTTTTCAACACTGAATGCATGAACTTGCACAATGCTCCTGTTGCTGGCCTTTTGTTTTACTCCAGTCACTTTAAGATTGACCTTCTTCCTCTCGTCACTTGAGGACAGTAGCACCAGGCCCCAATCTTCACATCCAGGGAACCGTCACTGAAATGATGCACAGCCTTTGAACATCTGGAGTCCATTCTGTCAATTTTTTTTTCACTCTGAACTCCAGGATTCTCCGAATCTCATGTTTGTAACATCCTTTAAACACTACGGATGAAATTGACTTCTGGGTCATTATTGTATTGGCTAAACTATTGGCTAAGAATCCACAAAGCCTTCAACAAAACACACAGCAGGAATGAGATGGAACACTCAGCTCTTGCCTGGATGAGTGCAGGTGCAACAACATTCAAGAAGCTCAACACCATCCTGGACAAAGCAGTCCATTTGAGGGGCAGCCTTTCCAAGTACCTTCACTTCCTTTATCACTGGCTCACAGCAATGTGTCCTGCAGTAACTCACCGAATCTACTCTGAGCAGCGCCTTGCAAAGCTGTGATGCCTGCCATTGACAAGGGCATCAGATGCATGGAAACACTGTCAGCTATGTGCGCATTATTACGTCTCCTATCAAGTAAGCTGCATGCACGCTGAGCTCTTGCCACTGCACAGCTTGATTCTAGGCATCATGTGCCAAGACATTCTACAGTATAAGTGGAAAATAAGAGAGCAAAACACGGGGCATGTACTTTGCCTGCATTTTAATTCCAAAGTAAATACAACATTGGAACAGTATGCAAGTAAATAATTTCAATATTTTAGCAATGTCCAAGTAATTCCTTCTTGTCTCTGCGCTATGGGTCTATAAATTTAATCAGCACTTAACCACAGCAGACAAAATCATACAATATTTGAATTATTGGGAACAATAACCAAAATCTAATGACAGCTACTGCTACTCTAATGATTTCTTGCTGCACGTTTTCAGCAAAAATAATGTAATTTCTTCCCAATGATGTGATTCACATTGACTAGCACTACAAGTTGCATTGTAGCAGGTGACAGATTTCAGTGAGGACCACCTTATGGTTTGGATGTCTTTTTATTCCTGGATCAGGTTCAGGTAGGAGGATTACTGCTTGAGCCCCTTGGGTAAACATAATACCTCGTGAGAGCCTGACTCCTCCTCCCTGTCTGGCAGCTCATCCTGATCTTCATGCTCTGTTCTAGGGAAAATATCTGTCAGTAAAGGTATATACACGGGGAGGCAGATCAGTGCAGAAACTGGAAGTCAACAGGAACTCCTTTAACTGTTTATACAACTCATTCAGCAGGCTTCTGCAACATTAAATGACTCAAGAAAGCATCAAGCACTTAAATTTGTGTCGATAGTGAGACAAACTCAAACAGCAACTAAACTGTGACTGTTTTTATATTTGTCCACACGGTATGGGTATCTCAGAGAATGTCAACAATTATTACCCATTCCTAATTTCCCTTGAGATGGTGGTGTTGCGTTATCTTCTTAAACTGTGTACTCCATGTGACGCAGGGACCCTTACATTGCTGTTATGAAAGGCGTTCCAGGAGTTTGACCCAGTGACACTAAAAGAATTGTGATATAATTCCAAGTCAGAATCCTGTACAGTTGGAACGGGAGCTTGCAGGGGGTGGTACTTCCATACATCTGTTTCCCATGTCCTTCTAGATATCGAGTTTGTGGGTTTGGCAGATGCTGTTGAAAGAGCCGTGGTGAGGGAATGAATGTTTAAGATCATGGATGGGGTACCAATCAAAGGACTGCTTTTGTCCTGCGTACTCTCAAGATCCTTGAGCGTTGCTGGAGCAGTACCCATCCAGACAAGGGGTGAATTTTCCATCCTTCTCCGTACTGTGCCTTGTAGATGATAGACAGGCTTTGGGGAGACAGAAGACAAGTTTCTCACCAGAATTATAGGATTGTAATAGAAGGGAATTTTAACTTTCCAAACATCTGGGAGTCCTAGCCTCTGTCTTGGTCTTGTAGCTCCAGTATGTTTTTGGCTGGTCCAGTTCTGTGTCCCATCTATGATAACCACTAGAATGTTCATAGGTGAGGGTGCAGCAGTGGAAATGCCACTGAATATCAAGGGCTGATGCTTAGATTCTCTCTTGTTAGAGATGCTCAATGCCTGACATTTGTGTCATGTGAATGTTGTCTGCCACGTGCCAGCCCAAGCCTGGATGTTGTCCATCTGTTGCTACATATAGACGCAGACTGCTTCGATATCTAAGGAGTTGCAAATGATGCTGTAAATTGTGCAATCATCAGTGAACGTTCTCACTTAAAGTCCCCCATACCCCGAGTGCTTTGCTGTACAACGTGAAGAAGGATATATTCATCAGCCAACATGGGAGTGGAAGGTAGTAATCCGCAGGAGCTTTCTTCGCTCATGTTTGACCTTGTGCCATGAGGCTTCATGTCTATTTTGAGGATTCCCTAAGCAACTCCCTCCCATCCTCAATGATCTGGCAGGTAGATTAGCTAGCGCTGTAAGGAGCCTTTAAGCTTAATACAGAGGGTGAGGTGGAGGGATCCTAGGTAGTAGTGAAAGACAGATGAGCTTGGTTCAGAAGTTAAAGAGAGCAAGTTAGGCAGGCAAGAGCAAGTCATAGAATGAGATAACTGAAGAATTAAATTGCATTTATTTCAATGTAAGGAGCTTGACAGGTAGGGCAAATGAACTCGGGGCATGTATAGAAATCTGGTACTGGCATATCATAGTTATTGCAGAAACATAGCTGAGGAAGAGACAGGACTGGTAGCTCAATATTGTGGGGTGCAAGTGCTATAGAAAGGATAGAAAGGGAGGTAAGAGAGGAGAGGAATTGATGTTTTTAATTAGGAAAAACATTGCTGCTATACTTAGGATATTGCTAAGGATTGTCCAGTGAAACTGTATAGGAGGAACTCAGAAATAAGAAGGGGTTGATTACCTTGATGAGATTATACTATAGATCCCCCAACAGTCAATGGGAAACTGAGGAGCAAATATGCAGGGAGATCTCAGATCTGTGTGAGAATTATAGGATTGTAATAGAAGGGAATTTTAACTTTCCAAACATCTGGGAATACCATATTATTAAGGGCTTGGATGGGGAGGAATTTGTTACATGTGTTCAAGAAAATTTTCTTTAGCAATATGTGGATATATTAAAGTTACTGGCATTAACCAGTAGACGACAACTAAAAAACTAATAAGGTGGGTGAATAAAAGATGAGAATGAGCTGGCTAGTAATATAAAAGAAGATTGCAAGAGTTTTTATCAGATAAAAGATGAGAGGGAGGCAAGAATGGGCACAGACAACTGCAAAATGAACCTGGAGATGTAATAACGGGGAATAAAGAAATGACAAAGGAGCAAGATATGTACCTTACATTAGTCTTCATAGTGTGAAACACCAGTAGCATACCAGAACTTCAAGAGAGTCAGGGTGCAGAGGTGAGTGCAGTGTCCATCATTTAAGAGGAAGGTACTGTGGAAGCTGAAAGGTCTGAAGGTGGATAAATCACCCAGGCCAGATAGACTACACCCCAGAGTTCTGAGGGAGATAGCTGAGAAAATAGTGGAGACATTGGTAGTGATTTTTCAGGAACCACTGGAGTCAGGGAGAGTGTCTGAGGTCTGAAAAATGTCTAATGTTACGCCCCTGTTTAAGAAGGGAGGGAGGCCGAAGTTGGGAACCTGTAGGCCGGTTAGCCTGGCCTTGGTCATTTGGTAAGATTGAAGAGTCTGTTATGAAGGATGAGATTCGGAGAATGTGGAAGTAGATAGTAAAATAAGGCTGAGTCAGCACAGCTTCGTCAAGGAGAAGTCATGCCTCAGTGAGAATTCTTTGAGGAGTTAACCATCAAGTTAGACAAAGGAGACCCAATGGACATGTCAAAGGCCTTCTGGAGATCCAAATAATCAAGATGCTGAACAGGAGGCTGATGAATAAGACAAGAGCCCATGGTGTTAGGGGCAAAGTACTGGCATAGCTAGAGCTTTGGCTGACTGGCAGAATACAAAGGGATTAAGGGGTCTTTTTCAGGATGGCAGTCAGTGACTAGTGGAGTTCCACAGGGATCCACACTGAGACCACATGTTATACATTCACAATCTGATGACGGAACTGAAAGCATTGTTGCCAAGTTTACAGATGTCAGAGATAGCTCGAGGTGCAGGTGGTGTTGAGGAAGCGGAGATGCCGTATAAAGATTGGGCAGGTTAGGTGTGTGGGCAAAGAAGTAGCATATGGAATACAATGTGGGAAAGTGTGAGGTTATGTACTTTGGTAGGAAGAGAGAGGTGCAAATTATTTTCTAAATGGACAAAGGCTTCAGAATCTGAAGCACAAAGGGACTTGTTAGTGCTAGTTCAGGATTCTATAAGGTTAATTGTAGGTTCACTTAGCAATTAGAGAAGCCAAATGAAATGTTGACATTCCTTTCAACAGAATATAAAAGCAGAAGTGTGCTGCTGAGACTGTATAAGGCTCTGGCCAGACCTCATTTGGAATATAGTGGGCAGTTTTGGGCTCCATATCTAAAGTGGGATGTGCTAGCATTGGAGGGGGTCCAGAGGAGGTTTACGAGAATGATCCTGGGGTGAAGGGCTTGTATATGAGGAGCAGTTGAGGACTCTGGGTCTGCACTAGATGGAATTTAGAAAGATGAGGAAGAATCTGTTTGAAACTTGGAATACTGAGAGGCTTGAATAGAGTTGACACAGAGAAGATGTTTCCATTAGAAGGGACCTGGACCTGGGGGTATAGCGTCTGAGTGAAGGAATGTTCCTTCAGAACTGAGATGAGGAGGAATTTCTTCAGTCAGAGATGATGATTCTCTGGAATCCATTGCCTCAGAAGGCTGTGGAGGACAAACCGTTCAATACATTTAAGACAGAGATAGATAGATGGGTTCTTGGTTGGTAAGGTGATCAAGGGTTATGGGGAGAAAGCAGGCGAATGGGTTTGAGAAACATAGCAGTGATGATTGAATGGTGGAGTAGATTCAATGGGCTGAATGACCTAATTCTGCCTCTATTTAATGGTCTTATGGCTTCTTATAGAGCCACCAGTTATTCCTCACATATCTCTATGATTTTGTGACTTTATCTGCAGTTTATCATGTTCGCAGTTATGAGCAAAGTTAGGCTCCCTGTGCAGTCCTTCCGAATGATTAAAATAATGAACAGTCCACTTAGATAAAGCAACTGCATGTGATTTAAGAATAAGTAAATCTAAGCCTACAGTGAGCCAGATATTACTGCAGTAGTAGGTTTCTTGGCAAGTGAAAGTAGTAATTTTTACAACTCAGTGTTGCCATCTCAATGCATTTGCCTTGCAAAATGCTGGTAACAGCGCAGAAAAGTCAATATTTGTGAACATCATACCAGTTGACTTATCCCCTGTATCAACAGAGTAAATTGACAGGAAAAGAATCAGAGTGAATACAAGAAACAGTTTGGAGACAGATCTGAAATGGAAAGATGTAAAGAGAGCAACATTATTGGCAGTGTTATGTGTTATACTTCTGACAACTGTTTCTTTGCTGACAATATTGTGATGTGTTTGTAATGACAGTTTGAGTTACATTGAGGATTGTGCTGTGATTTTTCATGAAGGCAGTGGTGTGATTTACGTTTGTGGTATGGATAACATATTGGCAGTATTTGTGTTTGACAGTGAGCAGTTGCATGCTTGCTATTAATGTTGGTTAAATTATTGACATTAGTGTGGGCTATATGATTGGCGGTACTGTAGTTTGCATATTGACTGTATTGTAGACCATTTGACAATATTGGCAATAGTTTGGTCTACATTATTGTTGTTAGTGTGGGTTGCAATATTAACATTGTTACATTATTGATTGATAGTTGCATTATTTACAGTTGCATGGATTTATTGCATTGTTGAAAGCTTTCAGTACATTATTGCTGTAGTGTTAGTTACATCACTGACAAGTGATTACATCATTGACTCTAGTATAAGGTTACATTACTGACATAACATTACAGAAGAAGTTTCCTTGTTGGCACTTGAATGGCCTGTTTCTGTCTGTTACATTCTATGAATCAATTGAAATGCTCATGCATTATTTTACCTCACCAGTGGAGCCTCCAACCCTGCACCTATATTAGAAGGATGAAGGGGAATCTGATTGAAACTTACAGAATACTGAGAGGCCTGGATAGCGTGGACACGGTGAAGACGTTTCCAGAAATCTATAAATTATTTTTCAACTTCCCCTTGAACATTACCGGATATCTGTATATGTACTGTATGTTCTTATCCGCTTGAACTTTTATGGAAGAAGCTCAAAGCTCTGCTCAGACTTATGCTCAAAATGTAATATTTATAGCATTAAGCCAATGTATAAAGAGAAGCCCTTTCCCACTGTGGTATAATGTTAACCAAGAGAGGAAACGTGTGTAAGTACTTCTGTTTAGAAGTACTCCCAATTCATTGAAGAAAGTATTAACTTGAGTGAATGTTTTTGTTTTTTTAAGTAAAAAATATCAGGTTTCTATTCTAATCCAAATGGGGTGCCTCTCTGCTGGGCTATGAAGGTGGAGTCCAATCCAGGAAACCACAATGTAGTCTGAGAAACTTGTTTCCTCTGTTTCTGAATCCCACGTTTTAAAACGTGAAACCCTCATTATGGGACGTGTGATCAAGTTTCATATGTTTATAATTCACACTTTCTGGTAATTATAAAGCCCTCCTCTGCTCTATAACCACAGAACCCAATTTTAAATGTTACTTAGATTAATAATAATGGCCTAGGTTTCATGATTAGTTGTATTAAAAAAAATCCAACACCAGCCATTTATTATGCTTCCACTTTGCCGATGACGTTTATGATAATTTACACTGGAAGTTGTCATTATTAGCCAACAACCACAGTGTAGTGCCTGATTCAGCGAATTATGGAACCTGTGTGAACAACACAAGCAAATAGGAGCTCTCATTTTGTATTTTGGTGAGCCTGTGAGCACTGGCTATTATAAATGAACAAATCAGAGAGCAACTGACCAGGATGGTTTATGGTAGAATATGAAGTTGCTGTCAGTTACTCTGCTCATTCACAACATGCAAACAGTAGATCTGACACTGAAATCAACTCAGTAGTGTAAAGCTGGGGTACTTCTCATTTATTCCTCACTAAAGATTTTAGAAAAAATCTTCAAGTGAGGAGGGGTTTAATAGCTTCCATAGACTGCACACAAAGACACTGAAAGCAGAGGAAAGGTTGCATGACTATGACAAGCCAGCAGGCAGACTAAAATCACCAAACAAATGTATTCAGGAGTAAATACATTTTTGTCAGCAGCGTGATAGGTTTTGATTTCTTTCAGATAACCTCTCCAGGTCTGAAAATTTCACATTATAATTGTGATGTCTCAATGCCACTGACTGTAAGATTTGCTAAAGAATCCTCAGAAAGACGTGCAGACTCTAAGTCAAGAGGTATAAATTAGAATTGTTAATTCAATACCAAATTATATCCTGATTGTACTACAAAGGGAGGAATTGAAAAATGTTATTGTGGAGGTGAATGGTAAAAGAAACTGTCTTTTACAAAAAAAACTTCTGAAAAATCTTCAACAAAATTAACATTAGAATGGATGAGATTCCACATTTGTGAGAGTTCATTTTTGTCAATACATTGTGAAAAGAGTGACTAACAGATGAATGGATAATGCTTTGTATATCTTTCAAGGTTGATTATCATTAAAAACTACTTCAAGTTTTTGCATACCTTTGAATGCCAAACACCTTGGTGAGGTACTGATGTAGCAGAGGTGTTGGAGAAGCAGGGCACCCCTTGAACGGCTGCTTCCTGATTTCCACAGTTAACTACGGCCTCTGTACAGCCTTTTTAACTTCATATCACTAGATAGATTCCAGAGATTAGATGTTATTGTTTGACGCAAAGATCAGCAGATTGGGCCTGTGTCTGTTGATGTTTAGGAAAATTATACTTTATCCTATTAAAACAGAAGATATTGATGGCAATTGATAGTGTGGGTGTTAAAAGGATGTTTCCCCTTGTGAGACAAACCAGAACAAATGACATAGAGTAGGGGATCTCCCATTTAAGAACGAGATGAACATTTCTCTCTCCTCAGAGGGTCAGTAGTCTGTAGAATTCTCTTTCCCCAAGGCATGGTAATTGAACAGTTTTAAGGCTGAGTTAGATTCTTAATGGAGAAGTGAGTCAAAGGACATAGGGACCAGACAGTACAGACAAGACCATAAATAGTTCAGCCATGATCTTACTAAATTGCAATGCAGCCTCAAAGAGCCGAATGGCCTATTCCTCATCCCAAATCATATTCGTCACTGCACCACTCATCTACACTATTCCACAGAGCTCCTTCAACATCAACTTGGATTTCAGTCATGCCTTTAACATGGTCATACAGGGGATCAAGAATATAAGACTGGAACACTGCTTAGCTATTTTATCTTTCTCCTAAATGACTTCACCGCATATCCTACAAATAATGTTAGTAGGATTGTGAATATTTAGGTACTTGTTCTGCCCAGATAGTAGCAGGAGATAACCCCAATCCCAAACTTCATTCATTCAAACCTGCAGGACATTTCAGTGGTTGAAGCAAGAATAAGTCAAGTTACTGGGTATTGGTGGCCATGCAAAGTGATCACGTAAAACAACCTGGAAAGCAATAGCCGAGGAATCAACTATCAACTCCTACAATCATAAAACTGCCAAGAATTCTACTGCCTCAACCAGCCAGACAAAGTCGCTGACTGCACCTTGTGTTCATTTCCCCAATCCAATAATGCACTAGTTTCACCATCTTAAGGAAGTACATCCACAACCAATCCTTTGCAAACCTCTATGGTTAAGGGAACCCCCATTACCAACCTTACACTGAGGCAGTACAACTCCCATACCACACAACTGCCTAGCCACAGCCACAAAAGCATTTTCTCCACTTCGACACCCTCGCTAGCTACCCTCATTCTTTTTCACCTCTTGCATGCCACTCGCTATGTCCCCCTGACCCTCATTCACTTATCTCTTGGAAGAGAAATTGGAACATAATGCCTGACAAGGTGGCTACTGGAGGAGAGTCACACTCCCAGCCCTTTTTTTGTTAAATTCCTCATATGTCTTCATAGGTGCCGCTCCAACAAGACACATGAAGCTCGACACCGTGCATGTCAAAGCTTTATCAGCACGCCATGCACATTTATTCTCCTCATCACTGAGGCAGCCCTAACTGCAGCGTGACAAGGTGCACTGCAGCAACTTGCTGGTTTCCTTCAACAGCACCCACCAAACCCAGGACTTCCAACATCTCGCAGGACAGGGGCAATTGACGCACAGAAACGCCACCACCTAAAAGTTAATTTCCAAAATGTACACCATCTTGACTTGGAATTGTGTTGTCATTTCTTCACTGTCGCTGGTTCAAAACCCTGGAACTCCAAGTGTAACAGCACTTGGGTGCCCCTAAACCACATGGCGTGCAGCAGTTCAAGAAGGTAGTTCACCAGCGCCTCCTCAAGGGCATTTAAGGATGCAGTAAATGCCAGTCTTGCCAGTGTTGCAGATATTCCAAGAATAATTGTTTTATGAAATGTCACCATCTTCCTAGGGGTATTTTTGACTGAGCACTTGTGCTGATACCACACGATTAAATCTCCACTGTTCTCTGTATCTTTGACCTGGACAGGATGGACCTCATCCATTCCCTCCTTCCTTCTGTAGAACCACAGCATGTGATAACACAGGAGGAGAAAGATGTTGGAGGTGAAGATGGGTCCCAACTACAATGACATGTCCCTAGTTCAGGGAGCCAGCATCTCCCAGGTCTCCAACCCTCAGGGCACACAATGCCACTGAGCGGCAAGACCAGGAGCAATTTTACTAGCTGTCTACCGCTCTATTCCAAGGACTAACCACTGTGGGGATGAGGATCATTTCAGCCCCAAGCCACCTTCACTTCAGGCTGTGGAGCCAACTGTTTCCAGCAACATGGGAGTAAAGTACCCATTAGGAATACCATAACTGGTCCTGCGTACCACTGTCAAGTTGGGTGGTGAGATGTTGGGATTTCAAAAATGCTTTGGTATTTCAACTGAGCAGTCAGAAGTGAGCACCACTGTCTGCATGCAGAATGCAATGAAAATTACTTTACCAATGTATTTCCCATCTGCGAAAGTTGGAAATTCCTCTGTCAGGAACTCAAAACTCTCACTTTAACCAACTGTGAGTTGGTGGATCTCATTGAACTGAATGAAGACTGCCTGTGTTAGTGCAAGTACATAAAGGACCTCTGCCACTGACTAACAGGTGCCATAGGTAAATGAGACCAGTGACGACGTGACAGTTACATTCCAGAAATGACCTCAGTGGTGTGTGGAAACCTGGGAGTAGATCATAGGCAAATTTCTGATATTCCATTCCCACTCAAGTCCCAGAAACAGCCAGAAAATGCAACTAGATTTCTTATTTTTAGGAAAACTTAAGTCTGGGTAGTATTTGAGAGAGAAAATATTTTTAAAAAGAAATCACCAACTCTTAAATACTCCACTTGATTCTCTTTTTATTTTACACAAAGTGTTTTGTTTCAAACAGCGAAACAAAATTCAGAACTCGTGTTAAAAGGACTGATCTGCAATTAATGTTTTCCAATCCAGAATGAAGTAAATTCAAAACAGATTTTATTGGTTAATGTCAGAGATCATCCTGTTAGCAATAATGGGAACACCCAACTTTAATTAGTTACTTCTACCTACAACAACTTGGTTAATTCCCAGCGTCTCTTTTTAATATGACACATGCATTGCATATAAGTTTCACGTGGGTTGTAAATCTCAAAACAGCAGTATTTAAATCCTACATAAACATTCTCAGTGCAATAGCCTGAAAATATTGACTTTGGCTAGGATTAATCTGAGAACTATCATGTTTAGAAAAGTTGTCCTATTTTCTGAGACAAAGATAATACTAAATTAACTAGAAATCAATTGGTGTTTACGCTGTTTAGATGTCTGCACAATTCTATTGCAAAACATTCTTGTAAAATACCTGGGAATTTTAATAACAAATCATGGAATTTTGACGCACAGCAAAGGCCATTTGGCCCATGATTCTGTGAACTCTGTAAAAGATCTCCAGGAGACTAATGATGAATGCCATATTTCTTAATTTGTTTTCTGTGCGATTCGACACGGGTTTGATGTTTTCAGAAAAAGCTAATGTTGACTTTGAAATTATAATTCTCACTTGCATTTCCCGAAGCGTCACTCTTATTGTGTTTTCCACAGTCAGGTATGCTTGTTTTACTTTTTTGAGGAAGGCTGAATTTGTCTAATCTTTAATACAAGCAAGCTTGTTGACTGACCAAGTTAGGATTAAAAAACAGAATATGCTGCACATACTCAGAATGCCAGGCAGCATTTGCTCAAAAAAACAGTCAATAATTCATGTCTATGATCTTTCATCAGAATAAGTGTTAGTAATCCTACTGCTGCATCAATATTTATACCTTTGCATCAGTACAACAGTAAATCCAAAGCCAGGTTTTAATCAGTACTTTTAAAGGAGTCACTTCAGGAGACACAGCTATAACACACAGCCATTCAGATTGGTCTGACAGCAATGACTTGCGGATCAAATAGCAAGGTTCCTGCCAAGGTGATGACATCCAGCCAAGAAGTGTCTCAATCCAGCAGCTTGTTGGTCTATGAAAGCAATAGATAGGGGTGTGGAAGACCATTTGAGAAACCAGTCTGGGGAAATGGAATTGGCCTAGTTAGTGCTACATGGAAGTAGTCAGGCAGGTGCAGCAAGTACAGAAACAAAGCTGCTGGAAAAGCTGAGCAGGTCTGGCACCATCTGTGAAGGAGAAAACAAAGTTAGCATTTCAGATTCGATGACCCTTCCCCAGAACTGATGGTGGCTGGGAAACGTCAGTTTATACACAGAAAGTAGGGAGTGGGGTGGGGTAGGGAGTAAACGATAAGAGAGAGCCCAAAGAGAGAGAAAGACAGTTGGACAGACAAAGGAGTTGCTAACGATCAGGCTGGGAGGGTGAGTAGCTGTTAATGGGGACTGTTAGTGACTAACAACAGGGGGTGTGCAATGGCAGGCTATGTGGTAACAAAGATGGTGTGTGGGGTGGGGGGGCTGGGACATGGGAGAGTTTAGGCCCTAAAATGATTGAACTCAATATTGAGCCCAGAGGGCTGTAGGGTCCTCAAGCTGAAAATGAGGTGTTGTTCCTCCAGCTTGCGTTGGGCTTCACTGGAACACTGTAGCAAGCCAGAGACAGAGGTGTTGGCCAGGGAGCAAGGTGTTGCATTGAAGTGGCAGGCAACAGATAGTTCAGGGTCTTCTTTGCGAGTAGAACCAGGAACATTTACAGCATCCGTGGTTCTTTTGGTTTTTATTCAGGTGCAGCAAGTAAATTGGAAGGCGACTGAAATGCTAGCCTTCATCACAAGAGGATTTGAGTTCAGAAGTAAGGACATCACACTAGAGTTACACACACTGAGACAGCTTCTGGAGCATTCTGAGGAAGGGCCCCTGGACCCGAAACGTTAACTCTGTTTTTTCCTTCATAGATGCTGCCAGACCTGCTGGGCTTTTCCAGGAGCTTTTTTTTTGTTCTGGAGTATTGTGTGCAGCTTTGGTCTCCCTACCTAACAGGTGATATGTTTACTACAGAGGGTATGGGAATGGCAGGACTGTCCTACAAGGAGAGATTTGTTCGATTGAGTCTGTATCCACTGGAATTTAGAAAAATACGAGGGAATCTGGTTGAAACGCATAAAATTCTAAAAGGGCTGGACAGGCTCGATGTAAGGAAGATGTTTCCCCTGAGTGAGCCACCAGGGATCACAGTTTCAGGATCCAAGGTGGGCCTTGATTGAGATGTGGAAACATTTCTTCATTCAGAAGGTGGTCAGCCTGTGGAATTCACCACACAGAAAACTGTGGAAGCCAGGTCACTGAGTATATTCAAGAAAACATTAAAGTATTAAAGGCATCGAGGAGTATGGAAAGAAAGCAGAAATATGGCATTATAATAGAGTACAGTCATGAACATAATTAAATAGTGTAGCAGGTTCGAAGGGCTGAATGGCCTACTCCTGTTCTTAGTTTCTATGTTTGCATCTCAAAAAGAATTCTAACTTAACTCATGAATGTAAGTTACATTCGCACAGTGATACTTTAGGTAGAAAATTTCAGGATGTCTTTGCATTGAACATTTCTTTATGCTTTGTTTCCCTTTGAGTTCTGTGTGTCAATGAAGAGGGAAGAAAAGGATTAAATTGTCAGAAATATTCATTAACAAGAATACTACAGAATAACATGACGTCGAGAGTTCTTGACCAGAATACCGTGCAAAGATTTTAAGAAGTCTACCAGTTAGTAGTTTATATAATGTCAAATTAATCACAATCTTGAATGTTAATGTATTCAGGATACAAAGTTTCACATTCCAGCCTCAAAATCATCAAACAAGATTAGGACAATGATACTTTATTCCCAAGCATTATCACCACACTGGACACAAGAAACCAGAAACTGCTACTTCGACCCAGAGGCTCATGAGCAACAGTGCATAACAATGTTGTCAAGGAAACGGCACCCAATCTCAGGAGATATGTTCCACTTAACTCATTAGTGTTGAACAAGAGCAGGAGTGAGAATGTATCCCTGTTGATACCATCAGTCACTTAAAGCTCATACAATTACATTCTATCTTCCACACACTGACAGTCTTCCATCCGCCCAGTGTCTCTTCACCATCCAAGTGGTGACAGTCTATTTCTGCAGTAATTATGGTGACTACCATTCAATGTACCATTTCTTTGGCAGAAATTTCTGGCCCACTATGTTTGTGACAAAGAATTCAACCAGTTAGTGATTCCAATATTTAAAAGCTTCAGGGGAGAAAAGTAGGGGATTGAGAAAGTTTAGGTCATCCCTTGATAGACTGGATTCAGTCTGATTTAGTTTTAGGTAAATGTAGATGTAAAGCGTACTTGTTTCAGCAGGGAAAAAAGCACTATTTTAACTGACCAAAAAGCATTTTTGTGTATTCATAAAAGGGGGAGGTTATGGTATGTGTTATATAAAATTCCAATGAATTGTACTTCCTGATTATCTAGTACAGTTTATTCTGTTCTCTTCTTAAATTTAGTTTTCACTCCATGAATGAAAATACCTCCAGTTTCATTCAGAATTTTGTTTGTGTAAGAGAGTGCGTGTTGAAATATTAATGCAATCCTTTATTTCCTGATGAACGTTATTTCATTGACCGAAAAAATCAGTATCTAAACAACTTTTCAGTGATTTTTCTAGGAGTTATTATTATAAAGATGAACAGTTTACACAGTTTTTTAATAAAAGCAGCAGGCAAATAAAGTTGATATAAGATCCAATCTAACCTCTTGGTAGGTACTGCTCAAACACTTGGATCAATTCTCATATCTTTTGTGAGAGGTTCCAAAGTCCTAACTATGTTGTGCAGCGAACAGGGAGTTGTGGCTACAACTCGTCTACAATATGGCAAACAATACAAGTATGTTTGTGTTAGGTAGTTACATAGTATTCACAGCATAGAAACAGGTCATTCTGCCCAATTCATCTGTATGAGTCCCTCCTAGTCTTCTTCGTCTAACTCCAACAATATATCCTTCTATTCCTTACTCCTTTGTGTGTGCTCTGTAGCTTCCACTTAAATCTAGGTGGTGTGAAAATTATGATCGTTAGAAGGCAGACAAGGAACAAATTGAAGACATTCGGCTGGATTTCCACCACAACAGAGAGCCTTTCCATTTATAGCGAATTTGGCAAATCAGAAGTTCTGCCCTCAAGAAAATGGCATGCTCCATTTTCATGTGGATGGGAATGAGGCCAGGCCGTGTTTAGGACATTCAGTCATATTGTGGCAGCTGACCATAGAAAATAGAATTTGCTGCTGTTCCTGTGTGCTTATGATGACCTGGGTGTCTGCAATACAGAGTTGATTTGGAAGGTGTGCCTCTGTGCTCAATGGAATTGTTTGGTAAGGCAGGGTACCCTTAAGAAACATGATGTGTCCCTTTGAACATAGTCTGTGACACCTTTTGAGAGAGACCCATTGGTGAGATAAGGTATCCTTTGGGAGATAGTAGGAACTGCCGATGCTGGAAAATCTGAGATAACAAGGTGTAGAGCTGGATGATTACAGCAGGCCAAGCAACATCAGAGGAGCAGGAAGGCTGACATTTTGAGTCTAGACCCTTCTTCAGAAAAATGTTTTTTTTTCTGAAGAACGGTCTGGACCCAAAACGTCAGCTTTCCTGCTCCTCTGATGCTGCTTGGCCTGCTGCATTCACCCAGCTCTACACCTTGTTATCCTTTGGGAGATGTCAAGTTCCTTCAGGGAGAAGTAAGGTGCCCATGGAACTGTTAAAATAGACCTGAATGTAGGTTAACAAGTGCATATACTCATTAATTGTCAAGTTAATTGGAATTGTCAACAGATCTGTCAAATTAACCGTTAAAATTATGAAAAGAAACTGTCGTGAAGGGAACTGCCAGAGGTTGTGAGGAGACCTTTCAAGAGGAATTGTCAAAAGTGTCAAGGCATTTTAAATGTTTATGTTTTAAGTTTTTGGAAAACATCCCAAGAGTGTTTAAAAAGCTTTACTTGTTATTTTGTTATGTCTGTTGATGAAAATTGTTCATGGGATATTGACCTCACTAGTTGAGCCAGCATATATTGCCCATTCCCAGTTATTCTTGAGGCCGTAGTGCCTTCTTGAACCTTTGTAGGCCTTGTTCGACTGCTCCAAATGGTTATTGCCCCCTTTGAAGTGGGATTGTAAATTCTTATATTTGTTGTTATAACAGGATTGTGGAGTTGGAGGAAGTTAAATATATTTTTTCATGAACAAGATTGTTTTTCTTGAAAATATAATAAACTCTGCAGTTGACGCTCAGAACTTTAAATTATTTCTTCTGAATGCTGGTTCTGTGATCAGCCTGTGGTTTTACTGAATGAGTTGGCATAGAAGGTCGAAGATCAAATGGTTGATCGTGGTGTGCATGGGTTAGATAAGTTGGCACCGAGTTGATACAAAAGTTCTAAAGAGCTGTAAAGTTGAGCGCAGGACCATAGGTTGGCATGGAATGTATGAGGGGTATTGGAAACGGATACAGTTCTCAATAGCAATAAGAGTAGGCCATTTTGCCCATCCAGCCTGCTCTGTCATTTAAAAGAATTATATTTAATATGGCATGAGGAGTGTGTGGGAAGGGTGAGGGTTGTGCAAGGAAAGGCTGGAAGGCTCTTTTATTTTTCTCGGTGCTTTTGTTTTCTTTAAAATTCAACACCATGCCAGTTTACTGACTCCCACACCGCCTCTGCACCTCCAAGCGTCCATAATCATTGTGGGGATGCCCAGTTCGACTCGCAGTAACCCTTACCATCCAACAACAAAAATCTCAGCTTCTGGGACACTTTCTCCCTGAGCCAGGAAGTACAAAGTTCACGATCTCAGTGGACAGTGAACACATTTCAGAATGAACTAGACAATGTAATGTTTTCTTTCTAGAACTATCCTGGAACATTCCTAGTACATCTGTAACTATTTAAGTACATCTGTCAACATCTCCTGAAATTTTGGTCTCTTTCCCACTTTTGCTTTCACTTACCTATTAAAGTATAATTAGATGCCACAACTGTATGAAATTTATGGATTTTTGTACAACAGCTTTCATCTTATCCTTGTGTAAAGTTGAGTCCAAGCAAGCTGGCTCATGTAGGTTTTTTTTCTGTTTAATTTGGAAAAAAAACAATATTATAAAATCTCTTGGTATGGGGTGAGGTTTCAGAGGTACAAGTTTTCAAAATAGACATAATGTCTTAAATGTGGATTGAATCAGTGCACCAATGTATGACCCTGGAGTCCTCTCAACCAGTTCTGTTATTGTGCGACCATTTGTCAAGATTATACTAACAACCAACATGGTCTGTGACACAGTGGGGGTTAGTGCGGGCAGGAGAAAAGATGAGTGCTGGATTGATTTGCACCGACAGCATGAAGTGGGTTCATAGCCTTCCAAGTCCCTGACCTCGACCACCTTGAAGGACCAGGGCAGTAGGTGTATTGACATCACTATCACCTTCAAATTTCCATCCAAGCCTCACACCATCCTGACTTGGAACTTTATCACCATTCCTTCAGTGTCACTGGGTCAAAATCCTAGACCCTCCTAACAGCACAGTGGGTGCAGCGACACCATATGGACGACAGAGGTTCAAGAGTCTCCAGAGTATCCCCTACTTCCCCTACCCTATTGAACTGAATGCTCAGGACTGCACCTTTAGACTCAAGATCTCACCAACCAGGCTGTGGGAGCCCCAATTATAAAAGTGAGAATAAGCACCTGGGGTACTCTGTTACTCACCCAGCTCCCTGCCCAGGCCAAGAGCAGATTCCATTGTCCGTGATGAAGCAAGGCATCAGTACAAGTTACTGAGCAATGGGAGTTTATTTCTCAGCACAATGTATGGTAGCTGCTGATAGGTCAACATAACCTTTTGTCTTCTCATCTATGTCACGCTATGTAATGCCAACCAAGCTTTTAAAACCATTGTAAAACTGACGGAGAATGACTTTGTTTAATATATTTAGAAATATAACAATAAAGTAAGGCCATCTGATCCATCTTTTAGGCCATATGCTTGCAAATAAGAAGCTACGCTCCTGGAGTAAAACACTCAATTCCCATTACTGATAAATGTAGGAATGTGAAGAAGCAGGTCCGAAAACCAGCAGAAAATTGAGCTCTTTTGATCACCAATGGTCTACTCTTACCTCAATCTCTCAAGACTGATTCAAGGCCACACATCACCTAAGGAGGAGCTTGCACATATCAAAGCAAATCAGATAGAAACCTTATCTGTTTCTTTGAACATAGAGTGCCGGTAACTCTTTTCTTTGGAGAGAAGAGAGATGCTGCATCTGACTAGCAGATAATTTGTTAACAAAACTTTGAACGTTTCTGTTGGCTTCCACAGCTCCTCCAGGGAGCAAAACTATTATGTACAAGTGACGTCAACCTCCTAAGGAGAGGGAGAAAATATTTTCTTTTACTGTGGCCTACATGACCTGGTAGGAATAACAAACAAGCCAATCATGAGTCTTAGAAAATATGAAGCATATTTATTTTCTATTATTCATTTCTGTTAAGCAACAACCTGTTCCTTAATACTAAGGCATTAGGCAAAAAAAGAGAAGAATGTAGGCTATGTGCCAGAATATAATGGGGATTTTAAATGAATAACTGCGTGCAGGAAGATATGGA
The DNA here is from genome assembly GCF_030684315.1 of Stegostoma tigrinum. NCBI lineage: Eukaryota > Metazoa > Chordata > Chondrichthyes > Orectolobiformes > Stegostomatidae > Stegostoma > Stegostoma tigrinum. The sequence continues at coordinate 16,348,094 of NC_081354.1, forward strand.
GGGACACAGGAGGAGAGGCTTTTTACGTTGATGCTCCAGATATCATCAGGGAATTAACATTGGACAATTGCAAATTTCCAAACCCAAAATTTTGAATCAAATTATTTTAACGCATTAAAAATCTTGATCTGGACGGCTTGTGGATAATTTTCAAATGCAGTGAAATTGCAATGAGTCAACATTGTATAATGCCAAGTCAAAATGATCAACCATTCCCATTGGCAGCCGAGGAAATGCAACAGAAAACTGCCTGTGATGTTCTGTAATTCTGACTGGGAACTCCACATTACTGAACTTGAGCACATTTTTCATTTGTCCATGCCAGCCATATAGACATTGTATGACTGTAGAGACGTTCCTGGATTTCCACTGCACTGCAGTAAAGACGTTTGACTCCAATGAGTATGTGGTGGACTGTATCAAACTCCTTCAGGTAGACACCAGGCAGAAGATGATTTATAAATTTTTTCCAGAGCTAAATACTGATTTTTATTTCAATGCTTTTTACTGTATAAGATCAGGATACTGAAAGATGTGAACAAATAGAAAAATGAAGAATTGAACATGATAAGTGCGGGAAGGATGCTCCCAGGGAGTCCACACCAAGCCATTTAGAACTGAGATGAGGAGAAATTTCTTCACCCAGAGAGTGGTGAGCCTGTGGAATTCTCTGCCACACAAAGTGGTTGAACCCAAAATGTTGAATGTTTTCAAGAAGGAGTTAGAAGTGGTTCTTAGCTTTAAAGAGATCAAAGGGTATGGGGAACAAATGGTAACAGGAGTTGGTTGATCAGCCATAATCATATTGAATGGCAGACTTAAAGGACTGAATGACCTACTCCTGTCCCTATTTTCTATGTTTACATGAAATAACGACAGTTTTCACATATTTAAGAAATAACACGGTGCAGAGCTGGAGGAACACAGCAGGCCAGGTAACATCAGAGGAGCAGGAAAGCTGATGTTTTGGGTCAGGATCCCTTTTCAGAAAAATTGGTCCATTTCTGAAGAAGGGTCCTGACCCAAAACATCAACTTTCCTGCTGCTCTGCTGCCTGGCCAGCTGTGTTCCTCCAGCTCAGCATTGTTACCTCTCACTCCAGCTACGGCAGTTCTTACTATCTCTTTTACATATTTACCATGTCATTTGATTTTTGTTTGTGTTTTAATTCCCTAGACAGCATTTTTAGGCAAATGAGTTTACGTAGGGGGTTCTTAGCCTTTCTTGAAGTTCTATTTAACATGAATTTGTGGCTGGGCTCCCAGCAGTTCAACTTACTGTGATTTTACTGGGTGTTCTGTCATTGTGCAACACAATGCACCAAACATACAGAAATACACAAAGTTGCCCTGAATTATAGCTGGCAGTGGTTGCCCCTCCCTAATCCACCATCCTCTGGTCCAATATCTCCTGTGGTCCAGTAGTAGTTCCTGCACTCGCAGATAAAACAAGGATCATTGGCTGCATGAAGACTCGGTGCTACCAGAGCGAATAGAATTGTATTGGCAGAATATGAGAACATAAGAAATAGGAGCAGGAATAGGCCATCCGGCCCATTGAGCCTGCTGTGCCATGAATAAGATCATGACTGCTCTTTTCATGGACTCAGCTCCACTTACCTGCCCACTCAGCCTTCATTCCTTTACTGTTCAAAAATCTGTATTTACCTTAAAAACATTCAACAAGGTAGACTCACCTGCTTCACTAGGCAAGGAATTTCACAGATCCACAACCCTTTGGGTGAAGGAGTTCCTTCTCAATTCAGTCCTAAATCTGTTCTCCCTTATTTTGAGGCAATGCTCCCTCATTCTAGTTTCACCCACCAGTGGAAACAACCTTCTTGCTTCTGTCTCATCATTTCATAATTTTATATGTGTTTCTACAATTCCCCGTCATTCATCTAAATTCCAATGAGTATAGTCCCAATCTACTCAATCTCTCCTCATAAAGGCAGTCCTCTCAATTCCCAAATCAAGGAGTAAAACTCCTCTGCAGGTTAAAAGATCATCTGTATACTGGAAAATAACTTTTTTTTTACCTCAGTTTGTGCCACACCTCACTGTTAACATGCCCTCACCATGGCATGCGACCTTCTGTGGCCCAGAAAAAGTTCCAAATTCAGGGCTGCGGGATTCCAGAGATATGACCTGGTGCAAATTACGAGCAAATTCATGCAAAGAAGTGAATGCCCGTGCTGAGTCAAAAAGTAATCAAGTTCATTACTGTAAGCTAAGTACATTATAGTCTGCAAAATAATGAGGGCAAAATAGAGGATTAGGGTTGCAGGAAATTTGGAGAGGTTTGCAGGAATGATATCTGTTAGAATTAGAGTGGGAGCTGATTGAACTGTCTCGAAGCAGACTGCAGTCGGTTTGTGGTAAAAAGAAAATTGTCAAAGGCTCCTTGCTACATCCTGACTGATTCTTTAATCGATGTGCGGATCATATTATGGTGAAGGTTCAAGGCTGGATCTGGTTAGGTCTAATGAGGCAGGGTACTGAATGCCAGTACATATCCCTGAAAATTCTTAAATGGCTCATTTTAGAATAGAAAATAAGAAGTAAAGTCAGCAGCTGGATGAAAAGAGATTCAAAGGAAAATGGCAGAGATACTGACCATTGCTTTTCAAGAGCTGTTGGAACCATGAATTGGGTCAAATGACTGGGGGCGAATGAATAACACTGTTCAATAAAGGGGAAGCATGCTGAGGGCCAGAAAAAAAGTGCTTTGGCAGTCCAAACAGGAGAGTTGAGCAATTTTAACTTGTTGCCTCCATGCTACTGGTTTGCTGCTTGTTCAAAATAGCGGAGGGGAGGGAATGGGAAACCAGCAACATAGAAAGGCTTAGTCACCAGCTGCAAGCTAAGTGGTGCAAAAAGAGAGTTTAAGGAGGAACGATAGTGAAGGAGAGGATTAAACTTTTCTTGTGCAATCCAATAGAACTCTCCTGCTCCTCTTGACACCGCAAGCAAGGTTTTGAAATGTTTTAAAAATCTCAGACTCTCCTGCTCCGAATCGTCTCCCTAATGCCTTCATTTACCGGGAAATCCATTACAACTTTCCCGTTCAGATGGAAACTGTAGCTGCACCTTTGGACCCTGATCAGAAGATTTGAAGAAGCTCTTCACTAGCTTAAAGCGATTACTCGCTGAACCTGCTCAGAAGATGAAGCTAAAACGGAAGATGAAATATGCCAGAAATCACTTGGCGACATCTACAGAAAGAAAAGGAAAGGTTAATGGGCTTGATTTTCAATTCAGAGTCTGGAACCTGTCACCCCGATCATTTTCTTGTCTGGACCCCCCCACATTACATCTTCAAATACATTGGGACCAGATGTGAGCTTAGCATCCAATTAGTAGCGTCTAATGCTGCCAGGAGAGGTGAGCTGCCCATACAATACAGTAGTCAAAGGCTGAAGCGGCCATGACAGGTCCTGCAGTTGCATTGTAGAAGGAGGGATGAGGGCATCAGAGGACTACTAGCTTCATCCCTCATGGAAATAGACAAATGGATGACTTAAAAGGTACTGCCCCCAATCTCTCTCAGTCAGCTCGAGTGGCAAAAAATATGTTCAGAAAATATTTATCTCATTGTTCACGCACATTGAACCTGACAACTCTGTACGAACATGGTACAGACTGTCCTGGTTTATTGATTCACAGATTAAAACTCATCTTCTGGCCCTCCCTGATCTATTCAAAAGCTCCTCAAGGGCTTAAAGGAAAGGTAATAAGAGGCAAGCCAGTTCCCAGGTCCCAGCACCATCCCTTTGAAAATAGCACGTTCCAGAGACACAGGGCACGGACATGTCACCTGGGGGCTCTATTTTCAAAGCTCATCCACTCTAGTTCTCACACCCCACCCCCCCACCTCCCCACCCAGCCCCTGTCAGTGATTGTAAACCCCAACCATAAGCTTTGCTTCCAGCCTCCTGCGGGGGAATTGCCTGATTTGCTGGGCATTTTCTGTCTTTATTTCAGAATGCCGCCATCGAAAACCAGAGTCATACAGCTTGAAACAAAGCCTCTCAGTCCAACTCCTCCTTGCCAACCAAGTTTCTAGAACTAAACTAGTCCCACTTGCCTGTGTTTGGCCCATATCCCTCTAAACCTTTCCTATTCATCTACCTATCCAAACGTCTTTTCAACTTTGTAACTTTACCAGCACACACCACTACCTTTCGCAGTTCGTTTCACACATGAACCACACTCTGTGTGTAAAAGTTGCCTCTCTGTTCACTGTTAAATCTTCCTCTCACCGTTAAAATACGCCCCGTGGTTTTGAACTCTCCCACTCCGGGGAAAAGACCTTTGCTGTTCGCCTCATCTATGCTCCTCATGATTTTATAAACCTCTATAAGGTCACCCCTGAACATCCTAAAGGACCTCAAGACACCTACATCACCCGCATTTTTAGTTGGCAGTCAAGTAGCATTATTTACATAACTATCTTCTTTAACCGTTCCACTTGTTGCTACGTTAGACTTGAATTTTGATTCAGTGTGGCTGGTTTGTTATGGGAAAGGATTGAACTAAACTGTAGCCAAGTATACAGATGGTTAAGTCTTTTGCCTTTGCTGCCTTGCCTTCTATCCCAGTTCTCCCTGTCTGACCCTACGTCTGATCACTGCCCACTTGCTGGAAATCAGTCGGCGTTTCTGTTACAGTGTAGGATTCTGTCCCACTTTTACAAAGGAGTTTTTTACAATATACCCAACAAAGTGAAAGCTTTGGACACTAAAGGGCAAAGTGCATTTACTGCCATAAACTGAAGACTGAAGTGCAGTTACTAGCACTTCCCTACATTGTAAGAGATTACATGTCAAAAGTAATTCATTGGGTGTGAAGCACTTTGAGAGACCCAGCTAAGTCACCATGTTAAAGTAATTCCTTTTTTTCTGAAGATTCTCACAGCAATATGGCAGCAAGTTCTGAAAAGTGACTGAAAGTAGAACATGATTTTCTTAATAGATGAATTGATGCCTATGTCTCAAGACTGGAGTTGTTTAATAGGCAACATGTGATTATAGTCTAATCAAGGTTGGAATCTGAACAATGGGTTATTTCAGAATTTTGACATTCTTCATTTTAAACATCAACTCCTACAATTGCTATTTAACACATTACTGTAGAGTCACATTATTTTCTTTACCTATTGAATGTGTGCAGAATATCAGATCATTCCTTCATTTTATATAATCTGTCATTTTGCTTTACACATTGAGTGTGCGACTTGTCTTATTGTAAAACTATACAGATGTGGTATATTTAAACATAGCTTGTGTTGGAGATGTCAGCCAATTGGCTCCTAAGGGCTACGTTATTTCTTTAATATGGAACTCATAAATTTAAGAGTGGAATATGATGTTTTGCAACGTAAAATGGGTTTTTTGTAAAACCAATCTTAGAAATGACCAACAAGAAACTAAGGTTTCTTTTCAGTTTGGCAGTCGAACCATATTGTAATTTCAATATTCTTTGGCCTGTTCTCAGTCCCTGAGCAACAGAGGAATGCAGCTGGATTATTTTGATAGCTTTTTTTTTCCTTAAGATGCCAAATACATCCAAAGTTGGGTAGGTTACAGTCTACATTTTGGACAAAATGAACTCACCTCTTAATGTTGCAGAAGTATGCGTGGCCTCAGTTAAACCCTTAGTTTGACATGAATCAATAATGTAAAATTTGAGCTAATAACACAGTACAAACACTACAGACAATTAACAATAAGTTCTGCAGGCCCAATCCTAAGTATTATTATGAAAAGCCAGGTAAAGTTCCAAGGTCTGTAGTCACATAATCAGAAAGTCTGGAAACAAGGTCGTCAAATAGTTTGTGCCACTGAGTGTTGCTTGTGAACCGTGATTATATGAGTGGGTTGGTGCGATTAAATACTAGGACTAGACAGTTTGACTGTATTTTTATGTTTTTCATTACCTATTTGGCTGGTCTTCATTGCACGTTTGTCAGAATTAGTTTAAAACCATTATCATAATAATCTTGAGGTGTGGCGGTAATGGATAACAAAGAAATCCTATTTCACAAATTTAAAAGTCAACATTTCGATTTGCAATATCTTTCATTTTAATTTTGTAATACTTTATTGCTGTCTCCAAAGCTTTTGCTTTGCAAACATCAGGACAAAGGCAAGAATGCCAAATTCAAGTGAACAGAACAATTTACACAAGAGAAAAGGGTGCTGATTGGTTGCAAATTCTCATTGGTGAAGATGTTGCCATAGAGAAGGCACAGAAGCTCTCTCTACCGGTGTTCCTCCTCCACCAAAGCCTCTGTATCACCTTGAAGTAACTTGGAGGACATGCATTCCCATGGTACAGTTCTACCCAGTTAGATTCACTTCCTGCATGACCTCCAGTAACATTTCTCTTTAAGAGGTGCAAGCTAGCTTTAAGCAATGCAGACTAGTTTTTTTTTCAATGCTAGGAGTTTATAATTTTGGGCTCCCTGTAGATTCCAGCACTGAATTGTAATCAACACTGTTTGTAGCCTGAGGATGAAATGATGCCCACATTTAAAACAATGACCAAATGTACCACACCCATTTTTGGGCCTTTTAGTAACACATTCTACAAGCAGAAAATGGAAATTTCAGGTACACTTCTTTTTCAAGGCTTCATTACATTATCATAAGGTTTCAGAAGCAACAGATTACGCTTGAATTATTTACCAAATCTGTGCCCAAAGAATGTACACAGATACAAAAAGCTTGAATTTCAAAGCGTCACCAAGCAAAAATCCACAGGAGAGACTTTAAAGCTATTTATCATTTCATAATTGTTGGAGTATTAACAAGACGGCAATTGACAATAATAAATAAAACATTTCCAAAATGTCAGGTGACTGTGGACTTTCAGATAACACTCAAAAATATAAATATATCAAACTAAGTGGATGAGCTAAGGAATGGAAGGTAAATGTTAATGCAGAGGCACACATAGTGATGTTTTGCAAATGGATTTACACTGAAAGGTATAAAGGGAAAAGATTGGATTGTAATTCTTGAAACTATTAATTTAAGATATAGCATTACAACTAATCACCTGGTAGCCGCATCTTGAACGTATTTAAGCATAAATTGTAGAATCATAGGAAGTACAGGACGAGAAGAGACTATATGAAACTAAGATATCACAAGTGCCCGCTCCCTCAAATATCAACCTAAACGTCTTGGTTTTGTTTTCAAACAGTCTATGCTTTACCTTCCAGCAAGCTCGAGAGTAGGCTTGATATGTTACCAGAAATTTTACCAGGCTAGGTGAGTGGACGGATGCATGGCAGATGCAGTTTAATGTGGATAGATGTGTGGTTATCGACTTCGGTGGCAAGAACAGGAAGGCAGATTACTATCTCAATGGAGTCAAGTTAGGTAAAGGGGAAGTTCAACGAGATCTGGGTGGTCTTGTACATCAGTCAATGAAAGCAAGCATGCAGGTACAGCAGGCAGTGAAGAAAGTTAATGGCATGCTGGTCTTCATAACAACAGGAATTGAGCATAGGAGCAGAGTGGTCCTTCTGCAGCTGTACAGGGCCCTGGTGAGACCGCACCTGGAGTATTGTGCGCAGTTTTGGTCTCCAAATTTGAGGAAGGAAGTTCTGGCTATTGAGGGAGTGCAGCGTAGGTTCACGAGGTCAATTCCCGGAATGGCAGGACTATCATATTGATGAAAGATTGGAGCGACTGGGCTTGTATACACTTGAGTTTAGGAGGATGAGAGGGGACCTGATTGAGGCGTATAAGATTATGAAGGGATTGGACACTCTGGAGGCAGGAAGCATGTTTCTGCTGATGGGTGAGTCCAGAACCAGAGGACACAGTTTAAAAATAAGAGGTAGGCCATTTAGAACAGAGTTGAGGAGAAACTTCTTCACCCAGAGAGTGGTGGATATATGGAATGCTCTTTCCCAGAAGGCAGTGGAGGCCAAGTCTCTGGATACTTTCAAGAAAGAGATGGATAGAGCTCTTAAAGATAGTGGAATCAAGGGTTATGGGGATAAGGCAGGAACAGGATTCTGATTGTGGATGATCAACCATGATCATAATGAATGGTGGTGCTGGCTCAAAGGGCCGAATGGCCTACTCCTGCACCTACTGTCTATTTTCTATTGTCTAAATCAGCTAAATCCTTGTCAGGTTCCGCAAAGCCACTGGAAGCATAAAGACAGGATTGGTGCATTGCCCTGATACCACCATCTCAGCCAATTCTATGGCACCTACCCCACCATATTATCCTCCCAACCTATTCCTGGGGCACAGGGGAGCGGCAGAAAATCCTGCCCCTCGTGTTTTCAGAGAAGTTTGAAGAACCGGACGCTACATCTTTTTCTTGTTCCCAACATGATGCTTCTTCATTCACACTGAACCAGAACAAGGAAAGAATTTGCGTATAGTTTATAACTTGCATGACTTGAGGACTTTCCAAAGTGCTCCTCTGCGAATATACCTTTTCAGAATGAAATAGGAATTTTAAAATCTCGTCACCAAAAAAAATGCATTTATGCAGCAGTTTTCATGACCGCTGAGCATTACAAAGCACTTCCTGCCAATTAAATATGTTATTTGTGTAATGTTTCAGTTAGGAAATGCAGCAGCCAATTTGCATCTAACATAGTCTCAGAAACAGCAATATGATAATGCTTTGTTTGAAGGAACCCTGTGATGTAGTGTTAGTGGCCCTACTTATAAGCCACAAGACTAAGGTTCAAGTCCCATCTGCTCCAGAGGTGTGTTATAATATCTTGGAGCAGGTTGATTAGAAGATAGAGTGGTTCACTGGTTAGCACTGCTGCCTCACAGCATCAGGTTTGATTCCCAAAGTTGGGTGACAATTGGTGTGGAGTTTGCATGTTCTCTCCAAGTCTATACACATTTCCACTGAGTGCTCTGGTTTCCTCCACAGTCCAGGGATGTGCAGGGTAGGTGGATTAGCCATGGTAAATGTATAGTTATGGGAATATAGTTGGGGGCTGGGTCTAGTTGGGATTAGTGCAAACCTGATGGATCGAATGGTCTGTATCTGCACTGTGGAGATTCCATGATACATTTAAAAACAAAAGTATGGATGAACTGCTTGTGGTGACCTATGGACCTAGGTGACTACATTTACCTGATCAACCACCTGTACCTAAACAGCAGAAACCTCAGCTTTTTCAGGAGGGTGTTTCTGTGTAATAAGGTGATCTTCCTTTGGGCTAGCTCATCTGCCAAAATATCTAATTTTCCAAGTGGCCTACATCCCTCCTTCTTAACCACTGGGACAACTTTATACATTATCAGTGCTAGGTAAAAACAAACTGTAATATTGCTGTAGTTATTTCTTTCTGCCTGCTACCACTAGGGGCAGGAGTGGGCAATTCAGCCCCTCGAGGCTACTCTGCCATTCAGTACGATCGTTGCTGATCTCATCCTGGCCTCAAATCCACCCTCCTGTCCGCTGTCCAAAATTGCTCAACTCGTCACTAATTTAAAATCTATCTGCTCCCTAAATTTGCTCAATGCCCCAGCTTCCGCCACACTCCGGGGTGGTGAATTCTACAGATTCATGACCCAATGGGAGAAGTAACTCCCACACAGACTAATTCTCCTTTTATCACACGCCATTACCCCTTTAAAAATCACTGCCTGCATCATGTTTTGTGCCAGGTGCTCTGGAAGTGAAACACCACAACAGCGGATCCCCTGGCAGCTGTATTTAAAAGTGGCAGCAACAGTAAGAGGCAAGCTCCTCCAGGACTACCATTCATGTGCAGTGGTCCCTCGTAATTAAAAGAGGACAGCCTAGTTGTCCAATTTAGTGTGACCTGTTCTACCAGCTGTCTGCCTATGCCAGTACAGCCCCATTTCTGGCATTCTTGTGAAACCAGGCTTGGAGATAATTTCCTTGAAATTTAGTCCTTTGCATTGTTGAATAAAACTTATTCTTAGCCTGCCAGTGATGTTACCTCGTGAACGTTTAACGCAATAGCACAGTGCTTCCCAAACCTTTCCCCACTGTTACTGACTCTCAAGGCTTGTTCCCTCCTCAGGGTGGGGGTGGGGTGCACGGGAAAGATTAAGGGGGCCTGTGAGACAAGATAAGGGTCCATGAGTGTGAATAGAGGCCTAGGTGGTCTGTGTGCGCAGGTAGAGGTCTGTAAGAGAACGTAGGGACCCATGTGTGTGAATAGGAGTCTGTGAGAGAGAAAAGAAGGCCCATGAGTGGGTGTAGGGAGCTCTTAAGCGTGATAGGAGCCCTTGAGAGAGTATAGAGGACCCATGATAGTGGATAGGAGTTCATTAGTACAGATTGGGCCTAGCGAGTACAGGGGCCTGTTTGAGCAAGTGAACAGTTCAGTTGGAGCATGGTAACAGCCATTCCTGGCTCATAGCTCAGGATTACAAGAAACAGCTCACCCCACTTGAGCTCCCAAACCCATTTTGGCCAACGCTGCAATAATGATAAGACTCCCAACTTGACTCTTTGAAGAAAGGAGCTACGATTATCCAAAGAGGCTTACAGTTCACAAATTGTGGTTTTCATTTGGGACTTTACAATAGTTTTAATTGAGGTTCAAGTTGCAAAGGTACACCACATTCCAGTGGACTCAAAGTTCTGCGGGGGGGTATAATTTGGAATTCTGGGTAGTCTCAGCAGACATGTGTCGGTGTTTCCTTGCAGAGCTGATGTTAACGTGTATCCAGATGCTACATTGATTCTGCAAACATTCACATTCCAAACAGTGACGTCTGGACTCAAATCCAAACAGGTGTGAGCTGTTTCCACATCAGTCTAGACTGGTGCAATCATTTATTTTTTTGATAGTCACACATAAGGGAGAAGCGGTGGCTGGTTTGCAATGGAAGGAAACTCCTGCAGGTCTTTCAGGAAAGAGAGAGAGAGAGAGAAAACAAAAAGTGTTCTAACAAGAAACACATTGCAGTTCCAAAACCTTTGAACATGATTTCGAAAAAAGATCCACGTGTAGGAAAATTGGGACCTTGCTCATCTTCCTGGGGAAAATGGATAGCTGAAAGCCCCTGAAAGGACACGAGGAACAGGAATGGGCTTTTTGGACTTTGAGCCTCAGTTCCATTTCTCTGGCATAACCTTTGACCCTCTTGTGGACCAGAAATTTAATCTATAACCTTCCACTCAGGTAAAGACCAGATCTGCCCTCAATGGATTCAGAGATTGTTTTAAAAAGATTGATTCACACAATGTGTGCGTCACTGACAGCGCCCAGGACAGGGTGGTGTAAGGGTCACATGGTACACTGTTATCTCAGGGTCCAGTAACCAGACCTCAGGAGTCCAGGCCAGGACCAGAGCATGGTCCTTGTGGCTTCTGTCCACGGCTCTGGTTTCTGGTCAGGCCAGTATTTATTTGCCGGCCCTAACTGCCCTTTGAGCAGGTGGTGTTTGTTGTGTTTGTGGTTTACCAGAACCAGAAATAGAAGATAAGGTAAATGGAGGGTAAACCAGAGGAGCAAACACTTTATGCGCATCCTGTTAGCTTCACAGTCGCTCTTAGACTGCCCCTCCAGGTCATCTGACCCACTCTCTTAAAGGGGCAACACAACACAACGACAAACATAATACATTCTTTCCCCTTTATTTCAATACTCCCCTTGTTAATATATATACATCCAGCAATTATAGCTATTATACAACCATTGTAGCCAACATACATACATACATTGCCAGGAATGTACACTGAAAAGAAAAACGAAAAAAAATGTTTTTGTGGTCTACATTTGACACAATCAGTCTCTCAGGGGGATGGTGATTCCTAGAAAAAGATTTCCTTGTCTCAGGAACCCTTTCTAGTATAGTCTCCCAGGCTTCCGGAAGCTCCTGTTTTTCCACAGAAACGTCCCTCTCTGATTGGCTATTGTTTCCCTGTGACATTGTTGTTCCCTCCCTGCTTATGGCCCACCTAGCTCGAAGACACAAGGCTCAGTTGACATCTGTGGTCGCACCTGGACCAGCTCGGTATTCTCAGGGACCTCCTCCCATTGGTGAGGTGCAGCGACCAGCAGAAATATTCACAGCAGTGAGGTTCCCGCCTTTCTGACATTCCATCCTTCTTGACTTCTTTTTAACACCTCCCTGGTCTCATCTCACTGCAGAAAGTCAAACATGATTCTCAGCTGGTGGTTGAACATTAAGGATGCTGTTGAACACTGGGACATTGTGTGTGGTGTGTTCCTGAACATACTGAGGAACATGTCCGAGTGATCCCTCCCCTTGCAAGGCTTTTAAGGCCTATTTCAAGGTTTGTACAAATCTCTGTGCCTGGCTGTTTGTCACAGGGTGATAACGAGGCTGATCTCACATGCCTGACTCCGTGATTATCCAGGTACTCTTCAGACTCTTGTGCCACAAACTGTGGATCATTGTCACTCACAGCGTGTTCAGGGTTCCCGAACCTGGCAAATATTTCATCCAGTTGGTCTGTCGTTGATCCCACTGATACCAGATTCATGACCGCCACCTCAGGCCACTTAGAGTGGGCACCCATGAACAGTAGCAACATTCATCCGTCTGCTGGTCTTGTAAAACTGAATGAATCTGCTGCCATGGTGATTGAGGTCATTCCCATGAGTGAAGGGGTAATAACGGCAGTGCCTTACTTGCTAATGTGCAGACTTCGCATGATCCTGCCTTCTCCTCCATCTGGAAGTCCACATTCAGTACCAAAAGTAGCTCCTGGCTATCTCCTTCATTAAGACCACTCTGGGGTGCCCTCCATGCACTTGTTCTAGCACCTTTCAACCCTCATGGGGTTGGAATAACAAAGTGCATTCTCTACATTAAGTTAATACGGCCAACTCCCACCTCCTGAACGGGGAGGGCACAATTCTGGGCAGGTTCTATGACAGATCCTCCCTCACGAACAAGGCCACCACTAGGCTCAAGACCGAGTCATCCTGTGTAGCACTCCACACATGATTTGCCAACACTGGTACCTTGTCTTCCTGGAAAAATAATGTTTAGGTTCCGGTCAAGAACATCCTTACTTCCTGGTAACATTGACAAAGCATCTGAATTGCTATGCTCTCTGACAGTTGGTATTTGATTTTATTCAGGCAGGCCGACAGAGGCAGTGCCCATCTCTGCAGGCATGCTGCCACCATTGATGGCATTTCTGTATACAGGCCAAAAATGAAGGTCTGTCAGCAGCACAAAGTACCTGCCGTAAAGGAAATGGCTGAACTTGTTAACACCAAAAACGATGCTCAATCCTTCCTTTTCCACTTGGGCACTCTGGTCTGTGGTAAGGCCAGCATTTATTTCCAAGCCCTGACTGCTCTTTGAGCAGCTGGTGTTGAACTGCCTTCTCGAATGCCTTGCTAGGCCATTTCAGAAAGCTGTCAGGGGTCAGCCACATGTAGGCCAGACCAGGTACATTTGGCACATCTCCTTCTCTAAATGAAGTTAGTGAATTGTTTGAATTCGGTAGTTTCACGGTGACCCATACAGGTGTTATCATTTTCCTTCGGCTATTTTATTAACGCAATTGAATTTAAAATTCTGAAGTGGCATGGTAGGAGTTGAGGTCCTGAGACGAATCTATCGAGGCATTCCAGTGCAACAGGTTCATGAAGTGGCTGCCTCAGAATTGAATGGGGGTGTTAAATTGACACATTCAATCCTTTGAGCATCTGTCTTCTCATTATATTAGGTGACAGTCAGTCATATGGAATAGATAGTAATACAGAACGGCCAATAACCTATGCATTGGAGCTGCAAACTGTTAGTGTGGTGGCCTTTAATGAGGTGCATTCTTCTCCATATCTGTATTTCACCTTTCCTTTGGAGATTTTTCAGTGACATTATTCTGTAGGTAGCCTTTTTTCCCCCCGAGCAGTAATCCATACAGAGCTTCAATAGCAGAGAAAACAAGTGTTGTCAGGCACTGCCAGTGCCAGTTAGCTCTCCAAATGACACAGAAGCAAAAGTGAGCCATTATCGAACCTGCTGATGCCATTCAATGATATCACGCCAGATATGATAATCAACTTTCCCATCTTTTCTATGTGACCCTTGATTCCTGTGCAGATTAAAAATCTGTCTGCCTCTGCCTTAAATATACTTAATGACCCAACCTCAACAACCCTCTGTGGTAAAGAATTCATTGCCCTCAGAGAGAATAAATTCCTCTTCATCGTCATTTTAGATGTGTGACCCCTTCTTCTGACTTTATGCGCTCTGATCCTAGACTCTTCCACAAGGGGGAACAACTTTTCAACATCTACTCTGTCAAATCCCCTAAGAATTGGATATGTTTCTCCTCTCATTCTTGCAATTACAATGAGTACAGGCCCAACTTACTCAAACTCTGCTCATAATACAATCCCTCCACACCTGATGTCAGCAGAGTGAACTTCTCGAGACTGCCTCCGATGCCAGAATACCTTTCCTTAGTTTCCTCTGGGGAATGGAGCGACAAATGCAGACAACTAATGCAATTAACCATGCAAGAATTGTTTTGTGGAGGTAAGCTGCATTGAAATCTCTGGACAAATGTAAAACGCAATAGACATTGACCAGTTTCAACAAGGGCCTGCTTAAACCAGGGCCCATAATTTCCTCTAAGTCCTTAGGCAGAGACGAAGTTGATATTCCAAGGAAATTCAGGACCTAAGCAATATTATAAGGCTGACAAACTGGAGGCTGGAAGAACACAGCAAGGCAGGCAGCATCTGGAGGAAAGGAGCACTCAACGCCCTTCTTCAGGACTAGATGTGGAGGTAGGGGGAGCTGCAGATATAAGGAATGGGGGGGAAGGGGTAGAGTTGAACTGGTGGTGATAGGTGGACACTGTTCGCAGCTACAACCTGGTTGGAAGGATGAATCCGGTTGGTAGCTGGAAGGGAGGGTCAAAAGGTGGAAAGGAAAGGGGGTAGTGGGGCTGGAAGAGGAGGCAGGGGATGGGTGCGAAGGTTATTTGAAATTGGAGAACTCAATGTGGTGCCCTCTGGGCTGTAGGGTACCCAGGCAGAACATAAGGTGTTGTTCTTCAAATTTGTGTTCGACTTCGCCGCGAGACTGGTGGAGGCAGAGGACAGATATGTCGGAGGAAGAATGGGAGTGAGGAGTTGAAACGGGCGGTGACCGGGAGGTTATTTTGGGCATTATGGGTCAGGAGGGGATGCTCGGCAAAACAGTCACCATGTCTACGCTCGGTGTCACCCATAAGACTATAACCATAAGACCATAAAACATAGGAGCAGAAATTAGGCCATTCGGCCCATCAAGTCTTCTCTGGCATTTGATCATGGCAGATAATTTCCTCAAGCCTATCCTCCCCCTTTCTCCCCATAGCCCTTGATTCCTTTGATAGTCAAGAACCTATCTATCTCGGTCTTAAATGTACTCACTGACCCGGCCTCAACAGCCTTATGTGGCAGTGAATTCCATAGATTCACCACTCTCTGGCTGAAGAAATTTCTCCTTATCTCTGTTCTAAAAGGTCTTCCTTTACCTTAAGGCTGTGCCGTGGGTCCTAGCCTCTCCTACCAATGGATGCATCTTCCCAACTCTGCCCAGGCCATTCAGTATTCTGTAAGTTTCAATTAGATCCCCTTTCAACCTTCTAAACTCCAATGAGTATAGCCCCAGAATCCTCAAATGTTCCTCATATGTTAAGCTTTCTATTCCTGGGACCATTCTCGTGAACTTCCTCTGAACATACTGAAGGGCTAGTACATCATCCTTCCTGAGATATGGGGCTTAAAACTGCACACAATACTCCAAATGTGGACTGACGAGAGCCTTATAAAGCCTCAGTAGTACATCCCTGCTTTTATATTCAAGTCTTCTCAAAATAATTGCCAACATTGTATTTGCCTTCCTGACTGACTCAGCCTGCAAGTTTACCTTGAGAGAACCTTGGACTAGAGCTCACAAGTCTCTTTGCACTTCAGACTTCTGAATTTTCACCCCAATTAGAAAATAGCCCATGCTTTTATTCTTCTTACCAAAGTGCATGACCTCACAATTTCCCATGTTGTACTCCATCTGCCACATCTTTGCCCAGTCTCCTAACCTGTCCAAATCTTTCTGCAGCCATGTCACCTCCTCAATACTATCTGTCCCTCCACCTACCTTTGTATCATTTGCAAACTCAGCCAGAATTCCCTCAGTTCTTTCATCTAGACCATTAATGTACAAAGTGAAAAGTTGTGGTCCCAGCACTGACCCTTGCGGAACGCCACTTATCACTGGCTGCCATCCTGAGAAAGACCCCTTTATCCCCACTTTCTCCTTTCTGACAAACAGCCTATCTTCAATCCATGCTAGCAGCTTGCCTCTAATACCATGGGCCCTTATCTTACTCAGCAGCCTCCTATGTGGCACTTTGCCAAAGGCCTTTTTGGAGCCCAGGTAGATAACATCCATTGGCTCTCCTTGGTCAACCCTGCTCATTACTTCTTCAAAGAATTCTAGCAGATTTGTCAGGCATGACCTCCCCTTGATGAAACCATACTGACTTTGCCCTATTTTACTACATACTTCCAAATATTCAGAAATTTCATCCTTTACAATGGACTCCAAAACCTTACCCACGATCAAGGTTCGGCTAATCGGCCCGTAATTTTCCATCTTTTGCCTTACTCCCTTTATAAACAGGGGTGTCATGTTAACAATTTGCCAGTCCTCTGGGACGCTCCCTGATTCTAGCGATTCCTGAAAGATCACCACCAACGCTTCTACTATCTCAACTTAGAGAAGACCACATCAGGAGCAGCAGATGCAATAGACTAGGTAGGAGGAGATGTAGGTGAAGCTCTGTCTCACTTATAAGGACTGTTTAGAGTCTTGAACGGAGGTGAAAGAGGTGGTGTGTGGGCAGGTGTTGCATCTTTTAAAGTTGTAAGGAAAGGTACTGGGTGGGTTAGAGTGGTTAGTGGGGAGTGTGGCACAAACTAAGAAGTGGCAAAGGATAAAAAATAAATTAGAAAAATAAATAAATAAAAATTGCTGCATTTCAGACCTCTCTTGCCCTCGTGGGGACAAAAGGGAATAAATTGGAAGAATAAAGGAATAAAAAATTCAGAATTACAGTCCTTCCAGGCAGCAAAGACGGAGCAGATGAGTCAGCACTGGGCTTTGCCCCCAGACTGCACCAGGCTTCACCTCAAGACCTTCGAGGATGGAGGCCCACGCGGGCTTCACTTCGAGGACAGGATGTCTGCAATGAGGCCAGGAGTTTGCTATGGCTTCACCCTGGACTTCGCCAATGTTGCACAAGGATGGGAGGGAAGAAGAAGAAACAGAAAACATAAAAAAGAGAAAAAATAAAGACAAGAAACAGACACAGCTCCAGCTCAGGAGCCCTACTCCACCACCATCTTGGATTTTGTGCAAATCCTTAAATTTGAGAGATTTTAAACTTTCTAAAATTCAGCATTCTATACAAACCTGTGAAGACCTCATTTCTGAAAGTGTGTGCAAAATGTCCTCCAGCATAGCATCAAAAAAGTTCAGTGTTAATGCGAGGAAATAAGGATCTGTGATGGAGGCTTTTATTAGAAAATTTGGGTACAATTCACTACATTTGAACCAATGTGCATGTGGGAGATGCTGATCATTAGATGTTTTAAATCATCCGTGACATTATGACTTATTAAAGATGCTAAATACTTTAGTTTGTAGGTGTAGAATTTAAAGTGCCAGGATGTCTGGGAAGTGGAGCTTTTAAAAAATTGTTTCTGTTCAGACTCCCTTTTGAGTTTTGGTTGGGTTTCCAGTTCCTAAGAATTGTGATTAATACTTGACAATATCCATAAATTCTGCATCTGGGTTCCATATCCTATTTTCGTAAAACTGGCTGACCTTTCTAATGTTTGTCAAAAGAAAAGATCTTGTTATGTGACAGTTTGCTACTCCTGTACATGGCCCTCAAGTTGTTTACAGTACTTTTTTTACAATTATGGGATGTGTTTCAGGAAAGTGTACTCTATTCTGAAAGTGTTCCTTCCATTGAAATTTGCCTGGCACTATAAGAAAATTGAGTTAAGAAGCGGTGACCACACCAGGCAAACACATCATTCAAAAGCAACTTCCTATAAAATTTACAAGTTCCAATTCACCTCGAGCATTGCTCATCGTAAAATAATTCTCAATGCATTTACCCAGAGCAACAAAATTAAACAAGCAGAGCCATTCACTGATGGATTATCTGGGGACTTTTTTTTCCTGATATTTGTTTTTCTTTTAAGAAAAGATTAGGTAGAGACTGAATTTTCTGCTGTTACTCCAATTCAAGTGGAAACTTTCAGGTAAATTAGGTGGAGAGGGTTAGGCTCACATCCCTGCCCTGAACTCCAGTTTTTTTTCCCCATGACCCAACAGATAACTCGCTTGTTAGCCTTGCTATGCTCTTTTGAATGAAGGCCATCCATTTTTCTTGGATGATAAGACCCAGATCCATGCATATAGCCACCTGCTCATTGGCATTGATGTCAAGTGTCTTAATTCACCAACTGAAGGGCCTAATAGAAGGCTGTTATTGGTCCAGTGTGGCTGCAGACACATTTGTTGAATATCTTGACTATCTACAAAGCGTTCAGTGAAACCTCTTGTGTTGAATTTTGAATGTTTCTTCTCTATTTAAATGAGTTCCTACCTCAAGTGGTGCTGCAGTGAGTGGAATCAGAGCTATCACTCCTGCAGGGCGAAACTGATGGCTGAGTGCCAGAGTGAAGTCCTCAAGTTGAGGCCTTTAAATAGATAATTTATCTTCTGGAATCCTCACTCACTTAGCCACATCGATAGATGAATGGTGGGCGGGGTAGGTGTTAAGGGAGGGGGAGGATAGATGACAAGTCACTAATGGTAGTTTGATGCAAAATTATTGTCTACATAGCAGAAAATATTAATATGTGCAAACATCAAATCCCCTGAACTACAATAACCAGCAAAGAATGTTTCAAAACCATTTGAAAGATACTCTGTCTGATTCTTGTTCTGTGCTAAAGTCAGCTGCGTAGAGTTAATCCCACGAAGGAAATTCAGGCATGATTCATACTCCGTTGGTAACAAAATATCACAACTGTAAACAGAAACTTGTGTGTGTGTGGTCGATATACATGTATATATGGTGTGTGTGTGTGTGTGTGTGTCTGTGTGTGTGGCCTATTTATATATATGTATATAACATACATAAATGTGTGTCTGTGTGTGTACATCCATACATCTGTGTGTTAGGGTGTTCCTGTCCATATATTACATCTGTGTGTCTGTGTGTCTGTGTGTGTGTGTGTGTGTGTGTGTGTGTGTGTGTGTGTGTGTGTGTCAATGTGTCAGTTGCATCTGTTGTTATTCAAACTATCTTGTTCATTGCTAGAGCAATCTAAAGCAATCCCACTGTTATACTGAATAAAAAACGGAAGTTGCTGGAAAAGCTCAGCAGGTCTGGCAGCATCAGTGAAGAGAAAATCAGAATTAATGTTTCAGGTCTGGTGACCCTTCCTCAAAACTGTTATACTGTTTCCCCAAAGCCTGGTGTTTTCCCCTGCTTCAAATGTTCACACGGTTGTTTTGTAAAAGAAATGCAATAGCTACTGTCTCACCTATTCCCTGGGTCATAGGATGGTTCAGCAGCCCTTCGCATAAAAATATTTGTCCTCAAGCTTCCTTCTTTCTCGGTAATGATTTTAAATAGGTGACTCCATGTCACTGACTCCCTAACCAGATGTAACAATACTTTCCTTGTCACTCTGGCAAGTATTTTAAAGGTTTTAAAAAACTGAATTGAGCTTCATTTAGTTTTGATTCTACATCGAATGGAAATAGTCTACTGATGTTCTAAAGTAGATGCTAGATAATCAGGTAAGAGAGAAAGGAATCAGATTTCTCGACGGGTTTAGATAAAGAGGGTATGAAGAGGCTGAAGTGAAGCATAAAAGCTTTTGCTTTTATATTTCATATTATATAACATAACCTTGTTGATTCTGTAGCTAATCTTTAAAGACATATTTATTTACACAGTTTCACATTATAAACATATATCTCCTAACTCATGAACCAGAGTTTTATTCTTTGTCCATTTACAGAGGTTTGAACGAATTTCTGGTTAATGCCCACAGTTTATATGACTTAGGGTCAGTGGCTCAGTGATTAGCACTGCTGCCTCACAGCACTAGGGACCTGGATCCGATTCCAGCCTCGGGTGACTGTCTGTGTGGAGGTTGCACATTCTTCCCGACTACGTGGGTTTTCTCCGGATGCTCTGGTTTCCTCCCACAGTCCAAAGATGTGCAGGTTACATGAATTGGCCATGCTAAATTGCTCATAATTCTCAGGACTATATAGATTAAGTGTGTCAACCATGGAAAATGCTGGGTTATAGGGTTGGGGGATGGGTCTGGGTGGAATGCTTTACCGGAGCTCGATGTTGGGCTGAATGGCCTGTAGTGATTCTATAATGAAGCACAATTAACTCTAAATCTTTAGGGCCAAACAGCCTGCTTCTGTGGTGTAAATATTTGACAACAGCCATCAGTTCGATAAAGGGCTATATGACATCCATGAAAAATTATAACACTGTAGATGTTGGAATTCTGAAATAAAAACAGAAAATGCTGGAAATCCTCAGCATAGTCAGCGAAGAAAGATACATTTTGGGTCAATGGCTTTTCATCAGAACTAAAGAAAGTTAGAAGTGAACTAGGTTTTAAGGAAGTGAAAGAGGGGATTGTGGTAACAGATCAAGAGCGTATATCCGTAAAAGGGTGGAAAACAGGAAAAATTGAATAACACAATTTGGACAGCCAAAGGGAGCTGTAATGGGGCAGATAAGGAAACATAAGGTCTGTGCAGAGGAGGTGAAAATGGCAGAGTTGTGAAAGCTGTTGTCCAAGAACAGAGGAAAGGAATAAACCAGGGGAAACAAAATATGCTAAGGGAGCAAAGGAAGTGAGATTACAGCCTGAAATTGTTGAGTTCCTTGTTGAGCCTAGTGTGCCTGTAATATGCAAAGTTGAAAGATGAGCTGCTGTTCCTTGAGCTTGCATTAAGCTTCATCAGAACACGGCAGGAGGCTAATTATAGCTGTGGAACCAGATTCAGAACTAAAATGAGTGGAGACCAAAAGCTCAGGAGCACACGTGGTCTGAAAGGTGTTGTTCCACAAAATGGTCAGCCGGCCTGCAATCCTTAATGGAACAGTGAGTATAGGGGCAGCTAATTAGGAACCTAGCTCTGGGAAGCTCTCTTTCCTGGTAAAGAAGTATAGGTGAAGACCTCCATCAGTGTCAATGTCAGTGTCCCAAAGCATGCAGGCAAAAATAATGGGGCTTTTCTCCCTCCACAGATGTAGCCTGACCTCCTGAGCATATTCAGCATTTGATGCATTCGGAGAAATTTAGCAAATCTCCAAGCAATATTCCATGATTCAGGACCAAAGCTGCGATAATTAATGTCACTGAGTTGATACAATGCAGAAATGATCCAAAGAAGCATAAATTTCTGTAAAATAAAAAATAAGTTACTCCAATGGATTTATAACCTTAACATTGGTCTGAAGACAATGAAAGGCTTTAAATTACATCAAGAGAGCAGTCAAGCCAGTGTTGGTTGGAGGAAATTCCTGATGGTTGTTTCAAAAATGAGGTGTTAACCTGTTTAAAATAAAGGAGTTAACACCTGTGAAAATAGCAGAGATGATTTCCAGGCTAATGTGCTTATCAGTGCTTATTTCCTTATCCTTAATTCTACTTTCTTATGCTTTGCTATATTCTAGGCTTTTGTGCAGTGAGAGTTCTGAAAATCACTTATAATAAGGAGGAGACAGATTCAGTAAGAGCCTGCACATGTGGTGTTGGTATTAACAGCTCCTTTCCTGTCTCTACACTTGTGGACAATAACAATCAGTTGCAGTGCACAACTCCGGATTCAACAGCTGCTCCAGCTGCGCAGTACTACATCGTGTCAATCCACACAGCCAGAACCTGGGCCAGCAAGCAATGCTGCACTCGCCACTACCTCTGCTGTCTGTGCAACTCTGTCCCTTGCACTGAAACGCTTCGCGCAGAATGGTGCCAACTTTAACTTGCCAAGATCAGTGTTAAAGTGGAGATAGTACTGAAACAACCTTTGTCTGTGTGAGTGGCATAGCTAAATAGCACAGAGCCTTGATGCCAAGTGTAAAGTGTAAATCAATGATACCATTCATTTGCATACTTGTCAAAAATGCCAAAGAAGAAAGGACTTGTAAATACTGCTATATAAACACAACATAGAACATACAGAACATTACAGCACAGTACCCTTCGGCCCTCGATGTTGTGCCGACCTGTCATACCGATCTGGCTATTGCAAAGCACTTTGCCAGTTGATGAAGTACTTTCCAAGTGTACCCACTGTTGTATTGAAAGGAAATATGTTATTAATTTGCACACAGTCCCATTTACAGAAATAATCAATAATCAGTTCATTTGCTTTTCATGATACTGGTTGAAGGATAAACACGCTTCTGCGGTCCTCTGACGAAAATGTTGTGGGATTTTAGAGTTTACAAGGAAGCCATTTTAGTCTCTGAACTGAACATACACACCTCCAACAGTGTGGCAACCCCTCAATACTGCAGCTTCAGTTGTGCTCAGGTCTGTTGAGAAGGGTTTGACTCAGAGTTTTTGATACTTTTCCATGAGGAGACTGTATTCCTCATAGAGTCATAAAGTTGTACAGCACGAAAACAGACCCTCAGTCCAAGTCATCCATGCTGCCCAACCATCCTACATTTATCGAGTCCCATTTGCCAGCATTTGGCCTATATCCCTCTCAATCCTTCCCATTCACATACCCATCCAGATGCCTTTCAAATGTCGTAATTGTACCAGCCTCCACTACTACTTCTGGAAGCTCATTCCATACACCCACCACTCTCTGTTTGAAAAAGTTGCCTTAGGCCTCTTTTATATTATCCCCACTCACCTTAAACCCTTGCTCTCCAGTTTTGGACATCCCTACGCTGGGAAAAAAGACCTTGACTCTTTACTCTATCTATGCCCCTCATGATTTTATAAACCTCTATATGGTCACCTCACAGCCTCCGCCATTACAGGGAAAACTATTCCAGCCTATTCAGTCTTACCCTGTGGCTCAGTCTCCAACTTCAGAAACATCCTTGTAAATCTTTTCTGCCCCCTTTCAAGTTTAACAACTTATTTCCTATAGCAGGGAGACCAAAATTGTATACAATATTCCAAAAGTGGCCTAACCAATGACCTGTACAGCCGTAGTATGACATCCCAACTCCTATACTTGATGCACTGTCCAATAAAGACAAGCATACCAACATCATCCTCACTATTCTATCTGCCTGTGACTCCACTTCCAAGGAATTATGAACCTGCACTCTAAGGTCTGTTTGTTCAGCAACGGTTCCCAGGACCCTCCCATTAAGTGTATAAGTCCTGCCCTGGTTTGCTTTTCCAGAATGCATAACCTCATTTATCTAAATCAAACTCCATCTACCTTTCCTCAGTCCATTGGCGCATCTGATCAAGCTCCCATTGTATTCTGAGATAACCTTCTTCACTGTCCACTACACCACCAATTTTGGTGTCATCTGCAAACTCACTAACCATACTTCCTATGTTTACATTCAAACCATTGTTATAAATGATGATAAGCAGTGGACCCAGCATCGGTCCTTGCGGTACACCACTGGTCACAGGCCTCCAGTCCGAAAAACAACCCTCCACTGCCACTCTGTCTCCTACCTTCAAGCCAATTTTGTATCCAAATGAGGCAAGAGCATTTTTTTTTTATATGTTTGCCACTCAAAAATAAAACAGCAAGAACTAGAAATCACTGGATTGCTAGAGATTTCAAGGTCAGATTTGCCAGGAGTTGGGGATCACATGACCCTTGAACGACACGTGAAATATTCTTTCTGCATTTTTAATATGAAATGTGACATAGCAACAATTCATCAAACATTCACCGCAAGAGATTTTAAACTCTGCAGAAATACACACTGCAATAGTAAATCATAAGTAAACCTCTGAACTATGTAACAACAGTGGAGCTATTTTCCACTGAATAAACGGTTTGCACAGTTCCTTGTGTTTAATGATAAGTCTTGTGTGTAGTTTGCTTGCCAAACCCAGTTCTAACGTAATTTTTTAGCTTCAAAAAATGGCCTTCGTGATTGTTGTGTTACGACTGGCATATGGCACTGCAGAAATAGGAAGTAAAATGTTTGTCTTGGTACAATTTACAAGGATTTCATATCATCAATGATTTTGACATGACTTTTCTACTGCCAATAGCGTACACTCCCAACTCATGTACCTCCCTTGAGCATATGAAGTTGCATATGTGGCAAACAATTATCTTGATTATCATGAAAAGAATGCAGATTCAGATGTACAGCATAAGTTTAAGTAAGGTTTATTTAGCAGAGAATTACAAAGATGAAATTGTAGTCAAGTCTCTAGTCAAGTTCCTATTTCTCTAAGACCTTTCTGAAACTTCAGAAGAACAAATGTACATGAACAAAAGGATAGCTAAAGGATTGATTTTCCTGGCTCTAGCACTCCTGGACAATCTGTGCAGGAGGCACAGCGCTGAGGAAGTTTAGATGGAGAGGCACAGCGCTGAGGAAGTTTAGATGGAGAACCACAGCAGTAGGTTTCTGCCACTGATCTTCCTTTCTGAGAGTGTTAGGAGACCTACACCATTCATGCCAGGAACAAGCACAGGAAAGTGTGTTGTAAGGTATCTTCTCATTCATGTCTTTAGGGACTTCATGCAGAGGTTCAGCCTGGAGCCCTTCCCACTTACCAGTTGGTGGTACAAATTACTTCAGCCTCGTCAAGTCCACTGACTGGCCCGGATGTAATTTCCATGGGTTATGCTCTCCTGAGACCACCTCCAGATGACCCATGACCAGATTTCTTCCTTCCACAATAGTCACAGATTGTGTTTGAGTTGATGGGTATTATGCCTTATAGATTGACTCTCATGGTAGCTAAAGGTTGAACTTACTTATTTTGTTCACTACTCTTTGCCCGTTGTACTTCATTGCAACTGCAGCCTGTTCTGCCAACTTGACTTTCCATTATAGTAAAAGACATCTGGACAAACACTGTCAATACTGCCTGTCATCCTGACTGTTCCACCTTCAAAACCTTTGGCTCCCTCTGACAAGAAATGGGATTTATGTACTTTTCTTCATTGGTGCAAAGCCATTTATTGTGATGATATTGCCGTTGTGTTGAATTAATTGCTTCGACCCCAGTGCTCTTCCTAACATGGAGTGTTGATTGTAAATAGCTAGCTAATCTAGTATTTCGTCTAAAGCATATTTTAAAAGACGAAATAGAGCTAAAAAAATGGCAGCTAATAGATCCAGGTGACCGCGCGGACTTATGTTTATTCCCAGTCACCAGACCAAGGTGAGGTGGTGCCAGGCTGCAGCCCTTTCACTGCTGCAGCAGAATCTTGCTGCTGCCTGATTTCAGATTCCCATACAACCCATCAGCCCTGGAGGTGGAATAACCTGGGAACACAATCTCAACATCTACTCACAGGTGCAATTCTCCCATTCTCCACGCTTGTTTGTGACTCTACCAAGATAATCTGAGAGTGACTGAACTCACGATAGGAGTGGCAAAGACATTATGTATTATCATTTATTAATGTCATCATTTCCCTGGTACTTGAGTGACCCTCCTCCAGAAGCCAGTCCATTGATGAAAGCCCAGAGTGCTAGCAGTCTGTGTGTTAATGATAGAACTAGGAACAAGATGGTTGTTGACCCTGGAACGGCACCTTGCTCCAATGCTACCTGCATGTTTTCAAATGCATGAAGCAAGGTCCCACACTTTGGGGACATGGCCTTCCCTTTCTTATCAATAATGTGGAAACTCCTAACCACTTCAGCCAAGGACTGTAGCTATCGAGCAAAACATTAACGAACTCCACTTTTGAACATAGGACCCAACAGACTTGGGTGGTCTACCTCTTCAGGAGCCTAGGAAGCACCCTCTGTCTACTGCCTCCCCATAGTACCTGATCTCTCATGCTTTTCAAGTCCCCAAATATGCTCTCCACTTATGTTACACCTGACGCAATGTTAGGATGTCTCAAAGCATTCCACAGCCACTGAGGTAATTTCGCAATATACTATGTTTTGTAACACAAGAAATGGAGCACAATTTTGCACATTACAGTATGAAAAGGACTTAGGTAATCTGTTTCTCATGATGTTGGCTGACAAATATTTGGCTGGGCCCTGGAGAAAATCACACTGTTCCTCTTCTGAAATGGAGAGGTCTCGTTTTAGCATCTCATCTCATTAACATCAACAATATCAATGCTGCTCTTGATTTGCATAAGGGAGCCAGCACTTATTTCAGTCTGGGGTCTGGAATACCATGGAAGTCTCTTTCACCAAAACACCTCACCCTGGCGCAATTAAACTAGAGGATGTCACTTCTCAAAGTTGTTCCCATTATACTTCAACAACAGCGTTTTCTTCTAACACCAAAACACGAGTGAAATATGGAAGCAAACGTTCAGAGAACTGATGGAGTAATATAAAATACTAAGTGAGGACAATTTCAATAAACTACAACTATCTCAATGACAAGATATAGGGAGAAAATTGTAAATGGTAAGTTTAGGGCTGATGTTAGGAAGCATTTCATGCAAAGAATGGTTTCTGGTTTTGGAGAGTTTTGGCTGAAAGTCTAGATTCATGAAGCGATTGTCAACCACTGAAGTGGAGAACCATAGAATTCAATGAAGAGATGAATTTGACAGCCTAAATGTCCTCTGTCAGCTCTGTTTATTGTCATGGTATTGTATAAGATAGCAAACCGTGCTAACGTTTTCACTTCACTCCCGTATTTTACAGAAAGTCGGTTGTGATGAGGTACTGGGCTCCAACAAAGTGATGGACAAATGTGGTGTTTGTGGCGGTAACAACACCACATGCAAAGTGATATCTGGAATCTTCAAGCAAACCATCATGTCGGTGGGGTATCACAAGATTCTTGAAATTCCTGAAGGAGCTACACGAATTAATATTACCGAGATGATGAAAAGCAGAAATTATCTGGGTAAGTGCTAACTACTCGGTCTACTAACAGGTGCACTCTCCACGGCAACGTCTACCAATCCTGGTGCACTTTCTGACCAATCAGAACTCTCTTCTCATGCAAGACAAAAGTTACGTTCACCTTGACAATGGTTTTCTTGTGACTGTCCTGATGAATAAAAGACATAAACCTTTCACAACAAATATCTTATTCCAGCAGTATAGGTACAGCCCTGCTCTCTCCTTCGAGAGAGAGATGACTGGTGGTTGTTTAAAATGAGCATCACCATGCCTCAAGTGAGGGGATAGGTTGACAAAGAGAGATGCTGGAGAATCCATGCTTAACCTGAAGAAGTTACCCTCCTCCCTCCGGACCAACCTCAGAGGATCTCTCTCTCTCACTGCACCTCTCTTGTCATCTCTCCCACCTATCTTCTCCTCTATCTATCTTCGGTCTGCCTCCCCCTCTCTCCCTATTTATTTCAGAATCCTCTCCCCATCCCCCTTTTCTGATGAAGACCCGAAACGTCAGCTTTTGTGCTCCTAAGATGCTGCTTGGCCTGCTGTGTTCATCCAGCTCCACACTTTGTTATCTAACTTGAGAAAGAGACTCCTTTGTGATAACCTCAGCCAGTATGAGAATTGGAATCACACTGTTAAGGATCACTCTGTAATGCAAACCAGCCATCCAGCCAACTAAGCCAACAGACCCCCTTCCAGGGTGCTCAAGTACCAAGTTATTTAAAAATTCACTGAGCTGGGTATCTTGATAAAAAATGAGGACTTGGAAATTCGGTAAGATGTAAGTGAGATGCACAGATCCTGTGACAGGAAATCACAAGGACCCGCATGGAATTTTAGGCCCAGGTACTGGGCTTTTTTTTTAATTCTAATTTTGCCCCTATTTTCTGAACTTAAGAGCTTGGAAGGGTACATGTCCAGATAAGTTGCTAGGGTACATGCTTGAACGCCAAGTATTTCAGTCCTCAAGTAATTAGACTAGAAAATATTGAGTACATGAAATCCAAGTTTGAATGTAAATTAATACCATGAATTTTGAACTTAACTACCTAATTGCTCTAGATACTTTACACTATCTCTTTTAGCTGACATGGGTATTATGACAGGAGAGGGCCCTTTTTAAATATACTTAACATAGCGCACTGATGTCAACTTTTTAGATAATTGGTTGAACTAAATGTCAGTTTTTACCCAATTGAGCAGCTGTTTTGCAAATTGCTCCCTGCCTCCACACTGAACCTGAGAGGTTATTTTCTGAGCTCGGGCCATCAAGGAGAGAATTTGCCAGTTGGTTAACCATATCAGGAAATCATGTTGCTCTGCCAACAATGTCCAATTCAAAGTGACTCTTCACGTGTAAGCAAGGTCACTAAAGTTTGAAGAATGAACAACCATAGTTGAAATGGGCAAAGTAGATTTTAATAATAAGACTGGCAAACTTTAAGTTAAAACAAGGTCTAATTGAAGAAATTAAGGTGAGACAAGGTTTTCAGGAAAATGGGGAAATCAAACCAAACCCATAAAGGGAATGAAATTAGTCTATGACATTAATAGGAATTGAGCTCATAATGATTAGCAATGTATAATGTGACCAATTTTCTTGCCTATTGACTTCAAACAAAGTCAAAGCAAGAAACCAAAGAACTACAGATGCTGGAAATCAGAAACAAACTCAGAAATTGATGGAAAAGTTCAGCAGGTCTGGCAGCTCCTGTGATGAGAAAGCCTAGTTAACATTTTGGGACCAGTAGCCCTTCTTCAGAACAGGCAAACAAAATAGACCTTTCTTCAAAAGAAGCACCGTGTGTATTTGGAATTGTGTGAACAGGCATTCTGCAAAACAGCCACTGTGTAATACGGACACTGCATCAATTGGGTAATGTGTGAATAAATATTATGTCATGTGAGAGTATGCGGAAGGCGGCTGAGTGACTCAAACAGCCATTAGTTACCTCCATATGCTTCATTCTGTACTCTCCCTCTGTCACCTCGTGGATGGATGTGTTCATGGGTCGCACATCTCTGGATCTGTGGAGCTCCGGCTTACTATTTGCCAATTTATTCTGAAAGAGGATTTGGAGGTGTTAGAATCTGACCTGTGGAGGGCATGTAAAGATATCTCTGGCAGTCTCACCTGTTGTCTAGAGTAAGAGAAATAAGCTGTAGGTTGTGGAAAGAGTGAACGGCAATGGTGGTGATAGGGGAAGGTGTGAAGAGTGAAAGTGAAAGAAGGATTTAAACTTGAAATGTGCTACTCTAGTCAGAGGAGAGAAATGAAAAGTCGGGTGGCAAGGCTGAAGAAGAAGAAGAGAAATACAGCACAGAAACAGGCCCTTCAGCCCCCCAAGCCTGTGCTGGTCATCATGCCCTGACTAAACTAAAAATCAAACCTTTTGCTCTTATTTGGTCATATCCCCTTATTCCCTCCCTATTCATGTAACCATCCGAATGCCTGTTAAATGCCACCAACATGCTTGCTTCCACCACCTCTTCTGGCAGTGCGTTCCAGGCTTTTACAACTCTCTGTGTGAAAAACTTCCCTCACTTAAACTTTCCCCCTCAGCACTGTCAGCAACTCCCACCTATCTTTGTGTCATCTGCAAACTTACTAATCAGATGAACCCACATTTTCCGCTAGATCATTTATATACACTACAAACAGAGGAACTAAGACTGACCTCTGTGGAATGCCACTAGTTACTGGTCTCCAATCTGAAAAACACCCTTCCACCATTACCCTCTGTCTTCTATAACCAAGCCAATTTTGTATCCATTTAGCCAGCCCACCCCAAAACCCATGTGATTCTAGTTTATGTACCAATCTCCCATGCAGGAATTTATTAAAAGCCTTACTGAAATCCAAGTAAACTACACCCACAGCCCTTCATTCATCAACTATCTTTGTCACTTCTTCAAAAAATTCAATCAGGTTGGTGAGGCATGACCTTCCCCATACAAAACCATGCTGGCTGTCACTGACTAGTCCATTTTATTACAAATGTGCATTTATTTTGACCCTCAGTATCTTCTCCAAGAGCACCCCCACCACAGACATCAGGTTCACTGACCTATAACTTCCTGAAATATCCTCGCTTCCTTTCTTAAACAAGAGAACAACATTGGCTAATCTATAATCCTCTGGAATTTCAGCTACGGTCAAAGAGGATGTGGAAATATCTGCTAATGCCCCAGCTATTTCTTCCCTTGCCTCTCGCAGTGACCTGGGATACATCCCATCTGGCCCTGGGGACTTGTCTACCTTAATGCAATTTAGGATACCCAAGACTTCCTCTTACAATATATTGACAACCTGCAGAATATTCACACACTTATCCCTGACCTCAACAACAGTCATGTCCTTCTCCTTGGTGAATACCGATACAAAGTACATGGATAAATGCAACAGCAAGATAGCAGCGGGATAAGTCGCTCCATTTGGAGTGCTTGCCAGTCCCCTTTCCTTTTCCTTTCTTTTTCTGTTCTTCTTCTCTCTCCTCTCTGCAGTAATTCTATCCCCCTACCTCTTGTCCTTTTAATTACCTACTGAAGGAGTTGGGTCGCGACTGGGAACCGTGTGGCGGGAGCTGGACACACAGGCCGTGTCCTGCAGCGAACATGGATTGGATTAACAGTAGCGCATCAAGAGTGCACTGGTTTGGCGGTGAGAGTGGAGCCACTGAGGCAGTGCACGGTGAGAGCGGGGCCAGTGAGGCAGTGGACGGTGAGAGCGGGGCCGGTGAGGCAGTGGACGGTGAGAGCGGGACCGGTGAGGCAGTGGACGGTGAGGCAGTGGACGGTGAGAGCGGGGCCAGTGAGGCAGTGGACGGTGAGAGCGGGGCCGATGAGGCAGTGGGCAGTGAGAGCGGGGCCCTTGAGGCGAGAGTGGGGCCTTTAAGGCAGTGGCGATGAGAGTCGGGTAGGTGAGGCAGGGGCATGCAGCAATCCATCCTCTTAGTTTATCTGTCTTACCAGTTATACTTCTTGCATTGACGTAAATGCACTCCAGACCTTCATTCCCTCCGAGCCCCGTGGCTTCTCTCTGCCTGCTTTTACTCTGCACTAGGCATATGTCAGTTTCAACTTTATCCCCAATCCCTGCACTGACGAGCCTGTTGTTTCGGTTCCCAACCCCCTGCCACACTAAGTTTAAACTAAGTTTAAAGGCAGTGGAGGCCAACTCTCTGGATACTTTCAAGAAAGAGATAGATAGAGCTCTTAAAGATAGTGGAATCAAGGGTTATGGGGATAAGGCAGGAACAGGATACTGATTGTGGATGATCAACCATGATCATAATGAATGGTGGTGTTGGTTCGAAGGGCTGAATGGCCTACCCCAGCACCTATTGTCTATTGTCTAAACCCTCCCAAAGAGCTCTAGTGAACCTCCACCCAGGATATTGGTGCCCCTCCAGTTCAGGTGCAAAGCCCCACCTTCCCCAGAAGACATCCCAATAATCATATATCTAAAGCCGTCCCTCCTATGCCAGCTCGGTAGCCATGTGTTCAACTATACTCTCT
Organism: Stegostoma tigrinum; assembly: GCF_030684315.1. Taxonomy (NCBI): domain Eukaryota; kingdom Metazoa; phylum Chordata; class Chondrichthyes; order Orectolobiformes; family Stegostomatidae; genus Stegostoma; species Stegostoma tigrinum. The sequence continues at coordinate 16,379,692 of NC_081354.1, forward strand.
CTCTGTTCCCAGCCTCACTAGCCCTAGTAATCCTGAGATTACAACCTTGGTAGTCCTGCCTTTTAGCTCCCTACATAACTCCCTGATTTGTCTCCGCAGGACCTCTTCCTTCTTCTTACCTATGTCATTTGTGCCAATGTGGACAATGACTGTTTTCCGTCCTGTTTCCGGATGTCCTGTACCTGCTCAGGGACATCCAGATCCCAGCACCAGGGAGACAATACACTATCCTAGAGTCTCGTTCACAACCACAGAAACGCACGTCTGTGCCCCTGACTATCGAGTCAGCTACTACTATCACTCGCCTGGACTTTGCCCCACCCTGCTCTACAGCAGAACCCAGTTGTGGTGCCACAGGCCTGACAATCCTCCCCCAGCAGTATCCAAAACAGTATACCTGTTTGAGATTGGTGCAGTAGAGTGGCAGAGTGCACTGCAGATTCTGGATAGCTATGCAGATTGTAAACTGTGATTCAGCATCCTAACGAGGCAGCTGCAGTCCTGTCATTTACATCAGTCCTGCTGCTGACCAGCTTGTGAAATCAGGCTGCTGGTATGCATATGTTTCGAAGCACACACAAATTCATTTGGGCCACATAGTGCTCTTAGCTCAGATTTCTGTTCACAGTTCTTTGTTTTTGCAAAGGACAATCTTTGAAGATCTTACGTTCAAACAATTAGCAATAATATGGCATGTTTCAGCACTGATGATGTAGCAAGCTGAGTGTTGGTTTAACAAATTGTTTGAATGTTAAGTGCAATCAGCATATAACCTGTATCATTCATAAAACCTGATGCATTTACAAAGGATTGCCACCAATGCTATTAATTGCATTCATCAAGAAGGGCTGGCATGTTTTCATTGAATGGTGGACATGGTGGGCAGTCAGTAGCTGAGATGTTAACCTCTCTGTCTGAATACATTTATTCCTGATTCAAAATGAGATCAAAGACAGCTTGCATTTGTACAATTGCGCACCAGTCTTTGAGTTCCAAATTGACTCTGCTAATAATTTAAATTACTTTTGGAGGTCTGTCATCGTGTTCCTCTTTGGATAGGTGCCTCTCTATTATGTCATTCCTTGATGACTCACCTTCAGTACACTAATATATGATGTGAATGGTTTTGTGATACACTTTTTGAGTTGGAGTAAAATCAAGGGGAAGCTGTAAGCATCTGTACCTCCCATAAGGAGTATTGAACGTGCATAATTTGGAAATGAGGTCATCCAGTTTCGCTTGCCAGAAACCATAGGAGGCATCTAACTTGCTAAAATACTTTACTTAAGTGCCATAAATTTCTAATGTGTTGGAAAATTATAATCTACCATTTTAATAGCCTTATTACATTTCTGGGACCCAAGTACATTTGTAATTTATCATTCTTTTTGCCACAATTGCTAACATATTTGCTTATTCATTTATATTATTCATGGCACTTAAGTGCTTCATTCTGTCAAGCTCCATTTTGCAGCTATACAGAATATAATTTTCTGCACGGATGGATTACAGGGAAATTTATCGAGCAGTTGAGGTCTGATCTTGACCCAGCAATCATTCTAATCTTTATATCTTGTAAATTTCTGTAGTGTGTCCCAGTTTGCAGTAGGTGAGCCTTCAAGTTGGTTCAAAACTCACCTGTTACAGCAAAAAAAAACTGATAAAAGAGGTGGTATTTTAGCGCCGAGCACAGCTTTACCAGCCATTTTGAGTGACCAGTCAATAGGGTGCGAAAGTAATATCATGCATTGCAGGGGCCAGAAATTATGTGTGCAAGTTCAGCTTCCAGGCCATTCCTGTGATAGAATCTGTCCTTTATTCTATCCCTATCAGAAATGCCCAAAAAACTATTCCTGGCCTCCCAAGAGCCAAAAAGGTTGTCAGAATTGTTCTAAATTTGATTCCCTTGCATGCTGGACTGTCCCAAACTGTATACATTTGTAGGCACTACATTGTAACTGTTAGTACCACATTATAGGAAAAATGTAACATGTTGGAGAGACTGCAGAAGGTTTACAAGAATAGTTCCAGGAATGAGAAACTGCAGTTATGGGGCTAGATTGAAGATGTTGGGACTTTTCTCCTTGGAGAGAAGTTGGCTGAGAGGAGACTTGAGAAAGGTGTACAAAATCATGAGCAGGCTGGATAGAGCAGTTAAGGAGAAGCTGTTCCTGATTATGAAAGGAGAAAGGACAAGACGGCATAAAATAAAGTGTTGTGCATTCAAAGCAAGGGTGGTGTGAAAAATTGCTTTTTCACACAGTGAGATGTTAGGAGCTGGAACTTAATGCCTGGAAATGTGGGGGGGTGGCTGGTTCAGTTGAACTATTCAAGAGGACATTAGTTGATTCGTTGGATTGAAATGGTGTGCAAGGGTCTGATGAAAAGGCAACAGAATGCCACTAGGTTCTATTGAACCATTGCATGCACAATGGGCTGAATGGCCTCCTTCTGCTCCCTAACAATGCCGTGATTACCATTTCCTGTTTAAACCCTGTCATCAAAATTTCAGTCAGGTCCCATTGACACCATCTAGGGAATTGAGAACAGGTAGAGACTGACCAGGATTTAATACTGTACAAACAAACAATATGGATCCTTTATTAATACAGCCAGTCCATGCTTTCTCCCTGCTTCTTGTCACAACTCCATCTGCTGGTGCTATTTCTGATTGGTAGCTACAAAGTAAGCAATATATACATGTTCCATTTGCAAAAGAGTGCATCATGACAATCAGGACCCAGCATGTATGTAGTACAAGGAACACACTGCTAGTATTACAGAAATGTCCCTGCTACCTGCTTAACACAACTTGTTAAAACATAAACCTTGGTGGTTTCATTGAAGTGTAAAAACTGGGGCAATTTACAGTAACCTTCCGAACCCTGCTTTCTGCTGTGTGGTTAGAGATAAAATCTCCTGAAAGCTTCCCTGTCAGTCAATGACTCAGAAAGTGGTGTTGCTCACAAACACTCAACCCTAAAGTGGATTAGACATTTTCTTGGCACCATGACAAACGGTTGTTATGTGTGCGGTTATGGTTGACATTGTGAAGTTTCCTGTGAATGAAAAGTGTAGTGGTACGGTAACCCATCATTTTCACCTTAGCCCGTTGTAATTTAAAATTAATGTTTTCCAGTTTAATACTTTTGTAGCACATGTGTGCAGCTTGTTGAAGTAGAGAACTCCATTTTTCAGGGAGACTTATTGCCCTGAAATGTGCCACGCCTTTTTTTTTAAAAACATACTACACGGACTATTCAAGAACTCTGTCCTGCTGAAGCTCACTGGCCTGATTTGGGGTTTGAAAAGGAAATAAATGAGGAAATCAGCTCTCCCATGTTGTTCCATGGCTTGCTTCTGAAAAAAAAAAATCAACTCCGGCACAAAATGCGCACAACTAAAAATAAAATAGTTTCCCTTCAGAGCAGAAATATTTGGAGGCTTTCAAATCTTGCTTGTGATTAAGAGTGAACCTTATTTTTGATCTTCTTTCTTGTCAGTTAACGTAGTTGCATGTTTTGCTCTTTGAGGTCTACTTTTGCATCTCACATTTTATTTTCCATGCTGTAGTTTCATGGCCATATTACTGTGATCTGAAACACAACTGTTTAAATTGTTTCCATTTACTGAAAAGATTCCAGTGATTTGCAGTGTAGGTTGAAATTGCAGCTCCCTTTTCTATGTAACTGCACAAAGCTCTTTTTCAACTTAGTCATTTTTTTTAAATTATTGGGGTGGCAGGGTGGATTTTTACACATTTACCAGTTCTGACAGGAGCGTTTTCAGAATCTTTGAAGACTATGCTTGAATGGGAAAGGAATATTGGGCTGGGTTTTACCCATGGGCATATAGCAAGTGGATGGACCCCTAAGATAGGACACCTTGCCAGGATAGCCTTTCTTCTGCCATTTAATGAACATCAGGAGAGGTGTGGGGTGGGCCCAACTGAGACACTTTGGGATCTCATCCTGCCGCTGCTCAACATTAGGAGATGGCAGGAGAGGGCAGCACTCTGTACAGCCTGGCAGATTTATTCCTGCCAACTTTTGGCTAATGGAAGATAGGAGTGGGGAGGTGTGAGGTGTTTAGTGGGCCTCTCTCTTGGTCCCTATTGCCAATTGAAGGACCCTCCAGCAATCTTGCCTCACTGCGTTCATTAACTCCCCCCTGCACTCCTCATCCCGTCTTAGCCAGCATATGCTCTTCTCCATTATCACTGCTGCCATGTAAGACCATGCATCTGCTTGCAGCTCCAACAATACTGAAGATTCTTGACACTGCCCAGGATGAAGCAGCCCAATGGATTGGCATCTCATCCAATGCCATTAAAATCTGCTCCCTCCACCACTGCCACAGAGTGGTAGTATTGGGTACCATCTACAAAACATGCTCGAATTTCTCCCAGGATCCTTCGACATCACCTTCCAAATCTGTAACCACTTCCTATTTGAAGAACAATTGTGGCAGACACACCAGAACACCACCAGTTGCAAATTTCCCTTCAAGTTGTTCAGTACGTTAGCTTGGAGTTGTTTTCATTATCTTCACTTTGCTTGTCCTCAGATCTGGAAACCTGTATCTAACAACACTGTGCATGTAACTACATCACAAACTGACAGTTCGCACGCAATGAAAGATGGAAAAAAAAAAATCAATGCTGGCACAGCTGGGAACCCCCAATGATAAAAAACCATCAACAAACATATAAACATTTGTGGACGCTGCTAAAGACAGATATTAGCTTTAAAAAAAGGACAGTTAGTTTAGGAATGGTGTTTATGGAATGTTGTTAGAGCTGGAGGAAGAAAATTTTTCTGCTGGTATCCTCCCCACTCATCTGCTGCAATGTTGTTAGCGATGTCAGGAAATATGTTGGGAACGAAGGATCCCAAAGCTAAGGTTTGCTGGGGATGGACACACTTCAAAATGGGATATTAATTTCATGTCTTCAGTTAAAAGCCCATTCCAAGTATCTGAAACAGACACTGGCATGACCGGGTGTGTAGCATTATCACTGGGTGAAGATCAGCTGGCCATGGAATTTGTGCCTGTCTGAGCAGAAATTTTAAGTGCAAAACCCTATCTTAGATCAGTGCCCCCAGTTAACAAGACACCACACCAACATTCCTCCACACAAAGTTAACCAGATTCTCCTCACAACCCCAACGAGACAGCATCATAATTAACATTTTCTGTCCAACATCATTCGTAAAATACCACATTTTCATACTAAGAATCCTTCTGTGTTTATTTTGAGTATATTTCATTTTCTAGTGGTACGAAACAACCCTGCAACAGCAGTTGAATATATCATCCCAAAAGTAGTGAAGTCTTGTCACCTCTTGAACTCAGCTAACTGATTACCGCAGTGGGATTAGCCACTCTGAATCCCTTTCAATTTAATGGGTAAAATTAAAGAGATGAAAGAGACTGTTAGAAGAGTGTAACAAACTGTTTGATTTAATGTTAGTGAATATTTGTTCAAAGGAAAAGATCTGTAGCAGGTCACATATGGATCTGACAAAATAGTTCTCATGTACAAACGGAACAAAAGTATTCTGTCTAATTCTCTGACACTTCATTTGTCATTTAAACTCATGTTATGTTTAACAGCAGTTTTCCCAACATTTTCATGTTTTGTTAATTTCACCTCACATTCCATGAACACCTAAACTATGTAACTGATTTTTATACTGAGTGCACATCCATTTTCCATGATTTGTAGTAATATAGCAGCCTGGCACCAAATGTGAAGCATTTGAAATTCGTTATTTTTCCATTCATTCATGGGGCCTGGACATCACTGGCTGAGCCAGTATTTATTGGCCATCTCTAATTGCCGAGGGCAATTGAGAGTCAACAACATTGCTGTGGGTGTGGAGTCACATGTAGGCCGTCAGGTTTCCTTCCCTACAGGACAGCAGTGAACTGGTGCTACAATTGGTAGCAGTTTCATGCTCAAACTCCCAATCCCAGAATTTTTTTTAAAAAGAATTCAAATTCCACCATGTGCTGTGGCAGGATTTGAACCTGGGTGTAAGGATTTACACCATTATGTCATCTCATCTGCTTAAACCAATGTCAGACTTGTAAACCAGACTTTACACTTCACTCATTATCAATTATCAAACATTATTCTTCCTCCTTCAGTCAGCTTTCTGATTTGCTCACTTTTTCCTTCTGCTGAAGGCATAAATTTGGGTAAACATGTTATGAGGTTGTGTTCATTGGTACTTACTGAGCACAGAAGTACATTCAAAATTCATCTCAGAATTAGGCCTTTCAGCCCTCTAGTTACTCGGTTTCTGGACTCAGAAACTACTTCTTAAATCACATTTGATGCTCATTCAGTCCTTTAAATCAATTCCTTCATCTGTTGTAATGGGAACTGCAGATGCTGGAGAACCCAAGATAATAAAATGTGAAGCTGGATGAACACAGCAGGCCCAGCAGCATCTCAGGAGCATGCTGCTGGGCCTGCTGTGTTCATCCAGCTTCACATTTTACTATCCTTCATCTGTTGCCTGACCATAACTTTGAATGCTGACTTGGTGTCTGTCTCAATCACTACACCTAGAGGCAAATCCTCCAGTCTGATAACATGCAGTTTTGTTACATTTAATTTATGGCTCCTTATTCTAAACCACTGAGCTGTTGGAAACTCTGCTTTTTATCTACTCTGTACTTCCATAATTTTGAGCACTTCTGTCATCTCAGTAATTCAACCTGAGAAGTCTCCACTTTTGAAACCCATCTTTGGAGCTGATTTTCTTCAGCTCAGACAGACCCCCTTAATGCATCTGCATGGCCCTTTATAAAATTCTAACCACTTTCTTTGATTGTGGAGCACAATACAACACACAGGACTTGAAATTAGATCTTATTAAAATGTTCAGGGTAGATAAGGCCAATCAGCTGGGTGGCAAGTTTGTGACACAGATGGGTTCAATTCCCACACCACCTGAAGGCACCATGAAGGATATGCCCTCTCAACCTGAGGTGATCCTCCAGTTAAACTCATCACTTGCTTCTGTCTAATGAGGGAGTGAGACTATGGTGACTTTACCCTTATAGTTGACATTGCTTCTTACCATCAAGATTTTATACATCTTATGATAAAACTAAGCATTTTGTTTTAAGGTCTCATATACCTGAGATTTTACAGTTCCTGTCTTATGAACCTATGCCTCAGAATTCTGATCTTTTTTCACAGCACTGAGCTCCTTTAAATTGAATGTTATTCTTCACCTTTTGAAGAAAATATTTACCTCATTGAGATTTTTTTATTCAAAAAAATACACTTTATTCATAGAATATACAAAAATAACACATTTATACACCTACCCAGTCATGCAAGCCGCTCCAGGTTACCCGGGGGTACGTACACCAACTAAAAGGAAAAAACAAAACAAAAAAAAAGCAAAGAAACCACCCCAGCAGTCATCACCCCACACAGTCCCAGTTGGCCCCCTGACCAGTTGGGGAAGGCACCAGCTGGGCCCAGTTACCAGATAGGGTTCTTTTTCCTATTCTGGACAAGGGGGTTCATAGTGGTCTTTCCCCACCACACCTTGGCAGCAGCTGCCCCAAGCTTTAGCACATCCCTCAGCACATAGTCCTGGACCTTGGAGTGCACCAGTCTGCAACACTCAGTCAGGGTCAGTTCTTTCAGCTGGCAGACCAGCAAGTTGCAGGCAGACCAAAGAGCATCTTTCACCACATTGATGGTCCTCCAGGCACAGTCGATGGTGGTCTCAGTGTGCATCCCCAGAAACAGCCTGTAGAGCACAGAGTCCCACATCAGAGCTGCTCAGGACAAACCTCAACAAATACCACTGCATCCCCCTCCAGACCTCCTGCACATAGGCACACTCCAGAAGGAGGTGATCAACAGTCTCATTCCCCCCCCAGCCACAGCCACCTCAAGGGCAGCATGCAGTGGCACAGAGATTCCAGGCATGCATAAAGGATCTCACTAGCAAAGCCCCTCTCACCACCAGCCAAGCAATGCCTCTCATTTTGCAATAACTGCAGTAAGCCCAGCTCCTAATCAGTCCCCTGTACTGAAGAGATTCTAATCTCTTGGTTATATTGGTCAGCCAAGGCTTTCTTGATTGGCCCAGGTTAACAACCCCCATCAAGAAACTCATAGTCAATGAGGTCCACCTGGTCCCAATCACTACACACTTACTGACATTAAGTTCCATCAGCCATGTTTTAATCTATTCCTTTACCTTATCATCTTCCCTTTGCAGCTTCATTTAGTCATGCAAAGGATTAATCATATTTTTTTCAGCGTCCTCACTGCATTTCCATTCTACTCCTAGTGTGTACATTGTCCAAATCACTGATACACACAGTAATTAGGAGTGGCCTCAGAACTGAATCCTGTTGACATCACCAGTCACTTTCAAACACCCCAAAAAGCTACTTTTAGCTTGGACTTTTCCTTTTGAACATTCAGTAGCTATCGACCACATGGGAGTTAGTCAAAGGCATTCCCTATGCTTACGGAATGATATACATGTCATTTAATCTATCTATCATGCACAGTAGATCTCAAAGAATACATTGAAATTTGTCAAGTACAGCCATCCTTTTCAAATTCAAAATGACTTTTCTTTGATACATATCCAAATCAGGGTGATGTGTGAATTTGTGAGGAACTTAGAGCTGAAAATGTTCCCATGCACCAGCTGCCTCAGACCTTCTGACTGTTGGAGGTCATGGGTTTGGCAGGTGCTGACAAAGTAGCCTCCACAACTTGCTGCAGCTTTTTTTCACATTGTGCACACTTCAAAAATACTTTGTTGGTTTATTTATTTATAAACCTGGTTCTGTTGAGTTTCTATCAATGTGAACCCCAAGAAAGTTCTGGTAGGGTTCTTAGTAGTGTTGCTAATGTTTTTGATTGTGATGAGGAGGTGGTTAAGCTATTTCTTAGTGTTCATTCACTGGCACTTCTGTAAGTGTTACTTGCCCCTTGTCAGCACAAGCATGAGTTTTGCCCAGTTCCTACTGCTTGCTTACTACATGATTCAGCGTCTGAGGAGTTGTACATAGAGTAGAGCACTGAATAATAATCAGAAAGTAGCCTCACTTCGCACCTTATGTTGGAGGAATGGTTATTCACGAAGCAGCTGAAGTTGATAGGGCATGACACTCTGTCCCTGGAATTGAAGACAATCAAAATAAAAAACTTGGGATAGACATGAAGTGGGCAACCTAATCACTGGTTGCATGTTTTGCACTATCAAACATAGATTGTAACATTCTCCACCATGGAGGTGGTGAAATGTATGACAGTTCTGGACTTTTAAGAGAGATGCGTTCTCTCGTGTTTCTCTTGCAGAGAGGTGCTGTCACATTGCTGCAGAAACATCTTGTTCAGACAGGCAGTGTTAAACCGCTTTTGAGTTCTCACTGAGTGTCAAATTAGACAAAAGAAGCACGAGTGGCTGGGGTCAGGGTTACAGAACCAAGGGAGTTTGGGTCTTGCTTTCAATTTGATTTTGACTTAGCAAGCTGCTGGAGTTAATATTTAGAGCTCTGTCACTGCTCCTGGGGAAGACTGAGACTTAGACAGAAAGTCTTTCCTTTTTGGAAATAAAAGAGGCAGACTGTTCTTTTTAAGAAATTTCTTTCGGCTAGACTGGAGAAAGTCAGCACGTGAGAATAAAACTGTTTTGGTAAATTGCTTTGTAAGAATAAAGTGTGTTTTGCATAAAGCTTAGTGACAGGCCAATGAAAATACATCTGGAACACAGTACCTTACACTTGCCTTTAAATAAATATATAAGTTAGAGGTTAAGCTATCTGTTTACTCCATGTTGGGTGGGTATGTCTGGTCTAATCCATGACAAACAGGAAAGTATTAGAGTAAGTTGGCACTGGAGTTATAGTTGCCCTCTTCTTACCACCTCATTCACTTAAGTGTTGAGTAAGAAGGTCCTTTGGGGACTTTCTCAATGCTCAGAAATTTCAGGGCCACTTTTTGTCATTTAGCAATTACTTACCTGCCTTCCTAGCAGGCGATAAAAGTGATCAGTTTCCAACCGGGTAAACATGGTGATGTGCCCACTGAGTTAGGAGCGGACTTCCATTTGTCCACCCAATCCACATGTGGGGGAACATAAAGGTGGCCTCTGGAAGTTAACTCTCTGCCTTTGCCTCCAACCCCTCTCGCCCCACATGGAGCAAACAATGAAGATAGACCTTCCTGCCATTTCATTCCCTGAAGAGTAGGCCTCGACTGACAGTCTTCAGGGACCTAGAAGCTGACAAACTCGAATTGGCTGGCAGCCAGGATGCTAGTGCCGACACCTGTGAGTCACCGAGATACTCTCCAGTCAGTTCTTAACAAGCTGATTAGTGCAGGATTCAATGAAATTTCCTGACATTGGGCATGTGAGTTGGCCAACACATAAACCATTCACCCCCATAATTCACTTCAAAAAGGGAACATGTTGGTCACAACCTAGATCCCCTCCCTTAGCCATCTCATTTGCCTCACTCACTGGCTATCTTTATTTAATTTGCTGTCCTCACCCCACACTAAAACAGACAGTACATTCGGAATTTATTAATTTTAATGCCCAATCTATAATTCCTTATTTGAGATTGTCCAAGTCAAACAAGGAGACTAAGTAAATTCTAAAAACCAAAAGAATTACGGATGCTGTATATCAGAGCCAAATATAGAAATTGCTGGAAAAGCCCAGCAGATCTGACAGCATCTCTCGGGAGAAATCAGATTTAAGGTTTTGGGTCGAGTGACCCTTCCTCAATTCTGACGAACGTTAACTGTGATTTCTCTCCACAGATGCTGCCAGATCTGCTGAGCTTTTCCAGCCATTTCTATTTTTGGCTCTAAATTCTAACCAGCCTCCCGCACCCTGGCATTTTGCAACTTCCCAGAGTGTATATGCTTCTCTTCATTTTGTTCATTTTCACCCCAAAATTTGAATGTTAGCTGCACGTTTCAAATGCTTTGAGTCATCACCTAGAATACATGTGAGCAGCCAGCAAAAACCTGAAATTATTTGATTAACTGAACATGTTTCAGGTACTATCTTGTGAATTTAACCTCCTCAGAACCAGTTTTGAATAAACACCAGCATTCATAACATTGCTGCCCCAGTGATATTTCATGAAGATGTAATCACCAATTTTTTTAGATGGTAATGGAAAATTTGTTCTGTTTCTATTCAACCAGGTGATCGTATTTATTCAAGTTGTGTGTTGTGAAAGATCTACTGTTATTGTGTCAGAAGCTGCCTGAACGGTGAATGGGCCTTTCTTAGCTCAGTGGCTGGATGGCTGGATTTATAATGCAGTGTATCATTAATCATACAGGTTCAATTCCTTGTACCTGCTGAGGTCACTCTGAAAGATTACTTTCTGAACTTCACCTGAGGTTTGGTAACCCCCAGGTTAACCTTGCCACCAGATGTCTCTTTCTCTAATGGGGGAGCGGGCAGTTCATTAGTCCTCTGTGCATTTCACTTTCATGGACTGTATCTTCGCTGCACACAATTCAGCCATTTAATTCTGCATTAGCAGGGTTGATACAGAGTAGCATAGGCTACAGGACTCTGTTGAAAGACTTCTAAGGATTCTGAAATGCTTTGTTATTGTTGTCTGTACTCCATAATTACTGTAAGCCTTGTTTTTGAATAAATTCAGGCGGTGCCTTTATCTCAGTTTTTAATTTGAATTTATCTGTTCTATTACTGTCTTATCAGCCTGCTGGATCAATCAGATGGTACATTTGGCATTCTCTACATGTTTCTGACCACAATTCAGCATCCCTAACTTTTTCCTACTTTGTCTGAAGGAAGGTTTTTAATTAGGCGTCCCTTTGTTGTTTTACGTTCACATGATCTCAACGTGCTGCTTACAATTTCTGCTCTAGATGTCCACAGAAAGGCCTCAGAATTAAAACTAATTAAAAATATTTGCATTCATTGTTTCAGAATGCTATTCTCCTGTGATTTGGCTTTTATTAGCTGATGTTCACCGCCTTGTATCTGTTTGTATCTGCAGCTCTGAGAAGTCACTTTGGCCACCCCATCATTAATGGAAACTGGGCTATAGATAGGCCAGGCACTTACGAAGCAGCAGGAACCCTGTTCAGGTATAAGAGGCCAAATGAAATTAGCACGACAGCAGGGGAATCCTTGATTGCCGAGGGGCCAACCAGTGAAATTCTGGATGTCTACGTAAGTTTAAACTTTGGATTTAAGCTGGGCAATTCCTTTGAAATGCCAACAAAGCTTCATTTTGATTTTGTTCATAAATCAAAGGCTGTAACCTTCTGGGATTTGAACAGAAAAACTCCAGACAAAGAAAGCTTCAAGAATTTGGCCATCAGTCAACGTTAACTGTAGAGTTGTAGAACCTCAGAAAATTAGAAATAAATTAGAACATAAAGAAAATGTGGATATAAAATGATTGACGGAATAGAACATTAACATATCATGTTAAAATAAAGCTTGGAAACATTGTTAACACGTCAGTAACTGTAAATAACGTTTGTAAAGTTTTGGTGATTGGAGAAAATAATGATATAATGTTGATGTGACTGTTGATATAAATTTTGTGATTAGAGATAATGTTAAAGGCAAAATAGTGATCATAAATGTTGCCAGAACAATAGAAGAAAAAGAAATTTTTTCACAAATGTCCTTAAGGGAAAACACAAGCTTGGCTTCTTCATGACTTTGGTGTTTAACTGTAATTTTCACAACAAAATTAAAGAATTGGCACAAAGTGGAGTCTTACAGGGCAACCTGCATCTGGAGAACCAATAAAGATTCTCAGTCAATGGGGAGAGAAAGTTAATATAGATTTAATGGTTGCAAAGAATATTTATATAAATTTAAGGATTAGTGAGAAAGTTGGTGACCCTGAATTTACTGAGTCAATAAACTACCGATTAGGTAGACTTGCCCTTTCTTATTTCACCCAACAAATTAGACGCTAACCAGACCATCCAATGAGGCTCATTAAAAGGATCAGATAAAGGTATCCCTTTGGAATCTGTCTCATCGAGACTGTTGTGAACCTCAGTAAAGGTGTTCTGCAATCATTTGCCACTTAGGTAATGACTATCTCTGGGGTCATCAGTTGGAATGCAACTTCTGGTGAACACAATGCGAGCACAAATCAATTGAGTTGGAAAGTGCAAGATCCAGCGAGGTGTGTCAGAGGTCTTTAAACGTGAATGTGATGTCACTGACTGTGGAGAATGATACAGATATTTTTGGTTGTGAAAGATGTTTCCTTTCTGTAATGACTACTTAAAGTGAATACTTTGTTACTTGAAGTATCATTTGCCTTTTGCTTCAAGTTTAATTTGTAGTTTTTCTGACTTCTGTTAAAGTAGAAGTTACAAAACGTGGAAGGTAGCTTTTTTTTCATTCAGGGTCATTTGGTAAATTTGGTTCTTTTGGTTTATGGTTTCTCCACAGGGATTCTAATAGCATTCAGCTGAAAGGCCAGTTTCAGTGTAATAAACCCTTTATAAAAAGAAAACAAAAGTTTTAATTTTCCAATAACCATTAAAACCTGGGGGAAAGAGATTCCAGATGTATAATAGTTAATTTTTCATGAACCTCATTGTAATTTTGATCTTGCTATGTGCAACCCCTGTGCAGTGTAACCCGTATGCCTCACTCTGTGTAAGCACTCTAAGATCTGTGTGTTCTTGCGAACTATGATCTGCCTGTACTGCTCACAAACAAAGCTTTTCACTGTACTTAGGTACATGTGACAATAATTCAGGTCAAAGTTATTTTCACAGCTGAGCATTTATAAGTTAAGAGAATGCTAATTTCAGCACACTGAACATTCAATCAAAATTTAGATTCAGGATACTTTAAGAATTAATTTTGATGTCAAACCGCTTTTAAGCTGTATTGAAGATGGTTTCTCTATTTAGTTTCACAGTTTTCTTTGTCTTTTCATCTTTTCCAGATGATATATCAACAGGCAAATCCTAAGGTGCAGTATGAATATGTTTTACCAACTGATAACGTTGTCAACATCCATTCACTAGCCCATACAGCAGATGAACACTTAGGTAAAATCTTATACGCTTTGTGCCAAAATCATGTTGCCGATAGAACATTTCTTTCATATACCACCCTATATCATGCCCATACGCCACTCTGCCTCATGTACCATATGCCACTGTACCCCATGAACCATGCATCTCTCTACCCAAAGTACTATGTGCAACTCTGCACCAAATGCCATAAGTTGATCTGTCGGATGATTGGTTACTCGGCCATTTGAAGGGGCAGTTAATATTCAGCCACACTGGAGTGTTCATTATTTGAAACAGAAGGATAGGCGCACACAAAACAGAGAAAACAGCTCAGGCACTCAGCATCTGTGAAACCTAAAAAAAAATTAAAAGTGAAACTTTGCCAATAAGGGAGGTTGTTCCTCCTGAATTAGCTTATGAATGCCCAACCAACATCTCACCTAAGTCAGCGTGATAAAGTGGCTGAATCAGTGCAACAGAATTGCAGTAAGAAAGGTCATAGTTATGATCGTTTGTGACTGTTGCTTTGGAGGTATCTGGATCCAAGGAGTGGTCATTGGCAAGTTTCAAACTGTTTAAAGACTATTTGGGAATGACCACGGGAGTGGCGTTTGAGCCAAGGTCCCCCCAGATTTTGAAGAGATGCCATCCATAAGGGCCATGAGTAGCACACGGTCAGTCGGTTGGCATTTGTGTGACTGACAGTTGTACATCATCACTTAGGCCAGTCCAGACAGTAACCAACACAGCCTTTGAAAGACCTCATTGTCCTTGTTAAGTCGAGATAGTCTATATGTTCCATGATAATTTTGTAGCTTATTTTTAGTTTTGCACTTTTTTTTCTTGTTTGTTTTTCAGTCTGTGAATAGATAATTTTTTAGAGCTGTTTCTGCCAGAGCTTTACTGAGTCAAAACTGTAGAGAAAACGTGCATTAGTCTCTGAGTAGCCCTCCAGTTCCTTTATTTTCAACCTTGCCACAGGTAAAGCCTTCATTCCACCTCCATTCCTGTAGGAAGACTATGAGAACTGACATGTTACAAAGGCAGATGTAAGAATTTCAAAATATTCAGCAGCCGTGGACTGGAATTTACTTTGAATTTCTCCTCCCCCAACCTCACCAACAGTGCAGTCAAAATTCATTTAATCTGGCCATTTCCATCATTGTTACAGTGGCAAAACAGGAGCAGTTCAGAAGAAATTGCAGCTGCTCCCCCCTGCTTCTACTAGGCCTGTCACTTAGCTGCACCACTTTGCATTTTGATTGCTGTTTGCAATGTAAAATTTGAAAGCTCTCCATCTATTGCAGGAGAGGCCTTTAATGGCCAGTTGTCATATGGTGTTGATGGTGACATGTATGTTCTCCGTGAAAGAGAGGCGGAAAACTTTGTCAGTGGAGTGCATGCAAACCAAGTGCAGTCCAGAAAGTACCAAACGAGCCCTGGAGAAGTGGTACACTCCTGGGGAGAGGGGCCAAGGAAAAAGAGGGAATTCAATTGGAAACAAATTGGAAGCAGTGAATGCACCGTGTCGTGTGGAACTGGTAAGATGTCCCAAATTTAATTAACTGGTAGCCTAACCAAAGTGAGATGAGATCACTGTTCACTTGCCCAAGAATAAGTGAAGCCACCAGTTGTTGGCTAGCCTCCTTTGCACTATGTATGAACTTGGCTATCTTCTTCAAGTATTCCATCATGCTATCTGTCTTTCTTTGACGTAAACTTTTAAAACAGTTTGCACTACAGGATAAAAATGCAAAAATGAAATGAATATTTTTCCATCTGGGAAATAATTGCATTCCATAAATGTATCATTATTAAATAAGATGACTAAAATTATTTATGTTATCCTCTTGTAATTGGGAAAGGTGGGGTAAGCACCTGTTAATATTGAACCGATATGATCGTGGAGATTTCTAAGTGTTGAGCTGAATTGATTTATTCCAATTATCAGCAAATTATTTTGCGCATGAGTAATACGTTCATATTTTCTTCAGAAAGAACTACAATAATTGTTTTCAAAATAGCACGTATTATATTGACCAACAACATTTTAGCATGGAATGATATGCAGCATAAGCTGGGGAGTGTATATATTGCAAAGACTGGGACATTTATAGTTATGTGGGACAGACTGGATGGACCAGTCTTGTTCCACCCATCAGTGGTCATCTGTCAGTGTGTTCATGTTTAATTCTTTGTTTGAAATCTTATGTGATTCCCCAAGAATTAAATACTGTTTCTTTTCTGCAGGAGTGCACTGACCAACAAATCCTAGAGTGAAATATTGAATCATGCACAAAAACCAAATACTGTAATAAAAACAGAAAGCACTGAAAAACTCAGTAGGCCTGGCAGCATCTGTGGAGAAAGAAACAAAGGGAAACTGCCATTAGATTAGATTCCCTACAGTGTGGAAACAGCCCCTTTGGCCCAACAAGTCCACACCGCCTCTTGAAGCATCCCACCCAGACCCATCCCCCTATAACCCACACACCACTGAACACTATGGGCAATTTAGCATGGCCGATCCACCTAACCTGCACATCTTTGGATCGTGGGAGGAAACCGGAGCACCCGGAGGAAACCCGCGCAGACACGGGGAGAATGTGCAAACTCCACACAGACAGTTGCCTGAGGCTGGAATTGAACCCGGGTCCCTGGTGCTGTGAGGCTGCAGTGCTAACCACTGAACCACTGTACTGCCCGTTCTTAGTGGTGAAGTAATTTGTCTGGTTAATTCCAATGAGAACTTATCCTTCAAGCTAAATATTTAAGCACCTCCCCCAACATTCCAAACACCTTTGTTTTCCCTCTCCATGATGCTGCTACTTCTGCTGAGCTTTTCTAGCAGGTTTTTAATTCCATTTCGCCAGCATCCACATTAGTTTACTTCTTTAAAGTATGTGATAAAACTTACGAATGTATTTTGTTAAAGAAGTATGCATTTAGTTTGTAAAGCTCTCAGCCAATTAGAATGTTACCAAAAGTCAAGGTCCAGCCCATAACAACTAACTTCATTTAAATATTTTGAATCTAAAAATTATTGGCCTCAAATACTCAGAGGGTTTTGAACTACTGGAAATTACATCCAAACAGTTGGCCCCAACCCACACAGTTAGAAAAACTGAACCACTTTACCTTTTAAAATGTTCTAAATCCACAATTGCAATTCCCCTCCTGTGTGTATCACTTTTGATTTGTCAATGGGAATATTCAATGATATTGTTCGTGATAAGTTAGAAACCACAGTCATCCTCTCGCCTGTCTTCATATTGCTGATTTTACAAAGGGAATTTTATTCTGTAATCTAGCCCCAGTTTCTTGTACTGTTAGCTTAAACATAGCAGGGAGCCGAGGCTTGAGAATGTGAGAACTGTGAGTACTTGTTCCAAACTTCCTGTTTTCCAGAGTAAAATTCGAAGTGTTGGCAAAGTTCTGGTACTCTGAGGCTTTCTTAATGCTACCATAGCCAATATAATTATTAGGATTTGCACATTCTTAACCTTCTGAAATGGTGAAGGTGTGCATCTACAGATGTGTCTGAAATACTTTATAATCTGCACAAAATAGTAATGCTCAATTTCGGATTGCGTGTCTCTTCACTTGTTCTGTAAGCCAGAATGTCCAAGGTGATTTCTTCAAATAGAGCCTCAAGCCTGTCCCTTACTATATATGATGATAATGATAAAACTTATGAGACAAAGTGGGCCAATCAGCCTATCAAGTCTGCTTCACCATTCAGTGTGATTATGATAACCTTCAAGTTCACATTTCTGCCTTTTCCCCGTTCCTCCTGATTGTCTTGCTGATTAAAAATCTGTCTATTTCCGCCTTGAATATATTTAATGACTCAGCCTCAACAGCTGTCTGTGCCAAAGAATTCCACACATTTACAGCCGCCCTGAGAGAAGAAGTTCTTCCCTAACCCTTGTTTTGAACTGAGATTATGCTGTCTGGTCTTAGTCTCTTCCTCCAAATGAGGGACAATCTTTTCACATCTGTCCTGTCAAGGACGTGAGGAATCTTGTATGCTTTTTTAATGATAGCTGATAACAAACCAGACTTACATTGAATTCAAATCTCACCAGCACATAATTTGAACCCATGTTCCCACTAACCTGAATTGCTGGACTACTACATTACCACTATGCCACCACCTCTCCTTAAATCGATTCTTTTTTGTTTAATTTAACCTATTTTTCCAAATCAACCTGTACAGGGATGTTATTGCATACCTCTGGAGCAGGTAGGACTTAAACCCAGGTTTCTCAGTTCAGAGACAGGGACACTACCACAAGACCCCAGCCAATCCTGTGTGTTTCAACACGGGTTAAGATCAGGTATAAGGCATTTGAGTCCTTGGGCCTGTTGTGCTATTCAATCAGATTGCAGCTCAACTGACTGTGGCTTCAATTCAACATTCCCGCCTATTCCTAATAACCTCCTATTCCCTGGTTAGTCAAGAATCTATCTATTTGTCTTTTAATATAACTCTGCCCCCACACACTTTCTAGGGAGAAGAATTCCAAAGAGAAATGAATCTGAGAGAAGAAAAATCTCCTTATCCTTGTCCTTTTTTTTAAGCTACGTTTCCGAATTCTAGTTTCTCCCACAAAGGGAAACACCCACCGTACTAAGTGCTCTCAGGATCTTGTATTTGTTTCAGTAAGATCACCTCTCATCTTTCTAAACTCCAACAGAAATGAGCTAATCTGTCTTCATAAAATAACCCTCCCACACCACCACAACCCCACCCAGGCTCAATCTCAGGCCCAATGTTCATCTTCTAAGGTAGCGAGGCAGAACAAGCCCCTCAGCACAGAAATCCATGCAATTATTTAAGTAAACTAGCCTTGCAAACAGACAGATATCTGCTTCATGCAAACCTTCTATGAACTGCTTTTACTGTATTTACATCCATTCTTAACAAAAAGACTGTGCACAATACTCTAGATGTGGCCCCATCAACACTCTGTAGCTGTAACAATGCACCCTACTTTTATATGTCATTTCCCTTGCAATGAATAAGATTCCATTTCCTTTCCTGAACACTTTTGCAAACTAGCTTTAAACAATTCACATAGTAGCACACCCAGATCGCTTGATTCTTCAGGATTCTGCAAGATTTCTCCATTTAAATAACATGCTGATTTTCCAATCCTACCTTAAATAATTATTCATTTAGGAACTCTCCTTCAGCTCTCCGCTACTCCCTTGAATTCAATATTAGGCAAACAAAAGGAGCAGTTGTAATTTAAAGAAAGGCTTGCATTTATATGGCATCTTTCAGCTTGAGAACATCACATACCACTCAGAGCCAATGAGGTAATTTTGATATATACTCACTGTTGTATTATAGGAAAGCTGGCAGTCAACGATAATGCACAGAAAGCTTACACGGACATCAATGTGATGACAACAAGCTACTCTGTTTTTGTGAAATTGATTGAGGGATAAATATTGGCCAGAAGGCTGGGGATAACTCCCTGCCTCTTCTTAAAGTTCATGTAATAAAAATTTTTAATGTTCCCTTGAGCGGGCAGACACAGCCTGAGGTCTTGTCTGAAAGACAGCGCTTTCAACAGTGCACCGCCCTCTTGGTGTTGCACCAAAGTGTTGATCTTTATTTTTCTGCTCAAGTTCAGAACTGAAGAACTTGAATTAATATTTACACAAAGAACAGATGTGAGTCTAATCTCAGGAATGTACTATGATACGGAATGATTGAGATGAATTCCACAAGTGTATTGAAGGGGAAGCGAGATCAACATACGACAGGAAAAAAAAAAGCAATAGGATATATTGATTGGGGGTGAGATAAAATAAACTAGGAGGAAGCTGTTCTGAAGCAATAAACATCAGCATCGGGTAGCTGGTTTGCCCATGTGCAATGTACAAAGTCTGTAGCTCATTGAGGTGCTGGGATTTCAGGTGTACATTGCAGCTCGGGAACACCATGTGTTAAATACTGTAATAAATCAGAGGCGATTTGGTTGAAACATTTGAGATTCTGAGGGGTCTTTAACAGGTTAGATGTGGAGAGGATGCTTTCTCTTCTGGGAGAATCTAGAACTAGGCGCCACTATTTAAAAATAAGGCACCATTCATTTAAGACCAATGATGATGATGATGATGATGATGCAGCTGTTGGTGGGTGACCTGGTGGCTCAGCAGTTAGAGATAACAAAGTGTGGGGCTGGATGAACACAGCAGGCCAAGCAGCATCTTTAGGGTCTAGGCCCAAAACGTCAGCTTTCGTGCCCCTAAGATGCTGCTTGGCCTGCTGTGTTCATCCAGCCCCACACATTGTTATCTTGGATTCTCCAGCATCTGCAGTTCCCATTGTCTTGGCTCAGCAATTAGCACTGCTGCATCACAGCATCAGTGGCCTGGGTTCAGTTCCAACCTCAGGCAACTGTCTGTGTGGAGTTTACATATTTCTGCCCCCATCTGCATGGGTTTCCTTGGGGCGCTCCACTTTCCTCCCATCATCTAAAGATAAGGTAGATTGTCAAGAGATATGCAGGCTAGGCAGATTAGCCATAGGGATGTGGGCTTAGGTTTGGGTAGGATGCTCCTGGGAGGATTGGTGCAGACTTGATTAGCCAAATGGCCTGCTTCCACACTGTAGGTGTTCTATAATCTATTTCTTTTCCCTCACAAAAGGTCATGACTCTTTGAAACTCTTCCTCAAAAGATGGAAGCAGGGATTTTGAATATTTTCAAGGCAGAGGTAGAAAGATTCTCGATAAGCAAAGGGGTTTAAGAATCAAGGGTAGGCAGCAATGTATATGAATCAGATCAGCCATGAGCAGATGCTAGAGGCCAAATGGCACACCCCTGCTCCTAGTTCATTTGTTTGAGGATATGAGGGAGACCATTTAGGACTGAGATGAGGAGACGTTTCTTCACTCAGAGAGTGGCGAACAAAGAGTTACTTGAGGAGTCTGCATTGAGAATTTAGCTTAATATTTTACATTTTACTAATGAGTAAAGCAGGATTACAGTAGCATGTTCCGGTTATTACTATATTTGAGGTAAACAATCCTCCACAATTAGGATTTTGGAGAGTGTTTTCACCTGAGATTATTAAAGAAGGTGTACAAATGCCTGTTTTTTTTTAATTTTGAAATTGCAACATACGGACAATAAATTGCCTTCCTGTCTGTGATAGCTAGTCAAAACCTTATGTGAGCTCAAGTTCCATATTTCTTGCATCATTGTACATTTTATTTTCATTACATCTTTCCTTCTTGCCTTCGCCTATCCACTGAATTTGCCCAGAATTCTCTGTTTGCCAACTCCCCTCCATACATCTCTCATACACATAGCTGGTTGTCATCAGCAAATGTTACCACATTACAAGATAGATCTCTGCATTATTCTTTGAGTAGTGTGAACAGCACAGGAACCACAATAGCCCTCTTCAGAATTGTAGACACCACACCTCTTGAACTTTCCTTTTCCATTATCACTGTCTGCGCCCCCACCTGTTTTTTTTTCTCTTTCAGCCAGCTGGCTAATTTGCCATTAATTCCCTCAGTTTATTTTCTTGAAAGACTTCACCAGTATCAAATGACTCCTGACAATCAAAGTAACTTGTCTCCGTGGGGTATTCTGTGACCTGGTGGGAGGAGGGAACCTTATGGAATTATTGTGTGAAATTATCTCCACTTTAAAACTGCTTTGAGAGCATCAGCAGGACCTGATCCTGCTTGTGGTGGAGGAGCACATGATATTATGGGAGGGCGTTTGCTGTCTACGTAAGGGCAACAAGCATGACATGGTTACTAGATACCCATTGAGAGAGCTGGCAAGGGGCACCAGTTGCCACCCTCCCCAGGAGGAGAATTTTTGGTGAGACTGCTGGTGAATATTGGCTCTGCAGTTACACCAGGGAACATTTCATCAGGAACTCCATGTCATTTTTTTTTAAGTTGGGGTGTTTGCCCATTTATTTTAAACCAACTAAATATTGCCTGAGGGAAGGATTCTGAATTTCAGATGCTGATATGCTATTTGAGAGACAACGAGAATGAAATTCACCCTCACTGCCTGGAAGTGAAGTGGATCCCAACTGGATCATTTCTGAAGCAACGACTGGTAAACAATCGGCCCTTTCAGATTTCAACGGGGTAGTAAAAGTGGAAAAACTATCCTCTGGATCTTTGCATCTTTGCTAGAGCATGGAAGAACCCTACAGCAGGGCTACTTCTGTTGTCAAGCTAATATCACCTTGAATGTAGCGAAGTCATAACTATACCTGACATCTGCAAACAGCCACATCAGAGAACAATGTAGTGAAAGACAACTCTGAGCACTTATTAAACATAGCTTTGGCATGTAGTCTGCTGGAACAGAGTTTTGTGGATGAAGTTGCCAAACTAATCAAATGCCATTGCAGGGGGAAAAAAAATTCTCTGTAATGAAAGGGCAGGTTAAGTGCTCCACTCTTACAAGTCGGATCAATAGGCACTCTATAATCTGAGATATAATTTCACATTTTCAGGATGACTGCTTTCATACTGTGCATCTTTTGCATTTTCTGGAACAATGTACCTGGTCAAACAGTGCCAGAAAAGCAGCCAGTGCTTTTTAATAACTGGTGATCTCTCTACTTGCCCCGTGCTCTAATAAATCATTGCAAAATACTTGATAGAAATGTGACCCACAAAAGAATAATGGCACTGTTTGTATTTGGTCCTCAAAGCATAGTGTTTTACACAGCCCATGCTGCATTGCTAAAGTTTGAAAGCAACACTCGAAGGGTGGGCACAGGGTTAAAAACTCTTCCAGCAGGAAGCATAGCGAGGCCTAGTGATATTATCACTGGCCTATTAATCCAGAGATCCAGATAATGCTCTGGGAACCCAGGTTTGAATCCTGCCATGGCAGATGGTGGAATTTGAATTCAATAAACATCTGACATTAAGAGTCGAATGATGACCAGGAACCCATTGTCGATTGTTGGAAAAAACCCATCCGGTTCACTAATGTCCTTGAGAGAAGGAAACTGCCATCCTTACTTGGTCTGGCCAACATGTGACTCCAGACCCGCAGCAATGTGGTTGACTCTTAACTGCCCTCTAGGCAATTAGGGATGGGCAATAAATGCTGCTTAGCCAGCAAAGCCCTCATCCAAGAAATGAATAAAGAAAAAAAAAATCAGAACCAGCATTTAGGAGTACCAGAAAGAAAATGTTATCTCGAGTGTGAAATTTGTCAAAATGCCATCCAGATTAGACATTAAACCAATAATTTCCCTGCCCTCTTAGGTAGACTCAAAGGATCATATGTGCCCTGACTAATGTCCATCTCCCAGTAAGCATCACTGAAAAAAATCCAGCTTTAACTGCTTTGCTGTTTGTGTGTCCTTGCTGTGCACAGATTAGCTGAATATTTTCTATATATTATAACAGTGACCACAGTTCAAAAGTTCTTTGTTCATTGTATTCTGTTTTGGGACTTCCTGTGGGTTTGATAGGCATTAGTTAAATGCAAGTCTTTCTTATTTATCAAAAGTTAGTTTAAATGTATAACTAAATTCATATATATATATATACAAATATATATATAAAACCAACCATAAATGGAAAGTTAAAATTCTATTAAATAATTACACTAATTGATCCCTGTTAATATTTTTAACTGCTGTAGTTGACTATGCAATATCTAATTGGTTGCACTTCAGATAACTTATTCATTCTGACTATGGAGGAAGTACCTGACTGTGAACAAGAATTGCACTCTGAATGCAACTCCAATTTGATAAAATGAACTTAGTGTGAAATATTGCAAGGTCTGTGAACTAAAACTGGACAAATATTCTTGGGAACCTTCAGCAAGGCAGTACTTCTGACATTATATCAATGTCTACCTGACAACAATGTACATCAATGTGCATTAGCCTAGCTGTATATCAATGACCAATTCCCCCAATAAAATCAAGATCTTTCATTTTATACCTATTTGTGCAAGTTAGTAAGTCTGGAGAAAGTGAAATTGACCCAGCCATGACTTTTTTATGAAATGACAAAATTCTGACTGGTGGGTCCAACAATGTCAAATAAATTGGAGCAATGAAAAAAAAAGTACACTATATTTCAGTGACCTGAGAATTGTGTGCATATACATTACAGTGAACGCATTGAGCAGTGATCAGTGCAGCATGACTCACACTTCCTACTCTCTAATAACAAGACCATTACATCTGGCAGTTCAGAGTTTGCCCATACTTTAATCCTTTGAGATTAGGTGCATTTGTTTGATGGCAACAACATTATTAACTACTTCCACTGATCAGATATTACTCCATATTAAATGAGCAACCCATTAGCTTTACATAGTGGCTCATTTTAGACAAGCTCATGTTGACAATAGAGAGCTTCACAATAACATGTAAGAAATCTGAGCATGTAGCACTCAATTTTGCAACTTTAAAAGCTGATTCTCAGAAAACCAGAATAAATGCACTTGAATGTCCGTTTTATGCTTTGCCAATAGCATAGACATAGTAAATTATGCTGCAACAAGAGTTGGCCATTCAGCCTCTCAAGTTTGCACCAGCATTATGTAGGTCTTAACTCCATTTGCCTGCCTTGGTTCCATAACCCTCAACACTGTTACATAGAACATAGAAAAGTACAGCACTATACAGGCCCTTAGGCCCACAATGTTGTGCCGTGGAATAATCCTAATCCAAAAATAAAATAACCTAACCTACATTCCCCTCAATTCACTGCTGTCCATGTGCATGTCCAGCAGTCACTTAAATGTCACTAATGACTCCGCTTCCACGACTACTACTGGTACTGGTTACCTGACCAAAGGTACCACTATATGGTATAAAGTTGTCTGAAATTCCATCAAAACAATAATACATTGCCTGCAGTGCAACTAGCCCTACTCTTAGGGTGGCACAGTGGTTAGCACTGCTGCCTCACAGCATCAGGGTCACAGGTTCAACTCCACCCTCAGGTGACTCTCTGTGTAGAATTTGTACATTCTCCCCATATCTGTGCTGGTTTCTTCCCACAATCTAGATTAGGTAGATTGTCAGTGTATGCAGGCTGGGTGGATTAACTGTGGTAAATTTTGGGTAACAGGGATGGATGGAGATGCTCTTCGGAGGGTTGGTGGAGACTGAATGGCTCCTGCCTATACTATAGGGTTTCTAAAACAATGCATTTTGTTGGTCATTTAATCAGCACAATTGTATTATCATTATACATGTCGAGGTAGTAATTAACTTCCACTTAATAGTAACATCTTCTTTTGCTTTATAGGAAGCCGTGCTCTTATTTTCAAATGTGTTAACAGGAATACACATGAAGAAGTTTCTGAAAACTTGTGTGAAACTGCAATGAGACCTACACCAGATGAAGAAGCCTGTAACATCCAGCCGTGCCCAGCCTAGTATGTTCACAGAAACTAGTAGCTTTGTCATCCACATTCTCCCATGGAAAGACACCCACATTACATTTGTCTGGTACAAACACACACACACACACACACACACACACAAACACACACACACACACACACACACACACACACACACACACACACACACACACACACACACACACACACACACAAACACACACAGAATGAAGCTTTGTGTTTAAATGGAACATTTCATAAGCCTGAAACAGCGACTGAGCAGTCCCTGCAGAAATGGATGCAATTTGGATACAGGCCAACCAGGGGCCAATAGAAACAGAAACTTAATCAAAGCCCAAGAAGCTATGAAATTGTGCTGTAATAACAAGTAATCACTGGAGATTGAACGCATTTAGTAAAAAAAAAGTGAGGCCTCCAGAAGCTGTGTTTTCTGGTTGAGCATGTTACAAACATTGCTCTATATTGGCATTATCAAATGTCAGTGGGCATGAAAATTCTTTGGATTCATTCATAAGATGTGGGCATCTCTAGCTTGACCAGCATTTATTGCCCATCCCTTACTGCCCTTGCAAACGTGGTGCTGAGCTAAAACTGTGCAGTCCACGTGGTAACATTTTGTATTGTTCTGATTTTTTTAATGAGGATGTTTTATCTTTAAGATGAGAATTGTTAGAGTATGTTGTATGTGGCGAAACATGAACTGTCCTCATTGACACTTCACAGCCTAGGGGCAGAATTAAGGCCCCTTCTCATATGATCCCAGTAAAATACTTCATCCCTAGCCACTGATTTGCTGATTGTAAAGATTGCATTTCCCTTACCAGCCATAATCTGAAATGAAAATAGTTTGGAGGCACATTTCCTCCTGCGATTTTTATATATTTTAATGAAAATCAGGAACAAAAATCTCCCATCAATCCAAAATCCCATTAACACTTTTTTGTTTGGAAAAAACCAGGTTTAAATGAGCTGCCTAGTAGTTTCCATCCCAGTGCACTGTTTGTATCACTCAGCAGGTCTCACTGAAAAAGCACCAGGAATGAGAAAGGGCTCCTTCCTTCACTTTGAAAATTGCAGGTTTTGTGAATGTTCACCATAACCTGGGAGTGGATTCCCACTGGTTTTTCCCCATCATCTACAGTAATTTCAGTAGAAGAGCTGCTGAAAAGCAGGAAAACTGGCATAAATGATGGCTGAGTAGGAGAATCCCTGTGGAAATCTCTCATTCCCAGTGAGCTTAGAAAATAACAGCAACGTGCTTGAACTAAATGGGTTCATTCAGACGAATATCTTTTTGAATCAAGGACATTCAGTTTTAAAAGCCCTTTCTCTGATGCTCATACTCATCATTCACTGTTTTTGCGTGACTTAATCAGCAAATAAATTCTGGAGATTGTCTTGAGGTCATAAAAAGTGCTGTTTCAATGCAAGTCTACCTATCCTGTCTTTCTTTAGTTTTAATTAATTTTCTTACAAGATATTTACATGAGGACTGTACTCTGCAAACATGACTAGTCATGTGTATGCTGGGATATTACAGAAGTGTGTTCAGATAGTGATGTGGATCTGCGCTAAGATAGCTTCTTCCCCTCTTTAGTTACACCCACTTTTTATCTTCGATGATCATAGAATTGTGAGAAGTGTATTTCTTTACATAGTTCCTGATTGTGAGGGGGGCAGTAACATATCGAACATTATTGCTTTTCTCAAAGCTGGGACCTGGGTGAATGGTCAGAATGCAGTAAGACATGTGGTCCTGGAATACAACATCGGCAGGTGCTGTGTAGACAAGTTTATGCCAACCGGACTACCACAGTTCAACCTGAGCGATGTCAGCACCTGGAGAAACCTGAAACAACCACGACCTGCCAACTGAAAATATGCAGCGAGTGGCATATCAGGACAGAATGGAGTGAGGTAAATGCAACTCATGGACAACACGGCTACGTCAGCTGGTATAAATACTGGCCATGCCAGCTTGAGCATAGACACTGTATCAATCTGATTTCTGTTGAATATGACAACAAGGGAACATAAGAAACGAGTAGGCCATTCAACCCTTCAAGCCTGCCCCACCATTATTTAAGATCATGGCTAATCAGCCCCAGATATCAACACCTCTTTTGTAACACCTCCTCATAGCCCTCAACTCCTCAATATTTTAAAAAGTCCATCTACCTCCTCTTTAAATATTTGCAGTAGTCTATGCTCTACAACTCTCCGGGGTAGAGAATTCAGGATATTCACTACCATGTGACAAAATAGAATTCTGCACACCGTAAGGTGAATTCCCACTATCTCCTCATCTGCAGTAATTTCAATGGAAGGGCTGCAGAAAGCATTGAGGAAGAAATTATTTTGCATCTCAGTTTTAAATGCTTGTCCCCATACTCTGTAACTACATGCCCGGGTTCGGTGGAAATATCCTCTCAACATCTACCCTGTTAAACCCCTTCAGAATCTTATATGTTTCATTATGATCACCCCCTGCTAAACTCTAATGAATAAATTTCTAACATGCCATTCTTAATAAGTCAACCCCTTCATTCCAGGGAACCGAAGTTGAGGACTAATGAAGGAACCAATTTAGATATGTCCTTGGCTGTTACTTATCAGAAGAACAGGTCAAAAAAAAACATATCCAATTACAAAATTACTTGGAGAAAACTTAGAAACCATTACTTGTGAATTCAACATCTCTTAGGAGCCCCACCAATATGATCACATGCTTCCCCGCTCTAAATCTACAATTTACCTGGATGCTGGTCTGTCTGGTCTTTGTTTTGAGGGCTCAATTCAATCCTCTCTGATGAAGGGTCTAGGCCCGAAACGTCAGCTTTTGTGCTCCTGAGATGCTGCTTGGCCAGTATGTTCATCCAGCTTCACACTTTGTTATCTCAGCTGCAGCAGAATGCCTGTTTGACAGCAGCCTGTTTGCCTGTTAGATTTCAATTCAGAACTATGAGTGGGTCACTGGAGTGGTGGCCAATCAGCTCTAACTCCAAAAGTAATCTCTCAAAAGGGCAAATAGTTAGGAGACAAATCAAAACAATTGAGCATTGCTGAAAAAGAGACATACTGTTGAAGTTCGTCATTTTGTATTTATCAGCACAGCTGTATGAATGCCAAATTTCATGGGAAACAAAAATTTAGACTGCTTGAGGAAAAGGTGCTGATTGGTTGGCAAGTGCGCTCTAATTTGTCTAGAAATTGCCATGGACAATACACCAACTGTGCTTGCATAACATAGAGCATTGTGTCCAATATTAGATGTGATTCTGTGATTGGACAGACATTGTCAAACAAATTTGAGTGTGTCAAGAATTATACGAACATCCAATTTAAGATTACCAATACGGCTCACTTTATTGTGTTAGAAACTATACATATTCATATGCAGGACCTGAAACTCTGCAGGAAACTTGTCCAGGCATTGTGCTTTTTTCAATTAGACAAACGTTTGAGAGACAACTGTTCCCTGGTGCATTCCTAATTGCAGCACATCAACCAGGAACAAAGAACAGAGGTAATTATAATACAGGAACAGAATCTCCAGCCCTCCAAGCCTGCACCAACATGCTGCCTGTCACAACTAAAACCCCCTACCCTTCCGGGGACTGTATCCCTCTACTCCCATTCTATTCATGTATTTGTCAAGATGCCTTTTAAAGTCACTATAGTATCTGCTTCCACTGCCTCCCCCGGCAGCGAGTTCAAGGCACCCACCACCCTCTGTGTGAAACACTTGCCCTACATCACCTTTAAACCTTGCCCCTCACACCTTAAACCCATGGCCCATGGAAACTGACCCTTCCACCCTGGGAAAAAGCTTATGTCTATCCAGTCTGTCCACGCCCTTTATAATCTTGTAGACCTCTATTAGGTCGCCCCTCAACCTCCATCATTCCAGTGAGCACAACCCAAGTTTCTGCCAACCTCTCCTCATAGATAATGCCTTCCATACCAGTCATCATCCTCTTAAATCTTTTCTGTACGCTCTCCAATGCCACCACATCCTTCTGGTAGAGGGCGACCAGAACCGAATACAATATTCCAAATGCGGCCTAACTAAGGTTCTATAAATCTGCAACCTTATCTGCCAGTTTTTAAACTCAATGCCCCAGCTAATGAAGGCAAGCAACCAATCAGAGTTGACTTGCCTGTTTGGAATTTAGATAAAAGCTTGGGGGAATACCTGTCCCATTGCTACAGTCTCCATGGAAATATTTAAATCGATCAGAGCCCATTTGTAAGCAGTCAGCACCCTTTTTCTTATGTAGCATAAATTGTTTATTCATAGGTGGCACAGTGGCTCAGTGGTTAGCACTACACCCTCACAGTGCCAGGAACCTGGGTTCAATTCCAACCTCGGGGGGCTGTCTGTGTGGAGTTTGCACATTCTCCCTGTGTCTGTATGGGTTTCCTCCCACAGCCCAAAGATTTGCGGGTTAGGTGGATTGGCCATGCTAAATTGCCTGTAGTGTTTGGTGGTGTGTGGGTTATAGGGTAATGTGTCTGGGTCGGGTGATTCAAGGGTTGATGTGGACCTGTTGGGCCAAAGGGCTTGTTTCCACACTGTAGGGAATCTAATCATTCTTCTGGCTCCCTTGTGTCTGTCCTGATGAGTGCAAGACAAAAAACTTCCACAACATTTGTTTTTGGAATGCCCAAAAGAAAAAGTTAAAGCATTTATTCAATGGAGAGACACCTGTTAAAGATGTGAATGAGCAGAACAGCCTAAGTGTTCAAATACCTATGTTTGGCTTAAAAGAGCTCCATAATAATTGTTTTGTTGCCTCTATTCTTCACCCTTTTGGCAGTGCTCAGTACCTTGTGGTGTGGGACAAAGGATCCGGGATGTGAAATGCATTGACAATCTTGGTGATATCGTTGACGATGAAGAGTGCAACATGCAACTGAAGCCCGCTGATACAGAAAATTGTGACATGGGCCCATGTGCAAAGAGCTGGTTCCACACAGACTGGAGCGTGAGGGTAAAGAACGATTATTCTCTGTCAAATCTCTCTGTACTAATATAACCACAGCATTTTTTTCCTGTGTGCACATCCTGAATTTATTCGAGAGAAGTTAACAGTACAGAGGTAGACTTCCATCCTTCGGTTAAGTTATCAGTTTTGAACTAGAGAACATGATCTGGTAGTAAGGGAACATCTTAGAAATAGAAACCAGAAAATAATATTCACCATCAGGTTTTTAGTGTCAAAAGAAGGATCACAAACTTTGGACTTCAAAATAAAAACCAATAAGAAGTGTGGATGCTGTAAACCAAGAGCAAAAACAGAAGTTGCTGGAAAAGCTCAGCAGGTCTGGCAGCATCTGTGAAGAAAAAAAATCGGAGTTAACGTTTCAGATCCAGAGACCCTTCCTCAGAACTCCTATGAACCCTCTGAACCCTTCCTCAGAAGCCCTGAACAGTTCTGAGGAAGGGTCACTGGACCCGAACCATTTACTCTGATTTTTTTTTCTTCACAGATGCTGCCAGATCTGCTGAGCTTTTCCAGCAACTTCTGTTTTTGTTTTGCACTTCAAAACTTTGAAGGATTAACCAAAATATCATATTTCTCATGAGTCAGAAATTTGCTGAGTCATGTCACATCAAACTGAGCTCAGGAGAACAAGCCAAGCCCGTTTTGTTCCAGATCTACAATAATTTCACCACTGGCCCTAAAAGAGATTTCTGCAGGCTGCTGACAGAGAGGTAATTTCTCTGATTTCTACTGAGCTTGATTTGGGGCTAAAGAGAACAGATGTGCTTATGCTCATTCCACACCCATACTGCAGACTGTTGCTGACTGGTCCTCACATATTCCTAGTCACTATCCCTGACCAGGACTTAACTTTAGACCAAATCAGCCAGTCACTATTGGAAAGAGCAAGCCCAACAACGCACCTGTTTGCCATCCACAGTTCACCAGCGTTGTGAAAATAATGTTTGAGACCTAATTTTGGGCTAACCTTAAGCCATCATTCTTGCAATCCTTTGTCACGCCTAAACTAATATGTGCATCACTGGTGTTGTTTCTGTAAATCTAGTACAAGAGATTAAGAAGATTAAACAGCAGACATCTTCCATTAGGTGAATTCACGGAACAGCAGGAAGAATTTAATACTGGGATGTTTTATTTCTTGAAAGTTTTATATCGAACAGGACTCGAGTTCTGGGGAGAGTTAATTTCTGGAGTAGGGATTTGGATAACTCTGGGAAGGAGGTTTAAATCTGAGCGGTTTCATATTGAGAAGTGACCATATGCTAATTTCTATAGTATGGTTTGTTATGATTACAGAGTCACCGTATATTTGGTTTGTGTCTTACTGCAGTGTTCTGCAGAGTGTGGACCAGGCATCCAGACGAGATCAGTTGTATGTCTGATGAATCACATCAGCAGCTTACCTCTAGAAGGCTGTGGGGTTGAGAAACCTGAGGATGTAAGACCTTGCAATGTTGGTCCTTGTAATGAGGATGTCAGGTGGTTCACAGGACCATGGAGCCAGGTAAGTTTCATTAACATCTTACAACAACTGAATGATCAAGTGGAGCTTTAAGGGGTAGTAGAAGCCTATGGACGGAATGCTGGTGAGTTGGGAGTATACTGGTAGCTCATTTTTCATGGGCGCAGATACACTGAACCAAGTGGACTCTTTCTGTGCCATAAACTTTCTATAATTCTAGCACAGCGCAAGTGTATACAGTAATAATTTTCTACACTTCTATGCTTGTTCAGTTGAGTAGAAATTTGCTATTTCATTTCAAAAGAATCGTTTTGGGCTTATAAGTAACTTCTGCTTCAACAACACTGCTCTGTCCATAATAATGAGGTAATGTCATTTTTGTGTATGAATGTCATGGGATGTATAATGACAAGACTCCACAGCCACAAGTTTCCGAAGCGGGATTTGAACTTATAACTTTTGGTATCATCAATGTCAAGACAGTTATCACTTTGCAATGTCTTTCGGCTGTTTCATTGCCAACTTCAAATTAGTCATTTTCTGAGTTAATTATATTTCAATTGGATGTGAATTCTATTCAGTTTTTTGCTGTTAACTCGGGGCTCCCTTATCCTTAAATGTGGTACAAAAGGGTTTTGTGTGTATCCCAATGTCTGGGCCAGAACATCTGGGTTTAAATCCTACTTGCCCCAGAGTTGTGTCATTTTTGTTTTCTTTTTCTGCACCAAGCTGTTCAGAGATGTTATTACATCTCTGTGGAGCAGGTGGGACTTGAGCCCAAGTCTTCAGGACCAGAGGTGCTGACACTACCACTACACTCTTCTCACCAGTCCTGAACAAATTAATTAATGATATGTTTCAGTTTGGCTATTGACCAAAAGGTTGACAGTTCAAAGCTATCCTGGGGCATAGCCTCCCCTGTTTAGGGATCATGTTTTGCAGTGATAGTGTCATCCTCTAACCCAGAAGGTCTTGGTTCATCTACCATGGAGGAGTATCATAGTATATCTGAACAAGCTGATTATAAAATTGGATTCTTTACATGGATAGGAATGACATTTTAATTTTAATTACAAAAGCGGGAGGAACAGTTTAAAAGGGGGGATAATTTTTGGGGACACAAGTACGACTCACAGGAACATTCAAAACAGGAGTAAGTAAGGGCCATTCAGCCCCTCAAGCCCGCACTGCTATTCAGCCAGATCATGACTACTCTTCTCCCTCAGCACCATTTTCCCACAGTACCCCCATATCGCACGATGCCTTTAATATCGATCTCTATTTAGAAAATGAAAACGTAGAAGCAAGGAATGCCATTCAGTCTCTCAAGTCTATTCTATCATTCTAGATCATAGATGATCATCTACTTTAATTGTTTTTTCTCATAATATTCTGACAACTTTTGATATAATTAGTATTCAGAAATATGTCAATCTATGTCTTGAAACTATTCAGCAATGGAACTTCCACAATCCTTTGGAGCAGAGAATTCCAACGATTCATTTCCCACCGAGTGAAGAAATTCCTTCTCATCTCAGACCTGAACGGTCTGTCACTTATTTTCGAATTATCTCCCCCACCCCGGTTTTAAACTCTCTCACACTACCCTCAACCAACAGCCAATGAACATAGCCCTGGAACATTTACCTTGTATAGCTTTGTGTGATGCTGGTGAAGGAAGTGAATGTTTAAAGTCACAGATTGCACGGCAGTT
This sequence comes from Stegostoma tigrinum, assembly GCF_030684315.1. Taxonomy (NCBI): domain Eukaryota; kingdom Metazoa; phylum Chordata; class Chondrichthyes; order Orectolobiformes; family Stegostomatidae; genus Stegostoma; species Stegostoma tigrinum. The sequence continues at coordinate 16,413,333 of NC_081354.1, forward strand.
AAGCAGGCTGCTTTGTTCTGGATGGTGTCGAGCTTTTTGAACGTTGTTGGAATTGCATTTATCCAGGTAGTGGGGATGTTCTATCACACTCCTGACTTGTGCCTTGCAGATGGAGGAGTGAGGAGACAAGCTACTAACACAGAATTCTCAGTCTTTAGTAATGACAGTGTTTATGTAGCTCATCTAGTTCAGTTTCTGACCAGTGGTAACCTCAGGATGTTAATGGTGAGAGATGCTTGTGATAAGACAGCTCTTTTTTCATCTTCTACAGACCTAAGTTTCATAAAGTGTAGTTTAACAGTATATTTGCATTACATTCAGGATGGATGTTTTATGTTATTATCTCTTATTCTTATATTATGTATGATTTTCTCTTCAAAATAATAAGGTTCACAGCATTAGATGCAGATGATCACAAATTTATTAAGGAAACAGTTACTATTATTGACCAGTGGTACATGGAGTGCAACTTTGCACAGTTTTATTGCCGAATGTTGACAATATAATCTGGCCTCATTAAAATCTGAGTTGAACAAACTCTTCTGACAATCACATCTTCATGTTTTTTTTTCTGAGTCCTATTCCTTTTTTATATCACCTTACATTCCTTTCATGTCCCTTCTCTATGTCATCAGTGTTACACATCTAAATGATCTACCGAACAATTCATAAAGTTCACAAAATACCAAAGGGCTATTAGTGTTCCCATTTAGCCATTACTCTTCAGTCACAGAGTTGTTCTGTATTCTGCTTGTTTTCTGAAATCTTTCACATGATTCTTTTTGCAGTTTGCTGTACCTCATACTTTGTGTTGTCAGCAAATGTTCAGAAATATAAAACCAGCATTAATACCTGAGGTATATGCCTTCCATTCATTTTCCGCTTGCTTGCTCCGAAATGAGACTAGCGTCCCAACAGGCATTTCAAAGTTAGGAAAGACAAAGTTGGTTGCACAGTAAATGTTCCTCAACTTTTTGTCAATGATGCTGCTTAACTATGATCTCACCCATCATCCTGATACTTCTCAAATCCACTCTTCCAATATTCTGTAACCTTTCTGAACAAGGTTGTCAATTCACTGTAGACTCGGAGTAGTTTAGTGCCAGAAATCCAAAAATTACTGGGTCAATTGATTAGGGAAAAAGTGGCTGTAATCCTACAGAGCCATAAAGTTACAAAGCTGAGAAAGCAAGACAAAATCAGTAATGAATGCATGATGGATTTGAGAGCCTGATAAACAGAGGCTCAGAGACTGGATAAAAGCACTTATAGACTGGCGGTGTACATCCCCAATCTAAACCTGGTTGTGATCATTGGTTATCAATGAGAGAAGTAATGTTCTAATAATCCTTTAATAAATTTCAGGGTCTAGAAATTGGCTCAAAATCTTCTGAAGTTTGGCAAAGAGGAGAGGAATTTAAAGTGTTTCACTTCGCAAGCTTTGAGCACGCTAAGTTATTTTTCTTTTTCTTCTGAGGCACAGTGAGAGCATTTCAATGGGGATTCTCCAGCTAATCCATTTTAAACTTCAGTGGAAACAGCCCTGGAAACCCTTAGGAAATGTCGTCAATGCCATTGAGGCATTTATCCCTTGAGCTCTAATGGATCTCCCACCACTGGTGGTAATCCCTAAATGTATTTGCTTGTGATCGCTGAGGCAACAACTATAACAGAGGGGACCATTCAGCCTCTTGAGCCTGTTTTGTCACTATTCAGTTAGATCATGGTAGAATTATTGTTCAATTCATTCTAACTGTGTAAGCTTCACTGTCTGAGCAAGTATTTATTGCCCATCCCTAATTGTCTTGAGAACAAGGTTGAACTGCCTTTTTGAATTGCTGCACTCCATTTGGTGTTGATGTCTCTATTGAGTTAGATCAAGGCCAACCTGTATCTTTGACATGCCTCAATTCCAGAATCTCCAGTAACTTGCTGCTGCTCCTTTCATAGTGCTCAGCAGAGTGTGGCAATGGAACCCAAATTCGAAGTGTGGTCTGCCTGAAAAAAACTGATGACAAACTTACGGTGGCAGAAATGAGTGAATGCTCCCACCTGGAAAGACCAGCATCAGAGCAAAGCTGTCACCTGAGGAAATGTGATGTCAAATGGTACTCGACAGAGTGGAGCGCAGTAAGTATTCCAACAGAAGAATTATCCATGTGAGTGGAGTAATTCTGCAACAAAAGGAATTGTCACTGGGGAGTGCAGTAACTTCACCTAGAGCAGAATGGTATGCGCTATATGTACCAGTGCACAGCGTTGTCAATGGTAGTACATGTAAAATATCCTATTAGTGAGAAATATATTAATCTATAACTATAGTATGTAGCAGAGGAGAGCGAAGTAAGTACTATAATTAAATATCGCACCAGAAGCATTAAGATTCTGGTAACTAGCTATTGCCAGAAATGCTTTCATCTGATAGACAACTCTGTAACCAGTCCCTTTTTAAAGTTGGTTGGAACAAGTGTGAATGCACTTATAACTCAAGGTCCTTAAGGATAAGTGTCAGTAACTCAAGTTATTTTTTTAACTTCATTTGTGGGTGTGGGCCAGGGGAGTCACTGGCTGGCCAGCATTTATTGTCCATAGAAACATAGAAGATAGGAACAGGAGAAGGCCATTCAGCCCTTCGAGCCTTCCCCAACATTCTTCACGACCATGGCTGATCTTCCAACTCAATAGCATAATCTTGCTTTCTCTCCTTAACCTTTAATCCCATTCACGCTGAGTGCCATACCTAGACATCTCTTGAATACATTCAATGCTCTGGCATCTAAGGTGGTGATGATGAGCTGTCTTCTTGAACCGCTGCAATCCACGTGCTGTAAGTAGACTCGCAATATTATTTTGAGGAAGAGATTTTCAGGATTTTGATTCAGTGACAGTGAAGGAACAATGATACATTTCCAAGTCAGGGTGGAGGTGATCTTGCAGGAGGTGGTTTTCTCATGAATTTACTGCCCTTTTTGTTCCAGATGGAAGTGTTTGTGGGTTTGAAAGGTGCTGTCTAAGGATCTTTGGTAAATTTCTGCATAACATCTTGCAGATGGTGCACATTGCTGCGACTGAGCATTGGTGATGGAGGGAGCCAAACTATAATTATGCTCCTCAGCAAACCATTGCATGAAGCAGTATGTGTCATGATTCAAATGTGATTCCGTGTCTTCAAACTATGAATGAAAAGAATATTTCAGGGTTCATTGGGAAATATATGAAAAAATACTGAATATATCAAGCTGCCTGCTTGTGCAAAGGGCCGTTTCTAAATATCCTTATCAAGTGATGAATCAGATTGGCAATTCCAATTTGCCTGTTGCCCATTTGCATCTTACTGCAGCCAAGTTTCATTTTACAGTGCTCGAAATCCTGCGAAAGTGGCTATCGGGTTCGAGAGGTCAGATGTCTTGCAGATGACATGACACAAAGCAACAGTTGTGATTCCTTCCTAAGGCCAATTGATAAAGAAGTCTGCAACACTAACCCATGCATACCCGAGATAGGTATGGTGTAAATGCACTGTTTGCATGTGTGCACGGTTGCCTTAGCTCTTCTGTATGTTTCAAAGAAAGAAAGTTAGACTTGCATTCATATTGTACCTTTCACTACATCCTAAAGAATTACAGAGTCACTGAAATACTTTTCAAACCTAGGCCCGGAAGATCAGCAGCTAATTTGCATACAACAAGCTCTCATAAACAGTTCCGTGATAATGATCGGATAGTTTTTTTGTGATTATAATTGAAGGATAAACATCATCTAGACCATTGGAATCAATGTGTTTTTTTCTTTTTTGAAATAGTGCTGTGGGATCTTCAACGTCCATTTGAGAATATAGACAGGGCCTTAGTGTAACATCTCATCCAAAAGAGAGTATCCTGTCTAATATTGCAACTGTATGTAAGCCTGAATGTTTGTACATAAGTGGGATTGGAACCCTCAAACATCATGATTCATAGACAACTGTACTACCCACTGACCTACATCACAATCGTGCAAGTTAAGGAATGTTTGCATGGGATATGCCAATAAGCTCAGTTATATTAGTCTAACACGGATGGAAAAGCTCCCTGCACTGTGCTCCAACCTCAAAATTCAGCCTTCATCACGGAGAAAAACAATTTACAGCATCAGTGTGATATTTTCCACTTCCTATACCGATTGGTCTGTGACTCTGCTATGCAAATTCGCATTTACCTTCAAATGACGGACATTTGTTTGTTTGAGACCTGAGTTGGAAACAATTTAAAATGACCAAACAACTTGCAGCAAAACGTTGGCGGAGTGGTACAAAATTCTTTTAGCTATTGTGTAAATGGTGATGTCACTCACGCAAAGAAACCATAAACGTTTTCCAGATTGGAAAATGTCTAAAACTGTTGGCCGTGGATAATTCTATTGACTGTTCTAAAGAGCTTACACGTCCTGCATTTATTAAGTTCATGTTCTGCCCCTGTTTTTGCCATAGTTTACCACAAGAGCCCACAACACCATTCTGCATTCCAACTGTTGCTTGAGTATATAGTCAGAAAGGATATGGAGCTGCTGCTGAATCAATGACTACAGTCGGAATAGACCCTAACTCATTCTATAAAAATGCCTAGAGTTTTCCTTTAGCTATAGAGCAATAATTGTTGTTTCTCACAAAGGAACTGAGCCCTGCAGATCATTGTAGACAATGTGTGTGCACAGGGAAATGGCCATTGGGCTTGAACTGTCTGTCCCAGCTCTACGCAGAAATAAATCTATAGTCCCAGTGCCCTCATAATTCCCCCATAACCCTGCAAATTTGGAATGTCAACTCATTTTATAATGGAACCCAGCAGGTAAGGTGATAACTATGACATCTATGATACTGTCCAACTCTTTTGGAAGCATATGCAATTTGAAAATAAGTGCTGAGCTGAACAACAAAGTTCACTGCCACTTACTGCACCAATCTTCTGTTCAAAGGAAGTCCATTGCTTTGACTGTTGTGCTCCATTTGGATACTCTTATTTTCTAAAGTTATAAAGTTATTTTCTAAAGATGGTTTGCATTGCAAGGGTGAAGAGGCAACTCTCATTCCCTTCCCGGCCCGAATAGGAATTAAACCTATGCTGCTGGTGTTATCCTGGACCGCATTGCTAGCCAACTAACCAACAGAACTTGTCAAATAGGCAACATCAGAGGAACAGGAAAGCAGATGTTTTGGGTTGGAGCCCTTCTTCAGAAATAGCCCCTAATTGTGAGGAAGGGTCCCAACCCAAAACGTCAACTTTCCTGCACCTCTGATGCTGCCTGGCCTGCTGCGCTCCTCCAGCACCACACTGTGTTATCTCTGACTCTAGCAACAGCTAGACTCTTACTATCTCAAAACTCCTTGTCAATTATTTAATGCTGCTGTATTCGGGAAGAAATGCATTTTGGAGGAGGTTGACCTGTTTACCCAAGTCAGATCACTTGACTTGCACTTTCTACCACCAACTTAGGCAATGCATTTCCATGGAGTATCCAGCAGTATTGATAGTCTCCGCAGGAGTGATCTCAAGTGTACAGGTGGCAAGGTCTCTGAGGAACACTACCACTGAAAATATCAATTTGTTGAGTTCAACAATCCAATATATGAGAAAGGCTGGCTTTGAAATATTTGGAAGAATTCTGGAGATGAGGTGGATGTCAAGATTTGCACAGTGTGTAGGTATAAGCATTAACAGGTGTAGGAAGAGATTTTGAAGTTTCTGGCCTCCATCCAGTATTTTGCTTCCAGTAAGAAACAAAAAATGTCCCCTGATCATGTAGGATTATACAGCTGGAATAGGAAAGGCTACTCTAGGCAGTTGGAAGAGATAACCTGGGTCTGGAACACACATAGCTGATTGATTAATGCAATAACAGGCATATCCCTTGGTAAAACACTCAGCTGTCCTTCACTCCTACTCTTTTAAAAGGCCAACTCAGAGGGTGGTATACAACAAAGAACATAGTGCACTAGTACAAGCTGCACAATGAGATAGTCGCACATTATGGCACACATTTTGCACACATCCCCTCTCTCTAGCATTGTAAAGATTTTGTTTAAAACTCCAATTGGGCCAAACTTTGCCCTGTAAGGTGGGAGGGAGGATTAACTACTGGATGTTAGAATTTGGAGAAGATCTCAAATCTGAGGGTCTTTGTCCTGTTTTAACATCTGTCCTAAATTCCAGTGAGCAACAACAAGTAAATTGTAAGTCTTCATTCTAGTAGTATTACACGTATTCCAGACTCATTAAGCTCCAGAGATCTTTCCCTGTTCTTTTTGGCCTTTCCCAAGCTTCAGTTCCTCCATAGAGCAATCTGAACCATTTCAAAGTCTGTCCATGCAATTTGAGGCACATACAATTTTAATTACACTCACAGGCTTTGGTCCTTGCTACATGCATTGATAAAAAAAATATAAGTGATAGGAGCAGGAGGAAGCCATGAAACCTCATGACTCTGCTCCATCATGCAATAAAATAATTGTGGATCATGACTTCAACTCCACTTCCCTGCCTTCCCCCGTAACCCTTGACTCCTTTATAGAAACAAAACCTACCTAACCTAGCCTTGAATGTATGAATGACATGACCTGCATGGTACCTGTTCGAGAGCATTCCAAAGATTTCTGACTTTAAGTTAAGAAGAAGGATAAATTATGATGAATAACGGTTACAAAAAGATCTTGATCAAATGAGTCAATGGCTGAAAAATGGCAGCTGAAGTTCAATTTGGATAAATGTGAGATATAGCGTTTTGGTCAACAAACAGGAGCAGGACTGATCCAATTAATGGTAGGGCCTTGAGTAGTGTTATAGAAAAGAGGGATCTAGAGGTCCAACTACATAACTCTTTGAAGTTTACATCACATATGGACAGGTTAAAAAGGTGTTTAGCATGCTTGCTTTCATTGCTTGGTCCTTTGAGTTTAGGAGTTATGAAGCCCTGTTGAGTTTGAACAGGACATTGGTGAGCTCTCTTCTGGAGGAGTGTGTCCAGTTCTGCTCGTCCTGTTATAGGAAGGATATTATTAAGCTCGAGAGGGTTCAGAACAGATTCACCAGGATGTTGCCAGGTATGGAAGGTCTGAGTTATAAAGGAAGCCTGGAGAGGCTGGAACATTTGTGGGTGTGCCAGGTTGAAAGGTGACCTTGTAAGGGTTTATAAAATAAGGAGGGGGAGAGATAGGAATAATAATGTGTCTTTTCCCTAGAATGCGGAATTTCCTGACTGGGGACATATTTTTAAGGTGACGAGAGAGCTTTGAAAAAAGAAATGAGGGGAAATCTTTTACACAGAGGGTGGTCTGGAATGAATTTCCTGAGGAAGTGGTGGATGCGGACACAGTTACTAACTAGATAAGTTCATGAATACAAAAGGTTTGGCAGGATATGGACCAGGAGCAGGGAGGTGGGCCTAGTTTAATTTTGGATTGTGTTCGGCATGGACTGGTTGGACTGAAGGGTCTGTTTCTGTGATATATGACTGTATAACTTCCCTACAAGGCAAAATGTCTATTCATCATCTAACCTGTCAAGGTCCCTCTAAATCTTACTTGTTTCATTAAGATCACTTCTCATTTTTCTAAACCAGTAACGACAGACTCAACTTGCTCAAAATTTCCTCATAAGATAACCCTTCATTTCAAGAATATGCTCAGTAAATCTTCTCTGAACTGCCAATATAAGTATTTCCTCTTTAAGTAAGGAGATCAAAACTGTACACAGTAGTCTAGGTATAGTCTTACCAACACCCTGTACAGCTGTAACAAGAGTTGCCTATTTTTAAATTCCGTGCAAAAGAGCCCAACATTTTATTACTGTACCTGCATGCTAATATGTTGTCATTCTTGTATGAGCTTGAGAGCTCTGGTTTATGTGCAGACAAAATTATAGATTTAGAATGTGAAAGAAACCTTTGACAGATGTGAGATGCAAGAGTGGCCATTTTTGAGGAGCAAATTCACTTTTTAACTGCTTTAGCACCAGTCTTACTCTGAAACGATGGTACATTTCATCAAACTGTATTCCTGGAGTTCCTACCCTTCTCTGTCATTAAGTAAAAGGATGGAACCCTAAAATCCCACTTGGTGGGGTACCCCAATCTCTTGCCATAACCTCAGTGAAGATCAGACACCTAGAGAAACAAATGTTTGGATCCATTTCTCTGTGAACACCTCTGATTTCCTGCTCAAGTTACCTCAGCAGACTGGGAGAACCTCTTATGAACACTCCGACTGCATAGCTGACTAGAGATCACAATTGGGTTTCTGAGGTCAGTGATGTTTCCTCTGTGAGATATCAGATCTAGTTCCCATCTTGAAATACATTTCTTTTTCATATTATGTTAGTGTGCTCATGAATTGTTGGACATATCCACTGTCATCTGTTTTAGGGAGAATTGGTGTTTTAGGAATTAAAATTTTGCTGTCTTGCCTTATTTATTTCTCGTGCTCCTTTTGAAAAGCACCAAATTGGGCACTAATCAAAAGGGACTGCTTTTAATTTGGAATATGCTAAACACTAGGTAATTAGACCTAGCTATTTGTTTGTAATAAACTGATGAGCCTGTAGAGCAGATCTCCCTTCTTGCATGTACTGCCTCTGGATGATACTACCTGCCACCACATCATTTCATTTCTGCAGTGCATTCCTGAATGGGGATGGAGCAAGTGTTCTCCTGTAGCCATTCTCACCCTTTCCACTGCCAAATTCCATCTCAGCCTCTGTGAGGGCACACCCATGAGTGACGGCAGACTCCCAAGTACGCTTCAATGTCTGTCATCGTTTGCAAATCCGATGGGGCCATTCTGTCTGCTCCTCAATTCAGAATAATCCGAAAGTTTGAAAAAAATCAAAATCAAGCTGCAGCTCTATAATCCATATCCCATTAGTCCATGAAAACCTTCTCTCCATTACTAATTTAATGCATTGTTTTCACATGGTTAATCTTGGCTTCTAAGTCTGGAGTTGAGTGAAATGAATACCATGAATCTCTGGTTTATGTTGTACTTTCTTCTTTAATATGGGAAAATAATTAACATTTTTCATCTGCCTCCTGATCTGACTGGTTTCAAAAACTCTGATAAATACTAGCATTTAATAGTTAACAGGTTGCGTGGAAATACCCCCACAAAACCACTATAATCAGAACAAGCCACATTTGCTACTTCAAATCTATAATGGACCTTTCAATCTCCTTCGTGACATTATGACTTCATCTAGTATTCGTCATCTTGTACTATAGTCACTTTAAACAGCCCAATGCAGCGTCAGTGCAGAACTTATCACAAAAACAATAGCTCAAAAGCAAATGAAAATCATGAAAATAATAAAAAGGATAAACTGGATTACAAGGCTTCAGATATGTTTCTGATACAGCCATTAGCTGCAGAGACCATTTTCCCTTCTGTTTCCAAAGACCCAAAATGTCAACTTTCCTGGTCCTCTGAAGCTGGCTGGCCTGCTATGCTCCTCCAGCCTCACACTGTGTTATCTCTTGTTCTTATAACTTGACTTGTTTTCACTCGCTAATCGCATCTTTATTAGTGGTGGATGGACTGAGCTTTCTCAAATTCTGTTTGAGAAGTTATACGGCAGAAGTTATATGGCATTTCCAACATTTCACATGTAGCCACTTGTAAAAGCATCAGTTGTAGAATCGCTCCACCACCATGCTCTATGCTCATCCTGCACCACTTTCCAGCGCATATTGGGAGCATGTGGTGAGGCAAGTAGTCATTTATTATCAGCTTTACGGGTATGCAACTTTCAGGGCTAGAAATGAACTTGCTAATCACACCAGAAAGTGTATGGACACATTAACCTTCTGTGCTGTAATATGCAAGTTCCTGACTCACGTTATTGACCAGGGCATCACTGATTCTTTTGCAGTCAGCTATCAGCTATCCAGCAGCTATCCTTTCAATCTCACAGTTTCTTCTAATAATGACAGTGTCTTGTGCTGGGCCAAGGCAAAGGCATCATGGTTGCTGCTTTTGTATCTTGCAACAAACCTCTGTTCTGCTTTGGTAGTTCAGTGGTACCTTGTTATGGGCCAAATGCAGTACTTTGCAGTTTACTACACGAACATGCAGACAAGGAGCCGGAACAGGCCATTTGCCCCCATAGGCCTGCTCTGCCATTTTATAAGGTCACAGCTGATCTAATTGTAACCTCAAAAGCCACATCACCATCTACTCCCAATAAGCTTTCACCCCGACCTTCCTTACCAAGAGTCTATCCACCTCTGCCTCAAAATTACTCAAACAGCCTGCTTCCCCTATCTTTCAAGGAAGAAAGTTCCAATAGCTCAACCCTGTGAGATGAAGAAAATTGTCCTCATCTCTGTCTTTAATGGGTGACACCTCATTTTTAAACAGCAACCTCTAGTTTTAGATTGTACAACAAGAGGAAGCATCCATTCCACATCCAACTTGTCAAGACCCCTCGAGGTATTTGTATGTTCTAATCTTATACTTACTTTGTGTGCTATGATGGGAAGCTTGGAGAGCCCTTGGCTCCAATAACGTGATCATAGAAAGAACAAAGCCAGTCCACATAAAGAGCAGTTTGGCTGTTGGTCCTGCTGTCACCCATAGCCTTGCTCATCCAATTTCTTTCTGACAGCTACAATTGAATCTGCCACCACCAGCCTTTCAGGGTGGTCTTGAAGTTTCAAACTCTTCACAACTTTGTTTGGCAGATTCAGCTGGTGACAGCTGGGTTTTATGATTTATCGATTTACTTGTTTTCATTGCGTTTTTGCCAATTAAATTCTGTAAGAATTAAAACTACTGCTGGTCTCGTTGTTGCATGACACTTGAGTGTTGTTTTATTACCTTTAAGTGATTATGAGACATTTTGCTAAGTGATAGCAGGGATTAGCTAGCACTGCACGGGACTGATTTCTTGGTTGCATAGATGAAGGGAAAGGAGCTGAGACTCAGATTGCTAGTAGACGGTGCAGCGCAGAGACACTCACATTAATGAAGTGGAAGGTTCCTGATCTCTCACCTTTGTATTTCTTGTGCAGGCATAGCAAGCAATTCAGAGTGTAAGTGGTATGTTGGGCCTTTGTTGCAAGATGGTTTTAATATAGGAGTGAAGAAGTCTTGCTGCAGTTGATAGATGTGAAACCACATCTGGACAGGGTTTGGCTGTCCTTATCCAAGGAAAAATGTCATTAAGTCTTGGAGTCTTACAGCTTGGAAACAGCCCTTCAATCCAACCAGTCCATGCCGACCATGTTCCCAAACTAAACTAGTACCACCTAACTGCACTTGGCCCATATCCTTCCAAACCTTTCCTGTCCTCAAACTTACACAAATGTCTTTTAAATGTAACTGTCCCTGCATCCATGACTTTTCCTGGCAGTTCATTCCACGCACAAACTACTTTTTGTGTAAAAAAAGTTCCCCTGCATGTCCTTTTTAAATATTACGTCTCTCATCTTAAAAAATATGCCGTTCAGATTTGAACCCCCCCAACCCGAGGGAAAAGACCCTTGTCATTCACTTTATCTATGCCCCCCATGATTTTATAAACCTCTGTAAGGTCACCCCTCAACTTGCTCGACTTTGGTGGGAAAAGTGCCAGGCTTTCCAGTGTATTTTTATATCTCAGATCCTCCAATCCCAGCAACATCCTGGTAAATCTTTTCTGAACCCTCGTCGTAGAGGGAGTGCAGTGAGGATCTCCAGACTGATTTCAGGCATAGTGGAATATCCTTACGAGGAGAGCTTGAGGAGATGAGGCCTGTAGAGTTGACAAGAATGAGAGGAAATTTCATTACAGAACACAAAATTCTTACAGGGCTCAATACGGAGGTGCAGGAAGGATTTTTCCCGTGTCTGATGTGTCTAGAACTAGAGGTCTCAGTCTAGGGATAAAAAGTTGGCCATTTAGGAATGAGATGATGCGCCTTATTGGAATCTTTGGAATTCTGTATCCCTGAGAATTGTGAAGGCTTAGTCATTGAGTATGTTTGAAATGGAGATTGAAATATTTCTGGGTATCAAAAGTATTAAGGGACATGAGCAGAGTATGGAAAACAGCGTTGACGTTGAAGATCAGGTTAGGGGAGGCAATAGCCCAGCGTATTATCACTGAACTGTTAATCCAGAGAGCAAACAAAGTTCCGGGGACCCAGGTTTATCCCACCATGGCAGATGATGGAATTTCAATTCAATAAAAATATCTGGAATTAAGAATCTAATGATTCAGTAAAACCCATCTGGTTTACTAATGTCCTTTAGGGCAAGAAACTGCCATTCCTGACCTGGTCTGGCCTACATGTGACTCCAGACCCACAGCAATGTGGTTGAATTTGAACTGCCGTCTGGGCAATTAGGGATGGGCAATAAATGATGTTTGGTCTGCTATGCCCTCATCCCGTGAATGAATAAAAAATATCAGCAATGATCTAGCTGATGGGTCAAGCAGCCTAGATGGGCTGAATGGCCTTCCTACTTCTATATAATAAATGCAGAGGCACTGCAACCTGGTGCCAGAAGCCGTCCGAATGAACAGGTCAAAAATCCCAACACCCTTTATTTCCCACACCAACTTTATATCCACCAGTGTGGTATACTGCATCCACTGTACCCGTTGTGGCTTTCTCTACATTGGGGAAACTAAGCGGAGGCTTGGGGACCGCTTTGCAGAACACTTCCACTCAGTTCGCAATAAACAAATGCATCTCCCAGTCGTGAACCATTTTAACTCCCCCTCCCATTCCTCAGACGACATGTCTATCATGGGCCTCCTGCACTGCCATAATGATGCCACCCGAAGGTTGCAGGAACAGCAACTCATATTCCGCTTGGGAACCCTGCAGCCCAATGGTATCAATGTGGATTTCACCAGCTTCAAAATCTCCAATCCCCCCACTGCATCCCAAAACCAGCCCAGCTCGTCCTGGCCTCCCTAATCTGTTCTTCCTCTCATTTATCTCCTCCTCCCACCCCAAGCCGCACCTCCATTTCCTACCTACTAACCTCATCCTCCCCAGACTGACCTATACCCTTCCCAACTCCCCACCTGTACCCTCCTCTCCACCTATCTTCTCCCCTATCCATCTTTAGTCCACCTCCCAGCCTCTCCCTATTTATTCCAGTTCCCTCTCCCCATCCCCCTTTTCTGATGAAGCGTCTCGGCCCGAAACGTCAGCTTTTGTGCTCCTGAGATGCTGCTTGGCCTGCTGTGTTCATCCAGCCCCACACTTTGTTATCTTGGATTCTCCAGCATCTGCAGTTCCCATTATCTCCCTCCATCTGTGCCTATCCTCTCACTACTGCCTTCCACCAAACTCCCAGCACACTCTCTGTCTTTGTCACAAATATATTGTTTTCCTACCCACCATCACTTTTGTAAAAAGGTCAATGAATTTGAAACGTTAACTTTGTTTCTCAGTCCATAAATGCTTTTGTTTTTGTTTTCAGATTGTCAGTGTCTGCAGTTCTTTGCATTATTTTAATGTTTAATCACTCTTGTCCAACACCTTGGGATATTTTACGACACCAAAAGCACAATATAAATGCAGTTGTTGTTTATAAAAGGGAGCCATGACTCAGTTTGTTGAACTTCAGTCTCTGAGTCATGCAGTAATTGGTTCAATTCCCATTCCAGCCGGAATACAATAACCAAGCCACACTCTCCAGTGCAGTACAGAGGGAAGGCTGTACTGTCAGAGGCACTGTATGTTAAATGAGACGTCAAATTATAGACCTGTCTTTGGTGAACAGAAGTATATCCAATGGCACTATACCAAAGAAAAACAGGGCACTTATCCCTGACTTCTGACCAGCATTCATCCTTCAACTGACGTTATAAAAAATGAGTTGCCTGTGTGACCAGTATCGGCTTGCTGCTTGTGTAGGTTGCTGTGCACAATCTAGATGTCACATTTCGTACATTACAATAGCAACCATGTTTCAAAGCCCTGTTGGCTGGACAACATGTTATGACATCCAGTGGTCAGAATGAGTGTGGTATAAATGCAATAAAAGCAAACAGTGCTGGAGACATTCAGCTGGTCTGGCAGACCTGAAGATGCTGAGTTTCTCCAGCACTTCTTGTTTTTATTTCAGGTCTGCAGTATGCACAGTATTGCGCTTTTATTTCAGTGCTACATCCGTAGAATCTTTTTTTGTTTGTTTTAAAGCTGCTGTAGTCATGATTGTTTCCCAGATGAGCAACCAGTGGTATTTTGTGGTTTGAGCTTTCAGAACTGATTCCTGTGCTTTTCTTTTGCAGATGAAAATTGCAGAGACATGTACTTCAACTGTAATGTTGTGGTACAAGCCAGACTCTGTGTCTATGCATACTACAAAACAGCTTGCTGTGCATCTTGTGCCAAGACCAGAAGAAGAGCTGCCCAGCTCAGAAGCAGATAACTGCTTCCCGTCATCCTCCCAGATTGTGATGCCATAATATTACCATAGGAGAACTTGCAGATTCTACTGTTTTGACAATATCATAATTGCAATATCATAATTGCAAAGGAAAAGGGTTACATTTAGTATGTACACGGCTAGTTTACGGAGAGAAAATATAGTATTAATATAATCTTATACCATTATCATGCTGGTCTTTTGTCAAAGTGCTGAATTTTCTAGTTAATTTGCAGTATTTGAGTTTCAGATATATGAAACGCATTCTACACGTGAATGAAACATACTCAGCAATAGATTTTGGGGTCAACCCTTGCAGCAGAAAGGCTTTATGCTTCAGGTTCTGATGATTGGTCTTCAATTTGAAACATTAACCCTCTTTCTCTTCCCACAGACTCTGCCTGTCCTGCTGAGTATTTCCATCATCTTATTTTTGTTCATATTTTAAGTTTCAAAAGGCTTGTTGGGGAAAAGAAAAAGCATGCAATGACTTTCACTGCACTCTTCCGAAACAAACTTGCACCCTTTAATATTGTTTTCGACTTGAGGTTTATCTGTGGATATTTTTTATAATTGAGAAACAATTTGCTGATATTACGGTACCGCAGAATCCCAACATCTACCAAGTTCAGAACTATCGCACTAAGGCAACTCCTCCACCTCTATTTAATTATGTAGCAAGACCTGCTTTTGTCTTGGGAAGACCCTCCAATCACGATGCTGATGTTCCATATACCAGCTTTTGAGTTATGTCTCTTGTTTGCCAGCATTTTGTAACTGCAATCTGCCAGTATAAACCAATTAGGTTAGAGCTGACCACAAATTCCTCCACCCATCGACTGCACACAAAATAGAGGCAGATAATGTTTAAGATGAGCTGATCTTTTCTGAATTTCGCAGTTACAGGTGTCTCCCAGCATTTGTGGAACTGTCAGGGTATGAAAGTAGATGCTGAGGTAGAAATGGTAATGAATTTAAAATGACACTGGAAACGTCTCAAGGTTGAGAAAATGCCTCTTATCTTCTAACAAAAACTATCACTCTTGTCCATTAACTAACCTCACCCATTTCCAAAAAGCTTCATCTTTTTGAAGTCTTCGGTCTCTTAACTAACTTGTTCTTCTGGCGTACCCCTCACTGTTATATTCCAAAATGCCCACTGGTAACAGATATATCATGAATCAAGCTTTACTGAGTCTAACATTAAAAATGTACGCCTCCTAATTCAACTATTAACCGAGTTTCTGTAAGTGTCCCTTCATATCTGCTGTAAATAGTTTCAATCAACTTGTTCAGATATTCAGACACGATGACTGTACCGTTAGAGCGCCCCCTTATTTCTGCTCAAATGAACCCTCAGTTAATGCCCTCCATCTGCATATAATTAAACATAATAGCTATACAATCACCCGCTCGTACATGCATTCTACCATCAAAGTCCACTCTCTATTCTTTCATTTTTCTCATGGGAATTTCATACTTTCATTCTTTCATGGGAAATGAATGTCACCAGTAGGGCCAGCCTTTGTTGACCAATTGCCCTTGAGGAGGTATTGGTTTGCCACGTTTTTGAGTGCTGCAGTCATCTGGATTAGATACACCAACAGTGCTGTGAGCAAGGGAGGAACAGGAATTCAATCCAGTGACAGAGATAGAGCAGTGATGTATTTCCAAGTCAGAAAAGTGTGGGGCTTGGAGGAGAACTTGATGGTGGTGTTGTTCCCAAGTATCTGCAGTGCTTATCCTTCTAGATGGTAGACTTTGTGTGTTTGGAAGGAGCTGTTAAAGGAGGATTTCTAAGTTGCTGCAGGCCAATGGTACATACTGCTGATACCATTTGTCAGTGTTGGAGAGAGTGAACATGTAACTTGGTGGATATAGCATTGACCAAATGGACTGCTTTATCTTGAAAGGAATTGAGTTCCATGAGCGTCGCATACATGCAGTCAAATGGTATATCCAATGGCATCTCTAAATTATGTCTGGTAAATGGTAGACAGGCTTTGATGAGGCAAGAGGCAAGCTATTCACCTCAGAATTCCTCACCTCTGACCTGCAAAGTATTTATTTGGCTGGTTTCAGTTCAGTTTTAGGTCAGTGGTAACCCTAAGTTTCAGATGTTTGGGGATTCATTGACAGTAATGCCACTGAATGTCAAAAGGAGATGGTCATTGCTTGGCACTTGTGTAGCATGAATGTAACTTGACACTTCTCAGCCCAACCCTTTATATTGTCCACGTATTGCTGCCTATGGACATAGGTTGCTTCAGTAGCTAAGGAGTTGCAAAACGTGCTGTCCTTGATGTAATCATTAGCAAACATCTCACTCCTGACCTTATGATGGAGAGAGGTCATTGCTGAAGCAAAAGCTGGGTGGGCCTAGAACGCCACCCTGAGGAACTCCTGCAGAGATTTCCTGAGATTGATAAGATTAGCCTTCAGTAAACACAACCATGTTCATTGGGCCATGTTTGACCAGCCTGTGGAGAGCTTTACCACTCATTCCTGTTCATTTCTGCCAGAACTCTTTGATACCGCACACAGTCAAACCCTGCTATGATGTCAAGGTGGTCACTCTCACCTTCTCTCTTGAAGTCAGCCTTTTTGTCCGTGTTTGGACCAACACAATAATGGTGTCAGGAATTGTGCAGCCCTGACAGAACCCAAACTGAGCATCAGTAAGCACGTTATTACTGTGTAAGTACCACTTTGAGCAATGTGGACTACATTTTCCAGCATTTTTCAGGTGACCAAGGTGAGGCTGATGGAACGGTAGGTAGGATTTAACCTTCCTTTGTTGGACAGGACATATCTGGGTAATTTTCCACATTGCCAGGTATGTGCCAGTGATGTAGCTACACTGGATCAGCTTGGTTAAAGGCATTGTTAGGTCTGGAGCCCAAGTCTTCAGTCCTATTGCCAGAATATTGTCATGGCCTTTGTATTTTACGTGCCCTTGTCTTTTGCCTTCATATAGAGTGAACCAAATAGTCTGAGGATTGGCATCTGTGATGCTGAAGACCTCAGGAAGAGGCTGTGTTGCATCATCCACTCAGCATTTCTGTCTGAAGATAAGTGCTTGCTAATGCTTCAGCCTTACTTTTTGCACTGATGTACTGGGTTCCCCCTTAACCAAGGATGGAGATATTTGTGGAGCCTTCTCCTTTGATAATGCACATATAATTGTCCACTGTTATTCAAGGTGGGGATGGGTCAATTCTGCAGAGCTTTGATCTGGTTTGTTGATGTTAGATCATCTGTCAATTGCACGCTGCCTTTGCTGTTTGACACACAACTAACCCTGTATTGTCACTTCACTCAATCTCATTTTCTCTGCTGTCATAACTATTGAATGTTATTTTGAACACTTCGATGCTTTTCATTATATTCACCTTGCCTGCCTAAGAGCTTCCTGCTATTTTTTCCTGAGTTAAATTTAATCAAAAAAATCGATCCACTCCAACTATAACAAACTGAATCAGGAGCCATACAAAACAGAGAATGAGCTGAACTTTATCTTCAGCAATGCTGCTGCTGTTCTCAACGGTTTGCTTCAGTACAATTGGCAAAACAATATTTAATCCCTATTTGCAGCTACAGCAATAAGTAGATTGTGTTTGAAGTTGAACAGATGTAGTTAGCAGTTTCAATGTCCTGTCTGTTGGCGGCTAAAGGGCAAGGATTATCCCTGGATAGAAGTGGATATTGAGATAGAAGAGCTGCAATTCACCTTTGTCTCTGTGTGTTTCAGGGGAAAGACAAGAGGTAGCACTGCACCAGGAGGGAGAGGGGGATTTTAGACAGGTGGGAACAAACCTTAACAGTACCTACTGACCCTTGATTGCAACATGAGCCAAAATGACAGGAATATGATTGGCTCATTGGGCTAGAGGTATGATTCTCACTTTGGAATTTATAGTGCATGGTACAGATTAGGTCCTGGGTTCAAATCTCAGACAAGCCTTAATTATTTGACACAAAGATTGGCTGAGTGGTTGACACTAAGGAGGAAGGTGTTAGGTTACAGGAAGGTGTAAATGGATTAGTCAGATGGGCAGATCAGTGGCAGATGGAAGTTAACCTTGATAAAAATGAGGTGATGAACTTGGGCAGAAGGAACAAGACAGGGGAGTTCTTAATGATTCGCAAGACACCAGAAAGCTCAGAGGGATCTTGGGGTACTTGTCCACAAATCCCTGAAGGTAGCACCGGTTAATCAGGTAGATAAGAAGGCATATGGACCCTTACCTTTATTAGTTATGGAATAAATTAAAAGAACGGGGCGGGTCATGGTGGAGCTGTACATAGCTTTGGTCAGAATAAAGAGGGATCACTATGTGTAATTCTGATCATCACATCATAGGAAAGATGTGATTGCACTGAAGGGGGTGCAAAGGAGATTCACCAGGATGTTGCCTGGGATAGGGTATTTCAGCTATAAAGAAAGGCTGACTGAGCTTGAGTTGTTTTATTTAGAGTGGAGACGATAGAGGGGAGACCTGATAGAGGATGATAAGATTGTGAGGGATATACACAAGGTGAATAGAAAGCAGCTGTTCCCATTAGTTGAAGGGTCAGTAACAAGGGGATATAATTTAAAAGTGCTAGGCAATAGATTTAGAAGGGATTTGAGGAAAACTTTTTATCACTCAAAGGGTATTGGGCATCTGGAATGCACTGCCAGGGAGGATAGTTGAGGCAGGAAACCTCATAACCTTTAAGAAGTACTTGGATGAAAACTTGAAATGCTGTAATGTTCAGAGCTATGGACCTTGTGCAGGAAAGTGGGGCTTGCATAAGTAATAGTACATTTTTGATAGGTTCAAGGGTCTCTTCTGCCCTGTATGATTCTATGAACAATGAGAGGCAAGAGAGAATGGGAAGAGTATTGAAGAAGCTAATAACTTCCAATGTAAAAGTAGCTCTTTTTAAATTTGATATTATTGTAAGAAGCTCAGTATTGTCTGAATCTGTGCAGGTTTGTACAACACTTTGTTCCTGACTATGCAGTTACAGGTAAGATTCAAACAGATTGCTGCTGTAGGTTTTGTTCTTTCACATGGGAGCCCAAACTCTTCATTTCCTTCACACACTGTTACCCCGATACTGTCTGCGTTATTCAATCTTACCGCATAGTTACGTAAGCAATATATTCACACTGAGATAAATTGATTAATTCATCTATGCTGTGACACCATTCACATTCCTTGGTAATAGCTGTGCACAGACAAGTTCAGGAAGGTTGCTTGATGGTTAGCACTGCTGTCTCACAGTGTCAGAGACCTGCATTCGATTCCACCCTCAAGCAACTCTGTGTTGAAGTTTGCATGTTCTCCCTGTGTGTGTGTGGGTTTCTGACTGGTGCGCCGGTTTCCTCCCAAAGTCCAAAAGATGTGCAGGTTGTTTGGATTAGCTGTGCTAAATTGCCATGGAGTATGCAGGTCAGGTGGGTTGGCTTTGGGAAATGCTAGGGTAGGGGTCTGAGTCTGGATGGGAGGTTTAGCAGGATCTGATGGGCTGAATGGCCTCTTTCTGCACTGTAGGGATTCCAAGTGACTCCATGTTGTAGAGGAATGATTATTTTAAAGCCCAAGACCAGGCACCCCCAAGTTGTTTACATTGATGTAAACATTCATTAAGTTTCATTTTGAAATAGGATGTTATATCTACACTCTTCCCAAACCACAGCAGATGCTGCTGCCTGCATCTTTTTCCCCAAAGCCCTGTATGTGCACCAAGAGACTGATTTGAAGATTCTTCTCCTCATGTCCAAATTTCTCCATGGTTTTGTTCCTGCTCCCTACACAGTATCACTACAGTCTGGAAGCAGGCCATTCAGCCCATCAAATCCACACCAAACCTGCAAAGAGCATCCCTCCCAGGCCCACCCTGCACATTCCCTATCCCTGTAACCCTGCATTTCCCATGGCTTACCTACCCAGTCTGCAGTAAACTTCCAATAATCTTGTTCAGCAAGCATTATCTGCCATGCACTTCAGTCTGTGTTTCAGTCCCATTCACACTGACTCTGATCCACCACTGGACTAGCAGAGATGGCTCCTTCAGCCAATGTGCCTCCACCTTCTGGAACCATCTTCGAAACCGACTTTCCTTCAGTCACTTACATTCTGTTTGAAAAACCAGTGGTTAGTCTTTCATTCCTGCCTTGTCTTCAAATTTTCCCTTCTTCTCCTGCTTGATGCCAATCCAATTCCATTTGTAAAGTCCTCAGAGGCAAACTTATATTCAAGGAATTGCTTTAAGTGTAAGATTAAAAACAAGGAAGGCAAATGAAGTGGGCTGCAGTAGTGTTTTTGTTAGAAATACAATTTGGGAATAAGATGCCGCAGGCTACCAGGAAACAACTATGAATATCAGGAACTGGAAAAAGTGAACTCTGGTTCAATTGGGTTTGGCCATAGCTCGTATTTGTGAGCATTTTAATTTCTAACACAGTGTTTTTGTTCACCATAATCTCCACATCCTGCCAGCACTGCAGAAATTAGTTTCTGGGATGGAAAAGAACATTAACTGACAGCATGCAAAGTATTTCCAAAACGCAGTATGCAAAAGGATCAACCAGCCATGACACAGTGACCAATTCCACATTATGGTTGATTTTAACTTGGGGGTATGTTTAGGCTGGGCAAAATGCAGGGGGGGGAGGGGAATTTCTTTGACCAGTTTGGATATTGCATCACTGTCCTCCATCCAAAACTGACAGGGCAGATGCTGGAAATGTGAACTAGATTGGACAACAGCTTTGGGCTTTGAAACAGAATTAACAAAACATATCTGTGAGAGGTAACAAAGTGTAGAACTGAATGAACACAGCAGGCCAAGCAGCATCAGAGGAGCAGGAAAGCTGATGTTTCAGGCCTGGATCCTTCTTCAGAAAGGGTCATTTCTGAAGAAGGGCCCAGACCCGAAATGTCAGCTTTCTTGCTCCTCTGATGCTGCTTGGCCTGCTGTGTTCATCCAGCTCTACACCTTGTTATCTCAGATTCTCCAACATCAGCAGTTCCTTCTATCTCTGATACCTGAGGGAGGAGTCAGTTCCAATTACATTTAAAAGGCATATGGACAGGTGCACAATTAGGTAGGATTTAGAGAGATATGGACCAAATGCTGGCAAATGGGACCAGGCCAGATTGGGATGTTTGGTCAGCTTTGAGTTGAACTGAAGGGGCTGTTTCCATGCTACATGACAGTATGACTGACAGCCAATGCTGATGTATCCTCCATTTTGCTTTTGTATTACGAAGGACCTTTGAATATTTTCTACAGTCACACACACACACCTAATCAATGCCCAGTCTTGAGAACATTGGTTCTTGAATGGTCATGCAGCTTTGAAAGGCCGGATTTCTTAGGACAATATTCACTGGAGTTTAGAGGAATGACGGGGGGGAGTCTCATAGAAACACACATCATTCTAAAAGGACTAGACAGGGTAAATGCAGGAGAGATGCTCTTTGCAACTCGTGAGTCCAGAATCGGGGGGTCATAGTCTGAGGATATAGAGTATACCAATTACAACTGAAATGAGAAGAAATTTCTTCATTCAGAGAGAGGTGAGCCTGTGGAATTCTCTGCCACAGAAAGCAGTTAAAGCCAAAACATTGAATGTTTTGAAGAAGGCATTAGATACAGTTCTTCGGCCTGAAAGGACAAAAGGATATGGAGAGAAAGTAGGAACAGAGTGCGTGATTGGATGATCAGTCTTGATCATGTTGAATGGCGAAATAGACTCAATGGGCTGAATGGCCACTGCCAATTTTCTATGTTTCCAGGACACTGGTCGGGGCAAGCTAGGAGGAGCTGAAATTGGGTGACAGGAGCATAAGGAATTTGAGGATGCAAGGAAATGGGGGAGGGTTTGGTTGAGACATGTTTATGTTGATGCAGGGACAAAGAGGTAGGACACTGCTCAGGAGTGCCTTGAGGATCTATTCAAGTCCAAGGTTTGGTGGGGAAGCATTGCCCCCTTCCCCCCCCCCCGCCATCCCCTTGTCAAATAAATCAGTTCAACATCAATACACTCAGTGGTCTTTTCTTGCCTCTCTCCTGACTGCCACCAGCACTTGCTAACAAGTTTAGTCCCCCAGAACTGCATGTATTTAAAATACAGTCAAAATGGTATTGCAGTTGTCTGACTGTGATTTTCAAATGTAAATTAGCCTGCCCTGTCCCCGGACTTTTTATGAGTTGATTAAAACTGGATTGTTGTGACTGGGCAGGATGTGGAAGTGGGATTATGCCAGTATCACATCACCATCCTCTTGGTCCACTACCCAGGGACCAACCTGGCAAGGTTAATGTCAGCCCTGTCATGGGGTTTCCTTCTGAATTGTTCGGAATATTAAGGAGCCATCTTGGAGCTCTTCTGCACCCCTTGCCTCACGCTGAGTAGCTCATGCACAAACGTAGACAGACTGCTGCTTTGCTTGCTATCAGCTGGTTTCTTGAAAACATTCACACTTTATCTGACAAGTCGAATATTCAGATATATAGCAATCAAAAACAATCTGCGATTGTTAGAATGAGCTGAACCAAATAAGTCCTCAACATGTATTTAATTTTAACATAATCACTGTTCTGACACCAATTATTCACTGGCACCCTGTTTCTATACTAAAGCAGGCAGTTTGAGAAAACAATCTAAATGAATTCCAGACGCTGCCGTGTGAAATATGTTATGATTTTATGCAGTTGCTTTAAAACAGCTGATGCCAGTATGTGTTTCTTGAGTAATTCACTGAACACAGATACATTTGCTGGCTTATTAAAGAAGTTAGGAATACATTTGGAAACATTTATGTAAAATGGTTCCTTAATTAATGTTTTTTTTTGTGCTTGAATTGAAAAGTTCTATTTAGAGGAGTTTAAAGCTTTTTCAATTCTTAGTCACTTAAGATCTTAATTTTACCAGCAAAGGGACTAGATACTATCTCTAAATAGTCATAGCAACATGCACCCAGATATGAGCCTGTTATTTCCCTGATGTGTTACTCAATTTCCTGTATTGTCTGTGATTCCATTTACTGGATTTTGTTACTTATTACTGTTGCACCAACCACAAATTATTCTTGTGACTGTCCTGGTCCTTTTTCTTTCTTGTTTCCTATTATCTGTTGCTAAGTTTTCCCTGATTGATGTTACTCAATATTTTCTGGTATGTCATGGTCTGTGCTACTTCCAATTCCTTGGTCTTGTTACAATAGACTGAATTTTAGGGGGACACCTGTGAGGGTGGACGGGTGTGGATAAGTGTGAGGAGACCTGTAAATTAGGAATCCCCCCCCCCCCCCCCCCCCCAAGCCATCGGCAGTGTACCAACTGCCAGTCACTCAGTCTGCCTGCACATTGAGAGGTAGCTGCCCACCATTGGCTCCGTCAAAGCCCCTAAAGTATGTAACGAAGGGTGTCAGCATACCTTTGCTTGGGCTCAAAGGGTAAGACCTGTGCCAATGTGTAGTCTGGCTTGGTCAGCATTGAAATGAGGTGGTGCCCCTTTATTGGGTTACTCTGTGCCCATCAATGGCCAACCTTCCTTCCCTACAGTTTAGCCTCACTGTGTCCATGTTCCCTTCTCCCAGGCCTGTCCAACACCCTCCCCGCAGCCACAAGACCCCCTCATCCCAGGACCTGACCATCTGGGACCATCTGTCCGAGCTAGATTCTGAACTAACCTGGATTTGAGGGCATCCCTGATTCCACTTGCATCCTGCAATATAGACAATGGGCCACGGATCCTGGTGCAGTGTTGAGCTGATGACCTTCCATTGGCTGCTGGCAGTTCTAAGAAGCAGGAATTCCTCCTGGAGAAAGATAGAAGCCCCTCCCCATACTCATTTAAGTGTGTCCCCCACCCCCCCTGCTGAAGCAACAAAGTAGGGCAAGTCATCCCAATGGAGGTGGACTCGCCCCTCAGTATCCCATCCTTGATAGTGTCAGGATCACAAAGTGCGCTTCTTCACTGACTGTTCCAGAAATAGATCAATTACTGTTCTGTTGTTATTTTCCTTTCCCATCCTGAAGATACTGGCAGTTTCTGTCATATAGTCACACAGCTGCAACACACCTTGCAGTATCCTTCCCAAGTAGCAATTATTCATCTGAGCTCAGATAGTGAACAATCACAGACTATTGTATCTTTAAGAATATTTTGCAATGAGACCAGTTCAGTCTTCATTGAATGCCTATGCACACTCATACAAAATACAAACTCTTACGCACACACATACAGAAATAGACAAATATTACTGCCTGTGATCATTGAACAGCAGTCAGACTAAACTGATTACTCTTTCCCTAATCTGGAGATATGAAGACAATCACTGCCTCTTGACTGCCCCTCCAACTGTGACTGACTTACTCAACATTGACAGGGAATCTGCCTCCACCCTATGGTTTGACTGCTGCCTGGAATGGCCCATTGGGCTAGAATGTCCTGCAGCAATAAGATCAGCAATGAACACCATTAATTTAGCAATCCAACATGGTAGCCTCACCATCGCTAAGTCTCTTCACTTTTCAATGTTTCTTATCAAAATGTGCAGCTACGAGCAGTGTAGCCATTCTCTCCCAATGAATTGAAGAATAAACAGCCTGGGTGTCAATGTCAACTCAAACTACGACAGTTGCCAGAAGCATTATTCGCACTAGGGTAATCTCTTAGGGGAAACAGTTGGCCTGCCCACAATGTTGAAATGTAATAGATTTTTAGTATAATTGTTCGATTCATGTGCTGAACCTTAAAGGGACTGTGTGAGAGATTTCTTCCATAAAAAAACCATCTATAAATCGCATTCCTACCAGTATTTTAAATGTAAGTAGTAGAAGCACTTACGGTGATGAGATCCAGCAAGCTTGCCATTGTTTTCAGTGACAAGGTGCACAGATAAGCTTCCAACTATTTTGGGAAAAGGGCAACTATAGAGTGGTGCAAAAGGCTGAGATGAATGTGGAGAGCAGTAAGTGAGCCCAGAGGTCACTTGCTCCATCATTCCCTCTTCTGCGCTATTCAAGGGTCCCATCCCACGACATAGCATTCCCCATATTAAAAGGGAACCAGGAAAATCTGGATCAGTTGAATTTTTAGGGTAAAGCGTTGAGATTACAGTTCTTTAAAGTCCTCAAAAATAATGGACTTCCATATCTTTGGAGATTCAAATACCGTGAAACTAGTCACGGAAACACCACATAGCTGCTATCTATCACCCTACAACGGCTTAATTCATCACAGAATCGTAGGACAGTTCCCTCAGTGGAGGAGGCCCATTTGACCCATTGTATCTGTGTCAGCAAGCCACAAGAGCAATTCAATTATTGCCATTTCTACCATCTTCACCCCACACACAGAAAATTTGACAATTCACTTTTGATACTTAGAATTGTGTCTGCCTCCGCCACACTCTCAGACCATGCATTCCAGATGCAATAACTGGCTGCATTAAAAAAGTTGCATCCCGTTGTCACTTCTGGTTCTCTGCCATTCACCTTAAAATCAGGCTTTCCAGTTCTTGATCCTTCCACCAAAGTGAATCCCTGTCTATATTCTCCACATCCCTTGTTTCAAGAGATTGTATTGAATCTGTAAACCTTCTCCTCAAACAAAACAGCCCCTGTTTCTCTAATCCATTGATTTAACTGAATTTTAGCAGATGTTCCATTGGGATTTTCTAACAGGTTTAGGGGTGAACAATGAATTACAAGAAGATGTAATGCAGGTACATTGCTATAAAGGCACCACTGCCCAGGTCCAAGAAGAGCAAGAAGATTTATGAAATAGCTGCCCAGCAGTAGGTTCTGTGATTGAAATGACACTTATGAAAGAGCAATGATGATTGAACACTGTGAAAATGCTGTGATTGCAATTTGATGTGTAAAAAATGTATTTTTAATCTAATCTCAGATTAAAAAAATCCCTTTGTTTGGGAGATTGTAAAAAATGTGTGGACTGTTTTTGTTTGGAATAATTTATTTTGTATGCAGTGAAACCTCCCAGTTATTCACTAGACTTTGTATAGGACAAACCATTGTGTAAGATGTTGCCTAATTGCACGTAATCTGTTAATTTTGTTATTTGTTTTATAGTTACCTTTGTTGCAATTTTCTGAGCACTCTCAAATATCTGCTAATTTCCAGCATCCGCAGATAAACAAAGGTTCTTATGTATCTAGAACTGAAATATTTGGATTTCTGTTTGTGTACTGACAAGTGGCTGTTGAAGTTTACTCCTTTTACACTGTTAAATAAAAAAAGTTATTTACTGTTAATTGTACAAGGTCTTTGTTTTGATTTAGCAATATGAATAAGTGATTATTGCATTGGCATGCCATATCTTCACTTCTGGAGAATGGTTTGATTTGCTACTAAATTGAGAGTATTCATGAAACCCCTTTGTTCTGGTTGTAATGGTCCTATGTCAGCATCAAAGAGTTAATGGTTCACAACAGCATATTGCAGTAAGGAAGAAGGATTCCATGAAGGGAGTAAGCTGACTGTGGTTAACCAAGGAAGTTAAGGATAGTATCAAATTAAAATGAAAATAACAATGTGGAAAACTTTAGTGATAAACTAGAGGATTGGGAAAGTTGTAAAAGCAAACAAAAGCTGGCCAAAAACGACAAAGATGGAGAAAATAAACTGTAGGGGTAAACTAGCACGTAATAGAAAAATGGACAGTAAATGCTCCTTTAAATACATTAAATGAAAGGAGAGGCCAAAGTGATTGTGGGCCTCTTAGAGAATGAGGTGGGGAAATAATAATGGGAAACTAAGCAATGACACAGGACTTGAAGAAGGACTTGCATTAGTCTTCACAGCAGAGGTATTTATAGCATTCTAAAAGTATTAAATAGTCAAGGAATGAAAAGCTGAAAGAAAATAAATAAAATAACCATCACCAGAAAAAACTTACTAGAGAAACTAATGGCAGTAAAGGCCAATGTGATTCATGGACGCTATTGGGTTCTTCCTTTGATCCTAAAAGAAGTAGCTCCAGTGATAGTAGATGCACTGGCACTAATCTAATTGGGCCCCACGCCTCAGGAAGGACATACTAGCCCTGGAATGTGTCCAGCGGAGATTCACACGGATGATCCCTGGAATGATAGGTTTAACGTAGGATGAACGGCTAAGGATCCTGGGATTGTACTCATTAGAGTTTAGAAGGTTGAGGGGAGATCTAATAGAAACTTATAAGATAATGTATGGTTTAGAAAGGCTGGACGCTGGGAAGTTGTTTCCGTTAGGTGGGGAGACTAGGACCCGTGGGCACAGCCTTAAAATTAGAGGGGGTAAATTTAAAACTGAAATGAGGCGACATTTCTTCAGCCAGAGAGTGGTGGGCCTGTGGAATTCATTGCCACGGAGTGCAATGGAGGCTGAGACATTGGATGCCTTCAAGGCAGAGATCGACAAATTCTTGATCTCAGAAGGAATCAAGGGCTACGGGGAGAGTGCAGGGAAGTGGAGTTGAAATGCCCATCAGCCATGATTTAAATGGCGGAGTGGACTTGATGGGCCGAATGGCCTTACTTCCACTCCCATGTCTTATGGTCTTATGGTCTAATCTTCCAACTCTCCTTGGATTCTGGAAAAGTCCCAGATGAGGGACAATCTGCCAAGACAACACCCTTATTCAAAAAGAGAGCAAAATAAAAACAACAGTTAACTATAGGCCAGTTGACTTAACATCAGTCATTGGGAAAATGTTAGAGATTATAATGAATAGCAGAGTATTTAGAAGAGCAAAATATAATCAAGCAGTGTTAGCTTGGCAAAAGTATTACAATCCTTTCAGCAAGTAACAAGCAGAATGGATAAAAGAAAACCAGTAGATGTAATATATTTGCATTTCTAATCGGAGTACAATAAAGTGCAGCAAACAAGCCTACTTAACAAAATATGTGTCCATTCTATTGGGAAGAGTATATTGATTTGGATAGAGGATCAGCTAACTAGTAGAAGACAGAGAGTTGACATAAAGGAGGTATACTCAGAATAAAAACCTATAACTAATAGAGTGCCATAGGAATCAGTGCTAGGGCTGCAATTATTTATGACATATATTTAAGAAAAGATATTTCATTGGAGGCAGTTCAGAGAACATTCACTAGGATGATCCCTGGCATGGAGGGATTATCTTATGAACAAAGGTTAAGCAGGTTGAGGATGTATTCTTTGGAATTTAGAAGAATGAAAGATAGTCTCAGCAAAACATGTAGGATTCTTAGGGCCTTGACAGCACAAATGCTAAGAGGATAGTTTCCCTCATGCGTGAGATTAGGACCGGGGGATAGTTTCAGGACACGAGGGTGCCAATTTAAGAATAACATGAGGAGAAATTTCTTCTTTCAGAGTGTTGTGAGCCTTTGGAACTCCTTGCCACAGAGAGCTGAGGGGGCAGAGTCCTCAAGTACATTTAAGGATGAGACAGATAAATTCTGAATCAATAGGGGCATCAAGGTTCACGGGGACATGGCAGGAAAGTGGATGTGAGGAATGTTGGATCAGCCATGATCCAATTAAATGACAGAGTTGGCAGAAGGGGTCGAATGGCCTCTTCCTATTTGGTATGATTTTATATTAATGACTTGGCTGAGGAAAGCAAAGGTGCTATCACCAAGTTTGCAGACGATTCAAAAATTGGCGGGAAGGCAAATGATGAGAATAACAAAGATTCTACAGAGGAATATGGACCATTCAAGAGAGTGGCAAAAACTTGACAGATAGAATATAATGTAAGACATGATGTTGGTAGAAAGAATAGATTTGCTGAATATTATTAAAATGGAGAAAAGCTGCCAAAATCCACAAAACAGAAGGTTTTGGGTTTCTTCATGCATTAAGAGGTAGCATCCAAATTGAGCAGGTGAGAGGGAAGGCAAGTGAAATATTGGCCTTCATTTTAAAGGAAATGATGTGTAAAAGTGGGTAGTCTTGCTAAGATTATGTAAGACCATAGTCAGACCAAATCTTCACTACAGTAAACAATCTGGTTCCCTTACCTGAGGAAAGACACACTGGCATTGGAGGCAGTCCGGAGAAAGTTTACCAAGCTAATCCCGAATATTGAGGGATTTTCTTATAAGGAGAGATTGAGTAGGTCCTTTATTCATTAGAATTTAAAAGAATAAGAGGCAACCTAATTAAAACAATTAGGGTTCTTAGGGGGCTTGACAGGGTAGATGCAGAGAGGTTGTTTCTCCTCATGGGAGAGTCTTGGACCAGAGTAAGGGGTCGTCCGTTGAAAACAGATGAAAAAAAATTCTTCTCTCAGAGCTTTAACTGAATATATTAATCATTTTTGTGTGAAACTTGAATCATATTGAGTCATTTCTCCAGCACAAACAGCCTTCAAATGTAGAAAGCATAACACTTTATTTTGAGAAAAGCAGTAAGTCATGGGGAACCGTCGGCGAAAGAAAATTCTGAATGATGCATGACTAATGCTGTTTTTTGTTCTTAACCTGCTTTGAAGGCAGGCCACTAGCAAATACATAACTCAGGAAAACACAAATTGCTAAAAAGCCAATCACTGCGGACACTGGAATCTGAAATAATAACACCAAATTCCACAAACAATTAGCAGGTCAGGCAGTACCTGTGGAGAGATTGGAAGGGTTAATGTTTCAGGCATGGAGCTTTCATCAAAATAAGGAAAACAAAAGACAGATGAACCACATTTAAAATCAAAACAAAATATAGAGAAAGGATGACAGTGATACATTACAGTTCATACAGGAGATTTGAGCTGCTATGGCAATATACATACTTGCATGCATGCTGTCAAATGGAGCTATTGATAGTAATGATAAAGGCTCTAACTTTCCTAGGAGAATGGAGGAGGTAAGCCTCACTAATGGCATATCTCCAGCCAATGGACTGTTACAGGTACCATTGACATCGATAAATAAATGTAAAACTGACAGAGACCATGGGGTCATTCTAGAAGACAGAACAAAAATAAACTGATCACCTAACACTCTGTACAAACTAAAATCAAAGAACTATGGGTGCTGAAAATGAGAAGCAATGAGAAACAGAAATTGCCGAAGAAGAAACTCAGCAGGACAAAGATGTTGGTCAGGGAGCATGGTGATATGTTGAAGTGGCGGCCAACAGGAAGTTCAGGGTCATTTTTGTTGACTGAATATGGACTGAATTCTGCAAAGCAGTTGCCCTGTCTGTATTTCATCTTCCCCACAATACTCCCCACTGAATAGGGGTCCACACTATGAGCAGCAAATAAGGTAGACTAGATTGAGAGAAGTACAGGTAAATTGGTGCTTCACCTACCCAGTGTGTCTGGGGTAGTAGGAACTGCCGATGCCGGAGAATCTGAGATAACAAGGTGTACAGCTGGATGTACACAGCAGGCCGAGCAGCATCAGAAGGATGAAGCATCTTGACCCGAAGTGTCAGCTTTCCTGCTCCTCTGATGCTGCTTGGCCTGCTGTGTTCAGCCAGCTCTACACCTTGTTATCTCAGTGTGTCTGGGGCCTTGGATAGTGAGGAGAGGAAGTAAACAGGCAAGTGTCACATCTTCTATGATTGCATGAGAAGATGCCACGTGGCTGTGGGTTGGGGAGGGGAGGGGTGGTGGTGGAGGGGATGTTGGGAATGAAGAATGACTGGACCAAGGTGTCCTAGAGGAAAAGGTCCCTGCAGAACACTGACAAGCAAGGGAAGGGGATTTCGAGTCTAGTGGTGGCATCCTGCTGGAGATGGAAGAAAAGGCGACTGATGATTCTTGGAATGTGAATTCTGATGCAGTGGTAAGTGAGGAGAAGTGGGTCTGTATAGCTATTGTGGGAGGGAAGAGAAGGGAGTGGGGCCAAAATGTGGGAAATGGGTAGTAGCCAGCTGAGGGCCCTATCAACAATGGTGCTGGGGAATCCTCGGTTGAGGAAGAGGTTGGACATTTCTGTTGATGTTGGCATTATCGGAACAGCGAGGGAGAAACTGGGAGAATGGAATGGAATCATTACAGGAAGCGGGGTGTGAGGATATATAGTTGAGGCCAACCCATCCCCAGAAATGGAAACTGAGACGTCAAGGAAGTGAAGGGAAGAGTCAGAGATGGACCAGGTGAAGGCGAGGGATGGTTGGAATTTGGAAATGAAATTGATCAATTTTTCCAATCCCAGAGAAGAGACAGGAGCGGCACTGATGATTTACTGGAGAAAGAGTTGCGCTTTGGGGCCTGAGTAAGACTGGAACAATACCCCACAAAAAGACAGTCACAGCTGGGGACTG
Source organism: Stegostoma tigrinum (assembly GCF_030684315.1). Classification (NCBI taxonomy): domain Eukaryota; kingdom Metazoa; phylum Chordata; class Chondrichthyes; order Orectolobiformes; family Stegostomatidae; genus Stegostoma; species Stegostoma tigrinum. The sequence goes on from NC_081354.1 coordinate 16,444,993, forward strand.
TGCAGGTACACATGGCCACCTCTTTGGCCTGAAGAAAATTGGGAGTAGTTAAAGAAGTTGTTCAAAGGGAGGACGAGTTCAGCCAGGCGGAGGAGGGTGGTGGTCGATAGGGACAGTTCGGACGTTCTTTCCAGGACGAAGCGGAAAGCCCTGAGACTATCCTGATGGGGGAGAAAAATACATCAAGTTGAGGTAGAATTAAATGAGCTCTGTGGGGCAGGAGCAGGCAGAAACAATGGGTCTGCCCAGGCTGTCCTGTTTGTAGATTTTGGGAAGGAGATAGCAGCGGGTTGTATGAGGTTTGAGGAACAATGAGATTGGAGGCAGAGAAGGGGAGATTACCAGATGAAATTAGGTCAGTGGCAATTGTGAATGCAATAGCCTCAACGTTTCATGGTGGTGTCATGGTCCAGGGGAAGATAGGAGGAAGAATCTGAGAGTAGTCACTCAGCCTGTGCAATGTCGAGATCAGTACAGCAGACAACTACAACACCACCCTTGTCAGCAGACTTAATTACAGAGTCAGGGTTGGATCTGAGAGCACACATTGCCAGTCAGTTCAGGGGAAGATAGCTTGGAATGGGTGAGGGCAACTGAGAAATTATTGTGACCAATGTCAGTTCTCAATGAACAAGCTCTTTGCAGGTAAAAGGCCAGTGGGAGGATGTTGGAGGTGGATGAAGTCATTTCGGAGCCGATTATGGCTAGAAAAAGGCTTGTACATTAGTTGGAGATGGATTATTGTGGGCGTTGGGGGGGTGGGTGAGGTGGTGGAAGTGTGGGAAGAGTAAATGATAAGTGGAGATGGAGCTCAGCGAGAGAGAAAAACAGTTGGGCAAAGGAATAGATAAAGATCAGCCTGGGAGAATCAATAGCTGCTAATGGGACTATCAATAGCTGACAGCAGGATGTGTGTGATAGCAGCCCATGTGATGGCAAGGACTGGTGTGCGATGTTGCAGGAAGGACATAGGAGAAGATGCTCAAGGCCTAAAGTTACTGAACTCAATATTGAGCCATGAACATTGCAGGGCCTTCAAGTGGAAAATGAGATGTTGTTCTTCCAAACAATCTATGTTTGTGTTCTCCATCATGAGCAGGAAACACAGTCTACTGAGTTGAAGTAGTAATATATAAATTGTTGTTTAAGATGGAAAACATGATAAGATCCCTAACAGAAGACAAACAATCGGATATCCTACCTCCTATGTCTGCACAATTACATCAACAGGTTGCAAAGTTGATTGAAGAATGAACAGAGGACTTGCAAATTCCCCTTTTCTATAGCTCTTGAATCTCCTCAGTTCCTTTTTTGTGCTTTATTCTAATATCTCTGTCAGTCCCTTCCCACATAATGGAATACTTTTCTGGTTTTCATTTAAGCATAGGTCATTCTACATGTGTATATACCTTTTCTTGTCTCCTTCCCCCTATTGTTCTGTTCTTTTTCAAATGCTATTCCTCTAATTGTTTAAGTAACAAAGAATAAAGCAAAATCTGGTAGAAATTTTCCAGGGCTGTTTTTCAGGTTAACAAGAATGGGGTAAAAAGAAATCAAAGCATTTGCATGACTAAAGGACATCTCACTGCATTTTTGCAGTCAGTTAAGTGCTTTTTGAAGTGTGGTCATTCTAGTAACACGAAAACATGTTGTATGCACAGCAAAAACTGCCACAAACGTTTGTTGAGGGATAAATGTTGGCTAGGACACCAGGAATAGCTCCAATGTTCCTCTTTGTGCAATGAATTCTTTTATATTCATCCAAGAAGGTAGATGAGGCTTCAGTTTGCTATCTCCTCCAAATGTGTCATGTTCTTTCAGTAACGAACTAGAATGCCAGCCTTGATTTTTGTGTTCAAGCTCTGGAGTGATCTCTGGGTCTCAAACTTTGTGTCTTTCCAACTGGGCCACAATTGCACAAGAGTGAAGGAGCCTGCAAGGTAATTATGGGATGGCGAGTTGTATGAAAATTCAGCAGCAGCTTCTGGGGAATCATGACAATTGTTACTACTAGATACAAAATTGGCTCGGTCACAGAAGACAGAGGGTAGTTGTGGAGGGGAGTTTTTTTGAGTGGAGTTCTGTGACCAGCGGTGTTCCGCTAGGATTAGTTCTGGGACCTTGGTTTGTAATTTATGTAACAGATTTAGGTAAAATATAGATTGTCTAATTAGTAAGTTTGCAAATGACATTTATAACTACAGAACAGTCATTATATGGGAGATTCTCTGAACTGAATCTTGAGATTCCATTCACCTTTGAAGTTAAATAATTGTCATATCTGTTCCACCCCAAAACAATTTTGACATGCAAGTCCGATGCTCAGGCTCCAGTCTGGAATTATCTTGGGCTTTCTAAAGATATCACAACAAAAAATCCTATGGATCTTATGTTAATCTAACGGAAGATAAACCTGGGGATACAAGATTCTTTTGTAATTCTTCCTCTTCCTGCAAACCAAATCAGACCACCAACTTTTGGTTGGTGTCTCACAACTTGACGTTCGACCCTCTGGCACTGGGTGTCTGAAAGCAAAGTTGAAGAGGTAAATGTTAGAGACTGAAGAGAGAGCAATTAAAGTTCAGGCAAAGACGTCTACAGTAGGAGGTAAGATGCTGAAGTTATCAGGACCTGTGTTAGCAGATCCATCATGGCAGAGATCGGATTAAAGAACTCAACTCACAATAACCAAAGAGTAGAGAACATTCAAAAAATTAAAACTGCACATCGAGAAAATCATTATTGTGGCTGTATTTTAAACATATTTCACCTATAGCACAGTAGGACTATCATATAGATAGAGCCTCTGCAGAAATGCAAGTCTTTTTTTCTCCCTGTATTAATTTATGCAACAAGGATCTTTTAAAGGCACATGCTTAAGGCAAAATATTTAAATGCAGAATAGCATTTACCAAGTACTAAAACAACAAACATAGTGAAGAGACAATGAAGTCAAAGCTTTTTACCTCACAACCATCAGGACTGCAATGCAAGAATACTCTGGAGAAGGAGGAACAATATTCTGTAAGAAGATGGTGCTGATTGGTTCCATGATGGTGAACATGGAGATGCAACAGAACTGTTAACTATGAGTGAACTGATTAAATTCAGACCAGATAAGTCAACTCTGATTGATCAAGTCATTGCCACACGAATGCAGCAGGGGTTGGCTGACTCTGTAGCCATTTCCTTAGTGAAATATGCATAGCCCATGGACCTATTATTTTAGCCTACAAAGAACAGGGCCCTGTGTGAGACAAAGTGTAGCATCTAGCACAAACAAAATCATACCGTGAGTCAAACTAATACTGTTAATCTGGATTCTGATATGATTTTCAGCACATTCAGGATTATTTAGTAAATTATAGAAAACAAGAACATAGAACAGTACAACACAGTACAGGCCCTTCAGCCCATGATTTGTGCCGACCCATTATCCAATTCTAAGATCAAACTACTCTGTATACTCTACATATCCTCCATGTGCCTATCCAAGAGTCACTTAAATGCCCCTAATGTATTTGACTTCACTACCATCGCTGGCAGCTCATTCCACACACCCATCTACCTCTGACATCTCCCCTATACCTTTCTCCAATCACCTTAAAATTATGCCCCCTCGTAAATGATCTCCACTGGCAGGATCACATAATATTGGATATTGTGTTCTGAGTTTTGCAAACATTGTCCGGTTGCTCACAATCACTACACGTGAGCAAGTTGTAAGTAACAGCCCACCAGACAGTGTGATATATAATGTGCATTCCTAGCATTATACCAGCTCTGTAACTCATTTACAACATTATCCAATTGTGTGGTATGCAAAATGTCTTTATGACTTAAATGTCACATCATGTTCATGGAGAATATCACTTGTGCGATTACTGCAAGGTATCAGCATGAGATGGCTAGCCTGACCTGTAGCACAAATCTTTGAGAAACCTTTTGAGAGCAAATAGTTTGGCTTCAATGACCGGTTCCATCACAGTAACATTCGCCTCAAACCAGTCAGCAATTTTTTGCTTTTGCTTCCCATTAGTTGAGAGTCTGCTATTGCAGATGGTGTTTTGTATGTTCCACTTCACTTCCCTGTGGGAAAGCTAGAGAAAGTCTGCTCATGCGAGTCAGTGAACTGTTGGTTTCATATGGGTAGACAGTGATGGCTGACATTGATGCCAGAATGGTGTTTCTGCTATGAATGAAGATAACTTCACACTAGGAAGTGATCTGTGTCACATTCCATGCTCTTGTAGCTATGTGTTGCAAATGCACTTCAGAAAGTCATGTCTGGTGATGACCAGATCCAACTGGTGCCAATGCCCTGATCTTGGATGTCTCCAAGATTCTTGGTGATGTGGTTCGTGTATTGGTTTCACAAAGTTCGAGCTAGCAGTACTGTTCCAGGAGACTCTGAGCTTTCTCCTTCATCTTTCCCAGGGCATGGTGTCTGAGGTAGGAGGTCCAAACTTCAAGGTCCAAGCCCACTTTTGTAATGAGTTTCTCAAACTTAGAGATTCTGCTGACGACAGTGTCAGTATCCTCAGAGAACTGGCATGTCACATCCACAGTGTGACAAAGATTTTAACTCATATATGAGTTAAGAGGCACTTGGAGAAGACAGGTTCTGAAGCATTTATAAGTGGAGTTCTGTCACTGAGAGTAGAAAATTCCTTGCAGCGAAGTCATGTTCATGGATTTAGTCTGAAATCTTCCCCTGTTAGGTGCAAATGTATTGTTTTAGGTTCGGTGATGAGCCCTCAGTCAGCCTACGCTCCTGCAGGAGAACTATATCAATGTTCAGTCCATTAAGTTCCTTATCTGGTGTCCGGGGCTCATTATCCACCACTGACCAGTCATTTGTCAGCTGTGTGCTCATGATCCCTATGTTTCAGTTTGCCAGTCAAAGAAATGGTATCTTCTACCTTTTCATTTGTTTTGTTGAAACTCTATTCACTTGTCAAGAAGATACTGATTCTGAGCACTGACTGAAGCAGTTGGACTGTAGCAGGTCAGGTCAGCCCTTATCAGTTGGGAGCTGCACAATTTCATCTGGGCAATGGCTGAACATTGGAACTCAATGGTCCCTTCCACTGTTACAGACTGACTGTAGCACCAGTTCCAAACAACAATCAAGTTTTTCACTCATAACCACTATCTTCTGTGTAGCATTAACACTCTGCAGTGAAACCAAAGTGTCCTCTCCAGTGTTCTAGCTAGGCAAAAATTTATGGAGGCAGGATCTGCCTAAATGGTTGGGTGCCCACACTTGAGTACCCCTGTTGTTACAAAAGAAACCAAGGCACTACATTGGCATTGGGTTGACTGCAATAGCTGCCATAGAGAATGATATATTTAGACACAAGCCCATCCATGGGCTCTACTCCAGACTTTTATTCAGTGCTTTTCCCCACCTAATTCTTCAATACCCCCAGCGTTCCACAAGGTGGACCAGCTGTTTACTCACAGTCAGAAGCTTCCTGACTGCCAGGGTGTGGCCACATGCAGGTGGGCCTGAACTCTGCATGTCTTGGACCAAGCCTCCAGAAGTTTAAATCCTGGACAGTCAAGAACCCAGTCTTCATCGTACTATCATGAGGAGGCACAGCTCAGGAATTGCCAATGGAAAGGATGTGTATGTCAGAATGACAAATTTGACTCTGTCTCTCATATTGTTGCTAGACTTGGGCTTATCTGAAAATGCATGGCAAACTGGCACACAAAAGCCTAATGCATGCAAAGCCTCTTTGCCCAGATACTAGCTGCATCATATCGACCTGTTAAACGGACTTTAGGTTACTCAAGTATATAACATCACCAATTCAGCATTTACACTGAGTGCTCCCTCCTTAGTTTCATTTGCCAAGCATTCAGACGAGTTCCACATTCTGCTTTTTTGGAACCATTCCTGGACTTGGTTGTCAACTTTCAAATGATTAGACTGTTCCTTGCTGACCTGTTTCAACAAGCAACTGATGAATAGATGATTGGAAAGAAGCACAACTATGAATCTTCATAAATCAATCAATTCAGACTTAGCAGTTTTCATTTTAAAAGATTTCTCAACCACCAGAGGTTTAAGGGGATAGGTCAGATTTTATGATCCCATCAGTGAATTCCGAACAAAACCACTTCATAGTTCTTCAAGCCTCCCCACAGCTGTGTGAAATCTATACAACATTTACACCTTTTTAAAGACTTTTCTTCATTCCATTGCTGCCAGTTTTCCCAATAAAAATGATTGATTGCTCAATACCCTGGACAATATCTTTCTTTCTGTTGTCTGTAATATTTACCCTTGAGGAAGTTGCGAACAAAAGTTGGCAAGCCAAAGGGAGACAAGTGTTTTGGCTGTTAATGTTACAAGCTGGATTTCTGAAAGACCAGCTCAGAATATAAATGCCAGCTTGGCCTAATTGGTAGCACATCACCTCGGAGTCAGCCTGTGAGATCCAGGCCCATTTCACCTCTATTGTCTATTACAAAAACAGAGGGTTGCTAGAAAAGCTCAGCAGGTTTGGCAGCACCTGTGGAGAAAAATCAGAGTTAACGTTTCGGGTCTTCACTGTTCTGAAGAAGGGTCACCAGGCCTGAAATGTCACCTGATTTCTCTCCACAGATGCAGCCAAACCTGCAGAGATTTTCCAGCAATTTCTTGTTTTGTTTCTGATTCCCAGCATCTGCAGATCTTTCGGATTTCATTTAGCTATTATCTGTGCTAATGCTCTATTGTTGTGCTGAAAGAGACATGTAATATAAACCCAGCTCTGACTACCTGCTCAAAATGCAAGACCAACACTTTACAACTCAGCTGAAGAGGTGCAGGAAGTTTTCCTGGTGTTTTAGCACACAGTCCTCCCTCGATCAAAATGACTATAAAACAGATTAATGTTAAATCATCAACTTAATGAATAAATTGGGAACAAAATCACGGGCAATACTGACACAATATGAACAGCGATAATGGGAACTGCAGATGCTGGAGAATCCAAGATAATAAAGTGTGAGGCTGGATGAACACAGCAGGCCAAGCAGCCTCTCAGGAGCACAAAAGCTGACGTTTCGGGCCTAGACCCTTCATCAGAGAGGGGGATGGGGTGAGGGTTCTGGAATAAATAGGGAGAGATGGGGAGGCGGACCGAAGATGGAGAGAAAAGAAGATAGGTGGAGAGGGTGTAGGTGGGGAGGTAGGGAGGGGATAGATCAGTCCAGGGAAGACAGACAGGTCAAGGAGGTGGGATGAGGTTAGTAGGTAGGAGATGGAGGTGCGGCTTGGGGTGGGAGGAAGGGATGGGTGATAGGAAGAACAGGTTAGGGAGGCAGAGATATGTTGGACTGGTTTTAGGATGCAGTGGGTGGAGGGGAAGAGCTGGGCTGGTTGTGTGGTGCAGTGGCGGGAGGGGACGAACTGGGCTGGTTTTGGGATGCTGTGGGGGAAGGGGAGATTTTGAAGCTGGTGAAGTCCACATTGATACCATTGGGCTGCAGGGTTCCCAAGCGGAATATGAGTTGCTGTTCTTGCAACCTTCGAGTGGCATCATTGTGGCACTGCAGGAGGCCCATGATGGACATGTCATCTAAAGAATGGGAGGGGGAGTTGAAATGGTTCGCGACTGGGAGGTGCAGTTTATTGCGAACCGAGCGGAGGTGTTCTGCAAAGCGGTCCCCAAGCCTCCGCTTGGTTTCCCCAATGTAGAGGAAGCCACACCGGGTGCAGTGGATACAGTATACCACATTGGCAGATGTGCAGGTGAAACTCTGCTTAATGTGGAAAGTCATCTTGGGGCCTGGGATAAGGGTAAAAGGTCTGCTGAAGGGTCTAGGCCCGAAACGTCAGCTTTTGTGCTCCTGAGATGCTGCTTGGACTGCTGTGTTCATCCAGCTTCACACTTTATTATACAGTATGAACAGCTGCTGAGTTATTTTCCTTCAATTTCTCTTGTCAAGGTTCAAATGGCCTCATTCTGTGCCCTAAAGCTCTTTGATGTGCTGACCTGTTCTGGACTACAATTTTTAAGAGGACAGCAACGCAGCAGTGCCTCACCACTATAAGCATTAATCATGCCTGACTGTGAATGTTGATTAGCTTCAGCGCGCATTGGGACACAAGCCACACCAAACCTGCCATTTCTGCCACTATCCAGCAGGGGTCACCATAAGACAATAATATATTGGAGCAGAACTGAGCTAGTTTGTCCATGGTGTCAGCTCTAAGAGTCGATCATGGCTGATATGTTTCTCACCCCCATGCTGCTTCCTTCTCCCCTTAACTCTTGAGCCTCTTACCCATTAAGGACCTATCTATTTCTGTATTAACTACAATGGATGACTTGGCTTCCAAATTGCTAGAAGTATATAAATCAGTCAGGCACTGTCTCACTCTGGATGTGATCGCTCCTTCCTGACTGTGCAAAGCTTCTGGATAGAATAAGCTCACTATGTTGGACCAGGGGTAGGAGCCTTGGTCCGCAGTAATACAGCAAACTCTGGTTGCTATTACCTTAATTTTGCTGGGCCCCACAAAGCAGGGAGAGAGACAAGGAGTGGAGATCAGTTAAATTGCAAACAGCAGCGTCATAACTGGCTGCCTGACCATGTCCTACCACTCTGGGAATTTTGTCAATGGCGGGATTGAAATCAGATAAGCCCAAAGGAAAATGAGAAGCCAATTAATATGTAACAATCAAATTTAGGGCCACTCTACTGAGCCATTGGCATCTGGCAACAGGGAAGATACCCCCTCTCCCAATCTCACCACAACCATGACCAACTAGACTCCCCGGGGCAGCATATGGGTGGGGTATATTTAAAAGCCCCACTGGCTCCATAGGCTTCTCCAGAGGGACTTCCCCTCCTGCTCTCAGGCCCTCAAGTTTTGTTTTGTCCAGCTTCTGAAGGCTCCAGGACTGCTGTCTGCTCCACTGTTGGTCACAGCTCCCAGTGGCAGCATTTAGAAAGAGGGCCCCATGCCTATCGAGCTGGCAGTTCTTGAGTGTGGTTTGCCATCCTGGATTAGATGGAGACCACTGCATTCAATCAGTAAAATCCGGATTGATGGTCCAGATAGTTCTTCCATCTATCATCCTAGCAAAAACATACTCAAATAATAATGGAGATTTTGACTAACCATGATAATTATTGAATGCAAAAGTGGGGAGTTTACTCTTTAGTCATACAGGGCATCGGTGAGACCCAATCTGGACTGTTGGTAACCCTATTTTAGGAAGCATGTAAATGTGTGGAAGGCAACTCAGAGACATTTACTAGACTAATGTCTGAAATAAGGAGGCTGGAAGAACACAGCAAGTCAACATTTTGCATTGACTTCTCCATTCCTCCAGCTGCTGCCTGGCTTGCTGTGTTCTTCCAGCCTCCTCTTTGTCTACCTTGCATTCCAGCATCTGCAGGCTTTTTTTGTCTCTAATACCTGGAATGGGAGGTTGTCTGATGAGGAAATGTTGGACTGGCTAGGATTGTGGCTGCTGGAGTTTAGAAGAGTAAGAGATTATTTAATTGAGACATATAAAATCCTAAGGGATCCTGAAAAGTTGGATGCGGAGAGCAGGAAAACTACGAACTAGAAGTGGCCGTATAAATGCCAAGGGTCACCCAATCAAAACAGATATAAGGTAATTTTCATTTCTCTCAGAGGGTGATGAGGCTTTGGGGCTTTACTCCCAAAGAGGTGATGGAAGCTGAGACTTGAATATTTTTCAGGCAGTTTTAGATAGCACAGTGGATGCTGGAAATTAGACACAAAAATATAAGTTACAGGAATAGCTCAGTGGGTCTGGCAGCATCTGTGAAAGGAAATCAGTGTTAATGTTTCGGTCCACTGGTCCTTCTTTTCTAGCAATCTCTGTTTTTGTTTTAAATAGATTCTAGTGAAGCAAGGGGTAAGCAGGATTGTGTATTTGAGGTTACAAACAGGTCAGACTAAAGCGGCTGAATGACCTATTCCTGCTCCTTTTGTTTGTTCTCATCAATATTTATCAACTAATCCAGATATATATTGAGGAAAGAAATCCCAGGGGCAATGAATTGGGAACCATAGGTTCAAGCTATCTATTCCTCTCAAACATTCTACACTTACAGTCTGCCATAGCTCAAAGTAAAAAAGTAAATGCACCATAGGCCTGTCCTCTCATTAAGAGAGAGCTTAGTGATGGTGGTGGTTTAAGCTGAGGGTCAGCACACCTCAGACAGGACGAGAGTTTGAAAACTAGAGTCCCTTATGGTAATCTCACTTGGTGAAGGGATTGTACCTGTGCTGTTGGTATTACTATGCATTGCAAACCAGCTGTCCAGCTACCTGAGCTAACCCGCTCCCAATGTTTCATTGTAACTGTTACATTGTCACACCGTCATTGTTACACTGTAAAGCAAAAGATAATTTCTAAAAGAAAATCAATCTATCTGTATTTGCTTTGCTCAACACTGTTTTTGTTGTCTAAGGAAGCTGTACTCCACTGATTTACCACTTCAGCAATCATATTGTGAAAGTATTGTATTTAAATTTCCAGAAGGCATTTGACAAGAAGCCACAAAGATTATTGTGGAAAATAGAAGCTCATGGAGTAGGGGGTAACATATTGACATGGTTAGAAGATTGGCTGGTTAATTGGAAGGAGACAGCCGGAACAAATGGGCATTTTACATGCCACGAATGATGCCACAGGGGTCAATGGTCGACCTTAACTCTTCACAACTTATGTAAATGATTCGGATGAAATGATTGATGATATGGTGGCCAAATTTTCTGCAGGAATAAAGATAAATAGGAAATTGCATGGTGATTGCAATAAGGTGAGCCAGGTGGACCTCATAGAATATGAGTTGCCTGATTGGAGCTGTTAAACTTGTCTAATCAGGGAGCCCTGGCTGACAGGTATAAACAGGAACATCAGACATCCTGAGAGTATGAGAGCTGACTTTGGGAAGCTGGAACAGTGTCTCCATGTTTAAACAAAGGTTGACTTAGTGACAGGATATAGCGGCCCCTATGGATTGATTTCAGAGTGATTGAAGAGTACATAAGGATCTTACAAAGGGATATATATAGGTTAAAAGACTTGGTAAAGATCTGACAAATGTAGTAAGATGTGGGTAAGCATGAAATTGTCTGTTTTGACAGAAACAATAAAAAAAATTGCCTAAATGGTGAAAGATTGCAGAGCTCTGAGATGCAGAGAAATAGAGGTGCCCTAGTCCATGAATCAGAGAAGGCTAGAATTTAGGTTTGGCAAGTAATCAGGAAAACTAAAAAGATGTTGCGGTAGTCGATAAAATGTGGAGCTGGAGGAGCACAGCAGATCAGATAGTGTCTGAGGAGCAGGAAAGTCAACACTTCGGCTGCGGACCCTTCATCAGAATGTTGTGGTATATTGTGAGGGGAATTGAATGAAGGTCTAGGGAGGATAATCTTTAATGAGACAGGATGTTGGTGAAACTGCATCTGGAGTACTGTATACAGTATTCGGTGCTGTATTTACAGAAGGATGTTAATGTGTTGGAAGCAATTCAGAGATAGTTTGCTCGACTAATTCCTGGAATGAGCAAGTTGCCTTATAAGGAAATGCTGGACAGCTAAGCCCATATCATCTGGAGTTTAGAAGAGTCAGAAGTGAATCATAACTGAAACATATAAGATTCTGAGGGGGATTGCATGGATGGATGTTGATAGGACTTTTCCTGCTGTGGAGAATCTAGAAGAAGGGATCAAAAGTTTAAAAATAAGGGGGCAGCCACCTAAAACAGATGAGGAGACATTTCTTTCTCTCAGATTTGCAAGCCATTAGAATCTCCTCCTTAAAAGGCAGGGGATGCAGAAACTAAATATTTTTTAAGGCAGATTCTTGATTACCAAAGGAATCAAAGATAACGGGCTATGTTCAAGAATATAGAGTTGAGCTTAAAATCAGATCAGTCATGATATTATTGAATTACAGAACAGGATTGAAGACCCGAGTGGTCTAATCTTGTTCCTTATTTGTAAGTTTGCATTTGCTAATTCTCTGTATTACTACTGATTCCAGATATGAAACTAAAGAAGCCTTTTGCTAATATGTCCCCAAGGCTGTTAGCAATCTCTGTACCATCAGTTAAACCACTATGTATACACTGAAAAAGATTTCCCCCTCGTTCCCATCTTATTTTCAGTATCAGCCCTTTGAGAGAAACTGTATCAAAGATTTCATTGAAATCCAAGTAGCTCACGTCCATTTGCTTTACTACATCCAGCTCCTGTGTCAAATTCTGAAGTTAGTTCCAAGATTAGATTAGCCCCACCTCCTCTTCATGAACCCACAATGGCCTTAATTTAAGATGTTATTTCGCAATAATCCAAATGGTCATTAACTTTATATTCAATGTTTGGATAAAAGCATTGCAATTTTGTTTTCATTCACTCATGAGCTGTTATCATGCTGACTGGGCCAGCATTTATTGCCTATCTCTAATTTCACTGGAGAAGGTGGTGGTGAGCTGTATTCTTGAATCACTGCAGTCCTTGGGGATGCAGTGACGCTGCCAGTGCTGTTGGTCCTGGTTGGAGTCAAGCTCCTCGAGTTGTTGGAGCTGCACTCATCCGGGCCGGGTAACATAATTCAGTCGCAATTCTGTCTTGTCCTGTGTAGTTGGTGGATCGCACTGTGAGCCATCATCAGCAGAATTGCATTCAATCCAATTTTTAACCTCATGGCCCAATGTATCCTGCAGTCTACCATGACTGTCAAGCCCATGGGTCAACATTGGTTCAACAAAGACCACAAGACAACATACCTCGAGCAGTGTAGCTAATGTTGAGGTGAAGCAACAACACAGGACTAATTACATGCCAAACAGCAGAAACAGACAAGGATAAGTAATCCCCCTAGCAGATTAGATCTAAGGTCTGCGGTCCTGCCACAATCCAGTTACAAACAGTGGTGGGCAATTAAACAACTAATAGGAGGAGGAAGCTCCATAACTATCCCTATCCTCAACGCTGAGGAAGCTCAGCACATCAGTGCAAAAGACAAGGCTGTAGTATTTCCATCTTCAGCCAGTAGTGCTGAGTCGATGATACATCTTGGCCTCCTCCTGAGCCACCCAGCGTCACCGATGCCAGTTTTCAGCCAATTCGATTCTCTCTGCATCATATCAAAGAATGGCTGAAGGCACAAATGTCAAGGAAAGTTATGTGATTTACATGCATACAGATAAAACTTTTATTCATATAATTTATACAGAAATAATTTTCAAAATATTGGCGGTCGGTTGTTGGCTACTTGTGAAGGGTTTATTTTAAATAAAAACTAGATCTGACAGTCTTTTCCAAACAGTGACCTAATCCAGCGTGTGTCAGAGATCGGTGAACCCCTGGAGTGTTAATGGAAAATTGTTTCTACATGTTAGTCTCTGATAAATGTTTATACTACCTAAGGCATTAATCTATTTTCAATTTAGAATAATCAAGGATTGATTTTTGATTTGGAAAATCCAGAGACTGATATTCGTCTAGGGCAATTTAGAGGAGGCCTGACGTAACTCTCTCCAAGAAAGGAACTTTTTCAGAGCTGGTAAAGGAATAAGTTACCTCAGTAGAAAAGTTTATTTTATGCAACTTTCAGACCAGGAGTATTTGGTTCTCATTCTGCAGAAGAGAAAGTCCAAATTGTCCTTTTTGTGACTATTCAAGCAAGAAAACATCACAGTTTACAGGAAGCAACAAGGGAACATTCAGTAAAGTTGAATTTAACGATTTGATATAATGGTGAAATTTCATTGGATTTGGACCCTGTCATGTTGGGAAATAGATTGAAGTTTTGTTTTTCTAGATGCTTTAATATTTTTGTGTTTTGCACTTTTATAGATAGCTGGTTTATTACTTTTAGTCATTTATATAACAAGTTTCTGTGCAGTAAAAGAACACAAAGTTAACTAAAATTTTTAAAAAGTGATCTGTCAAGCCAGGTTTCATTCTGGAATCTGATTTATCCAATAGTACCATTAGCTGAATCATAACATTGGATATTGCAGGGGCTCCCAGGCCCTGAAAACATTCCACCAATAGGTCTGAAAGCTTGCGCTCCATACTTAGCCACGTTGCAACCAAGCTGCTCCAGAACAACTATAACATGGCATTTTCTGAACTAATTGGCAAATTGTCCAAGTACGTCCAGTGCACAAAAAGCAGAATAAATTTAATCTGGTCAATTACCTCCCCATCAGTCCATTACAGTCAACAAGAAGAGCTTGTCCATAGTGGCTAGAAGCAGCACTTAACCATTCAGCTCCTCACTTCATTAAGACCTTGATCCAAACATGGACAAAAGAGCTGAACTACAGAGGTGAGGTGAGAGTGCCTTGGCATCAAGGCTGCATTTGACCAATTATGGCATCAAGGAGCCCTCACAAAACTAGAGCAAAGGGAATCAGAAAACTCTCCACTGATTGGAGTCAGGCCTGGCACATTCAAAAATAGTTAAGGTGTCATCTCACCTCCAGGATCCCTGCAGGAATTCCTCAGGATTATGTCCTCAAATCAACAATCCTTAGCTGCTTCAATGATCTTCCTTCCATCATAAGATCAGAGGAGGAGATGTTTGCACAACATTTAGCATTATTCGTAATTCCTTATTACTGAAGCAATCTATGTCCGTATGCAGTAAGAGCTGGACAATGTCCAGGCTTGGGCTGACAAGTGGCAAGTAACATCTGTACCTCACATTCAAAGCATTGACCATCTTCAACAAAACATGCCCACATCAAAAAGACCCATCACACCCCTGGTAATGATCTCCAGAGCCTCTCCCATCAGGCTATAGATACAGAAACCTAAACACACATACGAGCAGGTTCAGGAACAGCTTCTTCCTGACTGTTATCAGACTGATGAATAGACTCTCTAGCCTCAAGTAACACTGATCTTGCTGATGTTGATCTCGGCAAGCACACACCTGTGCAATGTAACCTGTATGCCTTTAAGTCTTTTTGATCTGTACGTCCTTTGCATACCATGATCTGCCTGCACTGTTCATAAACAAAGCTTTTCACTGTACTTTGGTACACATGACAATAAATTAATCAATCAATAGCATTGCCATTGCTGAATCCCCCACTATTAACATCGGCTAATGTTACCATTAACCAGAAGCTGAACTGGGCCAACCATATATATACTGTGGCTACAAGAGCAGGGCAAAGGCCAGAAATACTGCATCTAGTAACTTAATTTCTGCTTCCTCAATGCCTACCCGCCAACTAAAAGACAGAATTTGTAAGTGTGTTGGATTACACACTGCCTCATTGTGTGCAGCTCCAACAACATTCAAGAGGTCTGGCACCATCCAGGAGAAAGTCATCCACTAAATCGGCACCCCATCCAACACCTTCAATAGTCAATTCCTCCACCACTTGTGCTCAGTAGCAGCAGTGTGTTTCATCTAATAGATGTACTATGGTAACTCAACAAGGACACTTCAGCATTTCCAAAACCCACAATCTCTGCAACGTAGAAGGACAAGGACAACGGATATATGGAAACAACGTGACCTGTAAGTTCCTGTCCAAGCCATACACCATCCTGATTTGAATCTCTGTCAGCAATCCTTCATTACCTCTAACTCAGTACATTCGTATTCCCTTCCAAACAGCACAATGGGTTTCCCGAAACACCAAGTACTGGAGCAGTTCAAGGAGGGAGTACATCACCACCCTGCTCATGATAATTGGAAATAAACAGTAAATGTCAGCATTGTCCACATCCCATGAACAAATATATTTTTTTAAAAAGTAAACCTTAATTGCACTCAGACCAAATGCAGTCCACAAGGTCAATTCCCGGAATTGCTGGACTGTCATCTGTTGAAAGATTGGAGCGATTGGGCTTGTATACACTTGAGTTTAGAAGGATGAGAGGGGATCTGATTGAGGCGTATAAGATTATTAAGGGATTGGACACTCTGGAGGCAGGAAGCATGTTTCCGCTGATAGGTGAGTCCAGAACCAGAGGACACAGTTTAAAAATAACAGGTAGGCCATTTAGAACAGAGTTGAGGAGAAACTTCTTCACCCAGAGAGTGGTGGATATATGGAATGCTCTGCCCCAGAAGGCAGTGGAGGCCAAGTCTCTGGATACTTTCAAGAAAGAGATGGATAGAGCTCTTAAAGATAGTGGAATCAAGGGTTATGGGGATAAGGCAGGAACAGGATACGGGTGGTAGATGATCAGCCATGATCATAATGAATGGTGGTGCTGACTCAAAGGGCCGAATGGCCTAGTCCAGCACCTATTGTCTATTGTCTATTGTCAGTCATTTTGAGGGAGAGTGCTGGCATAGTGACAGTGTCACTGGGCCAGTAATCCAGAGCCCCAGGCTAATGTTCTGGGGTGATGGGTTCAAATCACACTAGAGCAGATGGCAAAACTTGAATTCAACATAATTCTGGACTAAAAATTGTTGAATGTCAATAAAAAGAACCCATTTGGCTCACTGTCATCCTTTAGGAAGGGGCAATCTGCCATCCGTACCTGGTCTAGCCTATATGTGACTCCAGACCTCCAGCAATGTGGTTGACTTTTAACTGCCCTCTGGGCAATTAGGAATGGGCAATGAATGCTGGCTTCGCCAGTAGCGGCCACATACCATTTAGAAAAAAAATTAAAGTTCTTAATGATGAGCTTGAAATGCCAAAAGGTAATGAGACTTAGTCACTGTCCAACTTGACTGAGGTAGCCTGCCATAGGTCCAGATATGATGCAGTGGTCACTCCAGCTACCTGCTTCCCACCCCTGTTCCATGTTAAGCCACTCCAGGGAAGGAGCACGTATTGTCCACCAATTAGCTTGAGGCCTTTTCCAAGTGGTTGGCCATTTAGCATCTGGCACATGTGCTGGACATGGGCAGAAACATTCATATTTAAACTGTAAAAATTTATCTTGTAGCTTTGTTTATAATTTGGGTTTAATTAGATGTGTCAGCCTGAGAACGAAGTGTGCCCTCTGTTGGGCCAGTCTCACGACACTGGAGGAGCGTCATTCTCCACACCATTTTAACTGAAAGAGAGGACATTATGTTAATCCAGTGCCAACAACACTGCAAATTAATACACTGGCTAAATTAGACATGAGAACAGCTGCAAGGCAGACTCCTTTGGTAAACGGTGCAAGTGAGGAGTATAACGCAAAACTAGATTGTGGATTTTTAGGTAACTTCAAGCGTGGATGTTGAGGATGTGAAATGCGTTGTGGTGCTTGAAAAGATTGTGTTGCCCTTGAATGTCCAGTCCTAGCTTTTTCACTTCCTGGACTGTCCATAGTCACAAAAATGAATGTTCACAAGCAATAAGCAATCATGGTTGTTCATTGTCAGACATATTCCAGGCTCCGGCATCCACAGATCTGTTATTTAGAGATATAGGAAAGAAATGATCCAACACTCAAGTCCCCAGCCACCTTTTCAGTGTTGAGTGATTCTTGCAACAGTTGTGCCAGAGTTTGCTGCAATTTCCTCCCTTATTTCCATAAGGATTGTCGGATGCATCAAATCCAACCCTAGAGATTTATCTACCTTAAGTTTACACAGCTGTTCATCAACCGTCCTAGAATTAAATCCTCGATAGAGTCATGAAGTGACTTTATTTCCACAGTTCTTTGTCAATTTACTTTCATATTTTACTTTCTCCTTCTTTATCACTTTCTTGGCCATGCTTTGATTTTTTAAAAGCCTTTCATATGCTTGGTCTTAATGCTGTTTTTGGCAATATTCTCAGCCCGTTTTAATTTACTACAGCCCCTTACATCTCTAATTAACCACGTTTGTCATGCTTTACCAATGGGTTTTCATTTCTCTAGGAAACAGGGCTTCATATTCCCATTCAACCAGGCAAGAATGCATTTTGAAACAGAGCATCGTTGCTGTCCATGGACACATGTTGGATCCATTCTGTTCAGAACCAGCTCCTTGTAGAATCTACCTTAGCTTCTCCATTTCCTCACCTTGCTTTAACCTTCCAAACATACTGACAAGTCTTCTCAAGTGAACTGATTTGGTCATCGAAACAGTTGGCATTTTTCTTTAGGCCTTTATAAAATTATGGATTCTTGTAATGTAGTCAAGGCCTTATCGCTTTCTGCCACACCTATATTTGAATGGTTGTCCCTTTTACTCGATCACATTCAAAATGATTTTGCCTCTTCATGGCTCTCTTAAGAACAAGAGTTAATAAAGCCTTCCATTAACTCCAGAAATTCCTTTTTGTTTCAATTTATTCACAGGATGTGGGCATCACTGACTGGCCCAGCATTAAATACTCACAGGGCAATTAAGAGCCAACCATGTTGATATGGGTGTGGAGTCACATGTAGGCCAGACCAAGTAACGACCAGAGTTTCCTTCCCTAAAGAATATTAGTGAACAACATGGATTTTTTCATTAAGCAACAATGGTCATTATTATACTCTTAATTCTAGCTCTTCATTGAATTTAAATCCTGCCATCTGCCACAGTAGGATTCAAACACAGATCTCCAGAACATTAGCTGGGTCTCTGGATTAATAGTCTATGGAGAATACTACTTGTTCATCTCCTTTCTACATTTATCGCCTTCCCTGTCATGTCTGTTGACAGAGTACAGTCCTAGATACGTTAACTAATTGCAACTCTCTCCTGGTCAGTATCATCCTGATCTCAAACCAACATTCTGGATGGAAGTGTGCAGCTGAACATCGTGGTCTATATTCCTTGACTAGTGATCCAGGGACCAAGACAAATGTTCTGGAAATATGTGTACAAATCCCACAGCAGCTGAAGGGATCTAAATTCAAACAAACAATCTAGAATTCTACTAAGTCACATGATGATGAAACACTTGGATACTCTGCTTTGTTAATGTTTACCTGGTCTGTCCTAAGTGGGCCCCCAGACCCACAACACAATAGTTGGCTCTTAAACTGTCCTCTGAATTGGACCAGCGAGTCACTGTTACTAATAGCACAGTAACAGAAATTTCTGAAGAAGGGTCCCGACCTGAAATGTCAACTTACCTGCTGCCTGGCCTGCTGTGTTCCTCCACCTCCAGACTGCGTTATCTCTGACTCCAGCATCTGCAGTTCTTACTATCTCTCACTGTTTCTGATGACCGGCTACCATCTGCGGAAGGACAATGTGTCATAAATGTTGACATTACTGATCATGCTCACATCTCAAGAATGGAACAACAAAGAAACAGTTTTCTTCTGTAAACAGCTTTTAATTCCATACTAAATGATTGAGCATCTGCCTTCACCATTCTTGTGTCCTCGCTTACTTGTGTCATGTGACTGGAGTTTATAGAATAACATTAGAGGTCCAACGGAGCAATGTCAGGAATAATTATTGCCTCAAAGCTTTCTTATCCCACAAAAATGGTTCAGGTCGGCACAGTTACAAATATTTTTTGTCAGGCAAAAATATAATGGAAGCCAAGGCAGGTAAATGGATAAAAGATCACAGCCATGATCAAACTGAAAAACACAATAGGCTCAAATAGGTGAATGGCCTATTTTTGTGCTTGTGTTCCTGTTGTCACAATCATTTCTTTACTCTCAAGTCTTAACATTGAAGTAATTTTTATTTCTCTCTCTGACTGAAACAATGAGAAAGAAAGACTTGGACCTTAAACTGCGCTTAACGTGACCTCAAGAAAATTCACAATGCTTTACAACATCTGAAGTAGTTTTGAAACTTAGTCATTGCTTTAATGTAAGGACATCCGGGAATCTGGGATCAATTTTCCATCTTTCACAATTTGGTTGCTGTCAATCAGTTAATGCTGATGGTGTATTAATGGCAGCACCTCCTGCTCAGCAATAATTCACTTTACTATTAGGAATCAACTGACTGTTGGTTCAGCTCGACATTCATATTATACACTGCCAGTAAACAGCACAATCCTTAAGTGATCTGGAAATTTCTCATTGAGATTTGCACTTTCATTTAGACACAGTTAGTTCTCACATTTTACAATTTTTTAAAAGTTAACCTATTTTATTGTTATATCCTTAAAGGACTATTCCTGACACCAGCGGGTCATGTATTGTTAAACAATAATACTGAATGCTTTTTGATTATGTTTTCAGTCATCTCTTCAAAACCCTCCACTCTCTCTCACTCCCTTGCAGAGCCCTCTTGCCCCTCTGTAAATCACCTTGGATATATTATAGAGCCAAGTGCAATAAGAAACTCTCTTTCATCAGATTTGCCACTTTGAATCAATCTGTTCAGGTGTGCTATTACACACCATCTTGAGGAAGTGGGACCTGAACTACAGCCTTCTGGCCCAGAGGTGGGGACACTGCCACTGCACATCAAGACCCCTCTGTCATCAGACTACAGCGAATCACACAAGTAAAATTTCCAACCCACATTACACATTTATGATGATTATCAGGCACTTTAGGAGCATTGGTGACACCTATAGAGTGACAAAACAATTCGTAGCCAGAATGATGATGATGATGATTAGGTAATTCCTTCTCAAGTGGATTGAAGTGGATTGGTTTTGTGCCCATAATTAGTAGCCATTACCCATTCACTGCTGGAAGGCTGGTTTGCATTTCAGAATGGCAATAGCAGATTGTGCTTAGTTCCCACACTGGCTGAGGTTACCATGAAGAATTTGCCTTCTCAACCTGTGCCCTCACCTCATCTCATGGTCACTTTCAAGTTGCACTCATTCCTAGTAATTTCTTTCCAATAAGGGGGCAGCTGATGGTCCTTTGTGACTATGGTGGCTTTCACTTCACTGTCTTTGGTTGAAGAAATAAACAGCTTATGTTATGTAACCATCCTCCACACGTTGGATTTTGCTGGTGAACTGACTTTGTTGTAGTTTCAAATACGAATGCCATTTTCTCATGGACAACTTTATTAAATAGGCTCAGATGGTTGAGTTAGTAGACATTGCTGTCTAGGCTCGAAAACAATCTGCCATGCAAGATCTAAGAAGCTAATGGCCCATTGGATCATTGCCAATTTAGTAAACTGGATCCAAAATTGGCTGGGAGCACAGTGTGATGAGTCAAAAGTGCTTTTGTTCCTGGATGCCTGAGTCCATGGCTTGTCACAGGGTTTGTTGCTTGGATCCCTTGCTGTTGGTACTGTCCATTAATGGTATCGATGTGAAAGTAGGAGTTTTGAGCAGTAAGTTTGCAAATGAAATAAAAATTGGTGGTGCAGTAGATAGAGGGGAGGAATATAGACTGGTAGAATAGGCTGAACAGTGTCAAATGAAATTTAGTCCTGAAAAATGTGAGGTAATACATTTTGGGAGGACTAACATGGTAGCTCACTGTACCAGAGACGCAGATTCAATCCTAGCCTCGGACAAGTGTATGGAGTTTACACACTCTCTCCATATCTATGTGGGTTTCCTCTGGGTGATCCAGTTTCCTCTCACAGTCCGAAGATGCGCAGGTTAGGTGGACTAGCTGTGGGAAATACAGGGTTGCTGGGACAGGGTAAGGGAAACCCATGGGGAGAATGTGCAAACAGGCAGTCACTAGAGGGTGGAATTGAATCTGGATCCCTGGTGCTGTGAGGCAACAGCACGAACCACTGTGCCACCCTAAAGGGCCTTTATTTTTGCTGTAAAATCTCAGACTCTAGTCCCTCCTGCAACTTCTCTGCTCCTCCTTTCCCATTTCAGGCACTTTTTAAAAACTGAATTCTTAGTCCCAGCTTCTGATTCTCTGCTTCAACATCTTTAGGTATGGCTCTGTTAAATATTATCCAATTAAGTTGCTGTGAAAATAATCTAAATTCTCAGATACACAGTTAACCCTCATCAAGACTGGGCTATCACCTCCTGCTCTAATGTCCTCTAATCTCAGCTCTGATTTGTTCTTAATGCTTTCAGTCTTAAAATTATTGTATTGCCAATTTTAAGCCTGGAAAAAGCAACAGAGAAATCTTGACAGAAGCATCAGTGTTATTTGTGGCTTCTCCAACCATATTTTTTTTGATGATTGGAGCAGCTAGCACTTTGGTCAAGTCATAACGCTTCTCCTGACAGACAATGGAAAATAAATCCTTTCAATGTTTGTGATGATCTTGTCTTCCATTGACTGCAACAATCAATTTTTTAGTTTCACGCTTATAGTTTATGCACCATAAGTTATACATGGTTTATACACAGTAAGTTGTAGATGATTACTATGGAAGTTATGAGAATTAATCTGAAAAAAGGGAGCGACTCAAGTGCCTCTTTTTTTCTCAGTTCAATCTGTTTACAAATAATTGATTGGCAGTACAGAATATCAACGTCGGTTTCTTGTGGCATTTTTTAACAATTTACAAAGGGAACATCTAGTTATGAAACACAAGAAAAGGTGTATGGTCCAGCCAGTCAGCACCCCCTCTTCATGCCAGATATATTATTCTTCCCTATCTAATGTTATTTCTTGCATCCAGTCCTGATGAGTGAAAGTCAAAATTTTCAACATTGTCATTTTTTTAGCAATGTTTGATGACATTGAGAAAGAAACACACAGTTTCTATAGTACTGTTTGTTATCGTTCTATAAAGTAATGGTTAAGAAGTCACTGTTCATGTTAGATTGCCTAACCCTTTGTACTGATGTCACAGGTACACTGTAGATCAAGACCAGGGGTTTCAGAGGGAGCAGACATATCTATACCAGTTCCTGAGTAAATAGGCCTCACAAAATATGGTTTTATTTATTGCTATCACGTAATGAATAAATAAATAAACATTTTTATCTAAAAATGGTGCCTCTTCTGTCCATACTCTATGGTGGTGTATCCTCAGCTACAAATCACTAAATCACAAAGTGAAGACAGAGAATGATTGTTTAAGGGGCTCACTGCCAATAATCCTTTTTATCTGGAATCAAATATTGGTAAAGGGAGCATACAAGAAATAGCATTAGCAGTGGAAGTTGGCATCTCCAGTTTGCCATCTGATCCTCAGGAACATCATCTTGGATATCAGGCACCCTTCTGAGCAGTGACTGCCCACACCCCACGTCCAGGGGCCTTTGGTATCTGATATGAGCCAGCCTTTCATGCCATCACATCACATCTCTGGTGCACTTGCACAACAAAGCTATTACTTCACTCCAGCAGGCCAGCAGCTATCGCTGAAATGCTTCAACAAGAACACTGCAGGGGCAGGAACCCAGCTCATGGGTTGGAACAGGGAGGCATCTCTTGCTTTGTTTGTGCTCATTCACTTAGTGCCGACCTGGCTTGCTCACAGCATCACTGCCTTGCCTTGCTGTGCTATTTTTGCACTTTGCCACCTGAGCCAGAGCTTGAAAGCTCAAAGCATGTGCTGTGTTACACCGACACAGGGCCCAGGCAGCTGGTTATGGTTGTTAGCAGTCAGTGGTCAAGTACATGTCACTATACAGCACATTGAGATTAATATCACACCACAGCTTGTGCCATCTCACAGACTGTGTGTGTTATGAAGAAAAGGCCATCTTTCCAAGTCTTAGGGGAGTAGCCCTCATGCATATCCAGGGAGGGACTGTCAGTCCTGGCACAGTAAGTCAAAGACAGCTCCTGGTATTGGCAAAGCAGTTTGGGCATGAAAGGCAAGATTGGTAGTGTAGTGGACAGCTAACAAGTTTTACCTCAACAAGACCTTGATCAGATGGGCCAATGGACTGAGGAGTGGCAGATGGGGTTTAAATTTAGATAAATGTGAAGTGTTGCAATTTGGTAACACGTTAGGGCAGGACTCACAGTTAATGGTAGGGCCCTGGAAAGTGCTGCTAAACAGAGGCCTAAGTGCACAGGCACATAGTTCCGTGAGTGCAGGCACACAAAGCCAGCCTGGTGAAGGGGGCACTTGGTATGCTTGGCATGATCAATGCATTGAGTGTAGGGGTTAGGATGTCATGTTGTGGCCACTTTTAGAATACAGCATTCGATTCTGGCTTGCCTGGTATAGGAAAGATGTTTTTAAACTCAAACGGTTGCAGAAAACATTGACAAGGATGTTGCCAGAGTTGGAGCGGTTGAGCTATAGGGAGAGGCAGAATAGGCTGGGGCTTTTTCCCCTGAAGCATCAGAGGCAGAGGGGTAACCTTACAGAAGTTTACAAAATTGTGAGGGGCATTGAGGGTGAATAGTCAAGATCTTTTCTCCGGTATGGAGGGAGTCTAAAACTAGAGAGCAAAGGTTTAAAAGGAGAGAGAGGGGAAGATTTGAGAAGGACCTCAAGGACAACTTTCTCATGCAGGTAGTCTTAGTGCATATGGAACAAGCTGCCGGAGGAAGTGGAAGGCTGGTACAATTACAACATATAAGTGGCATCTGGATGGGTGCATGAATAGGAAAGACTTAAAAGGATATGGGCCAAATAGGACTACATCAGTTTAGGATACCAAAGGGTCTGCTTTCATGCTGTATAACTGACTCCAGTTTAGAAAAAAATGTTAACATTTTAAACAATTTGTAGAAATTGCACCACCTGGTGGTGGAGACCAGATATTGCTCTGATCAATCAGAACTTCAGACAAAGTTCAACTGACAATTTGAAGCATTGGTGTTTACAACAGCTTCCTTCTTTGGAAATAATTTAGTCCAGGCAAAATATTTAAGATGTTAATATCACAATCTATTGAAGACAATAGTGCGGATTAATGTGCACCCAATGCAACAGTGGCCTGGTGAAAAAAGGTGGAAGGCAGAAAAAGTATTTACATAGTGTATTAAATTCACAGGGCATTCTTTGGCAATTTACAGGCATTTCACACATTTCTGATGAGTGGATAAGCATTCAGCATCAATTTAGTAGCATACCTCTCATCTGCCACCTGGATTGCATAGATGTTAAACACCCCTGTACAAGCAGCTAAATCACATACAAAGAAATTAGAAATAGATATTATCACACATATTCAAGAATAGGAATACGTAAGTACAGTACAAAGGGTACAAAGTCGCATTCTCTGGAGACATCTTGGTTACAGGATCATTTTAATGTGTAGGTTGGACATAGACTGCAGCTTTAATTCTGAACTGAGCATTTTCTACTATTTCAAATGATGGTTTGTTTTATTTTAAAATTAAAAATGTCCTGTTAATAAGAGCAGGAGCACTTTTGTGGATTGCAAAGCAATCGCATGGGTGATTAAGAATACAAACAGAAGGTACTGGAGAAATTCAACAAGACTGCCAGCACCTGTAGAGAGAAAACAGAGTCAACATTGCTGAATGCAGAAAAAGTTGGAGAAACAGAATTGTTTTTAATTTCAGATTTCCAGCATCCACGGTGTTTTACTTTTATTTAAGTTTTTTTTAATGTCTGCATTTCCCTCCAGTTCACATCTACCCATTGTGGGCTGTATTCCCTGACTGGTGATCCAGAGGTCCAGGCAAATGTCCGAGAAATATGGGTTCAAATCCCACACCAAATGAGGGAATCAAACTATCTAAATCCATTAGCCACATTACTCTTGGATTGGCTGCTTAATGTCATAGAGGAGCACAGCATGGAAACAGATCCTTCAACCCAACCTGTCCATATTGAACAGATACGTAAATTAATCTAGAGATAATGGGAACTGCAGATGCTGGAGAATACGAGATAACAAAGTGTGGAGCTGGATGAACACAGCAGGCCAAGCAGCATTTTAGGAGCACAAAAGCTGACGTTTCGAGCCTAGAAAACCTGATGAAGGGTCTAGGCCCAAAACGTCAGCTTTTGTGCTCCTAAAATGCTGCTTGGCCTGCTGTGTTCATCCAGCTCCACGCTTTGTTATCTGGTAAATTAACCTAATCTGGTCCCATTTCCCTCCAAACCCTCCGTATCAGATGACTTTTAATTGTAGTTAGACCAGCCTCCACCACTTCCTCTGGCAGCTCATTCCATGCACACACCACCCATATGCATGTAAAAGTTGCCCTCTGGGTCCCTTTTAAATCTTCCCCTCCCCTTAAACCTATGCCCTCCAGTTTTGGACTCCCCTACGCTGGGGAAAAGACCTTGGCCATTCACCCTCTCCATGTCCTTATATTTTTATACACCTCTATAAGATCATTGCCTTCCTCACCCCTCAGCCTCTGACGCTGCAGGGAAAACAGCCCCAGCCTATTCAGCCCCTACCTACAGCTCAAACCCTCTGAACCTGTCAGCATCCTTGTTAATATTTTATGAACTCTTTCCTTCAAGGAAAGAGAAACCAGCCATTGTTGAGAGACAATGGGAACTGCAGATGCTGGAGAATCCAAGATCACAAAGTGTGGAGCTGGATGAACACAGCAGGCCAAGCAGCATCTTAGGAGAGCAAAAGCTGACATTTCGGGCCGAGACCCTTCATCAGAGAGGGGGATGGGAAGAGGGTGCTGAAATAAATAGGGGGAGAGGGGGAGGCGGACCGAAGATGGAGAGTAAAGAAGATAGGTGGAGAGGAGAGTATGGGTGGGGAGGTAGGGAGGGGATAGGTCAGTCCGGGGAGGACAGACAGGTCAAGGAGGCGGGATGAGGTTAGTAGGTAGGAAATGGAGGTGTGGCTTGAGGTGGGACGAGGGGATAGGTCAGAGGAAGAACAGGTTAGGGAGGTGGGGACACGCTGGGCTGGTTTTGGGATGCAGTGGTGGGAGGGGACGAGCTGGGCTGGTTTTGGGATGCGGTGGGGGAAGGGGAGATTTTGAAACTTGTGAAGTCCACATTGATATCATTGGGCTGCAGGGATCCCAAGCGGAATATGAGTTGCTGTTCCTGCAACTTCGGGTGGCATCATTGTGGCACTGCAGGAGGCCCATGATGGACATGTCATCTACGGAATGGGAGGGGGAGTTAAAATGGTTCGCGACTGGGAGGTACAGTTGTTTATTGCGAACCGAGCGGAGGTATTCTGCAAAGTGGTCCCCAAGCCTCCGCTTGGTTTCCCCAACGTAGAGGAAGCCACACCGGGTACAGTGGATACAGTATACCACATTGGCAGATGTGCAGGTGAATGTCTGCTTGATGTGGAAAGTCATCTTCGGGCCTGGGATGGGGGTGAGGGAGGAGGTGTGGGGGCAAGTGTAGCACTTCCTGCGGTTGTAGGGGAAGGTGCCAGGTGTGGTGAGGCTGGAGGGAATTGTGGAGTGGACAAGGGAGTCACGGAGAGAGTGGTCTCTCTGGAAGGCAGACAAGGGTGGGGATGGAAAATGTCTTGGGTGGTGGGGTCGGATTGTAGATGGCGGAAGTGCCGGAGGATGATGCGTTGTATCCGGAGGTTGGTGGGGTGGTGTGTGAGAACGAGGGGGATCCTCTTTGGGCGGTTGTGGCGGGGGCGGGGTGTGAGGGATGTGTTGCGGGAAATGCGGGAGACGTGGTCAAGGGCGTTCTCGGCCACTGAGGGGGGAAGTTGTGGTCCTTGAAGAAAGTGAACATCTGGGATGTGCGGGAGTGGAGGTGGAGGAATTGGGAATAGGGGATGGAATTTTTGCACGGGGGTGGGTGGGAGGAGGTGTATTCTAGGTAGCTGTGGGAGTCGGTGGGCTTGAAACAGACATCAGTTTCTAGCTGGTTACCTGAGATGGAGACTGAGAGGTCCAGGAAGGTGAGGGATATGTTGTAGATGGGCCAGGTGAACTTGAGGTTGGGGTGGAAGGTGTTGGTGAAGTGGATGAACTGTTCGTGCTCCTTTTAGGAGCAAGAGGCGGCGCCGATGCAGTCATCAATGTAACGGAGGAAGAGGTGGGGTTTGGGGCCTGTGTAGGTGTGGAAGAGGGACTGTGCCACATAACCTACAAAGAGGCAGGCATAGCTCGGGCCCATGTGGGTGCCCATGGCCACCTCCTTTGTCTGTAGGAAGTGGGAGGAATTGAAACAGAAGTTGTTGAGGGTGAGGGCGAGTTCGGCTAGGCGGATGAGGGTGTCGGTGGAGGGTGACTGGTCAGGCCTGCAGGACAAGAAGAAGCAGAGGGCCTTGAGGCCATCTGCATGAGGAATACAAGAAAAATCAGCCAGGATTTTATTGAATGGAGGAACATGTTCAAGCAGCTGTATGGCTAATTCTTATGTTCTTTGTTCCTTGTCTTCATCAGCCTAACCCATGGATACACATGGGTCTGTCACAGGTGCCTTGAATATAATACGTGTCAGCATTCTTCCATCTAATTAGGGTCTATGGTGAAAATGAGGTGTTGGGGGCCAGGGAATTGGAAGTTCTGGAGGAGGTGGAGGGCGTGGCTAGCCCCACCTCCCTAACCTGTTCTTCCTCTCACCTATCCCCTCCTCCCACCTCAAGCCGCACCTCCATCTCCTACCTACTAACCTCATCCCGCCTCCTTGACCTGTCCGTCCTCCCGGGACTGAACTATCCCCTCCGTCCCTCCCCACCCATACTCTCCTCTCCACCTATCTTCTTTTCTCTCCATCTTCGGTCCGCCTCCCCCTCTCTCCCTATTTATTCCAGAACCCTCTCCCCATCCCCCTCTCTGATGAAGGGTCTCGGCCTGAAACGTCAGCTTTTGTGCTCCTGAGATGCTGCTGGGCCTGCTGTGTTCATCAAGCTTCACACTTTGTTATCTCGGCCATTGTCGATCTAATTTTTAAAGACATGAGCCACTCCAGGAATCTTTGTCTTACAAACGCACAAAGCCAGATGCTGGGTATCTGCTTTATGCAGGTCTACAGCTATCCCTGCACTCGTGACTAGATGAGTGACCCAAAAAAGTGGACACATCATTTGTGTAGTTGACATTTACCTTTCCAGGCTTCCTGGAGTAGAAATTCTAGACCTGTGGATCATTGTTTTAGGATTGGGATTGACCATTTAGGACTGAGCTGAGGAAACGTTCCTCTACCAGTAAGACTGAGAATCTTTGGAGTTCTCTACCCAAGAGAGCTACAAATGCTTAGTCATTGCCTGCATTCAGATTGGAGATTAACAGAACTTTGGATACTGAGGGAAGAAGGGGATTAGGAAAGCAGGCAGGAAAGTGGAATTGATAAAGAAAAATCAGCCAGGATTTTATTGCATGGAGGAACAACTTCAAGCAGCTGTATGGCTAATTCTTATGTTCTTTGTTCCTTGTCTTCATCAGCCTAACCCATGGATACACATGGGTCTGTCACAGGTGCCTTGAGTATAATACGTGTCAGCAGCCTTCGATCTAATTCTGGTGATGGACACGTGAATCCATTGGGAATGGAGGGACTCAAAGCAGCTCAATCCTTTTTGTTGGCATTGAGATCAGCTCTGTTGGCCACATGGCAGCAAAGGCAATCACGTGATCATGTCACAGTTATGCAAAACATTGGAGTGGTTCAAGAGGACTACGCTTCCATGAAGATGCAATGCTGATGCTTAGTTTGAAAGAGTTTAATGGTATCAAGATTCACCTGATCTGAATCAATTGAACCCTTAATTGCACCAGCTTAAACATTACATCCCAGTTTAACAAACAGAAGTTGGGAGCTTGATTAAGTCCACAGAATGCAATCACTTGGAGGAAAATTACACATCATGCAAAAAATCATTTCAAAATACATGTGACAGCCACTAGGTGTCATTGTATCTTTGCACTTCAGGTCAAACTGGATAGCAGCACAGCCAAGAAATTTTTCTTCAATATTTATGGAAAGTGGCTTTCACAGGTTGGGCCAAAATTTCTTGCTCATTCCTGGCTGCCCTCGACAACGTGAGTTTGAGATGTCTTTAATTGCTGCAATCCAGGTGCTGTAGGCAGACCAACAATGCCATTAGGGAGGGCGTCCCAAGATTTTGCCCTAGCGACGGAACAGTGATGTATTTCCTGGACAGGATGGTGAGTGGCTTGGAGGGGAACTTGTAAGTGATAGAGTTGTCAAGCATCCAGATGGAAGTGGTTGTGGGTTCAGACAGTGCTGTCGAAGGAGCCTTGGTTAATTCCTGCAACACAGATTGTAGATAGTACGCACTTCTGCTACTGAGCACCAGTGACAGGAACAGTGGATGTGGTACTAATCAAGAATGCTGCTTTGTTTGATGGTGTCAAGCTTCTTAAGTGCTGTTGAAGCTGCACCTATCCACTCAAGTGATGAATATTCCATCACATTGATTTATTTCTTGCAGGTGATGGACAGGCTTAGGGGACTCAGATGAAGAGTTATTTGCTCCTAACCTTTGTCCTGAATGACGGGCTGCTGGGAATGTGGACTGGGAAAGATGAAGCAGATGAAGATTGTAGGTGAAGTTCCATTTGTTAACCCATCATGAAAACAGCCAGAAAAGTTACTATGGAGGGAGAGTTAAGTCTGAGGAAAAATAAAAGGGGACTGAATTTGAAAGTTTAGGCAGAGAGTTAAATTACCACAAAATTGAGTCGTCTAGTGCTTAGGCTGAGAAGGAATTAAGAAAGAAAGGTAGGTTGAGGGCTTCCTTCTTCTTCTTCACCCTCCCTTTTAAAAAAATGTCCAAACGTCTAATTTCAGCAGTGCCACTGATGTAGTTCAAGCTTAAAATTATATTGGGATTAAACAGGAATTTGAAAAAATGTTTGTTCAGGTGAGGTGGACATCTCTCGCTAGTGTAGCATGGGCACCCAATCTTAATACCCCTTGAGAAGTTGGTGGTGAGCTGTCTTGAGCTGCTGCAGTCCAAATGGAATGAGACACGCAGTAAGAACCTCAGTGAACATAATGATCAGACAATGCCTGTTCACAATAGGGTGACACATTTGGCCAGGTTCATCAGCAAGGGGCTGAATATTACTGACTTGCACCACAATAACCTTGTGTGCACTAAGTAAGAGGGCACTGTTATTTAGAGTTGATGCTAACAGGCACAAAGAGACATTACCCTGTTCCCTAGCCAACATCTGCCTCAGGCTTGCTGCAGTGCACCAAAGCTCAAAGCAAGCAGGAAGAACAGCACCTTACTTTCTGCTTGGGAACTCTGCAGCCTTCTGCACTATCAAACTCACACTTGGGCTTGAGGCATCTTCTCACATGTCGTTACCCCAATCCCCCACACAGCAGGCCTTGTTTTCACATGGTGTGCTACTTTACAGCCCATTGTTAGTCACTAATAGTCTGTTATCCACTCCTGTAGTGTGGAATCAATCTCCACCTATCATTTACTCCTTACCTCCTCCCTCCACCTTACCTTCTACGTAAGAAATTTTCCTCATACCATCAGCTCTGAAGGGTCACCTGTTAGGTGATGTCTCTCCAGATGCTTCCAGACCTGCTAAGCTATTTAAACAGAGATAACCAAGTGCAGAGCTGGACGAACTCAGCAGGCCGAGCAGCATCAGAGGAGCAGGAAAGCTGACGTTTCGGGCCTAGACCCTTCTTCAGAAAAGTGGATCTCTCTCCCACTGCAACTTTCTCATAATCTCTTCGGCTCTGAAACTGCTCGGCCACATCCTGAAGCAAACCAGGTACTACAGCCGCATCATCTGTCTTAGTAGATGCCTGCGGAGCCGGCCAGTTCCCACTATCTCTGAAGCTATTTAAACAATTTGTTTTTGTTTGATTTCCAGCATCCAGAATTCTTCTGGTCTTTATAAGCAAAGAGACTCTGACCAGGAAAAGTAAGGAGTGACATAGCAGGGGAGACAATGGACTTGTATTATTTAGCCAAGTAGATTATTACCTCAATATTTGGAATGACAGCTCTGGATCATGCAGCAATGTCTGACAGAGACAGGGAGGTACTCTAACTTCTGAATTAGAGTTCAATCTTAGGCCATTGCATTCCCCATTACAACTTTACACATTTACCATGGAATTTTAAGATTTCACCAAGTAGTGTCTTGCAAATGTTACTTAGTATCAGCCACGCCTCAGCAAAAGCACTCTTGTTCTCTTATGTTTAGGCTCTGCTCCAGGAACAATATTTTGGCTGGAATTATGCTGGAGTACTCATAGGATGTAACAGTGTCAGGGTGCTGTCTTTTGGATAACACCCTGACCAAGGAACCACCTGTCCCATCAGGCAGAGATAAGGATCCTGTTGCATTATTTGAAGAACAGAGAAGCCCTGCCCAATGTCTCACTAATATCTAGCTCTCAATTAACACCATTAAAACAGATAATCTGGTGATTATAGATAACTAAGTGTGGAGCTGGATGAACACAGCAGGCCAAGCAGCATCTCAGGAGCACAAAAGCTGATGTTTCGGGCCTAGATGAAGGGTCTAGGCCCGAAACGTCAGCTTTTGTGCTCCTGAGATGCTGCTTGGCCTGCTGTGTTCATCCAGCTCCACACTTTGTCATCTTGGATTCTCCAGCATCTGCAGTTCCCATTATCACTAATCTGGTGATTATCATTGTTTGTGGGGCTCAAACTGGCTGCCACCTTTCCTACATTACAACAGTGACTACACTTAGAATGTATACCTAAACAAATCCATTTCTATATAAAATGGAAGTCTTTCCGTCCTTCCTTCCAATCCCTTGTTTCAACTTGCCCAGCTAGTGCCCATTGTTCCAGTTACATCAATTACAACACAGTCAAGGGAGCGGGAGCCTTGGCAGGAGCTAACATGTACACATTACACACCGAGCAAGTCAGCAGGCACTGAAGCTCGCACTGTTATTCTGGAAAATTGGAATTAAACATCTGCCTGGAAATTAACAGGAAAGTTGTGCAATGTGCTTGGTACATTTGTTTATTAATGGTCGATTTAGTTTTATTGCATAACAAAGTTAGAACTCCAATCACACTTAGATAATTCATGTCAAGTAGATGGGACACAGACTAGGTACTGCCTTTTATAGGATTAATGGAAACTTCTTCTTTCTGTTACACTGGATCCCTTCGTCATTCCAGGACTCCTTTCCCCTATGCCTCTAATTCTCTTTTTCCCTATCTCTTTAAATACCTGTACAATCTGTATAAGAAACGTGCCATACATTATTATTATTTACAGGTTTATAAACACAGCTGTGTGTTACTAACCCATACAAGGTCTGTTGAGCAAAGCTATTGCACCAATAAAACTACATGTTACTGCTGTTTTATAAACAGCATGATGGATCTCAGCTACTTCCAACGTTGGACCCTGGCCATAACTAGTATCATTCATCCTTGTTTCTGAAGTTCACAAACGCCTTGTTCTTATGTATCCCAGAATATTTCCAAGAGGCATCACCACATCAAGACTGCTTTTCACATGTGCTTCAAGCAAGTCATTACTGCCATATTGCCCAAGGTGTTCCATTTATCTATGTTCCAAAGCAGACAACTAAGTTAGAAAGTTCAGAGATATTGTCAATGGATGGCTCCTTTGAGAGCTTGCATCATTTTGTGCATGGAGGCTTCATCTTGCCATCTGAATGCTGACACTAATAGGTGTGGGTGGTATCTTGCCACAAAATTGTCCTGCGTGTCAATACTCGCTAGCTAGTGCTCACCCACAACACTCAATCATGCAGTATTTGACACACCCTGCACTGATTGAAGACAGTGTGTCAAAAGGCCCAGGTAACTCGCGTGCAATTGTGCAACCAGGTCTATTTCTGTGGCTCAGATCGCCCAATCAGAACCCTCAAATAGCACTAGTGCAGAGTCCAGGTCTCTAGATGGTTTGCCCCACTTAATCTCGGTTGGTTAAAGCCAAAGTTTGGAATGGAGTGAGGCGGAGGATCTACCTTACAGATAAGCTGGCCAAGTTTTTCATTGAATAATTCCCTGGAAAGGAGCATGTTATAGGTTAATAAAACCAAGATAATCATAGAATCCCTACAGTGTGGGAGCAGACCATTCATTCGTCAAGTCCATTCTGACTATCCAAAGAGCATCACACCCAGACCCACCCATATTGCCCCCATCCCTTTAATCCTGAGGGTCCCATGGCTAACCCATGTAACGAATATATCCCTGGACACTATAGGCAATTTAACATGACTAATCTACCTAACCTGCCTATCCTTGGACTGGGGCAGAAAACCCACAAGATGATAACAAGGAAGAACCAAGGAACACGGAAGAGCTTGATGCCCACAATCTGAGAAACTCAAAACATATAACATGGAGATTTTAAATCAAAAAGGGAACAGGAGCCTGGCAAGCTGATACAGCTTTCAGTGAATCGGTTACTAATATTGCCTCTGAAAACAGGTTTACAAACAAAGGTGACATTCTGGCCCGAGTAAGCAGCATTAAAATCAAACAAAATTGAACTGCTGCCTCTTAAAGTATTTTGATAAAAGTGGGCCCCACTTTGGCAGATGTTGATTGAAATTGGAATAATCTATTTTAACAATTTCAGCAACCTTCACAAATCCAGAAATGTTCATTGCTTGTATTTGTGTTGCTTCACAGGCCCATTTCAGAGCGGATTCAACAGCATCTTTAACACAGTTTGTCCCTTTAATTCAGACTGCAAACAGCTTCAATCCAAAAGCAAATCAGTGAAGTGTAAAATAGGTTGCCAATTGGTTATCATTCAGAACCAGTTTCTCCTAATCTATGCACTTTACATGCAATCTATTGTGATGCTTCAATTTGAACAACTTTATAAATCAAAATATTAATCTATGCTAAGCATGAACCTCACCTGTCTCTGGCTACATTTTCTTCAATGATGTATTTACCTCTGAAATAGCACCAAAACTATCCTTGCACCCAGTGGAAATCTGCCAATAACCAGCCAAATTTGCAATTTCATGGCAGATTCCAGATGCTGTTAGCCTATTGTACTGACAGCCTTTGGTTAAGGTAGCAGCTGAAAATTACACTGAAACCCAGCTTCACTAGAATCTGGTCTCAACACATCTCATTGCCAGTTCAGCTCAAAGGCAGAGTGGTTGGTCAAAGAGCAAAGCAATTCTGTTAGCCAAAGTTCATCAAGTGAGAGCCAGAGAGACGTACAGCACAGAAATAGATCTTTCAGTCCAACTCATCCATGCTGATCAGATATCCTAGATAAATCTAGTCCCATTTGCCAACATGTGACCCAAATCCATCTAATCCCTCCTTGTGCAAGTACCCATCCAGATGCCTTTTAAATGTTCATTGTACTTGTCTACCATCTCTGGCAGCTCATTCCACACATGCACCACTCTCTGCATGAAAAAGTTATCTTTTAGGCCCCTTTTGAATTGTTCCCCTCTCACATCTATGTCCTGTAGTTTTGGGCTCCCCTACCCTGGGGAAAAGACTTTGATTACTTACCCTTTCCATCCTCTTCATGATTTTAAACTTCCATAAGGTCACCCCTCAGCCTTTGACATTCTAGTCAGGCTCTTCCTATAGCTCAGACCCTTGAACCCTGGAAGTACCTTTGTAAATCGTTTCTGAACCCTTTCAAGTTTCACAAAATCTTTCCTAAAGTAGGGAGACAGAATTGCACACATGATTCCAAAAGTGGCCTAACCAATATCCTGAACAGCCTTAACAAGATCGTTCCAACTCCCATACTCAATGCACTAACCAATAAAGGCAAGGCTATCAAACCTCTTCACTGTCTGTGACTCCACCCCAAGGAGTCTTTGTTCAGCAAACACTCCCAAGGACCTTAGCATTAAAGGTTGCATAAGTCCTGCCCTGATTTGCCTTACCAAAATGCAGCTCCTCATGTTTGTCCAAGTCAAACTCTGCCATTTCTCAGCCCATTTGACTGTTTGTACTCTGGTGTAACCTTCTTTGCTGTCCATGTCACCAATTTGTGTCATCTGTAAACTTAATACTCACACATCCTATACCCAAATCCAAATAATTTATATCAATGACAAAAAACAGTGGACTCAGCACCAATCCTGGTGGTACACCACTGGTCACAGGCTTCCAGTCCTAAAAAGCAACCGTCCACCACCTTCTGTCTCCCACACTATCCAGGGTGTGGATGGGAAAAAAATCCAAGACTAAAAGAGCTGCTGCGTTGAGTTTCAGTGTTGGAGATGATTCCTGTGATTTCTCAAACAATAAATATTGCTTTAATAGCTCTCGCTTTGTTTTGAAGCTTTCAATGAAAGTCCTTGGTGAACCACAAATCAGAGGCAAAAGCTGGAGACAGTGAGGTCTCCTTTATTTACCGGTATCATGATTGATGAGATCGTTAAGAACTGAAGCCACAGTCGTCTTGACAGATAATTTATACTTTACTGTACAATACATCCACTGCTGACTCAATATAGCTTCAGGATGTACTGCAGAAATTCACCAAGACTCCTTTGCCAGCACCTTCCAAGCCCATGATCACTTCCAACTAGAAGAACAAGAGCCACAGATACATGGGAATGCCAACACCCTCAAGTTCCCCTCCATGCCACTCACCATCCTGACTTGGAAATATTGCCATTCTTTCTTTGCCATTGGGTAAAAATAATGGAACACCCTCCCTAATTGTGGCTCTACCCACACCAAAGGGCTGCAATGGTTCATTAAAGCAACTCACTACCACTTTCTCAAACAGAATTAGAGACAGGCATTAAGGGCTGGTCCAGAAATTAATGCTTGCATCCCATGACTGGGGATAAATGAACAAGCAAATGTACTATTTCTCTAACATACATTGTAATAGGTTCTGGCCAGCCTCAACTTGTTTTCTTTTTTACATTTATGGGACGTGGGAATCACTAGTTAGGCCAGCATTTATTCTCCATCCCCAATTGCCCACTGAAAGCCAAGCACATTGCTGTGGATCTGGAGTTAGATGTAGGTCAGATCAGAAAAGGACAGCTTATGTGTTCCCTGAAATGGCACTAGGGAACATTAAATGTTAAAGAGTTTTCATGACTTTATTATAAAACCAAATCAATAAACTTAGATTGTATGATGTCCAGCTTGTTACAGTCTCTACATCCCACCCCGAGTCCAAGCGCACAGTGCATTCAATTTCCTTTGAGAGTCTCTTGGGGTGTTTTAACTCTGGGTCAGGTTCCTCCAACTTGGAATCCCACACAGGAGGCATATAACGAATGAGAGCTCACTTGTGCCTGATCACACTGGTAGGCTTCACTCTCTTCCACTGGGAGCAGAAGCATGAAGGTAGCCCCTTTTTTTATGCCTGTCTTCGATTGAGTCAACTCAGCAATATTTGATGGAGACGGTGAATCAAGAGGTCCAGTTGTGGTATGGAGCTGTCCTAGAATGGCAAATCTCAATTGACTGTAAGAAATAGCTGAAGTCCCTGCTAACAAGCACTGGCCCATCATCTGTGACCAATACCTCTGGGAATCCATATGATGCAAAAAATGTGCATAATTTTTCTATCATCGTCCCAGTGTTTGACAAGTGGGCCCTATGCACATCTAACCACTGAGTGGGTGTCTACAATGACTGCAAGTACTGAAAGGACCGGCATAGTTAACATACAAACAAATCCAAGTTTTGTCCCGCTATTCCCATGGATACGGGGAAGTGCTGGTGGTAATTTGTCCTTGTTGGCACTTTGGGCACAGCCTCACTAACATGACTATGTCTGCATCCAAATATGGCCACCAGACACATGTCCTTGCCAACATCTCCATTTTGGCAACTCCTGGAGGAGTTCAGCTGGTATCTGACAGCAACCTTTGCTCACTCTGTCTCCCCATAACAATATGCCACCTTCTGTCATGAGCAGGTCGCTGGGTCCAAAAACAGTTTCAATTCTAGCTGCAACAGCTCTTTAGTTTCCCCATTAATACCAGTTATTTCAGTTTGAAAGGGACTCGATCTTTCTGTACACAAGTCTGATATTATTATCAGTGACTGGTAACCTGCCCAGAAAGTTTAATATTGTGACAGACTCTTCCACTGGGAGTACTACTGGTGATGTATCTGCTAATGGGAGGCAGCTCATTGCATCCACATTCACTACTCATCCTCTGGATATGTTCTAATCTGTAATTATAAATACTCAGTGTTAGAACCCAATGCTGAATGCAGTCTGAAGTTGCAGGTGGCACGGTCTTGTGGTGTGTGATTATCACACATTTTCACCCATAAAAAGGTATTGGTGGAACTTTGACTCCAAACATGGCTGCCAATCCTTTTTCTATTTGGGCTTGTTTATGTTCTGCATTAGCTAGTGGGTATACCTCTCTCGAGCCATCTATGAGTTAATACCACCCCCTGTCATACAGGGAGGCATTGCATGAAAGCATGAGATCTTTTTTGGGAGTATAGTGTGCCAGATTAGAGGGTGATAGTTGCTTCTTTACAAAAGAAAGGGCCTAACTATGAGACCATTTCCAAGGCTGGACTTTTTAGGGCGTTAATGTCATAGAACCAGGATTGAGACCAGGTGGTTCTGGATGTGAGTTTGCTCGCTGAGCTGGAAGGTTCCTTTTCAGTCGTTTCGTCACCATACTAGGTAACATCATCAGTGAGCCTCCGACGAAGCGCTGGTGTTATGTCCTGCTTTCTATTTATCTGGTTAGGTTTCCTTGGGTTGATGATGTCATTTCCTGTGTTGGTGATGTCATTTCCTGTTCTTTTTCTCAGGGGATGGTAGATTGGCTCCAAATCAATGTGTTTGTTGATGGAGTTCCGGTTGGAATGCCATGCTTCTAGGAATTCTCGTGCGTGTCTCTGTTTGGCTTGTCCTAGGATGGATGTGTTGTCCCGATCAAAGTGGTGTCCTTCCTCATCTGTACGTAAGGATACGAGTGATAGTGGGTCATGTCGTTTTGTGGCTAGTCGATGTTCATGTTTCCTTGTGGCTAGCTTTCTGCCTGTTTGTCCAATGTAGTGTT
The DNA here is from genome assembly GCF_030684315.1 of Stegostoma tigrinum. Taxonomy (NCBI): domain Eukaryota; kingdom Metazoa; phylum Chordata; class Chondrichthyes; order Orectolobiformes; family Stegostomatidae; genus Stegostoma; species Stegostoma tigrinum. The sequence continues at coordinate 16,483,587 of NC_081354.1, forward strand.
TGTCACAGTTCTTGCAAGGTATTTTGTAGATGACGTTCGTTTTGCTTGTTGTCTGTATAGGGCCTTTTAAGTTCATTAGCTGCTGTTTTAGTGTGTTGGTGGGTTTGTGGGCTACCCTGATGCCAAGGGGTCCGAGTAGTCTGGCAGTCATTTCGGAAATGTCTTTGATGTAGGGGAGAGTGGTTATGGTTTCTGAGCCCGTTTTGTCTGTTTGTTCGGGTTTATTGCTGAGGAATCGGCGGACTGTGTTCATTGGGTACCCGTTCTTTTTGAATCCGCTGTATAGGGGATTTTCCTCTGCTCTGCAGTGTGTGGTGGCTCGTTGGAATAATGTTCTAACGCAGCTTCGTTTGTGGGTGTTGGGATGGTTGCTCCTGTAGTTCAGTATTTGGTCCGTATGTGTTGTTTTCCTGTAGACGCTGGTTTGAAGTTCCCCATTGGCTGTTCGCTCTACTGTGACATCTAGGAATGGCAGTTTGCTGTTGTTTTCCTCCTCTTTTGTGAATGTTATGCCAGTAAGGGTATTATTGATGGTCTTGAATGTTTCCTCTAATGTGTTTTGTTTAGTGATGACAAAGGTGACCAGGTGGTGTGTTAACTTTGGTACTAATTCAGCAGCCCCAGAAAGTACCCAAGCTCCTGCACAGACATGGGGACATTGGAACTTTGATCACCCTCACTTTATGCTCCAACATAAGCTGATCACTTTTTTTTTGCGGGGTGGGGTCTGCTGGTGTTGGTGGTGGTGTTCTGGAACACATGCTTTTCCCCTTAGGCACATGCTTGTTTTGGAAAAATACCTTAGGAGTTTTTCCATGTTTTCAGATCTAGGTAAACGGTGAGCTGATGTAGACCTTGCAAAATGTTCTCCACTGAAAAATTGAATAAGCTGACTATAGACCAAATGGTGGTCTCATATTGGTACAAGCCATTGGGAGAATTCATTGTAGCATATCTGAGATACAATCTAAATACAATTGCAAAAAAGATTCGGTTCATAGCAAGGTTTGTGAAGGACAATCCTCCTGCCAGCTTTGTGTACAAATCCTCTATCCCAGAGAGACTGATCTTTGCAGTTGGATTAATAGACAGTTAACTGTTTGTTTAGAATTTCTATAAAGGCAAACTGACCCATCAGGTTTCATGGTCAGCAAACTACCACTGCCCATTGTATTAGTTTGATGATTCCTTCATTTTCCGGCTTTCTGATTTCTGCCTCTACCTTTGCCCATAGCATAAGTGGCACCGAACAGACCTTGCTAAATCATGATATTGCTTCTGGTCAACATACAAATCACTTTGGTTAATTCCTAGACATTCCTGAAAAACCTCCAGGTAATTAAATAGGACTTCACTCAAGCAGCTATTTCTTGATTGCCTCAACGTTTTTCAAAAAAAAGGTTAATCTCTCAACCAATTTCACCCCATCAAGTTTGGACCCAAGCCTTTCACCACAATTATTGGTAACCAAACCAGCTACCTTTCACAAGAAAGGAGGTCTTACACTCAACCTGCAATTGTATAGGTCTTAAGTCAAGCTGTAGTCTTGTGCAAATTTAAGGGCTGGAGTCCAAAGCAAATTTTATTCTAAACTGGATCGGCAGTCACTGAAACTGCTGCACTAGTATCAGTCTCCATTTGACTGAATGGCCACTTAATCCAATATTTCTTGATTGCTTGCAACATCCAAATCAGAACAGTTAACTGTTCCAAACCAGTTGGAAGTGGAATTTCCAGAGTATGAACCCTCCTGCATACCAGCCTACAAGTTAACTTACTCCATTTAAGTAAATTAGGGCTCTGTTGCTGTCCCAAATCTGCATAGCAACAATTATAATGTCTTACTGAGCAGGATCCAGGACAAAAGTTGTAACTGTTTGGCCAAGGCTTGACAGTGTATTGGGTTTTTTTTTACTGTGGGCTGACCCAAGTTACTCTTACTAGGATATATCCTGCATGAGGACATGCAATTTCACTCAAGTGGTGCCTCCCTTACCACACAACACCCACCCCCATCCCCCCCACCCCCACAAGCTCAATGAGCCTTTCAAAGGTGCCCATATCCACCAGCATCCTGTAACTCAATCTCCACTTACCACTTAAAGCCAGTTACAGCACCTGTTTGAATGTCAGATGTATTTCAGCCAGCAAGTGTTTTTACATATTCACAATAATTAATCCCATGTATTAAATAGTCCGTAAGCATCTCATTAAGGGAGAATTTATTAACCAGGCTGTCATTCATCTTAAATAAGTTAAAAACCCACTACAGATTCCCCTGATTCTCAAATTGCTAAGTAAGAGGAATAGCATCGCAGAATTAGAGGCAGATTGATGTCATAGCATTCCTTAACTACATCAGATCAGATCTTGAAAGATTTTAGTATTTGATGCCTCAGGAAAAGCTACAGGTCCGCAGGCTGTCCAGAGAATAGCTACTACTGCTCCTACCTCTATGGCCTTATGGTCTTAAGGTAATTCTACATCTGCATGTTTGTCCTATATCTTGGCTTGCAGGATTGTCCTAACTTGTCTTCTAAACATGATAACAGTTTCCAAACAGCTCAGAAGAACAGGACACCCTTTCTCATTACTATTTTTAAATTATAATATTTCTCATGAATCACTTTATGTGATTAGCTTAAAAAATATCATCTGTTTTCCTTTTATCCCTTTGTTTTCAACTAATCTGTCTGTTCAGGCTTAGGGCAACAACCTTAGGAGAAAGGAGTCAGAGACTATTAGGATAAATATAAAGATCTTCAAATAACAAGGAAAAGACAATTAGGGAAAAAAAACTAAACTAAAATATTGCATTAATGTCGCAGAAATAGTACAATCAAAGAAATACTATAACTCTAAAAGGAATCTGAATGCAAAGGAAAATCTGAACACTGGAGATTTTAAGGAATTTCTCTCAAAAGGGCAAAAAGGGAAAATCAGAGTCAGGAAGGTAAACCTTTAAAGATATTGACAAATACCAATGCAAATCAATCACTAATGCTGGCTGATTATATCTTTTGACTTGTGTAGGGCCAATGAAAGAGAAAATATTAATTAGAGGTATACACGGAGATTACAAACCAGACTCATCAGACAAACTCAGATTAAAGAGTAACTTGGTAACTGGAGAAGTTGTAGTGAGAGGGGTAAAACAAATTCTTAGAAGGAATCGACTTTATTTTCAGTAATTGCTTAACAAGTTCATGAATATTGGCTTTACCGAGTGTGGAGGAACAACCAAAAGAGGGAAAAGAAACCAAAATTTTACAGGAGAAATGCCCTGAATTGTTTCTTACCATAATGTGATGAGATCTCAAGCCTGTACAATGAAACAGGAAGAGAAAATGTCACTGAAATAGTGAGATGAATGGAAATTCAGACATTAGATAGAATTTTAAAAATCATAACCAGAAAGGATTAAGCATCATGCCTCATCAGGTTAGCATAATGGAAGTCAAGTCTTCATATTCTCAGTGTCATCATAAAGGTTAAAAATTATAAGAAGTATGCAGAATTCTCCAACTAAACTCTCTTTCAGGCCCATGTTGCTATAAAGCATACACCGAGTTTTTGTACTTAACAAATATTATTTTTTGTTTTAAGCAATTAAATTCTAGTTTCAGATAAACAATTATGAACAGTCACATGTTTCTCTACTAATTAGAACTCTAATCTTCTTACAAACTTTCCGTTACACACACAGAGACAGGAAAAAAAACACAGGTATTATGCCGGCCAGAAAGGTGTTTCTTGGTCTTCCTTCTCTGAACACTTCTGCTGATTTATAGGAGGTGCAGGAGACAATTTCATACTTATAAAAGGTCTCTGTCTTAATGATAAAAGGTCTCAGCTTATAGCAACTATAGACAGTAAGGTAAATTCCTTTTTTTCAGGTTTAAGGCAACTTTTAGTGCAGAGAACAGAGACAGTTCCCAAGCTGGTGGCTGTCTGAAGTCTTCTCATTTGTTCACAGTCCCAAGCTGTTCAGTACCTGAGAACCCATCAGATAGTTGTTGGCAGGCAGAAGGCCTGTGTTATTGAAAACTGATCTCTAGTCCTCAAACCCATCAGCTCCTTGTTGTCAGCTGAATGTCCATTTGTACAAATCCCCTCCACTCCAACTCAGCTACAAACTACACTTCAACAATTGCTTGAATAAGTAGCTGTGCAAACAATCCTTGCAATGAATGCCTTCTTTCAAAAGGCCTAGCAATCCTTGGTCCGGAAAAAGAAAAACATACAATCTTTACAGAGTTTAAGAGAATGAGGTTGATACATGCAAACAGGTTCGAAATAGGAAAAGTTGTTGCAAAGAGTCTATTCAGAGATTGAATCAAAAACAATACCTGAATGTAGTTATTTGAAAGACAACATATTAATGAAAAAATGCATAGCACCTCAAACACAAACCAACAAGGAATGGACAATGGCTCATCACGTAATATTTCTATCTGAATATTGTAGTGAGTTTTTTTGAATTGCTCACGAAATTCCAATCACATGTCACTTGTTCTTGGGAAAGTCTGGCTAAAATATTAAAATAATTTTATTGGCCAGGATTACATAAATATGTCATAAAATTTTACCAGCCATGCCATATAGTTGGAAATAGGGAAATTTCACACCTCAATTAAACCTTTGTCTTTAATGTGGATAGCAGCTTTTGAAGAACTGATAAGCAGGATCTTAGCAAGTTGTGTAGCACCCCTATGTAAAGCCAGGAATGCAAGTCAATATCTTGTAAAGATTATGGATGGGTCCAAGAAAATTTCTGAATCAGTACCTTTAAGAAAAATAAGGAAAACTGGTAATGGGAAGGAAGGATCAAGTTCTACAAAGTATGGCTTACACAAAGAAATACAATTAGAGCAAGGTTCAAATTTTATATCGCAAATATTCAAAGAAATTTTTATTAATTTGGAAACAAAACCAATTACATATTTTGCTTATCACAAACTATATCAACAGGCATTGTAATAATGACATCAAATTTTGAAGACCATGATTTGAGTTCATGATCTTATTGAATCTCATTGACTCTCAATAATCTCATTGAATGGTGGAACAGACACAAGGGGCTGAACGGCCTTCTCCTACTCCACTGTTCCTATAAGCCTATGTTTATTATCAAAATGTCTTAAGGAATTAGATAAGAGAATTCCTTTGTAACTATTTGCCATTAGGGAACCTCCTACTGAGTCCACAGGATTTAGTTATTTTGAACTAATATTTAGACATACGATGAGAGGACCACTTAAATTGATAAAGGACAAATTAACTAACCAATTCTTAAGGACTTTGTTACTGACTTTGCTATCCAAAGCATGTGAGTTCGCCAAATGCTCTATAACAGTGCTCAATAAACAATAAAAACTAGAGCAGATACAAAGACAAGATTTGAAATGTTGTTGCTGGAGGCAAGGTGTTATTGCTGTTATCTGTCGCTGGAAGACTATTAAAAGCAATGTTCACTGGATCTTATCGAATCAAAAACAATTTCAATGATGTGAATTACTAGTGAGTACTCCAAACGAGATTAAAAAAATCAGCAAGTAAGTCATATTACATGTTGGAAAGGTATTATGACAGGGACAATAGTCAAGAGAAAAATGTACTTGTGAATGTGAAAAATGTAGTGGGTGGAGAAACAGAAATAGAATTACAGAAGAATGCACCAGAAATTGAAAATTCAAATTGACCCTCTAACAATCAGATTTGAAAACACTAATTGCTTAAAAGATTAGACAGAATCATGTTTTATCTTCCTGAAGACTACCAAAGTGAATTGCAAAGTTACCTACATAATTATAAATCAATTTGTGGAATTAAGCCAGAAGAGAATGGTCTTGTTTGTTCATTATGTTAATGTGCGGAGAATGTTATGTATGAAAAATACCCTTACAGACTCAATCCAGAGAGATTAGATCAAGTGACGGAAGACATGTTTGTAATGGACAGTGGCGTTATTGAATGGGGTCAAAGTAACTGGAAATTAACTATCATGTTGGAACGAAAACCGTGAGTCACAAAGATTCTGCAATGATTATCACAAATTTGACATGGTACCAAAAGCTGATTTATATCCTAGAACAAGAGTGGAGTTTGCATTGAATAAATTGGATATGCATGATCTGTCACAAAAATCAATTTGCTGAAAGGACATTGACAAGTTCTGTTCACTGAAAGAGCTAAAGAAATATCAGCTTTCTCAACCCCAGGTGGACTTCATCCATGCAAAGTCATACCTTCTGCAATGAAAAACACACCAGCAATATTTTAACAATTAAGCAATGAAGTTATTGAAAACCTATGTAACTGTTATTTTTATTTGGTTTTTCTCCGTCAGCCTTATTAGGAACATTTATGTGATTTGACTTGATCAGCTACAAAAAACAATTTCCTTATTAATCTGGCTGAAAGTGAATTTGCCAAGGCAAGGGTGACCTATTTAGATTTCACTGGAGGACAAAGCTAAATAGCGCCTAGAGAAATGAAAGTGTGCCTTTTATGGAATGTTCCATACTTAGGAAGGCAAAGTGTTTTGGCTTGAGCGAACTCCAATCTTCTGAATATCAGCACTTTTATTGCAGCTTCAACAAATTTGTTGACAAAAATAGAAAACCTGCATGTACACAAAAGTGTCAAAGTGTCTTTGAAAGCTTGCGAGCTGTGCTGACAACTACATCAGTTTTAGCCACACCATTCAAAGTAGCTGTTGCTGCCAGCAACATTGGTGTGGAAGCAGTTTTAACGCAAGGTGATGAGAAGAGGTTTGAATGGCCTATCAGCTGCTTTTCAAAGAAACTGACTGAACGTCAACACAAAGATTCTACCTGGAAGAGAGGCATTGAGTTTTGTTTTGGTTCGTCGTCATTTGGAGATTAACTTTACCAATATTATGGAAGAATCTTTTATATAGACCACAATCCTTGGATTTTTCTTGGAAGAATCTTAGGCAAAATCTAATGTTTGTTTTAATGGAGTTTAATTCGTTTACCTCTCTAGAAAAGAAAATGTTAAAGCAGTTGCATTATTGCGATTACATTTCAAGGATATTGAGTGATACAGAGCTGTAAAGTACAGCTGCTGCAGAACTCATTGAATGTATGATGTCAGGATGTTACTATTGTTGGTATGACATAGCAACAGTGTGAAGATAATTGTTGATGTAATAATGAAAATGCCTCTTGAGGATATATCTTCATTTTTTGAGGGGAGAAGTGATGTATTATGTGTGATTTATTTATATTTTAGTATAATTTGTTTTAGAACTTGGCATTGAGATAATCTTTTAGTCTGTGCGTCTTAAGCTGTTCCATGATTAAGTTGCATTTACAGCCATTGTGATTTAATTTAAAAATAGTGTGAGAGAAAGTCCCTGATGTGTAATTGCATTTTGTTTTCATTGGAGGAGCTTTTCGCCATTAAAAAAAAGCGAGCAGTTGTGCATGAAGCTTTCATTTCAGAAGATTGGGGATTTTTTCTTCCTTTGATAAAAGAAACACCCATAGCTTGGAAAAAACTTTTGGGTTTCAATTTGGATTTTACAGAAGCCTTGGCTAAAGCTGAATGTGTAAAACAGTGCTTCTAGTGAAAGGATGTGGTTTAGAAATGTTTAGAAGTAGATTACCTTATATAAGCAGTTACATTTGAAAGTTCCGAACCAGAGCTGTTCGACTACAGCTTTGAAGGAGTTATTTGAAACTGTGAAAATCTAAGCTTATTTGGATGAAGGCTCCAGGAAGAGGCTATCAGATTCTTAAGATGGGGAAACTAAAGTTGAATCAAGTCCAATAGATGCGAACAAGAAGGGAATTCTCTCTGACATAAATAGTACAATGATCTGATTTTAGAATTAGTGGAATTATATTTTACCAGGTGTTTCTAAATCTTTAAACTTGCGTTATTTTCAAATAGATCAATTTATTGCTCTTCATCCTTCTGTCTTTTAGAATCACTGCAGTGTGAAAGCAGAGCATTCAGCCGATTGAGTCCACATCAACCCTCCAAAGAGCATGTCACCCAGAACAACCCCTTACCGTATCCCTGTAAACTTGCATTTCCCAGGGCTACGCCATGTGGCCTGAACATCCCTGGGCAATTTAGCATGGCCAATCCTCTTTGGACCTCTTTGGACTGTGGGACGAAGCCGGAGCGCCTGGAGGAAATACAGGAAGAATGTGCAAACTCCACTCAGACAGGCGCCCAAAGGTGAAATCAAACCCAGCTCCCTGGCACTGTGAGGCAGCAGTGCTAACCACTGCTGTTTTGCATTGTAAACTTCTGTTTTATTAAAATTGTGGCTGTAAGAGCTACTCCTTTTTTGAGGTTTTTTTAGTGTTGGAGCTGATTTCCTCACATTCTAGGAGCAGTAATTACTGTTCTATAAGTTGTTGCATTGCTTTGGAACTTTGGGGAAAAAATATCAAAACAAAGGCACTTTTAAAAAAGGAGGAAGACAGGCAAACTCAGTGGGAGTGACTACATAGGAGAAAGAAACCTATAGGATTGAGTGACCCAGCACAGACTGCATGGCTACTGCCTCATGTTGCAAAATTGAGTCGAGTACTTGTAAATTAGAAGGCAGGACGTTAGGATTTGTTTGTAAAATGAGGAAGGGAGAAAGAGGTGATGCGCTTTTCTAAAACTCAAAATTAAAAAAATGTCTGCAAGCAGCTGCAAATGCACAGACAGTTCTGAAATTGAAACATACATATCAATTGGCTCTGTGTTTGATAACCTGGGCTTGTTTTGATGTTAAGGCAACCAGCTTGAATATCAGCCAATTAATTTAAAGCAGACCCTAGATAGCAAAACCCAATTACATTTAAATCTGATGGTGTTGACAACCTTTTATAAGAAATGTGTCCTAAATTATATCCTATTATAAGAAATGTAATAGGTCATTAAGGGTGTATAAGAAGATAGTTGTTGAAAATCAGTGTGAGAGTGAACTGCCATTGGAAGAGTAAAACTCTGACTCGCACCGAAATCTTTAAGTTCTCTGATTAAGCACCATCTAACAGTACCATGGCACTCTTAACTAATATTCCTGGCACAAGGATTTGATGAAGAAAGAATTCCTGACTGAAGAATAGTGGAAAAGGCACATAACATTCTGGAAGATGCAACCTGACTATAGTTTTGAGAGTCTAAGTTATAATTTATGGCAGGAACTGCCTGCCATTAGAACTTTGTTCTGTTCAGAAAAAGTTAGTAGTTAAAGGGGAATTGTCCAGTTTGTTAGGAAGTCTGTTAATTTGATCACTGTTACATTTAGATAAATAAATTGTTACTTGTTGCTTATAAAGTGAGTATCAGGGATTTCTTTCATTTAACCTCTCCTCCGTAACAGATTGGGAGGTGAAAGGCAGGTCTTGCTATTTTTCCCATTACCTTTAGCAGATTATGAGGCAAAGCGAGCTTTTCTGGGTGTTTTGGCTTTAATTATCAGTGGAGTTCAACCTCCTTGCTGTAACACTGCTGCTTGATTTCAATATCACTGCACATTGGAGTTCATCTAAGAAAAATTAACAAACATTCACAGCTGACCTTTGAGAAACCTATGTGGGAGAGCTCACAGCAGGGGAGCAGCTAAGTGGCTTTTAAAGTGTAACCTGACTGATTATTTTGTAAAGCTGCAACAGTGGGTAGAGTAGGTTCTTTTCTAATTATAGTTTTACTGAGATCTGTCTCTTGATTAAATTTTAAAAATATAAAACATAGGTCCTAAGTTAGCCTGGACCAGTGTGTTTTAGAACAGTACGACTGCTCTTTCCTGGGTCGGTGGATACTTAAGGTGCAAAAATCACCTTTAGTAGAGTGATGTGTTCTTCCTGTCAAATGTGGGAGATTAGGGAGAGTTTCCATATTCCTGAAGATTATGTCTGCAGAAAGTGTGTTTTAGTGAGAATCCTATCAAATCACATGGATCAGTTAGAGTGGCATTTAGAGGCAATGAGGAATTTACAGGAGCTTTGGGTGTGTAATGGCAGCTATAGAAAGGGAGAAAAACCGCAGATACAGTCAGATAGATGGGTTACTACCAGGTAAGGTCAGAGAGGCAGGCAGGTCGTGCAGGTGTCACCTGTGGCTATCCCCATCACAAACCACTGTGCTGTTTTGGAACATATAGGGAATGATGGACTCTCGGGAGAATGTAGCACTAACAGCCAAGTTTCTGGTACCAAAATTGGCTCTAATGTAATGAGGAGTGCTTCGGGTTCCAAGCGATTCCTTGTGATAGCGATGACTCACTATTCCGAGGCACAGACAAATGTTTTTGTAGCCGACAGTGAGAAATCAGAATGGTGTGTTGCCTCCCTGATCCCAGGATCAAAGGTAAGAGAGGATGCAGAATATTCTCAAAAGGGAGAGGGACCAGCAGGAGGTCATTGTACACATTGGAACTAACAACATAGGAAGAGAAAAGGATGAAAGTTAGCCCCCTTAAAGACCAGCAGGGCTGTCTATGTGTGGAACCGTAGGAGATAGGGGAGATATTAAAAGAGTATTTTGTGTCAGTGTTTACTATAGAGAAGGATCTTGAAGAAACATAACATGGAGAAATGGATAGAAACATCTTGAAAAATGTCCATATTACAGAGAAGGAGATACTGGATGTCTTAAAATGCATAAAGGTGGATAAATCATTGGGACTGGATCAGACATACCCTAGAACTCTGTGTGAAGCTAGGGAAGTGATTGCTGACCCCCTTGGTGAGATATTTGAATCATCAATAGCAACAGGTGAGGTGCTGGAAGACTGGAGGTTGGCTAATGTGGTGCCACTACTTAAGAAAGGTGGTAAGGAAAAGCCTGGGAACAATAGACCAGTGAGCCTCACATCAGTGGTGGGCAAATTGTTGGAGGGAATCCTGAGGGACAGGAATTCCATGAATTTGGAAAGGCAAGGGCTGATTAGGGATAGTCAACATGGCTTTGTGCATGGGAAGTCATGTTTCACTAACTTGATTGAGTTTTTTGAGGAAGTAACAAAGAGGATTGATGAGGGCAGAGCAGTGGATTTGATCTATACGGACTTCAGTAAGGCATTCGGCAAGGTTCCTCATGGTATACTGGATAGCTAGATTAGATCGCATGAAATACAGAGAGAACTATCCATTTGGAAACAGAGCTAACTTCAAGATTGAAGACAGAGGGTGATGGTGGAGGGTTGCTTTTCAGACTGGAGGCCTGTGACCAGTGACAAGGGTCGCTGTTGGGTCCACTGTTTTTAGTCACTGATGTAAATTATTTGGATGTGAACATAAGAGGGATGGTTAGTAAGTTTGCCGATTACACCAAAACTGGAGCTGTAGTGGACAGCGAAGCAGGTTACCTCAGAGTTCAATGGGATCTTGATTAGATGGGCCGATGGGCTGAGGAATGGTAGATGGAGTTTAATTTAGATTGATGTGAGTTGCTGCATTTTAGAAAGGCAAATCAGGGCAGGACTTCTACATTTAATAGTAAAGTCCAGTGAAGTGTTGCTGAACCAATAGACCTTGGAGAGCAAGTTCATAGTTCCTTGAAAGTGGAGTTGCAGGTAGATAGGATAGTGAAGAAGGCATTTGGTATTCTTGCCTTTATTGGACAGTGCTTCGAGTACCGGAGTTGGGAGTCAATATTGAGACTATACAGGGCATTGGTAAAGCCACTTTTGGAAAATTGTGTGCTATTCTAGTCACGCTGCTATAGGAAGGATGTTGTGAAACTTGAAAGGGCTCAGAAAAACTTTACAAGGATGTTGCCAGGAAGAAGCTAAATAGGCTAGGGCTATTCTCCCTGGAACATCAGAGCCTGAGGGGTGATCTTATAGAGGTTTATAAAATCATGAAGGGCATGGATGGAGTAATGATACAATGTCTTTTCCCTGGGGAGGGGGAGCCCAAAGCTAGAGGACATAGGTATAAGATGATAGAGGAAAGATTTAAAAGGGATCTGAGGGGTAACTTTTTCACACAGAAGGTGGTGCATGTTTGGAATGAGCTGCCAGAGGAAGTGGTGGGGGCTGGCAAAATTATAACATTTAAAAGGCATCTGGATAGGTATATGGAATAGTAAGGGTTTAGACTGATATGGACCAGATGCTGGCAAATGGGACTAGATTTATCTCGGATATCTGGTCAGCATGGACAAGTTGGACCAAAGTGTCTGCTTCCATGCTACATTACTCTATGACTCTATTGTGTGTTGATGCTTCAGTAAAATATCACTTGTAAAAACAAAAAACAACCAAAATAGGATCCAAGATAATAAAATGTGAGGCTGGATGAACACAGCAGGCCCAGCAGCATCTCAGGAGCACAAAAGCTGACGTTTCGGGCCTAGACCCTTCACATCAGAGAGATGATGAAGGGTCTAGGCCCGAAACGTCAGCTTTTGTGCTCCTGAGATGCTGCTTGGCCTGCTGTGTTCATCCAACCTCACATTTTACTATCTTGGATTCTCCAGCGTCTGCAGTTCCCATTATCACCAAAATAGGATCCATTTAGTCAGCTTTCAGTCTGGGATCTTACTTGTCCAATGATAACATCAGTTGGGATCGTAACCACAGACTTGCAAAGAGAGTATCTTACTTCTGATTTCATGTCTTGCATTATCACTTCAACCTCCAAGACATTATATTCTTCCTGACATTGCTAGCAGACCCTCAGCATGACATTCATGTACTAAGTCATGTCTGCTCTTTGTCACCAAACCATTTTGCATTTCACTCTGCATCTTTCATTGTGCAAGGGGCCTCCTTCCTCATAGTGACATTTTCCAATCTTTGGTGAAACAGGGGGCTCTGTGTCATCACTTTAGAAACAGTAACAGGTGCAGGATGCAGCAAGGACCATCTCCTATGCATGGGTTGCTGGCTACATTTAAGTAATAGGAACCCCAACAGATTTCCCAGAGACTGCAATGGTGTAGTTATGAACTATAAGCACAACGAGTATTGACAGCTCACCCTGCTTATGATCATGAGACAACTTGGTATGTGCCTCATCTGATTAGTTTGGGCCGCAAAGCCAAAGTTCCCACCTGCTTTAGGAAGACCACCATCCTCCCAGTACAAAGAAAGCACATGCCACGTGACTTAATGACTGTCTCCCAGTGCCTGTGACCTCCATAATCATGAAGTGCTTTGAGACGCTGGTCTTGACCCACATCAAGTCCAGTCTCCCGACATGCCTCGATTCCCCTGCAATTTGCCTTCTAGCGAAACAGGTCCACTGTGGATGCCATTTCCCTAGCCGTACACTCATCCCTGGAACATCTGGACAACAAGAACATCTATGTCAGGCTCCTACTCATCAACTACAGCTCCACCTTCAACACCATAATCCCTACCAGCCTAAATGCTACAGTCTGAGATCTGGGTCTCAGCTCTGCCCTCTGCCGCTGGATCCTTAGCTTCCTGACCAAGAGTCAGCAATCAGTGAAGATAGACAACAGCACCTCTTCCACAATAATCGTTGACACTGGAACCCAGCAAGGATGCATTCTCAGCCCCATACTGTACTCCCTTTACACCCACAACTGTGTAGCCAAATACCAAATGAAGACCACCTACAAGTTTGCTGACAACACCACTGTGGTAGGACAGATATCAAACAACGAAGAGTCAGAAAACAGGGAGGAGATAGAACATGGTCTTGCGGTGCAGTGGAAAGAACATCTCTCTCATTGTCGGCAAAACAAAAGAACAGATCATTGACTTTGAGAAGAAAGGAAGAAGGCACACCTCTAACTGCATCAATGGAGCTGAGGTGGAGAGGGTCAAGATTGTCAAGTTCCTAGGGGTGATGATAACCAACAATCTGCCCTGGACCTCCCAAGTAGATGTGACAGTCAAGGAGGCACAACACCATCTCTTCTTCCTCAAGCGGCATGGGAAATTCGGCATGTCCATAAGGACCCTCACCAACCTTTAGAGGTACGCTATAGAAAGCATTTTATCTGGGCGCACAGCAGCTTGGTACAGTAACTGCTCTGTTCAGGGCCAGAAGAAACACAGAAATTTGTGTGCACAGCCCAGGCCATCACAGAAGCCAACTTCCCATCAATGGAGGAGACAGTAGGAACAGCAGATGCTGGAGAACCTGAGATAACAAGGTGTAGAAATCTGAAGAAGGGTCTAGGCCTGAAACAGCAGCCTTCCTGCTCCTCTGATGCTGCTTGGCCTGCTGTATTCATCCAGCTTCTACACCTTGTTCTCTCCCATCAATGGACTCTATTTTAAACTTCTCGTTGCCGTGGAAATACTGCCAACATCATCAAAGGCCCCTTCCACTCTGGTAATGCTCTCTTCTAATCCTTTCCATCAGGCTGACCATACAGAAGCTTGAACACACGCACCAACAGTTTCAAGAACAGCTTCTTCCCTGCCATTATTAGACTGCTGAATGGACTCTCTATCTTCAAATAATGTTGACCTTGCTAATGCTGATCTTGTTTTGCATATCTCCTTTGCAGTTGTAATCTTTATCCAAGCTCTTTATGATCTGTACATCCTTGCTTGCTATGATTTGTCTGTACTGCTTGCAAACAAAGCTTTTCACTGTACTTAGGGACATGTGACTACAATAACTCAAATCAAATCAAAGTATGGCAGACGTTCCATCTATGTCATGTGTTTTTGATGACAAAGAAGATTCCCACTAACGGCTTATTAGAAGATTTGCTTGACAATCTTGAGATGGCCCCCTTCACAGGTCAGTTTTATTTTAATATCAGAGTCTGCGGAGATTTATCTGTTGTGTTTCTTGTAGTGGCTATGGAGCCCAATTGCATCTCCAAAGATTTCACTTTTTATAACTTTTATTGTAACAAACTAACTAAAATCAAACTTATTCAAGCATTAATTAACAGCTGAATGATATTTCAAACAAAAATGTAAATTTCACTTTACATTGTTGATACAACAAAGATACATTCACATAGCTAAAATCACTTGTTTTACTTTCCTTGTGGCAACACATTCAATGTCACATTGGATTTTTCTTTCCAACTTGGCCTCCATTATGTGGAATTACTGATATCCCACTCAATTGCTCAGCCCTTATGTTACATTCACCAGGAGTCATTTTCTATTTAATATTCCCGTTAATGCCAATTAGGTGTATGTCTATGAATCCTCCCTCACGTGTTTTACCACGGTCCTCATAGCGCAGAATCCCCAGAGACGCCTTTCTATGACCCCTGTAAATGATCAGGTAATGTCTGACAACACTAAAACAGTAGCATATGGGTCACTACATATCAGTGACTGGGCTGTGTACACAGTGTGCCCCACAGTCAGTGAGCGGGCTGTATACACAGTGTGCCCCACAGTCAGTGAGAGTGCTGTGTACACAGTGTGCCCCACAGTCAGTGAGTGGGCTGTGTACACAGTGCGTCCCACAGTCAGTGAGTGGGCTGTGTTCACATTGTGCCCCACAGTCAGTGAGTGGGCTGTGTACACAGTGTGTCCCACAGTCAGTGAGTGGGCTGTGTACACAGTGTGTCCCACAGTCTTTGCCTGATATATATATAGTGTGTGGCACACACAGACAGTGAGTGGGCTGTATTCACACTGTGTCCCACAGTCAGTGAGTGGGATGTGTACACAGTGTGTCAGATGCACAGTGAGATTTGTGCATGGCATTGCACACGCAGTTGAGAGGGGTGTGTATACGATGTGTTGCTCACACCCACTGTGAGTGGGATGTGTACATGCCGAGTCCCACACACATTGAATGGATTGTGTACATGGTATGTCCCACTGTAAGAGAGTGAGATGTGTGCACGCTGTTGCACACACAATCAGAGAGTGGGATGTGTACACAATGTGTCGCACACACAGTCAGTGAGATGTGTACACGGTGTGTCGCACACAGTCGAGAGGAGAGGGGAACGGCAGGTGGAGTTGAGATGAACCGGAAAGCATCTTGAGAGATTTTGCTGGTTATGTGGTGAAGTGGTGAATCACTGATTGGGAATGTGCTGAGGAGTGTTTATTTGGGATCTGACACTGGTCCAATCGGAGATGCATATGAATAATGAATGATGGGGGACGGAGTTAAGAGCCGGTGTACTGGGTAGGTGTCAGTCACTCTGGAAGCGGCCGAAGAGGCGGCATGGAACGGGGTTTGCTGCTGCTGCTGCTGCTGCTGCTGGGGGCGATTTGCTGGGGCCACGGAGTGCGAGCCGAATGCGGCCCCTGCCAGGTTAGCTCCTGCCCGCCTGTCCAGTGCCAAGTGCCCGAGCTCCGGGCCAAAGACGAGTGCGGTTGCTGTGAGCGGTGCCTGGGGGTACAGGGAGAGCTGTGCGGGGGAGCGGGGCTGCAGCACGGCCGCTGTGCCCCGGGTTACGTGTGCCTGACCTCGGCGGACGGTCAGCGGCCGGGGAAGGAGCAAGAGGAGCAGGAGGGCACCGGCTTCTGTGTCTGCAAGCACGACTACCTGGTGTGCGGCTCGGACGGCAGCACCTACCCCACCATCTGCGCCCTGCACCTGGCCAGCTGGCTGTCCGTCCACCGGCTCCAGGGGAAAATCCACAAAACCCACGATGGAGAGTGCAAATATGGTAAGTGTGTGGGACAGCGGGGGAGGGGGGGAGGAGAGAAAGTGTGGGGCAACGGGGGGAGAGAGAGAGGGGGGCAGCGGGGGGAGAGAGAGAGAGTGTGGGGCAACGGGGGGAGAGAGAGAGGGGGGCAGCGGGGGGAGAGAGAGAGTGTGGGGCAACGGGGGGGAGAGAGAGAGTGTGGGGCAACGGAGGAGAGAGAGAGGGGGGCAGCGGGGGAGGGGGAGGGGGGAGTAGAGAGAGTGTGGGGCAACGGGGGGAGAGAGAGAGTGTGGGGCAACGGGGGGAGAGAGAGAGTGTGGCAACAGGGGGAGAGAGAGAGGGGGGCAACGGGGGGAGAGAGAGAGGGGGGCAACGGGGGGAGAGAGAGAGTGTGGCAACAGGGGGGGAGAGAGAGTGTGGGGCAACGGGGGGAGAGAGAGAGGGGGGGCGGAGGGGGAGGGGGGAGTAGAGAGAGAGTGTGGGGCAACGGGGGGAGAGAGAGAACGGGGCAGCAGGGGGAGAGAAAGAGAAAATAGGGGGAAAGAGTGGCGCGATAGGGAGCGGGAATACGGGAAAAGAGGGCAATCGGGGAACTATGAAAGAGAGTGGCTCAATGTGGGAAGCGAGACGGCGAGAGAGGAAGAGATTCGGGGGCTATTTGGGGAGCACAGGGTGAAATAAAGGAAATGAGAGACGAAGGCCCGCAGGAGACAGGGGTGAAAGGAAGAGAGTGAGGGGCGTTAGATTGGAGGGGGTTCGGGGAGAGAGGGACGGAGTGAGAGAGTGAGGTGTGGGTGACAGAAGGGAGAGATTAGGAATGGAGGAGCTGGGGAGGAGATACTGTAGAATAGCAGGTGGGATAAAGAGGAGGGGAAGGATAACACGGGAGAGAGATCGAGGGCACGAAGTACATCGAGCACGTTTCCGCACAAACTTATTTTCTCTCACAGCTTGTTGTTTTGAATGTTCCCTTTTTCTCCCCCTTTCTCGCCGTTTCTCTTCTCCTGTCTGCCCAATCTTGTTCCCCGTTTTTTTTTGTCACTGCTTTTGTCTTCCATCTCTCTCTCTCTCTGCTACAGTTCTCCCATCTCTCTTCCACCCTGCCACCTTTTTCTGGCACTTACTATCAGGCTTAGCTGCGCCTCACTAACGGAGAGAGTGAGAGGGGGACGAAGAAAAGTAGAGGGGCAGAGGGAGAAGTAGAGAAGGCAAAGAAAATGGGCAGATTATCAAGGCGCAGTGAAACCGAGAGACGGTTTCCCCCGCATTGTGTTTCACCCTCAATTCATCCACATTAGTTCCACGCCTTAGGGTTTGAACAGGGAAAGCCTTGCAGCCGTTATCAAATGTATCGAGATTTTGCAAACCCGAAACTGTACTGAATGTACGAGGGATGCTCAGAAATGGGGAACGCCAGGCTGGGAGCGATGGGCCGAAGCGGCGTTAGGGGTTCACTGTCCTAACTGCCGCAGGCTGACCCAGGGGAACGCATCCTTTTTACTTGCCTTGCCCCAGTTACGGAGAGCTGTTGAGGTCTCCAGTCAATCTCTATGCATCAGCTTAGGGACTGATGCAAAGCTCTGGCGATAGTTTCCCCAGTGAAGGCACCAAATTATTTTCAATCGGGTCCCTGTGGGAAAAGGCGCTTGTCTGATCTCAGATCAAGAATCCCGACAAGCAGCTGCTGCTTCATTTAATACGACATTTGGACCATTGTATTCACCCAAGACTGTCCGCATCTTCTTCCCTGGTAATTGGATGTGCAAGCAATTAGAGGGAGGAAAACAGAACATTCTACTCAGAATATTATTTTATAATTAAACTTCATTGTTCAGATTTGGCAGTATGCTGAGAGGGCTTAACATGAACTATTTGGATCAAATATTCCCAATTATTCTCTAACCTCCAGGCTTCTGGTATGTATGAAGGAAGGAGAGATACATAGGAGGGAAGATGTACCCCACGGTTGGGAGACATACACGGAGGGAAGATACACACTGCAGGGGGAGAAATTCACAGGAGGGAAGATGTACCCCGTGGCTGGCAGAGATACACAGGAGGAAAGATATACCCTTCAAGGGGGGGGGGGGGAGATACAAAGAAGTGAGAGATAAGCAGGGGTTGGAAGGTAGACCCAGAACAAACTGGACAATCTCAGAAAGGAAATTTCTGTTTGAATGAAGTGGGAATTCCTGAATCTGGAGGTGACAGTTATGCATGGGTCTGGTGTATTAATATAGTACCCTCAGGACCCCATCTCACATTTTAACATGTAGACTTAACCAGCTAGGGTTTTTGTCCCTTTGTCTGAGACTTTTTGTTTAAATCTAGCCTGAAAAATGTATTAGGCTTCTCCCTAACTTTGGCAGATGTTCAGTTTCTGGGATAAACACGACTCTGCCAAATTTGCAGCCGATCGGTGGGAGGAAAGCCCGGAGAAATTTGTAGCACTAAGGCTCTTGGGGAGCTAACTGTGCAACGTTTTGTTTTCAGATCTGAATTTAACCTCTTCATCAGACATGTTCATTCAGAATTTGATATTTGTCAAATATCCATACCATCTGTAACATGTTTGACAGCTAATCTAATTAAGTTGGCATAGCTCTGGTAGTCATTTGAGGTGTCTGTTTACCCATACAGCATCATAGAGTCATTCAACACATGAGAGACCCTTTTGGTCTATCAAGTCAGCACCAACCTATCTACAATAATTCCACTTTCTAGTACTTAGCCCATAGCCCTGAACGTTATGGTATTTCAAGTGCTCATCCACATACGTTTTAAATGTTTTATATTTCCTGCCTCTACTACCCTCCCTCGCAGTGCATTCCTACTATCCTGTGGGTGTAAGGTTTTTCTTAAATCTCCTGCCCTTCACCTTAAAATTACGCCTGCCTCATTACTGACCCTTCAACAAAGGAGAACAGCTGCATTCTGTCCATTGCATCCATGCCCCTCCTAACCTTATGCATCTCGATCAGGTCCCCTCTCAGCCTTCTCTTCTACAAATTAAACAATCGGAGTTAATCCAGCCTCTTTTCGTAGCTAAACTGCTCCATCCCAGGCACTGTCCTGGCAAATTTCCTCCTGCACCGTCTGCAGTGTAATTACATCCTTCCTATAGTGTAGCAACCGGAACTGAACACAGTACTCCACCTGTGGCCCAATGAAGTTTTGTCCAGCTCTAGCTTAACCTCCCTGCTTTTCATAGAATCATTAAATCCCTACAGTGTGGAAACAAGCCCTTCAGCCCAACACCAACCCTCAGAGCATCCCACCCAGACCCATTCCCCTAATCTACACATCCCTGAACACTAAAGGCAATTTAGCATGGCCAATCCATTTTGCCTGCAATCTTTGGATTGTGGGAGGAAACCGAAGCACCTGGAGGAAACCCACGCAGACACGGGGAGAATGTGCAAACTCCACACAGACAGTCACCTGAGGCTAGAATCGAACCTGGGTCCCTGGTGCTGTGAAGCAGCAGTGCTAACCACTGAGCCACAATGCTGCCCTGCTTTTATTATCTATGCCACGACAGATGAAGGCTAAGCGTACTGAATACCTTCTTAGCTACTGTATTAATCTGCCCTCCTGCCTTCAGGGACCTGTGGATGACCTCGCCAAGGTCCCTCTGAACTTTCTAATGCCGTGCTATTCATTCAGCACTTGCTTGTCTTGCTACTTCATCCAAAGTGTATCACCTCACACTTTTCAGGGTTAAATTTCATCTGCCACTGATCTGTCTGTATTACCAACCCATCTATATCTTCCCGTAACCTAAGACCTTCTTCCTCCCTATTAACCACCTGGCCAATTTTTTTTTGCCATCACAAACTTATCTCCACATATTCTCATCTGTATTATTTATAAATATAAAATGAATAATAAGGGACCCAGCATTGATCCTTGTGGTATGCCACTGGACGCTGGTCTCCGGTCACAAACATTCGTCTTCTACCAGCATGCTCCATCTCCCACTGCTAAACCAATTTTTGATCCATCTTGCCAAGTTACCCTGGATTCCATGTACTTCTACATTCTTTATTAGCTTCCTATGTGTGAGCCTGTCAAAGGCTTAGCTAAAATCCATACAAACTACATCAACTGCACTATCTTCATCTGAACCCCTGATCACGTCCATAAAAAAATTCAATTAACATCTCCTCCCACTGACAAAGCCAAACTGACTATCCCTGATCAAACCTTGCCTCTCCATGTGGAGATTAATTCCTTTCCTCAGAATTTTCTCCACTAGTGGCCCAACTACTGATGTGACACCCACTGGTCAATAAATCCTTGGTTTATCTCTATCACCCTTCTTACAAAATTGGAACTGCATTGGCTGTATTCCAGACCTCTGGCAGCTTTCTAGCTTGCGAGATCTGTAGATAGAAATTAAAGATGTATATAGTTGTAACAACAGCTTGCATTTACATTGCACTGTTAACAGAATCATCCATAAGAGGACTTGTGGAGTCCACGTTGTGTGGTCTCTTTCCTTGCTTGTGGCTCTCCAACTTTATTTCTATTCCACGAAGGAAGGTCCCCAAGTCTGCTATCATTCTGTGGAGCTCCTTTATATTAATGACACCTTGCTGTTTTCAAATTAAACCTGAAACTAAACCATAGGTCACACCATGCAAAGACTCTACACAGATGTTTTACTATCAAATAAAGTCAGGAGGTATGGAAATCAGGGTGACTTGGCTGTCTGGATTCAGAATTGATTGGCTGACAGGAGGCAGAGAGTGGTTGTAGATGGTAAATATTCTGCCTGGAGGTCAGTGCTGAGTGGTGTCCCACAGGGCTCTGTTCTTGGGCCTCTGCTCTTTGTAGTTTTTATAAATGACTTGGATGTGGAGGTTGAGGGGTGGGTTAGTACGTTTGCTGATGACACGAAGGCTGGCGGTGCCGTTGATAGTATCGAGGGCTATTACAGGCTTCAGCAAGACATTGACAGCATGCAGAGGTGGGCTGAGAAATGGCAGATGGAGTTCAACCTGGATAAATGCGAAGCGATGCATTTTGGAAGGTCGAATTTAAATGCTGAATATAGGATGAAAGGCAGATTCTCGGCAGTGTGGAGGAACAGCGGGATCTTGGTGTTCAAGTGCATAGCTCCCTCAAAGTTGCCACCCAAGTGGATAAGGTTGTTAAGAAAGCATATGGTGTTTTGGCTTTCATTAACAGGGGGATCGAGTTTTAGAGCCGCGAGGTTATGCTAAATATGGAATATTGTGTCCAGTTCCGATTGCCCTATTATAGGAAAGGTGTAGAGGCTTTGGAGAGGGTGCAAAGGAAGTTTACCAGGTTGGGGAGGTTGACTGAGCTCAGACTTTTCTCTCTGGAGAGGAGGAGGAAGAGAGGTGACCTGATCGAGGTGTACAAGGTAATGAGAGGCATAGATAGAGTCGATAGCCAGAGACTTTTCCCCAGGGCAGGATTGACTGCCACAAGGGGTCATAGTTTTAAGGTGTTAGGAGGAAGGTATAGAGGAGACGTCAGAGGGAGGTTCTTCACCCAGAGAGTTGTGAGCGCATGGAATACTTTGCCAGTGGTAGTTGTGGAAGCAGAGCCATTAGTGACATTTAAGCGACTGCTGGACATGCACATGGGCAGCAGTGAATTGAGGGGAATGTAAGTTAGGTTCGGTTATTTTTGGATTGGGATTATTCCACGGCACAACATCGTGGGCCGAAGGGCCTGCACTGTGCTGTACTTTTCTATGTTTGTTTTCTAAAGAAAATTTGTTGCTGAGGCCACAGAATGAGATATTAGGACAGTGTAGATTTTAAGGAGCATCTTAATGGCAGGAAAGGCTTAAAGTCTATGCAGCTGCCATAGATGGGACTGTTAATATCAATGAAGCTAGAGGGCCTGAATTGGACCAATGCAGGTTTCTTGGAGGATTTGGGGCTACAGTTAGATACAGAGATAGGGTGTAGCCAAGGAGAAATCTAAAGCAAAGATGACAATTTTAAAATTAGTGTTGCTGGACAGGAGCCATTGTAAGTCAGTGAAGGCAACCAACATATATTCAATGGGAAATTTCTACAGATGTGTGGTTCATAGGTAGATGGATAGATTTTACAGATGCCAGTATTTCAGTTTGCTTCATGTAAATTAAATGGTAACCAATGCGTAATGTTTTCTTGCAAAATACTTACAAATGTCTTGAACATTCTGGCAACTTTGCAAGATGAGCCCCATATAATTTTTCCCAAAGTTGGCAATTAATTACAACCAATTTATGGATTTCTGAATTAAGAAATGTATTCCAGCCTTAACATAGGGTGCTTTAGAAATTAAAAAATACCAATCTAATGTTGGTTTACAAAATTCGTTTCTGTCCTCAAGCACATAGACAAGTAAGGTCAAATTAATTAATATCCTGTTAAAAAAATTTGGAAGCTCCACACAAATAAAACACATTTTGATGTGCGGTCACTATTATGTAATCAAACACAGTAAGTCAGTTTGCACACAGTACTATCAGACAAACAGGGTACGAGATGAATGAGGAGTTCCCTGTTTTGACTGAGGGAGAAATTTGCCCAGGCCACTAGGCTCTGTTTTTCTTTAAAAATCATGTTGGGGTTTTAGTATCAGAATTTTGGTTCACTGTTTTTTTTCTGAAAGACCGTTGCTTTAATGAAGTGTCAGCATAGATTGTACTGCCAGGCCCCGGGGTGAGATTTAAACTCAAAATTTTGAGGCTACTTGAAGCAAAGCGCGCCATCTGCAGCATATCATGTTTGAAAAAATATTTCATGTGGGAATCCGTGGTTGCAATTTTAAGAAGGAGTTACCTTGTGGATGTACTGTTATTCTGAAATCACAGTCATAGTTTTGGCATCCTAGCTGATCTGCAAGATCCATATTGGATAATTCAAGGGAAGGTCAGATTTTTACAAAAACGAGAATGAGTTGTTCTTGTCGCACTGTTTTACGCAGTGAGCATTTGCCTATTGCTCACATTGCAGACTACCTCATTAAAAAAGCGAGGAGGAAGGAGGCAAAAGGAATAGATTGAATGGAGGGAACCGAAGGCAACATCGAAGCAGTAGGTGTCAAGAAGTTTTTGAAAGAGGAAACTGGTATATTGAGTGAGTTCTGGAATGTGGGGAATGGCCACTGAAAACTTAATTGTTAATGAAGAAATGGAAGAGGAAATGCCTAAGAAGTCTAATTCAGAAGGATAAAGTGTGTTGAATCGGTCTATTTAATAGGAGGAGATTTAAGATACCAATATAATGTTGATGAACAAAATTCATTTCTATCCTCAAGTGCATGGCTTAAAATGCATTGGAGGGTGAATATTCAATTAAGTAGACAACAATGGCTGTGCCAGTCAGGAGTGGAAGTCTTTACAAGAAATGTGTTTGCCTCTTTGGAATCGGAAGACATATTTGACCAATACCATGCAGCCGAAGTGTGGAAGAGAAGATGGATTTATTAACTCAATCAAAATACTGTTACAATTGTGAAGTTTCTAAAATTATCAAGTTTAAAATGAGGGTGAATGAAGGGAGTTGTAAGTCCTGTTCTGAAGTTTTCCAGACATTAAATCAGTGAGGTTTGACAATTAGCGATCAAAGGAAAGCTGAGATTGTTTTATTAAGAATGAACAAGGTATTTCCATCTGGAAACAAAGGCAGCAGGCACCGTGTTTGCAACAAGCAGACTGAATCTCACAGATTGTAACTCTCAGATTGGAAAAAGTTGTGATATAAACTATCTAGTTACTTTCAAGGTGAAAAAGCATCGCATAATATGTTTCACATTGTCTTGTGGAAGTGGGTAGAAGAAGCCATTTTGAGAACAGGCTACAGGCTTCCCTGAACGAAATTCAGCAAACAACACAGTCCAAAGATGTGCGGGCTAGGTGGATTGGCCACGCTAAATTGCCCGTAGTGTTCAGGGGTGTGTGGGTTGTAGGGGAATGGGTCTGGGTGGGATGCTCCAGGGGGCAGTGTGGGCTTGATGGGCTGAAGGGCCTGTTTCCACACTGTGTAGAGAATCTAATCTAATCTAATAGAGACTGCTGAGGTTCCATGTAGTAAGCAGAGAGAAAATGCTGTGAAAACTGAGGAATGCACCTGGTAACGGTCTCTTGGAGTTACTACTTGGCAAAAGGTGCTGTAGGAACCCGATCAAAGCTAGGAACAATGATTGACCTTATGCTAAAAGGACTTTAATCCCATGGAGATTGTGTTGAGTAACAAGTATAAAAAAGGAATGTTCATCATTCTAATTTAAAACATAAGTTGTCTACAAAAAGGAAACAGTTATTCATTGTTGGTTGCTGTAAAAAATTTTAAAATGAACAATCCATACATGAAAGGAGAGAGATTTAAGAAAGGCATGAGGAGAAAATTTTTTTACACAGAGGGTGATTCTCATGTGGGATGAGATTCCTGAGTTACAATGTTTAAAAGACACTCGGATAAGTACATGAATAGGAAAGGATTGGGGGGATATGGGTAAGGAGTAGGCAGCTGGGACTAGTTTAGGTTGGAATCACGTCCAGCATGGGCTGGTTGGATTGAAGGGTCTGTTTCCATGCTGAATGACTCCATGATTCTTATGTCATTCACTCAACTAGTGAGTAGAAGTTTAAATTTCTTTGAAAATGTTACGGGATAATTTGCAAGGAATCAAGACTGCTACAGGTATTGCCACAAATGTCGGTTGTGACTTTGACAGGTTGCTTCAGTTCTAGAGCTGGTAAGAAGCATTCAAGGATTTTACAGGAGAAAGGCGCTGATAGAATGGATCAGAAGTGAGTTTTTTGATGAAGGAAGTCAACTTAACAATGATCTTTGTATCAAAACTCAGTATAAAACAAAAACAAATGTGAAATGCCTTTCTTTTTCAGCAAGATCTTTTTATTCATTCTTGGAATAAATGTACTGCTGGCAAAGGAAGCATTTTTTTATCCATCCCTAAATGCCTTTATAGCTGAGTAGCTTGCTAGACATTTCAGAGCGCAGGTAAGAATCAGCCACTTTGTGGAGTCTCTTGTCGACCAGACTAGATAAGGATGGCAGACTTTCTTCCTTAATGAACATTAGTGAAGCAGACAGATTTTTTACAACAGTCTCGTAGTTTCATGTTAATCTTTACTAAACATTGCTATTTTAAATTGAGATGTATTTGATTAATACAATTTAATTTCTCCTGGATTTGAACTCCTATCATTGGAGTATTCATCCTAGTCCAGCGTCATTTACTGCTACATTGCTTGTCCTTCACAATGCTGATTTATGTTCAAGTTACAATTTAAAATCTTGCATGAGTTCCTGACTTGCTGTCATGGATGCTTTTCGCCTTTGCATTTATTTTGTTGAATAAACTATTTTAATTGACATTGATTTATTTCCTAAAAAGGACACAAATCAAAAGTTTTCCTTTGTAAGAAAATTGAAGTTTTCCAGACTGTTTAAGTTTTGTGCTTAGAAAAGTTCAGGTGGTGTCTAACTTCATGCATTCATGTTCCCTTTTCCAAATGCGTCATGCAAACAATTTTCAAATTGTTTACTTTCCATAAATATTTGGGACTGTTTTGGAGAAAACTGTCTCTACATTAAAGAATAGGGTCATTAAATTATTTAGTCCAACAGGATATACAAGACCAAAGCTTAAATGTAGCATCAGCTTATACTCTTGCACTTGTACTGTTCCACTGCTTACTTTGCTTTTACTTATGCTCTTCCAGCCCTACAACTACGCCTAGAATAAACTTAAAGTAACAACTTTCTGGGACACTTACAGCCAGTTGACATGAACGAAACTGCCAGATCAGGTCTCCGTATAATGTATAAACAATTACTTTAAAACACTCAGACGTTTTCTTTTAATTGGGCTCATCTCTCATATTCATGTTGCAATCTAAAAAACACGAAGCCCAGAGGTTTCAGTTCATAGAAACAGACTGTTAATAGTACGTACAAATATTAGTGATAATGTTGAATTTTCCAAATGCTAAGGCTTCAGCTTTAATCAGTTTGTTTGTATGATGCGCATGTAAACAGGCCCTGCCGGCTTGCTTGCCTGCTCCAAAAAACAACTTATCAATGAGCAACTGTGAGAAGACAATCAAATAAGACTGCACATTGCCCCTCCCTTATTTTAACTTGCCTCTGCCCAGGCCAGCAGGGTTAAAATTGTGGCCACGGTAGGCCAGATCCTGTACATGTCAGCATTGGAGCTCCTTTGCTTCTTTAAGAGCAAAATATAATTAAAATTGCTGATTGTGTTATTGTTGGTACTGAATGAAATACAGGAATAGGAATAGCTTTAGTACGCAGTATCTGTAACTTAAACTGCTGCAGTACTGGTTAATACGCAAAGGATCTTTTGATGATTATTAGATGCCTATAATGTAACAGACCTTGTTTTTAGACAGAACCTTTAACATGACAAAGGATCCCAAAGTGCTAAGTCTTTGAGTAATAAAAGACATGTTTTCATGATTGGTTGGAAATTCGTGGATTGATTTGACAGAACTCATCTGTCACTTTGTTTTGATGGGTGGGAGAAATACTTTGACATGTGGTGAGTTTGGCCAGAAACAAATGTTACTGATCATGTTTGTATTTGTAAAGGCAATGGTTATAACAATGGATGACAAGCAGCAGTCACCTATTGAAGTATTTTGACAGACATTTACCTGCTGTATGTGTAAAGAATGTTATGATAAGTTTTAATGATGTGGGGTTCATTAGCAAGAATTGTGCTAATTTTGTAGCTGTAGTAAACATCAGCTGTACACTTCATCAAAAGGGCTACAGCAGCCATTCACTTTTTCTCTTGCTGAGCTTAGTGTCTGAATGGGATTTGAAGCTGGATGTCTGGGTGTTGAATCAGTCTGCATTTTTGAATAGAGAAGGGTGAATAATTTAGCTACAATAGTCTTCTGTGACAAATCTCTGGGAATACTGGCACGCTACGCATCCAAATGAATCGGTATCCAAAGTAATCCCAGGCATTTTTCATGTTAATTGCCCTTTTTTGCCATAATGCAGGGTGTTCTTTAATACACCTCAGAATTGAGAACTTCAGACGATAGACCCTGAATGCAGTAACTAATAGCTCACTGTGTTGAAAAATTAATTAATCCTGAATGGTACTTACCATTCTAATGGACAAATGTGTTAAATTGTTCAATATGTCATGATAAGCATTTTTGTTTGCAACTTGACAAAACTGAGGGAGATGGTGTTTACAGCAGAGAAACAGCGTAACCATAAACTGCACTGAATAAAGCCTTCCTCCTTTCCTCATTCATTGCACGTACAATAGGCAACTGAGAAAATTAAAGGAACATCAGAGCCTTTTAAGAGATTTTCCAGGCACTAATCTCAAGGTTTCAGCTTGTTCCATCTACAAGGTCACCATTCATGTTTGCAGTTTGCATCCTAATTCCCTTTACTATCAAACAACAGCAAAGGGTAGAGAGGGATTGCCATAATCCTTTTGTGTTGTCAGAGAATCAATGCTTCTGTTTGAAGTTTTGCAGAATTTGTTTTAAATTTTCATTTCTTTTTCTCTTCATCATTGACAAAATTGCGGCAAGAGAGTTGCTACTGAGGATGGAGCTCTGGTGACTCCCACAGATGACCATTTCACTTTTTGCAAATTCAAACCAGCAGTTTTTTTTAAAAAGCCAAGATTTGCCGTTTGAAGCAACAATGGCCAATTAAATCAGGAGAGTGAGAAGCAATGAGGCACACAAAGCTTAATCCTGGTTCTTGGATAGAGTATTCTCTCTGAAAAGGGCGGAATGTGAAAATCCTCCCAAGTGGCATCAGCATGCGGCTCAATTTCTAAATCCACCTCAGGGCATGTAAAACTGCGAATATATTATGCAAAGCAAAACTCGTGAATGCCTTACCATTTAATGTAGTTCAAAGCAGCAGCACGGCGGATGTTTAGTTCTGGTACGTGAGGGAAGGCCAAATACAATCACTCCGAAGCAGCAATGTATGTTCTTTCTCAACACTGCAGCTGCAGACTGTCTGCATCAGGAATTGAGTTTCAGTCCTGGGCACCTGCCTGAGAAATTGAGAGTCCACCTGAGGAGCAAAAGCAGGGTAAATAACAAAAGAAAAAGCCTGCCTTTGTATTGCTCCTTTCACAACTCCGAGACATAGCAAAATGCTTTGCTGGGAGTAGTTACTGAAAGTAGTCACCCTATCTAGGGAGATCTCAAAATTCAGCTCAGGTAGAGTCACCGTAGTTCTATCAGACTATAGGGCTGCTTTCTCATTCAGGAGAAAGACAACTGGTGCTGGTTTAACCTGAGGGTCTCCACACCTCAGGCAAGGGAAGAAATTGAGAAGGAGGATTCTTCATGGTAACTTGAACCTGTGTGGGAACTGAACCGACTCGGCATCACAAACCAGCAGTCCAACTAACTGAGCTAAAATACAACAATTGAATAAATGATCAGACCTTCTGTTTTTTTGTGATGTTGAATGAGAGATAATTATTAACCAGAAAAGCAGGGGAATGCCACTATTCCTTACAACATGCAGTGAGGTTTTTATGTCTCCTTGTGAAGGTGGACAGAGCTCCTGTCTAAAAGACAGCATCTCCAACAATGCAGCATGTTGTCGGTACTGAAGTATCAGCATAGGTTATATGTTGAAGTCTATAACAATTAATTTGCAGAGTGGCGATGTCTTTAATTTCCAGACTTTCAGATAAAAGCATGGTAGCTCTGGCACAATTGGATGAGTTAAACAAAATTAATCAACATCGTCTTCACCCCTTTTCTTTCACAATGTGCAGTGTTGGAACAGATGAGATCTAGAATTAACAAGCCACTTGCTATGGTTCAAATTTTTGTGATCATGCTTGTACCCAAAAGTAGATCACATCCCTCGTGGTTGGGTGAACAACCCTGGCTGATGAACCAGAGAGATAACAACTACCCTATATATCAGCAGCACGATGCTGCTTAATTCCCTCAACATTCCCAACACATTTCTTGTCAAACTGTAAAAAGAGAAATTCAAAAGCCTGGCACTCTTATACATTCTATAGAAATCAAATTGATGAAACTGTGCACCTAATTTACAGAGAAGTGATTAGGTATTCTAGAATACATTAATGGGACATAAAAGGTCCAAAACAGGGATTAAACTAACTGCAAAAGCATAAAAGTAAAACATAAAAATACTGGAGACCTGAAAGTAAAAAGAACAACGGGCCTGGCAGCATCTGCGGAGAGAGAAACAGAGTTAATGCTTCAGGTTCTTGTGAAGTCTTATTGACTTGGACTGTTGGGCTGAATTTAATGGCTGTAACAGTGGTTCCATTCACCAGCCAGAGAACCAGTGCTAACCCCACTGCAGCCTTTCAGGGAGGCTTGATAGGATTAAATCACATGAGAAACTTTGCTGTTCGCTGTCCGAATTTCTGAGGCATTCAGGACAAAGATGCAACTTTTGTAATCATTCAGGAATAAGGGCCTATTTGGCTGAGCCAGCATTTATTGCCCATCCCTAATTGCCCTTATAAAGGTCATGTTGAATTGATTTTTCGAACCGCTGCAATCCATTCAGTAGTTGAAAAGGGATTTCCAGGATTCTGGCCAGTGACTCTGGAGGAACAGTGATATATTTCCAAGTCAGGATGGTGAGTGATTTGGAAGGGAACTTATAGTTGCTGATGTTCCCATGTATCTGCTGCCCTTGGCCTTCTAGATGGTACTGGTCATACGTTTGGAAGGAACTTGGATGAATTGATGTAAGATGTAGATGTTGCATACTGCTGCTACTAAACGTTGATTAAGGGGGGGAGTGAATGTTTGCTTCCAAGAGCTACTGGACACTCAAAGGCTAGCAACGTAGTAGTTTCTCTGGGAGCAGTGGTCACTGTTAGGAATGCAATAGGTAAGGATCAGGAGTAGACATGGAAGCCTGTGGGTGCAGCTAAGTGACAGGGGCTCATCTGCACCAGTCTGTCAAAAGATCTTCAGATTGGAATGTCACTGAGAGAGTCCACATTGAGCACCAGGAGCCCATACAGGAGTGGTCAGGCTGTAGGAAGGCTGCTAACACATACCTTCTGGTCTCTTCTGTGGTGTGGGCCCAGAACCAGTGGTGTTGGGACAACTATCTTAAGTGGACACCTTGAGGGCCTCAATTGGTCCAGGGATTGGTCAACAATAATAACCTTTCCACCCATCAGGGATAGTGGGTGTTCACCACACTCTTCCGATTGGGTTATAGGACCAGCCTGCTGGTATATAATTCTTCCCATGATTATGTTGGTCAGAATTTAATGGAGGCAACTGGAATCTAACCCACAAGCTGGAGACCTGCTTGTCACTCCTTTTAGCGAAGACCTGCCACATTAACTAACTAGGCAGTGGTAGATCTATCACGAGTTCAAGGACTCCGGGAATGGAATTCCCATCTGTTGAGAGCTACCAACCAGAGAGTCGCAGTTCTACTGAATGGCAGTGCCATAGGGGAGCTGTTGCCTGGAATGGCACCCATCTGAGTCCCAGGATTATTGCTGGACGCCATGGATGAGCAATGGAAGGATGGGGATCACAGGATGGAGGTTCTGGGGGATGGTGAAAGAGTATTGGCTTTCAGAATGCTCTGCCCTTCCTAATGTTGGATTCCATGAACGGGCACTCGGAGACTTTGATTGATAGATCCCTTGCAAACCCACAAGCATCCCTGCATACTTTACACCAATCATAGTGCAATCAGGCCCTTATGTGGATAGTCATTGCCCATCAATGGAGCCTGAATTGATGGGGGATGAGGTCGGAGGGAGCAAGAACCCTGTCCATGAAGTGGAGATGAAAGGCAGTAGGACCACGAGGCCGGTCTCATTCCTGATTAAACATCCCTCCTACCAAATGAAGGAGGGCTTTAAATTCTGTCCTGTTACTCTCTACAGACATTGTCTGACATGCTGAGTATGTCCAGCACTTTTTAAAATCATTTATTATTTCATCCCTTCCAGCTTGAGTTGAGTTCTTATTACAATTTTATTAATCACTCATTGAGCATTATTAACTTCTTCCTTTCGGCATCAGTATAGTTCCGTTACAAATTCTTGCAATCAAACCATTTTTAGGATGACACAGATGTATTTCCACCTGCCTGTTGATACAGAACTTGTAGTCTTCAGGTGAATCCTTTAAATCGAGGCGCTACCCAACATATAGTTCGGAAATGTGAGTCTAAATGTGTTTTTTGCATCATGCTAGTTTCAATGGCACCAAGCACTGAGGGTACAAAGGCTAATTGCTTCAAGCTTGGGAACGGGAGTCGGAGTGTTCCACCATTTAATGAGATCATGTCTGACCTTACTCTATTAAGAGGAGTTAATGGGAACTGCAGATGCTGGAGATTCCAAGATAATAAAATGTGAGGCTGGATGAACACAGCAGGCCAAGCAGCATCTCAGGAGCACAAAAGCTGACGTTTCGGGCCTAGACCCTTCATCAGAGAGGGGGATGGGGGGAGGTAACTGGAATAAATAGGGAGAGAGGGGGAGGCGGACCGAAGATGGAGAGTAAAGAAGATAGGTGGAGAGGGTGTAGGTAGGGAGGGGATAGGTCAGTCCAGGGAAGACGGACAGGTCAAGGAGGTGGGATGAGGTTAGTAGGTAGCTGGGGGTGCGGCTTGGGGTGGGAGGAAGGGATGGGTGAGAGGAAGAACCGGTTAGGGAGGCAGAGACAGGTTGGACTGGTTCTTCCTCTCACCCATCCCTTCCTCCCACCCCAAGCCGCACCCCCAGCTACCTACTAACCTCATCCCACCTCCTTGACCTGTCCGTCTTCCCTGGACTGACCTATCCCCTCCCTACCTACACCCTCTCCACCTATCTTCTTTACTCTCCATCTTCGGTCCGCCTCCCCCTCTCTCCCTATTTATTCCAGTTCCCTCCCCCCATCCCCCTCTCTGATGAAGGGTCTAGGCCCGAAACGTCAGCTTTTGTGCTCCTGAGATGCTGCTTGGCCTGCTGTGTTCATCCAGCCTCACATTTTATTATCTATTAAGAGGAGTTGCTTTTGTTACAGTTAGACAAAGCCCTGCTCCCTGCATATCTGCAATACTGTGTGCAGTTCTGGGTATCTCACAATAGAAAGGAAGTATTGGCCTTGGAGGTTGTGCTATTAGATTTGCTGCATTCGCTAGCTGTAACCAGATCGCTTCATCCACTCTCCTTGGCTCTATGACCTTTTACAGCATTAACAAAACATTATCTATTTCAGACTTAAATTCATTTAAACAGGTTAAAATGTGCTATAAAATCACTCTATAGCCTCCTATATTACTGGAAATGCCAGCTTCGTTTATGCAATTAATCTCATAATATAATTCTTAGCATTCTGGTAAAACTATGTTGCACTCTGTGCAAGGTCGAGAGTTCCTTTCTAACATGCAATGAAGTGTGCATGGTTTTCTAGATATGATCTAACTACAAGCTTTGCACAGCTGCAACAAAACTAACTTCTCTTTATAGTCTAACCCTATCATAATCAACTGCATTCATACTATGTAATCTACTAAATGGTCAGTAGTAGCAGTGATTATGGTCCAGAAGACATATAGGAGAAAGTCACCAATGCTCCATAACAGCACCTTCTAAAACCACCACTACTACTACTACTACTACTGTTGAGAAAGGCAAGGATAGCAGATACATGGGAACAGCACCATCTGCAAGTTCCTCTCTAAGCCACTTAATATCTTGACTTGGAATTATATCACCGTTCTTTCAGTGTTGTTGGGTCAAACTCCTTGAATTCTCTTTCTAACTGCATTGTGTTTACCTACAGTACAGAAACTGCAGCAGTTCAAAAAGGCAGATCACCACCACCTTCTCAAGGTCAAATAAGGACAGATAAATGAACAACACAAAAACTATTCAAATTTTGATTGTCATTTGTACTTCGCTGCTACATTTTAGTTAGTGATCTGTGTACGAGGACTCTGTCCTTCACCTTCCATTCTTCCAAGCTCTTCACTATGTAAGCATAGCTAAGATTCAATATTCCTTCTAATTTCCCTTTCTTTGTATGCAATGCACTTGTTTCACTGTACAATCCCTTTAAGATTGTGACACGATGCAGCATGTATGGGTCTTAAAGGGACCATTACTTGCGTGTGGCCTGTTTGGCCCTTGCAAGGCATTTTCCTGATTGCTGCACAGCCATGTAATCCTGCAGCTGAGAGGAAATGCAAGGTTCATCCTTTTCAGGCAAAAAAACTCACACATACCTGCATTGAAAACCAGCTGCCACGATTTCACCTACTATTTACCCTTTGTATTCTTTGTAATATTAATTACCTATAAAAATCACAATGATCATTGGCATATTTGGATATATGAAATTTTATTGTGATATCTGGGCAGGGTCTTGTGGCACAGTGGGATAGTGTGCCCATCTTTAAGCCAAACATCCTGTGTTCAAATCCCACTTCAGGATATGATAGTCACATATGTGGTCAACCTATATACTATTCAAATACATCTGTGGTAAGAGCAGGGATGTTTTGCCAGTTGTGTGCATCAGAGAGGGGGTGCCTTCAAGCTGTAGCCTTGCCAATAAGCTGGCAACATATTCCAGGAAAAGCTAGTCATGGACACAGACCTAAGCACATGATTTGACTGCCACATGCGCCATTAGATATAGAAGACAAAAGAAGACAGTGTTATTTATGAAATTAACAAATTGTGTTATATAAATACAGCTGAGGTTGTAGCCCAGTAGGACTCCATTATTTCCTTTGAAGAGGGAACTGTTAATCTTAATAACATGAATAATAGCCAGACGCACTGCATTTTTGGCACGAATTCACTACTAAACCTGTAACAGGGCTTTGTGCATGGGAAATTGCAGCTGATAAACTTGAGACCAAGAAGATAGATGAGGTCAGAGAGGTAGATGTTGTCTACATAGACTTTAGCAAGGCTTTTGACAAGGATCTGCATGGCAGTTTGGTTAGTAAAGTTAGATCACATGGGATTCATGGAGAGATTGCCAAATGGATACAAATTTGGCTTCATGGTAGGAGACAGGGTGGCAGTGGAGGATTGTTTTTCAGACTGGAGGCCTTGGACCTGCGGTGTTCTGCGAGAATCAGTGCTGGGTCCACTGTTGTTTGTCATTTATATAGACAATTGGATGAAAATAAAGGAAGTATGGTTAGTAAGTTTGCAGATGACACGAAGTTTATCTAAGAGTGCAAAATGATCTTGATCAATTTAGCCAATGTGCCAAGGAGTGGCAGATGAAGTTTTATTTAGATAAATGCATTTTGGTAAGACAGACAAGGTCAGGACTTACACAGTTAATGGTAGGGTCCTGGGCAGTGTTGTCCAACAGAGACACCTAGGGGGTTCAGGTACATAGTTCTTGAAAATTGCATTACGGGTAGACAAGGGGTGGTTAGGAAAGTGTTTGGCATGCTTGCCTTCATTGCTCACACCTTTTGAGTATAGGAATTGGAACATCATGTTGCAGTAATACAGGATGTTGGTGAGGCCACTTTTGGGGTACCGTGTACAGTTCTGGTTGCCTTGCTTTATGAAGGATATCATTAATTTGGAGAGGGCGCAGGAAAGATTTAGAAGGATGTTACCAGGGCTGGAGGGTTTGAGTTGTAAGGAGAGGCTGGATAGGCTGGAACTTTTTTAACTGCAGCATAGAAGTTTGAGGGGTGACCTTAGAGGTTTATAAAATCATGAGGGGCATAGATAAGATGAATAGCAAAGGCCTTTTCCTTAGGGGTACGGGAAAGTATGAGGAAAAATATTTAAAGGGGACCTGAAGTACAACTTTTCCACACAGAGGGTGGTTCATCTGTGGAATAAACTGCCAGAGGAAGTGGTAGATGCTGGCACAGTTCCAACAGTTAAAAGACATTTGGACAGGTACACGATTCAGAAAAATTCAGAGGGATATGGGCCAAACGCAGACAAATGGGGCTAGTTTCGTTTAGGAAACTTGTTTGACATGGATGAGTTGGACTGAAGGGTCTGTTTCCAAGCTGTATGATTCAAGACAAGTTGAAGACATAATAAATCATGAACACGGTTCATATACAAAATATTGTTCTTTACTACTGATGCAGCTTTCAGAATGGGGAGTAAAACATTCTCGAACCTTCATCTGAAATCTCAGAGCTGAGTTTCATAGAACATAGAACATAGAACAGTACAGCACAGAACAGGCCCTTCAGCCCACAATGTTGTGCCGACCATTGATCCTCATGTATGCACCCTATAGAACATAGAACAGTACAGCACAGAACAGGCCCTTCAGCCCACAATGTTGTGCCGACCATTGATCCTCATGTATGCACCCTATAGAACATAGAACAGTACAGCACAGAACAGGCCATCTTGTAGATATTCTCTTGGTGACTTGGACTGATCAGATCTAGCTGTGTTTAGTTCTATAACATATTAACGTACATTTTAAAAAAAGGAATTTTCAAGTGCAGCCATTAATTCTCATTCTAGTGTTTGACTCCCATTGAAGCATTTTGAACTGATATTGACCGTCAGGCATCTCAGGATGGTGGTGACCATCAGGCGTATTCTGGAACTTATTCCAAAATTCTTCTTTTGAGTGATTTCAGTGCCAGTCCCTTCTAAGAACAATATTATCTTTAAGATGATAAAATGTGAGGCTGGACGAACACAGCAGGCCAAGCAGCATCTCAGGAGCACAAAAGCTGACGTTTCGGGCCTAGACCCTTCATCAGAGAGGGGGATGGGGGGAGGGAACTGGAATAAATAGGGAGAGAGGGGGAGGCGGACCGAAGATGGAGAGTAAAGAAGATAGGTGGAGAGAGTGTAGGTGGGGAGGTAGGGAGGGGATAGGTCAGTCCAGGGAAGACGGACAGGTCAAGGAGGTGGGATGAGGTTAGTAGGTAGCGGGGGGTGCGGCTTGGGGTGGGAGGAAGGGATGGATGAGAGGAAGAACAGGTTAGGGAGGCAGAGACAGGTTGGACTGGTTTTGGGATGCAGTGGGTGGGGGGGAAGAGCTGGGCTGGTTGTGTGGTGCAGTGGGGGGAGGGGACGAACTGGGCTGGTTGAGGGATGCAGTAGGGGAAGGGGAGATTTTGAAACTGGTGAAGTCCACATTGATACCATATGGCTGCAGGGTTCCCAGGCGGAATATGAGTTGCTGTTCCTGCAACCTTCGGGTGGCATCATTGTGGCAGTGCAGGAGGCCCATGATGGACATGTCATCAAGAGAATGGGAGGGGGAGTGGAAATGGTTTGCGACTGGGAGGTGCAGTTGTTTTTTGCGAACTGAGCGGAGGTGTTCTGCAAAGCGGTCCCCAAGCCTCCGCTTGGTTTCCCCAATGTAGAGGAAGCCGCACCGGGTACAGTGGATGCAGTATACCACATTGGCAGATGTGCAGGTGAACCTCTGCTTGATGTGGAATGTCATCTTGGGGCCTGGGATGGGGGTGAGGGAGGAGGTGTGGGGACAAGTGTAGCATTTCCTGCGGTTGCAGGGGAAGGTGCCGGGTGTGGTGGGGTTGGAGGGCAGTGTGGAGCGAACAAGGGAGTCACGGAGAGAGTGGTCTCTCCGGAAAGCAGACAGGGGAGGGGATGGAAAAATGTCTTGGGTGGTGGGGTCGGATTGTAAATGGCGGAAGTGTCGGAGGATAATGCGTTGTATCCGGAGGTTGGTAGGGTGGTGTGTGAGAACGAGGGGGATCCTCTTGGGGCGGTTGTGGCGGGGGCGGGGTGTGAGGGATGTGTCGCGGGAAATGCGGGAGACGCGGTCAAGGGCGTTCTCGATCACCGTGGGAGGAAAGTTGCGGTCCTTAAAGAACTTGGACATCTGGGATGTGCGGGAGTGGAATGTCTTGT
Source organism: Stegostoma tigrinum (assembly GCF_030684315.1). Classification (NCBI taxonomy): domain Eukaryota; kingdom Metazoa; phylum Chordata; class Chondrichthyes; order Orectolobiformes; family Stegostomatidae; genus Stegostoma; species Stegostoma tigrinum. The sequence goes on from NC_081354.1 coordinate 16,521,003, forward strand.
CGTGGGAGCAGATGCGGCGGAGGCGGAGGAATTGGGAATAGGGGATGGAATTTTTGCAGGAGGGTGGGTGGGAGGAGGTGTATTCTAGGTAGCTGTGGGAGTCGGTGGGCTTGAAATGGACATCAGTTACAAGCTGGTTGCCTGAGATGGAGACTGAGAGGTCCAGGAAGGTGAGGGATGTGCTGGAGATGGCCCAGGTGAACTGAAGGTTGGGGTGGAAGGTGTTGGTGAAGTGGATGAACTGTTCGAGCTCCTCTGGGGAGCAAGAGGCGGCGCCGATACAGTCATCAATGTACCGGAGGAAGAGGTGGGGTTTGGGGCCTGTGTAGGTGCGGAAGAGGGACTGTTCCACGTAACCTACAAAGAGGCAGGCATAGCTGGGGCCCATGCGGGTGCCCATGGCCACCCCCTTAGTCTGTAGGAAGTGGGAGGAGTCAAAAGAGAAGTTGTTGAGTGTGAGGACGAGTTCAGCTAGGCGGATGAGAGTGTCGGTGGAGGGGGACTGGTCGGGCCTGCGGGACAGGAAGAAGCCGAGGGCCTTGAGGCCATCTCCATGCGGAATGCAGGTGTACAGGGACTGGACGTCCATGGTGAATATGAGGTGTTGGGGGCCAGGGAATTGGAAGTCCTGGAGGAGGTGGAGGGCGTGGGTGGTGTCACGGACGTAGGTGGGGAGTTCCTGGACCAAAGGGGAGAAAATGGAGTCCAGATAGGTGGAGATGAGTTCGGTGGGGCAGGAGCAGGCTGAGACGATGGGTCGACCAGGGCAGGCAGGTTTGTGGATTTTGGGAAGGAGATAGAAACGGGCCGTGCGGGGTTGGGGAACAATGAGGTTGGAGGCTGTGGGTGGGAGGTCCCCTGAGGTGATGAGGTCGTGAATGGTGTTGGAGATGATGGTTTGGTGCTCGGGTGTGGGGTCATGATCGAGGAGGCGGTAGGAGGTGGTGTCGGAGAGTTGGCGTCTGGCCTCGGCGATGTAGAGGTCAGTGCGCCATACTACCACTGCGCCACCCTTGTCTGCGGGTTTGATGGTGAGGTTGGGGTTGGAGCGGAGGGCTGCCCGTTCTGCGGGGGAGAGGTTGGAGTGGGTGAGAGGGGTGGAGAGGTTGAGGCGGTTGATGTCTCGACGGCAGTTGGAGATGAAGAGGTCGAGGGAGGGTAGGAGGCCTCGGGGGGGGTGTCCAGGAGGAGGACTTGTGTTGGAAGCGGGTGAAGGGGTCAGTGGAAGGAGGGTTAGGTTCCCGGTTGAAGAAGTAGGCATGGAGGCGAAGACGGCGGAAAAACTGCTCTATGTCCGACCGTGACTGGTATTCGTTGATGTGTGGTTGTAGGGGGACAAAGGTGAGCCCCTTGCTAAGGACTGACCGTTCGTCCTCAGTCAGTGGGAGGCCTGGGGGTATGGTGAAGATGCGGCAGGGCTCAGTGTGGCTGTCTCCTCTGGGGTTGCAGGCTGTGGAGGTTGTGGGCGGAGCGATGAGGTCGTCGGCCGTGGGCGGGGTTCAAGGCCCTCGGCTTCTTCCTGTCCCGCAGGCCCGACCAGTCCCCCTCCACCGACACTCTCATCCGCCTAGCTGAACTCGTCCTCACACTCAACAACTTCTCTTTTGACTCCTCCCACTTCCTACAGACTAAGGGGGTGGCCATGGGCACCCGCATGGGCCCCAGCTATGCCTGCCTCTTTGTAGGTTACGTGGAACAGTCCCTCTTCCGCACCTACACAGGCCCCAAACCCCACCTCTTCCTCCGGTACATTGATGACTGTATCGGCGCCGCCTCTTGCTCCCCAGAGGAGCTCGAACAGTTCATCCACTTCACCAACACCTTCCACCCCAACCTTCAGTTCACCTGGGCCATCTCCAGCACATCCCTCACCTTCCTGGACCTCTCAGTCTCCATCTCAGGCAACCAGCTTGTAACTGATGTCCATTTCAAGCCCACCGACTCCCACAGCTACCTAGAATACACCTCCTCCCACCCACCCTCCTGCAAAAATTCCATCCCCTATTCCCAATTCCTCCGCCTCCGCCGCATCTGCTCCCACGACAAGACATTCCACTCCCGCACATCCCAGATGTCCAAGTTCTTTAAGGACCGCAACTTTCCTCCCACGGTGATCGAGAACGCCCTTGACCGCGTCTCCCGCATTTCCCGCGACACATCCCTCACACCCCGCCCCCGCCACAACCGCCCCAAGAGGATCCCCCTCGTTCTCACACACCACCCTACCAACCTCCGGATACAACGCATTATCCTCCGACACTTCCGCCATTTACAATCCGACCCCACCACCCAAGACATTTTTCCATCCCCTCCCCTGTCTGCTTTCCGGAGAGACCACTCTCTCCGTGACTCCCTTGTTCGCTCCACACTGCCCTCCAACCCCACCACACCCGGCACCTTCCCCTGCAACCGCAGGAAATGCTACACTTGTCCCCACACCTCCTCCCTCACCCCCATCCCAGGCCCCAAGATGACATTCCACATCAAGCAGAGGTTCACCTGCACATCTGCCAATGTGGTATACTGCATCCACTGTACCCGGTGCGGCTTCCTCTACATTGGGGAAACCAAGCGGAGGCTTGGGGACCGCTTTGCAGAACACCTCCGCTCAGTTCGCAAAAAACAACTGCACCTCCCAGTCGCAAACCATTTCCACTCCCCCTCCCATTCTCTTGATGACATGTCCATCATGGGCCTCCTGCACTGCCACAATGATGCCACCCGAAGGTTGCAGGAACAGCAACTCATATTCCGCCTGGGAACCCTGCAGCCATATGGTATCAATGTGGACTTCACCAGTTTCAAAATCTCCCCTTCCCCTACTGCATCCCTCAACCAGCCCAGTTCGTCCCCTCCCCCCACTGCACCACACAACCAGCCCAGCTCTTCCCCCCCACCCACTGCATCCCAAAACCAGTCCAACCTGTCTCTGCCTCCCTAACCTGTTCTTCCTCTCATCCATCCCTTCCTCCCACCCCAAGCCGCACCCCCCGCTACCTACTAACCTCATCCCACCTCCTTGACCTGTCCGTCTTCCCTGGACTGACCTATCCCCTCCCTACCTCCCCACCTACACTCTCTCCACCTATCTTCTTTACTCTCCATCTTCGGTCCGCCTCCCCCTCTCTCCCTATTTATTCCAGTTCCCTCCCCCCATCCCCCTCTCTGATGAAGGGTCTAGGCCTGAAACGTCAGCTTTTGTGCTCCTGAGATGCTGCTTGGCCTGCTGTGTTCGTCCAGCCTCACATTTTATTATCTTGGAATCTCCAGCATCTGCAGTTCCCATTATCTCTGATATTATCTTTAAGATGGTTTCCTGGTGTCAGCTAGTGGACAGAAACTAATCAGGTGTTTCTGATGGTTTGTTTTCCTGGTAGCACATCCCCATTCGTTTATCAACTACCTGTTCACCAGCGTGGTCACTGGTCCCAGATGTTCCCATGCCTCCTTTTTGAAGTTTTCAGCCTCCTGTGCAAATTCCTCTGTGGTTTCTCCTTTTAAGATTATTGTAACTGCCCCCAGCTCTGCAACTGTGACATCTCTGAAGTCCTCTCCCGCCCGGCCTCTTCCACATTTCCTATTTTCACCACTGCTCAATTAACAACTGTTCCTTCAGGTATTTAGGTCGTAGGGTCTGAAGTTTCCCTTCATTCACATCTGTCCTCAAAAGCTACCTAGATTACAGCCATCTGTCCACTTCGGTGTTCAATTTTATCTGCTGCCATTCCTATAAGTCGCCTTGTGGCTTGCTGTATGATGTTAAAAGCACAACAGACTTGCAAGTTAGTGTTTACCACTGTAGAAGCAATTATAATAATGTGTATTGAGGAGATTTTAAGCATTCACATATTACTCTGAAAGTGTGCAGTCACATTCTCTTTACTGACTCTTGAGCTGACAAGTTGTGCCAAGTAATTTTTGATAGTGCATTTTGAAATGACTCCATTCACATTGATTAAAAGTCGCTTGGTGTTCCAAATCAAAACTCTGAATATTAATTGACAATCTATAAATACTGTATCCTTGGAGAAGGTTAAATGCTGGTAGATAGAGATTAAAACTTACGTAAACAATATTGCATCCACTCAGGTTTCATTATTGTAACCACAAAAGCTTGGCCAAATATAAGTATCCCGTAAAGCAGAAGCCTAACTCCAATTACTGTTCCTTCTTGCATTACCATGTGCACTTATGTTATCATATAAAATACAGTAACATAAGCCTATACTTATTCCCTTCATCTCTATCATGAGTTATTTTGTGATTCAAAGTAAACTGAATGGTTAACAACCTCAATGTTCTGCATGACATTAAACTGAACTTCCAAACCCACTTTATTGAAATTCACACTGCTGTTGTTGAAGTTTGAATTAATTGTTTGCACCCGCAGCTTTCTGTCTGACACTAATCTGAGTTGCCAACCTCAGATTCTGCGTCGCCAAGCCCACCTATTTAAATCTAGGCAATGCTGCCCCTCTCCTGCCTGTCTCAGCAAACCTCCTTCTGAAATCCTCCCCCATTGGCTACCTCCACATTCAACAGGCTCGCACCTGCCAAATCTAATAAACATTCGACCCATCTTAAGACTTTGCTGCCCGTATCCTAAACCACATCAAGCCCAAAACACATTTTGTCCTAATGGTCAATTACCAACATTAGTTCCTGGCCTGAGAATGCCTTGCTTTTAATACTCTCATCCTACCAAACGGGTTCCTGAAGATTTTGCCCTCCCATCTCTGTATCTCACCTTCAGATATACACCCTCCAAGATCTGTACTCGTCTCCAATTCTGTTCTCTTGTACGTCCCTATTTACATCACTCCACCATTGGCAGCTATTCCAACGCCTCGGCTTTAAAGGCCAGAATTCCCCACCTCTTTGACCAGTTGCCAATCCAAACATCTTGATACCACTCCTGTAAAGTGCCTTAGGACATGTCTAGTGTTGAAAGACCTACAGCAATGCAAAGTAGAACTACTATTGTTTTAATAGCTGTAGTTTTGAACCAAGCAACTGCAATGTGTAAAGCATATTTACAGTGAAAAGCACCAGGATGTTGCCAATGATTAATTTTGATTAACAATATCTTTGGCCCTCTATTAATGAGTTACTTTGAAATATATTCTTCCTGGTGAGGGATCCAGAACGGAGCATTTAATGCCTCCACTTCTGATTGTGGAACTGCTCCTTGACCGACTTTTTTTGTGAACTGGATGGATAAAAATTAACAGCGCTGGCCTCGAGTTTAATGTAGCCTACAGTGTGACCACCCATCCATCTCGCTCCCAATTTTAGCAGGTGTTTATTTCCTGAGAAATATTGGTAAGCCCTCTTCTGGAATACTGGGTCTTGTTCTGTTTGCCCAGTTATAGGAAGGATATTATCAAATTGGAGAGGGCTCAGAAGAGATTTACCAGGATGTTACTAGGTATAGAAGGTTTGAGTTGTGAAGAAAGGCTGGGGTTTCATCACTGGAATATAGGAGGTGGAGAGACACCCTGATAAAAATTTATAAAATAATGAGACGTAGAGATAGAGTTAATGGTAGTTGTACTTTCCTGAGGATGGGGGATGAGAGGATTTCAAGACTACTGGGCATATTTTTAAGGTGAGAGGAGAGAGGTCTAAAAAAGACAGGAGGAAAGTTTTTTGCACAGAGGGTGGTTCACACATGGAATGAACGTCCTGAGGAAGTGGTCAATGTGGATACAGTTACAATATTTTAAAGACATTTGGATAAGTACACGAAAAGGAAATGTTTGGAGGGATATAGACGAGGAGCAGGTGGCTGAGACTTGTTTAGTTTGGGATTATGTTCAGCATGGACTGGGTCTATTTCTGTGCTGTGTGACTCTATGACTCTAGGTAAAGGGTTGCAGAGAGCAAAATATAGCAAATGCTGGAAATAGGGAACCGCATATTCAATTTTACACTAAGTGTGGAGCTGGATGAACACAGCAGGCCAAGCAGCGTCTTAGGAGCACAAAAGCTGACATTTCGGGCCTAGACCCTTCATCAGAAAAGGTTTAGTTTTGTACATTACCTGTGTAGTTGCATATGAATAAGAAATAGGGTGTGGGTGGAAAACCTTCTTCGAAAAATTGAATCAGCTTGAAGAAAGTACTAATTGGTACACGCAAGCATTCGATGATTTCTAATTTATATCAATGGCTTCAGACTCAAAGAAGCAGTGAAACTTCGTCAATATTGGAGATTGTATTCAATCAGTAGGGGCAATGGAGTCAGAAGAAAATAATCAGAACTGAGCTGGTCAAAACATTAAGTGGCAGAACAATATTGGCAGATGGCAATATAGAGAAACGTAAATGACTGCAAGGAGCATGTAAAGAAGGCAACATTTTAAAAATGATTTTGAAACAGCTTAAGATGAAATTGGAGGGGACGGGGAGGTTCGGGCAGTTTGAATGTGAAGTCATGCTAAGTAAAACATAGAGGAGAGAGCAGCAATTCAACAAATTCAACAGTTGTCAGGTTAGACAATCATTGTCACTGGGACGGAATAGGACCTTTAACCAGATGACAAGAAGCTATGTGAGAAAAAGAAGATTTTAAACATGGTCATCAGGAATGAGAGAAATAAAAAAATGACAATGACAAAGTAGATCCAAGACCTTACATGCTAATGGCTGAGGGCAAGGCTGGCAGGACTGCGCCAAAGGAATTGAAAGACACTGAACAAATGTCCAGATTTGGAAGGATGCAGTGTTAGAGGACGTTGCAGAAATAGAGGTGTGAGGCCATGGATTGACTCAAACTTGAAGAGAAAAGGCTTTGCAATGCTTGGAGCCAGTTTATGTCAGCAAACATAGGGCTAGTAGGGGAACAGGAATTGGTACAGCTTAGCATGATATTGTACTGGATGCAGGTGGCTGATTATTGGATCAGTTCAAATAAATGAATCCTGGGTGAAAGGAGGTTGGCCAGGGCAACATTGCGTTGAAGAGAGAGGAACTTAGAAAAAGCATGGATGAAGGTTTCAGCAGCACATAAGCTGAGACAGCAGTGGAAATGGGTAATATTATGTGGGATGGAGGCCAATGATTGACAATAAACCCAACAGTAGGTCACATAGGACTCAGGGTTCAGCCTGAGACAGCAGCCATGGAAGGGGATGGATTTGGTGACTTGGGAGTGGAGCTGATGGATGTTGGTCTTGCCAATGTTTAATTGACTCATGAACTGAAATTTCCTCCAATCAGACAAGAAGGCAGTGGTGAAATTGAGTTATCTGCTAATGAGCTGGAGCATGTTGGAAGGTATGGTCAGACCTTTCCTACTTTATGCAATTCACGTCCAGCAACCTGCCATGGCCCATGTTGACTTTTCTCATGGAATCACTCACTCTTCAGCTCGTTAATCACACAGCTGGCCTCCATGGTGCCTGGCACACAGAATTGTGTGGGAGGAGAAGCAGAAATATTCACTACTGCCAGTATACTGTGACGTTGGCACCCCGGGCACCAGATTTAAACTACAGCTCCATAGCGGTTCAGACACTGCAAGCCAGGTACTGCCTGTCACAGTGTGCTGTTCGACTGCCATTACTGAGGGCACAGTGCAGAAAGTCAAGACATCTCATCACTTTGCCAACAGGGACCTGGAGGTGTTGATGGACAATGTGTTAGAAAGACGGTGCCTCGGATGTGTTCCCATGCTACTGCCTAACATGGGAAACATCACTGACTGAAAGCTTAAAAAAAAACCCAATTTCGACGCCTTGCAACAGTACTGTCCTGTCTCACAGACTGCTGCCTTCTCCCTAATAATGAGTAAAATCCGTAATGTGCAGACACTAGAATCACCTAAAGTTGCCAGCATTATCTGGATAGGAAACCATTTATTCAGCCACAGGAAACTTCATGGAGTGTAGAAATAACTAGATCCACATGGACTTAGGACTGACCAGGAGTTGACCGCCAACACAATGTCCCACAGTGGCGCAATGAAAAGACATCTAAGCCCAGCTCATTCATGCAGTGAGCAGATTTTCTATAAAGTCCTGTCTGGTCTGTCAAGTTCAATAGTGACAGCACCCCTGACTGACCTTCACTCCAGTGAGCACTGGTCGCTGTAGGTGTGACATGGATGTAGCACTTGATTTCTTGTAGTGCTTGATGTCTCAGTGCGCTGAATAGTTACAAGCTGCTTACGTCTCCTCTGCTGTAAAAAAATGCTAACCACAGAGGCTGGCAACCTATGATTTAGGGCAGAAGAGACCATGTATTGAAAAGTAATTCAGGTCAGTGAGGCTGGCAGCTGGGACAGGCTAGTGCACAAAGAGGAGATTGTCCAGTCAGCTTCCAGGAAGATGGCAGTGATGGTGGAGTTGACTGAAGGCCCAGAGAAGCAAGTGAGCAGTGGCACAAGTAATAGCTTCAACCTCCCTGTCAGCAATGGGCACCATATAGTTTGTCAGGGAAGGAGGGGAGAATTAGAAGCTGTGCAGAAGCAAATTTGTTAACATTGAGATGTAAGTGCATGGGCGTAAGGTAGTCACCAATCTTTAGCGATAATTAGAACTTGGCATTTAAACCACTGGGGAAGGATCAGAATTTTTTTTTCTTGACATCAGGAAATTGATTTTTCAAGTTCACTGTGTTTTTGTAACTTTCCCATCATTGCTCACACTGCTCAAGGCAACAGACAATTCTGCCTGATGTTGCCCAGTGTCAGCAAGTAAATGGGAAATAAGACAGGACCATGGATTCTGTAGGAACTCCAGAAGTAATGATGCCAAGTTGGGAAAAGGGTCGTCGCAGGAGGTTCTCTGACCATATGAAATAAGTAAGAATAAAAACAAGGTGAAGGCAGCCCCTGTCAGCTGAACAACAAAAATTGAGGTGTTAGAGAAAAATTATATATCCACCTTCTGGTCACGCATTGTCTTTTTACAGAACATGGCCTCAGCTGTGTGCAGTTCTGGTCTCACTGCTTTAGGAATGGTGGTGGTTGAACTTGAAATGGTGCATAACAGATTTACCTGGATGTTGCCAGGGTTTCAGGGTATGAGCTATAAGGAAAGGCTGAATAGGCTGGGGCTATTTTCCCTGGAGCAACGGACGCTGAGGGTTGATCTTATAGAGGTTTATAAAATCATGAGGGGCATGGATAGGGCAGATATACAAGGTCTTTTCTCCAGGTTGGAGGAGTCCAAAACTAGAGGGCATAGGTTTAAGGTGAGAGGGGAAAGACAGAAAAGGGACCTAAAGGGCAACTTTTCCACGCATAGGGTGATGCATGTATGGAATGAACAGCCAGAGGAAGTGGTGGGGGCTGGTACAATTACAACATTTAGAAGGCATCCGGACAGGTACATGAATAGGAAAGATTTAGAGGGATATGGGCCAAATGCTGACAAATGGGACTAGGCAGATTTGGATGGCTGGTTGGCATGAACGAGTTGGACTAAAGGGTCTGTTTCCGTGCTGTACAAATCTATGACTCTGTGAAACTCTGACTGGACTGAAGGGTGAAAGATATAGCAGACCCCATACTGACTCGGTCCATATTTCAAATCTAGTTTTGAGGGAAGTGTACTCTGATTTGGGCACCATTTTAAAAATCAATGATACAAGTGCATATGTGAGAGACTCCTAACCTCCTCCTGGCCTGTGTTTTGGCCTAGCACCAAGAAGCTACCATTCACAGCATGCCACTAAGTTATTTATAATTTGGCCTTGCTGTCCAGAAGAGATCTTTTTCTGTCTCTGATGACCAGTGTTCACAGATCCATTTCATTCATGTAGAGTGTCCTGTGACATGTCACCTTGCTAATTTTTGTATTCACCACTGTCAATACAACAACAACTGCTTTAATGCAGTGCCTTTAAGTCGGAATAAACAACCCAGGGTACTTTCAAGGAGCATTATGTGACAACATCTGATGTCAAGATGTATCAGCAGACATTATGACGGGTGGCTAGCAACTTGATCAAAGATGCTGGTTTTAAGGAAACATTTTAAGAGGCAAGGGGTGTAATTAAACATTTTTCATCCACCCTTTATTCCCTTTTATTCTTCAGCTTGTTGTTATTTTAACTCCAACATCCATCTAAATTTTACTGTGACAATGGAACATAGGGATATGAAGGTAGGAACAGGAGTGGGTCCACTTTCAGCCTGTTAAGCCTGCTCTGCCAGTCACAAAGACTGTCAAAACTCTGTCATCCTCATAAAAAATTTCAGCTCTTCTATATCTAAGGTTTAAACTGACCCCTGTTAAGTCCAACTAGGACATTTTCAGTCAAATATGATAGATATCTGCAGAATCTCTTCGCCTCTGTTTCTGATGGTCTAGATGGTGTAGGTGCTCCAATGTTATGCTCAAGCAACAGAAATAGTTGTAGTAACTGTATTGTTGCTTATTCTTCACTTCTGGATGAAGGCTCTGTCTTCTTCAGCCTACGTACTGCACCCTGGAATCATCATTTATTGAGCTCAGGTGAATTCTGTATCATTTTATTGGTTTTATTATAACTAGAATTTCGGTGTTCATTCTCAGTCGTAGATATTTTATAATCAACCTGTTCAGAGATGTTATGAGATAACAAAGTGTGGAGCTGGATGAACACAGCAGGCCAAGCAGCATCTTAGGAGCACTATGATGCTGCTTGGCCTGCTGTGTTCATCCAGCTCCACACTTCGTTATCTCGGATTCTCCAGCATCTGTAGTTCCCACTATCTCTGCTCAGAGATGTTGTGACACGCCTTTGGAGCAGGTGGGACTTAAGCCGTTTCCTTGGAAACTGGGACAGATCTGTTTTCTTTCTCATCATTTCTCTTTACTGTCTGTCTCAAAAAACATCAGCTTTGAATCCATGGATTCCATCACAATCCGCTAAACGTCAAACAGCCAGTTAGGTGAAATGTGACAATGTAGTCTGTCAGCATCCAAATTGTTTAAAAAGACAGCCTTGTTGGGGAGGGCAGGAACCATGTCCCGCTCAGAATACATGTTTATTAAACTATTACACTAAATAATTATGTCCAACAAGCAGAGCATATTCCATGTTTGACACCATACATTGCCATCAGGCAGTCCAAAATCTGGAACAGCACTGATGAGATACAGAATACAGTGGCTGCTGGAAATCAAAACCGAAACAGAAATTGTTGGAAAATCTCAGCAGGACAGAACAGTACTGTTTTGAAGAAGGATCACTGGACCTGAAACATTGTCTGCTTTCTCTCCACAGATGCTGCCAGACCTACTGAGTTTCTTCAGCAATTGCTGGTTTTGTTACTGGAATGGCAGTAATGCAGTTTTGTTGATTTACTGCAGAAGAAATGGGCCACTCTGTTTAGAGCAGAGAAGGAAATAAAAAAGAAGATTTGATAGATGTTTAAAATTACAACAGGGTGAAATTGAGTGAATCTGTTTTCAATGGCTGTGTGCCTATAATCAAAGTCAGTTGGCAAAAGAACTACAGGCAATGTGAGGAAAATATTCTTAGTGTAATGAACAGTTGGAATTTGGAATACATTGTCTAGCCGGGCAGTGAATAATGAATCAGTTGCATTCAAATGGGCTTGGATAAGTGCTTGAAGTAAAAGGAATTGCTAGAATATGGAGGAAAGGGGATGAAGTGGGACAATTTAGGTTGCTCTTCAATAGATCCACTGTAGACTCAGTGGGCTAAATACCCTCCTTTTGTGGGCTATTTCATAATTCTAGGCTTATATTTTCCAGGCCCCTAGTTTCCTTGAGTATGTGGCGATGGGCCATCTTAAACAACTGTAGCCTGTAAAGTAAACATACACCCTCCATGTTGTTGGGTCAGGGTTTTACCCAATGATAGAGTGGCAATGTATGCCCACACTGGGATGCTGTGTGATATGGAAGGGAGATTGGAGCTGAAGGCACCCAATTACTTGCTGCCTTTGTTCTACCATTTGGTGCATATCATGGGTTTGAAAGAAATACTTGGAGAAGCCTTAGTGACATGCTGCAAACAAGAGATCACAAAAAAGACAAGTAAATTTAACATGGTAAATGCATTCATTGGATAAAATAAACTGGTTGATTTATTAAAATATTTAATTTAATGAATCCAGTGGGCTGATTGAATAGGATAGCCTGAAAGAAATGGGAACTATACTAAAGAAGCAGGTTAATCTAAAAATCTAAGGTACTTCAATAAAATTAGTGAGTTAATTTGATAAATGCCAACCATCTTTAAACTCATGCATTGTTGATCTCTCCCCTCCACGTCTTTTCAAAACCAGTGACATTGTTCGGTATTGTTGATCTATAAGAGTACGAATAATCTAAGTATTCCCATGGCCTGTTTTAATGTGTGTCTGGAGGTTCGGAGTACCTGTTCATTGCATCATTATCTTAATTATGAATAAATTCGAAATCAAAACACCAAGATCTATTGAAAACATACAAGTACTTTCATGTAGGCTGAAGTGTTTTGGGGTGGTATCCAAGCAGAATAAGACTTTGGCTAATGCTTTGTACATGATTCATACATCAAGACCAGTGAACAAAATGTGCACAAACATAACTTTCATTGTTAATGCAGGATTCTTCCTACCCTTCAGTTGTATTAATGCTAATTGGTATATGTAACACTTCTCAGGCCCTCCAGACTTCGCATAGCATGTTACAGTTAGGGAAGTACTTTTGAAATGCAGTCACTATTGTAAGATGGGAAATGCATTGGCAAATCTGTGCATAGCAAGCTTCCACAAACAGGAATGTGATAATAATCAGATAAGCTGCTTTGTGAATGAGGGACAAATGTATTGACCAGAATGCCGTGGATAACCTTTCCGTTTTCCTTCAAATAAAGCCATGTCTACCTGACAAAATGAAGAGTGCCTCAATTTGACATTGAATCTGAAAAACAGCAAACCCTACAACGTAACAGTCAATCAATGCAGATTGTTGTGCGCAAGCTGTAGAGTGGGTTTCGATTTTAGAATTTTATGACTTCGCGTCAGGAGTGCTACGAAGTGAACCCCAGCTGACAGCATCTACACCACTTTATTGTGTATTTGATTTCATGTTCTGGAGGGAGTTTGTTTAGAAGTAACAAACCACAATGTACTGTAAGAAGCCACTGAACATTGCATGAGTAAATGCACCAATTTGTTTCATTGACGGCTGCAAATGGCGCTAACCTAAACTAGGCGATTTTTTTTTTTGTGGAATGATATTTGAGCTTGGATGTGATCACAGATAAGAATGCATTTTGCAATGGTTGGATGGGTTGCCAGCTGGAGTGAGACAATTGAATGAAAGATTTATTCTAGCTGAGAGATGTTATCATAAGTGTACGTCGCTTGCAAACTCATGTGAAAATGCTGGCCAGCATTTGTAGTATTAGCAAAGCTCCAGAGTAGCCTTTGCACTCCTGCGTCAAAAAGTTGCCAGTCTACAGATCTGAGTGCGTTATTCAGGTTACGCTGGGGTAAAATGATGGAGTGTGAGTATGATTGTAGAAATGCCAGCTTTTGCATGTGATATTAAATCAAAGCCTCATTCTGTCTTTTCAGATCATACTGTTTTTAAGAGCTAGGGAGCTCCCCCAGTGTCTTGATTGATTTTCATTCTCAAGTGACACCACTATAGCAGCTTGCTTGGTCATTATCTTATTCATATTTTGCAGAATATGTGCAAATTAGCTGTTACTTTTCCAACATGAGAGTGGTGACAGAACTTTAAAAGTGCATTAAGAACGAAGACAGAAGTAGCTGGAAAAACTCAGCAGGTCTGGCAGCACCTGTGAAGAAAAAATCTGAGTTAACATTTCAGGTTCGGTGACTCTTTCTCAGAACCGATGGTAGCTGGGAAAACATCGGTTTATATGCAGAAAATAGGGAGGGGGTGGGGTAAGGTGTAAACCGTAGGCTAGAGCCCGAAGAGCGAGAAGAGCAGCTGGATAGACAAAGGAGTTGATAATGATCTGGTTGGGAGGGTGAATAGTTGTTAATGGGGACTGTTAGTGACTAATAATAGGTAGTGTATAATGGCAGGCTATGTGGTAACAAGGCCTGGTGTGTGGGGTAGGGGGCTAGAGATGGGACAGTTTAGGCCCTAAAATTATTGAACTTGACATTTAGTCCAGAGAACTGCAGGGTCCCCAAGTGGAAAATGAGGTGTTGTTCTTCCAGCTTGCATTGAGCTTTACTGAAATACTGCAGCAAGCCTGAGATGGAGATGTTGGCCAAGGAACAGGGTGGTGTGTTAAAGTGGTGGGCAACAGGTAGCTCAGGGTCTTTTTTGCAAGCGGAACGTAGATGTTCTGCAAAGTGTCCATCCAGTCTACGCTTCGTTTCCCCAGTGTAGAGGAGACCACATTATGAACAGTGAATGTAGTATACTAGATTCTGGGGAGTGACATTCCATCATATTGACTACCTGAGATAACTCACAAGGAGTTAAAATTCAATTTGCAGTACACTTTTCCCTTTGAAGCCCTTCTCTTTGAAGCTTCCTTGACAGTCATTGAATGTGACATTCCATAGTCTCCCTTGAGGATGAAGATAAACCACACAGGTCTTCCAGACAGCCACTCAATTACATTGCTCAAAATTGACCATCTCACTCATTTCCTAGCCTTTTAAGTCCTCTTTTAAAGGCATACATTACAATTCAAAGTTCAGTAGGTGTTTTGGGTTTATGATCTGTTGCCAAGACATTGTGTACTCACAATATAGACAACTAGAAACAGTAAGTCCATTCATTACCACTGCGGTAGAGAAGAACACTGGAAGCCATAGTTTATTGATGAGGTTTCAAAGGCCTGGAGTAAGCTGCAATGTTCATCATGCCAAGCATTTTCATTTCCCAAGGTTGCTTCTGGTCCCCTCCTTCAGTGGTGCTGACATTCTACATTCTAACTTGGCTCACATTGCCACTCTTTTTCCCCTGGCCCTTTTCCCCCACTTCATTAATGTTGGTGCGTATCCCTTACTGCCCCTTTCTCAATCAGTATTGCTGCTCCATCTTTCTTCATCCCAAATCACCTGCCTGAGGGATGGTGCACAAGTTGTTAGACACATCCCTTGAGAAGTTGGAGACTGCGAGTCACGTTGCTGCCAAACTGGGGAAGGTTCATGGGACAGTTAGAAATATCTGGATGAACAACGGTGCCAGCAGCAGCACAGCCTGGGATGCTATACTGGCCAGGAAGAAGCATATGTTGGAACCACAACGTGACTGTCATACTGCTTTTCAGTGACATCACTCAGCAAACATCCCGGGCCAGTGTGCGTACATGAATTGGGTATGTAGCTGAAGGTGTGGATGAATTCAACGGGTGTATGAATGGGTGGGCGTGAGGGATGTGTACATGGAAATGAGTGAGTGATTGGTTGATTATGTATGGGTTTGTGGGTGAATGATTGTGTGGGGCTAGTGAGAGCGAATGATTGGGTACATGGGTGTGTGTATGGATGTGAGGGAATGGGTGTATGAAAGGTGTCGGTAATTCTATATGGGTGTGGACAGTTTTGTTATGGATGTTCAGGTTGATTTGGGTGAATTGATGGGTGTGATTGAGATTGAGTTGGATATACATGTACTCTCCACTTCCTTCTCTTGCCTACACAATGCAGATTAGAATAGAGAAAATAAAGAGACTGAAAGGAAACCTGTTTCTGTGCAAATTTCACTAAGGCCAGCCCAGACGGTGTACTACCAGAGGTGAACTAAGATCAGTGAGTGAGTTAAACCCAACTCCTTGGTTCTGGCCTGCTCCCACCTCCTTCCTAATCAATCAATACTTGTAGCCTAGTCTTTGTCTCACTTTAACTCTGCTTCTTAATGGAAAAAGGCAAAAAAAAGCTTTTACTAACTACTTCTGCTGTTCAGCACTTTATATTTATAGTTTTATTAGTTATTCGTTTAAATTATCGATGTATTGCTTTAGAATTGCTTCTGTTTTTGAATTTTATGCTCAGTATTGCAGCGAACATCATCCTTCTGTAGTAAAAACAGAAATTGTTTGTAAAACTCAGTGGGTCTGGCAGCATCTGTAGAGAAAGAAAGCACAGTTAACATTTTAGGTCCAGTGACCATTCTTCAGAACTGTTCTGAAGAAGGGTCGCCAGACTCGAAATGTTAACTCTGCTTTCTCTCTCCACAGATGTTACTTGACCTGCTGAATTTTTCCAGCAACTTCTGTTCTGTTTTCCTGATTCCCAACATCCACAGTTCTTTCAGTTTTTTGTTTAGTAATTGTATTTCTGAAGTCTGCTCACCTGCTTCTCACGTGGGAGAAAAATTGAAATGCCCCATCCTACACCATGCATAAAGATTTAACAATTCTAATATAGAGGAATAACTACAATTTCACATTGATTTGTTTATGGAACACTGTTGTCACAGGGATTTGTGGAGTACATTTGTGGAGATATGATGTCCCCTTCGTAATTGTAGATCAAGTATTAAGTTATGTGATGCATACTTACTGTGTCACACATTGGAGAGTTTTTAATCTGTATATTCAGAATTATATTTGCTGAAGTTTGTTGGTCTGTGGATAATGTTTACTAATGAGCCTTACAGAAGCTCATTGTCTGGGATCCTTTGCACTCGGGCTTTAATGAGAACTTCACTTGGCTCTCTGAGCTTAATCACGACTGAAGTCAAATTGTCAAGACTTAAAAATGAGTCCAAAAGGGTTTGCTCCTTTTAAAGCAGTGTGGAAGGATATTGTTTTCATCCTAGTGGATAAGTAGATATTTGCAACATCTTAGTGATGGTTGAGAGAATGCTGTGTGACAGCATGGTCAGCCAGGCTTTGGGAGTTGACTTGAGGATTACAGTGAGGTACTAAGGTTGCACTCTTCAAGTGTGGCTTCTTTGAGTCCAAACTGGTGCGCTGCACCTGGTTTCACAATGCCCATCCCTCATATTGCAGTCTCCAGCTAGTTTCTAGACCAGGCTAGCCCTAATCTTTGTTTTGGAGGCTATCTGCTAGCAGCTGGTCATGGAAGGCTATCATAGAGTCTATCCTCGCTCTGAGGTCGGACAGGGTCATGCAATATCACCACAGAAGGTCACCTTCAGGTTGCACTTTGTGTTCCTGTAACTGAGTTGTGAGAGCCTCATCAGAATTCCCCTTTACAAACAATGTAATCCGTCCACATCCCATTGTAACTCCCTGCTCCTTCCACACATATTCTTAGCTTTAGGAAGAATTTTGTCTTATAGAATCTATACAGTGTGGAAGCAGGCTACTCAATTCATTGAGACGACACTGACCCTCTAAAGACAGAACCCCCTACCCTGTCCTCATACCCCTGCAGTTCCCATGGCTAATCCACCTCGCCTGCGCACTGTGGGCGAGTTGGCATGGCCAGTCAACTTGTGCATCTTTGGGCTGTGGGCAAAAATCGGAGAACCCAGAGGAAACCCAAGATCCCAGGTGAAACCCATGCTGACTCGTAGAGAATGTGCAGTCTCTACACAGACAGTCATCCAAGGCTGGAATCAAACCCAAGTTCCTGGCACTGTGGGACAACAGTGCTAACCACTGAGCTGCCACACAGCCTGGTGTAATTGACCTTGAGGAAGAGCTAGTGAGCTAACTTCTTGAACTGTTGGAATTGGCGTGGTGGAGGTACAATCACAATGCCGTTCGGAAGGGAGTTCCAGGATTTGGACCCAGTGACAATGAAGGAATGCCGATATAGCTCCAAGTCAGGGCGGTGTGTGACTTGCAGGGAAACGTGCAGCTGATGCTTCTCCCTTGCCACCGCTGCCCTTGTCCTTGTGGGTGTTAGAGGTCACAGGACTGGAAATTGCTGTCAAGGATTATGCACAGAAATGTGCCTGCTGATTGCTCGTTGAAGCATGTACACTGATTATTCACTGAACTGCCCTATAATTGTTAAGTTGCTCAAGTATTTTTGCAGAGAGCCATATCTGTGGGATCTGGGGTTAGTTTAGCTCTT
This sequence comes from Stegostoma tigrinum, assembly GCF_030684315.1. Classification (NCBI taxonomy): domain Eukaryota; kingdom Metazoa; phylum Chordata; class Chondrichthyes; order Orectolobiformes; family Stegostomatidae; genus Stegostoma; species Stegostoma tigrinum. Next base: position 16,538,934 of record NC_081354.1, read on the forward strand.
CACTACTTGGTACAGGATAGCATAGAAATCAAGCCAAATTGTGCTGCACATATTTGCAATTCAGAATTCTTACAATGGAGTGAGTGAGCACCTCAGTGTACTCTGTTATGGTGCTGCAGTGAGTGGGAGTAGGCTGTGCCTTCATTAGACTATTTGCTGAGATGAACTACACTCCACACTTGACAAATACTGAAAGCCATTATTATAGGGATGATTCCACTTTACATAATACAATTTTCTGCCAACCTTGACAACTCTTTTATTGGAGAGAATTCAGGCTTTCTTAATAGATGGCACAACTTTGTTATTCTCACCCTCATAGATACATTCTGAGATGTGTTAAAATGTGCCTATGCTGGCATGGGGTCAATATAGGTAAGCGTGACCACCGCACAAATATGTAAAGAGAAGGTGCTGTCTTAGCATTGAGCATACATCCCCATTTGGAGGTATGGCAGCGTCACAGTGCTAAATGGGGCGAATGCAAAACAAATCTACCTATTCAAAAGCTGGGCATCCATGAAGCACTGCTAGTGATCAGCAGCAGCAGAATTACATGCAAATACAATTTGTAACCAAAGTGTCCAGCATATCAATTACTTTCTGTCATTAATATCAAGCTGGGAATCAATTATGGTTCAATGAAGAGTGCAGGAGGACATGCCAGGAGCAACACCAGGTATCCTTAAAAGTGGAGTTCAATCTGATGAAGCTACAAGACAGGACCACTCATACCAGACAACAGAAACAGCACGCAGTGGATGTGGCTAAAATGGGAGCTCTGTAATCCTGCAATATCCCAGGGATGAATGGTGATGGACAATCAAACAATTTGCTGGGGGAGGAGAATCCACAAAAATCTCCATCCTCAATGATGGAGTGGGGGCAGACAACATATGGGTGCAAAAGACAGCGTTGAATCTTTTGCATTCATCTTCTGCTGGAGATGTCAGATGGATGATCCATTTCAGCCTCCTATTGAGATCCCCAGCCACACACATTCCAATCTTCAGCCGTGCAATTCACTGTCAGTGATATCAAGTAGAAGCCAAAACTGCTGGATTGACTTTGACAACATTCTGGCTATAGTATTGAAAACTTCTGCTTCAGAATTAACAGCATCCTGTGCCAATCTGTCCCACCATTACTGTAAGACAGGGTTTTATCTGACAGTATGGAAAACTGTCCTGTCCACAAGCATTAGGACAAATCAAATGCAGCCAACTATCGACCCAGCAGCCTTCTCCCAGCTGTCAACAAAGTGATGGAAGGTATCATCAACAGTGCTATTAAGTAGCATCTGCTGAGTAATAACTTGCTAACTGACACTAAGGCTGGATTCTGTCAGGATACCTAACCTTATTTCACCCGCGATCAAAACATGGACAGAAGAAGGGATTGCAACATGGTAGGTGAGAGTGACTGCCCTTGACATCTAAGCAGCATTTGACTAAGAGTGGCATCAGCGAACCCTGGCAAAATTGAAGTCAGTGGGAATCAGGGAGAAAACTCAGCATGGGGTTGGAGCCATACATCACACAAAGGGAGATGGCTGTGATCAGCACTCCAATTTTCTTCCCAATTGCATGACCCTTTGTGGTCTATGTGCAACAACAAGTTCTGGAACCAGAGGGTCAGTACTGCAACAGGTATGCCAATGCTAATTGCTATGCATGGAATACCGGCACAACGTGTGTGCATGTGTGTGTGCGTGTGTGTGTGCGTGTGTGTGTGCGTGTGTGTGTGTGTGTGTGTGTGTGTGTGTGTGCAGCTTAGAGGGAACATCATTCTGGATGTCCAATCATCTCTGTTTCAGGGCAGTACTACAGGAGCTTATTAGGGTGTTTCCTACATCCATCCATCATCAGCTGCTGAGTCAATTACCTTTTCTCCATCAAACGGTCAGAAGTGTAGATGTCACCTGATGATTACACCATTCAGCAACATCTACAAGACACAAGTCAGGAGTCTGATGGAATTTTCTCCACCTCCCTGAACAAATATGGCTCCAACAACACGCAAAAAGCCAAACAGCGTACAGGACGAAGCCATTCACTTAATTCACACCCCGACCTGCACTTTGAACAGTCACTCTTTCCATTGCCAATGCACAGGTATCAGTAGGGTGTTCTATCAGCAAGATACACAGTAGTAACTCACTAACGCTCCTTCAAAACCACATTCCGAACCAAAAACTATACGACCTAGAAGGAAAAAAAGCATTTGCATTCAAACTCCACCCTCTGCAAGTGCTGCAAAGCATAGTAATCTGAAATTACGTCTGCTTATGCAAAACTCTGGAACTCCCTCCCCAACAGCACTGTGCCTACCACCACATGCACTGCAGTGGTTTAAAGAGGTGGCTCACTATTACCTTCTGACAGGCAACTGGGGACAGGATACAAGTTCCATTGAGGGCTCTTGTGACATAGTGATAGTGTCCCTATTGCTGGGCCAGAAGGTTAAGGGAGCAAGTCCCACCTGCCCCAGATACGTCATAATCTACTTGAACAGGTAGGTTATAAGTGTCTACAAGTTCAATTGAACCATGTTAAAAGATCTTAGTTTGTTGACCGAAAAGGATGAATGTGCAGGGTTGGTGCCTGGGCTCATTCAGAGAGCCAGTATAGACACAGTGGGCTGAATGGCCTCCTTTGCTGTGACAGTTGAATGAAATGCTGGCCTTGCCTGTGAACACTCACACCCCATGATAGTTCAAAATTATTTTCTTCTGAATCAGGCAATATTTATATTTTTCAAATTGTATGAAATAGGTACCTTGACTCCTCCTTGTTATAAAGGGGACTTCACACACAACAAACACGGGCTTTCTGCCAGTACAAGGCAGCAGGCTCCAAGTGCTAAATTAGTGATGGTGAAAGCATATGACAGCTGTCCCAGTCTTGTGCCATTGCCTCGGGCTCCCTGCTCATTGGTTCAAGTTAATTTTAAACAGGGCAGCTCTATGAGTAATATTTAACATTAGGGTGAATATAAAGGGACGTGGGAGCTGCATAAGTGTCCTTTTTTTTGCATTCCTACGTACAGCATTATAATGTCTTAACAGAACAGAGTATCAGAATAAAGGCTGCAATTATAGGTGGTTTCAGAGAGGTAGGATTTGGGCGCCAGAGTTCTGGGTGAACTGAGGTTTTTGGAGGATTAAAGTTTAAACGGGAAGACATCGGATTAGTTGAGTGCAGAGGTAAATAAAATCACATTCAAGTGTTTTAGCAGAAGTTGATGTGAATTAGAATTGGAGAAGGCCACTATTACAGTGGTGGAAGACTTGATTTGAATTGATTTGTTGTAGTCGCATGTGCCTAAGTACAGTGAAATGTTTTGTTTTGTGAGCAGCACAGGCAGATCATACCAAACAAGGGCATACAGATCGTAGGGTGCTTAGACAGACACCCAGGTACTGTAGAGGACATGAAGTTGGATGCTCAACTCAAGGTCAAATAGCCTGGTGAAGTGACCAAGGAGAAAATGGGAATGGTCTGTATGGGAATGCTTTTTATGGGGACTGAAATCAATGGTTGCCTTTAATTGCTTCGATAATAAACTGGAGCACCTTAGGGCAGCACAGAGGCTCAGTGGTTAGCACTGTTGCCTCACAGCGCCAGGGACCCAGGTTTGATTCCAGCCTTGGACTGTCTGTGTTCAGTTTGAATCTTCTCCCAGTGGCTGTGTGGGTTTCCACCTGGTGCTCTGGTTTCGTCCCAAAGTCGAAAAGTGTGCAGGTTAGGTGGATTGGTGATGTTAAGTTGCCCATGCTACCCAGGGATGTGCAAGCTATGTGGATTAGCCTTGGGAAATGCAGGGTTATGGGAATAGGGTTGGATCTGGGTGGGATGCTACTCAGAGGATCTGTGTGGACTCGATAGGCCGAATGCCTGCTTCCACACTGTAGGCCCCTATGATTCTATGAATTGCATATAATCACATGCTGAGTAAGTTCACCCTTCTCGCTCACCTTTCCATGCAAATTGATGATCCCCCATCGCTGTCTAAATGGCTCCGAATGATGTTAAGTTTTGCCTCCACTATCTAACCAGATACTATTCCAGGTATCGACCTCAATGTGTTTGAACTTGTGCTTCCAGACAACTGACTTGGATCCTCCTTTGAATTGTGACATTTGTGAAGGGGTTTATTCCCAGTTTTTGAAAACAAGACTGCCTCTTTACGAAACCTACTGCTTTATGATGGTCTGTCTGAAGGCCATTCCCTCCACATTTAAATAGTGTCGAGAGTGAAGAGGTGGTGATTGAGGAAGTTGGGGTGAGCATGGCTAACCGACTGTCTCACTTTTTTCAAATATCCATCCTACATAATTGCATTGCTACGTTGTATGGTAAAAATGTAGCAAGAAGCCCATCAATAAGGTGGAGAGTGCATTGATTAGCCTTTTCATTTGTCATTTCTTTGTCTGTGTGTCTAAGCCATTTTTACAGGAGCTGGGGGCTGCTGACTTGCAACGTTTGCTGCTAATTTTGGCCAAGTCTGCTCATAATTGTGTTTCACACTGTTAAAAAAGGATTTTGCAATAGGATTAGGAGCTTTGAGTAGCGAGTATTAAATAGTGAAAATGCTTATAAGTAGGAAAGGGGTTAATTGGAGGGGAGAGACAGTTGTCTGGGAATGGTCACTAAAGAACATTCAAGGTAGAATGGTTGTCAAAATGACCTCTGGCTCCTTGGATATTGAGCAAGTTATTAAGATTTTGTGCATGTGTATCCCTGTTGTTAATTAAAGGCTCCTTCAGGAAATTGCTTTGATTATAAAGAATTGTTTCAGTCATTACGCACTCCTTTTAAAAAGAAGCATTGCTGCAGATATTGCTCTCTTCATAATTTTACAGACGGAATATTCTGAGCAGATGGCCCTTCATAGATCACTGTGAAATCTAACAGCTGTATGATCAAAATCTATGTGTAGTCCATGGGGGGTGTAGCTTCCCTATAGATACCCTAGGTTTGCTCATAATAGAAGGGTATTTGGCAAACGTGCAACAGCCTCTTTTAACAACACTTTACTACTTCATTAGTAAGAAGATTGATTTACTGAGGACTTCATAATAAGCTCCAACAGTGTCGTTAGGCGAGCAGCTTTTCTAAAGACCTCATTAAGCCCTGCTTTATTACATGGTAAATTCTACCACCTACACTTCTGCCCAGCGACGTCCAGATCATTATTTTTTTTTACTTTTGAATCGAAAAATGTTCTAAATTGGTCTGCCATCCAATTTAAAGCAGTAACTATCTGGATTTCATTTACGCTGCAGGATTTCAGTGCTTTCAGCAACCTGCTGTCTTTTTGTGATGGGCTCAGTTTTCCCCTTTAAGAATGCTTTACGCTGACTGCACTGCCTTTAACTGTTCCACCTACACACAGCAGAGCGTACTGGAGGAAAGCATGGTGTTGCGATGCATTTTCAAAAACACTGGCCTTTAGGGGACCAGCCAAGGTTGACCAAGACTTTGTGGGGAAGGGGTCACGGGATCTCCCAGCTTAAAAACCCATGTATGCTCATGCAGCAATCTTTGTGAACTGTGGACACAGGACCCCCACAGATACTGCCACTGCAGTCTGTTTTTTTTATGCTGGGGCTCATTCTGAACAGGATTAGACAGGGTGATGAAATTATTGAACTTCTCAGACACTCAGCTGCTTGAGAGCAGTTACAAAGCAATTCTGGCTTTGTTCCACTATTGTACATTGTTCGGGATTCGAAACAGCCTCATCCTGGGAAGCAGACGCCTGATTATATGGAATGACAGTTAATGGAGAGTGGTTTATTTTGTCTGGTTAGACATTCAAGTGGTGATCAAGGTCACTACTATTGCACAATCTTGTGCTTTTATAAGGCAAATGTATGCATGTTTTTCCAAAAATTACCTCAAATGATAAATGGCTGTGTTGTAGCCTTGCATATCAAAGTTTGGTACTGAAAGCAAGGTCTTTTCTATTTTTTCCTGAAAGGTATTTCCATTTAACTCTGCCTGCCTAGGAGGCAGTTAAAAATGGTTGCTGTGATAGATTCTGATCTCACTGCCTTCTTGAAGATTGCCACCTTATATTATTCCTGTCAGTAGGTGAAAAGGACAGTTATCTGCTGATCTGTGGGTCCTTCTTTCATTGGCCTGATGTCAGTGGGACCCGAAGCAATTCTAACTAAAGGCCAATGAACGCATTCACTTTGTGACACGAGGAAACAGTGCCTCCAGAAAGTGTCCATACTCCGCAAGGAAGTCTCTGGAATCCCTCCTCTTCCCATGGTGGTTATGTTGTTTCCCAATGCCCCATCCAGTTAAATATCCAAACGGTGGGACCATTTCCTGTGGGGTCCCGACAGCAGCCCACTGCTGCCCAAATTCCCAATCACCAAGACACTGGGTTTCCTGTTAAGTTTGAGCTGGGAAATGATTTCCCAGGTCTCTTGGAGGAAAGGGCCGGACAGATTGCCACTGCTTCAACCTCCATCCATACTTCTCCCACTCGGAGTTAAAATCAAGAGAGAAAGCTACTGAATTTATGTAGCACCCATACACGTCCTCAGGGCATTTTGTTCATAGCCAATTAAATGTTTTAGAAGAGTACTTAAAATTTAACTCAGAAAAGATTCCAATCCTTATAGTTGGCTTTCATAATAAAAAAAGTGTTTGAAGAAGGTTGGCATGGTGGCTCAGTGGCTCCCATTGCTGCCTCAGAGCGCCAGGGACTTGGGTTCAATTCCAGCCTCAAGTGACTGAATGTGTGGTGTTTGTACATGCTCCACGTGTCTGCGTGGGTTTCTGCCACGTGCTCCAGTTTCCTCCTACAGCCCAAAGATGTGCAAGTTAGGTGGATTGACCATGCTTAATTGCCCCATAGTGTCCAGTGATGTGCAGACTACGTGGATTAGTCATGGGAAATGTAGGATTACAGAGATGAGGTAGATCAGGGTGGGATGCTCTATGGAGGGTCATTGCAGACTTGATGGGCTGAATGGCCTTTTCCTACACTGTAGGGATAGTGAAAATGCTTCGTATACGAAAATGCAACACCGAATGAACAAGGTTTGACAAAGGGATCAACTACTATGTTTGACACACAGATCAAATATTGCAATCTTATGATCAATTAAGAGTAGGGTTTTGTCAACAATATGTATGCATATGTATTTGTGTGTATCTAGACATAGACAGGGATGGCAACCTTTCGTGTGCTACCTTTTGAGAGTTGCAATTCACAGAAATGATACAGCGCTATTTCTTTGTTGTTGTGGGTTCCTGCCACATTTGCATAAATTGAAGATAAGTTTGGGAACAAAGCACTGAAACCAGAACCTTACACATTGGTTTTGATCAGAGAAAAGAACAATTGATTCTAAAATTCAGAGTGCTTGATCAATTTTAAGCGATTAGTGCTGCCCAATATTCTGAAGTGCAATACAGTCTATTCTGACAGTATGCTTCTGAACACACTTTAAAATTGATTGACAATGACCTGGTTGTGTTATTGCATTGATTCCAGACCAGGCGGGGAGTGTGCTTTTATTAAGGTAGTTACATTACACTGTTACATATGATGTCCCAATATAAAGGTACCTCCGAGAAAGCACAGAACCCATGCCATGTACAGTTCTGTCATATTATAACACGGCAAATGGTTAGTGATGTTGTTATATTTCAAGATAGCTGTCTCACCCAGTACCTGATCTTTATTAAGAAAACAAATTTCTGGTGAAACTCAACAGGTTAGGCAGCATCTGTGAAGAAAAAAACAGAGTAAATGTTCCCAGACCAATATGACCTTTCTTCAGAAGTCAGAAGTTTGTTTTGATTTGTTGTGTTATTTGGTATGTTAAGTTATGTTTATATTAGGTTATGTTTATGTTATGTTGGATGATCTTCATTTAGGGCAGCACTTAGAACATATCACATTGCCAATGATGCTTGACTGAAGAAACTGTGTGATGGTGGCATCTCAGTCCTTCCACTGATGAAAGGAGCTGAAGCCAAGAGTCGACCTGTATTGGCATTTGGTAGATTTTACTTCATCAATATCCCAACCTCATCCAACCTAACTGAATGATTACGCTGTAATCTAGTCCCTGACCAGACAAATATTACAAGTTTATTCCAATAACTCCAAGGCTAGTCTTATGCCCAGTCCAGTTAGATCAGTTAAATCATGGGCACCAGTGTTTTATTTTTATTATGCTAAATGCTAATGGAAACAGGAAATAAGTACAGAAACAAAATGCAAAGCCAAGGCGGGAGTGGACTGTATCTCCATTGGGAATGCACCACCATTCTGACCATATAATGGCTGGCCATATCTCATCCCCGTTGACACATACTTGATTCGTATCCTAGGGTTACCTAAAAATCAGTTGGATCTTAGTCTAACAATTTTCATATTATTTAACATCCACAGCTTCTATTCCAGATTTTCTACTGAACCTGACCTTGTTGAACCTATCAACAAACTTGGGACAGAAAGCTTGATTGGCCTCTGGTCACATTGAAGAATCTTTCATTCATTTATTTTACCTGTAGTTAAAACCCACGTCACGGGTCACATAGGACCCCTGAGAGGGCCATAGCATGGCCTGGGAGCTGCCAGCTGGACAAGCCTGTTCTGAAAAGGGAAGTGTTCTATAATATTCCGCAACACTGTGTGAAATATTCCGTGATCAGAGATGATGGGAACTGCAGATGCTGGTGAATCCAAGATCACAAAGTGTGAAGCTGGATGAACACAGCAGGCCAAGCAGCATCTCCAGCATCTGCAGTTCCCATCATCTCTGATCACAATTTTAACCTCACTGCGAAGCCTCTTCCAGGATGCCTAACCTGAAGAAGTTACCCTCCTCCCTCCGGACCAACCTCAGGGAATCTCTCTCCCACTGCAACTCTCTCGTAGCATCTTTGGTCCACCTCCCCCTCTCTCCCTATTTATTTCAGAACCCTCTCCCAATCCCCCTTCTGATGAAGGGGCTAGGCCCAAAACGTCAGATTTTGTGCCCCTAAGATGCTGCTTGGCCTGCTGTGTTCATCCAGTTTCACACTTTGTTGTCTTGAAGTATTTCGTCCTGATTTCTCTCTGAAAGAAAGTGCAATGTCAGCCAGCAGAGGGAGTAAATCATTCACTTTGCACTATTGGAACAATTAGGAAGCAGCAAGATGAAAAGCTTCACAACCTGAACTTCAAACTGCTCCACTGGTATGGATCAATTCAGCCTAAAACATTTCCTTTTTTCTGGAATGTAAGTGTTTCAACGATTTGTTTTCTCACAGCTCCTACCATTGTACTCACACCAATTTCGGTCCAGAATGTGACTGGTGCACAAGTCTACCTATCCTGTGAAGTGAAAGCTGTTCCAACGCCCATTGTCACTTGGAGAAAGGTAGGACAGCTGTACAATTTGCCTAATTCATTTCAGTACATTTAATTTGTTTTGGTACATTTACTCACGTGAAGGTCACAGATAGTGAAAGGTTCCGACATAAATTTTTAGTTGCTGAATTTCATTTCCACTGAAGAAAACACTTCAGAGATTTTGTCTCCAAAACTTTGTTCTTGCTTTACAGCCTTACACGTTCTTGCGTTGTGAATCTGGCAATGAAATCATTCATGTTCCAGTTGAGTCCATTTGTTCAGATAAATTCAGGCCAAGCCAATCCTCAAAGTGTATGGTCAAACAACATTATTAACAATTTAGGCAGCATCAAAGGAGTAGGAAAGTTGACATTTTGGGAGGGTCCCAACCCAAAATGTCAACTTTCCTACTCCTCTGATGCTGCCTGACCTGCTGTACTCCTCCAATTCCACACTGTGTTATCTCTGATTCCAACATCGGCAGCTCTTACTATCTCTTATTAACAACTTAGACCGGATGATTGAGCAGCTGGCATCTTTGCCTAGAGCTGTTTTAATTCCAACCTCCTGGCAGAGTCATTATCACATGACTGCTGAGGTCACAGCCACATCACTGCACAATGGAGGTACATCTGAGGTAACACTAAGGTCAGGAAGGCAGGTCCTAGTAAGGCAAGGATGGGTGTTGGTGTGAGACGTAGCGTCAGACACTGGGTGTTTGAAGGGGTAAGGGTGTATGTAGAAAGACTAATTACCTCAGTGGGCACAAGGGTGCCACAAAGGAGGCTCCCCTGCCCCCAGTGCCCAGCCCAATCCCTGCTCCCACCCACCACTACCACTGCCCACTTGGCTATCACCAGCCTATGGAGCTGAAGTTGGTTGTTTTCACATGGTGTGGACATCCCTCTGTAGATAACATAATGGTGACGTAGTAGGAATGAGGATCTTAAGTGATCTTATTTGGGTAAGTACGCAAAAAGGTCCAAGTCTAGGTGGACAGGAGTTATCCAACCTCCCCTCCAATCCCCACCTACACCTCTTCCCAACAAAGAATTGTGAGACAGATGGGGCTAAGTGGCAGGAAGAGCACACCCTGGAGTATAAAATCCAGGCAAGACAAAAGTCAATACTGAGACAGACATTCAAGTCTTTATACCAAGATATGTAGTCCAATGGTCCGGTCCCCTCGAATCTCACGTTCACCTTCACTCTGGCAAGGAGAGAATGTGGAACACTATTTAGCCAAATGGTCACTTTCAGGGGGCAGCTGAGAGCGGCCATGTTGGTGTATGTGGGACTGCAGGCACAAACCAGACTGGGTAAGAACAGTAGCCCTCTTTCTCTAAAGGCCACCTCGTTGAATTATATTTTCCCAACCATCTGGTAGCTCCATTGTTGTTTTCACTGACACCAGCTTTTTAATTTCTGTTTTATTTCAGAAGGTATTATTTAACACCAACTAAAATTCACACACTGCTATGGCAAGATCTGAAGCTACGTTCTATGGGTTATTAAATCTAGTAACATAGATTTAACATGACCCAGCACAACCCAAACCCTGAGATCCAAAGGTGATTAGAATGGCACAGTGGCTCAGTGGTTAGCACTGCCGCCTCACAGTGCCAGGGACGCAGGTTTCATTCCAGCTTTGGGTGACTATGCATCTCCACACAGACATTCTCCCTGTATCTGTGTGGGTTTCTTTTAACTGCTGCGGCTTCCTCTCACAATCCAAAGATGTGCAAGTTAGGTGGATTGGCCATGCTAAATTGCATAGTTTCCAGAGATGGTAGGCTAGATGGATTAGCTATGGTAAATGCAGGGATGGGGTAGGTCTGGGTGGGATGCTCTTTGGAGAATCGGTGTGGACTTGATGAGCCGAATGGCCTGCTTTCACACAGTAGGGATGCTATGACTGTGCCTTCTTAGGTGCTGTTCAATTCTGAGAGATTCAGCTTTTTCCTCTCCTGATGTACTTTGAGGACTGGTTTTATCATCGGGAAGTATCTTCTACCTTTCCAGTTGGCCCAGTGAATGTAGTTAATTAGCTGTTTAATGTGCAGTTCCTCTACCAGGCATTCACCACTCAGATACTATGTCACTGACCACAGATTAGAAATTTTTGGATAAACTGCTCTTTTAGAATCATGTCAAAGCATTCTGTGAGAAAAGGATTGCAATCCGGAAAACACACAGCAGGATCTGTTGTCCTTAAGAGCAACTGAAATGGTGTTTCATTTTGGGGGAAATAATTTAACGTCATACGCAAGAGTTTTAGTGGTAGTCGGTAGATGGGGAGGAAGCCAAGTTTCCAGACAAGAAAAACAAGAAGTCAAAATACTAAGAAAGTACGAGATCATCTGATATCTTACACTACAACATAGGACATTAGGGAATATTGCCTTTGATGTCAGATACTTACAAGCTCATGAGCTGGAATTATAATTGCAACCCATTTTTAATTTCTGATAGTATGTATAACTAAGATGAACAAAAGGAAATGGGACTGTCAATAGATGAAATTTTGTGCATTCTATCCCCATGTTCACAATATCACAGAAATTAACATTGAAATTGATGGTGCTTCACTTGAAAATTGTTCACTGTTGTTTCAAAAACAATGCAGTGTAGCATGTCTGGGGTGAGAATGTTTGCTGCTTGATTTAGAAGGCAGGGAGTCACAGGATTTTGGCTGCTACCACCACACAACTAAATCTGGCCTTTAACTTCTCATTGAGTGGTCTGACATTCAGCACTCTGGATAATTTCATCTAACAGCCATTCTATAAGTATGAAAATGCTGACAGAATAATATCTTTCATATTTGTTATATTTAGTGACATTTCATTATTTTCTTTCACTAGAAAGATTTGAAAGTTGGGTTACGTTTGAATTTGAAATGGAAGTGAATTTTGCACTAGTTTTTAAAGAAAAAGCTCTGAAAGCTGGTATAGAACATTAAAAGTGGGTGACCAGTTTACAAAACACAATCTGTTCAAACTCATAATGGTCTATTTTGAGAATTGCAAGAGATGGTTTCATAAGTCCGAGAGAAGAGGTAGACAATAGTTTATTAAGTACATGTGAAACAGGATCACTCTTGTAAGGTAGGAAGAAACAGCAGCTGGTTTTCACAGAACAAACATGCACAAACTGCAACATTACTGTGTGCCAATAATTGCTTTTTTGAGGGTCACTCAAGGTGACATATTCATGTAATGTCTCATCTGAAAAACAGCTCCTCTGGCTCTACAGCACTCCTTCTTCATTGGAGTAGTAGCCTGGATTTTGATTCAGTTTGCTTTGATTTATTATTGTCACATGTACCTAGGTGAAAAGTTTTGTCTTGCGTGCAGTACAGGCAGGATTTTCCATACAAACCGCATTAGGGTATTAGAACAGAGCGAATAATATAATGTTGCAGCTGCAGAGAAGGTCCATAAAGAGCAAGATCAACATTTTTGAGCCTAAGTCTTCGAGTTGGACGATGAGCCTGCAGCCTTCTGAGGCAAGATTGACCACTGAAATAGGATGAAGTGGAGAATGTGGGCAATGATGCTGCTGCTTCTTGTTTTCCTCCAACATTACACCATTAGTCTGCTGATAGACACCAGCACCACTGTACCTAAGAGCATATCTAAGGTTTAATATTAAGTTTTAGTCATAAATTATTACTTTGTTTAAATTTTTATTTCTAGCTGGCCAGTCTACAATGAATTACCTATATTTTTGTATCAAATACATCTTTCTTTATTGTTGCCACTTCCCATCGCATGGTTCTGTATTGTTCATTATTGATATACTAGTCCTATTGACCTCTTCTAATTCTTGCTTATTTATCTGTTGTGAGCAGGTCACTGAGTCTCCCAAAGGAGTCAAGCTTTTGGAAGAATTACCTGGAGACCGAGTGAACGTTGCAGTTCAGGTTCGTGGTGGACCATCCAAACATGAAAGCACAGGATGGGTTTTGGTAAGAAAAACATTTTACATAAGACGAAGATAACGAAGTGTGGGGCTGGATGAACACAGCAGGCCAAGCAGCATCTTAGGAGCACAAAAGCTGACGTTTCGGGCCTAGACGCTTCATCAGGTTTTCTGATGAAAGGTCTAGGCCCAAAACGTCAGCTTTTGTGCTCCTGAGATGCTGCTTGGCCTGCTGTGTTCATCCAGCCCCACACTTTGTTACCTTGGATTCTCCAGCACCTGCAGTTCCCATTACCTTTGCTTACATAAGATGAAATTAGGTGGAAGGAGACAGAAAATACCAAGACAGAGGGGTCTAGTGAAGTTATACTATACAGTATCAGTACATAACAGGGTTCCCAGTGCAGTGCATCCTTCCATCAGTCCTGACTAATACTTGACGGTAAATCTCAGATCCCAAGTGGGAAATCACATTCAGTGGGAGCACGAGTCAAAGTTGACTGATCTGTGCTCCCAGCTACTCATCCAGGACTATTGCATTAAACTTTATATACAAGATAGAGTCTAGCAGATAGGATATAAAATGTCGACATCAGGACTTCAAGATGTTTTGTTACATCTTACTTATTATTTCCATTACAAGATTATTACTGTTGGGAAAGATTCCTATTGGTCATTGTCAAAACAGCAGTTGTTAAACCTTGGTTTTAGATTCAATGATAGTAGGAACTGCAGATGCTGGAGAATCTGAGATAACAAGGTGTAGAGCTGGATGAACACAGCAGGCCAAGCAGCATCAAAGGAGCAGGAAGGCTGATGTTTTGGGCCTAGACCCTTCTTCAGACCCTTCTTGTTTTTCTGAAGAAGTGTCCAGGTCCAAAACAGCAGCTTTCCTGCTCCTCTGATGCTGCTTGGCCAGCTCTACGCCTTGTTATTTTAGATTCAATATTTGTGTTCAGATCGGTTCGTTTGACCTTGCTCTGCAAAAATCCATGCATTTTTACAGTCTAATTCATTCTTGTTTCTGCACTGAGAAATATTACTCAACCTTTTTATTTCCAAAATTCTTCCTTGTAACTCAGATTAATCCACTGACGAAGGAAGATGAAGGTGTCTATCAGTGTCATGCCAGCAATATCCTTGGAGAGGCTCAGACAGAAGGTACAATCAAGGTCACAGAGAAAGCCCCTCGAGCTAAAGGTAAAATTAACACCCGGGTAATGAGCACTAATTTCCAGGGATGTATCATTTCACAAGTCTGACCCTAGAACATCTGCTGACATCTGGACAGAAGTAATGCTGCATTGAGTTTACCTTTGGCTTCACCAGAGGAGAAAATCCCAGTTTCCGCATTTGGAAAGGGACTTAGTTTCTGCCAGCAGGCATTGTTGAACAGGACATTTTAAGTTTGCTGCATTTTAACGTGAGTTCTCCTGTACTTCATACATTTCAGGCCATACTTCTAGGTTACTTTTTTAAAAAAACTGTTTATGAGCAATCCGGTAAGACTACAGAGCAGCGTGTGCTGAGCTGTACAAGTTCCAACCACCTACCAGAGTCCTATCGTGTGACTGTTGAGGTCACAATTACATCAGAGCTTACCTCTGAGGCACACCAATACTTCCTTGAACTTTGCCACACTGGAATATATCCCACAGTAGGTTATATGCCACACTCAATTCTACAACTACACACAGCCAGGTTTCTCTGGCACCAAACCGTGGACTGAGTTGATGTGCCTGGATGGTGGCACCTGCAATGGCAATATGAGCAGGGAGATGAATTGTAAAGTGGTTTCCTGGTGCCTTTCTCATGTGTAATCATTGGAGACACAAATCTGTTACCAAATGATATTCTGACTTCAAGCAGCAGTTGTCCCTTTGGTTCTGGTTCTTCTGCCATTGACACCAAACTTTGCTGGTTCTGTTGTTTGCCATGGCTCGTGACCCTGATAATGAGATCCTAACCTGGCCTTGGAGGAGCCTGTAAAAGGCTAAGGATAACCACTGATGTTTAAAATGACTCTTCTTTGGCAATCAGTAAAATACCTGCCCTTTCAACACTGACCAAAACCAACAGCAGAAACCTGATGTGTACAGTTGTACTTCCCCAGTCTCATATACCTATTAGCAATCCAAAGGCCTGCATAAATGAAAAAAAGGATCTCCTTTAACCAGGTGGATCTCATTGACTATGAGATCCTTGATTGGGGTTGTTAACCTGCGCCATTCAGGGAGCCCTGGCTGACTGATACAAGCAGAAGATTTAGAATCTCCTTCGTTCAGGGGACTGACTCCGAGCTGTCTGAGCACAGGCAGTGTACTGCGCACAAGTAAATAAGGAGTGGCTGGGTGACGTGATCCCAGCCCTGGGCAGTTATTTCATTGACATAACATGTAAATAACTTGTGATGCCCACAGGAAAATGTTTGTTCTTCATTTTCTCCCCTCAGACCTCTTTTTTTTATTTGCTTGTCACTCTGTTTCTCTTCTCCCTCCTTCATTTTTATATCTGAAATTCTGTGCCCTCCCAGTTCTTTCTCCCATTCTGACAGTTTTCCCTCTTTGCATTCGTTTGTCTTATTTGCTTTCTTCCATTATTCGTGTACTTTTCTCTTTTTTTCTTATTTCTGTCCATTGCTTCATTCTTATACGATGAGCAGAACTATACACTATACACTGGAGACAGCTTGGCAAGAGGGCAGAGGGCTTTAAAATTAGGGCTGATGACACAGACAAAATTTCCAGTGTTTCTTGATGTGCCCCCAACCCCACTACAACTTTAGGTGTGGCGAGGGTTGCCTCGGCTGACTGTTTGTGTGGAGAATGCACATCCTGTCCAGGTTTCCTCTGGGTGCTCTAGTTTGCCCCCACAGTCCAAAGGTGTGCATGCTAGGTGGGTTAACCATGGGAAATGCAGGATTACAGGTGTAGAATAAGAGTGGGCCTGGGAGGCATGTCCTTCAGAGGGGTGATGTGGGCTTGATGGGCCAAATGGCCTGCTGTCAAAATGAAGGGATTCTATGATCTACATTTACTAGGATAGGAAGAGAGACTTTAGAAGCACTCATTTGCAGAGGCGAAGGCTAAAGGGAGATCTGATTAGAAGTTTTCAAAATCAGGAGAAGTCTGGATAGAGTACATAACAAGAAACTATTCCTGCTTGTAAGAAGATCAAGAACCAGATTTAAAGTGAATTGCAAACACGACTGCAGTGCACTTCCTCGAAGTGTTATGGAGGCAGGCTCATGGTTCAGGCATTCATGAGATAATTATTTGAATAGAAAATATGTGCCATCGTTGAGGGAAAAGGCAAGAGAATAGCATTAAGTCAAAATGCTGACTGGAGAACCGGTGCAGACATGGTGAACTTGAACGGCCTCCTTCTGCGCTGTAACACTTCAGTGATGCTGATATGGTATAACGGCTGAATTTTATCTTTCTCATTGTCTGGGAGTTTGATTGGCATTGCAAGTTTCTTTGGAAAGCTGTTTAATTGCTTGACACTTTTACAGGTAAGAAGAGGAATGGTGTCCAAAAGGAAGAAAGCTAAACCCTGGCTCCAAACGTAATGGCCATCAACTTCACACCGATTAAATCCTTGCAGCGCTTTTTAGGATTAGGTAAAGGTGCGACATAACTAACTGTATTGCAAATGATGTATTTTGTACCATTTTCTTCAACTTTTGTAAATTTTATAAGGTAACATTGGTAGGCATAGCATAAAAATTGCAACTTGCAGAATCTCCAGGATTTGAAAATCAAAATTACTTAGTTTTGAACAGGAAGGAGTGAGTTTGAGAGTATTTAAATCTCACAGCAGCTATGGAACGTGGAAACAGAGTGTATTATGGTAGCACGATAACAAGGTTAATTGATTATAGTAAATTATTTCAATAACTAATTTTAATCTTGGTACAATGTTTAACTTTTAAACTACACAATAGGCTTTTCATCTTCAGTGCTGCCAGTAGTCTTTTGTATAGATTTCTTAAAAACTGTACTTTTATATTAAGAAATGATATCTTCTATTGTACTGAATTAACAAGCTGGAACCTTTACAACTACTGAGTTCCCTGCTATAATTTTAATAGAAATTACAATTTGTGAGTTCACAGGTGCTATTTAGCTCTTATCACAGGAAGTGTCCACCTCGGGCTAATTCAGTATGGAGGTTGTCAACAAGAACTCCTGTAACGTAACCATGATATGCATACCAATTTAGCTGTCTTTGTTCTGTAGTTGTTTTGAAGTGTTTTAATAAATGCCTTCTCTTCAGATGCTCTTCCCTTTATTTATTTTTTGAGTTCTTATTCAATTTGTAATTTCTTTATTTGGAGTGATTTTTATGACTTCCTGTGAAAGCAAGTAATACAATGAATGTCTCTGCTCTTTGTTGAATTAGCTGTTAACATGGTTAATGCGTTTAGCTTCATGCTCCATCGTAAGAAAGGGCCTGCCTTTCTTTGAGGAAAACAAGGCAGAGTTTCTTAGTTTTCTCAAAGGATTTTCATTATTTGTCAAAACCTTTACAGAACCTGGGGAATGATGCTGAACAAGGAGACCTAGAGGTATAAGGTGTGTAGTTCCTTGAAAGTGGAGTCACAGGAAGACAGGGTGGTGAAGAAGGGGTTTGGCATGCTTGTCTTCTTTGGTCAATACACTGAGCATAAGAGTTAGGATGTCATGCTGCAGCTGAACAAGTCATCGATTAGGCCACTTTTGGAATACTGCATTCAATTCTGGTCTCCCTGCTATAGGAAAGATGTTGAAAGGGTTCAGAAAAGATTTACCGGGATGTTGCCGGGATTGCGGAGATTGAGTTACAGGGAAAGCCTGAATAGACGGGTGCTATTTTCTCTGGAGCATTGGAGGTTGAAGGGCGCCCTTACAGAGGTTTATAAAATTGAGGGGTATAGATGGGGTGAATAGCCAAGGTCTTTTTCCCAGGGTAGGGGAGTCCAAAACTAGAAGGCATAGGTTTAAGGTGAGAGGGGAAAGATTTGAAAGGGGCCTGAGTGGCAACTTCTTCATCCAGAGGGTGTTGCATGTATGGAACAAACTGCCAGAGAACGTGGTGGAGGTGGGAACATTTAAAAGGCATCTGGATGGGTACATGACTAGGAAGGGTTTAGAAGGATTTGGGCTAATTTCTGGCATAAAGGACTAGATCAGTTTAGGACTCAGCATGGACAGGTTGGACCGCATGTTCTATTTCCATGTTGTATTACTCCCGTCATTTCATGTGATGACCTTTATTCTCTGTGTGAGTGATTTTTTTTCTGTGTGGCTATCCCTTTAAATGAAATCATTCATTTCAATCTGTTTCTTTCTTTCCTTCTGACAATCCATTTTCATTTTCATCTCCACCTGGTACAGAGACAGTTCTTGACTCACTTTTGAATAATTTCATTGCATGTCTCATTAATCTTTTCGCATACTTGTTGAGATCACTGATAATATGAACTGTTGAAATAAGCAAATGATGCAGCAGAGAATATTAGCTGGAATTTTACAGCAATACTTCCAAACCATGCCTAGCTAACTGCCAGTCTAATTCCGCATTAAAATAAACATACATTAGTAGCCAAATTATAATGATACAAACTATAAATTACACATGGAAAAAAGATACTAGAATCTCAGGAAATTACAAACATTTGTATCGGCCCACATACAAATGTAAAACTATTTGCAATCTCTGTCTTTCCAGCTTGGACTGTGGAGCATTAAAACCCTTACTTCTCTCAGTCAATGGGTTTGCTTCTTGTGTCACCTATAGTAGAAGTTCCACTCCTTCTGAATTGCCCCAAAGGCAGTAATCATCCAAGCAGCACACTCCTGCAGAACATTTTTAACTGGTTCTTGACTATACTAATGGCAAAGAATTGTCTGTGGCACCTTTTATAAGACTCCTTTAATAAACACCCTTTGTTGGTCTACTTAGCTCTGGCAAAATGGATGCCTAACTTTGGAATTGTCCTATCCACAATTTCTGATCTTACCCTGTCCTCAGTGTTCTGCATATTTTAGTATGCACTGTTCCTTATACACGAGTCATCTTTCTGTTCCCTCATTCATTCTCCTGTTTGCAAGCCACACATCTTTCATATATTAATCATAGAATCCCTACAGTGTGGAAACAAGCCCTTCAGCCCAACAAGTCCACACCAACCCTCGGAACATCCTACCCAGACCCATACCCCTTTAACCCACCTAATCTATGTGCCCCTGAAGGCTACAGGCAATTTAGCATGGCCAATCCACCTAGCTTGCATATCTTTGGACTGTGGGAGGAAACTGGACCACCCAAAGGAAACCCACGCAGACACAGGGAGAATGTGAAAACTCCAACAGACAGTTGCCCAAGGCTGGAATCGAACCCTGGGTCCTTGGTGCGGTGAAACAGCAGTGATAACCACTGAGCCACCTCAGTGCCTGCTGGTACTGCTTCCAGGTCAAGGATCATCAGGTCATTAGGACTGGTATTTCTTATTATTCAAAAAAGTTATTATTAGTTACAGATATCAGGTATTGCTAGAAAAAGAGACATGCTGTTGAAACCATTTATCTTGTGTGTATTGGGACAAAAGTAAGAATATAAAAATTTCTAAGAGTAACTAGCTATACTACAGGACGAAAGCAAAACGCCCAAGCAATGCACAATTTCTGAACTAAACAAAGCCCTGTGGAATATCATTTCCTGGTGCATTCTTTGTGGTGATCCCTCAAGCAATCAGAGTTGACCTGCCAATCAATCAGCACATTCTTTTCCCATGCTATACAAATTAATGCTGCTTTGGAAATTTGGCATTCTTGACATTGTCCTGATGAGGCAAAGTGAAAAATTTTGGGTCACCTTTTTCATCAAAATCTACAAACAATCCCTTTAAAAGTGATGTGAATTCTTCAAAAAGCTTTTCAGCTCTTCTTAAAAACAATTACAGACTGTACAAACATTTTAAAGAAATTATGAATTCCCCTTACCTTAGTTTCTGAGTCAAAGATCAGGACCCAGAATTGGGTCCTTTACTGAGAATAAGGAATTTCAAGAGACATGACATTGTTTGCAGACTGGGATGGTTCACTCAAATTTACTGCATTCATTTACAGTACACCAGACTTGGGGAAACCTTTTCTTGATTGCAGACCCAGGTGGGCCATGTGGTAGTTTTGCAGCATACCCTGTCCCTAAGAAATGTCCGGGGAGCAGTCAGAGCCTCCCCCTCCTCAGAAAGACAAACTACAGTTCAGCTGGAAACTGGGGAGAGAATACGGAGGAAACTTGTGGATAAGTGAGATTTTAAGGTGAAACTTTATTTGCTTGTCTTCTGTTGTCGATATCCAACCTACCAGAAACCAGTGCTACTGTTTGAAGGAAGAGTAAAGGCATTGTTCTGATGCCCTGGTCAACATTTAATCCACAGCCAACACCTAAAATAATTTTAGAGTCATTACCTCATTCCTGTTTGTAAGTAACTGGTTGCCATTTTCCTACACTAATGCAGGAATTACACTTTCAAAGTACTTAATGGGCTGTGAACCCCTTTGTGGTAAAAAGTGCAATACAACTTTCTTTCATCATTCCACTTTTGAATTGTAACTTAGCCTAATAGCACCAACTGTTAAATGATCTTTCAGTATTTTCCCCTTCCAATAAGCTAGCAATGGTTTTAAAAACATTTAAATCCTAAGTGCTGTGAGAGAATGTGACTGCTCCAAGCCCTATGAACTTTCCCAGATTGGGAGGGACTGTGGAGATTTGCGGCATCTTTGTGATGGCTCATTGCCAACATAGGTCACAGGGAGTAGCAGCATGAACATTCTCTGCACAGAAAGAATGTTGTGGATGTGTGTAAACAGCCTCAATCACTGCTTAATTTGTTTTATACCCTGAAACAAAACATCTGACCATCACAAAAGAAGCTTGTGCTGAACTATCGGTTGCAAAAGATTTCCACAAGGTTATTTCTGCATGAAGTATTATTCAAGAATTAAAAGAGGACAACATTGCATTAATTTAATAGACCTTCGTTAGTTCATTAATTTTACATTCCAAAATTCTCCTCATCTGATACAACGAGACAGTTGTCAGTTGTGGCAAAGTCACAAGGCCTGTGGCGTCAGGCCTTAAACAAAGGAACAGTTAATAGTCTGGCTAAGCATGCACCCACAGGAACAAAAAAGCTGACAACTACCCTTAAGGTGGGACATTTTCTAGTCCCTCCCAGATTTGGCAGGGA
This sequence comes from Stegostoma tigrinum, assembly GCF_030684315.1. NCBI lineage: Eukaryota > Metazoa > Chordata > Chondrichthyes > Orectolobiformes > Stegostomatidae > Stegostoma > Stegostoma tigrinum. The sequence goes on from NC_081354.1 coordinate 16,560,469, forward strand.
TCAAACTATTCAATTTGCTGCTACAGAGGATGGAATTCAATCCAGCCTGTGGCAACCAGGCAGGTTTAATCACAGAGGAGTGCTACACCGTGCGAAACCTTCCCATGATTAAGTTGGAGGAGGTAACAGGGAGACCTGCGTGAATGCTGGTGGGATGTTAATCGGCACATTGACCAGTACTGGTCCTAAACCCACCAGAATTTCATGAGGACAGCATGTGAGTGCCACAGCTCCCCATACAGAAAAAATAGTCATACTTGCAAATAACAGACTCTGTTCCAGCTCTTGTATACTTCGTAATGGAGCTCCAGGATGAACAGGGCATTCACTTCCAAGTATTACTGTTTTTTTTACTGGTTTTGTCCTTTGCCAGTTCTCCTGTGTTACCTGAAGGCCATCATGCAGGGTTTACCTCCAGCATTCTGGATGGGGGTCCCTGCTCTCAAATGTGCTTTATGCCTGACTGGGGGACCTGACATCAGGAATGGGTGTTGGCTGCTGAGAGTTACCCCCTGCCTTTCCTTCCTCTTCCTTGATTCCGCTCCCTGAAACGCCTCAGTCCAGATGGCCCCCGCGCCCGTGTAGCAACTGATGACAGCCACAGCTCCTGTAAGAGAGAGTTCCCATCTTCTGAATGACCAGCAACTCTCAGGTAGGCTTTACACCCCTAAAGTCTTAGATACCAAATAAGGACCAACTCTGGGGCTAGTTAAGTGCCTGGGGAGCATTTGAATCATTTGGGCCTCCCCAACAGAAGTGATGCATGTTCCTAATGGTTCTCCAACCAAGTTGACAGGACAATGTCAGGAACAATGAATTCCACCACATCTATTGGATGACAAACTTTACAAAATATATTTCGGGAGTCTAACACAAAGTGAATTGTACTTTTTGCAGAATCTCATACCAAAGTTGGTGCAATACATTATATATGACTGTTAAACTACAGTCAATAAATAAATTTTCACCCCAGGCATACAAATGTGTACAGAGTGTTTCATTTTAGTTTCTTAACCAGAGGCAGAACTGCAGGTGCATCTGTGGATCAAAAATCCAACATACTACACCCTGGGTTCAAAATTAAGAGAGCTACAAGCTAAGTATTGTCTCGCAAGGGTTGGTGACAGCTGCCATTATACCAACCATCCTCTGGTCAGAGGGATATAGATCTAAGCACCAAAGGAATGGAAAGTTGATGCCTGAGAGGTTTCGAGTACAGGGATGTTTTGTTGTAGTTGTACAGGGCTTTGGTGAGGCCACACCTGGAATAATGTGCACAGTTTTGTTCTCCTTTTCTGAGGAAGGATGCTCTTGCTCTCGAGGGAATGCAGTGAAGGTTTACCAGGCTGATTTCGGGAATGGCGGGTCTGACGCATGAGGAGACATAGACTAGGTTGGGATCGTTTTCACTAGAGCTCAGATGAATGAGGGGGGACCTCGTAGACACTTATAAAATTCTAACAGGACTAGACAGGGTAGATGCAGGAAGGGTGTTCCCGATGGTGAGTGTGTCCAGAACAAGGGATCACACTATGAGAATTCGGATTAGATGATTTAGTTTGGAGATGAGTTTACATTTTTTTTCCTAAAGAGCAGAAAAACTGTGGAATTCATTACCACAGGAAGCAGTTGATGCCAAAACATTGAATGTATTCAAGAGGTGACTGGATATAGCACTTGGGGGCGAATGGGGTCAAAGGTTATGAGGGAGAAAACAGGATTAGGCTGTTTAGTTGGACAATCAGCCATGATCATGAAGAATGGTGGAGCAGGCTCGAAGGTCCAAGTAGCCTCCTCCTGTTCCTATCTTCTTTGTTTCTATACCATTATCCCCCAGGATAGCCATACCTCAAAGCCTTGAGTTCAGGATCTAATTGATTCATATCCATGTGGCCAGTCAACCAAGTAATGTTGTGGGTTTGAAAGCAAAAGGGCTTTTACACAAGGTATTACTCTGAGGTATTGTATGTCCTGTTCAAGCAGACTTAAAAGACCCTTTCGCATTAGTCACAGAGAACAAGGTTACTTTGTGTCAACACCTTTCTGAGATCACACAAAAGCTTATCTGATCATGCTGCAAGAAGCAACACATTGCTGAGACTTAAACTTTTACGTGAAAAAAGAACACATTTGACGTGCTCAATAGGTCAGACACCGTTTGTTGAGCAAACAGTCAACATCTTGGGCTTTAACCTTCCTTTGTACTGGGATGAAGCTGGGAGATATAAGACACAGATAACAGGAAGAGGAGAAAAATCACTGCAATATCCCTGGAAATAATTCAAGGTGAAGAGTAATTAAATAAAGTGAAGTTATATTTGCAGGAGACAGAAGGAAGTATAATAAGAGAAACCAAAGAAATGAAAGTTACATGAGAGACTGACAGCATGTGAATAGCTAAAGGGGTTAGCTAAGTGAAAGAGTTTGTAGATAGAAGGGCAAGCATGAAAAACTGACAGACTGGAGAAGTATGTAGTGGATCACGAGCCTAGTGGGAATGGAAAATGAAGGTTGGCACCAAAGATAGTGACAATTGTACTATAGAATTCTGATTAAAGTGGCCACACATCCACTGGAACACTAACCTGTTTTTTCTTAATGCATTGATTGTGCTTCCTATCTATTCATTGCACTTTTCTCTCTGACTGCTTGAAACAACCCACAGTTGTATATGACCAGGACCCCGATGACATTCTCATCTAAGGTTCTGCTGATTTTTAAAGAAGTGATTCTGATTCTGTAGCCAGTGTTTCAATTGAATTCTTTCTGAACTAGACTTGGGTTGGAGCTTTGTGGGAAAGTAGGTGACAGTAAAGAGTAGGCCTTCCGGTTTTTTTAAAATTATTCATTCATTTGATATAAATGTTATTGGCTAGGCCAGCATTTATTGCCTATCCCTTATTGCCCAGAAAGCAGCTAAGGGTCAACTGCATTGCTGTGGATCTAGAATTGCTGGTAGGTCAGACCAAGTAAGAATAGCAGTTTCCTCCCCTAAACGGCATTAGTGAACCAGATGGGATTTCTCAATATTGGATGATTGTGGAACAATGGGCAAGCAAAGGGAATTATGTGTCAGAGTTTCACAGCTGCTCCAGTTTGAACATTGTACATGTGATTCATTTTTTTCCCTTTAAGTGAGTCAGCACAAGGTAGGCTTATGAAACCATATGGCTCACAAAGAGGCCATTTTGTCTATCAAGCCATATCTTTTTGGAGCAATCCAGCCAATCCCATTCTCCTTTAAACTTTGAATGTCCAAATTGCACATCCTTGTCTTCTTCAGCAGATAGAGGAAATGAGCTGGCCTTCCTAAGGCAGCTCTCTTTTATCCCTGCTAACTGCTCCTGCACACTGCAGTGTATTCCTCTCACAGATCATAAACCTCACAAGGAAGCTATTCCTGAGCCTGTGCTTGTCAGGTTCAGCACAAAAACAATAGATCAAGTGGCCTCCATCTTTACTATAACCAATCCATCATCCTATGATTCTGAGTTTTGCTCAGAGGATTCCTTATCAATCGGCTGGCATGAGCCGTCCATCTGGTACAAAGAAGTAGCAGAGAGAAAAATGGATTAGAACGTTACTTTTCCAAATCATTTTCAATGTTAAATCATATAATGCTGACATATTTGTGTAATGAAAAGCCTTGCATCTGAAACATGAAGATAAGAGGCAACCATAATGTGGAACTAGGGCTCTGTCTTTATCAATAATGATAAGGTTTCAAAGGGGACCTGTTCAGAAGGAATGGGTCTGGCATTTGGTAGGCCTCCTCTTCAACCATGTGAGTTGTCTCCTTCGTTTCCTGGGCAAAGGTTTCTGCTACACGAATAGAAGAGGATTCAAAGCAGCTCAGGTCTTCAATGTGTAATACTCATTGGCCTTAGTATTCATGATGGCAGAAGAGAGTAACAATATTAGACAAGGGTAGAAGAATGTGTGTGTGAGAGAGAGAGAGTGGTTTCTTTCAGGAATCCAAACACTTCTGTAACCATATGTCCTTCCTCAGTAGTTTTTCTGGCTCTGGTTTATTCCAGATGGATTCCAATGAGAATGTTACCCTTCATGTTTCAGATGCAAAAATGTTTACACTTCCCTCTGAGATATTCAACATTCCCTGAAATACTGATTCATACTCTGAAATTCACACCCTGTGCCATGTGCTGTATATGCTCACCATTGACCACTCTCTTCAGCAGCACTGACTCGCTCCATTTTAAAACCACCTTGCTCTATGGTTTGATTTCATCTTCGGTTCACAGCTGGGACTTTTAAGAAAATTTTCTTTTCCTTTCGGGTGTCAAGGACTGCAAGCTGCCACAACTCTAGGGTACCAATGTCCTTTCTGATCTTATCTCTCATTCATTTCTCTAATCCTTCTAATTCCACACTTGTTTATTTTCTCTCTCTCTCTTTGAAAGAGATGCTGCCAGACCTGCTTAATGTTTACAGCATTTTCTGTGTTTTGTTTTAAGAAATGAACTACTCCTTTAAATGCTCATAAGCGTTTAAGGAATGCAGCAGCACTTGATCTCCACCTAAAATGGCCAATGTAATCTATGACAAGCATATGCCATGCCCTCACCTCACCAACTGCATGGAAAATATGGAGTTTAATTTAGATAAATGTAAGGTGCTGCGTTTTGATAAGGCAAATCAGAGACAGGACTTATACACTTAATGGTAAGGTCCTGAGGAGTGTTACTGAACAAAGAGACCTCGGGGTTCATAGTTCCTTGAACTGGAGTTGCAGGTGGACAGGATAATGACGAAGGCATTTAGTAAAGGCTTGCCTATGTTGGTTAGTGCATTGAGTATAGGAGTCAGGACGTCATGCTATGGCTGCACAGGACATTGGTAAGACCACTTTTGGAATATTGCGTTCACTCCTGGTCTCCCTGCTATTGGAAGGATGTTGTGAAACTTGAAACGGTTCAGGAAAGATTTACGAGGATGTTGTCCAGATCGGAGGGCTTGATCTGCAGAGAGAGACTGAATATGCTGGGGCTATTTTCCCTGGAGCATCAGAAGCTGAGAGGTGACCTTACAGATGTTTATAAAATCATGAGGGGCATGGATGAGGTGAATAGTCAAGGTCTTTCCCCCATAGTAGGGGAGTCCAAAACTAGAGAACATGAAGGTACTTTAAGCAGAAATTTAACCAAGATCATGAAATTATATGATTGGTTTCCACCGGCCACTTAAGGCAATGATTTTCCTTTTGGCCAGGGAGACATTGAGCATCTAAAAAAGAATGAGGAGATGTGTTAAAGAGTAATTTCTTTAGGCAGAGTGCTTTTTTGAAATGGAATTCTTTGGCCAAAGGGAACTGTGGAATAGAGCTTGTTGTTTCTTTAAGGAAAAATTTGATTCACGTTTGAAGCAAAATTAAATACAGGGCGATGGGGAGAAAGGCAGACAGGGCTAAATGCCTTTCTTTTGCTCTTATCTCAAAGCACTGAAATCAGTTTTGGATGATTCCAGCAAAGTGCAAGCACAAACATCATCGGCTAAATGATCTTCCTCAATGATGCAAACTTCCATGGTTCTGCGACATGTGAAAACAAGTATTTCAGGGACCTTGTAACATAAGCTCTCAATGTACTTTACATTCCTTCATGTATTTTGAAGGAATACGCATATGAAAGCCTGAAGGGGGAAATGTTCAAAGCATAAAAATGGTGGTACATTTCTAGGGTAAAGTTTAAGACTTTTTTAAAATGTTCATAACTTGCCAATGGTAGCAGTTTTTAAACTTGCTATTGAAACATTTTTATCAAACAGAATAAATAAATCAAGACGCCAGCATTTCCGCAGAAAAATGTTTCTTGTCTTTATCTCTAACTTTGATTCATTTATATACATTATAAACTATACTCCACTAGCCACCACTGCAGTTACAGGGGTATGACTGTACTTACCCTATTTAGTCAGATTTCATTCACCTCAGAAGGTTGCCTCCAATCTCATGCCATTCTGCCTGGAACACTATCCAACTAATGACCTGCTTCATCGGGCCAGCCCTAGAGTCATGGAAACAGCAGAATGGTAAATAGATACTTCCTTCCTCTACTTGTTCAAGCAAAGAAAAACCCAGAGACAATGAAAGAAGAACACTCTGTCCAACATTTCTGTGAACTATTACAATCATTTCAGTAAACCCAGTTTTTGCCTATGTACTATTTGTCCTTTCTGTGAATGCACCATCTTGCTGCGATGGAGAAGCTTGAGAGTCCCATTGATCCCAGAGCGATGCCATCAGGTGTTCTCAACTCCTGGCATGGCCACCCATGGCGGTAAGGCCAGAGACAAGGAATCAGACAAAGCAAAATCCAAAACAGTGATCCGGTCGGAAAATATTGGTGCAATATCAACGGCTGATTAGCAACAAAGGCTGTAGAAGTAGGGAGGTGAAGTTTCCTTGCTACTGGAACTGGATCTACCTTCTGTCAAGGACTGTGTGTCTCCTGTTGAGCAACAGCATTCCCATGTTAAAAGATATCCCGCAAAACGCGCAGAATTTCCTAGGTTGACAATGATACTCATTAGCAAGAGATTGTCGATGACAACAACTCACTATTTGTGAAGCCAATTGTCTTCTATCAGGGGTCCACCTAAATACCAATAACTGGTGGTGAACTTCATTGCTTTTGATGATTAAAAAGATCTTTACTAACATCTTATTTATTAGTCTTTCATCGGCTGTAAGATGTTAAGGAGGTGGTGGGCTAGTGGTGATGTCACTAGGCTGGTTAATCAAAGGTCCAGGCTAATGGCTTAGTAACATGGGTTCAAATCTCACCATTCAAGTTGGTGGAGCATATAATCAAATTAATAAAAAAGTCTGAAATTGAAAATTAGTCTCAGCAATGGGGACTATGAAATCATCAACAATTAACTGAAAAACATGTCTAGCTCTTTAACTCAGAGAGCTGCCAATCTTCCAGATCTGAAAACTACCTGTTCTGGGAAAATAACAAAACCTCCGGATTGCCTACATTTGTGAAGTCGGAGACTTAGAGAGAGATGGGTAGTCGTAAATGTAATTACATTCATAAATGTATAATGTTAAGAATAGAAGAAAAGCTTGAGTGAGATATTGTACAAGGGTGTAAGGGTCTGAAATGGCTAATGTTAGGGAATACATTAAACACTGCCCAATATGATGAAACAACTTTGAACTCACTGAGAAAGAATTAACACCAAGGTTTCTCTCATCATCTCAGTTACAACATCTATTGTACCAATGTAACTTCTTGCTTGCTGCTGTCATACAATAAATGACATCTTGCTTAAGATGAGAGCCTCGTCGCAGTAGTTCACTAAAGATGATGGGAACTGCAGATGCTGGAGAATCCGAGATAACAAAGTGTGGGGCTGGATGAACACAGCAGGCCGAGCAGCATCTTAGGAGCACAGAAGCTGATGTTTCGGACCTAGACCCTTTATCAGAAAAAATAGTTTTCCTCCACCACACTTGCCTGAGCAGACCCTGTAAATCTCAACGGGGCAAGGGGACAGTGGCAACAAATCTACCAGAGTTCCTACAACAAGATGACCTGTGGTGGGGACTTGCCTTACAACCAATGTCCAGTGAATTTTGATCAATACTGTATTCTGACACTTCATCTACTTAAGTCTAATACATCTTTTTGACAAACTATAAATTCACACTGATTCACTCTTTTTCCATCATGGCACAGTATCAAATTGGCATATGGCACTAAAAGACCAAGATTAAGCCTGAGAAGCAACTTTAATGAGACACAGAATTCCCAGTTTGGATAGATAGATGTCAGTTCAGATTTAGAACAAAAAATGTGAGAGGGAAAATGCGGAGATGAAATATATATTTAATATTAATACTTTAGATGGATTTGAGGGACAGAGAGCCTTTCAAGCTCAAATAGACAGATTTCTAAATGTGCAAGAGCAATAAAGCTGTAAATCAAGGGATTCTAAGATTTACAGACGAATATTGAGTGAAAAGCAAAGATTCTGACATCAAGAATAATGAAAAAAACAAAGCAATTTTACTACTTATATAAATCATTGGTTAGATTGTATATTGGTGCTTATTATCAGTATGTAACAGGATTCAACAAAGGTAGAGATCATTGTAAGTAGCAATGGGTAGCAAGGATTTTTGTAGGCCTTGCTATTAACATGATTCAATAAAATCCACAGCAATATCCTTGAGAAGAATTGCAATGGAACCAACCTTAGGAAAAAAATCCAAGGGATCTCCAAGTATCAAAAATGACGACGACCTTCAATGAAATGCTAGGAATTTACCTTGTGACTTTCAATGCTTTGCAGCTGCAACTTGAGAAGTGAGTTGGGAAGGAGTGTGGCGATGTGGGTGGTGAGTGGTACTTAAGACATGAGACACACTGCCAGCTTCTTGGATTAGGATTATTTCCTGAAGTTTGGAATGTTCATCTCAGCCTCATTAAATTTACCTAATCCAAACCCTGCTCCTCACATTTTGAGAAAGTCCCTAAAATCCCAGGGAAGTGACAGAAGCTATGTCCAGAGTCTCCATCCTCTTTCCTTCACATAGCAATTGGGAGAAAGGTTTGCCCCATGGATAATGTGTCCTATTTTGGGCTTTTTACTTTAGGACAGCTGCCCTGTGCAGAATCCCTACAGTGTGGAAGCAGGCCATTCAGCCCATTGAGTCCACACCGACCCTCCTAAGAGCATAGTGGAGTAAAGATTTTCCAAAGACATCACAGAAATTAGATGCTATGGTTATGTGAAGAAGTGAGAGAAGTTCCCTTTGATGTGATGTGACCTTGTGCCACATGGATAATTAGCTTCTTCCTATTAACTCAAAGGGGCATGATAACAGAAACAAAATCCAGTGTGTACCTCAAGCTGGTCCTTTCAGGCAAAAATCTTCTTTTCTGCCCTCCCCCATTTGTGAATTTCTGGGGTCTTGAATTAAAGAGGGGATTTAATGATGCCTGCTTTAGTAATGTATTCTATACACAGTCTTCACTGGAGTTGTATAAGTTTGATACAATTTATTGACAAAATTACAGCCAGTACAAAACATTGGTTTTTTGCCAAGTCTTGTTGAAAAAAGGGAAGGTTACCAGATTGCTCTGTGGGAATAAATCACTCAGTTAGAATCTGTTGATTCTTTCTTGCCTTTCAGTTTAATAATCTTCCTTCCCCCGCTTCGTTCTGTGCCAAGAGGTTGGACATTCCATCTTTGCTCTATCTGCTTGTCTGAACATCTATTGGGCCAGTACAAAAATGCAGTTATTATTTCTGTAGTTGTCTTTCAGTTCAGCAACAGAGATTCCAGACCTAATTGCCCAAGTCAACTCCCTGTCAATTTGCAGACAATTTGTTGTCAGTTGTGCTATGTGACTTTCCTAACAAGACCATCAAAGGTGCATCAAAGTAACAAAGGCACTGGTCAATTCTAAAGGGGGTAAGTTCTGAAGGGTCTTGACAAGGTAGATGCTAACAGATTACTTCCCCTGGATGAACAACCTAAAACACAATTACGTCATTTGAGGATAAGGAGTCAATCATTTAAAACTGAGATGAAGAGGCATTTCTTCACTCAAACAGTTGTATTTGTAACTGTCCATTCCAGACAGATGTGGATATCCCCTCAATGACTATAGTTAAGGCTGCAACAAACAAGTTTCTTCATCAGGTCTCTCAGGGAATGAAGGATATGTGAACGGGATGGAGCGGGTAAATGCAGCTTAAGCACAAGATCGGCTATGTGCAAATTGAATGACATTCACTCATTTCTGGAATGAATATTGTATCATTTACATCTGCTCCTATTTCTTATTTTCTTACAGAAAGTACAAACTTCCCATTGTGGTCATTTTCACTTGGGAAGACCTTTGGGTTAGACACTAAATGGATGTCATAATAAGTGGTTATCCGTGGTGCCCACACAATACAGCTGTTCACTGGCTCAACATGTGTTCTGGTTCAGGTCTCACAGATCACAGAATCCCTACAGTGTGGAAGAAGGCAATTCAGCCCATTGGGTCCACACCGAACCTCCAAAGGGCATCCCATCCAAAACCAGCCACCCACTTTATCCCTGCAACCTCACATTTCCCACGGCTAATCCACCTAACTTGCACATCAGTGGATACTATGCGCAATTTATGATGGCCAATCTGCCTAATTTGCACAAATTTTGACTTTGGGAGAAAACCAGAGCACCTGGAGAGGACCCACACAGACACAGGTGGAATGTGCAAACACCCACAGACAGTCGCCCAAGGATAGAATCAAACCCAGCTCCCTGGCACTGAGAGACAGCAGTGCCAACCACTGAGCACCCATGCCACTCTCAAACATTACTTCATTGGGTTACAAATAAAAAAAAGGCAATCACTCTGCAAAGACTCAGCGGCCTCTTGGGGAATAAATTGGCCAGCTATTTCAAGCAACAGATGAGTAAGGCACATTTTGTCTCTGTTTTCATTCATGGAATATAGGTATCACTGTCTGGGCCAGCATTCATTGTCCAATCCACATTGCCCTGTAGAAGGTGGGAATGAGTTGCCTTCTTGAATTGCTGCAGTCCATTTGCTGTAAGTAGGTCTAAAATGCCATTAGCAGGGTCTTCTTGGAATTTTACCAGTGACAGTGAAGGAAACCTCCAGTCAGGATGGTGAGTGACTTGGAGGGGAACTTTTTGGTGTTGGTGTTCCCAAGTATCTGCTGCCTTTGTTCTTTCAGATAGTAGTGGTCACGGGTTTGAAAGGCCCATTTGAAGAAACATTAGAGAATTTCTGCAGTGCATCCTGTAAATGGTACTATCAATGCTGCTGAGCATCAGTGGTAGCAGATGTGAATGTGCATGAATACAGTACCAGTCTAGCAGGACAGTGTGTACTAGATGGCGTCAAGGTTTTTGAGAATTGTTAGAGGTGCACTAATCCAGGCAAGTAGAGAATATTCCATCACACTCCTGAATCGTGCCTTGTAGATATTGGAAAGGCTTTGGGGAGTCAGAAGGTGAGTTACACTTTGTAAGATTGTTAGCATCAGATCTGCCAGTTATAGTGATGGGATTGAATGTCAAGGGGTGATGGTTGAATTCTCTTTTGTTGAAAATGGACAATACAGGGACTTGTGTGGTGTGAATGTTACATGCAGTTTGTCAATTCAAACCGGGATATTGTCCAGGCTTTGCCACATTTTGACATTGACTATTTCTGTATCTGAGGAGTCACACAGTGTTGAGCGTTGCACAAACATCGGCAAACATCCCCACTTTTGACCTTGTGATAGTGGCAAGGTCTTTGATGAAACAGTTGAAGATGGTTGGCCCTGGAACGTTACCCTGGAGAATTACTGCAGCGATGCACTGGAGCTGTGATGACTGACATCCAACGGCCACAAACAAAATTCCTATGTGCCAGATGTGATTTTAACCTGTAGAGAGCTTTCCCTTGATTCTCATAAACTCCACTTTTCTGCTCAAGTTCCTTGATGCCACATTCAGTCACATATGGCCTTGATATCAAGGTCAGACACTCTCACCTCACCTCTGGAATTCAACTCTTTAGTCCATCTTTTTTCACAAGCCTGCAATGAGGTCAGGAGCTAAGTGGCTCTGGAAGAATCCGTACTGAATATCAGTGAGTATGTTATAGGACTGCTTGGCCTGCTGTGTTCATCCAGCTTCACATTCGGTTATCTTGGATTCTCCAGCATCTGCAGTTCCCATTATCTCTGGTTATAGGAGGCCTTGGGGTGTGCGTGGTAATGTGTACCAGAGGTGAGAGTGAGGGAGTTCGATTGGGCTAGAGGCAGGAGAGAAAGATTCTCTTGAAGTCCAGAAGAGCACTTCTGTCTCTCTGAAACATGTAAAAATTATTTTAATAACACAATGGGGAGAAGCTTCCAGCAGCCTTTGAAAAACATAGAGTTACCAGGAATTAGGCATGTTTTCTCCTTGAAAATTATAATCTGGGCACCAACCTCCACATTGGTTATGGCTGGGAATGCTGGGAAAGCCTGCATGAATGTTGATTCAAGTCAGCAATTGGCTGCACAACATCTCCACATGACTTTCAATGGCTTGCCTCTCATTTCCCACAAGTGAAATAAAAGACAGCACATTGAAAATCTCCCAGTTGTGTTAAATGTGTTTTACCAAGCTTTCTTCACCCAGAGAGTTGTGAGCACATGGAATACTTTGCCAGTGGTAGTCGTGGAAGCAGAGTCATTAGTGACATTTAAGCGACTGCTGGACATGCACATGGACAGCAGTGAATTGAGGGGAATGTAGGTTAGGTTATTTTAGTTTTGGATTAGGACTATTCCACGGCATAATTTCGTGGGCCAAAGGGCCTGTACTGTGCTGTACTCTTCTATGTTCTATGTTCTAAAAGCAATGTTTCACCGAGCACAGAGAGGCTCACTTCAATTTTTGTAAAGACAGAAACAGTTTGCATTTTATTTAGTGCCTTTCACATCCTCGGCCATTTAGAAGTGCCACACAGCCAATAAGTCACAACCGGCCTGGATCTTAATTTTTGATGGCAAGAAACCTGGACTCTTCTCTGGTATAGTGGCCTGTCCCATTCCACACCATTTAACTCAGCAACTACCACCAACTCCCACATCCACCACCTCACCACACCCTCCTGCACCAATCACATATCCTCCCAGGAGCAATCAGTCACTCATTGGAATTTCCATAGCGCTGTCTCCATGACTGGTTTGGGAATGGGCTCTCTGTTCAATATAGTGATTGGGCTTATAAAACTGAAGGGCCAATAAGAGGACATCGAGAGGAGCAGCAGGCTGCAATACGGGTTAAGTACCTCCAAGTAAGAATTCCCTCTCACAAGTTCTTTTTGAAATGTGTCTAAAAAAAACAAAAAAAGAAATGAAGCCAGGTTGGTGAGGTTTGTTGAGTGAGGGTGACAATAATCAATCTGCAGGATGATCTTTACCTCTACACGTACTCAGGCTTGTAGGTGTGGCAGCGGGGACTTGGGGGAGAAGTCGGGTTGGGGGATTAGCAAGGGTATCAGTTGTGCCCTTGCAGACTGCCTCCCAGACAATTAAACTGCAACCCATGCCCTCCATGCAGCATGGAAACTGGTAAATTTCCAATCAGTGTCTTTTAAATGATGTTAATAAAGATCCTGCTGAGCCTTATTTGCTCATGCTCACAAGGCTTAGTAATCTCCCCAAACAAAGCTTAGCAAAACTGGGTAGCACTGGTAACAGGGCCAGAATACTGGCACTTTGACCAATGTTTGTTTCTCCAGGAGCAAAAACAGAAGTTGCTGGAAAAGCTCAGCAGGTCTGGCAGCATCTGTGAACAGAAATCAGAGATTGCATTTCGGGTCCAGTGACCCCTCCTCAGAACTGATGGTAGCTGGGAAAATGTTGGTTTATATGCAGAAGATAGGGTGGGGGGAAGAGGGCAAGGAATAAATGATAGGTAGAGATATAGCCCTAAGACAAAGAAAAGCAGCTGGACAGACAAAAGAGTGGATAATAATCTGGCCAGGAAGTTGAATAGCTGGTAATGGAAACTGTTAATGGCTAACAAGAAGTAGTGTGTATTGGCAGATTATGTCATAACAAGGCCTGGTGTGTGGGGTTGGCAGTAAGGACATGGAAGAGTTCAGGCCCTAAAATTATTGAATTTAGTATTGAATCTGGAGGGCTGCAGGGTCCCCAAGCAGAAAATGATGTGTTGTTCTTCCAGCTAGCACTGAGTTTTGCAGAGCATTGCAGCAAGTTTGAGACAGAGATATTGGCCAAGGAACAGGATGGTGTGTTAAAGTGGCAGGCAACTGGAAGCTCAGGGTCATTTTTGCAGCCAGAACATAGACGTTCTGGAAAGCTATCACCCAGGGAGGGGCCTAGGAGTGGAGGAAGAGTGGATCAGGGTGTCCCAGAGGGAATGGTACCTGCAGAAGATGGACAATAGATGGAAGAGGCATAGTCGGACAATATATGTCTGATGGTGGCATTTCAATGGAGGTGGCAGAAACGGTGGCTGATGATCTTCTGAACGAGGATGCTGGTGGGATGGTAGGTAAGGACAAGGGGAATCCTGTCACTGTTGTGGGAGGGAAGAGAGGGGGTGAGGATGGAAGTGCGGGAAAATGGATCAGAATCGCTGAGAACACTGTCGACAATGGTGTTGGAGAATGCTCAGAAAAGGAAGAAGGAAGAGGAAGGGCCTGCATGGGCCCTAACTATTCTTGCCTCTTTGTAGGGTATGTGGAACATTCCTTGTTCCACTCCTATTCTCGTCCCCACCCACAACTCTTTCTCCAATATATTGATGATATCATCAGTGCTGCTTCCCTCTCTTGGCTGGAATTGGAAAAGTTTATCGATTTCGCTTCCAATTTCCACCCTGCCCTCACCTTCACCTGGTCTATCTCTGACTCCTCTGTCCCCTTACCATGACATCTCTTGTTTCCATTTCTGGCAATAAATGGCCACTGATATCCATTATAAACCTATTGACTCCCGAATCCACCTGGGCAATAGATCCTTGCAAATCGTTTCCTATAAAGACTCCATTCCAATCTCCCAATTCCTCCGTCTCCACTGCACATGTTCAGATGAGGCCAATTTTGACACCTTCTTCCTCAACTGAGGATTCTCCAGCACCATTGTCAACAGGGTTCTCAACAGGGTCTGACCCATTTCCTGCACTTCTGCCCTCACCTCTTCTCTTCCCTCCCGCAACAGCGAAAGGGTTTCCCTTGTCCTTACCTACCATTCCACCAACATCTTCATCCAGAAGATCATCAGGACCATTTCTGCCACCTCCAGCAAAATGCCACCACCACATGCATTCTGCCCTCTCCTCTTTGTCCACCTTCTATAGGAAATATTACCTGTGGGACACCCTGGAGAACTCTTCTTTTGCTCCCAACATCCCTCCACATCCCCATGGCACCTTTCTCTGCAACCACCAAAGGTGTAACACATGCCCACTTACCTCCTCCCTCCTCAGTATCCAAGGGCCCAAACATACCTTCCAGTGGGAAGCAGCACTTCACCTGCACTTCACTCAATCTGCTAAGCTTTTCAAGCAATTTCTGTTTTTGATTCTGATTTACAGCATCCATAGTTCTATTAGTTTTTAATTTCTATTTTCAGGTCATGGCTACTCTGTCCCCAACTGCAGAGGGTCTCAAAACTTTTGACGGCAGTCTCGAATGAACTATTGCAGAGCTTCCCAAACTTTTTCCCAACTCTGGCCCAGTTTTGAAGTTTGAAAACTGTCGCTATCTCTCAGTGAGTGCAGGAATGGGAGGACAAGGCTTACTAAAATAACGGGAAGTGAAGGCCAGGCTTAAAGCTCTCACTGTGCCCCCAAACCGCAAAATGTGAGCTTTCCACACTGCTTGATATACTGATACCGCACTTCAGAAAGCCCTGCCTTAGAACATGAGCAGTGCACACTCACTTGAATATTACCAAATCTGTGTTGCAAATTGTTCTCTGCACCTTCAAAGCTGCATTTGCACCATAGTAATCTTTAAGTTTAGTTAAATTTAACTAAATTTAAATGAACTTTAATCTCTTCCAAGTCACTGCCAAAGGTCTGATTTAGCTGTGACAGACAGATGTAAAAACTAAGCGTAAATAATAAAAAAAGAAAATGCTAGAGAAACTTAGAAAGTCTGGCAGCATCTGTAAAGAGAGAAATAGTCAATGTTTCAAATCAAAATTGTCCTTTCAGACACAAAGAAAACCTCTAAAACCCAAACTATTTATACATGTATGTATATATATTTATATACGTATGATGCTAGCATTTAGATTTTTATCACCCTGATCCCAAAGTTGATCTTAAAGTCTTCAGAATTTGCCATTCGGATTACTTTAAGCAATCTTATAATTTCTGCAGCTTTTCAATTGACTATAACCCCTTTCTTTTATTCCCCATTCATCCAAGAGAACAAAACTGTTTACATTCTTCTGATAAACAGCAATTTTGAATGAGCTCTGATTCAACTTCTTGCGTCTAGAGTTCCATCTGCATATTAACAAAGGAATGCTTAATGCACTTGTCCTGCCATTTAACATAAAAGCATACATTTAGTTATTCTAAGAAGAGTTAAGACAGATAATCACCAGCATCAATTTCTAGCCTATAGTAGTATTACATTCTGAAAGATCGAGATGGAAAATCCCTCAATACTGCAAATTCTTTCACCCCTTTTAAAGTAACTGTAGTTGAGCAGGAACCTCTCCAAAAAATTACCATACCTTGGTAATAAGAAACATTCCAAAGTTAGTGCAACTTTACTTCAGTTGCTGGCTACATTGAGTTAATTCATTAATTTTAATTAAGTATCATCGTGTTGAATCTGCATTAGTATGTTGACAGCAGTAATAATTCAGAGTAAAACTCCAATTACGAACACCAAAAGGCTTATTCTCGAACCTACCACGCTGCAAACCTCAAACATTTACTGCAGATCACATTGTCTGTGTTTCACAGCATTAGCACGCAGATGAGTCTGTGAAAATATACTACGTTTTTCCTAGCCTTTAATTTGTTATAGCAGGAAATCTAATGGCATTTGTTTGTTTGTTAGGCATGCTTATATGTGTTTAGGTTTTCAAATTCCACCTTGTAGTAAGTTTCTGGAAATGTACAAAGGGAACAGGACATCTGTGACACTACTGAACTGAACAATCAACTATGTATCTTCTAACGCAATCAGATCGAAAGATTGTGAGATTAACAGTTCAAGGACTGTGAAAGAAATATGAATTGGACTATGGGTGCATTTAAAATTAAATCAAGATCAAGGAAAGAAAAAGCTTTAAATAAAAACACTCTAGACTGAGAAACAACAAAAGAACCTGAAAGGAAATATAAGGAACAACTTAAAATTTACATTTTTAAAATGTCCAGAAACAAATCAAATTCAGACCATAAGAAAAAGGATAGGATGAGGCTATTCAGCCCCTTCAGCTTCTTCTACCTTTCATTGGGATCATGGCTGATCCAACTTTCTTCACATCTACTTTCCTGTCTTTTCCCCATAATCCTTTGATTGCTCCAACTGATCACGCGTCTATCTAACTCAGCCTTAAATGTATACATGGGATCTGCCTGTACAGCTTTCTGTGGCAAGAAGTTCAAAAAATTCACAACCCTCTGAGAGGAGAAATTCCTCCCCATCTCTGTTTTAAATTCATGCCCTTTTATTCTGAGACTATGCCCTCTGGTCCTAGATTCCCCCATGAAGGCAAACATCCTCTCAGCTTTTACCCTGATAAGCTTCAAAAGAAACCTATATATGTCAACGAGATCACGTCTCATTCTTCTAAACTCCATTGAATAGAATCCAAAACTGCTTAACCTTAGCTCATAAGACAATTCTGGAATTTTAAAAGAGGTAGCTTCATAAACAATGCACAGGTTAATATTTTCCAAAATTTCTCAGAATACAGAACAGACCCTAATGGACTGGGAGTTAGCAAATGTAACAACTCCATTCAAGAAGTATATTCAAGGCTGAGACAGACACATTTTTAATCAGTAAAGAAATCAAGGATTATAGAGAAAAGGCAGGAAAGTGGATTTGAGGATTATCAAATAATCCATGGTCCCATTGAATGGGGAGCAAACTCGATGGGCTGAATAACCTACCTCTGCACCCATGTCTTATGATGTTAAAGGAGAGAGAAAGAAGATACAGAGGTACAGACCTTGTTAGCTTTAAATCAATAATTGGGCAAATGCAAAAATCCATGTTTACGGCAGTCTTAACAAATGCATTTAGAGAATCATAGTATGTTCAAGCAGAGCCAACATGGTTTTATAAGACAGAAGTAATTGACAAAATGTTTGACAGCCAGGAAAGTGGATGCTAGGCAGAACATCTGCCAACAATCATACTGAAGGGTGGATAATAAAATGTGAGGCTGGATGAACACCGCAGGCCCAGCAGCATCTCAGGAGCACAAAAGCTGACATTTCGGACCTAGACCCTTCATCAGCTTTTGTGCTCCTGAGATGCTGCTGGGCCTGCTGTGTTCATCCAGCCTCACATTTTATTATCTTGGATTCTCCAGCATCTACAGTTCTCATTATCATTAATACTGAAGGGTGGAGCATGCTTGAGGGATTGAATAGGTTGACTCCTGCTCCTATTTCTTATATCCTCAGGTTATTCACCTCATTGTTATTTTGACAGTGAATAATGAGCTATTACTTTCATTTATCCTTTTTCCCACTACACAGTCTTTTTACATTCAGCGTTGCCAACTCTGGTTCTACACAACCCTGGTGCTTTGATCAAGTAGCATTCAGACCACTTGACATCTGCCACTCGTCGTGCAGTTAGTTTATAGGGATCGGATCATCAGCAGTTGTATCTCTTTGTGGTTTCACACCACAGACTGTTGTGCAAGAAGTGCTGAGAATCAGGAGGTCACCCATGAGCAGATGATGAAGGGAAGCCAAGAGCAAGAAAGAGGCGAACTGAAGATAGCAGAGTGATTCACAGAGAGGACACCAGAGGTTGAAAGAACTTTATATATAGATAGATCTGCACTGATTTCTGGACATTTCACCATCTTTATTGATGACGTGGGCAAAGAAATAGTTGTGATTTTGAGGGCTTGCGGTTTACATTGTGAGAAAGGAGAATGAGTACTGTGGATAGAAACAAAACATTACAAAGTATCATAAATTAAGTGATGGAGTTCAGTATGTACAAGTATAAAGAGAAAGCTTGAAGTGGATGATTTTTAACAAAGCAGCTGAACAGCAATTTTGTGAATGTAACTACACTATAATCTGTGTTATCTGGCACACAAAGGGAACAGGTAGTACTAGTAAATCAAAGATGCCTAGCAACAAAGTGTAGAGCACAGCAGTGGATGAACACAGCAGGCCAAGCAGCAACTTAGGAGCAGAAGTTCCTATTATCGAAGATGCCTAGTAACAGCAGTTTCCTACAGGATGCTAATAAGTAAGAATGAGATGTGGTCAGAATCAATGTTATTGTTCTGGTTATTTCTGGTCAGGGTGATTATCAGCATGTGGAGTGGTTTGAAGACTGAAGGCTAAACTGCTGATTTTACAGCAATTGAGCTGACTGATGCTGTCAAAATAACTACTCAGCTTTGCAAAACAAAAATACACCTGTCAGAAATGCTGCTTACATTCCAGTTGGTAAGGTGTCAGAAAGGACAGATTTTACTGCACTTTGAACAGGAAAAGGCTAAATTGAAGGAAGTGAATCTATATGATGATGAACAGGACATCAATAAAGCAAGATTAACCATCCACGATAGTGTCAGGCCTGTATGTATTGTTGAAGGGGCACTTAACCAGGCTAGCGGCAAAGACTCCAGTCTCTGCTTGAATTGTATGAGCCATGACTAATTTCTCAAAGCACCTCACAATTATAGAGGTCAGAGCCACCGCGCAGCGGTCATTAACATATGTTGTATGTGTTTACTTTGGTAATGATAATGATCTCTCCCTCAATGTCAGCAAAACCCGAGAGCTGATCCTCGACTTCAGGAAGCAAGGAGCAGAGCATGCCCCTATCTACATCAATGGAGCTGAGATGGAAATGGTTGAGACAGTCAAGTTTCGAGGTGTGACAATAACTGATAACCTGTCTTGGACCACCCACGTTGATGCAACGATCAAGAAGGCACAACAACACCTCTTCTTCCTCAGGAGGCTTAGGAAATTCAGCGTATCCATAAAGACTCTCACCAATTTGAATAGATGCACCATAGAAAGCATTCTATCCGGATGCATCACAGCTTGGTATGGCAACTGCACTGCACAGGACCATAAGAAACTGCAGAAAGCTGCAAACACAGCCCAGTACATTGTGCAGAGCAACCTCCCATCCATTGGCTCTATCTATAATTCTCAATGCCTCAGAAATGCAACCAACATCATCAAAAACCCTTCCCACCCTGTTTATAATCTCTTCCAACCTCTTCCATCAGGCAGAAGTCATAAAAGCTTAAACACACATACCTACAAGTTCAACAATAGCTTCTTCCCTGCAGTGGTTAGACTTCTGAATGGACCTCTTGATGTTGATGTTGCTATCTGTGCACCTTCTTTGCAGCATAACTTTGTATTCCATGCTCTGTTCAATCACCCTATAATCTCTGGATAGTACGATCCAGCTGTACTGAAACAAAACTTTTCACTGTACTTAGGTATATGTGGTAATAATAAATCAAATGAAATCAATTTGTGACTTAGAATAGAATAGAACATCCATTATTGTCATTTGTACTCCAGTACAGGAGTACAGTGAAAAATTTTTACAATGGCTACCTTTTAATGGTGCCATTTTAGGAACAAGTACCGAGGTACAAAACTTACAGAGTTAGCAATACGATGTTGTTACACAAATGAGGAATGAACTGTAAAGATTTACATTACAGTCCGGGAAAAGTACCATACAGCAGCAGCTCAGCTCATGGCGCCAGGCCCAAGTCCTACAACTGTCCTGCATCACACTAGCCACCATCCGTTCCTCACCGGCACTCGGCAGCAGCAAGAGAAGTCGCGCTTTCCCATGCTTGTCGATGATGGGAAGTCAGGAGGTTAGTTAGTATCCAGAGAATTCCCAGCCTCTGAATTGCTGTTAGAGCCACTATATTCATATGGCTGGTCCAGCTGCTGGTCAATGGTGGGAGATTCAGTGATAGATAATACATTGAATGTCAAGGAGAGGTCAGGTAACAGATAACAGAAGCAATTGCAGAAGCTTTTCGTGAAAACAGAAAATGCTGAAAATTCTGGGGAGGTCAGCCAGCAAGAATGGAAAGTAACATAACTAAACTTTCAAGAGCTCAGGTGTGCAATAGTTTGATATGTCAGGTGTTAGACTGAACAACTCTGTCTCTTAACATACTGAATCTGAAGCAGGCCTTATATTAGGTCAAAATTTGCTCTGAATTTAAATCATTTTACGAATAGCCAGACATAAATCATTGTAAACTCATACAAATTTGACAGCACTCTTGTCTGGTATTTGCCATGTACAAATCTCATCAGAATGAGCTCAGTCTCAGTTCGTCAATACTAGTTAGGTATTAACAGCTTTAATAGGATCATCTACATTAGTCCGATTTAATTAAGAAAGTTCGTCTTGAGTTGACGTGTATGGCAGTTGAATACATGTTTGTGCGTTGGAATTTAGTTTGTTTCATTCTGTGCGATTGGGAGCTTAGCTGTACCAATGGAAGTTGAGCTTCATTTGTATAAACTGGACTTAGTTTAACATAGATCAAGTTTAATGTAGACTGAGTGAGTGGGCTCAGCTTGAAGTATGGCAGTGGGAGTTTCATGTTGTGAGTTGGAGGTCGGGCTGTGTTGGATGAATTTGGTTTGTTTCAATGGGATTTCAATTTCTGTCAATGGGAGAGTTTGGGTGGAGCCTGGTTTTCTGTATAAGGGGCTCCGGGTTCTTCCCGGTTTGAATTCTTTCTGAAGATGCTTGTCAGGATGAACCTGCTGTTGTTGGCTGGGCTGCTCCTGGCGGTGAGGCTGGGGGCGGAGGGGAAGGAGCCCAAGATTGAGTGCCCTCCCTGTGCCCACACCAAGTGCCCACTTTTGCCCCCCGAGGGCTGTCCTTACGGGGAGCTGAAGGATTCGTGCCGCTGCTGCTCCGTGTGTGCAGCCGGCCAGGGTGCGCCCTGCGGGGGCCGCGAGTCCAGGTACGGCCGCTGTGCCCCGGGCTTTGAGTGCGTGCGCTCCGGCCACAAGCGCAGGGGCCGCGGGCGCTGCCGCTGTAAAGCCTCCGAGCAGGTCTGCGGCAGCAACGGTGTGACCTACAGCGACGGCTGTGCGCTGACAGCTGCAGCGAAACGGGCAGAGAGGGAGGGAGAGACACCCGTCACCAGGAATGGGAAAGGAGCGTGTGAGAAAGGTGAGCTAACTCCAGCGTTGGGAAATGTGTGTGTGTGTGTGACAGAGGGTGGGGGCTCAAGAAGAGACGGAGTGTGAGGAGTGAGACAGAGAGTATAAAGTGGGCAACGGGGTTAACAGGTAAAGTGATGGAGAGAGAACGGAAAATAGTGGGAAAAGGGAACGAGAAAGTGGTGGAAAGGGGGAACGATAGAGTGAGAAAAGGAGTGAGAGGATCAAGTGGAAGAAAGAGAATCAGAGTGGAAGAGTGAGAAAGTGGAGGAAAGACAAAGTGGGAAAGGGCATGAGGGGGAAGTGCTGGAGGGAGAATAAAGGTAGAAGATAGGAGGGTCAGAGAAAAGGATAGAGGGAGTTGGGCGAGGAGGGGAGATAGAGAGAGAATTAAGTGGGAAAGCGAGAGAAAGTGGTGGAGAGAGAAAGTAGTGAGAGGGAAGAGGTAAAAGAGAATAAAGTAGGAAAGGGATGAACGTGGGAAATTGCACAGAGCTGAGGAACTGGACGATTGGTTCAGTGAAACAAGAAGGACTCAAAGAAATTTCTAGGGAGACGCAGCGGATCTGAAAGTTAACGCTGCTTTCCCTCCACAGATGCTGCTTTACCTGCTGAGTTTATCCAACGATTTCTGTCTGGGTTTCAGACTTCCAGCATCCGCAATACTTTCTTTTATTACAGACTTGGTTGTGCAGAAAACTCACGCTAAATGAGTTCAAAGCAGCAACAGGAGGAGGTTTTAAAAAAACCTGTAGGGTCAGTAGGAGCCGTCAAGCGGCTCCCGGCTCTATGCATTCTCCCACCAGCACTGGGATCAGTTCCAGCCTCCCCGGCACTCCCCTCCAGCCTGCCTGGTTCAGTCTGATTTACTGCCCTCCAACACCCAGGAGGAGGTAACATGGGGGTATTTAGCATCTACAGTTCGCCAACGGAAGTGAAAGGAGGTCCAAGCTGGGAGTTGATTCAGAGCAACTGTTGGATGTGGGCACAGCCACCCTCTCCCCCACCCCCTCCGCATTGCACTCGCACAGATTTCCGAGGTGTAAATTGGAGTAAGAGATATATAGGATGTTGTTACTCTCTGCAGATAATGATGCCCCGAGCTCTCCAAACGGGCTCCTTCTCGCCTTTGACGCAGTTTCTGCCCGAGAGTTCGGCCCTGGACCTAGTCAGTGATCCATACGCAAGTTGCACTGGCGTTCAGAACAACTTTTTTTGCTTGTTTTCACCGAATTTATTTGCAAATTACTGAAATAATCTACAAAGCTGCACAATCAGGTAGCTTTATAAAACACCTTTTAAAATCTGTTTTGTGTTAACACCCCTGGATATATTTAAGAGCGGTAATCTGCTGGAGGTATTTTCAATGGCATTATCATGAACTTTATCCACAGGTTCACCAGCTACTTCCATTGTAGGTAACTGGAATGATTAAAAACAGAACCATTTGCCAGTTACAGTGGTGTATGGCGGTAAGAGAATGGTGGGAGACTGCCGAGAGCCACGAGCAGCTTGAGTGCTTCTCCTGACCCGACAGGAAAAAAATACGCCTCTTAAATATATTAGTAGCTGTGTAGTAAATATTTAATAACTTTTAAAATATGCCTTCTTGCCTCTAATAAAAGATGAAGCGGCCACAAATGGTAGAAACTAATAAAGTGGGGAAAGGATGAAGTGAGTGTGAGAGAGAGAGAGATAAATATGCGAAGTGGGAGAGAGATAGAAAGGGATAAAGCACGTGGGAGGAGTGAGAGGAGAAGATAGAGATAGAGAAGAATTAATTAGAAAACGAGTGAAAGGAAGAAAACGTGGTGGAGAGTTAGAGAAGGCAGAGGAAAGGGACAGAAAATGGAACTGAGAGTGAAGGGGCTAAAGGCGAACGTGGTAGTTTGGAGAAAGTTTTGGAATTGGAAGTAGCTTGGATTTGAATGGACACTGCGATCCTAGTTGCGTTGCACAGAAAACCCACGTTTGGGGCAATTGCATCACTTCATGAGTTCTAACCAGAGGTCTTTAAAGAGAATTTTATTGTTAATTTTAAAGACAATTATAGAGCAATGGTTAATATCCACTAATACAAAACTTTGGTGGGGAGGTGGAGCCGGTGGTGTTCGATGTACTCTGGACAGGATTTGCTCTGAAAGAGCTTAACCCTGCTTTTGCCAGGTCCATGTGGATTGCACTCAAATGAAACTACTTGCAACCTAGTACAACTTAGCTCTATACAGCCTCTTTCTTTCACTCCACTGATAACATTTTCGCGTCCTATTTCTAATCCAACACCTTTTTTTTACACAATCCTACCATCCCTTCCCACCAAGACTAGAACTTTCCGCTCGTCTTTACCATATTTCAACCCTATGTTTACGAAATGAAAAATTACAAACGAGGCCCTTGCGACCACTTTATATAAATAGACAAGGTTTTTCATTCACAGGCTTACTCAAACAGGGGATACTTTTCCACAAGTGGCTACTGAAGTGGAGACATATTTAAGAGGAATCTGATGCACATTTCAAAGGAAAGACTGTAAGAGGGCAGAAGGAAAGTGTAAGGGAGACAAATAGATAAATCTACTTGAAAACCTGCGCTAGCCCAGGAAGATAGGCCAAAGAGCCTCCTTCTGTGCTGTGAATTAATTTATTATGTCCAGTGAAATTGTACCTATTGTATTAATTGTAGTAAGGAACTATGCACATATTTGACATAATCCAGTTAGTGTAAGTTCAGAACTGTTCTTGCAATGTCTATTTTTGAGAGCACTTCATTGTATACAACAAAGTTAGAGGCTGGTCACTTCAACCATATGATTCCTATCAGTTGAAAATATTTTTAGAAAGAGGTGACTTGAAGAGAAAGTATTTTCTTATTCAATGCTTAGCAAGCCATAACTGACTGTACTGGGACATTTCACCAAGTTTAAACCTTAATAAAGTTGAAGTTAAACTTTAACAAACTTTCTGAATAAATCAACAAAGTTGTTTGTGGAAGTCTCATTTATCCAACATTTAAAGAAATATTGCATTATCTTCTATGTTTCTTCACTTGTCTGCACAAACGCAGCTCTTACCAACAATGCCACAATCTCCACTACAGATAGGGCAAGGAGGAAAGTCCTGAAACCACTTGAGCCAGAATAGGGATTGAACCCTGTGGCACCATTTTGATCCACACCAGTGTCCAGCCAACTGATGCAATCAGCCTCAAGTAGTCTATATGCCTGTTGTAGACTGGAACTATGGACAGTAATAATGGAGGCTCCAGTTTCTTCCTCACACATGGCTAACCGAGAATCTCTACTGCCCTTACTGCCTGTCTTTGGCAAGGATATACAGATCAATACTCAGCCTGTTTGGTGGCAGGACTTTAACCCAGAGGCAGGGGCACTACTCACAACGCAGGAAGATTTTCTTTATGTCCAATTATTCATCTGTATTGTATTTCCCTCCTATTAATTAAGATGATATCAAAGTCATTTTAAGTGATTCCCAAACATGAATTCCTTGACAGTGGGGCAAGGGTTAACATGGCTGGATGTAGTGGCTCTCAGGCCAGGAGTATCCTTAGCTCTAACCTACAATTCTGCCAGATGATTGGTAGGTTAGGTGGTTAACAGATACGAATCTGGTCTTAGGACCTTAGCTTGAATTCCTGAGGTTATAATTTGGCATGTTATTGACTCTGCACCTTTAGAAGAGTAGAAAATATCTTTAAAAAAACAACTTTTCATGCTGATAGCACTAAAAAGGAGCAGAAAGCCTTCCATTACTGCTTGCTATTGGTAGGTATTCAAGAAGTGCCCATCATGATTACTTGTCTATAACCCAAATGCTTAACTTAATTAGATAAAGAAACCATTCAATTGATCCTGCATAACCTAGCAGAGTCAGTAGTGAAAGTTTCAATGGGTTGATCAAATGATAATGGAATCTAATCCAATTTTTTATGGTGTGAATCACTGTACAAGCACTTTTGTCCTAAAAATCCTCAGAAAAAACATCCTGCATTAGCATTGACATAACAAGGTGTGGAGTTGGATGAACACAGCAGGCCAAGCAGCATCAGAGGAGCAGGAAGGCTGACGTTTCGGGCCTAGATCCTTCTTCAGAAATGAGGAGGGTCTTTCTGAAGAAGGGTCTAGGCCCAAAACGTCAGCTTTCCTGCTCCTCTGATGCTGCTGGCCTGCTGTGTTCATCCAGCTCTACACCTCATTATCTCAGATTCTCCAGCATCTGCAGTTCCTACTATCTCTCTAACATTGGCATTCATCTGCCAGCAAGTTCCAATACTATCCCACAAATTGCCAGGAAAGCTAATCTTGCCAGTGTCCCACGGAGTGTCAGGAAGTACCCAACTTACATTTAAAGTGGCTGTTTGAGTCTTTATCCACTTCTCAGGCATCTAAACAGGGTGATACATGAATGGAATGAGCTGCCAGAGGAAGTGATGGAGGCTGGTACAATTACCACATCTAAAAGGCATCTGGATGGGTATAGGAATAGGAAGGGTTTAGAGGGATATTGGTCAAAAGCTGGCAAGTTGGTCTAGATTTATTTAGGATATCTGATCAGCATGGACAAGTTGGACTGAAGGGTCTGTTTCCATGCTGTATATTTCTATGACTATAAATAATATATTTAAAAGGGACAATTCATAACTATGTTGCAGTCAGTGAGTTACCACATCTAGTGTGGTCACTGCTATAAATTGGAGTCACTACAGCCACTCTGCACACAGCAAGATCTCACAAACAGCAATGAGATAATGACCAAAAAGTCTGTTTGTGATGTTTACCAGAAGATGAATGTGGGGCATTACCAGCCAAACCTCCATACTATCTCTCAAAAGTATTGTGGAATATGTTTTATCCACTTGAGAAGGTAGACAGGGTCTTTACTTAATACCTCATGTGAAAATCAACGCCCTCCATCAGTGAAACATCCCTCAGTTCTGTGCTAAAGTATCAGCTTAAGTCTTTAGGGCAAGGTTTAAACCCACAACCTTCTCAGAGGCAAGTGGGTTTGCGTTGAGCCGAGTCTGACATTTGAATCAATAGCACTTTCACTACCTAGGAAGCTGCATCAATCCACAACCTGAAGCATGTGATCACATTCAGTGGTTTTGGGTGGAATGTAATCCTTGCCTGGAGCTAGTTAAAACAGAAGAAACATCTTGTTTATTCTGAGAGTTGTGCCAGGTTGCATGCAATCTGTTGCAATGTGATTTGTGATTGTTGCTCATCGTCTTGAGGATGGCTCATGACAGCAGTCATAATAGGTAGTAATTAATTATTAAAATCTTCTTTGTAGCATTTAAAAATTGTAAGCCTCACTTAAAGCTGATGCTATTATCATGTCGGTATAAGCACACAGGAAAGGGAAATCTACAGTCTTTCCACAGCCCTCCCACTGTACCGGTGACGAGTGCAACTATTAATTCCAGGGAAAGCTTCCTGGCTTTCTAATACACTGTGGAAAGCTAACTAAACAAAGCTAGCAGCGTGGGAGTAGTTGCAAGAGCATCGGGGTCACTACATACCCTGGAACCAAACATGACAGTCTAATTTACAGCAGATGGGGCCTGAATTGCAGTCAAGATTCCAGAAGACTTGGGGAATTTGTGAATTTTATCAACGCCAAAGTGCATCATTGGCAGTGCAAATACCCATCACTGGCACCTTAAAATGTCCACGACCTCACTAACTTTGATTGGGTCAGCACGAGAGGTCATCGTTGGGTGGATTCCCTATATTTACACTGGGGTCAAAGCTGCTGGACATTTGGACTCAATATGCTTTCATTAAATGTATTACAGCAGCTAATGAAAGACTGCTTCTATTTTATGCAAGCTCATGACTGCCCTTGTTTGTAATAAGCTTAAGATTCTAAACTCAGGCCCATTTTATTCTGTTCTTTGAGGAACTTAAGCTAACCTCTGTGGTGGATCCGTATTTGTGACCAGTTAGGCAGAATAAAAAAAACTTTCTTCTTTCAGTTATCTTCCTGAAGCGTAACAATTGTGCTTTGAATCGTTAGCAAGTCTGTCATTAAGAAGAAAACACTGAAGATCTGAAATAAAAATAAAAAGATGCTGGGAGCGCTCAGCAGGTGTGAAGTAAAATGTTAGTGTTTAGGATATGACTTCTCAGTTTTATTTGGAACAGGAGTAGGGCATTCAGCCCTTCAAGTCTGTCCCACTATTCAACAAGATAATGACTGACCTAATTCAACATACCTTTTCCAATTCCTTCAACAGCTTTACTGAACAAAAATCTAGATATCGCAGATTTACAAGTAATAATTGATCTAGCCCTCTATGGAAGAGAGTTCCAAGCTTCCATCAATCTTTGCATGATGAATTGTTTCCTAATTCCACTCCTGAAATCTCCAGCTCTTCCAGGTCATGTCCTCTAATTATAGATGCTTCAATCAGTGGAAATATTTCTCTCTATTGTCTTGATACTTTAAAAACTTCAATCAAGCTACTTTCTACCCTTTTAAATTCATGGGGATGAACAGTTTGTTTGTGAAGCCTCTGTTCATGGTTTAAGTCTTGGTTTCCTTTTACCATTGTGCTAAATCTGTGGCATATTCCATTCAAATATTTTATATCCATCCAAAGTTTGATTTGCCCAGTAATGTACTCAGTGTAGTCTAACTCAAACCAATCTTTCTAGATGATTTGGGCATAAGGGGCAGAATGTTGTATTTTGCTGACTACACGAAGGTAATGGAATTGCAATCACTAGAGAAGACATTGTCTAATAGCATAAGTAAGGTAGAACATGCCAGTATTAGGAAAAATATAACATAATGCATTAATAAAGGAAATGAAGAAATGGTATGAGCATTCAATAGGAACAAATGGAAGGGTTCAAATGTTCAAGTATCTCGTTCCTTGAAAGTACAATTGCTGGCAGAGCATAAAGTAATTAAAAACACAATTGTTTTATGTCATAAATGGAACATTAAAGATGATAATAAACAAAATAGTTCGCGCAGGATAACATTTCAGTCTCAATTAAAACACTGTACCACCATTATAGAACATCCATTAATACTATAGAAAACATTGGTCAAAGATTCAACAAGATGATGCTGGGGATTGGAAACGGTAAATTATAAGGAAAGAGTTAAAACACCAGTAATATTATTAGTGGAACAGAGGTGCTTAGCAGGAGGCTGAATAAAACATTTTAAAATTTCCTGGAGTTTTGTTAAATAAATAGAGATACTACCTCTGACTGAAAGCCAGTGATAAGGAGGTAATCCACTTAAATTTGTCATTTTTAAATAATTGAGGAGAATGTTTAAGAGAAATTTATTTACATAGAAGCTGGTTGAAATATCAAATATTGTGTCATGTCAGACATATCGTACAATGGCAATTGAAGAATTTTAATTCAGTTTGAAAATGGAAAACTGGTATCAATTAAAAATGATTTATGGCTTTGTGTTTTAGCTTGTAGGTGGTGTAGTGAAGATTAACTTAGTTCCTATGAGGAGGGTGTTGTCTGATGAAAAGCTGAGTAAGTTGGACATGTACAATCGTGTGTTTTAAAGAATTATAAGTTATCACATTGAAACATGCAAGATTTTGAAGAGTTGACGGGGATATTGTTTCTGCACATTTAGGGACCCAGAATTGGGGGGGTTTGGGGGCATGGTTTCTGGATCAAAGATATATCATGTTGGACTGAGATGAGGAGACATTTCTTCACAAAGAGGGTTTGGAATTTTTGACCAGAGGGTTCTCCATTGTTGAATATATTCCAAGCGGCGATAAACATATCTTTGCTCTCACAGAGAATTAAGGATTATGGAAAGCAAGCTGGAAAGTGATTTGGAACAGAATGTCACAGAATGATCATGTTGAATGATGGAGCAAGCAAGAGGAGCCATATTATTTACTCATGCTCCTATTTTTCATGCTCTGAAGCCCTTTGCAAAGTTGTAAATTATTCAGTCCTGCCTTGTTCTGACGTACGTATGACTCAAATCCCACACAAACATGGTCAACAGTACTCTGAAGAGGAAGAAAGCAGTTCTCTACTACCTTCTCAAGGGCAGTTAGGATGGGCAATAAATGCTGGCCCAGCCAATGACGCCCATGTCTCATGAGTGAGTAAAACAAAAGATCGCCAAGCAAACCACCCTGTTGCAACAAATGCTGCATAGAATCAACATTGTGGAGGCAATTTTCACCATGCAGGTTGCAACAGACAAGAAAAAACAGGCCTGCCCCTCTCAGCTCAGGGCAACTAGAGATACACTACAGCTTTTCCCTGGCTTACAAAAATCTGAATTATGTTCATACTAACGAATGAGATTCCATATTACTAATACGTTTAAGGATCTGGCATGCGAGCACTCAGTCATACTTACAAATGGATGTTTTACATTGAACTGTATTGTGTTCCGACTTGTGTACAAGTAGCCCTATGAATATACACAGGAAAGGAATCATGCAGGGACTGCCTATACTGTTGCCTTTCTTGCCCCTGGACTTGGAGGATCTTACAAAGACACCACTGGTGGCAATTAAGGTTTTACAGGCCTGCATTCTATCGGTTGGATTTTAGAAGAGTACAGGTGACTCCCCACCTATACTCTCCTCTCCACCTAACTTCTTTTCTCTCCGTCTTCGGTCTGCCTCCCCCTCTCTCCCTATTTATTCCGGAACCCTCACCCCATCCCCCTCTCTGATGAAGGGTCTAGGCCCGAAACGTCAGCTTTTGTGCTCCTGAGATGCTGCTGGGCCTGCTGTGTTCATCCAGCCTCACATTTTATTATCTTGGATTCTCCAGCATCTGCAGTTCCCATTATCACTGATTAAAACATGAGTGTTTTGAACAGTGCGGCTGTGGTAAGAGTGCTGCCTCTTCTGGGAGATTCTATAACTGCAGAGTCGCCATTTTAAAAATAAAGAGGCTATCACTCAATTCAGAGAGGATGAGAATTTATTCTTACATTAAGTGATGATTCGTTGGAATTCTCTTCCTCCAAAGGCAGTGTTTTTGAATAGTTTGAAGACAGAGGTGGGTAGATTTTTGAAAAGCGTGGAGGTGAGAGATTATCCTAGGGTATGAGGAAGTGTAGAGTAACTTTCAACCATGACCTTATTAAAGAATGGATCAGGCACAAAGGACCAGACTACTCCTGCTCCTAACCTCCATGCTTGCATGTTCTCCAGTGCTTTGAGATGTCTGCTGTATGTCACTCATGTTGCTGAGGCATTGAGCAGTGCAGGGCCACTGCTGCTCAGTAAATTGTGACCTTAGTCTTGCGTTTGAGATTCAAATGGTCAAATACATTTCTTGTCAGTTGGCGAAATGCTGAACTGGCTGATTGGAGGATGGATAGTGTCATCTATGTTTGCCTTTGTTACTAGGTGGCTTCCAAGATATAGAACATGATCCACATTTCCCAGGATCATGCCATTGATCTTAATCATTAGAGAAGATTTTATGTTGTGGGAACTGATTGGAAAAGGTTTTTGGGACTTTACTGAAAAGCCCAACATCCCACATGCTTCAGAGATGGGGTTGACACTAAATGCCCCAACTGTGGACTCCCTGAAACCTGCCCATCACCAACAATGCATGCATTAAGAATGAGATGGGAAACTCTTCTTTTGCCTCAATAGGTATAGCTGCAACAACGCTCCAGAAGCTCAACATCATCCAGCATAAACCACTCTCCTTATTGAGTAGAGGCTTAAGCCTTTGCTCTCTCGTCATTACTGCAACTTGGCTGCAGTGTATTATTGACAGTTTGCCCGGCCAGCAACTAGCAAGGCATCTCTGCTGGTAACTCTTAAATCTGTGACTTCCACCACTTCAAGCAAGAAGGCCAGCTGGAGTATGGGAAAACTATGACCTTCAAAATCCCCTCAAAGTCACACAACATCAAAACTGGAAATTATCCCACCATTACACTTTCATCATTGGAGTAAATCCTGGAATTCCCTCTCTAACAGCAGTTTAAAAGTATTTTTACCGCATAGAATGCAGTGGTTTATGAAGTTGGATCACCAACAACTTCTCATGGGCAACCAGGGATAGTAGGCAAATGCTGAACTTGCCAGTGCTGTTTACAGACGAAAAATGTATTTTTAAAAATTGAGGACCTATTTTTAATAAACATTGTTGGTGAAAAGTTATACGAGCTATCAAATGTAGCTAAAATGAATTAAAAGTTAAAATGCTTTGAACTTTAGTCTAATACTTTTTGTTTTTAAAGTACCATAAACCCCTAAGAAATCATGTCAGATCAATGTGATAGTGTGCACATTAGCAATGGATCTGTGTTATTTTGCATTGCATCAATCAAACCTTGTCTAATTCACCTTAGAACTATGCAGAAGCATGTCTAATCTTATTAACAGCTTGCATGCAGTGACAAGTCAAACTAGTTTTGATAAATGATTGCAGCCTATTAATTTTTTGCTGACCTATCAGCAGAAGTGGCTTTTAGCCATTGGTTCTCACATGCCTTTGTAAAGAACTGGATTAATAATGAACACAGCCAAGTGCACAGAATTTTGTCTGAAAGGTTTTGCTGATAGTGCAGAATCTTTTCTATGGTGAATATTTCATTCCATTATAAATACATGGGGCTAGTTTTATTTCCCTCTTGCCTAGTTTGTTGCATTCTTAACTCCATTGCTGGTTTGTCGTCTTTGATTGGCAACGTCAAGGTTTGTAAAGAACTGTTATTATACCCCTGCTGGAATTTGCTGGTTAAGCCTGGAATATAAGGACTATTTATATGAAAATGTGTGTTGAGACTTTATATGTGAATCCTAAGGCTTTTCATGGTACACATCTTTAAAAAGCAAAATGTCACCATAGACTTACCAGACCACAGGGCTGCTGCTCTCTCATTGGAAAGAGAGATGACTGGTGGTGATTTAACCTGAGGGTCATCAAGTGTCTAGGAAGGGTTAAGAAGCTGAGAAAGCGAATCCTTCATGGTAACTTCAGCCATTGTGGGAATTGAACCTACGCTTTTGGCATCACACTGCCTCACAAACAAGCTGTCCCGGAATGATCCATTCAGAAAGCAGCAGTCTGGTCACTGAGAGGAATTCTTGGAGATAACACTGCAGTCATGGTGAATATTTGGGAGGGACTGGTATCAAGAAGTGGGGAATTGCACCTAAATTCAACTGGAATTGGGGAATTTGGATTGTAAGCAGTTATTTGAGGGCAAATGTAATTCCAGCTTGGAAAGAACAATTGATTGAAGTGCAGGTCATGCAAGTCATGTTTAATCTAAGGATAGGAATGGCAGGAATCAGGAACCATGGATGATAAGGGAAATTGCAAGGTCATTCAAAAGAAAAAGGGAGCATATGGCAAACCTAGACAGTTAGAAACTCAAGAAGCCCTGGAGGACAACGGAAAAGTTAAGAAAAAAAAAACTGACCTTCACACATCTGCATATAGCACACAAAATGGCTTGAATACTTATGGCTAGTTTATTGCTATTGAGGGCCACTCCATGAGAATGTTTTTAAAAATAGAATTACTTGGCATGCCAGGGTGCCTGATACTCTTACCTCAAAGCATTGCTGAAGAATCTAGAGCAGTCCAGTTCTATAATGCCTGATCCACTCATTGGCGATTTTGGGTGGGATCTTCCCAAGCGCCAAACAACGTGGGCAATGGGGATAGTTTGGGAAAATTGGATGAAATATTCTGTGAGATTCTTCTCAACATTGAGACCAAAAAGTAGTACTCATCAACCAAATCCTGAACATCAAGACGAAGTTCTCACTTGTGAGCAGCAAGAGGCCTATTAACATTGAACATCACTTATTATCACTCATTATTATTTAATCTTGCTTGATTAATGTACAGTCTCTCATTCTCCCCATGATAGATTCTAAGAATGCTTGATATGAATGTCAGAGCAGGTATTTGGTGACTCCAGCTCCCCATCTTGTACACTAGTAACCAACGCTGCAGGACATACTCTATGTTCAGCGATCATATGAACCCCAGGTCCACAAGTCTTGGAATTTGACATATACCAGCCTGCCTACATCAGCCTGGCATATTTCCCATCACCTACTCTTTCAAGCTGTACTTTATAATGATGCTGCAGGGCCACTTTGAACACAAGGATCATGGATTGGATCTGGGTACATCTTGAGGCAGCTCACCCCCTTGCTCTCTTTGTGCTCTTAGTGTCTAATTTATCCATGCCTTCCTTTCTGTGTCTTTTTGCACATTGCCTTTCAGCCAGAACTAACAGGGTCTCAGCACATTGACATAGCTTTGGACACAAAGCCTGGCAGCTTGTCACAGTTTTGATGGTTGTCATCAGTCAAGGAGGTGAACATGTTGCTGTACAACATATTTTGTTAAATTAATTTCACACCTGCACCATGTGATAGCAACATGTACCAAACACTCTTTGCTTCAACCATGGCCGTGTATCAGAGTTTAACGTAGTCCTCAGAGTAGTCCTCAGTTAAGTCAAGGGCAATACTTTCCTGCCAGAGGAGTCTCAGTACAATCAGTACATTAAGTAAAGAGCAGCTCCAATATCGGTCCAGGAGCTTGGGCACAGTCAGCAGGTCTCTGGGGGAGTCAGAGTCAGGATCCTCTCCTCATAGCGGGTGAGAAGCCAGAAATTGGACAGTGTCCCATTCATAAAACCCATGATCTTTTTGGTGATCCACAAAAATATAGTGGCTTCATAAAAAAGTAGAAATTTCTGAAAAAAAAAATTCAGCAGGTCTGGCAGTATCTGTCGAGAACAAGAAACAGAGTTAACATTTTGGGTCCAAAGACCCTTCTTTGGAACTCTCTGAACCTAAAATGTTAACACTGTTTCCCTCTCCACAGATGCTACCAAACTTACTGAATCCATCAATTTCTCCAGCCAGTTCTCTAGCCACTAGCCCCCATTTCAATAAGATTTAATCTCCTACGTAGAACCTCTATTGAACGCCTTCTTATAGTCCACGTGGATCAAATCTACAACATCCCCCCCATATCAACTTTACTAGTTACCACCATGAAAAATTCCAATTGATTTGTCAAGCATGATTTCCCTTCCATAAATCTATGCTGGCTCTGTCTAATCCTGCCACTGTTTTCCAAGTGTTCTGCTGTCAAATCTTCTATAATGGACTCTCACATTCTACTACTACTATGACTGATCCCACAGTTGCTTATATCTCTGCCTATGGAACCTGTGAAATTCATGACTCCGCTTGCTGTCATCTCTGTTATGCCAGGTGTGTTCCATCTTCCAGTGTGGTCATGGTGCTTTAAGTTTTATATCTTGCAATCCGACCCACTGCCCATTTCAGACTGCACTTTCCTATCACATTTGGTATTACCACAACACAAACACAGTGAATGGCTTCTTGCACCTTCCTCCCTCTGATATAATTGCAATGCTGCATCCTCCTCTCACTACTAATGCCATGTTCACTTTGGCATGACAGTTTAAATCAATACTCTAAATATTAAAGGTCTAAACTCCAATGGTCAACACTGTCAAAGTGGCTAGAATTCTTCCTGGGCATGGGAATAGCCATGAAACTATGTTAGGTGAATTTCAAGCCTTTGATGATTTTCTTTTCAAGTCTCGATTAATACATCTCAAGGTGAATAATTATGATATGTTTCATCCTTTATTGCTGGTCACCTGGGAAATTAATTCTGCGGCTATTCCTCACTTTGCATAGGTAAGGTCATCAACTCTCCATCAGTTTGAGATTGCTATCTATTCAGGGTTATGAGTTTCTACCTCGGGTCTTCATGTGACTGAGTAGGCTAGTTCTTGACTCTGATGTTTGGGCAGGACATCCCACAAAGTTCTAAGATCCAGTCTGCAGGGTTTGCTTCTTTCTCATAACTGTTGCTGCCGACAGGGAAGCTAATTTCATGTCATTTGCCTTCTGCAGCTCCAGTCATTGTGACACAGCCTAAGGAGATCTGGAATGTCAGTGGATCCCAAGTTTACCTTTCTTGTGAAGTTATTGGAGTACCTACTCCTGTACTCACCTGGAACAAGGTTAGCAGATTTCGGTTACCTCTTTATATGAATTCAGTTGAAGATTTTAGATTTTTTTTTGTAACAGGTTTCATGGAACTTTCTAAATTACCATGTGCATTTGTGGGTAATTTAAAAATTGGGCCTCCAAATGTAATCACAACATTGAGCCAATAATTGTAAATTAATTAATTCTTTTGTATTAATCTTATCCAAATCTGCACCTAACACTTCAAATTTTGAAGTAAAATAATATTAGGGTTAGGGTATATCAGTGATATATCAGTGACCCCATCATTCCTCTGGTTTGGTCTCACATTTCACTTGTTAACATTGCCATGCATCAGACCATTATATCTCTACTGTTTGCTTGAATGATCCAAATTAATCTCACAGACATGTTTTCTCCCTATAGTCCAAAAGATTCATCTGTTTCAAGTAGTTATCCAGATTCCACTGAAAAAATGCAGTGGTATTTTCCATAATCACTCCCTGTAACCATACATGCCATACCCTAACATTCCCTTAATAATAAATTTATGTCTATAGCAACTCTGTCGCTGATTGTCCAAACAACAGGAAATGGTCTGTTTAGCCTATCAAAACATTTCAAAGCTTTTCCAAAGAAATTTTTTTTACTAAATATCCTCTTAATCATTCTCCTCTCTGGAAGGATTAAAAACAGAGGCAGGTTCTTTAGCCTCTTGAGCTTGTTGCACTGTTCATTTTGATCATGGCTGATTTGCGCGTCCACGCAGTGTATTCACCTCTGCTTCACATTCTTTAACAACCCAATTTAACAAAAACCTGATCAATGCCAGCTTGAATTTATACTTAATCTGGCACCCACTATCCTTTATGAAAACGTAGATCCTGATTTCATTGCTGAATGATCTTATTCTAGTTCTAAGGTTATATGCCCTTTTGTCCTGGACATCTCAGAGAAGATAACTTCTCTTTATCTACTCAAGAAAAATCATTTTCATTGGAACTATTTTTCATGGTTTATTAGCCCTGTCAAATCTATTTATTATTTTAAAGAATAATATTTGTTAGCCCTTAACTTTTAAATTTAAGGGAATACAAACTTAAGTTTTTGCAATTTGATATTATAAGTAACTCTTAAAATTCTGTATCATTGTGAAACCTTGCTGTAATTTCTCTAGGTATCTGTCTGCTTCCCAGGACTTAACACAGTACTCTAGATGAACAATGACCAAGGCTCTGTTTGAAGGAAGAATAATTTTTGTATTCCAATCCTCTCGAGAAAAAGGCCCTCACTTTCTTAGGCTTTTCAATTAATTTCTAGACTTGAAATTTGGCTTTAGTGCCCTGTGCATAGACACCAAATTTCTTTGCACTTCCACAGTTACTACCTAGCCAAGACCACAAAGTGTGGAGCTGGATGAGCACAGCAGGCCAAGGAGCATTTTAGGAGCACAAAAGCTGATGTTTCGGGCCTAGACCCTTCATAGGCCCGAAACATCAGCTTTTGTGCTCCTGAGATGCTGCTTGGCCTGCTGTGTTCATCCAGCTCCACACTTTGTTATCTCGGATTCTCCAGCATCTGCATTTCCCATTATCTCTGCTACCTAGACAACCCTGATTTAAAAATAAAATCCTATTTGTCACATATCCCCAAATCAAAGTGGATGGTCTCACATCTCCATCCACCTACAACATCATTATGAGCGCCTATTTCCACTGCTGTGACATTGCCCAACTGCTCAGTTGTCTCAGCTTATCTGCGACTGAAGCCCTCATCCATGCCTTTCCTACCTCTAAATTTGAATATTCAAATGCTCTCTTTATCAAACTCTCCTGTCTTACTCTGTGCAAGCTTGCTGTCAATCAAACTTCAGCTGCTCATGTCCTAATACACACAATGTCCAACTCACCAATTCTCTCCTGGCTCAGCTGATGTACGTATGCTCCAGGCTAAGCAACATTTTAATTTTTAAAATTCTAATCCTTTTTTTCAAAACCCTATACAACCTTGTCCCTATTTAAAATGACCTTCTCTGGCCCCAAAATCTTCCTAAACCTGACCAACTGCCTGTTTTAGCAACTTGAACTTTTCCAATTTTAAAATCCCTACAATCGTTAGTGGTCTTTCACTAGCTTAGGACCCAAGCTCTGGAATTCCCTCCCCAAACACCTGTCTTTTTCTTCAAGAGAACTAATTAAAATCGACCCCTTTTACCAGGCTTTTGCTCATTTAGTTTGTGACTCACAGCGACAAATCTGACAGGAGTAGAATATGGAATTCAATACATTCTGTTGATTGAATGCATCTAAGCCAACAAT
This sequence comes from Stegostoma tigrinum, assembly GCF_030684315.1. NCBI lineage: Eukaryota > Metazoa > Chordata > Chondrichthyes > Orectolobiformes > Stegostomatidae > Stegostoma > Stegostoma tigrinum. Next base: position 16,598,698 of record NC_081354.1, read on the forward strand.
AACATTGTCACGCTCCCTTTTACAAGTCTGCACAACTTATGAAGAACATACAAAATGCCAATACTTGGAGGGGTGTTTTGATGCTATCTTGTATTGAAGTGAAAACTGATTTGCTAAAAAGCCATTATGCATGAGAAAATAAACCTTTTCCTAAATATTTGCTTGAAGTTTTCAAACCATTTATAGTGAAGTATGTTAGCTCCATTTGTGCTATTTAAGAACTGTAAACAATGACATTCAATGAACATAAGTTGACATGGCCTAACTTGTCTGGGCCTCATACAAGAAACACAATGTTAAGCACTAAAGATATGATGTGATCCTTCAGCAACTTGAAGCTTTGTGTGGTATTAGAAAAGGATATATTAACATAATTTTAAATAATAGGTAATGAAAACAGCAATTGGTGTGGAAAAGATGGAGCTACTGCCTGGTGACCGTGACAACCTTGCTATCCAGACTAGAGGTGGGCCAGAGAAGCATGAGGTGACAGGATGGGTGTTGGTAAGTTTTTACATTGATGAGAATGAATATTGAGAAATTCACGTCATCTCTACAAAAACTAAAACTTGAAATTTTCATAGTATACTGCTTAGTGTAAGGAGCATGAAAGCTCTTCCACATTACACACAGAACAATCCTCAGCCTACATTTACAACAGCAATGATAGCTCCAAGTGTTTCCTTGGCTTTGAAGTGTTTTAGGATGTTCCAACATTGTGAAAGGTGCTGTATAAATACACATACTTCCAATTAAAGCAGGTTGCCATCACAATAACTATTTGTGCAACATGTTTGAAAGATAAAGTGAAGGTTTATTCTGTGTTTGACGTGCTAAATTTACTCGCCCTTCATAGCAAAGAACTAAGAGCATTGAATTCACTTCTAAACTGAAAAAAAATTACCTGGAACCTCAAATTACTGTGCCTCATTTCACGACATGAAGCTTTTCTATTTCCCACACTAGACTGTGATAAACTGTCGATTTGGAGATTGTACTTTATGTTGTATTGTCATCATTTCTGGGCTAGTTCGTGTTCCCACAGTGAAAACACTGGTTAAAACTATCTAACTTAATTGCAAGTGAGAAAGAATTTCATTCTGTCAGTCTGAACAGGTCAACTTCCAACCCTATGAGATTGTTCACACAATGAAATTTAATTCTTTAGCAAAAACATTTTTGATAGTTTCAATCTGGAGGACCAGAAGTCCTTTTTTTTTGTTTTCAACACTATCAGCTCATTTTTGAAAAATATGCCTGTAGAAAATTAACCCATGTTGATACAAGTACCTGATTCACATTTCATCATGCATTTTAGAATCATAGTTAAAATAATTTAAAATAAAATTGCAGTCTCCTAAATTAAATCACAATCCTGCTGTTAAGGAGATTTGACTTTTAGTACATTGACATTGCAGTAAATTTAAGTTCAGCATATTGCCCGGGCTATAAAAGGAGCGACACAGCAGCAACTTGTAGTTAGATATTTAACGGCAACTTTCACAGGCACCAGGAAAAACAAACATTAGTTTCAAGGGAGAAAAGGAAAAGTGATTTAAAGGCACCGGCTTAGAAATTTGTCAATACCATCCCACCACCAGATGGAAAATGAGCAATAACCTCCTAACATGGAATATGGCAAAAACACATCACACTACAGAGTCAAACTCGAGCACAAGCATTCAGGGTACCTTTTTAAGAAATATGGCCTTTGCACAAGTAAGTGGAGGGCTCATCATATCTGAAGAAATCCCTCTCCCTTGGGTTAGTAAATTTGCAGACGACACTAAGGTCGGTGGAGTTGTGGATAGTGAGGAAGGATGCTGTAGGTTGCAGAGAGACATAGATAAGCTGCAGAGCTGGGCTGAGAGGTGGCAAATGGAGTTTAATGCAGAAAAGTGTGAGGTGATGCACTTTGGTAGGAGTAACCAGAAGGCAAAGTACAGGGCTAATGGTAAGATTCTTAGTAGTGTAGATGAGCAGAGAGATAGTGTCCATGTACACAGATCCTTGAAAGTTGCCACCCAGGTTGACAGGGCTGTTAAGAAGGCATACAGTGTTTTAGCTTTTATTAATAGAGGGATCGAGTTCTGGAACCAAGAGGTTATGGTGAAGCTGTACAAAACTCTGGTGCAGCCGCACTTGAAGTATTTTGTACAGTTCTGGTCACTGCATTATAAGGAGGATGTGGAAGCTTTGGAAAGGGTGCAGAGGAGATTTACTAGGATGTTGCCTGGTATGGAGGGAAGGTCTTACGAGGAAAGGCTGAGGGACTTGAGGCTGTTTTCATTACAGAGAAGAAGGCTGAGAGGTGACTTAATAGAAACATATAAAATAATCAGAGGGTTAGATAGGGAGAGCCTTTTTCCTAGGATGGTGACGGCTAGCACGAGGGGGCATAGCTTTAAATTGAGGGGTGAAAGATATAGGACAGATGTCAGAGGTAGTTTCTTTACTCAGAGTAGTAAGGGAGTGGAACGCTTTGCCTGTAACGGTAGTAAATTCGCCAACATTAGGTACATAAGTCGTCATTGTATAAGCATATGGACGCACGTGGAATAGTGTAGTTTAGATGGGCTTGAGATCGGTACGACAGGTCGGCACAACATCGAGGGCCGAAGGGCCTGTACTGTGCTGTAATGTTCTATGTTCTATAAGTTAAGCAAACCTAAACGTAGGTAGCGCCGGAGTCCTCTAAAAACAGTAACTTTATTTTAGTCAATCCTCTTGAGCTTCACTAGATTTTAAAGCCATTGCCATCCCTTGGTTTATCGCCCCTCTCCTTCCAAATCTTTGTCAAGGGAAAGGAGGTGAGATGAAATTCAGAGTCATAAAACTATCACTCTATCTCTGCAGCTTGACTGGGATGGAAAGTATGCCAATTTTTCTGGTGAGTGTTCACAAGAAGCTGCCTATATCAGACCTGAAGACAAGCTAAGAATGAATTTCCACCCTTTGAGATTGAGTATGTAAAGGTGGGCAGAAATGTAGTGTGACTCTGTAATTTAGGGAAATTCCATAATGGCACATCTAGTGTGCTAAGACTGTCAATACAATAGGGTCTGTACAAGCTTCAACAGTTGGAGGAATGGAGTTATTGAGTCTTAATTTGAGGCACAAGGACCAGAAACATAATATATATATAAATACAATACATAACTTTAAAAATGTAATGTCTCCAAACATACTTATTTCCATTTATATTCAGATCTCTCCTCTCACCGAAGATGATGGTGGAGTATACGAATGCCATGCATCGAACACCAGAGGAGAAGCTGCAGCTGCTGGAAGCATACATGTGGTGGAGGAACTAAAAAGTGAGTGCAGTGTTCCATATAAATAATGTAGATGTGCCACAAGAAGTCTTGAACTTCTTTACTGCTGAAAGTACTAATGACTTTTCAGAAATTAATTTGAGTATGGGATAATTCAAATTAGAAATCAACAGACAAGAGACATTGATTTTATTTACCTGAATCTTTTATTTACCTTATGTACCTTCAACAAGCAAAAAAAAACTAGCAGAAGGCATGCGATCAGTACTATGTTAGATGGGGCAGGTTCAGCTTGCTGAGCAAAAGGTGGCAACAAATTGTGTCAATCTGAACACCAAAATTGTCCTACTGTTCTGTGCAGTTTAGTGGGTGGTAACAATATAGGGGTGCAGGGCATTGTGTGTACTGAGCAGAAAAAATGGCAATGGAGAAAATAAACCAGGAAATTATCACTGTTCTCCAGGATTATGCAGTAATAGTCAGTTTTGACACAGTAAATTTTAATTTTAAAAAAAGGGTGGCTTTGTGGTAATTTCCTACCTACCACCTCATCCCACCTCCTTGACCTGTCGATCCTCCCTGGACTGACCTATCCCCTCCCCACCTATACTCTCCTCTCTACCTATCTTGTTTTCTCTCCATCTTCGGTCCGCCTCCCCCTCTCTCCCTATTTATTCCAGAACCCTCTCCCCATCCCCCTCTCTGATGATGGGTCTAGGCCCGAAATGTCAGCTTTTGTGCTCCTGAGATGCTGCTTGGCCTGCTGTGTTCATCCAGCTCCACACTTTGTTATCTTGGCTTTGTGGTAACATCGCTAGTGAGTAATCCTAAAGACTAAACTCATGTTAATGTGAACCCGACTTTGCCTAAAGACACAACTGCCTTGAAAACAGTCAAAGTGAGATTCCTGAAAACTCAAATATTTACCAAAAGTGTGGATTATTAAAAGGGACTTAAGACTTATTTAAGATTATCATTCTACAGTATAAAATCCAGGCATTCCTGTCTATTAACTTTGGTCTTTCATTTTATAGTGAAGAAGAAAGCCCAAGAAACAACAAAATAAATTCAGTAAAAGGGACCAATGACCAAACACTGGCTCAGCATGGAGTTCATCTACCGTCAGGGAATTCCATGGATAAATGCAGACTCTGTAAAATGCTTTTTTCCTCCAGTGCACCATTAATTGACATTCCAACAGATCATTTCTTGATCATATAGTTACTTACAATTATGCTTTTTGATGTACCTTTCGTTTCACTGTACTCTTAATAGGATTTCTTTTGTATAAGGGCAAAGGAATACAAAACATTCTGTATTATCAGGAGATAAACTGTATATAAAGTCAAAAAAGTTTCCACACGCTTAAAATACAAAACTTTATTTCTGTTTACACAACAAAATCTACTTACAGTTCTGGCAAAAATAAAACCACTGATCAAATTATCAGTGAGAACTGTGAACACATGAACAAACGTGACTGAAGATTTGGTATTTTTAAGCAATACCAGCACAACTTTAATACATGATGTGAATCATTCTGCAAATAATTTTGCCAGTGGCATGTTGAACGCCTTCAATATTTGGTCATATGCTTAGCATGCGAGAGAACAGCTCAACATTAAGTCCATTATGAAATCAACATTCGTGGTGCGATACTCATTGACATCAATTCCTGGAAAAGGAGTTTGCAGGCATAGGGCATCCGTACCAACGAAATCTGAAAGTCAAAGTACACAGTGATTAAAAGGGAAGCATCAATGTTTTAGATCTGTACTCCAAACTGTCAACTGTGGTCACAACATTTTGTTCCATCAACATTTCTGACTATTTACTGACATTTATGATGCATACCCATTGCTTCATGGCTTTCAGCAATTTTCCAAACATCTTCCCAGGTACTCTAGAGCAATCAGTATGCCGAATTCAACCGAACTCTCAAAACTCACTTGAGGCTTTTCTTTTAAAAGAAGTATACAAGGCCTTCAGCAATTTGCATTGCCACATTATCATTCTACTTTTTTATCCACTTGCTCATGTCAATTTTAGCTACATTACCAACTTAAGATTTTAAAATATTGATATGCAGTGCTTTTCTCTTCACTTCTTGGTGATTGTACACTTGGAAACTATCATTCTCCACTATTAATACCCAGCATGTTCTTCAGTCTGATCCACAGTAAGGCAACAGCTACACAACATGGATACACGAATATCTAGGAATACTAGCTCTGAAGTGTACCTGACCAATCATAGAAGCTAATTCCCAGTTCACCCACTTCCTTATATTTCCACCTTATTTGCGCTAAGGAGAAATTACTCCTCTCAAAGGTTCATGAGTCTATGGATATCATTATCTCAGAGTGCGGTGGATGCTGGGACGTTGAGTAAGTTTAGGGAGATAGATGTTTAATTTGTAATGGGTGACAGGTTACAGAATTCAGGCAAAATTAAGATCAGCTATGACTGTATTAAAATGGTACAGCAGGCTCAAGGGGTTGAATTGCCTACTCTTGCTCCCAGTTCTTACGCTTTTATTTGCCTCAACCTCTATCCTGAACAGTCATACCAAGCCAAAAAAAATCACTAATTTCTACATAAGCTATCTATTCGCTTTTTCCAAGCTTGCAACATATCCCTAGAATAAAGAATTTGTGGCAATCTGAAACATATTAGCTAGGGTTTAATCAGGTTCTCATATTTCAAAAAAGATAAGCATTAAACCATGGAGAGTCAATTCAAACCAGTTTTGGTGTATTAGCCGAATGGAAACTGCCCAAACTCTACTGAAACAGACTCGCAAGCAATGGATAAAAGGAGATTTCAATTCCCATCAGTCTAGATTGACTTCAGACAAGGTTACAGAGATGCAGGTGCCTAAGCCACTGTTCCAACAGACGTTCAGTGAACTGGTTTTGCATCGGGATATTTTAGACAGGTAATGATGAGACTCAAAAAGAGTCACGGAGTCATACAGTGTGAAAATAGATTCTCCAGTCCAAATCATTCCTGCTGACCGGACATCCCAATCTAACCTGGGCCCATTTGCCAGCATTTCGCCCATACCCCTGTAAATGTTCCTATTCATATACCCATCCAGATGCCTTTTAAATGCTGTAATTGTCCCCACTTCCACCACTTCCTCTGGCAACTCATTCGATAAACACATCACCTTCTGCATGAAAAAGTTACCCCTTAGGTCCTTTTTAAGGTGTTTCCCCGTCTCACCTTAAAGCTACGGTGTCTAGTTTTGGACTCCCCTGCCCTAGGAGAAAGGCATTGCCTATTCACCTCATCCATGCCTGTCATGATTTTATAAACCTTTATAAAGGTCACTCCTCAGTCTCCGACACTCCAGATAAAAAGTCCCAGTCTATTCAGCCTCTCTCTATAACTCAAACCCTTCAGTCCTAGTAACATTCTTGTAAATCTTTTCTGCACCCTCTCGAGTTTAACAACATGTTTCTTATGGGACTGAGAATAAGGACCAAACATAAGGAGACAGATGAGAAGATCACTTAGAATAGACAGAAGGTGATGCAACTAGTTTCCGGCACTTGCTAGTCTTTTCTAACAGTAAAGCTGGATCAGGAGCAAAGATTTTCTTGCCTGACAATTCCATTGACGTTTTTAAGCAATGGAATGTCACAAACACTGATTAAGGTCTATCTAATCAGGAAAGGGATTTTGGCGTGGAGAATCTCACACAGCAACTTTGATCAACAAAATATAAACTTTTAAATCTGGGGCATTCACCCACTTATTCCTTGGACACAAATACAATAATCTCAATAGAAAACAAGATAAGTATTCATTGTATCACTGGGGGAAAAAAAAAAACACTATGGTCAAGCACTATGTTGCATTCCAGCAACACACTGAGATAGGTACAGAAATATACAACATGCAAACAAAAAGGTGAGAACTATATATCCCTAAAACATGCCAAATGAATTCGCTGCTTAGACAGGCATGCAGAAAATGGGTCTGTATGTCTAACTAGCATATGTATTTCAAGAAGGAGATCTCACTTATCATTTAAAATTACAGGATTAGAGTCTCAAAAAATCTGTCAGCACTTTGGAACTCAACTTCTAGACATTCAACACTTGCCTGAGTTTTGTTACGACATCCTCGGCATTCGTAAGTATGTGTCCTGGTATTGGCAATTGCCAGTAGTCCGCACAGATTGCACACGTGCACCTGATAAGGATCAGAAACCTCAAAAAGTCTCTCTCTCAAAAACTGAGCAGCACCATGGGCAATCTGGCAGTCTCTCTCCATCTCTCCAAAACGTAGACCACCATCACTGAAATTAAAATTTGAGACCATGAAAATGCAAAAAGGGTGCAAAAAACGTGTCAATTAAGTCAGGTTATCTCTCAATGTAATAATTACCCAACAATGCATCTGTCTGCTCCCAAAGTATCTACACTGGTTTCTGTTGAAAACACTGGAGCTAACTCTAGGCATGAACTTGAACAGCACCCCATTTACCTGCTTAAACAATCACTCCCTCCAAATTAACCCGATTGCAGAATGTACCATCTACACAACCCTTTGTAATAACTCAAGGTTTCACAGGTTCACCACCAAGCACAAGGGTAACAGTTACATGCACGGAAACACCACCACTCAATAGGGAGTATTTTGAGAGGATGTTATCCCTTGTAGGAGAGAATAGAACAAGACAGAACAATTTATGAATAAGCAGCCTCACTTTCAAAATGGAGAGGATGAAAACTATTTTTAAGGGTCCTTAGTCTGTGGAAACGGGGGGGGGGGCGCGCGGCGGTGGCAGTGCAGAAAGAAGGTGGGGTGGTGGCAGCCCAAACAGAGTGCCGCAGTTGAGACCATAACAACCGGGTAAATCATGACCTTGTTGAATGGCAGAGCAGATCCCAAAAACCACAAAAACCTGCTTCAGCTCCCAAGTTCTTTGTTTTTATGTAACTGCAAGCTCCCCTTCAAGCTACACACCATCTTGTCTTGTAAACATAAAGCAGTTTCTTCATAATCTCGGAGTCAAAAACCTACAACTACCCAACAGGATGGTAGATAAACTTACAGCATCCAGACATAGCAGCTCAAGGCTCACCAGCATCTTGTCAAAGGCAATTAAAGACTAAAAACTTACCAGCACTAATTTTTAAGAAGTCATTTTTGAATAAACCAAGCCAATTACACTTGTACATTACAGTAGAAATAAAATTTTGACAATATGCTGAATAATTCAAACAAGATTAAACTGCAAATGAAACAAGTCAAGATTGTGAACAGCAGGTAGCTTCACATTGAAGCTATTAGTTCCGAGCAAGATTTAGCTTTAAAATATTTTTTGAAAACAAAGATGTGAATTATCATCTTACCGAGATCTACCCTCCATAGGCTGTCTGTTCAGGATCTGGACAGGTCCTCGAGCACGAGAATGAATTTTGTCATCTACCATATGTTTCAGGCGCTGGTAGTAAGTGGGCCCAATAAAGATTTGTGATGTAAGTTTACGTCCTGTAAACCCATTATATAGAACCTAGAGGAGAGGGAGGGCCATATAAATATAGTGTAACTGAACACAATAATTGTTATACACACACACACACACACAAAATAATGTCACTTAGTAGTGAGCTGGTTGTTTACACAGTTCAATGTGACCCTCAGTAATGGACATACTGTTAAGCACTTCGAATTCTTATATTTCTGTCTCCCAGAAGGTTGATCCAAACCATTATCTAGTATCCCTGATCCAAGTCCATTGTCTATTTTTCCTGGTTGGATCAGGCTCCTCAGCCTCTCACACCAACAGAAATAAGAGCATAGAAGGAGGCCACCTAGTTATTTGCACTTGGGCCAGAACCAGCACTGCAATTATCTACTGGATTATTCTACTGCAGCACTAGAAAGTTAAAAACATTGCAGACTTCATGCTAAAAACAAATCCATTTAGGTAGATAAGTTAGGAAATGTGAAAGTAAACAGTCCAAGGGTTAGTATACATTAAGGCTGACTAGTTGAGACAGTGGAGGAGAAAATTTGAACAAAGCTCAATGAAATTTACAAGAACAGGGTCAGGTCATTACAATACTAGTGTTAATCATCAGCAAACAATGTTAAACTGTTCAACAGACTGGTTGTCTGATGGTGTTGATTTGTTAGCTAATGAAACATTCTCATCCTAAATTAACATCAGGATAATAAGTTGAGATAGATGCATAAAATTATGTTTTGATGATCAATAATCTAGCTTAACTATACAGATGCAATTAACTGCCTTTATAACTACTATTTCTATATGCTAATTGTAATTGAAGGTGGTAGGACAAATGTGTACTCAATCCAAAATGGATGATGTAAGACAATATTTCAAAACGGAATAGGGACAAAATTCACATCCGACTATAAGTTAGACAATATATCCCACAAATCTTTAGTGAGGAGTTAGAATGAAAGGCTAAATTTTATCTATTTGACAAATATTTGTTGTAATATCAATGCCAGTTTCCTTGCTTAACAGATTTGGAAAAGTGAAGCTGCTTGGTCACAAAAGTGAAATATTTTCTTAAGCAACAAGCAAAGTACAAAATGACATTTGTAGCTGAGAATGTCACGGTTGGATTTTCCTAGAAACTACAGAAAGCATTGTCATCAAAGGCTCAAAGTATTTTGTGAAAATGCAAGAGAATGAAATATTGCAGAACTTGTGCTCTACAGCCGATTCTGTGAACTTAATGCACTAAATACTTGTACATAATTTATACTATTTATAATATTTAGTATTTATAATATTTAACATATACAATATACTTTACATAATGCAATAAGACAATAAGTGTCATTGTGTTTATGATGCATTAGGACTGCACAGACAGGTTCGAGAATATATTTAATTAATGTTTGGCAAAGCTGGATAAGATTCTTTAGCACTGCCTAGGCATGGAAGTTCTGGACTCCAAGCTGCTCCAAGCAGCACAAAGTCATCAGCAGGGGATCAATATTTGAAACTGCCAAAGAAAGAAATGTCTTTGACCATTATTATTTAGAGTCTGCATGAGAGATGGCACAAAGAGCAGCTTCCAACTCCCAACAACACCCAAAAGATTTATTTAGCTTTCATGTGTTGAGCACTGATGCCAGCAAGAAATTTTTTGTCTAAAGATCTAGCAAGTATAACTAGGGGTAAACTGAAGACTACTCAGGATGTCGGAATTCAACATGTACAATCAGTCTGATATAAATAACTTGATGTTTCTTGACTATACCATGAAAATACATCTTTCTTGCAGTAAAATCTATGCATTTCATTTAGGTTAACGGCTAGCGAATGAATGTGGGGAACTGTATTGATAATTTTCATTCCATTTAATGGCTGAGAGATCCAAACTAGGTCTTGAGATGTGACAGTTGCTTCCTGAGCCAGTTTTGTTTATAAGCAGCCTATCCAGCAGATTTCAAAAACACTGTTCCACGTGGCAGACTCATACTGTGTAATTGAGCTGTGCACCTCAAACTCAACATTGGAGGCATAACATCATATAACCAGCCCCATACTCACCTGATTCAAGAATCAAGCACATTCCACTGGAAATCAGGGTGGTAAATGTAAATCTACTTACTAGAAGAATTTTATCCTGTACACAACAAATGAGATCTACCACTAATAATGGAAGAAAAGGCGGGGTGCAATTCAATCCAGGAACAAAGAAAATGAACAGTATCAGATTTGGGTGATCCAAACACAAAGGAGGAGTATGTCCTGCAATTCTCATTTTTATCTAGAAGCTGAAGGTAAATGTGACACAGTATGCCCCCTCGTATGAACAATGGCGTAAGTGCCACTTTAGTTTTCCCACGCAGTGGCAATAAGGTTGCACCAGGCTATTCAAATTTTCTTCTGCTTTACGAAAAAAGGAAATTACCTCATTTCCTCGAAGATGGTATCCATAGTCTGATAACAAGTTTGAAATCTTCTGTACGTTAACTGCATCATTAAAAGGTGTAGCATCACCAATTTCACCCTTATTTGCCGACACCTGGAAAAAAACTTGAATGAGAATGTAGACACCAATTCTGCATATCAATTAAACGTTGACACTTTTAAACATACCTTCCCTTGCAGGCACTCAATCAAGTGACCAACAGTCATTCGAGAAGGAATGGCATGTGGATTGATTATAATGTCTGGAGTGATACCTTCGCATGTGAATGGCATATCCTACAAAACAATAAACACATAAAGCTTATCATATAAAGAAAACAAAAAATTAAACTAGAAATCAAGTAGGTTAGTACATTATGCTTATGTCTATTCCACAGTTCATTAGCCTGAACTTTGCTGGCATAAGACACCTTAGCAAACAAATTTTAATTTCTTGCCTAGCTTGAACTCTTTCATGACTTCATGCTCCATACTTCTGATTCTCTTTCCAACACAAAGAACTGTGAACATCTTTTAAATCTCCTCTCAGCCTTCTCTCTTCCAACCTACTTCAGTAACTGAACTTCTTCATTCCTGAAACCATTCTTGTGAATTTTTACTGCAGACTCCCCAAAGCCTTCACATCTTTCCTAAAGAGGGGCATTCTGAAGTGAACAGGTACCTCATTTATGTTTTATACAAGTTCAACATAATTTCCTTGCTCTTGTATTCAATTCTACCAATAAAGCAGCCTTGGTCTTGATGCTTTATTAACTGTTCTCTCAAGCTGTCCTGCCATCATTCTGCTCCACTGAGACAGACCTTGTGTACATGCCACTATCTTTGCCCCACCACCGAATTTCACTGTTGACAGCTATGCTTTTACATTTCTAGCTTCAACTCAAATGTAATTGCTAAATTCATCACCGCCTCTTTATAGACAATAAACAATAGGTGCTGGAGTAAGCCATTCAGCCCTTCGAGCCAGCACCACCATTCATTATGATCATGGCTGATCATCCACAATCAGTATCCTGTTCCTACCTTATCCCCATAACTCTTGATTCCACTATCTTTAAGAGCTCTATCTATCTCTTTCTTGAAACTATCCAGAGACTTGGCTCCACTGCCTTCTGGGGCAGAGCATTCCATATATCCACCACTCTCTGGGTGAAGAAGTTTCTCCTCAACTCTGTTCTAAATGGCCTACCCCTTATTTTTAAAATGTGTCCTCTGGTTCTGGACTCACCTATCAGCGGAAACATGCTTCCTGCCTCCAGAGTGTCCAATCCCTTAATAATCTTATACGCCTCAATCAGATCCCCTCTCATCCTTCTAAACTCAAGTGTATACAAGCCCAGTCGCTGAAATCTTTCAACATATGATAGTCCAGCCATTCTGGGAATTGACCTCGTGAACCTTTCTCTTCTCTTTTAGTGGGCTTCTCAAAATTCACCACTCGTTTCTAGTTCAGCATTTACTTTCCACACAGCTATCTGTGAAGAATTTCAGGATGTCAAAAGGCAAAAAGATGCAACTTCTGTTCTGGTATCAATCAAATCAAACAATACTGTATGTAACCTCCACTATATTAAAAATCGAAATCTGTGTACATGTTAAAGAAAAGGTAAACATGGATGGCAGCCCATCTGAAATATTTAAATTGAGGAAGAAGGAAAATTTGATTCTGAAGCCCAAAACCTCTCAACTGTTGTTGGCTGACTTGAGAGGTTTCTTCACTTTTTGCTCAATCCCACCATTTCAGGCATCTACTGCATTCCACTTTGATCCTGAACTGCTTTACCTGCATCAATTTTTTTTTTCATTTAAAGACTTGAATGCATATGAGATATATTCCTTACCTCTTGTCTGTACTGGATACCACACGTTCCCTTCTGACCATGACGACTAGCAAATTTGTCTCCAATTTGTGGAATTCGGACAGATCGCACCTACGTAAAAAAGGCACGTGGTTTATAAAATCCCCAGTACAGGAGTAAGGCAAATGAGAAATAAATGTCAGGTGGTAGCAATAAACACTTGGTTGACCTTACAATGGTTCTTGCTAACTGCCTTAATAGTACCAGTGCAGGATCTCATTCAGGGAGAAGCTTACAACTACATGCACTATTTCAACGGCCCTTAGAGCCTAGTTTAGAAAGGTGCTCTACAGCATTACCAAACTTGGTTTGGATTGCATCTTCCCAAGATTTTGAGAAAACCTGGCACATTTAAAGACATTGTTTTAGACTCTGTATGTATGCAAACACATAAGCACATATCACTTGTTGGTCCAAAATTTCTTCCGAACAGATTAAAACAGATTGCTTCAATTTTGTGTGTCTCTGGTGAATTCCTCCAGATAAGGTGTCTTTCTGCTCTAAATTATATACTCCTGTTTCGTCAATGAGCTAGGTTTTCTGGCTTGAAGGTACACAGGTATTACCAAACCAAGGCAAACTAAGGTCTTGTATTTTAATCAACCTACAACAGACACCTTGCATGCCTTTAAAGTCAAAGAATATTAAATCAGAAATAAACAAACACTGTCTTTCAGTTTCTTCATTCTTCTCAAATACCTGGATGGCATCTTGACCAGGGCCAAGAGTGACAAAGATAGCATAGTCCTTACTATACTAGTCTCGGATGTAACATCAGACAGCATCGTTAACCCAACAAAGGAGAACTGACTACTGGAAGTATAAGTTAGAACATAGAACAATACAGTGCAGAACAGGCCCTTCGGCCCTCGATGTTGCGCCAACCTGTGAACTAATCTAAGCCCCTTCCCCTACACTATCCCATCATCATCCAAATGTTCGATCAGCTAAGGCTGTAAATAAATACAAAATCATAACGTAGACGTAATGTGGATGTCACTAATTTTTTTTTAAAAGCACAAGTATCCATCCAAAGTTTTAATAAACAAAAATACTCAAAAAAGGAATAAACGTTAATTATTTTCGTGGCTTACTCTAATTTTGCAAAATTTATATCCTTCTTGGTTTAGTGTCACCATGACCTGATCCACAATACCAGTCTCACTAGTGCGCAGGAAGGTGCTGCAGTCTCTCTTTGTGTATCGTCGATTTGTGCTTTCAAGCTCGTCTTCATTTTCTGGCAACGTTACAGTTTTACCAATGATTACATCATCTCCAGACACACGCACACCAGGTGCTATTAGTCCATCTTCATCTAACTTCTCATAAATAGCATGTCTCATGCCTAGAAAATAAGTTTAAAGAATGTATCACTAGAAGATAATAATTACCATACTAAGTCTTTAGCAGTCAAATGTGTAACTTCACCAGCTGAACCAACTCCAAACGTGAATGGTAATTTTAAAAATATGAAGACTTCTGTTTCTGCAGTGTAATCGGAGTAAATAAAATGCATGCTGAGTTTTTGATGAAACATAATTATTTTATGCTATAATTCAGTCAGAAGGTCGATGTAAGCTGCTAATTTTGTTTTACGGGACTGGTTTTTAATGAACTTAAACTTGTAAAAAATGCAGAAGCCTTAACATTTGAACATTTTCAGTCAACTGATTTAAGTGTTTTGTTTTTAAAACTCCATAAAAATCGCCTTCAGAATAGGATCCTCTTGGTGAGCTCCCTTATTTTATACCACCAATACATTAGCTAGAAAAATAAATCAACATTAGATGGGCACATCAGATTTCTAAACTTCACATTCTGAAGTCTGATCAGTATAGAAACAAGCTAAACATCAATTGCTACAAACAAATAAATAACATGCTCAGTAAATTCAACCAAACAGCTGCACTACATAGCATCAGTCAAGCTTTTCACACAGTTCAACTAGAATCACACATTCTGGATGACACTACGATTGCACTTGATGCCAATATTCCAAAGGGCGTTTTGATACTCATTTTAAGGCTCACCTATGATAATAGGCATTTGGATACAACCAGCAGCACTAGAACAGTACTCTTGACAAGAAATTAATATTTTCAGCAGTGGGTAGAGGAGAAATATCAGGAAAACTAGAGAATGTTTAAACCAACAACACACAGCATTTTATATTTATCTCAAAATGCAATTCGGCAAAGTGATCAAACACAGAAGAAATTGAAGGTGCTGATTATTTTAATCAGATGTCTCATGGAAGATTAGGACAAGGCATTATACTATTGCCAAAACTATCCGATCTGTACACTGAATAAATACTCAAAATTAGGTGCAATTCTTGGGGCAAGAACATAAACTTGTGGTAGGCTGACAATTCTGATTCTGCAAGCAGTGCTGTAAAGACTCGACAAAATGACGCACATCAAATTAAGTTTAGAAGTTTAGACTGTGGATTGAGTACAAATACCAAAAAGACAAAAGACAGTTTGAAGAAATACATTAGAAGGAACTAGAGCATAGATTCAGCCAGAGTGTGGTGGGCTTGTGGAATTCATTGCCACAGAGTGCAGTGGAGGCAAGACATTAGATGCATTCAAGGCAGAGATTGATAAATTCTTGATGTCGCAAGGAATCAAGGGCTACGGAGAGAGTGCAGGGAAGTGGAGTTGAAATGCCCATCTGCCATGATTTAAATGGCGGAGTGGACTTGATGGGCCGAATGGCCTTACTTCCACTCCTATGTCTTATGGATTGCATCATATTGGAAGAAGTAGATAAGTTTGTATGTTTAGCACAAATATCAAACTTAGAAGGACAGAGACGGAAAGAAGTAGTTTTGTGAATGTGAAGTACAGACAGTACCTTAGTTCTGTAAGTGGGAATATAATGCAGGGCAAAATAAAGCAGCTGTTCATAAGTTCAGGAAATGTGTCAAGTTGGAAGTTTGTAAATTGAGGACCCTTTGTACATGTTAACAAACAAACTCAAGCTTGCAACATGTAAAATCCCGAAGTTCTACACTCAACCTCACTCTTGTTTGTCTCAGATATGTTAACCAAAAGTTCAGATAAGGGAAAAGGGTGGTATAGTTGTAATGCCATGGTGCCAGTAATTCAGAGGTGCATATGAACGATCTGGGGCGAGCTAAAATCCCACCATGGCAAATGAAGGTATTTAAAATCAACCAAAAGTTCTGGAATTGAAAGCTAGTTTTTGTGATGGTGATCATTAAACTGTCTCATTTTCCAGCAATCACTAATGTCCTTTAGGGAAGGATATCTGCTATCTTTACCTGATTTGGCCTACATCTGACTCTAGAGCCATAGCAATATGGTTGACTCTTAACTGTCCTCTAAAAAGTCCTAACCAACTACTCTGTCAACGACAATTAGGGTTGCATTAGCAAATGCTGTAACTGCCAGTAATACCAACATCCCATGAAAGAATAAAGGAAAAAGTAGTAAAGGCCTATGGAAGAAAGCATAGCAATCATACTTAAAACACCTTAGACATATGCTAGTGCAAATAACCTGGAATATCAAGCCAGATGACAAAACAAAATACAGCTTAAACAGGATAATATCTGAATCACAGAATGGAATTAATTACCAAGAACACAACAATGTGGAATGTACAATCATACATTAATTCTAACACAAAAGAGGCGGGTCACCAATCTTCTGGAAACTATTTTCCCAGTTAAACTGTTACCGCCTGGACAAAGCCAATCCTTAAGAAGTGAACGTGCAGCAAACAAATCTAAACTGGCAAAGTAATACAGAGTGCAGGCTTACCCTGGCAAGTTTCTCGAGTAGGTCTTTCAAATACTTCCTCCTGGTCAAAACCTTTCTTTGATTCTTGTTCTTTGTATGAGCGGTAGAATACAGACCTAAACATACAAAAATAAATATATTCAGCAAAATAAACATACATCAAGAATCAGTATAAGCAGTTGAAAAAATAACTTCAGAACAATTCTAGGACAAGTTATACATACCTGAAATAGCCCCTGTCTACCGCAGAACGATTCATGATGACAGAATCTTCTTGATTGTAGCCAGTATACGAAGCAATTGCTACTATAGAGTTAATACCTTAAAAAGATTAAGTTTCCATTTTTAGTACATCACCCTCAAAATCCACAGTAACCTTTCATCAGGTTTCAAAATCCAAGATAACTACTTTCAATTGAGCGGTAAACTCGATCTGCTCTTGGATCTAAGTGAATCATGGGCAGTTAAGATGGATCTATAACATGGGGTTAAAAATCACATGCTACTTACATTCATTAAAAAAACCTATTTTTAAAAAAAAGGTCTTCACAGAGAACTGAATCAGGCCATATTTATCAACCATAAAAACCAAAGCCACTTTGTTCACTTTAACTGGTGTTAGATTCCCACACACTTACTGACTCTCAAATATGTTACTAGCTTTAAAGAGAAAAAGAATTGCCAATTGCTTCGATAAAAGATGCATTTACCTCTAATACTCATCTCTGGCATCCCATAAATAACTTTAATCTATGACAAACATGGAAGAAAGCCTTCAGTAGTCATGAACTAAAGGCAGTATTAGACAAGTGATTCTTCATGAGTGGTAGATGATATAGCTGCCTTCTATCCAAAATGTAACAGACGACTCCTCTACTGTGGCAATGTAAATGCAATAACTCTACCAAATATACAGAGAGACACTGTGATTCTGCAAGTGCCTGACATTTAACCTGCTTCAATTGACCTGTCACTCACCAGCTGGTAGCTCTCTGAATCGCAGGTACTCCATGGAACGGGTTGTGACAAGTGGCTTTTGAGGATAATACAGCACATGTGCTAGGGTGTCCATTCGCACATGAAAGTTTGTAATATAAACTCCCATAGCTTGTTTACCCATAGCAGACTGATACGTATTTCTGGGAGACTGCAACAATAACAGGAATAAGTAATGAGATTGAAGATCTTCATAAATCCACCTGCACATATATCATAGCCTTCTGCAGAAAACTGAGAGATCACACATTTGAAGATTCTGTACATCTTCACTTCAAATCTGAAAATACAATTACTACCTATGTTCTGAAAATCTCTTTAGTGTGCACAGAATACTTCTGACCCTGCTTCCAACAGTTGCTAGTTCTAGCTAAAGGTAAAAACTCTTTGGAAATGTGGAAAGTATGGAGATAGGAGCCAGAAAATCTTCTTATCTGGGTTTCAGTGATGCAAGGATGGAGAAAATTGTGGGAGAATGGGTGTGATGATAAACAATTTCAAGCTGGATTACCAAATGAACGTTTCCATAATAAAGATCAGCGCATCATTTCAGCAAAGAGGGAGGTGAGAGAAAAGGAACAAAAAAAAAGTTTTAATCTTAAAAAGAGCTCAGATTGAAGGGTTTCAGTGATTATACAATGGAAAGTGATCCAGGGAGGACAAAGGGGTTTCGCTCAGGTAGCCAGTCTTACAACCAGAGAAATTATGACTCTGATCCAAGACCAGATAGTTCAAAAAACACTGGGTAAAAGTTGCAACATTATTAATTCAGAGATTGTACATGCTATTTCAAAAAAGACAGATATTTTCCACACATGTACGATCTACTAGTATTTGAGATTTGTATTTGCACGTTACATCAGTGCCATCCAGTGGTCTCAGTGTGCAAATGTCAAACATGCAAACGCATCAGCAAGTCAAATGAAATATACTACTGGAAATACATCACAACACTACCTATAGACATCTTAGACACTGCAGGTAAATGGGTCAAAGAAGAACTGAAAAATCTCAAAATTTATAAACCTCATTGTCAGCTTCACTCCCATCTTGAAATGGAAAGTATTGACTCACATAATGATTTTAACCTTCAAAGTTGAATGCACGGAATGGATAAGAAAACTCCCAGTTCCAGAAGGCAATTCAAGTAGTGGGTAATAACTCAACCATCAAAATTGTGGAACAATTTTCAAGTGCCAGAAGCCACTGCAAAATCAGCAAGTTAGAATAAGAAGGGGCAGTAAGATTGGTTACTTAATTGATAGAGTTGAGAAATGAATTACCATGAAAGGTGAGAGTGAGCTAGACCACAAAAACTGGCACCAGCTATGAAACAGATCCAGGTGTTCTTTGTCCTAGGTGTTTTTTTGTACTAATTCAGACATCAGCATATTGTCCCTACCCCAAAACAAGACAGGTGATACTTAACACATCTTTCAGCGGTTTACCACCACAAATGCATTTTCAACAATTCTCTTCTAGTCTTACCCACCTGATTATGATCAGGAAATGGAATAATTGATGCACAAACACCCAGAATCATTGATGGATGAATCTCACAATGTGTATATGTTGAACAGTATGCAACACCCTTTTCCTGCAAGTCATCAGGAGTCATGGCCAACATTACAGTCTCTTCTTCCAGTGTGTCAATGTACTCCACCACTCCGCTAGCCACAAGATCCTGCCAACTGCATAAAAAGAAAAAAGGGCTTAAATCAGTGTGCTCTCAACCAAGTAGTCGGTTCAAAATCTTTCCACTACTGATAGTTAGGAACGATCCTTTCTGCACATTTTTCATAGTTTAGAAAGCAGCATTTAACCATATACAGTTTAATCACAAGTATAACTTTGATCATTAACCACAGGAAGCTTCCACATATTGGGAGGCTACTGGGAGTCAGAGTTCAGCATTTTTTTTTGTCCACTCACTTCGCTCTGCTCCCTCAATGGCAGCAATAGGCCTCCCGGTACTAAGACATGTCACATTTCATTTTGGAACGTTTATTGCACGCAGCACATAAATCAATTCCAGGCAGGCATTGATAGTTTGGGGAGGCGCGGGGGGGGGGGGGGGGGGGGGGGGGGGGCAGAGAAGTCAAGCTGGCTCCACTCCAACAGTTGGAAAGTTACTGTCAAGTGAGTAGGTGAACCAACACACTTGCTGATGTCTCTTCCTATGGCAGACTGCTGGGGTTTCATCACTTCATATATACATTACATTCCCAAAAAAGGTGGCAGAATAGATCTTCAAAATGGGATCCCTCTTGAAACTACTATGGATTTAGCAAAGAATAAAAATGTATTTAATAGGTTATACCTATAACCTATTAAATAGGTCAGCATTCCTACTCCAGATGGTTTTTTTTTTAACTCTTGCAAGGAAATGTGAAAACTGACACGTTACAAACATATAAATGAGACTTGACAGTGATGTTCCAATTTGATTAATTAATTAATAGACTTACAAGTTAGGAATCGCCATTCGGACAAGGAATCAGAGAGCCATGATGACTCAAGGAATGGTATCGTTTGGATGGAAAATAAATATATTTTTTAAAATCAATTTTTTCCTTTACTGAAGGTAAAAACAATATATAAAACCTAATACTTTTTTGTTCCTCAAGTTTATTTCTTCTACCCAATTTTTGAAGATATTTCCACTTTGAGGAGTCCAAAACTTGGAGATTATAAATTTATAAGACTGTCACTTTCACATCCAGAGAATAATCAGGATTTGAAACTTACTAGCACACAGTGTAGTTGAGGCAAGCAACTTATCTTTAAATATCTCTACTCTAAGCGAGTACAAACACTGAGGTTGAACAGTTTAGGCCTGTATTCAATGGAATTAAGAAGAATAAGAGGCGACCTTATTAAAACGTACAAGACTCTTACTGAGCTTGACAGGGTAGATGTGAAGATGTTCTTTCAACTTGTGTAAAAGGATATAATCTGAGAGGAAGAGGTTACCAAGACAAAGATGAGACAAATCCTTTTTTCTCAGCGGCTAGCGAATTTGTGGAATACTTCATTAGAGGGCTGTAGAGGCTTTGCCCTTAAAATTATATTCAAGGCTGAGATGGACAGATTTTTAAATCAATAAAGGAAATCAAGAGTTGTATGGAAAACACAGAACTGGAGTTGAGAATGATCAGAACAGCAATGATCATAATTGAATGGCGGAGCAGATTTGATGGGATCAGTTGTTTATTTACTGCTCGTACACCTTATGGTTTTATGTTGACATGGTTAGGGTGGGAGGAGGATCATGTGCAGCATAAATACTGGCTTTTGGCCCCAGTATGCATTTCAACATGCTCATTAATTCCCGAGGGGAGATGACAAGCAGTTACATGAAAAAAACATGTTAATCGTGCAACATACCTATAATTGTTGTACTCTCGCTCTTTCAATTGATCGATATGCCTCTTCTTTAGAAGCAGCTTCTGTTTCTCAACAATCAAAAGGGGTCGGCAAATTCTACCTGCATCAGTGTAAATCCGAATTTCACGCTCACGAATATCTCTCACCATGGATACCTTATGTAAAGAGAACGCTTGTTTTTGAATAAACGAATTTTCAAATTAATGAAATGATCATTCTTAAAACATTTAAATCATTTTACTGAATCAGAATGAAATACACATTTGCCTTCACTATTTATTAGTCACAGACATTTTTTAAAATAAACAAGCTGAATTTATGGGAGCAATCTATTTGCCAAAGAATTGCCCATAATTTATTCCTCTCGTCCGTTTTTGGCTTTTCCCTTCCACTTCATCTCTTTTCATTAACTCATTACAGTACAAATATGAAGGGTCCTAATATAAGTGGACTTCTTACTACATACTGTTGAACAGCGAGAGTGAGTAGACATAGAGGTTCTTCGGGCTTCAATCAAGAGGCGAGACTTAGTGAGGTCAAGATGATAGAACTCAGGTGAGAGGAACAGTTAAAAATGGAAGCATTTGTCTCTTTATACAAAGGCAAAAAAGTCGCACACAGAAACATCTGAACCAGCACCAGAAAGCATGTCTGGTTTGAACTCCATCTCTAAATTATTACAATACTGACTTGGTCCAACTTAGCGAACAGCCGCCCATCAGTTAGGTTAAATATATTTCAATTAGCAAACGCTCATAGAAACAGGAATCTCAAACATAACTTTGTAAAATGAGCCCACACAAACCATGCAAATACCCGATGTACAAATATTGGGAAGTGCAATGAAGGACTTCTATTTCAAAAGGGGACTCTCCCAATGGTAAACAGATACATTTGTCTAAAATCTAGTTTAAAATTAAGAATGTAGAGCTACACTCTGTTTTCCAATTTCAATGGAAAAGACTGAAAAGGAAGAAATCAGAAAAGAGAAATAAAGTGCTGGCTTGCTCGTCAGGCCAATATTTAAAAAAACAAACCACTAACAATAAGAACAAATGACGTTATTGAACTCTAAAATCTATAATCTGAGTTTCTGACATCAAAGGTGTAGTTAATCTTTCTGATGCAAATATCTATTCAAAAACCTTAACCCAAATTTGCAATTTTAAAAGTCAAACAGGATTCAACAACTTTTACTGCTGCATGAGAGCATTTTGAATAAATGTGAGCATTTTTCAGGTTTAAAATCTATAAACATTTTCATTGATTTCAACTATCTTCTTTTGAAGAATTATTGTTTAATAAGAAGGAACAGAGAAAGGCTTTTGTTTCTATTTTCAGCACCCAATTCCAGTCATTTTGCACAACATAAATGCAAAACAAAGTTGCCTTTAATTTTAATCCAAAAGCACAATATTGCAGATCCGGCAGCATCTGTGGACAGGGAATAGAATTAATACTTCATACTGGTGAACTTCCATCATAATTCATACAGGTTAGGAGGGCGTGACAAGAACAAAATGAAAGTATGTGATGGGGTGGCAGACAGGACTGGCAAAATGACAAGAATTAGTTTTACAGGACCAAAGGGAATTCTGATGGGCAAGAAGAGAAACAAAAGAATGCCCTTAGAGCAGGTTTTAGTGTCTGAAGCAGCACAGAAGAAAAAGAAAGAGTGAAACTTGCAAGAAAAAAAAATTATAACTCCACTTATCCAATTCTGATGAGCAGACCAAAACATTGAATATTTTGCTTTCCGTGGATGCTGCGATCTGCGAAGTATTCTCCTATTTTTGTTCTGACTTCATGTAACTTGGATAGCATCCTTACCCCAATGATGTAACCAAAAAAGTTTCATTTCCTGCTTTATATAGTGCAAACAGTCCACCATAAAACTGACAAGGCAGAACCACACACCGTATATTCAGAGATTTACTGTACCTCAGATACAATGATATCCATCTGTCGCCTCAGCTTCCTTAGTGTGGTCATCAGCTGGTCAGGATCTTTATGTATTCCAACCCAACAACCATTGACAAAAATTTTTGTAGCACTAAGAGAAATTGAAAGGTTTTAACAGTTAGTTCTAGAACTATCTGTGGAGTCTTCCAGCGCAACAAGATGATTAATGTCTCAATGCAAGTTTAGACATTTGGGCAATTACCTAGTTGGTAAATACACAAAAAGATAAATGTTCATGTTATCTATTACTGGATATTAAGTCTCTCCACAGTTACGTACATTTATTATAAAATTAGAAATTGCTCAATTGTTCTACATCACAATGCATGAAAAATCTATTATTTTTTACCCCCAATACAATATGCAACCTATTAATTTCACTTACTCTGCAATAGCAGCAGGAGAAATTTCTTCAAGATTTTCCATGCTCCACTCTTCCAAGAATTCCAAAATGGGCGACGGCTGAGATCCTACAGAAATGTAAGCCATCAAAGCTAGATTTTTCACTAATCCCACAGCATGGCCCTGAAACAAAGGTTTTAAGAAGAGAATTAATACTTTTGTTTGCCATTTGAGTCACAGTACCATTGCAAGTGGTCTTTAGAGATAGCTGAAAGAAAACTCTGTATGGCATACAAAAATTAAAATCACAAAACCTCAATAGATGCACTTGTTCAAATTTTAATCTGAATATTATTGTAAAATCAAAATAATACAGATATTGGAAATCTGAAATAAAGCATAAAATGCTACCAGTCACCCTGCGTAAACAGCATCTGCAGAGAACAAAATTGGATTAACATTTCAGGTCAAGAACTCTTCACCAGGATGCTACCAAGCTTGAGCATACCCAGTTTTATTTCAGATATCCAATATTTATAGTACCTTGCTAAATATATTCAGCATTTTATGCTTTATTTTAGATTTCTAATACATATAGTACTTTTCAGGTCTAGCAGCAGTCACTAGGAATAAAACAGGGTTAAATGTTTCACACCAAGAATTCTTCATTAGGGTAATACCAGACCTGCCTAGCATTTCCAATTTATCATCTGAGAATTTTATCTATGCCTAACACAGCTTAAAATAAACCATTTGCAATTCGTAACACCTTGAAATTCAGATGTTACTTATAACATTGCCTTTCAGTTATAATTTTCCTTTAAAATGATGAGACACATAGAAAATAAATACACCGAGTAATACTGAAAATAATATGCTAAGTGACATCACGTGCATGTTAGCTACTACGTTAGGTTTGTGGCTTTGAACTAAACAGTCCTCTATGTATTTTTTTCATTTTTGCAGCACATATTCTTACAAGATTATAGAGAAGGCCAAAGCAAAACTACAAATGGAAAATACAGCTCATCATTAACCTCACAAGATCACAGAGGCAGAGAAAGCAACAGAAAATTCAGTATTTCAAAGGTCAATATTAGGACAGCACACAAAGCCCTGACAAAGATAATAATGATAAGTGGCATTCAGGCAAGCTAGAACTAACCCAAATGCCTTGTATCATTACCTACTTCAACAAGTACATTTACTCAATTTTATGCCTCAAGCACTTACTCTTCCAATAACCGTACGCAAAGAAATCTCTTCTAATCTTTCTCTGCACAATGTGACAGCTTTGAATCGATGACTCCTGGGCAGTTTCTCCAAAGGAAATAGATTTTCTCTAACAATTTGCATTGAACAAGATTTGACAATTGTGAGCTATTTTGATACAGTAAATTGGAATAAACCTTTTACACAGGCAGGAGGGTGTATTGCCCGAAGAGACAGACATATCATATCTGCTAAAAGAGACATACTGCAATGAAGAGCTCTTAAAAATTAAAACCTCAGTTATGAGTTGGAATACACATGGTCTGAAAGGGTGATTTTAGCAAGTCAATGACAAGTTTCCGAAAGGTCAGAAATCAGATGACACCAGGCTATTAGTCCAACAGGTTTATGTGAAATCACAAGCTTTCGTAGGGTAGCTCCTTTGTCAAACGAAGGGGCTGCACTCCAAAAGCTTGTGATCTTAAATAAACCAACAAGACTAATAATCTGGTGTCATCTGATTTCTGACAAAGTCCGACAGTGGCTCCTCCACAAAATTTCCACAGAGAATCGGTTATGTCTTTTGAAGTGAAATATTGCACAGCTATGGAGAAGGTATCAAGCTCTATTGTCCTGTTCTATCATGTTGTTTGTTCAGCATGGCTGATAACATTTATGTTGTAGAAGTATACTGTGGTACTGAATACTTCTTCCAATGTATCATATCGATCGTCGTGCCAAATCAGTTTAGTTCAGTTTCCAGTAGTCAATTTGTTTTCAATTTTTCATCCTTTCAAAGTTGGCTTTGAATGACTTTAAAACCTTGGCTGTGGACCACCCAAACTAGTAACAAATTCAATCACATTACTTGATGATGTTGCCTTCCAATCATAATAGAACATAGAACAGTACAGCACAGAACAGGGCCTTCAGCCCACAATGTTGTGCCAACCATTGATCCTCATGTATGCACCCTCAAATTTCTGTGACCATATGCGTGTCCAGCAGTCTCTTAAATGTCCCCAATGACCTTGCTTCCACAACTACTGCTGGCAACGCATTGCATGCTCTCACAACTCTCTGTGTAAAGAACCCGCCTCTGACATCCCCTCTATACTTTCCTCCAACCAGCTTAAAACTACGACCCCTTGTGTTAGCCATTTCTGCCCTGGGAAACAGTCTCTGGCTATCAACTCTATCTGTGCCTCTCATTATCTTGTATACCTCAATTAGGTTCCCTCTCCTCCTCCTTTTCTCCAATGAAGAGTCCAAGCTCAGTCAACCTCTCTTCATAAGATAAGCCCTCCAGTCCGGCAGCATCCTGGTAAACCTCCTCTGAGTCCTCTCCAAAGCATCCACATCTTTCCTATAATAGGGCGACCAGAACTGGACGCAGTATTCCAAGTGCGGTCTAACCAAAGTTTTATAGAGCTGCAACAAGATCTCACGACTCAAACTCAATCCCCCTGCTAATGAAAGCCAAAACACTATATGCTTTCTTAACAACCCTGTCCACTTGGGTGGCCATTTTAAGGGATCTATGTATCTGCACACCAAGATCCCTCTGTTCCTCCACGCTGCCAAGAATCCTATCCTTAATCCTGTACTCAGCTTTCAAATTTGACCTTCCAAAATGCATCACCTCGCATTTATCCAGGTTGAACTCCATCTGCCACCTCTCAGCCCATCTCTGCATCCTGTCAATGTCCCGCTGCAGCCAACAATAGCCCTCTATACAGTCAACGACATCTCCAACCTTTGTGTCGTCTGCAAACTTGCTGACCCATCCTTCAATCCCCTCATCCAAGTGTCATCCTAATGTTAACTAATTTATCTGAATTGCCACTCTTCACTACATTTCACATGGCCTATTCCTTGATGTTATGTTAAAACAATAGGGAGAAATTCATGTGTGTAAAGCGGCTTCTAACAACTCTGCATAAATTATGTTGATGGCCAGGAGCAGAAAATTGATCAAGTCTGTAATTGTGCTACATGGACAAGTTTCTTCCTCCATTGTTGCAGAAATTGGATATAGAAAACGTACAAGCATTTTCAAAGTAACAGTCAAGAACTCAATCTTACCTCTGGTGTCTCAGCAGGGCAAATCATACCCCATAAGGTATTGTGTAGCTGCCTGGGCTTTGCCAGCTTTCCATCTCTTCCGATTGGAGAGTTTAGGCGACGAAGATGAGACAGTGTTGATGCAAAAGTCAACCTATTCAATACCTAGTTACAATGAGTGAAATATTCAATTATCAGTTTAAGATCATATCCTATAGTCATACACTTTATGAAGTCAGGAATGCCAATTGGAAGGCAATTATATATGTGGGTGGTCATTCATTCATCTTTTTAAAATGTATATTTACATGTATTACATTTACGAAATTCTTTGTTTTTGATTACGCAGAGCTTATGGAAGGAGTCCATCGATATATTTAGGCTATGAGGAACAACAATGGCTGTGTTGATAACCCCAAGCTTCAGAGAGTTTAAGCAGCCGTTTAGTTTTCATTTCTGGTTATGATTAATCCTGGGATAGGGGAAAGAGGCTTGGTTTATTATCATCACACCAGTTTGGATTAGCACTCATTCATGTCCAAATGAATGAACTGTCACACTGGAGGCATAGCTTTTTATTTTGACTAGTCTTCCAGATAAAGTCCAAAATTATTTGTGATGTCCATGATTGCCGGTAGAAGTTGAAAATCACTTGGGCTGATTGGGAAAGGGATATCTACTTCAGACACCTTTACTGTTGCAGGGTCTGTAATTAGCTAGAAGGCAAATGAAATGAAATTTCTTGTGGGTTAAAGCAAGTGCTGTTCTAGCTCATTCACTGCGTAGGGAACACACATTCGCCAACAATCAGAATTAACACCTGAATCAAACCATCTGTGATCAGAAGACCCAGCCACTATCCTAATTATTTTTGAAACTGCTATCAACGGAGCTTGGCAACTTGTCTGCAACTGCAATAATTTCTTTGGATCCCGTCCAAGTCGATGCATGATTTGGAGTTGGCCATACATAGTAATTTTCCCCTTATCCCTTTGGCGATTTCATATTCTATTCACCAGATAATTCTGCAGTGTCTCCAAGTTCTATAGGAAGAAAACAGGCTATGAATACCAAATTTCAGGCACAACTAGAATAACTGTAGTACAACGTCAAGATCTTAGAGCTTTTTTATTTTTGGCTACAAATGGAAGTCAAGACATCCCTTTCAACCCTCACCCAGTTCACATATACAAATCATACACACTTAAAAAGGTGCAATCTGTCCAATACAGAAACTCAGACGGGAGAAGCTTGCGCCTTCTGAAAGATCTCACTAATTATCCTCTCCCCTAAAAAAAGAATGCTACAATCAAGACTCCTCAGGTGGAATAGACTTTGAAACAAGAAAAAGGCCAGCATTTCACAAAGGCAAAATTAAAGCGTTGCACATAACCAACAAATCAAAAGACAATGCCCATCTTTAGAACACCATGCAGCAATGTGCAGATGTGTCAGTAGTTTATCCTCTACCAGCAATGCACACCTCTCTAGACAAATGCTTACCTGAATGACAAATGAATATACAGAAAAATCATGGTCTCAAATATGATCAGATCATTACAGGAAAAAGGATGATGGATATGGTATCAGATTTTGAGCATCACTACTCGCCCCTTCAAATTATTTTCAAATCACATTAATTACCACAGACTGGAAGTGTGAGCATTTGCTGTCCCTACACCCCTAACATTTGTGCAAAGCATCATTACCGCAGTAAAGACTTCATCCATATTGGGCATAAAAAAAAATTACCTGGGATACACCAGCTCTGGCTTGATGAGCCTTCTTTTGATCTCCCCAATTTCCTGTTGCTAGTGAGTATTTTAGGCCATCAGAAATAATCCGCGTTTTAATTGCCAACTCCAAGTTGAAATCTTTCCCTCTGTCTATGAACTTCTGGGAATATATCCGTACTTCTTTCAATAGGTTCTTAAACATACTGTGAAAATAAGTTTAAGTTGATAACTTTTAACTTTGTTGACAGTTACATTATTTCAGAAGTATGAATAAAACACATTATTTAATTCAATGTTGTTGCACTTGGTGAGTCAGAAAATATCCTGTTCCATGTGGACTTGTGCATCCAACTCTCTCCCCACAACTTGTGAGAGAAGAAAAACGATCAAGAGGGGAAAGACCAACATAATAGGAGCATTTCTTAACTGTACATGAAATAATTAGTAAGTTTCTATTTCATTACACATCTCTCCTTACCCTCTAAACAGGAAAGCAAGCAATGGTCCAGCTAGGTCCAGCCTTTTGTTCCCATAATGATCTCTGTCATCCAATTCTCTTCGGCCTAAAGCAGCCAATAGTAATCGATGAACCATATAACTAAACAAAGAAAATTTAATTTAGTTTCAAACTAGTCCTCTAAAATACTAATCCACAAAATATGGTTTGAAAAAAATTATAACATGCAGAAAATGAAGCATCTTTATGACATCACCTGCACTTGAAAAATCAACTGTTCTTAAATTTAATTGCTGGAAAGAGCAATCATAGTGTCAGAGGTGTATAGCACAGAAACAAGACCCTTTGGTCCAACTCAGTAATGCTGACCACATAGCCTTAATTAATTCAGACCCACTTGCCAGCATTTGTCCCATATCCCTCAAAAGCCTTCCTATTCATATACTCATCCAAATGCCTTTTCAAGTATTGTAACTGTTGCCAGCTTCCTCCACCTCTTCTGGCAGCTCATTCTATACATGCACAAGCCTCTGTATGAAATGATTGCTCCTTAAATCCCTTTTAAATCATCCCCCTCTCACCTCAAACTTATGCTCTCCAGTCTTGGACTCCTCTACCCTATGAAAAAGACCTGGGCTATTCACCCTATCTATGCACCTCATAATTTTATAAACTTTCTACAAAGGCCCCATTTCAGTCTTCAACTCTCCAGGGAAAAAAGCCCCAGTCTATTCAGGCTCCTCCTATAGCTCAAAAACCTCCAAGCCTGGCAACATCCAATTGAGTATTTCATAAGACTGAAAGCACATCTGTACAACTTGGCATCTTTTGCAAGTTCAAACTACTGACTACACCAAACATTGTAACTACCAAATCAGTGCACACAGCCCTTGTTTTAAAAGTATCAAACACTGTTTTCAACTCATTTGCTAACGCATACAAATCATTTCTTTATCACACTGTACATTGCATCTGAAACATGCGTTTGGTTGAGTCTGTTATTCTTGGTGAGTTTAGGAATAGATTTCCTCTTCTTTCAAACTACAACAATTCTTATTGAAGCGTCAATAACGTACCCCAAGAAATAAGCTTTCTTAGTCTCACAAAAGTCACTGACTCCAACGTGTGGCAGCACTTCTTTCTGTAGGATTTCTTTTGCATATTTAATTCTCTTCTCTTTTGTTACACCAGGCTTTGCACCTCTTGAACCAATAAAATTCAATGCAACATTTTGTTCCTGGATAACAAATGCTTCATCCAGGGAAGGCTTCACCTATAATAAAAATGTAATGATTGTAATCCAAATAACATGTACAAGCTTTGTATAA
Source organism: Stegostoma tigrinum (assembly GCF_030684315.1). Classification (NCBI taxonomy): domain Eukaryota; kingdom Metazoa; phylum Chordata; class Chondrichthyes; order Orectolobiformes; family Stegostomatidae; genus Stegostoma; species Stegostoma tigrinum. The sequence goes on from NC_081354.1 coordinate 16,629,022, forward strand.
GTGGTTACAGTAATTTAACATAGACCTTCCTAGCTATTTTCCTTAAAATTTAAATCCAGTTTCCTGTCTTAGCTTTCACTCAGCATTTCTTTGAAGAAATTTTATTTGCAATGAAAACTGTTAAAATATTTATGGTGTCTAAAATTAAAGCTGACTGGGCATAATTAAACTGCTCAAAAAATTCCTTTGCAGCAATGTTTTAAATTTGGCAGAGACAGCTAGAGAATGTGAAATTCCCCAATAACTGCAAGTGTAACAGATCAAAATCAGAAACAAAATACAGAGGATACTGGAAATATGTAATAAATACATAATTCCCTGTTTTAATTCAAAATCAGACTCAACTGATTTTGTACGGGAGTAAAACTGCGAGAAAATTGGATAACATCATGACTAAAGCAATCCTTCCTCACATTTCCACAGTCCCAACTTTTACTTTAAAGTTGTATGTAAGAAGTACTTTTAATGCAGAGAAATATCCCAAAAAGTCTTCTGCACATGTGCTACTGGACTAAATCAACTGAACAAGGTACTTGTCGAAGTAACTAAAAGATTGATCAAACAGGTCTCAAAAAAACGCTTTTAAAATTGAAGTGGAGGGGACTTCAGATGGCAGGCCCTAAATGATTGAACTTATGGCTGCCAATGGTGGGGTAAAGAGAGGGTGCGAGACATAAAACCGCAGTTGGAAGGATAAAGTGCTCTTAGTGGAGTGGCAGAGCTGGTGAGAATTACAAAGATGGAGAAGTAAGAGGCCATGCAAGGGCATAAACACAGAATAAGAATTAATAACTTGAAGGTGTTGCAGAACAAGATGCCAACACATATCAGTAAAAACTGGACAGAGGTTAGAGCAAGCACACAGTGCGAGACAATAAAAGGGCACTAAAGCTTAGGGTGTGTTGAAGTTTACCGAGGAGAAAGTACAGAAGCTGACCTGAAAAGAATAGGAATCACTGCAAGTATAGGTAACAAAAGGTATGAATGACAGTTTCAGTAGCAGGTGATTTAAGGCAAGGCAGGGACAAGTGAGATTACTGAGCTAAAAATAACGTGGGGATAGAAATTCAACTTGAGGTCAGGTATAGTTCTGAGACTAGGCCAACTAAACAGTGATCTGGAATGATTCTTGCTATCAATGACAGGGGTACAAAGTTTGTTACGAAGACTGAATTCACTTGCTGGATAAAAAAGCCCTAGTCTTTGAACAATTTGTGGAAATTGTAGTTCATCTAACAATGGATGTCTAACAAGCACATGTGTGATACAAAGTACTTCAGGAAGCTCATGAAGAGTGAAAGGGAAGGAGGACGTTTGCCTTTGTGAGCACATGGGACAAGAAGATGCAGCAGAACTGCTCAACTCATTTCATTTGTTGGAGATTAGGGCAAAGTGGACAAGGGAAAAGGCATAACGGGAAACATGTGATTAGCCTAGGTCTCCAGTCTCGCCTTGTGCGCAGCTTTGGGCAAAGGTCACTTGATTTTGTCCGGTCAGATCTGGTAATGACTAGTTAAACCAGTTGGGTGGCTGATGTGTTTAATCCTGCATTGCTTTGAGGAAGCAAATTCTGACATGGAACAGGAGAAAGACTTTAGTGGTAATAAAGGTGGATTTAAGGAAATGGCTATGCAAATCAACAGCTGCCAAAAGGTTATGGAAGCTCAAAGACTCGTAATCAGATATGTTGGTGCAATACAAAGTGAGCATTTAAGATGGTTGAGGCAAGGGATCCAGAAAGATAAGACAACTAAAAGAGAATGTGCTGATTCAGCAAGAGTCACTGAATATATTTTTTACTTTGTTGGAATTGAAAAGGAATAGGCATTAATTCTGTAATCTGAATAAACCATTTCCTCCCTGTGCAGAATATAATCAGCAGGAAAGAATAGACATGTATTTTTAATATGTTTAAGCACCCTACACGACCACCTGACTCTTCAAAGCAGTTAACAATCAAAAGATAAGTGGCAGTCAATTTACTTCCAGAAGCAATCAATATGATGAAGACCAAATAATGTTTAGAGACAGTGAATGAGTGACAAATACTGGCCAGGAGAATGGGGATAATCCTTTAATCTTCTTTAAGATAGAAGCATGGGATCTTTAATATCCACCTGGGGTTCAGATGGGGCCTCGATTTCACAAGTGTGCAGAAAGACGTCTAATAGTCCAGTACTTCTTCAGTTTTGTTATGAAGGTTTGTTTTTTGTGCTCTTGTTTTGGAGCAGCCATAACCTTGTGACTCAAACTTTGAATGTCAGCAACTAATACAATTTGTAGCAGCCTGCAGGCTAGCTTCAAATTAATTTGAAATGTGTTTCTGTTTCTCAAAATTCTGAAATCTCTAATGAGCCAGGGTGTGCGGTGGCATGAACAGAAAATTTGTTTAAAATTTTGTTAGTACTGTTTGCTGTCCACAGAAAAGGACTTCCACTACAGAAGGACATTAAAATGACTGTACAAGTAAGTAGTTTGGAAAAAAAAAATTAAGTCACATTAAAACTCACCATTTCCATCATTTCAGGGTCATCAAAATCATAGATAATGTGCTCCAAAATGTCTCGATCAGACACAAATCCCAAAGCACGAAACACAATAATTATTGGAACTTCCTGCCTGATGTATGGTAGTGTAGCAACGATTCTCTGGCCTATTGCACTTTTTCTTACACCCTACAAAAAAAAAGTAGTTAAGAGAGAAGCGTTCAAAAAATATTAAAAGCTGAATGGAGTTCATATACCTGTCAGAAGTCCTACCTGCCCTCCTCTTGCCAGCATGCTGACCCAGATGGTACTTGTGGGACGAGAGGAATTCTCTAAACAAGACCGGCACTCTCCTGTGTATGCATATTTGGAGTCTTTCTTTGCAAAGACATACACTGTATTTGTTGCCATTTTTTCCTGTGCAATTAGGACCTTAGAAATGTTCAAAATGATTAATTTATTATTAAAACAAATTATTTATTTTGCTGCCATTCATTAATACATTTTTTGAAATATCTAATGATAATAAAAAGTTGCGAAGTTATGCAAAACATGCAATGAACTGAGAAGTTGTTTCCATTGGCTAGGAAATCTAAATCAAGAAACTACTTCAGGATGACAAATCAATTAGGACTGAAACAAGGAGAATTTTCCTCAGTGTATCTTTGAAATCCTCTAACCAGATGATTGTGGAAGGACCACAAGTGAATATATTTAAAAGTTGAGACTGACAGAGGTTTGGTCCTCAGGGGACCAAGGCACTTGGAAACTGGTAGAAAAGCAAAACATCCATGACCACAACGAATGGAAAAGCAGGCTCAATTAGTCATGTGGTCTCCTGCTTCTATTTATCTTGTGATGAATAAGAACGAAACCTACAGCAAAGCAGCATAAAAAACATGGAATCAGAATTGCAGTGCTTATTTCGTTTGTGGATATTTTAAGTTATAGAGTCAATATGGCTCATTTATGGCGTGTGGGTATGTATCATTGACCAGACTAGCATCTGTTGCTAATTCATAAGTAGAACAGAGTGACTTGCCAGACCATTCCTGAGGGCATTGAAAAGTCAATCAAATTATTGTGGTTCTGGAGTCACTTGTAGGTCAGACCAGGTAAGAATGGCAGATTTCCTTTCCAAAAAGGAAATCAGTGAAATAGGTTTCAGATGGCTTTTTGCACTGATCAGTCACAGTTTCATAATCACCACTGCATCTGGTTTTTAATTGCAGATTTGTTCACGGAATTGAAACTTCACCAACCACTGAGGCAACATTCTGATCGGTGCCCACCCCCCCAGCATTTGCCTGGGCTGCTAGATTACTAGCCCAGTGACAGTACCACTATGTCACCTCTCCCAGGAAAGAAGTCAATATGTTCAGCTTTTGGACAGTGTGAGGAAATATTTTTTGACAACTTTTTTTTCAGTGAAAAAGTTAATTCCAGGTAAGAAAATCAAACTTTTTTTTCCAATAGATGCAAAGGAGTTCCTGACAGAAAGCGAGCTAAAACTGAAGAAATTCTACCAAATGTAAATTATGTAAATTATGTGTTACGTAAATTTAAGATTCTTTCTGATTATACATTTCAAAGATATAAGGATGTAACTACTTCTCCTCTGAAGATTTCCCTTGGCTATAAGAAAATAGGCAAGTGCAAATCTAGTGTCGATGTAGAGGCTGTCAGTCTGTCAGTCAGTCAGACTGTAATGGAACAATGCTAGCGAGGGCATACTATGTTTTCAAATTCATTTGCCAAATGAAAAACTGAAACCAATGCATGACTAGTGATCAACTTAACAGCAGGCACATCATGCAGAACTGCCACGCAGACAAAGTTCTTTCTTTTTTTACATTACGTGGATGATTATTTAAATATGTGGCCCTCTTAGTTGCTTTCTTGCATGGCTGCATTCGGGCATTTAAAGGAACTGTCTTCTACATGTATCACATGGCTTCTCTCAGGTTGCTAAGCAAGTTCGAGGAAACATTACATATACATATGTATACTAATATGGTATAACTTTTAATAATCATCCTTATGATTAATCATTAACTGATATATTAGTACTCATATAGATCACTAACCGGCATTGAATGTCTTGAAACAGTTTAGTATTTTTTTTAAGAACGACTTATTCGGAAATGTCCTTATTTTTCAAAATATCCTAAGAGACTACGAGAAATTCTGTACCTTTTCTGATCCATTGATGATGAAATATCCACCAGGATCCAGTGGGCATTCATTGAGCTCACAGAGATCACGATCTGTCAGACCACTAAGAAGACAATATGTGGATCGAAGCATAATAGGAATTTTTCCTATAAATGTTTTCTGATGCTGGGTTTGCATCTGCTCCTCTCCCTCCTTAATCACTGTCTTAGTGATGTCCACATAGAGAGGGGCTGAATACCTGTAAACAATAAAATGCAACACTGCAAATCCCTACTTATTTTTTTAAATAAAAGTGACTTTAGCTCAGCAAAGCATCCAAGGAAACTTACGTAAGATTTCGTAATCTAGCTTCATTTGGCATCATTGGAGATGGTGCCCCATCCCTTTCCCAATGTGTTGGTTTGGATAAATAAATTTGTTCAAATTTTAGCAAGAACCTGGGCTAGAACACAAAATAAACACACATTATACACATGTACATTTCAACTGCTAAAAATTATAACCGAATGTCTTTTGGAGGTTTTCTTACCGGCTCTTCTACTTCCCCAGAAGTATGTTGTGCTTCAGCTTGGAGATCTATCGGAGGAGCATCTTCCACAATTCTCTGCACTGACATTTGTATGAATTCATCAAATGAATCCAACTGCTGTCGAACCAAACCTTTTTCATCGAAGTACGAGCTTAAAAAAAAACAAATATTCCAATTTTTTTTTAAAGAACAGCTCACGAAAGTTTCCAAAAATTGTCACTGAGAAACAAATCATTACATAGTAACTTACTGGTCAGGATTAATAAGCTGCAGCAAAGCAAACTGAAATACAGTTAAGACTTGGCATCACTTCACTGACAGGGAGGGAAGGAGGGCTCAGAAAGACTATGGGGCAAATCAGAGATGACGAGAAGGAAACTGAAATGGAACACCAGATGAAAAAGTGAACAGGCTGGAGGGTAGGCACTCAGAGATCAAAGACTAGAAGGTAGCTTTGTAAGGCTTAAGAGATGGGTCAGGTATAAGATTACAGTAATCAAAGGACCTGGTGAAAGTCCAGGAAGGAGGAAGAGGAGCTATCATAGGTTGGAAGGGGAATTGGAAATATTGTGGTGTGGGTGGAAAATCTATTAAATTTAACATCAATAGCCTGAAAACAAAAACAAAAGTAACCAGGACAAACCTACAAGCTAACTTGGTCACCCAGCTTGCGGTCTTTGTTGTTTTGAAGTGTACTGGGCTCAGGTTTGAGTTTTCACCCTAGTAACGTCATTCCCATACTGGCACTAGTTAAAAATCTCTTCCACATAAAGGCAAAAAGTTGCTGTAGTGACAGAACTAAAAGAGCTTCATGTAATGTAAAAGCACCACAAGAAGTAGCTCATACAAGTATCTGCTTACACAAAACTTTACAAGATCTACAGTTTTTAATAATGTGAAGAACTGTAGTTTCGTAGAGTTACAGTACCACAATACTGCAACAACATCGAAGCCGAAGCAGTCAGTGCAAAAGAAATAAAAACACAGACATTTCAGCATCTTGAACAATTTAAGCAGTCAAAGAACTCATGAATATTATTATTGAAGGTACTGATGCACAGTCAACATATCATGTAGATGGGGGTCATACTGATTTGAGCTCAGACACTGAAGTCAGCTTGAACTGTGCGCAGAGTCAGAAGATACAGCTGCGGTTTTAAATGAGTTTTGCATTGGTATTCATTGCAGAGAAGGACAACAGAGAGGATATAATGATACCCGTGAACGAATGAGCAGAGAGCTGTTTTGGAGGGCTTGAACGTGGATAATCCTGCAGTCCCAGATGAGATGTGTCCCAAACTGTTGTGGAAAGGGAGGGAGAAGATTACAGGGGATCTGAGATTAATTTTCAAATCCTGCTTGGCCAAAGGAGTGGTGCCAGAGGACAGCTAATGTGGTACCATTATTTAAGATGGGTGGTTGGATCAAATGAGGAAAGTACAGGTCAGTGAGTCTAACATATATAGTTGGCAAACTATTGACAAAGATTCCGAGGGGAAGAATTAATTTCAACTTGGAGAGGCAAGGATTAATCAAGGATAGTCAGCATAGCTTTGTGAAGGGGAGATCATGTCTATTAAATGTGATTGAATTTTGAGGTGGTGACTAGGTATGTCTATGAGGATAGTGCAGTTGACGTGATCTGCACTGACTTCAGTAGAGCTCTGAAAAGGTCACATGTGGCAAACTGGTTAAGAAGCCAACAGCCCATGGGATCCAGTGCAATTTGGCAAATTGAATCCAAAATTAGCTTAGTTGCAGGAAGCACTGGGGACGGTCTGTGACCGGAGGCCTGGGTTCACTGGCTTACCCCGGGGGGGTCAATGCTGCGTCCCATGCCATTTGTTGAGTACATTAACAATCTACACATGAATGTAGAGGGTATGATCAGTAAGTTTGCAAATGACATGAAAACTGGTGGCATGTTAAGTAGTAAGGAGGAAAGCTTTCGAATACAGATCAATAGACATGCTGGCTAAACGTGCCGACCAGTGCCAACTGGATTTTAAAGTTTAAGGTGATGCATTTGGGAGCATTAACTAGGCAAGGGAGTACACATTGAATAGGAGGGCCCTATGAAGTATAAAGGATCAGAGGGGCCTTGGTGTGCATATCCATAGATTCTCGAAGGCAACAGGACCGATAAATAAGGTGATTAAGGCACAATATGGGAAATTGGCTTTTATTAGTCAAGACATTGAATATAAAAGCAAGGAGGTTATGATGGAGCTGGATATAGTATTAGTTAAACCTCAGCTGGAGTACTGTGTGCAGTTCTGGTGACCACATTGTAGGCAAGATTTAATTTCTCTACACAAAGTGCACAAGAGATTCACTAGGTGTTTGAGGTGGAATTCTGCTGTGAAGAAATTGGATAAATTAGCGATGTTTCCCTTGTAGTAAAGGCTAGGGGGAGCAGAATCTAATTGGGGTGTACAAAATTCAGGAAGGATGTACACAGGGAAAAACTGACACTTTAGTGGAGGGATCAAAAACCAGGAGCAAAGTTTTACGGTAGGAACAGGATGTTTAGAGGGGGACCAAGGGGGAAAAAAAAATCCTCCCAGAGGGTTTGTCGGTATTTAAAACTCACTGCCTCAAAGGATGGTAGAGATACGAGCACAATACATTGTAGAACAACTTAGATGAACATTTGAAATACCACAGCGATCAAAGCTACGTGGCCAAGGACTGGAATATGGGATTAGTTAGACAAATGTTTGGTCCATCATGTCAATGCCAGTCATCAAAGGGCCTCTTTCTATGTCATAAAAACTATAACTCAAACATTCAGATCCCAGAATGAAATCTGGCATGAAATATCATACTTTATTCTTTTTTAAAACAGTAATTTGACCTTTTACTGAAACACAAGCACGTCGGGTGACTAACTTAGTTTTAACGCCAAAACAGAAATTTACTACACAAAAGAAAACTAAACCAACCTATTTACATATAATACAGGTTAAAAGATTTTAAATACTCAGCCAAAACCCATCGACTCCCCACATCATCAATTTAGTGTTAATCAAAATCAAGACATTTTCGTCCCCTATCAAATCTCATTTGACTGAATTACTTCTTTCCTACTTCTGGCTAATGCTGCAAAGCTTTTTCCCTTTGACTCTCACAGCTGAGCTCTTGGAATTTCTCAGCTATTCTAAATTATAAAAGGAAGTGGGGTGGCTTTGTTAATAAAGAATAATATCCGTGAAATGATGAGTAAGGATATAAATACAATAGATTGTGATGTAGAATCAGTTTGAGTGAAAACAAGGAATAGCAAGGGAAAGGACTCAGAGGTGAAAGTCATCTATGGAACCCTGAAAAGTCAACTCACTGTAGGACAAACTATAAGTGAGGAAACATCGAAAGGATCCAAGAAAGGCGCTACAATTGTTACGGGTGATTTTGCTCTGAATAATGTCTGGACAAATGGGCAAGGGTAACACAGAAGATCAATTACTGGATGCATCATGGATTGTTTCTTAGACCAGCAAATCTCTCAACCTACCTGGGAATAGGCGATGCGTGTAATGAAGTAGGTTTAATTTGAGATCCCTTGGTTAAGGATCCTCAAGGAGTTAGCAATCACAGCATGGTAGAACTTCAAATTCAGTTTAAGGGAGCAAAAATTAAGTTTCAAACCACTGTCCTCACTGCATGAATGAATGAAAGACACTTGAGTAAAGGGCAATTACAAGGGTGTGAAGAAAGAGTTGTCTAAAGTGGGCTGGGGAAAAAGATGAAGGAGAAAGCAGTTAAAGAGCAGTGGCAGGCATATATTTTGTAACACTCTGCTGACATGTATTCTTGTCAGAAACTCAGCCCACCTATGGTAAACAGAAGCTGTCAAAGACGGCATGCAAACAGAAACAAAGGCATTCAAAGCTTCAAATTCTAATGGGAGGCCAGAAGGTTGGGAATCCTTTGGAACCAGCAGTTTTATGACTAGAAAGCACTAAGATTGACAGAAAATTAATTATGAACATAAACTGGCAAGAAATATAAAAACAAAAAGACCTTCATATATATATAAAGACAGTAGCTAAATTGAGTGAGGGACTCAGGGGATAAAACTGAGGAACTGACAATGGGAACAAAGAAACAGCAGATAATTTACAGCAATGTTTTGCCTCATTCTTTGTAGTAAAGTACTTCATAAATATTCCAAAGACATCAGATAAACAAAGTGTTAATAGAACGAAAGATCTTATAGCAGTCTCTATCATGGGGGACATACAGTTTCATTGGTTTCTCAAATGCTAAGGCAGACAAGGTACCAGAACCTGATGACCTATATTCAAACATTCTGAAGGAACTAACTGCAGAGAAAGTGTCATTTTGGTCAAAATATTCCAGAACACACTGGATTTTGGACGATTTAAGTAGATTGGAAAACTGGCATTGTAGTACCCCTGTAGGGAGACAGAAAGCAGGAAACTATAGGCCAGTAAAGCCTAACAACTGATACTGGGAGAATTCTGAAGTCCATTATTAAGGAATAAATAGCATGACATTCGGAAAGGTTTAATGTAATCAAACAGACAACATAGTTTTGTGAAAGGGAGATCATACATTCAATTCGGTCTCCCTGCTATAGGAAGGATGTTGGCAAATGGCAGACTCCATCAAAAGCACCGCTTCTTGTTCCAATTTATCCTTACAGCATTAGTAGACCACAAATGTTTTTTGAAATTTGTGTCATTCAAGAGTTATCATGACCTGCGTAAAGTTTTCACATTTCTAAAGCAATGAGGACACTTGCTTTTTTTCTAATCACAAGAGGTTTCAACCAGGATCAAGGTTGATTTTTGCTCAACAATAATGTGTCTACGAACAGAACATTGAGCTCTTTTTGATTAGATTACAGAAATAATGTTTTGTCAATATCGGCCACATTATTTTCAACTTACTAACTCAATTTTCATTTTCTTCCCAGCTCTTCAAGATGTTCTATCGTTTGTGAAGATTCTAAAAACTGTGATTCAGAATTACGTACTATGTCACCAGTTTTTGAATTCTCAATTTCTTCAAACTGTCCAAAAGTTGCTCTCTCAGTGAGATATCTGGTTAATCATCTTGTCTGCTTGTCTGGAAAATCTACTTTCCTCAGCCAAATGATAAGACCAAGTAAGTGAAAATCAATTCAAACTGGTTCTTAATTCGTCAAATTCAGTGATCAATATGCCTTAATGAGAGTCACGGGTTGTAAGGTGAAAATTCCTACGAAAGCAGAGTTTCTGGACAGCACACCAGTAGGAAATCCAAAGTATGAAAATAAAATGAAACAAATTTGTTTTAATAACTGAATTACAACAAAAATCAGGACCTCAGATTTTGTTGCATTAAAATTAGAGCTGCACATTTTCCTTTCTTCCACCTGACTCTTGCATACTAATTTGAGATTTTGAAACAGATTCAAATTGAGGCAATAACCAATGGTTAATGACTAAAGTACTACAGCAGAGAAAGGAAGATTCATCCTAAATAGCCTACTGACGTCAGCTAAAGGGTAGTGTATGTCCATGGCTGAGATAAATTATTCCATTCTGACTCCGAGAAGCAGCTGGTTATAACTCAGGAGATTCATTCAAGTAGCTGTAAATTATGCATAAAGCCACTCTGACAAAAGGTTAGTTTAGAATGCCAATTCTTCCAGTATTTTTTTTTTAACTTTATTCATTTCTGGAATGTGGGCATCACTGGCTGGCCAACATTTATTGCCCTTCCCTAGCTGTCCTTGCAAAAATGGCAGTGAGCTGCCTTCTGTATAAGCAAATGTGTTTCAGTACATTGTTTTAGAAAATACATTTACTTTTGTCAAGATACAGCAGACTATTTATTTACCTGATAACAATCCAACAAGCCTCCTGCCACAAATCTGGGGTGATTTCATCATCATCTTCATCATACTGCGTATCTAGAAATCAATTGGCATCAATTAGCAAGATTCTCTGAGAAAATCTGCACTAATTCAGAAAGTCACCATTCTTCATAATAATCCAATCAGACATCTACCAATTAACTGAATTGTAAAAGAAATTAAAACCATTCAAAAAGCGTACAACTGACTTCATAGCTAGCATTGCAGTCAGGAGTGATCGCTAGATGTCACATAATGGAGGAGGGGTCATTTGAGCAAGAAATGGAAAACAAGAGACTAGGTAGTGTGCAGCAGGGGAAAAGATAAGAGAAAACACACAGATGAGAATTAGAGGAAGAGCAGGCAAGCAAGGATTTAGATAGCCAGCTGGCAGGCAGATATGTTTCTCTGGGTTTACTGTAGATCCTCAGTCGGCTTAGTGAGTTAGTTATAAAACAACACACTTTGTTGTACAAATCAGCAGCAGTTATTTAATAACATCATTACTCCAGATGCTCAGCAATCTGGTTGACTTTTAATTGCCCTCTGAAATCACACAGCAAGCCAAACAGGTTAAGGAGCAATTCAGATGGACAACAAATGTTGGCCTGGACAGTCATTTCTGAATCCCGTGAAAGAATTGATTAACACATTTTTCTCCATGTATCTTTATATACCTATCTCTATATCTGTCTATTCTTCTCTCTCTCGTTCTATCTTTATCCAACTATCTTCATTTATTCTATTTCACCTATTAGTCTGTCTATAAAGGTCTATTATGGAAATGCAATATAATAATAAAAAGGTTCAATTTTGAAAAATTGAGCTCAAAAGAGACAATTTACTTTTCATATCTCTATCTTCACAAATCGTCAGAGAAGGCTGATAGCTGATTTTTTAAAAAAAACATGTTACTTGGGCTTATAAAGAGATAGAATAGGAAAACGAAAAGAGTGCGCGCTTAAGGATCGAACAAGAACAAGACAGCACAGATTTAAAGTAATTTGCAAAGAAGTAAAGGTAAACGTAAACTTAAAGTCAGCATGGTCCTAGCAGACCATAGGGCTGTTTTTTCATTACAGAGAGAGAGGGACAGAGTGCGAGAGCGAGATACACACCAGAGTGTCACTGTGCCTCAGATAAGGGAAAAGAACCAAACGAAACACAAGAAAAATCTTTTAAATGCAGCAAGGTGGTTAAGGTCTAGAAGGTCTGCCCATTGTACAGTGGAAGTATTTGAAAGGGAATTAGATGGTTATTTGAAAAGGAAGAATGTGCAGGGTTACAGGAAGGCGGCAGGCTATGGCATTAAGTGAACTATTCATTCGGAGAGCCAACATACACCTGACAGGATGACTGGCACGTTTCTGCACTGTAACAGTAGATCAGTCAAATTAAAGCAAATGAATGTCATCATTCAGACCTTCACAACACCATTCCTTTGTCAACTGTTGTACCAATTTCTCTCACAAGCAGCAATGGATACAAGAAGTGTGAAATATAGATTTGGCCAGGCTGTGAGCCAAAGCTGCTTTTTAATAATTTGAGCAATAGTCTAGCATTGTACAAGGCATGCTTTCAGACAGGTGAGAATGCAGAATCAGCAAAACAGGTATAACATAGAATCAGTAATCTCTTTTTGTTGACATACATTTTATTCGTCACGAGCAAAGTGCCGTCTCTGGCACGAACATACAGCAGGATTGTCTCTAGCAACCAGGAAAAAGTACTGTTACAGAATGCTTGAGTGGGCAGTATCTTCAAATTGTCAATAGAGGGATAGTGATGCACAAAGTTTAAAATACACTGATACTTTGGGAGTATGGAGCTTCAGTTACAGGGATCTGCAGCTGGATTGACCACATTGACTTTGATGTAAAAGAAATATCCCAATCTACAGACTGCAGATAACATCATGCAACTGATCAAGTAGCAAACTACACAAGACATCACACTGGGCTGTGAAGAAACAGCCCGTTACAGTAGCGCAAGTACAAGAAGCATTACCCCAGAAATACCTGTGAAGTATGTGCTTTCATTCAGCAACAGGACCGCTGCTTTAAGAGAAATTCATCAGCCATGGTTGCAGGGAGCTCCTTTTGCATGAATTCAAAAGGGTTCAGTGCTACATACAATGGATCAGTCCTAAATCCATTTGTGCTCTCACTATGTAGGTATATTCTATACACCCAAATCCATCATAAAATCTGACAATGGCTCAAAAAATACACAGTAATCAGGATTTAAAAATACCATTAACATATAGAGTGCTTAATGAGATGACCAAACACAAAAACAAGGAATAGGAGTGTGCACACAGTTGAAAAGTATTAGAGTAGAGTGACTCAGAGATAAAGGAGTTTTGAAACATGATTCTTTGAAAGTACAAATTCTGTGGACATACGTGGAACAATTTTTAAAAAGTTAGCAAAGATTCACTCAACTGCAGGTTTTTAAATAGTTTTTATAAACTTCCTAGAAATTCCATAACTGGTGATAACTGCTCGTTTTGGTGTAGACCAGAACTTACAGAAACGGGCGTCAGGATACAAAGTGGAGCTGTGAGCTGAAATTTTGGCAAGCTCCAAGGAAGCAATGATGGCCACAGAACTCCGAATGAATTATAAAAGCTGTGTTTCCTATCTAACTTCTCTCAGCACCACTCACAGGTGTCACAGAGGGTTTGTGAATTTTCGAGTATCAAGATGGGGGTCACAGTGGGAAAGTGTTCAGGAAGAACTGCTGTTGACCACACTAGGGTTGAACAGTAACTGACTTGAAGTGGTTCTTGTCTGATCTGGTTCAGATGGAAGAAAGCCTCCTAAGAAACATTCGAATTGGAGGGAATCCTGCTAAGAAGCTGCCCAGGTGTTCTTTTCCACTTCTGAAAAGAAAACTCACCGTATTAAGAGTGAAAACCATTTGCTTTTTTGAAAGTGACTGAAAGAACATGACAAGACTATTTCTTGAGCAAACTCTGCTTGTGGGCAGAAACAACAATGCATAATTAATGATGACCGTACACGTCAAGACATCAGAGCAACAAACTCTGAAACAACTTTATGTTTTGTCCTTTTGTCTTTCAGAATAGCCCCTTTTCAAAGCTTTATTCAAAAAACAATTCATTGCAGTGGAATCTTTGTTTTACGTTTTCCTGAAGAAAACGTGGAAGTGAGCTTGCACGTGAGTCTTGGGGAATGTTTATGGGAATAAACACTTATTTCTAGTCCACTGTGCACATTAATCAATGATTACACTTTTGCTGAATTCTGTTTTGATAAAAAACCCATAAATTATGTCTACTAATGAATTTGGGTTGATAGACCTTTTTGTTTAAAACCCCTGATACAGATGATGCGATTAAGTGATCATTTTGTTAAATGGGAACACACTTTTAAATTGCAATCCATGAGGCTGCGGCACTAAATGGCATCATTACAACTGAGGCTGAATGAATGCAACATGAGGAAAGGAGGAATAAAGGAAAAACGTTATCTAGATGGTGAGAAGTAGCAGAGCTCAGAAATTAAGAGGAATCTGGATGCCTTTGTACATAAATCTCAAGAAGTGTCCAGGTATAGCAAATAATTAGAAAAGCTAAAATCTTTCTTGTTCATTGCAAGGAGAATTTAGTATAAAAGTAGAAGGTAATGCTTCACTTATTTAGGGCATGAGTGAGACTACCTCTGGAGCAGTCTTGGTCTCAGTTTCTTTAAAAGAAAGGACATAAATGTATTGGAGATTTTTTACTTGGAGACTCATCCTTCCATCATTATAAATGAAGGGATGCCTGAACTATCACTGAACTTGTGGCCGAAATATCAGTGCTAGACACATCACGACACAGAAGTCGGCTGAGGCAAGACAGAGACAAGACTCACGGTTGGGCAGCCTAGAAGTGACTGGAAATGTTCAATCCACCCTGAGCTTACCTCGCAGATATGAAGTGATCACCAATGGCAATCAATGACTTCAATCAAGGTGGCATTGAGCAACAATATCCATGAAATAAGAAAGGATGGATGTCAGGTGAGTCACAAGTATAAGACAACAATAGCAATTCATGGATTTCAGAAATGATAACATGTTCAAACATTCTAGAGTGGAAAAGGAGAATGCAGACAGATCAGTAGTTTACGAGGACAGTGGCAATGAAATTGTTTTTTTTCTCCTGAGGATGAGGACTAAACATTTAATATAGCATACTCAAGGACAGGGAATTACTTACAATGTTAGCCAGCAGAAGGGCGTGGAAGTTGTGGATGTTCAGCAATGTACTTTCTGGTTGCACTGAATATATACTGCTAGAGAAAATCTTTCTAGATAACAATTGAGGAACATTTTTGCCCTTTTGTATCCTTAACACTACCACTGTCGCAGTCTACATTTTGGCAGCAGAAATCCCCAATTATAACAGTAGTGTTGCAATTTCTCTGTAATTTTCCTGATTTGTTTATCCTTTCCATAAGTTGGATGTTATGGGCTATACCAAGCAATGTACTTGCATCCTTTTTTGTTCCTCAGCTCTAACCAGATTCTGTCCCTGAATCCTCTGGGACCTCCTCTTTCTCCAACAATGCATTGCACTCCTTAACCAATAATATCATCAATCCTCCTCTCCTCTCTCTTCTAAGCATCGTACCCAGGAATATTTAACACTCAGGCCTGCTCTTGCGTGTCTTGGCTTAATACTGCTTGATGTGGTCCAGTCAAATCTGACATTAAACAACTTAACCAGGTGGGTGCCACAAACATTAAAAACTTTCTTCCCTAGCATTGAGAAAACAAAGACAGGGACTATATCAAGTGTAAGAGCCACAACAATACCCAGAACAAAGGACCAATGAAAGTATGATTATCCTTACTGGAAGCCTGAAAGGTGGAAGAGAACACAATAGATGTGCTGAATTAACTGCTTCAGTGGCAGAGAACAAAAACACAAACATAACAAACACCACACACTAAGACCTTTAAAAGAACAATCATTGTTATAACGTACAGATCATAGCAAACAATAATGATAACAGCTGCAATGAAGTTGGTTGAAGGTCAGAACTCCCCTACCCCTCTTTCTGTGGTACAATGGGGTACTTTATGGGGCAATATTTATTTTGAGGGGGCAAGCACACCATCATCTGAAAGACAGCACCTGCTGGCAATTCAACATTCCCCGTCAGCTGCAGCAGTGTGTCAACCTAAACGATGGACTTTAACATGTCTCTTTAAGTTGGACTAGAATCAAGCCCGCGGCTGACCATGTTGCCTATAAGTGACGTTTATAGACCTTCGTGCACAAATTGGTGCATGTCAGCAACTTCCCTCCAACCCCTGGGAGCTTAGAGTCAAAAAAGCCTCTCTGGATCAGGTCACATAGCAGCTCAGTGACTAGAAGACGGCTGGCGGTTTGCGTCTCCCCTCAAAGGCCCCAACAGAAAAATCAGGGCTGAAGTCAGCACCTGGGCTGGAGGGTCAGGCCGAGGCCTTAGGCCAGGCTCCCAGAGCCGGCGCCAACCCACCTCAACATCCGCCATTTTAAACTCCGCAAAACGTACGGATTTTAAAAAAAAGCATGGAAAGCCAGCACCACTCACCCTCACCGTCGTCCGGATCGTACATCTCGACAGCCGATTATGGGTTAACGGGAACGGAGAAAACAAACCGGCTGGATCCGACCAGTTAAAGCGACGGATGAAACCTATACTCGTCCGCCGCCTCGGCACCAAACGGAGCAGTAGTGAGCACTGCGCATGCTCCATCTTCTCATCCATTCACTGAGTGGGGGAGAGACAGCGCCACCTCTGGATCAGTCACCCAGTGCAGAGGGCCCTGTCTGTGGGTCATTTCACTAGTTCAAAGAGCACAGTCTCTGGGTCAATCACCAAGTGCAGAGGGCACTGTCTCTGGGTCAGTCACCCAGTGCAAAGGACATATTATCTGGGTCAACTATCTAGTGCAGACGACTCTGAACATGGGTCCGTAACCCACTGCAGAGGGTACTGCCTCTGGGTCAATCACTCATAGAGACAGAAAGAGAGAGAGGGTGTTGTTTCTGGGATATAAATTGAATGCTAGAGATGTGATCCAAATATTATCTTTTATAGGTATTATTGTGGACTCATATATACTTATATCTTGAACAAAGAACACTTGGATAAGGAAAGGTTCTGTGTACAACAGCAATTATGTTGCACCTACTGGAGCAGAGAGCTTACACATGTCTGGAATTTCAGGGAGAGGTGGCGTGGCCCAGGTTGTGAGTGGAATCAGACTATTCTGTTTTTGAACTCAGTCAGAAGCAATTTGACCTGTGTGAAGATCAACAGCCTATTGCTCCGTCTTCTTTCTCTGCATCTCATCTCATCTCAGTGCGTCAGCTGTCAACCTGCCAAAAGTCACCTTTACCACGTTGGTGGATGAGTGGAAAGGATTAGTTGGAATCTACCCGCACCATTTGAACAAAGACAATTCAGTCAGTACAACCATTCCAGAAAGACACATCAGTGCCTGCAGGTTGTGTATGTAGAATAACTTTGGAATCAGAAAACCATTCGGGACAATTTATGATCTATAATGTCTTAATGAGCTGAACTATTACTTGGAAAAAGCACTTTAAAGTTAACACTGCAGAATGTTTCCTTTTTGTTGCCCCTCAGACTTGGATGTGTTTATGTGTATGTATTTTTTAACAGGAATATTTGTATCATCTAAAATGCTTGTCAATAGTCTGAAATTTTTTTGTTTGAACATGTTTAACTTTGGTACTAAAGCAGTTATTTGTTGTTGAGTGGAGAAACCTGGCTGACTTGTTCTTAATACTGAAACATACCTGATACAGTGTGAAACCTTTATAGTTGGCCAGATTACCAACCTGGCTAAATTTAAATTTGTTGTGACAGGTGGAGGTATGGGATGAGAAAAGGATACGGTATACTCCAAACCTGATCATACAATCTCACAGAAAAAGTGGGTATTCTTTCTGACTATAAATGCACAGAGGGAGTGGGAGGTGTCTGTGGTGTTGCAGATATATAGTTAATGGTTCATATGCTATCATATAAATTACTAATGATATGAAAGTTTGAAACAGGAAAATGGGATAAATGCAACTGAAGCACTTTGAACTCAAGTACAGTTAAAAGATAGGTATACTGTTGCTTTGACAGGTTAACAGCTGGCAATTTGAAATAGATAATAAAATGTGAGTCTGGATGAACACAGCAGGCCAAGCAGCATCTCAGGAGCACAAAAGCTGACGTTTCGGGCCTAGACCCTTCATCTGATGAAGGGTCTAGGCCCGAAACGTCAGCTTTTGTGCTCCTGAGATGCTGCTTGGCCTGCTGTGTTCATCCAGCCTCACATTTTATTATCTTGGAATCTCCAGCATCTGCAGTTCCCATTATCTCTGAGGCAATTTGAAATGTTGGGCCTTGGTGATTGTCAGAATACTTAAGGCAAATGTTAGTTTTGAAGATTACCGCTTTTTTCATAAAATCAAAATAGAACAGATACAGCTGAAAAACAATGGATGGGCGTTCTTAACTGGCTGCAATGCTTGCAGTAATACTTGTCTAGAGGGAGTTAGAGTTAATTTAACCTAAAAGTAAACAGGAAACGTCAGGTTATGCCAAAATGTAGATGCAGAGAGCTTAAAAATTCATGTGTGCATTGTTTGCTGATAGATGTGAATTACATTTCGGAACTGGGAGATTGTTAAATCATAAGAAACTTGCAAATTACAAGCAATTATGGCTTAGGATAAGTCCCAGGGAATTTGGCTCCATATCTTGGAAACATTTGGAGCTAAAAGGAACCACTGTTAACCCAAACAAGTTGGAAGTCAAGGGAAGGAAGCCCACAAATGAGTGGAGTATTAGATCATAATTTTTATGTAAACTCATGTGTACCTCATGTTTACTTGAATTCTGAAGTCTCAGTTGTATACGATTTAGGATCAAAATCTAACCTGCTCAATATTACTTTTATTTCACTATATTTTTGATTGTGGACTGCAATGAGTAAAGGACTGTTTTAAAAACCAAGGATTGTAGAAGGGATTGCTGCACTTTTTAAAGTAAGACACCAACACTTATTTTAAGTTACATTGTTGCTTTGTTTAACCAGTACAGGGAGTTGATTGCAGACACCTGGTACTATGGACTGTGTATAAGGTGAGATTCAGCTCGCGACAAGTGGCTGATTGGTCTGGTGACCAGTTGTCAATGATAAAGGACATCTGGCCCAGCAGCATCTCAGGAGCACAAAAGCTGACGTTTCGGGCCTAGACCCTTCATCAGAGAGGGGAATGGGGTGAGGGTTCTGGAATAAATAGGGAGAGAGGGGGAGGTGGACCGAAGATGGAGAGAAAAGATAGGTGGAGAGGTAGGGAGGGGATAGGTCAGTCTAGGGAAGACGGACAAGTCAAGGAGGTGGGATGAGGTTAGTAGGTAGGAGATGGAGGTGCGGCTTGGGGTGGGAAGAAGGGATGGGTGAGAGGAAGAACAGGTTAGGGAGGCAGAGACAGGTTGGACTGGTTTTGGGATGCACAGGGTGGAGGGGAAGAGCTGGGCTGGTTGTGTGGTGCAGTGGGGGGAGGGGACGAACTGGGCTGGTTTTGGGATGCGGTGGGGGAAGGGGAGATTTTGAAGCTGGTGAAGTCCACATTGATACCATTGGGCTGCAGGGTTCCCAAGCGGAATATGAGCTGCTGGGTATCAATGTGGAACTTCCACATTGATACCATTGATACCCAGCAACTCATATTCCGCTTGGGAACCCTGCAGCCCAATGGTATCAATGTGGACTTCACCAGCTTCAAAATCTCCCCTTCCCCCACCGCATCCCAAAACCAGCCCAGTTCGTCCCCTCCCCCCACTGCACCACACAACCAGCCCAGCTCTTCCCCTCCACCCACTGCAACCCAAAACCAGTCCAACCTGTCTCTGCCTCCCTAACCTGTTCTTCCTCTCACCCATCCCTTCCTCCCACCCCAAGCCGCACCTCCATCTCCTACCTACTAACCTCATCCCACCTCCTTGACCTGTCCGTCTTCCCTGGACTGACCTATCCCCTCCCTACCTCCCCACCTATACTCTCCTCTCCACCTATCTTCTTTTCTCTCCATCTTCGGTCCGCCTCCCCCTCTCTCCCTATTTATTCCAGAACCCCCACCCCATCCCCCTCTCTGATGAAGGGTCTAGGCCCGAAACGTCAGCTTTTGTGCTCCTGAGATGCTGCTGGGCCTGCTGTGTTCATCCAGCCTCACATTTTATTATCTTGGATTCTCCAGCATCTGCAGTTCCCATTATCACTGATAAAGGACATCTGCCTGCCAACAACTATGTAATTGGTTTGAAGATAGCTTTAGACATCCAGAATGGCTTTATCTGTCTCTCTGCGCAGTAAAAATGAATACAGGTACACCCAAACCTTAAAGAATTTCATTTTATTTTTTCCTCACCCATTAGTATAAGCTGTGGCTAGTAACCAGTAAGTAAGAGACTTTGCAATTTGTGAATCAGTCACTCTGTGCTTCCTGCAAGAAGGTGAAAGTGCCTGGAGGGGAGAGAATGGAGAACACTAAGTCCTGACAAGGAAAAGGATCATTTCATGGAACCCTGTGGACAAGAACCAAATACCTGTTTTCTCAGTTTTTCCCCTCCACCCATGATCCTTTTTGTCCAGCTATATCTGTCTGTATTTGCATGTCAGGGAGTTTTATAAGGGAATCAGAATTTTAACTAAAAAAAAATCCCATAAGAGCCAAAATGGGCAGCACAGTGGTTCAGTGGTTAGCCCTGCTGCTTCCCAGTGTCAGGGATCCGGGTTCAATTCCAACCTTGGGTGACTGTAACAATCCCCCTGATTCTGCGTGGGTTTCCTCCAGATGCTCTGGTTTCCTTCCACAGTTGAAAGATATGTAGGTTAGGTGAATTGGCCATGAGAAATTGACTATGGTGTCCAGGGATGTGCAGGTTAGGTGGATTAGCCACGGCAAATGGAGGGTTATTGACATAGAGTGGGGGTGGATCTGGGTGAGATGCTCTTCAGACGTTTGGTGTGGAATTGATGGGCTAAATGGCCTGCGTCCACACTGCAGGGATTCTGTTTCAATTTCTGCTGGAGGTGCTGGAAATCTGAAACAAAAACAAAAAATTGCTGGTAAATCTCAGCAGGTCTGGCAGCATCTGTGGAGTGAAATCAGAGTTAATGTTTCAGGTTCAGTGGAGGCAAAGGTGCTGTGTGGCTGTGGGGGTGTGTTGGGAGTGAAGGAGGAGCTGACCAGGGAGTCTTTGAGGGATTAGTCCTTGCAGAAGAAGGGAGAGCAGGGGAATATGTGTCTGGAGGTAGCATCCTGCTGGAGGTGGTGGAAATGGTGACTAATGATCCTCTGGATGTGGCTGTTGGTGGGATGATAGGTGAAGACAAAGGGAACGCTATCATTGTTGGGGGAGGGAGGAAAGGAGCTGAGGGCTGAAATGTGAGAGAAGAGTTGGACCCGGCTGAGGACTGTGTCAACTGTGGTGCTGGGGAATCCACATTTGACAAAGAAGGTGGCCATTTCGGAGGCCCCATTATTGAAGTTGGCATCATCAGGACAGCTGCAACAAAAATAGAGGTACTGGGAGAATGGAGTAAAGTCTTTACAGGAAGTAGGTGTGAGGATGTTTCATCAAGGTAACTGTGGAAATCATAGAGCCAAATAGCACAGAAACAGACCCTGCGGTCCAACTAGTCCATTATCCTAAAACAGACCAATCACCCCTGCCTCCATTTTGCCCATAACCCTCCAATCCTTTCCTATTCATGTACTTATCTAAATGTTGTAACTGTAGCCGCAACCACCACTTCCTCTGGAAGTTCATTCCACACATGAACCACTTCCTCTGTAAGGGTTTGGGGTGGATATTGGTGGCCAGTCTATCCCCAGAAATGGGAACAGAGATGTTGAGGAATGGAGGGAGGAGTCAGAGATAGGCCAGGTGAAGGTGAGACTGGGGTGGAAATTGGAAGCAAAATGGATAAACCTTTCCAATTCCAGACAAGAGAGGGAAGTGACACCAATTACATCATTGATACACCAGTGAAAAGGTTGTGGGTGGTGGCCGGAGTTGGTTTGGAATAAGCATAGTTCCACGTACCCCACAAAGAAACAAGCAAAACTGGGTCCCAATCAGGTACCCCTGGCCTGCCCTTTGACCTGAAGAAAATCAGAGGAGTTAAGATGGAAGTCATTCAAGGCGAGGACAAGCTCAACAATGCTGAGGAGGGTGGCAGTTAATGGGGACAGCTCAGCACTTTCATTCAGGAAGAAGCAGAGAGCCTTGAGACCGTCCTTCTGGGGAATTAGACGTGTAAAGGGATTGCATGTCCATGGTAAAATAGTTTTAACTGGTAGTATTATATGTCGTCAGTTCATACTTGTTTATACATCGCTAGAAACTGTTTAGTTGTAATAATTAGTAATTATTGTTGCATACAGAAACCTGGTCCATGCTTTCTGTTAGCCTGGATCTAAAAGGTAGGTGCATTGTGGAGTTTATACTTTGATAAAATTTTTAACTTTTGTGAAGACTCTGAGACTAATGGAGCTTGATTTCCAGCGTGCTACCTTGGTGAGGTGTTACACTATTTAGTCATCAACACTTGTATTTGTTTTGTACACGTTTGTTAATAATGATTTTTAGTTTTGAAGTTTCAGTTCCACCCTGAAATCTGTTGTTTATTTCCTTATCCCTGGTTCTTCTGTGGATTCTAATATTTTTGTAATATTATCATCCTTTATGACGTTATGGTGTATTAATGGAAAGCCAATTGGATACTTCCATGGTTTCTACCACACAGGTAAAAATGGAATCAAGCAACATCCATCCCTCCCTGTGCACAATGGACTAAGGGCATTTAAAGGAGTTCTTGTGTTCTATCCACTCAATGTTTGCAGCCAGACGAAGGATGAGGAAGAATAGAAATAGAAATAGTCAACAGTGACTTTGATTAGGGCATTTCAGTACTGTTGAAAGAAAAAAAGATTAGAGACTACAGAAATAGAAGAGTTTTGTGTGGTCATGTGAAGATAACAGATTTAGTGTGAGCAAGGGAGAATTGTTCTGGATGAGAAAGAACAATTTAGAGTATCTGCAAATATGAGAGAAACAAAGTGAGGGTAGGGATTATTTAGATAACGGTTTGATGTGAATAGAGTCAAGGGTATCATGAAGAAGAGCTTGGAAAGGAGAAAACTAGATAGAGGATAATTCAGTTCTGAAACAGAGTCATATCACATTCAGTTATTGGAACTCAACTATTGGAATCCCAGACTTAATGTCAACTATGTACCAAATACAGTGGTTGTGCATTACAGTTCAGCCTGGCATCTGACTTGCTGTGGCAACATGCACATAGTATGTAACTTTGGATGGTGACGTTGGAGTCTCCAACAATCTGTGCATCCTGACCAGGAATGTCCCTTACACTTGTTGCATGCCACTAATGTGTGTTGAATGGTTGATACTCAAAATGGCCATGTTAAGAATGTACATTCCTCGGCTATGAAATGGGTGTGGGACCAGGGACTTCTGTCTCACAGCCACTGTCTCACAAGAATTTCTTTATACCCAGTGCTGGAGCAAACAGAGCCGGGCTGGGTGACCTGCTGTACTGCAAAAATTCTAATTTCTCCCTCTGTTAGATAATATCTAATAAATCAGTTCAGAGGTGTTACAACACACTTCTGAAGCATGCAACTTTTACCCAGTACCACTGTCCCCCTTTACCCTGAAACTCACCCACAATGTGTGTCAGGGTAGATGCAGTCTCAAAAGGGCCTGTTGTGTTGCAGTTAGTGTCCCTACCTCTGAACCAGGAGGCCCGAAATTCAAGCCTGAGCCACTCCAGAAGTTTGCAACGACCGCTTTGAACAAGATAACTTTCATAACGTATCAGAGATGACGGGAACTGCAGATGCTGGAGAATTCAAGGTAACAAAGTGTGGAGCTGGATGAACACAGCAGGCCAAGCAGCATCTTGTGCTCCTAAGATGCTGCTTGGCCTGCTGTGTTCATCCAGCTCCACACTTTGTTACCTTTTCGAACGGAATTATTCTGAATAGGGATAATTCCAGCCAATCACAGCCTGGGTCGGTCCAGCCAATCAGAGTCATCACCTGTCCAACCAGTCAAAGCCGTGATCTGTCCAGCCAATCAGAGCCAGGATTGCTGTCAGGTGCATAGCGGGTGAAGGGCTGTGGAAATGGTGCTTTCCTGTTCGGCTTATGGCTGTAAGAATCGGTATGATAAGGATCGGGGAGTTTCTTTCCATAGGTACGGAGAGTCGACTGGCTATGCCTGTGTCTTTTTTTGTTTGCGAGGTTTCAGCACCACTTTAAAGCGATAAAAGTTCGACGCTAGCCGGCCTGGTTTTAGACGGGGCGCAGTGAAGAGCGGGGGGAAGGAAGAAGAAAGAAGAGGAGGAGAGTGGTGTACACAGCGAGGGATTTCAAAGGGGTGTGAAGGCAGAGAGATATTGGTTAGCGGTAGGCTGGGGTTGGGGAGAGTCGGTGAGGAAGGGATTACGAAGATGTTTCCGGACCGTTGATTGAAAAAGAGGAGGTGGTTGAGGTGTTTGGGAGTAGAAGGGGTTTCAGAAGAATGTTGTTTCAACGGTGTTCTCGAGGAAAGAGATTGCGGAAATACAGACTGTCTGTCACTTGTGAGAGCCGCCTGGTGTTCTAATTTTATGTTCAAGTGTGAAATTGAGCTATTGTTTGACTCGTGTGCATCCTTGTTAAGTGCTGGCACTAGACTTCGGTCAGACTCCAGACACCAAAGCACAGACTAATAGTTCACTGCAGAACTGAGGATGTGTACGTTATTTGATGGATTGCCTCTTGGATGTGATGTTAAGCACAAGCTGTGTCTTACCTTTTAAGTTGGATGCGAGATCCCAAGGTTATGCTGATCTGATCAATATTTTAATCCTTAATCAAGACCCAAAACAAATGATTATCTTAACTTTCGTTTCATTTCTGTTTGGTGACCTTTTGTTGATTGCTTCATTTGCCACACTACAGTAGTGATTAGATTTTAAAAAGTACTTAACTGGCTGTGAGATAGCAAGGTGTCAAGCTGGATGAGCACAGCAAGTCAAGCAGCATCAAAGGAGCAGAAAAACTGACGTTTTCAGCTTTCTGAAGCTCAGACCCGAAAGCTCTATATGCTGTTATCTCAGATTCTCCAACATCGGTAATTCCTACTATCTCTTAAAAGGCTCTCAGTTGCTTTTTGATTGTGAAGGAGCAAGTTAAATGCAAACTCTATTGTGCTCTTCTTTCTTTACTTGTTTTTTGAAGAGGTGAACATGACTCTGGTCTCCATGCCATGAGAAGGAGGAAATAAATAATGGATTAGTTTAGTATCAGAGATAATGGGAACTGCAGATGCTGGAGATTCCAAGATAATAAAATGTGAGGCTGGATGAACACAGCAGGCCAAGCAGCATCTCAGGAGCACAAAAGCTGACGTTTCGGGCCTAGACCCTTCATCAGAGAGGGGGATGGGGGGAGGGAACTGGAATAAATAGGGAGAGAGGGGGAGGCGGACCGAAGATGGAGAGTAAAGAAGATAGGTGGAGAGGGTGTAGGTGGGGAGGTAGGGAGGGGATAGGTCAGTCCAGGGAAGACGGACAGGTCAAGGAGGTGGGATGAGGTTAGTAGGTAGCTGGGGGTGCGGCTTGGGGTGGGAGGAAGGGATGGGTGAGAGGAAGAACCGGTTAGGGAGGCAGAGACAGGTTGGACTGATTTTGGGATGCAGTGGGTGGGGGGGAAGAGCTGGGCTGGTTGTGTGGTGCAGTGGGGGGAGGGGATGAACTGGGCTGGTTTAGGGATGCAGTAGGGGAAGGGGAGATTTTGAAACTGGTGAAGTCCACATTGATACCATATGGCTGCAGGGTTCCCAGGCGGAATATGAGTTGCTGTTCCTGCAACCTTCGGGTGGCATCATTGTGGCAGTGCAGGAGGCCCATGATGGACATGTCATCAAGAGAATGGGAGGGGGAGTGGAAATGGTTTGCGACTGGGAGGTGCAGTTGTTTGTTGCGAACTGAGCGGAGGTGTTCTGCAAAGCGGTCCCCAAGCCTCCGCTTGGTTTCCCCAATGTAGAGGAAGCCGCACCGGGTACAGTGGATGCAGTATACCACATTGGCAGATGTGCAGGTGAACCTCTGCTTAATGTGGAATGTCATCTTGGGGCCTGGGATGGGGGTGAGGGAGGAGGTGTGGGGACAAGTGTAGCATTTCCTGCGGTTGCAGGGGAAGGTGCCGGGTGTGGTGGGGTTGGAGGGCAGTGTGGAGCGAACAAGGGAGTCACGGAGAGAGTGGTCTCTCCGGAAAGCAGACAGGGGAGGGGATGGAAAAATGTCTTGGGTGGTGGGGTCGGATTGTAAATGGCGGAAGTGTCGGAGGATAATGCGTTGTATCCGGAGGTTGGTAGGGTGGTGTGTGAGAACGAGGGGGATACAACTCCCCCTCGTTCTCACACACCACCCTACCAACCTCCGGATACAACGCATTATCCTCCGACACTTCCGCCATTTACAATCCGACCCCACCACCCAAGACATTTTTCCATCCCCTCCCCTGTCTGCTTTCCGGAGAGACCACTCTCTCCGTGACTCCCTTGTTCGCTCCACACTGCCCTCCAACCCCACCACACCCGGCACCTTCCCCTGCAACCGCAGGAAATGCTACACTTGTCCCCACACCTCCTCCCTCACCCCCATCCCAGGCCCCAAGATGACATTCCACATTAAGCAGAGGTTCACCTGCACATCTGCCAATGTGGTATACTGCATCCACTGTACCCGGTGCGGCTTCCTCTACATTGGGGAAACCAAGCGGAGGCTTGGGGACCGCTTTGCAGAACACCTCCGCTCAGTTCGCAACAAACAACTGCACCTCCCAGTCGCAAACCATTTCCACTCCCCCTCCCATTCTCTTGATGACATGTCCATCATGGGCCTCCTGCACTGCCACAATGATGCCACCCGAAGGTTGCAGGAACAGCAACTCATATTCCGCCTGGGAACCCTGCAGCCATATGGTATCAATGTGGACTTCACCAGTTTCAAAATCTCCCCTTCCCCTACTGCATCCCTAAACCAGCCCAGTTCATCCCCTCCCCCCACTGCACCCCACAACCAGCCCAGCTCTTCCCCCACCCACTGCATCCCAAAACCAGTCCAACCTGTCTCTGCCTCCCTAACCGGTTCTTCCTCTCACCCATCCCTTCCTCCCACCCATCCCTTCCTCCCACCCCAAGCCGCACCCCCATCTACCTACTAACCTCATCCCACCTCCTTGACCTGTCCGTCTTCCCTGGACTGACCTATCCCCTCCCTACCTCCCCACCTACACCCTCTCCACCTATCTTCTTTACTCTCCATCTTCGGTCCGCCTCCCCCTCTCTCCCTATTTATTCCAGTTCCCTCCCCCCATCCCCCTCTCTGATGAAGGGTCTAGGCCCGATTAGTTTAGTACTTCAGTTTTTTAAAAAAACATTCAGAATAGCTGTGTATGTCTCATGTAAATAGAAAAAACTGATGGAAAGTTATTAGTCTAAAACACTTACATTTTCCACAGATGGTGCTTGACCTGCTGAATGTCTCTGGCATTTTTTCCAACATCAGTGGTATTAAGATATTTCAAAAGCTTAATTTAGAGCAAATAAAAATGTAGAGAAGTGTGAGACAGAGGTGGGAGGAACTGGTTTGCAGTTGAGTGGGAGAATGTGCAGAACTTCCTATGCATGAAGGTCCCCAAAAGTATAATAGAATAACTCCAACAAAAGCAAGCAAAATAAATTTGAAAGCTGAGTATGATAATGCATCATAGATGCAGTATAATGTCAATATTTCTAAATTTGTCCATTTGGTAGGATAAAATAATGACTGACATAATAAATTTTTTAATTGAGGATGGTGAATCTGTGGAATACTTTACCGCAGAAGATGCAATGGCCAAATCATTAATATATTTCAGAAAGAAATAGATTTCAAAGTGCTAAAGATTGCAGTTATGAAAAGAGTGGGAGTATGGCATTGAGAAAGAGGATCAGTCAGTGTCAGCACTATTAAACGGACAGTGATGATCCATCCCCAGCTCCCCCAGAGATTTCAATGTCCGAGGTATTTTTCCCAACATTGACTGGGATTCACTCAGTGTTAGCGGTCAAGATGGAGCAGAATTTGTAAGGTGTGTCCAGGAGGGTTTTCTAGAGCAGTATGTATGTAGTCCAACTCGGGAAGGGGCCATACTGGATCTGGTGCTGGGGAATGAACCTGGCCATGTGGTTGATATTACAGTAGGGGACTAATTTGGAAATAGCGACCACAATTCTGTAAGTTTTACAATACTCATGGACAAGGATAGGAGTGGTCCTAAAGGAAGAGTACTAAACTGGGGGAAGGCCGACAATACCAAGATTTGGCGGGATCTGAGGAATGTAGATAGGGAGAAACTGTTTGAAGGTAAATCCACATTTGATATGTGGGAGGCTTTTACAGAGAGGTTGATTAGTGTGCAGGAGAGACATGTTCCTGTGAAAATGAGGAATAGAAAAAGCAAGATTAGGGAACCATGGATGACGGGTGAAATTGTGAGACTAGCCAAGAGAACAAACGGAAGCATACATGAGGTCTAGGCGACTGAAGACAGATGGAGCTTTGCAAGAATATCAGGAATGTACAGCGAATCTGAAACGAGGGCTAAGAGAGGACATGTGATATTGCTGGCAAACATGGTTAAGGAAAATCCCAACGCCTTTTATTCATATATAAAGAGCAAGAGGGGAACTAGAGAAAGGATTGGCCCACGTAAGGACAAAGAAGGAAAGTTATGATTAGATTAGATTAGATTAGATTCCCTACAGTGTGGAAACAGGCCCTTCAGCCCAACAAGTCCACACAGCCCCTTGAAACATCCGACCCAGACCCAGGCCCATCCCCCTATAACCCACACACTCCTGAACACTACGGACAATTTAGCATGGCCAATCCACCCAGCCTGCACATCTTTGGACTGTGGGTGGAAACCAGAGCACCCGGAAGAAACCCACGCAGACACTGGGAGAATGTGCAAACTCCACACAGACAGTCGCCCGAGGCTAGAATTGAACCTGGGTCTCCGGTGCTGTGAGGCTGCAGTGCTAACCACTGAGCCACCCTCACATTCAATGGTGCTACCATCATTGAATCACACACTATCAACATCCTGGGTGTTATCATTGACAATTCAACTGGGCTCACCACATAAACACAGTGGCTTCAAGAGCAGGCCAGAAGCTAGGAATACTATGGTATCTATGTCACCTCCTGACCACTCAAAGCTTGTCCACCATCTAAGAACAAAGAACAAAGAAACCTACATCACAGAACAGGCCCTTCGGCCCTCCAAGCCTGGGCTGATCGAGATCCTCTGTCTAACCTGTCATCTATTTTCTAATGGTCTGTGTCCATTTGTTCCCTGCCCATCCATGTACCTGTCCAAATATATCTTAGAAGACGCTAATGTGTATGCGTCTACCACCTCCGCTGGCAACGCATTCCAGGCGTCCACCACCCTCTGTGTAAAGAACTTTCCATGCATATCTCCCTTAAACCTTCCTCCTCTCACTTGAACTCATGACCCCTAGTAATTGAATCCCCCACTCTGGGAAAAAGCTTTTTGCTATCCACCCTGTCTATACCCCTCATGATTTTGTAGACCTCAATCAGGTCCCCCTCAATCTCCATCTTTCTAATATGGAATTGTGGTCGCTATTTCCAAAGTAGTCCCCTACTATAGTATCAACTACCTGGACGGATTCATTCCCCAGCACCAGGTCCACTATGGCCCCTTCGCAAATTGGATGACGTACATACTGCTCTAGAAAACCCTCCTGGACACACCTTACAGATTCTGCTCCGTCTTGACCCCTAACACTGAGTGAATCCCAGTCAATGTTGGGAAAATTAAAATCTCCCATCACCACCACCCTGTTTCTCCTACACCTTTCCATTATCTGTTCACATGTTTGTGCCTCTATCTCATGCTCACTTTTGAGAGGCTTGTAGTACAGCTCCAACATTGTTACTGCATCCTTCCTATTTCTGAGATCTACCCATATTGCCTCACTGCTTGAATCCTCCATGGGGCCCTCCTTCAGTGCAGCTGTGATATCGTCTTTGACCATTACTGCAACTCCTCCACCCTTTACCTCCCTCTGTATCCCACCTGAAGCATCGATATCCTGGGACAACTAGTTATGCCTGAGTCAGAGAAAATGGGTGACATTCTTAACGAGTACTTTGCATCGATATTCACCAAGGAGAGGGACATGACGGATGTTGAGGTTAGGGATAGATGTTTGCTTACTCTAGGTCAAGTTGACATAAGGAAGGAGGAAGTGTTAGGTATCCTAAAAGACTTTAAGTTGGACAAGTCCCCAGGTCCGGATTGGATCTATCCCAGGTTACTGAGGGAAGCGAGAGAGGAAATAGCCGGGGCCTTAACAGATATCTTTGCAGTGTCCTTAGACACGGGTGAAGTCCCAGAGGACTGGAGACTTGCTAATGTTGTCCCCTTGTTGAAGAAGGGTAGCAAGGATAATCCAGGTAATTATTGACCAGTGAGCCTGACGTCAGTGGTAGGGAAGCTACTGGAGAAGACACTGAGGGATAGGATCTATTCCCATTTGGAAGAAAATGGGCTTATCAGTGATAGGCAACATGGTTTTCTGCAGGGAAGGTCATGTCTTACCAACTTAATAGAATTCTTTGAGGACATGACAAAGTTGATTGATGAGGGAAAGGCTGTAGATGTCATATACATGGACTTCATTAAGGTGTTTGATAAGGTTCCCCATGGCAGGCTGATGGAGAAAGTGAAGTCACATGGGGTCCAGGGTGTGCTAGGTAGATGGATTAAAAAACTGGCTAGGCAACAGGAGACAGAGGGTAGTAGTAGAGGGATTTTCTCAAATTGGAGACCTGTGACCAGTGGTGTTCCACAGGGAGCTGTGCTGGGACCACTGTTGTTTGTGATATATGTAAATGATCTGGAGGAAGGTGTAGGTGGTCTGATCAGCAAGTTTGCTGATGACACTAAGATTGGTGGAGTAGCTGATAGTGAAGGGGACTGTCAGAGATTACAGCAGAGCATAGATAGACTGGAGAGTTGGGCAGATAAATGGCAGATGGACTTCAATCCGGGCAAATGCGAGATGATGCGTTTTGGAAGATCAAATTTAAAGGCGAACTATACAGTAAATGGAAAAGTCCTAGGGAACACAGAGATCTGGGTGTTCAGGTCCATTGTTCCCTGAAGGTGACAACGCAGGTCAATAGGGTGGTCAAAAAGGCATATGGCATGCTTTCCTTCATTGGGCGGGGTATTGAGTACAAGAGTTGGCAGGTCATGTTGCACTTGTATAGGATTTTGGTTCGGCCACATTTGGAGTACTTTGTGTTGTTCTGGTCGCCACGTTACCAAAAGGATGAGGATGCTTTGGAGAGGGTGCAGAGGAGGTTCACCAGGATGTTGCCTGGCATGGAGGGTGCTCGCTATGAAGAGAGGTTGAGTAGATTAGGAGTATTTTCATTAGAAAGACGGAGATTGAGGGGGGACCTGATTGAGGTCTACAAAATCATGAGGGGTATAGACAGGGTGGATAGCAAAAAGCTTTTTCCCCAGAGTGGGGGACTCAATTACTAGGGGTCATGAGTTCAAAGTGAGAGGAGGAAAGTTTAAGGGAGATATGCGTGGAAAGTTCTTTACACAGAGGGTGGTGGGTGCCTGGAATGCGTTGCCAGCGGAGGTGGTAGACGCAGACACGTTAGCGTCTTTTAAGATATATTTGGACAGGTACATGGGTGGGCAGGGAACAAATGGACACAGACCCTTAGAAAATAGATTACAGGTTAGACAGAGGGTCTTGATCGGCGCAAGCTTGGAGGGCCGAAGGGCCTGTTCCTGTGCTGTAGGTTTCTTTGTTCTTTGTATAAGTCTTCAGTCAATTTGAATCACTTCATGTGATATAAAAACACTGGAGGCACTGGATATTGCAAAGGCTGTGGGCTTTGACAACCATAGCACTGAAGACGTGCTCTAGAACTTGCTGTGCCCACTACCTGCAAAGATGTTCGAGGACAGTTACAAAACCAGCATTTGCCCGATCAATGTGAAAAATCATCAAGTTACATCCTGTAATCGGGGAATGGTCTCCTCTGGTTGGAATTATGTGTATCACAGAGGAAGATGATTTGATTGAAGGTTAACCATCTCAGCCTTTGGACATCTCTGCAGGAGATCCTCAGTAGGTGTTCTTGGACCAGCCATCTTTAGCTGCTTCCTCAATGACCTTCTTTCCATCATAATGTCAGAAGTGAAGATGTCTACTGGACAGTGTTCAGCACCATTTGTCACAGATACCGAAGCAACAAGATGACAGAATGTTTGAGCTGACAAATGGCAATTACCATTTGTGTCGGGCACATCTTAAGGGTTGTCATTGTGCAGAAACTGACCTGGGATTGGCTAGGTACAAATGAAATGGCTACAAAACTGGATCCAGGCTAGGAAGCCTGCACAGAGTAAATCATCTCCCAACTCCCGAAAGTCTGTCCATCATCTGCAAGGCACAAGTCAGGAATGTAGTGGCATACTCCCCACTTGGCTAGATGAGTGCAGCTCCAATAACACTCAAGTCTCATCATTCAACATCCAGCAACCCACCTCTTGACTGACATTTACATACAAAGATCGATTGCATTCATTCTGACACAGTAAGAGCAGTGTGTGCTATCTACAAGGTGCACTGCAGAAATTCACCAAGCCTCCTTAGTACCTTTTTCTAATTTAAGACCACTACCGTGTTGATGGCTGTGGGATCACCAACACCTGCGAGTTCCTTCCAAGCCACTCGCCATCTTGACTTGGAAATGTATTGCCATTCCTTTGCTGTCGCTGAGTAAAGATCCTGGAATTCCCTTCTTATTGTTTGTCTCCTGACCTTCAGTTAGATTATTGTAGTTCAAGAAGGCAGCTGCTTTCTCAAAGGCAACGAGAAGTAGGCAATAAATATTGGGCAAGCCAGACGCGCACACACACTTACCCACACACTAGGAATAAATTAAAAGGAAAAAGCAGATTACAAAATGACTGGATTAGTGAGATCATCAAGCCACCCTCAAATTGTGTTGATCTGTTTGTCATTGACTTCCCTCAGTCTTGTGTTGGCACATAAATCTGTTCCTCATGGTCCACAACTTCCTGTTGTAAAACTTGGATGCAGTATCCCTAGCACATCAGTTCTGTTCATCTCCATTTTAAGCAATACACAAAGTGGTTAATGGGTGAACTGAGTACTGGACCTACATTCCTTTCTGTCAACTTTCTCTGATATAAAGGTCCAGACCTGCCTTATGAGAACTGCTGATTTCTGAGAGAGACAGTGATGATCTGGCCGTTGGGCTAGAGCACAATCTCAGCAAAACTTACAAAGCAGTATTTGCTGATTAATCTTCCATTATGCTTTCCCTCCTGTGACTTTGTGAATGTGATCTTTCTCCTAGAAGCGTGTATATGGGCTTGAGATCGATATGACAGGTCGGCACAACATTGAGGGCCGAAGGGCCTGTACTGTGCTGTTATGTTCTATGTTCTATATCAGAATTGAGGGAAGGGGAAATGCGGCTTAAGTGGAAGAGCACAGATGTGATGTTACAACCCAGATTTGATTGAGATTCATGTTGACTACAATGATTTAATTTCCTCATCAAAAGTTTCCTTTTATGATACTTGCATCTTGTGATTAGGAAATGTACTCATCGTGGTCAACATGAATTAAGTAGTTAAGGCTATTGCAAATGTCTCAACAGTTCTTAGATCCTCTTACTGTTGAGTGGTCTGGTTAATCTTAGAGTGAAAGTTTCAGAATCATTTTCACATCATGCTTCCCTCACTGCAGATATGTCAGCATCATATGGCGACTTGAGGGCAGTGTTCTTGAATTCTTGTTCTGTAATAGCAACTGACTGAGAGAACTGGGTCATGTAACCCTCACTAAGTTTTTCTCACAACCAGAGGAGGAGATATTGCCTCAAGTTTGTCCTTTCTTAATAAATTCTCTGCGATTCATCAGTTCCGTTCAGTAACGTTGACTCATGTTGAACTACCTTTTGGATGAGATGATAAATTGATACACCATGCAAGCTTATTTCATTGCCGTAAGACCCTGAGGAGCAGAAGCAGATCATTGAGTCAACTCCATCATTCAGTTAGTTCATGGCTGATTTGATAATCTTCAAGTCCACTTTCCTGCTTGAACCCTTAGCTCCATTATTGGTTTAAAAACCTGTCTATCTCAGTTTAGAATATACTTAACCATCCAGCTTATTCAGTCTTCGTAAGAAGTTTGCTCTGAGAAGAAATTCCTCCTTGTTTATCTTAAATGCGGGCTTCATATTTTAAGATAGTGTCCAGAACAGAGGACACACCCACGAGAGGAAACTTCCTTTCAGCATCTATCCCATCAAGCCCCCAAAGAATCCTGTATGTCTCAACAAGGCTGCCTCTCATTCTTCTGAGCCTCACTGAGCAAGGGCCAACCTACCTTACCTTTTTTTAGAATACCAGTATGTTTTGCCTTAGAAAAGGGGACCAGACTGTTGACCGTATTCTAGTCATGGTTTAACTATTGGTTTTAACTAGATTTGCTGTTTCTAATTGTCCTGTTAAAATACTTCTCTAATGTCTTCCCTCTAACAATCTTTCTAAAATTTGATTAAAGGTTTCCCCTGAAACGACCAGAGCTGTGTAAGAAATGGTTGGCTGCAGTAAGGAGACGTAATTTTACACCCACCAAAAACAGCAATCTTTGCTCAGAACATTTCACGTTGGACTGCTTTAGAAAGAACTGTAACAACAAAATACTGGAAGAAAATGCTGTGCCATCCATATTCTGCTTTACCCGACCAAATCAACAATCAAAGGTACTTTTTTTTATTCCAATACAATGTTAGTTGATTATTGTTTCTAACTTGCAATGTAGCACTGTTTTAGTTGCACACGATACAATCTATTAGATGCTCTCTTGCTTTATCCACAGTAGTTCTGTGAAGTATAATGATGTATCATGTTAAATTGCCAACCTCAGACATTTGATACAAATAGCCATGAAATGAGTTATCAGTTAACCTGTTTTTGGTGTTTAATTGAAAAATTGTTGGCCAGAGCACTGTAATAGTGTTCTACTCTTTGAATATTATCGTTCAGTATTTAACACTTAGCTGAATGATCAGAATAGAGAAATGAAGTCTTGTTTTAATAGCTGGGAATCTTGTGCCCTGCCAGTTCTTTGAACTTTTCCTGAATCTTTGAACTTAAACCCTTTAAACACATTTTTGTGAACGTATGTTGATAACAGAATATTTATGACTTTAAAGAGCAACAGAAACATCATAGCTAACCAGATTTAAGATTGAGAAATAAATGGTGGAAGAAAGATGAATTGGAATAGTTGAATTTAAGAGGTATAGAAAGATAAACAATGAAAAGTTAGATTTAGTGAAAGTAGGGGAGAGGATAGAAAGTAAAAGTATTGACATTTATACTGGTGAGTATATGTGCCTTTTAAGAGGGATTTGGTCTGTGCTGTTTCTTTTGTAGATGGGCGTTGCCAGTGGTGGTGGAATGGCTGCTTCAGAAGCTCTGGGTAAACAGCTTTGAGCTCCCAGAGTGTTTTTTTAAATTAAAAAAAAGAAGAATGAGTGACTAGAGTCAGGCTCTCAGACCGAGAGTTTTAGTTTTGCTTTTAGTTTAAGTTGGGGTTTGAAGCTGATAGCTACAGTTTGCTGTATCTGCTGCTAGATAAGAACACTGAAAGAAACTTCCTCTTGGGCTGGAGGAGATAGCAGGTGAGAAGAATGTGTTTTGCTGAATTTGTCTTTGCCAAGGGTGTATTTATGGGGTGCTGCTATGTTGGATCAATTGATGATGAGTAGTTAAATAATATCACTTTACTCATTATTTTAACAGTTATACCAATTTTTTTGTTTGTATTTTAACTGTGTTGTAAGAAGTGTTTTTACTTAAACCTTGTAATGCTCCAGTCAAATCATTACTGGAACACATTGCCTTACGCATGTCTTTTAGATAAGATAAAAGTTGGGCTTGAGGCTATCTCATTGATATATTTTGAGGTGGTTTGGTCATATCAATAACAATACACTTGAGTTGTTCAATTTCTGGGCCAGAGGAGTTGGTTAATAATGACTTAGTCTACCCGGTTGATAATGAAATAACTATTTCATGGAGTTTTAACTTTTTTCAATGGGAGAGGGAGTGGAAATGGTTTGCGACTGGGAGGTGCAGTTGTTTGTTGCGAACTGAGCGGAGGTGTTCTGCAAAGCGGTCTCCAAGCCTCCGCTTGGTTTCCCCAATGTAGAGGAAGCCACACCGGGTACAGTGGATGCAGTATACCACATTGGCAGATGTGCAGGTGAACCTCTGCTTAATGTGGTATACTGCATCCACTGTACCCGGTGTGGCTTCCTCTACATTGGGGAAACCAAGCGGAGGCTTGGAGGCCGCTTCGCAGAACACCTCCGCTCAGTTCGCAACAAACAACTGCACCTCCCAGTCGCAAACCATTTCCACTCCCCCTCCCATTCTTTAGATGACATGTCCATCATGGGCCTCCTGCAGTGCCACAATGATGCCACCCGAAGGTTGCAGGAACAGCAACTCCTATTCCGCCTGGGAACCCTGCAGCCTAATGGTATCAATGTGGACTTCACCAGTTTCAAAATCTCCCCTTCCCCAACTGCATCCCTAAACCAGCCCAGTTCGTCCCCTCCCCCCACTGCACCACACAACCAGTCCAACCTGTCTCTGCCTCCCTAACCTGTTCTTCCTCTCACCCATCCCTTCCCCCCACCCCAAGCCGCACCCCCATCTACTTACTAACCTCATCCCACCTCCTTGACCTGTCAGTCTTCCCTGGACTGACCTATCCCCACCTATACTCTCTCCACCTATCTTCTTTTCCCTCCATCTTCGGTCCGCCTCCCCCTCTCCCTATTTATTCCAGAACCCTCACCCCATCCCCCTCTCTGATGAAGGGTCTAGGCCCGAAACGTCAGCTTTTGTGCTCCTGAGATGCTGCTTGGCCTGCTGTGTTCCTCCAGCCTCACGTTTTATTATCTTTGATTCTCCAGCATCTGCAGTTCCTATTATCACTTATACACTTTGTACTGCATTTGCCAATCATTATGCAAATCACACTGAAACATCTTTACATCATTTTCACAGCTCACCCTCCCAGCCAGCTTTGACACCTGCAAATTTAGAGCTATTATGTTTTGTTCCCTTATACAAACCATTAATATATATTGTGCATAGCTGGGGTCCTAGCAATGATCCCTGTTGTAGTCAGTGCCTGCCATTCAGAAAAAGACTCCTTTTACTCCTCCTTTGTTTTCACTCTGCCAGCCAGTTTACTACACTGAAGCTCATGTGCTTTAATTTTACATACTTGGTCTTCTTGCAGCTGTTGAAATCCAAATAACCTACATCTACTATTGGCACCCCCTCATCAGTTTTCCTAATTACATTCTTAGAACACAGAACATAGAAAAGTACAGCACAGTACAGGCCCTTCGGCCCACGATGTTGTGTCGTGGAATAATCCTAATCCCAAAATAAAGTAACCTAACCTACATTCCCCTCAATTCACTGCTGTCCATGTGCATGTCCAGCAGTCGCTTAAATGTCACTAATGACTCCGCTTCCACGACTACCACTGGTAAACTATTCCATGCGCTCACAACTCTCTGGGTGAAGAACCTCCCTCTGACGTCTCCTCTATACCTTCTTCCGAACACTTTAAAACTATGACCTCTCATGGCAGTCAATCCTGCCCTGGGGAAAAGTCTCTGGCTATCGAAGCATTCCAGTTGATTTGTCAAACATGATTTTCCCTTTGTAAATCTAAGCTGGCTCTATCAGATACTGCAACTGTTTTCCAAATGCTAAGCTAGTAATTCTCTTATTCAGGCGGTCCCTGATTCAACAATGTATGACTTGCAAACTCTCGTACTTACAAGATCCTATACGAGAGTGTGTTAATTTAAAAAATCTGACATGCGAACGTTTCCCCATACTTATTAAGTTATTTTATAATGCTCCATATTGTGTTCTAAGTTCTGAATGTTGGAAGCCATGCCTTTAGCTAATTATATCTCTTTAAAGTCGAAAAGGGGTGATTGCCTCATCTGTAGCTGCTTGTATCTCTTTTGATCACTCTTTTTGAATTGAGATTATGTTAAGGCAATGGCCTAGCGGTATTCTTGCCAGACTGTGAATCCAGAGCTCCAGGTAACATTCCGGGAACCTGGGTTTGAATCCTGCCATGGCAGATGGTGGAATTTGAATTCAATAAGAATCTGCAATTAAGAGCCTAATGGTGGCCGTGAATCCATTGTCGATTGTTGGAAAAACTCATCTGGTTCACTAATGACCTTTTTAGGGAAGGAAACTGCCATCCTTACCTGGTCTGGCCTACAAGTGACTCCAGACTCTCAGCAATGTGGTCGACTATGACTATGAACTGCCCTCTGGGCAATTAGGGATGGGCAATAAATGCTGCCTGGCCAGTAATGTCTTGTCCCATGAATGAATTTTTTAAAAAAAAGCTGTTCCAGTGTTCACTCACTTCCACAACACTTAAAGCCTTCATTATGCATGCACACATTCTTTATGATGCATCAGGATTTGATGCAACAGAACAATGCAGAAATTAAACATTCTCATTCTTTGATTAAAATCTGTTGATGTGGTTGAACAGAAAAGCCAAACCTTGAATTCAAATGCTTACATTTGGGTTAGATGACACATGCCATAAAATGTGCTGTTAATTGTATGTTAACTTGTGTGGCATGCTATATTTTAATATTTTGAAGTCTGGCTGGATGAGAAGTTTGTGGTTTGAGAAGTTTACTGTAGTAGATTTATTACAAAAATGACTCCAACTTTAGATTTACTGTCATCATATATTAAATATTCCAAGCTGTTAATCTAATAATCATTTTGTATTGATAGAAATTAGAAATACCAATGACAAGTAACCAACCTAATGCAGAAGAAATAACAGAGGACACCGCACTGAAACAAGCACATGGTTTGCTAACTGTTTATGATCACAGCTATAGTGTCGGTGATGCATGTTTGCAAAAGAAAAAGATTCAGCAATTGGAAGAACAGAATGAGAAGCTGAAGAAGAAACTGAAATTCTTGCAGCAGAAATCACGCCGCCAAGAGCAACGATTACAGAAAATGAAGAAGTTATTACAGGAACTTAATACACAAGAGATACTACCACATCAGAGATGTGTACTGTTAAATGATACTTTGTATGAAGTGACTAAAGTTTAGCATTTATTGGTATCATATTTATTAAATGGCAGATAATTATGTTTCCACACTGCCTAGGATCGAGGAAAGGAGGTAATGATCAGAATGCCTCGGGTCACTGCGAGGCCTTTGTTTACATTGTACATAAATGATATAAATAAGAACAACTGAATAAATTTTCTGATATGGGTTTAAGCAACTGCAATAACAGACCATCTCCAACTCTAGAAGAATGTGACAGAGCACTCAAGTTTAGAATAGCTAAAAATAGTGATGAAGTTGAATCGATGGACTGACCGGTGAGAATACAAAGTGAACAATAGTAGGACATGATAAATCTAGGATATTGATAGATCACTTAGTTTAACAATCACTGTATGAGAAAGCAATAAAGACAATCTAGGCCTTGGCATCTGCATTCAGAGGGATGAATAAAAGTCACTGTTGGTGATGGGCAAATTTTAGAACTCATTCAGTCCTAACTGGAGTACTGTGTGTAGTTCTGGTCTATGCTACAGTGAAGGACTCGTCTAAATCAGTCAGAAAGGATTGGGGATCTGAACGAAGAGAAGCAAGTGAAGAAGCTGGGAATATTTATGCTGCAAAAAAAACTTGGAAAAACTACATCAAAGCTTTAAGCTTGTAAAGGCCCACAGATAAAGTGAACTGTAATAAAATACTGAACGTCACAAAGTGCATTTAGGTGGAAGTCACACTTGGAAAAGGGGAAATTAACAGTTTAGATTTAACTTCAGTTTGGAACAGCATTTAGCTAAAATCTTCTGTTTTTGTCCATAACTACCAAATCTAATTTCCTCCTTTTTGTTTTCTTCACAGAGATTATTTTGCCTCTTAATTTTGCTTTTAGAAGTAACTGGATTTATTCAGCATTGTCAGAACATTTCACATAACTCTCCTTTTTTTTTCCCCCTAACTTCCTCATGGAAATTCTTTATTAAATCACCCTTTAATATCAGTTCTGTTAACATAAAGCAATTCCAGTTTCTCAAGTCTTTGTAACTGATATAACCACATGAGGGGGTTACATCTTTAGAGGGATTCATGAATCGAGATGGTGTCCCAATCAAAGGTTTGGTGCAAGTTCAATATTACCTCCTTGCATCTATACTAATTCTAGATTTTAAAAAAGCAAGGGTTCCACTTGCCTGTCTTTTAATAGCTTTATCTAATTACACTTCTCACCTTTTTAATGATTTACACACCAAGGACCTTTCGCTCGTCTACACAATTTTTAAATCTTGTCCTTCATAGTCTGTTTCCTTATTCCAAGTATTTGAGGGGTGTTTTTTTTTTTTAAAAAAAAAATTTGTATTCAAAATTTAAAACTGCAGTGGTCATTTTGGTCCTGTGTAATGTTTTAACTGCACTTCCAAAATCTCAAAGTTGTATATAAAATAATCTTTCTGCAATTAGTTAATGTTTAAAAGATGTAATATAATGTGAGTCTCTAGACAATTGCAGGTTATGTAAAATATGTAATAAAAAGCTTGACATTCTATCACTCCTAAATGGCTTGGTTATCTGATTTTGTATTGTGACAGTGGTGTAGAAAGTAGAACGAAAGAGAAAAGGTTGTGACCCTACTTGTAAAAGTAAGGGGTCAGTGCATTATAACTTTACGTTCATGTTAAATTACATGAACAGCCTTTGGAGTTTAAAGCAAGGGGAAAATATTTATGCTGAAATGTGTGCTAAGTGCAATCATCTTCTAAATATGAATTTTAAATGTTTGTTTATTATATATAGTTTAGCCTGTCTCTGTAGTTCGGCTGACCCACAGTTAACAATCACTGGGTATAATGTTGAGTTCTTGAATGTTCGCAGGCTAAGAACTACTTAAACTTCTGGAACTGAGGACTTTCTGAAGTGTATAAAATTGAGAAAAGAGAAAAAAGATGAAAAATGTCTAATGAGACAATGATTAGTGCCATACAAACAAGTAGCAGTAGGTCATTCAGCCCCTCAAGTCTGCTTCACCATTTAATAAATTTATGGCTGATTTAATTGTAACCTCCTCTACGTTCGTGACTACCTATGATAACTTTTCACCTCTTTGCTTGACAAGAATCTAACCAACTTTACAATTTTAAAAAAAGACTCTTCTTCCATCACTTTCTCAGGAGGAAAGGTTCAAAGACTGAATCCTGATTTTTTTTAAAAAAAAACACGTGTTTAAAATTGGCAATCCCTGATTTTTAAACAGTAATGCTTAGTTTTTGATGCCTCTTATAATAAAACATCTTCATCTAACTATCCAGACCTTGTATGTTTTAATTGTCACATCTTGCTCTTCTCAACTTCAGCAGATATGTGCTTAGACTGTCAAACTTCTCATTCGACAACCCAACCATTCCAAGTATTAGCCAGTAAACCTTCTATGAGCTGCTTCCAATTTGCTTGCATGCTTTCTTAAATAAAGTGACCAAAACTGTACACACTACTGTCGTTGTGGTCTCACTAGTGTCTTGCATAACTGAAGGGAAGCTTCCCTTCAATGTTCAGTTCCCTTTGCAACAAATATTAACATGCTATGAGAATAAGAAGCAGTGTGCCAAGCAAATGGCAGCTTGTTGCTTGGCAGCAAAGAATAAAACCATGGCCGACAGCTCCTACCCCAGCAAGGTGTAGAAATTCAGCTCCTTCCTCGGATTACAAAATGCTAATCTCAGCTCCCAGGTCACCTTAGAGGGACATCAACACCAAATCTGTTGTTACCTTGAGATACCAGAAGAAATAGAGAGTCGAGCAGGTGGGGGAAGCAGACTGAAACACGGATCTTAGCTGTACAAGATAGCGGTGAGGCCACTTTTAAAGTACTGTGTACAATTCTGGTCACTTTACTATGGGAAGGATGTGGTTAAACTAGAAAAGATCCAGGAAAATTAACAAGGGTATTGCTGGGGCTGGAAGAATTGAGTTAAGGAGAGGCAGGGAATCTTTTGCCTTGGAGCATAGGAGGCTGAGGGGTAACCTCATTGTGGTTTAGAAGCCTCTGAGGGACATATATAAGGTGAATCAGCATGGTCTTTTCCTCAGGGTAGGGAAGTCCAAAATTGGAGGGCATAGGTTTAATACGAGAGGAGAAAAATTTAAAAGGGACCTGAGGGGCAGCTTTTTCTGCACATACCACCATCTGTGGAACAAGCTGCCAGAGGAAGTAGTAGATGCAGATATACTTAGAACATTTAAAAGGACATTGAACAGGTTCATGGACAGAAAAGATTTAGAGAGCTAAATGAGACCAATTCAGAAAACCTGATCAGCATAGATAAGTTGTTTCTGTGCTGTATGACTGTCTTTGCTGTGCTTGCTCTGAACACCGGATTCAAGTCCCATTCCAGAGCTTGATGACCACAGAAGGTGCATTTGTAATGTGACTGAATGTGGAAAAAATTGCAGGTTGATAATCCAGTATAATCTATATCAGCTGGTAACAGTTGATCAACCAGAATTGTTGCAGTGACATTCCTTGAACTATAGTATCTAGCATGAGGCTGGTGAGCTGTTTCAGGAAGACCTAGCCTTGGAAACAGCATTTGCTGAAGAAGGTTCACTGGACTCAATGTTAATTCTGCTTTCTCACCACAGATGCTGCCAGACCTGCTGAGTTTTTCCAGCAATGTCTGCTTTCACGAAGCATATTCTTTGTCTCAAACCACTAGTTGTCAGAACAGGATGGAAGAAAATAGAAATGACCCATTTCCATTAGCTGAGCAGGAAAAATTACAGCATCAATTTTTCCCAGTACAGA
Source organism: Stegostoma tigrinum (assembly GCF_030684315.1). NCBI lineage: Eukaryota > Metazoa > Chordata > Chondrichthyes > Orectolobiformes > Stegostomatidae > Stegostoma > Stegostoma tigrinum. Next base: position 16,672,288 of record NC_081354.1, read on the forward strand.
TGTGGTTATTTTGCCCATCATGGTTACCTTGTCTAGCGCAGTGAGCAATTCAACCAATATCTTTTCCTACACTTTTCCCAAAACCCTGCATTTCTTCCTTTTCGGAAAGTAATCCAAATTCCCCCTTGGCTTTCAGAAGAGCCAGTTGCAAGTGTACCGGTTCCCCGGGTTCCTAATATTATGCACGATCAAAATGTAGTTGTTATTATGCAATGAATATTCTGGTCATGAAGGACTAGTGTCTTTTGTGTACATACTATTCAACATTGTGTCAACCAGTAGGCCCAACAGAAAGCAAAGATAGAAGAGTGAGGGTAGTAAACTGTATCAAACAACGCAGTACCACATTGAGACAGGCTACAAATACCACAAGGTAACAGGAGTAAGTCATCTGGAAAAATACTAAACAAGCAGGCAGCTGATTCTAAATCTTTATCTGTTCGAGCCCGAAAACATTTATCTGCTCGTATCCGCCGTTGCCCTTTTCCCAATTTTCGTGAAATCCGTGTCTTCTCATTCTCAATCTTTCCACCAATAGAAACAAACTCTCAATTTTCACTTTCCACATTCCTCGCGATTTCGAAAATCTCCAATAATTTCAGTCTTAAACGTTTTCGGTGTGGGGAAAAGACAGAACTAGTCCCAAATGTAAAAGAACGAACTGCGGTGCCGGATATCGCAAACAAACAACAACAACAACAGAAGTTTGCTGGAGAACCTCAGCAGGGCTGGGCAGTGTCTGCGCCGAAAGAACAAAGCTAACGTTTCGAGTCCCAGTTCTGAAGTACGGTCTGCTGGAATCGAAACGTTAATGGTGTTATCACAAATGCTGCCAAATCTGCTGGAAATAATCCCACACTTCACCAAAACATCCCCGACATGAAGGCAGAAAACGTTTGAGCCAGAGAAGTAGAACTCCGAAAGATACAAAAAGGTTTAAAAAAATTGCTGGAAAAGCTCAGCAGGGTATGGCAGTATCGTGGAGAGAAATCAGAGTGAACGTTTCGGGTCGAGTCACCCTTCTGCAGAACTCCGACAGCCCTAAGTAGGAGGACCACAGGGTTAGTCGGAATGGGAACAGTGGGCTGAATGGCCGCTTTCAATGCCCTATACTTTGCGTATTCCCTCCCCCGCCACAAGTCAAGCCTCCTGCATGTTCCACGTGAACTCGGAATCGGTCCAGCCGTACAACGTCCCAAGGAAGTGCCTAAAGGGGAGGGAGCTCCTGCGACTCCGAGGAGGAGACAGTGCGTGCGCACGTCAGATGCTGGCGCGATGACGCAATGACTATAATTAACACATGCGTCACCCGCGCGAGGAAGTGCGTCAACGGCCGAGGGCCGGCGCCACGTTCCCATTGAGCGGAACCGAGGCGCCGCTGCGGTCTAGAGACTGTCTCCTTTTGGCCCGGGAGCTGTCCGGATGGAAACGCCTTTTTACCAGGATGAGGCAGTGAGCATCGGCGGCCGGCTTCAGACCGTCCCCATCATGATGTTAATGATGGAGAAGAAGAACGCTGCCGAACGGCGGCGGCAGCACCAACAACACCACCACCACCAACAACAACAACAGGCGGACAGCCCGACTGGAGGAGCAGGCGGCGGCAGCAACACGCTGCAGCAACAGTCACAGTCACCCGGGTTGGAGAAGGTGGAGGAGGAGAGCGGCGCCAGGCGGGAGCTAGAGGCCCCTGTCCATCCCTTTGTGAAAGGTGAGGTGGACGTGCTGGGGTGGGTGGGGGTCGGGTGAGTAAGGTTAGGCCTTTTGGAGATCCGTCCATTTGGCCCCTAAGCGGCGAGGAGCACGGCATAGGGCTGCGGTAGGAGGTGGGTGGGGATATCCCCAAGAGCCTGGGCCTTGGGCGGTCAGAAAACTCCGTGCTTCCCCCTCCAACACTTTTACATGTCAGCTCTTCACCTCCCGTCATTTCTTCCCCCCGCCCCCAAGCTAGTTTACAGTCACCTCCTTTCTTTAATCCCCAGCCGGTCTCTACATTTTTTTTGTTAAAAGGAAAGCAGAACTGCCACAGTGTGTGCTTGGGATTTTGAGTTTTATCGGGAAGTATCCAGTTTGACAAGTCTTTTTAACAAACTACTTCGAACTGCACACTTTGTGTCTGCATCATTGTTTCTGCTTCTGGTAATTTTGAAAGCGAAAAATTCGGGTTTTTGAGGCAGCCCCGTAAACACCCCCCCCCCCCCCCCAACTTCTCAAAGGTTTCCTATAACCTTATTTCCATTTTACTCACCACTTGTTAATTCTCGGTTTGGTGCCCGTTCCACCTCATCTCCTCTGATCCTTTTGTAGAACAGTTATGTTTTTTGTCTACATTTGAGGTTCCCTGACCTGTTTTAAAATGTTGACAGTCCTGAGCAGAATATTAACCATAGACTTCTTGTCAAACTGCTATTATAAAAATTTGATTTCCAGTGTATATTTTTCTGTATTCTTAATCTGTGAAGGCTTTAAGTAATTGAAATAATCTTGAATATTTTAAAAACCTATATCTTTGTATTGCAATTTTCAGGACGAGAATACCTGGAGGGAAGCAGGGCTCAAATGGAAAACTCTCATCCCTACTGTAAGTATTTATAGAAGACAGTAAGATCATTATTGTAGTAGTTTTTCATTTGGGTGCATAGAGTACTTTAATCTTTTTAATGAGCTGTACAGCATGTGTGGCTAATGGAAGCATGGGGTTTCTTGGACACTGGTTCGAGAAACTAGTGCATGGTGTTTAGTGAGAGATCCATACACGTGCAGGTTAAGTGGATTGGCTTTGGTAAATTGCCCCATAGTGTCCAGGGATGTGCAGGTTAGGTGGGTTAGTAATGGTAAATATGGGGATATGGTGGAGGGGTGGAGTGGAGCATGGGTGATTGTCTTCAGAGAGGATGGGCTGAATGGCCTCTTTCCCTCCTGTAGGGATTTTGTGAAACTATCAAATCTGGAGCCAAGGAAGATGGACCATAGCATTTTCAAAATGGTTTAAAGCTTAGAATTTTGGCAAGGTAGAGATTTTGGGTTCCATGTAATGTAATTTCTTAAAAACTGTAGATACAAGAATAAAGAATACAGGAAGAAGCTATTGGAATATTTGTCTTTGTCACTTTGGAATACAAGTGGTGGATGTTGTGCTGTAGCTGTCCCAGTTGCAATAACATTTCCAGTCTGTTGAATTTATCCTCTCAGTTCAATTCTTCTATAGCACATGTAATTATAGCGAAGCTGGATTGCACCACAACTAGTACCGATGTAGTGTTCTTGAGGTACAGTACCCTGACCTGAACACTACTACAGTCAGTGATACAATGTTTCAGCTTATTTTGTTTGTTGTACTAAATGTTTTCAAACATTTTTGTATGCAAATCCCTAAACATCTCTATCCTGCAAATTTGTCTAATTATCAAACTAGTTAGTGTTCTTGGCATCTTCCAGATTTGATAATTCTCCATTCCCCTTCTGAGCATCATGAACAAAGCCTACTCAATCTTGTGCTTAAATAAAAATATTGAGCACTAAAGCCAACAGGTTGCACTGAACAATTATGAAGTCATGGTTGGGCCATGGTTAGAGTACTGAGCTTAGTTCTATTTATTGCAGTTTTTCAGGAAGGGTGCAGTCCAGCTTTATCAAAATAGCTCCTGGGTTTAGGGATTTACAAATTTAGGTTGGAAAAGCTGGAGTTCTCTTTAGGGATAAATGAGATTGATTGATGGGATATTAGTTGGAAGTAGATAACGATAGTTCTAGATAAGTTGACTAATACAAACCTAGGAGACATGATTTTTGTCGTAGGGCATGAGATACGGGGCATTTAAGGAAAACTTTATTGATGCAGCAAATGATATGTGGATTGTTCTGTTTCTAATCTCCTTTTAAGAAAAAAAAATTGCTTTTTGGCCAGTTGTATTTTCTGTTATTTGAATTATTGCAGAGTGTCACAATTGCCAGATATTCAAATAATTATTGTGGCAGCATTGGAAGTACTTTTTTAAAGATTTTGCACCATTATGTTGTACTTCAAAATATATAGAAGCATGGTAATTGTGGAGAATGCATATGTGATGTGTTTGGCTCCCTTTTGCCCAGTTATGACTAGTTGATCTTTACAGTCTCATAGGCCATGTCTTTGGTTCTAACTGAGCGCATGCTCCTAGAGGTAACTTAGAACTAGTCATAGTTGAGGAAATTTTTTTATAGATACAGATCATGCAAAGCATATTATCTTCCACTTGGTGTAGTAGCAACATATCAAAGAAAATGAATAGGTTCTGAAGCCATTTTCTAAAATACACTCTGAAAATCTTATCGGATCTGATATAATGCAATGTTCTATTCTTGCGTGATGGGGATGGAGTCACGTTATATCCGATACAGGCAGGGAATGTTTGTGTTTTACAAAAAGCATTCTATTATTCTTCAATCCTGTTTTAAAAAACAATTTTTGCTTTAAAGAAACGTGTTATATCAGAACCGACTGTACACAGATGTTGCTATGACATTTCAAGACCTCTGCCTACTCTGGTCTTTATAACTTATAAGCTTTTATGACGTAAGTATTGCATTATATCACTGTTGCTCTAATTGCATAATCTCAAATATGATCTATTGCAACCCTTTGCAATATTCTGATTAGTTTTGGATCTGTGTTTAGCTTTCTAACTTGATAGTGATTGATCAAATCTGGATTGGGAAGGTTTAAGAATTTTTAAAAACAAAAGTTGCTACCTTAAGGACTTGCTTTGGCTTGCTCACATTGTTTGACTCCTTGCCAATTGTCATTGTCACCATGATGCACTGAAGCAAATATGGAGAAAGATGATTGTTAATTCTTCCATGTATTTGAAACTGTTATTGACATAAATAACTGGCATAGTACACAGTGAAGGGAGGTGGATAAGAAATCAACAGTCACGATGTGTTGAAAGAAAATGTGAAAAATGCTGTGGTCATTGCTACAAAATGGATTACGTATCTAAAATTCACTGGGTAAAATACAGACTGTTGATCAAAGATTGGAAACATTGAGAAGGCTGTCTCTTATGACACAAGTTTCTAGAAGAAAAATACCCTTTTTTTTAAGAAAGGTCAATGTCTCTGTTTTAGTGATTGGACGTCTATCTTAATGTCATGTGTGGATGTCTTGGTTCAAAAGAAATTCAGTAAGATCATCCTGAGCAGGCTTGTGCTGAGTGGCCAGACTCTCTCTATTTTGCTTTGGTTATAACTGAGTTCCACAGGGAATTGATGGAAGACCATGATCTCTGTAACAGTAAGAGTGAAGCCAGTTTCCACTGAGAGTAAAACTTAGACTGGCAGTACAATTACAATTGAGGGAGAGAAAAGAACAAGGAAAACAGAAGTTTGAAGTAGCAGCTTATTACTGGAGGGGATATTGAAGGCCTACATTACTGTTCTAGGCAATTGGTGTGGAAAAAGGATAACCAAAGAAAACAACACGTTAATTTCTTTTTAATAAGACTTAACAGGGTTGAATAGATAAACGTATGTAAATATCAAACAGTATCTAGGCCTGAAGAATGGACAATTTAGGTAACATTTAGGGGGCTTGTCTTGAGCCAGTACTTAGTTATGGATAATCGTTCAAAATGAATGGGTGAAATGTTGGGGTGGGGGAAGGAATGAAGTAAAATGTCTATCTAAATTCTGTATGTGAAACAACTACAGTTCAAGAACTTGATGCTGATTTTTCAATAGAGAAATTGTTCTAGTTTGGGCATGGAAGAAATTTTAGAACTGTGGCGGAATGTCCTTTGGCATGCTTCATGTTGTAATTTTGAATCAAAAGAAATTCACCCAGTCGCAAATAAAAGCCTTAATCTTGAGAATGTGAGGTTTGAATCTGGAATAATGTACACCCATATCCTAGAAATAAAAATGGGACAACAGAATAGATTTGGGTGTATATACTTGAAAAGGAAAGTATTTGTCTTTAAATCAAATATTAAATCTTCCAGTTCATTGGCAATGTACACAGTTGGCTGAATGACCTCTCTTTGCCATGATTATATAATGCGGACAATTTGGTGATATTTTATTTTTCTTTTTTTTTAAAGCACTACAGGATTTACACAAGCAGAACCAGCATCTAGTCTTGCCGGGAACTCCATGCTCAGCTCATAGCTCCACCTCAGTCTATCATGGTAATCTGCATCTAACCCAGACAAAAGGTGATGTTCCTGTATATACTAACCTCAGCAACTATAGTCCCAGCCTGCCTAACACAGGTCCTGAAAATTACTCCACTGGCCATGTTCCCTATGCAGGCCCAACAACTGCACCGCACCACTTCTCATCCTTGGCTCAGCTCATGTGTCCAAAATATCAAGAGGAGCCCCAGACAGTGCCTGAAATAGGTCCACTGAATGAATCTCCCCCACTTTCTCCAATAGACCAAAGAGGGCAGCAGATCAAAGCTGAAAAGAAGAGACTGAGAAATCGCATTGCAGCATCTAATTGTCGGAGGAGGAAGCTGGAGCGGATTGCCAAACTGGAAGACAAAGTAAAGACTCTCAAGTCTGAAAACTTTGAATTAACCTCAACCGCCTGTGTCCTGCGTGAACAAGTGGTGCACCTCAAACATAAAGTGATGAATCATGTCAATAATGGATGTCAAGTGGTCCTTGCTTCCTCTAACCTCTTAAAACCAGAGGAAAGCTTTCAATAAATACGCTTTGATTTTAATCAAGTTAAGTTTAATTTCTTTGAGTGCTAGTTTGGATGCTTATCTTGACTCACTTTTGTATCTTCTAAGCTGCTGAACATGATCGAAGTTAATCAACTAAAAGATTATGCGGAGCAAATTCATCTTGAAGAATAGAGAGACAGTTGAGTCCGTTGTATCTGATGTAATTTCAGATGTTTGGTGAAAAGATTCTTCTGTTAACATTTTGCTTATTCTTGGAAACTATCTTATTTAAATACACTGTAAATTTTTCTTTTTGAGCCACAAATTATACATATGTTGCAGGACACTATCTCTTGCGAAATAGCCTTTCATCACTTCCACCCCTGCCCCTAACATAAATTGTTGATGAGTGAAATTGAAAATTTGTACAAAAGGAATGATCTCTGATTTACCAATTGAAAAAGTTGTGAATTATTTCCACCCAAGAGTGATTGAGTATAATTGAAGATCATAATGTAAAATTATGGGTTTCTAATTTAGATTTTTAGAATAGCTTTGTGTTAGATTTTTTGTAAAAATTGCAAAGGTACTTTCAAATTAAGATACTATTAAATACACTGGAACAAATGTTTTTTGTGTAAAGTAACGGTACTATCAGAAACAAGTTTAATACAAGATGATTATCAAATGATTGTCACACTTGAACAGGAGCTTGATATTGAGTAAATTTATCTGACAGTTGTTTTGCCAGTATCATGAGATTTTGTTACTTTTGTACAGTTATTGTATGCATCAGGAATCTGATTCACATTACTGCTTAAATGTCTAAAGGAAGGTGTTTCACTATTGGAATAAAGTCCTTGTGTCGCCTGCAAATTCAGGTAATCTGACCAAGCTCTTGTATAGTACATATGGTTATTTAGATATCAAGTTTTGTTTAATTTCTCATAACAAGGTATAGAGCTGGATGAACACAGCAGGCAGAGGAGCAGGAAAGCTGATGTTTGAGATCTGGACCCTTCTTCAGAAAACTTTCTGAAGAAGGGTCCAGACCTGAAACGTCAGCTTTTCTGCTCCTCTGATGCCCCTTGGCCTGCTATGTTATCTCAGATTCTCTAGCAGTGGCAGTTCCCACTGTCTCTGGCTTAATTTCTCCCTCCGTTCCAAGCTCCCCTCTGACAAGTTTGAGCACAAAACATAGGCTGTCTGAGGGAGCACTAATGCATTTCAATACCGACTGCTGTCCTTTAAGGTATTGCCTTTCAGGTGACTGGTCCAACCAAATTCCCAGTACCAATTACCACTACTTGAAGAGTCGCAGGTTTTCCTGCCTTAGTCGAGACCTAAAACAAATGATTCGAACTTAGTTCATTACACACTAGGAAGCCACAAATTAGCTGCTGCAATTCCTTCATTATGTGCGAGCACTTCAAAAGTACAGGTTGGCTGTATTGTGCTTAAACAATTGAGTCCAAAAGAGGCATGATAGAAGTCAGGTTGTTTGCTCATTTATAAAAGCTTGTCTGTGTCTGCTATATATTCTTAGAACTTCTTTAATTGGACAAATTAATTAAGTTGATTTAAAGCTTCTGATTCTAGTACGGTAGTACAATGTTATTTATAGGTACTCATCAACTTAAATGATTTAACTGTTAAACTATTGACAATTTTTTAGTTAATCAAGTAGTTTGTGCATTCCTTGCTCTTGAATCAAGATTGAAATTGTTAAAACCGCTGCCATTTTTAATAATATTCAATACCTGGTTGGGTCTTCCTATATTTGGAACAAAAAAATTTAACGACTGCATATGTAAGAGCATAAATGAAGGAACACCACGTGACAATGTTGGCTGAAATGGACATGGAAGAAACATGCCAACCTCCCAGGGATTTGGGATATTAATTCCTGATGGTGTGGGGTTGGGAGATGCAGGAGCAAAGGAATAAAGCTAGGAAATTCCTATAACTTCAGTGTTGTTAAATATTTATAGTTTGTCCTCTATTGCCTTTTGCATGCACTTAGGATTAAATGAAGAAGCCTGTACAGGATTTGAGTTTAGCGCATTTTACAAAGCACTGGTGGACTATTCCATATCATAAAGTATGCCAGTTTTTTTTTTAAATGGGAATGAACTTTTATTTTAGTACTGATTGGTATACCAGAGTAGGGACAAAAGAAACAGCAAAATGATGAGGGAAAGGGGGCACAGTAATAACAGTAGAATAGAGAAGATAAAGGAACCAGGTTAGCAAGATGACTTAGCCTGTTCTTTGCTGTAAAACTGGGGAGCAGTTTTAATGTTGTTTTCAGTGCAGCTATTGTAAAAGATTTGAGTTCTACAGCACAGAAAAGGGTCCTTTGGCCCATCAAGTCTGAATGGTCTAGGCCTGAAACGTCAGCCACCTTGCTCCTCTGCTGCTTGGCCTGCTGTGTTCATCCAGCTCTACACCTCGTTATTGCAGATTCTCCAGCATCTGCAGTTCCTACTATCTCTTAAAGACCAGCACCATAATAGTTACCAGGCATTGAGTAGATAATCACCTAGTTTAGTATTTTTCCTCCATCCATGGGTAAACTGACTTATACTGTGGCACCTTTTTTGTTTTTGGTCTGTACTAATTTTTCATCAATGAATTTCTGCAGCATTTGGGGCATTTTACTCAATTTTAAAAGTATTGTCACCATGGTGGTTCTATGATTTAATCTGGGAAAACTAAAGTCTTTGTTTCACAGTGTTTCAATGGGTCCTCTTTTTCAAGTCTTGTTAGCACCAATTATTCAAAATCAGTAAAAACTACTTAGCCTGAGACTGTGCAACAAAAGTTTAATGGTCACTTCCCTATTTTCTTACATTTCTGTCTTAAGAAAATTTTCTTGACATTGAAACCAAACTTAAATAAAATACCTCTCATGAATCTCTGTATGACATAAAATAAACCAATTCCTATTTTGATCATGCCAGGAAACAAAGTAGAATTCAGAAGTCGATTTTTTGAGTGGCATACTGTCTGGTAATTCCAGTTCATCAGATGGTAAATATTTTCCACGGAAGTAGACAAGAAACTTAGCCAACTGTAATGTGGCCTGGAAGAAGAATGTAAGCATTAAGAAAAAAATGATTGACATATAATGAAACTAGATGCAGATAATTTTTGATGCACAAAGCAAATGGGATTTTTTTTAAAAAGTCCTTCGAAGCCCACTTGTGGTGTTCTTCATGCAGATTGTAGGAATTCTCTAATAATAATGTATTGGTTTTGTTCTTCCCCCTGAGCTGGAAACAAACTATTCTTTAAAACCTGTTTAAATTTTGAACAGCACTATTAAATCAAAAGTTTCTTTTATGTCTCCTAGTTTTTGCTTTTAACTTTTTTTATTGCAGTTTTACTTCTTTGTCTCTTTTTGTTTGGTCCTTTTTAACTTTGTCTCCCAATTGATATGCCTATTTTTCAGCAGCATCTTGCTAACCTGCTTCTCATCTCCTCTATTCTACTGTTGTCACTATGCCCCTTTCCCCTCATCATTTTGCTGTTTCCTTTCTTTTGTCTCCACTCCCTTCTTGTTCCTCAAAAAATTCTCAAACAATTTCTTTTGCCCATGAGACCCATCTTTCTCCCTACATCTGATAACTACTCACTCATTTAGTGTCCAATAAGCTTACTGCAAATATATTTTATTTCAGTTCAAATGATTTCCAGAACTAAGTGGTTGGGGAATAGGAAGTATTCTTTGTGCGTGACAGTGTTTGTATTTGTAAACTACAGCCAGTGATGAAGTCTTTGAGTTCAGTGCCAAGAATTATGAAAAGCAGTGATAGGCCTGTGGAATGGATTAGTGAAGGACAAGGTGTAGCTGGAAAATGCAGGAGGTTTTAACGTTAAGGCCTACCTTAAGTAGATATCAGCTTAATGTTTAAAAGGTGCCTCTGTAATAAAACTTGTCTGCTGCTGAAATGGCTCAAACTTTAAATAAGCCTTAACTGTTTGGTGATTGGAGAGGTACTAATTTTACCTCAGTGATAGAACATGAGCTGTAAATATAATTGTACATAGTTGCAGTTTAAGACAAAGTCTAAACATGAAAAAAGCATAAATATGATTGTTACTGAAGGGATTGCTGTGCCAAATCTCAAGACCTATAAATACTGAAAGATATGAAGTGGCAGATTACTCCAACTATGTGGATTACTTCAAAGGAAATACTAGGACCTTGTCATTTGGAGCAATGCATTATTTATGTGGTAAACTACTGCAATCCCAGGAAAAAGAGAACTTAGGTTGACTTTCATGAAATCAGTATCTCAAAGGGCTTTAGAAGTAACAATATACTTTTAAAGATAGTTATTGTTTTACACGGAGAGATCACAATAATTTAGCAATTGTAAGTGTGCGAGGGAAAAATCCTCAGCACTTTATTTAAATAAGGAACTGAGTTTAACTACCCAAGTTTAGGAGTAAATGATTGTGTTACAGGATCAACTTCAGTTGGATCTAAAGGACCACTGGTGGTGAGACGAAGTCTTTTATATACAGATAAACACTTGAAGGGAGAGAGGTTTTGAGGCTCTGGGGAGTACCATGGGTGTGGAACTGGGCTGAGTCATTCTGTTTAGCTCTAACAGAAAATAGGCCAAATGAAGTTCTGTGCTGTAACCATTCTAATATTATATATATTTCTATTCTCTGCTTTCCTTGAGTACACAAGGAATTAGCTGATTAAAAATAGATGTTTTGTAGAATCCCTACAGTGTGGAAACAGGCCCTTTGGCCCAACAAGTCCACAGCAACCCTCAGAGAATCCCACCCAGATCCCTTGTCCTATAATGGTGTAGGAGGGAGGGCTTCAGATATGTAGATAATTGGGATGCCTTCTGGGGAAGGTGGGACCTGGACAAGAAGGACGGGTTGCATCTGAACTGGAAGGGGACCAATGATCTGGGTGGAAGGTTTGCTCGAGTAGTTCGAGAGGGTTTAAACTAGTATGGCAGGGGGGTGGGAACCTGAGCTGTATACCGGAGGTGAGCGTTGATGCAGGTGAGGCAGTAGCAAGAGGTAGACCAGCTAGTGGGAAGGATTTTCCTGGGAAGGAACCAAGGGATCGGTTAAAGTGTGTTTGCTTTAATGCAAGGAGTATCAGGAATAAAAGTGATGAACTTAGAGCATGGATCAGTACCTGGTGCTATGATGTTGTGGCCATAACAGAGACATGGGTTTCTCATGGGCAGGAATGGTTGCTGGATCTTCCAGGGTTTAGAACATTTAAAAAGAATAGGGAGGGGGGAAAAAGAGGAGGGGGTGTAGCACTGCTAATCAGAGAGGGTATCACAGTAGGGTTGTTGTAATGGGTGACTTTAACTTTCCTAATGTTGATTGGAACCTCCTTCGAGCAGAAGATTTGAATGGAGCTGTTTTTGTAAGGTGTGTTCAGGAGGGTTTCCTAACGCAGTACGTTGACAGGCCGATGAGGGGAGAGGCCATTCTAGACTTGGTGCTCGGAAACGAACCGGGGCAGGTTACAGATCTTGTGGTGGGAGAGCATTTTGGTGATAGTGACCATAACTGCCTCACATTCTACATAGCTATGGAGAAGGAGAGGATTAGGCAAAATGGGAGGATATTTAATTGGGGAAGAGGAAACTATGATGCGATTAGACACGAGTTAGGAAGCATAGACTGGGAGCAGTTGTTCCATGGTAAGGGAACTATAGACATGTGGAGACTGTATAAGGAACAGTTGTTGGGAGTGATGAGTAAATATGTCCCTCTGAGACAGGCAAGAAGGGGTAAGATAAAGGAACCTTGGATGACGAGAGCGGTGGAGCTTCTTGTGAAAAGGAAGAAGGTAGCTTACATAAGGTGGAGGAAGCTAGGGTCAAGTTCAGCTAGAGAGGATTACATGCAGGCAAGGAAGGAGCTCAAAAATGGTCTGAGGAGAGCCAGGAGGGGGCACGAGAAAGGTTTGGCAGAAGGAATCCGGGAAAACACAAAGGCATTTTACACTTACGTGAGGAATAAGAGAATGATCAAGGAAAGAGTAGGGCCGATCAGGGATAGCATAGGGAACTTGTGTGTGGAGCCTGAGGAGGTAGGGAAAGCCCTAAATGAGTTTTTTGCTTCTGTCTTTACGAAAGAAACGAACTTTGTAGTGAATGAAACCTTTGAAGAGCAGGTGTGCATGCTGGAATGGATAGAGATAGAGGAAGCTGATGTGCTGAAAATTTTGTCAAACATTAAGATTGACAAGTCGCCAGGCCCGGACCAGATTTGTCCTCGGCTGCTTTGGGAAGCGAGAAATGCAATTGCTTCGCCACTTGCGAAGATCTTTGCATCCTCGCTCTCCACTGGAGTCGTACCTGAGGACTGGAGAGAGGCAAATGTAATTCCTCTCTTCAAGAAAGGAAATAGGGAAATCCCCGGCAGTTATAGACCAGTAAGTCTCACGTCTGTCGTCTGCAAGGTGTTAGAAAGGATTCTGAGGGATAAGATTTATGACCATCTGGAAGAGCATGGCTTGATCAAATACAGTCAACACGGCTTTGTGAGGGGTAGGTCATGCCTTACAAACATTATCGAGTTTTTTGAGGATGTGACTAGAAAAGTTGATGAGGGTCAAGCTGTGGATGTGGTGTATATGGATTTCAGTAAGGCATTTGATAAGGTTCCCCATGGTAGGCTCATTCAGAAGGTCAGGAGGAATGGGATACAGGGGAACTTAGCTGCTTGGATACAGAATTGGCTGGCCAACAGAAGACAGCGAGTGGTAGTAGAAGGAAAATATTCTGCCTGGAAGTCAGTGGTGAGTGGGGTTCCACAAGGCTCTGTCCTTGGGCCTCTACTGTTTGTAATTTTTATTAATGACTTGGATGAGGGGATTGAAGGATGGGTCAGCAAGTTTGCAGACGACACAAAGGTCGGAGGTGTCGTTGACAGTGTAGAGGGCTGTTGTAGGCTGCAGCGGGACATTGACAGGATGCAGAGATGGGCTGAGAGGTGGCAGATGGAGTTCAACCTGGATAAATGCGAGGTGATGCATTTTAGAAGGTCGCATTTTAAAGCTGAGTACAGGATTAACGATAGGATTCTTGGCAGCGTGGAGGAACAGAGGGATCTTGGTGTGCAGATACATAGATCCCTTAAAATGGCCACCCAAGTGGACAGGGTTGTTAAGAAAGCATATGGTGTTTTGGCTTTCATTAACAGGGGGATTGAGTTTAAGAGTCGTGAGATCTTGTTGCAGCTCTATAAAACTTTGGTTAGACCGCACTTGGAATACTGCGTCCAGTTCTGGGCGCCCTATTATAGGAAAGATGTGGATGCTTTGGAGAGGGTTCAGAGGAGGTTTACCAGGATGCTGCCTGGACTGGAGGGCTTATCTTATGAAGAGAGGTTGACTGAGCTCGGTCTCTTTTCATTGGAGAAAAGGAGGAGGAGAGGGGACCTAATTGAGGTATACAAGATAATGAGAGGCATAGATAGAGTTGATAGCCAGAGACTATTTCCCAGGGCAGAAATGGCTAGCACGAGGGGTCATAGTTTTAAGCTGGTTGGTGGAAAGTATAGAGGGGATGTCAGAGGCAGGTTCTTTACGCAGAGAGTTGTGAGAGCATGGAACGTGTTGCCAGCAGCAGTTGTGGAAGCAAGGTCATTGGGGTCATTTAAGAGACTGCTGGACATGTATATGGTCACAGAAATTTGAGGGTGCATACATGAGGATCAATGGTCGGCACAACATTGTGGGCTGAAGGGCCTGTTCTGTGCTGTACTGTTCTATGTTCTATATAACCCACCTAATCCATACATCCTTGAACACTGCGGGCAATTTAGCACGGCCAATCCACCTAATGTGTACATTTTTGGACTGTCGGAGGAAACTGGAATAACGGAAGGAAACCCACGCAGACATGGGAATGTGCAAACTCCACACAGACAGATTCCCGAGGGTGGAATCAAACCCAGGTTTCTGGTGCTAAGAACCAGCAGTGCTAGCCCCTGTGCTGCTGGAGTTAACAGAAAATTTGAATAATATTTAATAGATAATTGAGTACCAAGGTCACACTACAAATTTAATGTATAGTGAAATTACTACTAGATGATATGTTTTATTTGGAAAAGTCTGAGATTATTTCAATGGATAAGCCCTATACAGCAACACCACCTATAACCCAACACCTAATCAATGTTGTTATAGGAAATGTAGCACAACTTAAAGTTAACATTTAAAATTCAAAATACAAAGTAGCAGGAACATATTTGAAATGTAGTGTGACCTAAAGCAGCTGTTGTGATTTGAAACTGTAAGAAGGCTAATTTTACTTTGTAAATATGGACATAGCAACTTGCAGGATGGGCCATTAGAAGTCTCATGGCTAACCTTCTTTCACTGCTTGCTTAAAAGCTGGCAGACTGGTATATTATCTAACATTGATTAAGAAGGGAGCCATTTAGAATTTGCTTCATCCTACTAATAACACAGATCCTTAAAAGTGTGAGAATTCAAAAGGTTTTTGAGGGGAAAAGAAATGGATAACTAGAATGACTCTGCTAGGGAACTCTAACGCAGTTAACTTTGTGGAACAGTATGTCATCAAACGTTATTATAGCCATCTTAAGTTTGACCTGTATAAAACTATATATTTGAAGAAAGCACCAAGAATTCTGACAGGACGTCGGAAAGAGGAGAAAGGAACAAAAGGCAAATCAGCTACTGTCTGCTGCACCGAATGAGGCCACAACCTGCAGTGTGAAAGCAAGAAAACATAGAATCTGTTCTTCATTGAGACCTGTGGGAGAAACTTCCAGCTATTCAACTTCAGAAGCCATTGCAGCCACTAAATTCTGATTTCAAAATTTTAATTCTTTCACTTTCAGAAACAGAATTTACAAATATGTAACAAGTATGCAACAATAACTTTTACGTTTGTAAGCACATTTTATCTATAACTACTTTTAATCTTTGTATCTGTATTTTAAACTTAGTAACTTTCTGTAATAATTATGTAATTAAACCTTTGATCTTGTTAATGACCTTGTGTATACATTGTTTGATGCTGGTTATTTTTTTAGAATACTCAAAAACCAAATGAAAGCTAAAAAGGGTATTCATAATTCACTGCCTGCAGGGTGTGAATGCAACTAGTGGGGGTCATAATGTAACACAGGAACAAATGTTATATGATATAGTGGTAACATGATTTGAAATGCAAAGTCACCTGAGGTTCAGACATGAATTATTAGTGAAGGAGCCTAAAACATGATACATGGCATGAAAAGACACCCATCCCAAAATGATGTAAAAATGTTGTGACATAAAACTTCAAACATTTAGATGAAACAAGAATTAAAATGAGGCAAAGGTGAAAAACTCTACATCTTAATATGAAATGTAATACTATCTAAAATTCAGAGCAATCTGAAAAATTACTCAAGCTAAAATATGATCCAAGGATAAAGAGACATCCTAAAACAAAATGCAATGTAAAAGATAATGTAACTTAAATAATGTAAATGCAATGCTCAATTTAGGAGTAGGATTAGGCCATTTTTCCCCCTTATGCTTGTTCTATCATTCAATAAGAACACGGCAGATTTTCCATCTCGGCTGCAACCTCCCACACTTATGCCATAAAAACAATTTTGTCTGTGTCTGTATGCTTATTTCGGGGCAGGGGGTGGTGTTTAGAAAGAGGCCAGAGTTTTAACTAATAGGTTTATATGCTAACAGGTCATAGTTGTTTATCTCTGGTTAGAAACGATTTATTTGTCATAAACAGTTGTTCTTGTTAGAACCAGGTTAACAAAAAAAACTTTGTTCTTATCTACCAGGTAAATTGGGAACTTTGCTAAAGTTTTTAACTTTTCAGGTGACTGTGGAAATAGCAGGGCTTGATTTCCAGCATGCCACTCTGACAAAACCGAACAGACGTTGCAGGCTTGTCTAAGGCTGACTTGAAATAGAGTAAATGAGAGTCTAGGCGTCATATTTGTAAATAATTCACCTGATGAAAATGCCTGATTCTCTACAGCAGAAATGCCACTGGTAATTGCTAAAGATTTCCTGCAAGTGACAAAGTTTTGTGAACTTTCAAAATAAAGATTGATTGCTTGAATTGGCAGGTAAACTGGAGGTAACATTGTTTGCCAGAGCTAGCAAGAGAAATAATTGAGGTACTAACACAACACACTTGTGTTTAGTAGAGATACAAGGGAAACCAGGTACTTTGGGTAGCAGCATACTGGAATAGTAATATTGCTTTATGGTTAAAGCTTGGAAACGAAGAAAAAATGTAAATGTTGGAAGATAGAAATACAATGAGCAAAAAAAGACAAAGCAAAATGGTAATGAGTAAATTAGAATTAAAATTGCAAAGAGAAAATGAACCAACATGAATATAGGCTTAAAATGCTGCAGCTGAAACAGGAAATGTCACATAAACGTTCTAAAACAGTTCCATCTGACAGAAAAGGATAACAAGGATCAAATCAACTAGGTGGTAAGAATACTGGATGACAGGGACAAAAAAAAGTGAAGTGAAATGAGAGGAAGACAGTTCTCAAAGTGAACCTCCTGCAACTTGATAAGCCAACCCCAAAATACTGGAATAGATACTGTCCTCATATTTAGAGAAAGAGTAATAGGGTGTGGTTACTTAACTATAAAATAATCTATAGAGGTACACCTGGATAAACTATATTCATGAGGTAACATGTAGACATAGGGGAGCCCAAAGTGACTAACCAACATTCTTCTTGTCTGAACCCAGAAAATGAAGCTCAAATGGAAGTAGAGATTTGATACATGTTGGAAAATCACGACACTGAACATTGTCAAAGTAGCTGGTGTTCACCGGTGATATTGATTCCCAAAGAGGGTGAAACAGTTAGATTTTGTGTAATTACAGAAAGGAAAATGCAATCTCAAAAAGAGATTCATATCAAATTTCATGGTTAGAAGATCTAATTTGATACAGTTAGCAGTACCTCATTCTTGTAGGAGTGATCGATTGATTGAAAGGATACTGGCAAATGCCATTAACATCAAGGGCGAAAGAAATTGCTGTTTTTGACATTGATATAACACATTTGCTGTGACATAAGACCATAAGACATAGGAGTGGAAGTAAGGCCATTGGGTCCATCAAGTCCACTCCGCCATTTAAATCATGGCTGATGGGCATTTCAACTCCACTTCCCTGCACTCTCCCCATAGCCCTTGATTCCTTGTGAGATCAAGAATTTATCAATCTCTGCCTTGAGGGCATCTAACGTCCCAGCCTCCACTGCACTCCGTGGCAATGAATTCCACAAGCCCACCACTCTTTGGCTGAAGAAATGTCTCCTCATTTCCATTTTAAATTTACCCCCTCTAATTCTAAGGCTGTGCCCATGGGTCCTATTCTCCCCACCTAATGGAAACAACTTCCCAGCGTCCACTCTTTCTAAACCATACATTATCTTGTAAGTTTCTATTAGATCTCCCCTCAACCTTCTAAACTCTAATGAATACAATCCCAGGATCCTTAGCCGTTCATCGTACGTTAAATCTACCATTCCAGGGATCATCAGTGTGAATCTCCGCTGGACACGCTCCAGGGCCAGTATGTCCTTCCTGAGGTGTGGGGCCCAAAATTGGACACAGTATTCTAAATGGGGCCTAACTAGAGTTTATAAAGTCTCAGAAGCACATCACTGCTTTTATATTCCAACCGTCTTGAGATAAATGACAACATTACATTCGCTTTCTTAATCATGGACTCTACCTGTAAGTTAACTTTTAGAGAATCCTGGACCAACGCTCCCAGATCCCTTTGTACTTCGGCTTTACGAATTTTCTCACCGTTCAGAAAAGAGTCCATGCCTGTATTCTTTTTTCCAAAGTGCAAAACCTCACATTTGCTCACATTGAATTTCATCTGCCATTTCCTGGACCACTCTTCTAAACTGTCTAAATCTTTCTGCAGCCTCCCCACCTCCTCAGGACTACCTGCCTGTCCACCTATCTTCGTATCATCAGCAAACTTCGCCAGAATGCCCCCAGTCCCTTCATCCAGATCATTAATATATAAAGTGAACAGCTGCGGCCCCAACACTGAACCCTGTGGGACACCACTCGTCACCGGTTGCCATTCTGAAAAAGAGCCTTTTATCCCAACTGTCTGCCTTGTCAGACAGCCAGTCCTCAGTCCAAGCCAGTAGCTCACCTCAAACACCAGGGGCCCTCACCTTGCTCAGCAGCCTCCCGTGAGGCACCTTATCAAAGGCCTTTTGGAAGTCTAGATAGATAAGATCCACTGGGTTTCCTTGGTCTAACATACTTGTTACCGCTTCAAAGAATTCTAACAGTTTTGTCAGGCACAACCTCCCCTTACTAAATCCATGCTGACTTGTTCTAATCTGACCCTGCACTTCCAGGAATTTAGAAATTTCATCCTTAACAATGGATTCTAGAATTTTACCAACAACTGAGGTTAGGCTAGTCGGCCTATAATTTTCCATCTTTTGTCTTGATACTTTCTTAAACAAGGGGGTTACAACAGCAATTTTCCAAACATCTGGGACTTTCCCAGACTCCAGTGACTTTTGAAAGATCACAGCCAAAGCCTCCGTTATTTCCTCAGCCACCTCCCTCAGAACTTTAGGATTAGCCCATTGCGGCCAGGAGATTTATCAATTTTTAGACCTTTTAGCTTTTCTAGCACTTTCTCTTTTGTAATGCCTACCATACTCAACTCTGCCCCCTGACTCTCCTTAATTGTTGGCATACTAAATGTCAATGTCAAGTTATACATTTTGGGATAAAAATCACCTCAACTACATTTCAAAATCTTAGAAATCAATCTGTAGATGATATACATAAGTGTAGTTTATTTGAACAATTTTATAATGTACACCGAAAGAACATGAGAAGTAATTGAAAGACCTGTTCAAGCAAATACAGTTGACTGACTTAGTAATAAGTTTCAGCAAAAGTGAAATTCCAAATGAAAGAGTAACTTACCTGGAATATATTGTAGGACAAGAAATGCTGTCAAGTAAAACACAACTGAAGACTGTGCTAGTACTCCCTGTTGCTAAAAGTATAGAGATTTTTAGCAATGTGTGTTTCACTGAGACTTTGTGTAATTTCAGCATAGTAGCACTACTATTAATAAATTTAAATAAACAAGCTAAAGCAGTATAGTTTGCAGGATGCCAGGAAGCCTTTCAGAAGCAGTCTTAATAAATAAATGAGTGTGGGCCATCCGTAATTTTCCAGACCTTAGAAAATGACAAATGATGCCAGTCACTTGGGAGTAGGTGCAGTTTTGTTACAGGGTGAAAAGTTGGGAATAGTGAAGCCAGTGGACTACATCTCAAAACTTAAACCAGTATCAAAGAAAGTACACCAACATTGAAAAGGAGACTTTGAGATCATTATTGGCTCTTCAAAACTCCAGGTCTATGTCTGACATAGTAACAAAGAAACAATAATCTCTCCTGATAGAATCATTGAATCCCTACAGTGTGGAAACAGGTCCTTCAGCCTAACTAGTCCATACTGAACCTCAAAGCATTCCACCCAGACCCACCTCACTATAACCCACCTAATTTACACATCCCTGAACACAACGGGCAATTTAGCGTGGCCAATCCACGAAGCATGCACATCTTTGGACTGAGAGGGGAAACCGGAGCACCCGGAGGAAACCCACGCATACACGGGGAGAATATGCAAACTCCACACTGACAGCAGCCCAAAAGTGGAATTGAACCTGGTTCCCTGGCGCTGTGAGGCAGCAATGCCAACCACTGAGCCACCGTGTTGCCCATGGTGATGGCAAAGGCATTCACCCTGATGGCAACTGATTGGCTCTTGGGTTGCTGAATAGCTTGTGTTTGAGAGTGATTCTGGAAAGGCCTTCAGACCTCCAGAATGGGAGGTGCGGTGTGTCTGTCTGCAGTAAAATATCTGAAACATGAAGAAAGCTAGTTACTTTCTCCTGCTGAAAATGTAAATTCTCTTAATTTTTGCCGGAGAACCGTGGAAAGCAAGATGATTTTATACAATTGTATCTCAGCATTTTTCACGGCACTGACTTTATTAAAGCCATCGGCATTGGTACGAGCACCCGAAAGTCTTGCTATTATCTATCTGAATTTGCACTATGGCATAGATAAAGTCACACAATCTGATTCTTATTTTAGGCTCTATCAACTTGGTGCAAAAGTAATAAGTGCAGACCTATTTACCCCCTGTATTTTTATGTACCCAATTTTGAATGAATGCATTTTGCATTAACTGCACTTCTATCTTATCAAAAATCCTTTATTTCAAATATGGTTAAGCATGAAATCAAAGAAATATCTTATTCAAACATCTTTAACAGTTATTAGCTTAAACCTTTATTGAGTTCGAGATTATTGCATTTGAAAGCAAAAAGTTCAAGCAAAGAGGATAGCAGGGTAATAGAATTCATTTTTGACTAATCCAGCTCCAAATAAGCACCTAAATACAACTGAATGGAAAACTATTTAATCATGGAAGGCCACCCACCTCCTGCCCCATCCCCAGGAATGCTAAATCCCATATTCATCTGGCATCAAAATCACATTTTCATTCAAATGGTTGTAGCTCATGGTTGTTGATAACATTGGCACATTTCTTGCTCTTTCTTAGGGTGACAGTAAACACAACTGTAGCTGTCTCAATCACAAAGCATTCAACACAGTTCAGTTTGAACAATGCTGACCAAAATAAACCACCAGGGGTTTTACAGTTACTTACAATATTTCTTCAATTGGTTCCAGAAGCAAAAACACCTGATCCATAGCACCCAGTTTAAATTGGGAAGTGTGAAAGAATGAGTCTATCCCAATGGGCTGACTAAAATATGTAAGCATTCCAGTCTACTTTGCCACTTCTTATCTATTCAATTCCATAATCATTTCAACATCACCATTTTAAATATTTCAGCATTAAGTTAATCAGCAATCATCCACATGCCTCAGTGATTTTAAATTTATGAAGATGGTGATCAGGCAAATGAATGAAGTATCATCAATTAATTTAATCTCTTTATGCATTCTCAGCATTTGTGGCAAGGCAGAAGTTGTTATCCATTCCCAATGAGCCTTGAGGAAGAGGCTGTGAGCTATCTTTTGAAATGCTGCCGACTGCATGCTAAAGGAACTTCTATGAGTTGTTAGGTAGAATATTCCAGCAGTTTGGTCCACCTACAGAGAAGGAGGAGTGATCCATTTCCAAATAAGAATACTGTGCAACTTTACGGGGAACTTAGAGGCGGTGAGTTTCCATGCACTTGTTGCCCTTGCCCTTCTAGATGACAGAGATCAAAGGAGCTTTGGCAAGTTTTTGCAATGCATCTTCTAACCAGGCTGAGCAGGTAGGAGAAGAAATGTGAGTGATGAATGGGGTGCCGATCAAGCGGCATTACAAACAAGGCATCCAAAGATGTTTAATGAAAAGGAATAATTTGTTCACATTTTGTTACATACTGGGAATTCAAAATCTTTCCAATATCAAATAAATGTTTTTAGCATAGATAATATGCAAGTAGAAAATCCCTGCATTCTATTTACAATTGGAGTTTAAGGACCAGAGCCTAAGTACACATACAATGGACATTTTCAATTTTCCTCTACATTTTTATACGAAGTGCAAATCAACAGGAGAAACCTAACTCAAAAGCACATAATCTAGCCTCATGATTTACCATTGTCGCAGTTTTCATTTAAACAACCAAAACCTGCATTTACAAAACCCTATATCTGACTGTCTTCAAATTTTAATATCTCAATTACACCATTTAGATTTCAACTCAATGAAGCATATTCAATCTACAATAATTCAAATTTTAACTCTTTGAAAAGTTATGCAATAAAAAGAGATGAGCATTTCCTAACTCATTTCAGTCTGAATTGCAACAAATGACAAACAAATGCTGGAACTGCAAATTTAAGATTTGCATTTTTCTTGGCTATTGTTAACATGGAGTTTGCTGAAGTTCATAGTTTGCAAAAGCTTCTGACCAGGCCAGCAAGATGTAACAATATAATTTCCAGGAAACTGTGCACACTTCATTTCAGTCAGGTTTCTCTTGTTTTAGGAATATTAATTCATCTATTCAATCTTTGTGTTACCGCTTCTCGATACATGATAGAAATATAGATGAGGAGTAGAAAAATAACAAATAGATCATCCAGAAAACCCAGAATTCCAAAAAATGCTTCAGGAATAAAGTCCAGCGGTGATGCTAAATAGAATAAGGCTCCAGCCAGACAGAGGAAAATTCGTATTCGGAACATCCAGAACAGGCCGCTGATCGAAAACAGTTCTGCAAAGGCATGACGCAGTAGTGTGGGAACATCCAATATACGATCTATTAACTACAGCAGAAATGTGATAAGTTATTTATGGAAATGCCCATGTGTACCATTTGAGAATGATAGTTCCTTACTTTACACAAGAGAAAGCATAAATATGAAACTAAACTACCAAAATAAAGGTGTGATAAATGAAGTGCTCACTTTCAAGATTAAATGAATCTACAATCTGTCTCTAATGGCATCCAGATCATTGAAATGAACTGAATAATCTGTATAAATAAATGGATTTGTCTGTGTAATATATTCTTGGTGTCATTTTTTTCATTTAACATACATGTCTGTTTAAAGTTAGATCTAGATTATTGGCTTCCTTCTCAGAACTGAAGTATACTTTTCTGACTTGATACTCTTGGAGCTGCTGAAATGAAACTGCTTTGAAACTCTGATCTTCTATCTCGAATTGAAATGGATTAGACAGTCATCTGATAAGCAAAAACAGCCTCAGATATTGGAAATAACAAGGTGTAGAAACAGACTAGGCAGCATCAGAGGAGCAGGAAAGCTGATGTTTCGGGTCTGGACCCCTCTTCAGAAATTATTTCTGAAGAAGGGTCCAGACCCGAAATGTCAGCTTTCCTGCTCCTCTGATGCTGCTTGGCCTGCTGTGTTCATCCAGCTCTACACCTTGTTATCTCAGACTCCAGCATTAGCAGTTCCTACTATCTCAGATGTTGGAAAAATAGGTTTACAATGGAGATGTTGTTTAAAACTGCTATCTGAAAAAAGCTGAAGTCCAAAAATAAACAGGGATTCTCACTAACACATTCCAGGGAAATTCATAACAGTAATGCCAAATCCTTTCCATCCTAATGTAGGATCAGGGATGTCATTAGGGCTATTCAAAGTGGAAATGTTGATTGGAAATTTGGCAAACCTGTATTCTATAGAAGGGGCTCAGAGGTCAAGATTTTCGCCTCCCTCAAATGCAAGAACAGAATAGTTAGAGAAATGTAGAGGACACTTGCTAAAGTTAGTACCAATCAGTTCAAGGTCATGGCACTGTAAAGCAGGGGAAGTATTCAATATAAAGGCAAATTTTGCATAGACAAGAGTGATCGGAAATAGCTGAAAACTGTATTCTGATCATTTATATACTAAGCGTATAATTAATCAACTTTTGAGCTTACAATTTGTCTGAAGTGCTTATCATCTTGCCTTTATGACAAATGCAGTAGCATGTAGTGACATGTGAACACGGTAATGATTTTGGTAACGATAATGGGAATGTAACAGGAAGAAACAAGGGTGACACAGTGGTTGGAACTGCTGCCTCACAGCACTCGGGTCCTGGTTCAATTCCACCCTTGGGTGAGTATCTGCATGGAGTTTGCACATTCGTCGCGTGTCTGCATGGGTTTCTTCCGGTTTCCCCTCTTAGTCCAAAGATGTGCAGATTGAATACTTGCTTTGGTTTACAATGCAGTGACCCTGAACTGATTGGTACTAACTTTAGAAAGAGTCCTTTGCATTTCTCTAACTATTCCAATCTTGCATTGGCCATGCTAAATTGCCCATTGTGCCCAAGGATGTACAGGCTAGGTGGGTTACAGGGATACAGTAGGGGCATCGGTCTGAGTGGGATGCTCTTCAGATGATCAGAATGGATTTGATGGGCTGAATGGCCTATTTTCATACTATAGAGATTCTTTGATTCTGACAGAGTACACCACAGACTGCAAACATGGTAAAAAGACAGTTATGGGCTCTGTATCTGAATATGTGCTGCCGCAGTTGTAACAGAATGGATGAACTGATGGCACAGATAGAAATGAATTTGTATGTTCTGACGACACTACAGAGACTAGGCTGCAGGTGGGCAATGCTGAGACCTGATTAGTGAAGTATATTTGACATTTTGAGGTGAAAGGAAGCTAGGAAAAGATGATGAAGTAGTTCTGTCAATTCAAGGCATCATTTACATAGTGGTGAGTAAAAGCAAAATTTAGTGTCAATTTGGGTAAAACAATGAAATAAGAAAAATGAGATCACTTGAGGCAGTTTCAGTCCCAGGTCTGAACAGAGTGGGCCACAGGATCCCTGTTATTGGGCTCCGGTTTACCATTGTTCCAGGCTCTGCTCTGGTACTCTGTCTAACCATTCTCACAAAAGCAGTCCAAGATAGAGATTTCACATTCTTTTGTGAAAATTATTCAGCCCTACAGTGTAGCTAATAAAATGAGGTCCAAAAGCAAAAGGTCACTACAGTTGATCAGGGATGACAATTTAATAAGGAGGACATGTACATTTCTTGAAGAGATACAGGACATAATAAACTGTGACACACCCAAGTGGGAAGCAAGAAAATTAAATTGATCCTAAGGACAGTTTGGTCACAGAACAGTTAATTAATTGAATGCATGTTTGAGAAGATGGTTACTCCTTGAAAATTACCAGCTGAAACTTCACGGGGAGGTGGACAACAATTTACAGTGGCACGGTGGTACAGTGGTACAGTGGTTAGCACTGCTGCCTCACAGTGCCAGGGACCCAGGTTCAATTCCAGCCTCGGGCCACTGTCCGTGTGGAGTTTGCACATTCTCCCTGTGTCTTGCATGGGTTTCCTCCAGGTGCTCCAGTTTCCTCCCACAGTCCAAAGATGTGCAAGTTAGGTGGATTGGCCATGCTAAATTGCCCATAGTGTTCTGGGGGGTGTAGTTTGGGTGGGTTATAGAGGGATGGGTCTGGGTGGGATGCTCCAAGGTTCTGTGTGGACCTTTAGGGTGGCATGGTGGCTCAGTGGCTAGCACTGCAGTCTCACAGCGCCAGGGACCCGGGTTCAATTTCAGCCTCGGGCGACTGTCTGTGTGGAGTTTGCACATTCTCCCCGTGTCTGCGTGGGTTTCCTCCCACAGTTCAAAGATGTGCAGGCTAGGTGGATCGGCCATGTTAAATTGTCTAGTGTGCAGGGGTGTGTGGGATATAGGGGGATGGGTCTGGATGGGATGCTTCAAGGGACGGTGTGGACTTGTTGGGCCGAAGGGCCTGTTTCCGCACTGTAGGGAATCTAATCTAACCTACATTTAACTATTTTGTATAAAATGTGGAAACCAGTGGCTTTTGGAATGACTGAAACATAATATCTTTTAATCAAAAAGTACTTCTGAATATTATTTATTTTCCAAATTGCTAAGAGTCATAAAATTTTTGTATACTTACAGATCTGGGCTGACCAGAAAATCTTCTGTTATAATCATTTATATTTTGAATGACCTCTATAGACTCTTGCTGCTCATCATTCACTGGGAACAATGGGAATAACAATGTAACCTGTCAATAAACAATTGAAGTCATATTATTGCTGCACATATTCAAGTCATGCATTGTAAGTAACCTGCTAATTCATTTGACACTAAAATCATTTTAGCTGCAGAGCTCAACTAAAATCTTGACTTAATGTTTTTGTAATTACATAATGATTTTTGATTTAGATTTTGCTCACAACCATGTTAATTAGCCATATCTGCTCTGAAAAGAGGTTGAAATGGTTAACTGAAGTTCAAGATCACAAATACTATACTCTACAATACAGCACACCAACACACCCTTTGGCCCACCGATCCTCCGCTGATTCTGAATCCTATTTAGACCTGCTACTTATTGCCCATACGTGGTTTCTATCTCTCTGTTCACTTCCTGTTCATGCGTCTATCCAGATACGCCTTAAACGTTGCTAGCCTACCTGCTTCCACCACCCCCACTGGCAGTGCATTCTAGGGCACCCGTCGCCCTCTGTGTAAAAAATTTTTCCCACATTTCTCCCCCTCTCACCTTGAACCTGTGCCTACTTGTAGTTGACCTTTCCACCCTGGGAAAACGCCTCTGACTATCCACTCTATGATTTACAAAATTTTGTAGACTTCTATTAGCTCACTCCTCAGCCTCCATCTTTCCAATGAAAACAATCTGATTTTATCAAAGACAACAAGATGTAGAGCTGGATGAACAAAGCAGGCCAAGCAGCATCATTGGAGCAGGAAAGCTGACAAGGGGATGGGATGAGGTTAATAGGTAGGAGATGGGGGTGGGTTTGAGGTGGGAGGAGGCGATAGGTGGAAGGATAGTTTTGAGATCCAGTAGGGGGAGGGGAGATTTTGAAGGGATGAGTTGCGAGAAATGCGGGAGACATGGTCGAGGGCATTCGCGACTACTGAAGGAGGGGGAAGTTGCAGTCCTTGAAAAACGAGGACATCTGAGATGTACGGGAGTGGAATGCCCCATCCTGGGAGCAGATGCGGCAGAGGCAAAAGAATTGAGAATAGGGGATGGCATTTTTGCAGGAAGGTGGGTGGGAGGTGGTGTATTCTAGATAGCTGTGGGAGTCGGTAGGCTTGAAATGGTTATCGGTTTCTGAGTAGTTGCCTGAGATGGAGACAGAGAGGTCCAGGAACGAGAGAGAGGTTTAGAGATGGTCCAGGCGAACTTAGGTTGGGGTGGAAGGTGTTGGTAAAGTGAATGAACTGTTTGTCCTCCTTGTGGGAGCACGAGGCGGCGCCAATACAGTCATCGATGTAACGGAGGAACAGGGGTTTAGGGCCAGTGTAGGTACAGAAGAGGGATTGTTCCACGTAACCTACAAAGAGGCAGGCATAGCTTGGGCCCATGCGGGTAACCATGGCCACCCACTTAGTCTGTAGGAAGTGGGAGGAATTGAAAGAGAAGTTGTTGAGGGTGAGGACGAGTTTGGCTAAGCGGATGAGTGTGTTGGTGGAGGGGGACTGGTCAGGCCTGCGGGACAGGAAGAAGCGGAGGGCCTTTAGGCCCCCTGTATGGGGAATGCAGGTGTATAGGGACTGGACGTCCAAGGTAAAGATGGATCTTCTTTCTGCCTCCCCCTCTCTCCCTATTTATTTCAGAACCTCCTCCCCCTCCCCCATTTCTGATGAAGGGTCTTGGCCCGAAATGTCAGCTTTCCTGCTCCTATGAATCTGCTTGGCCTGCTCTGTTCATCCAGTTCTACACCTTGTTATCTCAGATTCTCCAGCATCTGCAGTTTCTACTATATCTGATTTTATGAAACCTCTCCTCATAACTAAAACCAGGCAACATCCAAGTAAGCCTTCACTGCACCCTCTCCAGAGCATTCACGTCCTTTTCGCAGTGTGATGATCAGATGTGCACACAATATTCCAAATGTGGCCCAACTAAAGTTTTGTATAGCTGTAATATAACTTGTCAACTTTTATATTCGATGCCCTGGCCAATGAAGGCAAACACGCTGTATCTCTTTTTCACCAACTTATCCACCAGCGTTCAAAAATAGAAGTTGCTGGAAAAGCTCAGCAGTTCTCGGAGCATCTATGAAGAAAAAATCAAAATTAACGTTTTGGGTCTGGTGACCCTTCCTCAGAGCTGTTTTAGTAGGCATGGTGAGTACCTGTCAGGAGGTGGGGGTTGGTAGAGGATATGGAGTCAGAGGGAAGGTGGGGGAAGAGGAAGGTTCCAGGGGGCCATGGGTATTTTTGAGTTGTTGCATCTTGTGGGCCTTGATGCCAGAAAGGAAAAGAAAAAGTTCTTTGTTAGCACGACGAATGAAGATGGAGGATGAAGTGGAGCTATGGAGTGGTGCAGCCCTGAGCCAGTTTGTTGCAATGCTGTTGGAGAGAAAGGTTGAGAGTATGCAGGTGATGCTGTATGGCACTATGTGTGGATCTCAGGATGTGGTGACAGCAGTTGTCCGTGAAACATTGAACATCATGGAGATATCTGTGATCCTGGGAGGATTCAAAATGAGGGATGAAACTTCAGTTGGAATCCATGTGAGGTGAGTGAGCTGAAGGCAGTCACTGAGGAATGTGATATGGTTGTGGAAATGAGTTTCAGCAAATACTCAGTCAACACCAGGCATGACAGTGAAATTACTACCGATCGACAAGAAGAAAGATTGGAACGGAAATCCTGTCGGAGAGAGGAGCAGAACTTCTTCAAAGGTGGCATGCCTAGAAGAGACGTGGCAGTGAGTTTAATACTAATAAAAACCAAAAGAACTGCGGATGCTGTAAATCAGGAACAAAAACAGAAGTTCCTGGAAAGGGTCAGCAGGTCTGGCAGTATCTGTGAAGGAAAAATCAGAGTTAACCTTTCAGGTCTGGTGATCTTCCCTCAGAATGGGTTCTGAGGAAGGGTGACTGGATCCGAAACGTTAATTCTGATTTTTTTTCTTTCCAGATGCTGCCAGACTTGCTGAGCTTTTCCAGCAACTTCTGTTCTAGTTCCTGATTTACAGCATCCGCAGTTCTTTTGGTTTTTATCCACCTGTGCTGCCACTTCAAGGAATGTGTGGACCCTTTCACCCAGATCTCTCTATATGTCAATGCTCCCAAGCATTCTGCCATTTATTGTATAATTCACACCTGAATCTGTTCATCAAAATGCATTAGCTCGCATTTGTCTGCATTAAACTCCATCTGCCATTTCTCTGCACAAATCTGCAATCTATATCCTGTTGTATCCTTTGACAATCCTCCTCACTCTCTACAACTCCACCAATTTTGGTGTCATCCGCAAACTCACTAATCAGACCACTGTCATTTTCGTCCAGACCATTTACAACAAAGGTCCCAGCACTATCCCTGTGGAATACCACTAGTTATTGATCTCCATTCCAACAAGCACCTTTCCATCATTGCGCTCCATCTTTTATGACCAAGCCAGTTCTGTATTGATCTAGCCAGTACATCCCAGATCCCATGAGGCTCTACCCTTTATACCAGCCTGCCATGAGATACTTTATCAAATGCCTTATTTAAGCCCATGTTGACAACATCCATTCCTCTTCCCTTATCAGTCATTCTGGTCACCTCCTAAAAAAACTCAAACAAGTTGGTAAGACATGACATTTCCCTGCGCAAACCCATGCTGCCTATCACTCACAAGTCCAATCATTTTCAAATGTGAATAAAAATTGTCTCTCAGTATCTTCTCAAGCAGCTTCCCCACCACTGACGTCAGGCTCACCAGCCTGTAATTACCTGAATTGTCTCTGTGTCCTTTTTAAACAAAGGACAACATTAGCCATTTTCCAGTCCTCTGGAACCTTGCCTAAGGCAAAAGAGGATGCAAGATATTTGTTAAGGCTCCAATTATTTCTTCTCTTGCCTCCCACGACACCCTGAAATAGATTCCACCTGGCCCTGGGGACATGTCTACCTCAATGCATTTCAAGACACCCAACACTTCTTCCTTCATTATGTTGACCTTTCCAAGGATATTCATACACCTTTCAATAATCTCAACCTACCTCATGTCCTCTCTTTAGTGAATACTGATGTAAAATACTTATTAAGGATCTCACCCATTTCTTCTGGCTCCACATGTAACCTCCCTCCTTTATCTTTCAGTAGACCCACTCTTTCCCTCGCTACCTTCTTGCTCTTAATATAAATATAAAATGCCTTGGGATTCTCCTTAAATCTGCTGGCTATGGGGGCTTCACATCCCCATTTATCGCTCCTAACTCCCCGTTTAAGATCCTTCCTACTTTGTCTGTTTTCAGTTGCCGAAAGCTTAGGTATGCTTCCTTTTTTTTGACTAAGCTGATAACTTCCCCTGTCATCCAACGTTCCTGCCATTCACGCCCTTCATTTTCACAGGAACATGCCTGTCCTGCTCTCTAGTGAACTGGTTTTTAAAAGACTCCCATATGTCAGATGTGGATTCACCTCTTATAACTGCTCCCAATCCACATTCTCCAATTATTGCCTAATTCAGTTACAGTTAGCATTCCCCTAATTTAATACCCTCATCCGAAGTCCACTCTTATCCCTATCTATAAGCATCCAAAATTTACGTAACTATGGTCACTATTCCCAAAAGTTCCCACGGAAACTTTGATCATCTGGCTGGGCCTATTTCCCAATTCCAGGTCCAATATGGCCTCTCCCTCATTTGACTATCCACATACTGTTTCAAAAAACCCTTCGGACACATCTAACAACTTGCTCCCCATCCAAACCTCTGGCACTAAGGACAGATATCTTGTGTTGTTTCCCATGGTACCATCTAATATTATGAATCAAGCTGACAAAGTGTAGGCATTTATACAGTAACAAAGATTTAGCTCTGAAATCTGTGCAGGCAGAGATTGCATGCTTTTTAATAATGCTATTGGAGATGTCAAAAGAGATGGACAGATTCTTAAAAGCAAGGACATGAAAGATCGTCGAACGTAGACTGAAATGTGGAGTAACTAGATCAGTCATGTTCTTGTTGAATGCTGCAGCAGGTTTAAGGGGCTGAGTGGCCTATTTCTGCTCTTAATTCACTGTAAATACATAAGCAGACTATCTAGGGCATGAGAGTCACAGTGCCACTGACGATCCTGTGAGGAATGAAAGAAGCCATATTGCTATCCTACTACAATTTGCCTTGGTACAACACTATAAGCACTCACAGCCATACCAAACTTTGTCTGCCCACATAAAAGACATCAGCCTAGAAAACAGGAAAGCCAGCATCTTTTCTTCAGGAATCAAGTGATTTTAAATCCCAACTGACAGCAAGCACATTTACTATGAGAACTAATGTAAGAACAGCCCAGACCCATTATTATGCTCATGAAGATCTTAAAGCCTCACTTGGGACCTTTACCTAATCTTGCTTAAACTAGCATGATTAGTCAAGACAGTTACAATGCCTGATGAGTACATTGCAGCCAGGTTTTATCTGTACCAAACTCAAGAGTGCTGCATGGCTGGTATCACTATTTGATGAATGAAAAATAATACTTAGATGTCTCAGTGTTTCATGGTCCTTGAACTTGTATCAAGCTTAAGACTAAACCACTGTTCAATAAACCCAACAAAAGATACAGCCTAATCTAACCGAATGAAAGACACTATGAATGGCACAAATACGGACTGCAAACAGTAGACTTAAATAGAACAGTTCAGATAAACTATGTCAATATCAGATATAAATTGTGTAAATAGCTGATGCCAACTGTTTGAACTATATAGATGTATAACTTGTGAATATAACAGATATAAACTGTTTGAATGATTCTTAAATGATAGTAAATAAGAAACTATTGAAAGCACATTAGAAACAAAGAGTTAGTAAGCAATCTGTCAAAAGGGAACTGTAACATTTCAGATATGTTTCTTCTTTTTCTTAAACCATGCGCAGATATGGATATTATGATGTGGACAGTGAATTGGACTGTGTTGAGTGCAAACTTCTAGGCTATGATAGACAAAAAATAGGATTTAATGTCTCTGGGTTAATGTGTTAACTCCAAGCTTTTCTAACCCAGAGGTGGCTCTTCCAAAGTACTTTCCACTAGAATTTCCTCAAAACCTAATGCTTATGCATACAGACAGAGTGCTTTTCCTACATTGGGAGGGGGCCTGTGGTGCTCTGTTGCACTGATACTCTTCCATGTTGCTGCCACAGCTCTTAATCCACTGATCCTAAAGCAGCAAGGATTCCAAGTGCTTTATCATTTAAATCCTTTAGGAACAATGAAAACTAGCTTGCAATAGGTTTGTGTGCCGTCTTTCAGGATCTGCAGAGTCTAAATCATACCATAATGTCTGTCCCATCAATGACCATTGGGTATTCAGAACCAGGACTTAACCCAAATGGTATGAATTAATTACTTTTACAATGAAAGCTCGTGAGATCTTTAGGAGCCAGTCTCTTCAGAACGTTTTAGCTGGTGGCAAATGTAATTAAGCTGTTGCATAACTTAAGTGATAACTCAACATCAGCAGTCCTGCTGGTATTACAAGTCCTGATACCAAAGCCAGCTCAGTTCCAAGAAATAATACTTCAGTGTAACTAAGCCCAGATACCTCCAGCCTTCTTAACTTACACCGGGAGACACAGGGGTAAAATAAATAACAAAAACAGAGTTGCTGGAAAAGCCCAGCAGGTCCAGTAGCATCTGTGAAGGAAAAAACAGAGTCAATGTTTCGGATCCAGTGACCCTTCCTCAGAAAATAAATAACTGTTGTTTATGCACAGTAAAATCACATGAAGACATTTGTCCCCTATATTAAGGTATCTTTATAACTTGGTTTATGGTTGTGAGGTTGTGCTGAATGGAAGATGCAGTTCTCAGTGACTTGGAGACAGTATGGACTGCAGATGCTGGAAGCCAGAGTCAACAGGTGTGAAGCTGGAATAGCGGAGCAGGTCAGACAGCATCCAAGGAGCAGGCCTGTTTCAGGCCAAAACATTGACTATCCTGATCCTCGGATGCATTTTGGACACAATTTTGAGAAAACAAAGTGGAGTTCTTTGCTGTAAGGATTAACCTGCACACCTCAGTTATTTTCTCTTTCTTCTGCTATTATTCTGCTTCCATTGTAAGGAATTGGAAATGATTATACTGAACCCCAAGTTCAAAGCTGTTAGGTTATAGGACCTTTGTTTTTTTTTCTCTTGGACAAGCCAGTTTGTGGAATACTATGGCTCTCAGACTATCTTAAACTTGAAAAAAGGGACAATTTTCTTATCTCAGTCCTTTAGGTCAAGGTGACCACTATTTATTTTGAAAGTAGTAGAATAATCAAAGTAGTAGAATAATCAGCATAATAACAACTTTCATTCAGATTGTGCCCTTAGCACTGCTACAACGACGAATAAATGCAAAGATCCAAAGTTGGTATGTTTTCTTTCCTGAAGAACAGCTCATTTTTATGACAACCTAGCAGTTTCGTGGTCATTTTTAACTGACACTGTACTAGGTTTATGTTTCCATTTATAGAAGACCGAATTAAAATTTTTAAAGTAGGTTTTCATTTATTTTCCCCCTTGATTATTAAGACCCTGAATTAGTACTCCAGTAACATAATCATTATTCTACCAAGTCAAAATTCACACAACACCAGCTTACAGTCCAACGGGTTTACTTGAAATCACAAACTTTTGGATCATAGCCACTTCGTCAGGTGTAGTGAGAGAAGAACACACAAACACAGAATTTATAGGTAAAGAGATCAAAGGATCATACAACTGGTGTGAGTGGAGTGAGCAAACCTGAAATGGCTAACTGACTGCCTCCTATTGAATTTTTAATCATTCATACATTCCTGCATTCTAGAAATTGCCAAGTAGGAAATGGAATTTTATATGGCATTTTATAAATTCCTACTTTTGAAACAATACTAACCTGATTCCATATTAAAACTCTGAGAAAGACTCTGGACAAGACCTCACACCTACAATTCAGTGTCTGACCTGAGACATTACCTACTGTATATTCTAATGGCTCTGCCTGCAGAAGCAGGATATGGAGAACTCTGAGATAATAAAATGTGAGGCTGGATGAACACAGCAGGCCAAGCAGCATCTCAGGAGCACAAAAGCTGACGTTTCGGGCCTGGACCCTTCATCAGAGAGGGGGATGGGGGGAGGGAACTGGAATAAATAGGGAGAGAGGGGGAGGCGGACCGAAGATGGAGAGTAAAGAAGATAGGTGGAGAGGGTGTAGGTGGGGAGGTAGGGAGGGGATAGGTCAGTCCAGGGAAGACGGACAGGTCAAGGAGGTGGGATGAGGTTAGTAGGTAGCTGGGGGTGCGGCTTGGGGTGGGAGGAAGGGATGGGTGAGAGGAAGAACCGGTTAGGGAGGCGGAGACAGGTTGGATTGGTTTTGGGATGCAGTGGGTGGGGGGGGAAGAGCTGGGCTGGTTGTGTGGTGCAGTGGGGGGAGGGGATGAACTGGGCTGGTTTAGGGATGCAGTGGGGGAAGGGGAGATTTTGAAACTGGTGAAGTCCACATTGATACCATATGGCTGCAGGGTTCCCAGGCGGAATATGAGTTGCTGTTCCTGCAACCTTCGGGTGGCATCATTGTGGCAGTGCAGGAGGCCCATGATGGACATGTCATCAAGAGAATGGGAGGGGGAGTGGAAATGGTTTGCGACTGGGAGGTGCAGTTGTTTGTTGCGAACTGAGCGGAGGTGTTCTGCAAAGCGGTCCCCAAGCCTCCGCTTGGTTTCCCCAATGTAGAGAAAGCCGCACCGGGTACAGTGGATGCAGTATATCACATTGGCAGATGTGCAGGTGAACCTCTGCTTAATGTGGAATGTCATCTTGGGGCCTGGGATGGGGGTGAGGGAGGAGGTGTGGGGACACCCATCCCAGGCCCCAAGATGACATTCCACATTAAGCAGAGGTTCACCTGCACATCTGCCAATGTGATATACTGCATCCACTGTACCCGGTGCGGCTTTCTCTACATTGGGGAAACCAAGCGGAGGCTTGGGGACCGCTTTGCAGAACACCTCCGCTCAGTTCGCAACAAACAACTGCACCTCCCAGTCGCAAACCATTTCCACTCCCCCTCCCATTCTCTTGATGACATGTCCATCATGGGCCTCCTGCACTGCCACAATGATGCCACCCGAAGGTTGCAGGAACAGCAACTCATATTCCGCCTGGGAACCCTGCAGCCATATGGTATCAATGTGGACTTCACCAGTTTCAAAATCTCCCCTTCCCCCACTGCATCCCTAAACCAGCCCAGTTCATCCCCTCCCCCCACTGCACCACACAACCAGCCCAGCTCTTCCCCCCCACCCACTGCATCCCAAAACCAATCCAACCTGTCTCCGCCTCCCTAACCGGTTCTTCCTCTCACCCATCCCTTCCTCCCACCCCAAGCCGCACCCCCAGCTACCTACTAACCTCATCCCACCTCCTTGACCTGTCCGTCTTCCCTGGACTGACCTATCCCCTCCCTACCTCCCCACCTACACCCTCTCCACCTATCTTCTTTACTCTCCATCTTCGGTCCGCCTCCCCCTCTCTCCCTATTTATTCCAGTTCCCTCCCCCCATCCCCCTCTCTGATGAAGGGTCCAGGCCCGAAACGTCAGCTTTTGTGCTCCTGAGATGCTGCTTGGCCTGCTGTGTTCATCCAGCCTCACATTTTATTATCTTGGAATCTCCAGCATCTGCAGTTCCCATTATCTCTGATACTATGGAGAACTCTGTTAGTTTTGTTTAAGATGCAAATTCCAGAATCTGTTTCAAGTCACTGCCCTGAGATATTTAAAGGTTCCATCAATGTCTGCCTAACTGTCCAAAGTTGAAACAGGCAAAGCCATAAGAAGATACCAAAGGTGACATCTCAGTTCAGAGACCGAATTGTAGGTGTGAGGTCTTGTCCAACGTCTGTCTCAGAGTTTTAACATGGAATCAGGCTGGTCTCGTTTCAAAAACAGAAATTTATAAAATGCCATATAAAATTCCATATCCTGCTTCTGCAATTTCTGGAATGCAGGAATGTATGAATGATTAAAGATTCAACAGGAGGCAGTCAGCCATTTTAGGTTTGTTCATTCTACTTACACCAGTTGTATGATCCTTTGATCTCTCTGCCCTTCATCGCTCTGCCCGTAAACTCTGTGTTTGTGTGCTCTCCTCTTACAGCACCAGATGAAGGGGCTGCCCACAGAAGTTTGTGATTTTAAATAAATCTGTTGGACTATACCCCGGTGTCATTTGATTTTTGACAGTCCAACACTGGCACCTCCACATTATTCTACCATATGTTCAGTTTACAAGAACATAAGAAATAGCAGGAGGGTAGGACAACTGGCCCAATCAGCCTGCTCGTCCATTCAATAAGATCATGGCTGACGTTTTTCTGGACTCAGCTCCAATTACCGCCCACTCACCATAACCTTTAATTTCTTTACTGTTTGAAAATCCATCTTGGCCTTAAAAACATTCAACAAGGTGGCCTCAACTGCTTCACTGGGCAGGGAATTCCACAGATTCAAAACCTTTTGGTTGAGGAAGTTGCTCCTTGACTCAGTCTTAAATCTGCACCCCCTTATTTTGAGACTTTGCTCACCAGTGGAAATAACGTCCCGCTTCTATTTCAATTATTTCCTTCATAATTTTATATGTCTCTGTAAGATACCACTCATTCCTCTAAATTTCAATAATATTGGCCCAGTCTGCTCAATCTCTCCTCATTAGCCAACACGCTGAACTCCAGAATCAACCTAGCAAACCTCCTCTGTACCCCCTCCAGTACCAACACATCATTTCTCAAGTAAGGCGACCAAAATTGTACACAGTAATCCAGGTGTGGCCTTAGCAGCACTTTACAGCTACAGCATATTCCTTGCGTTTAAACTCCATTCCTCCAGTAATGAAGGACAATATTCATTTGTTTAACACATAAAGCAGCCACAAGGTGCTTATAGTGGAAGGGGTGGATTTTAAATTCGGTGATAAAGTGCTATTTCCTCTAGAAAGCCACTGTATCCATTCAGATGACTGCTGCATATTCCATTATGCTTCCGATTTAAACAAAGAACTAGCATTTAAAGTGAAACTGCGTAAAGTGCATTTCTCCCATTAATTATTTTAAAGTGTAGTCACTTATACACACCAAGATATCACAAAACATGATATATGACTTGATAGAGATAACGGGAACTGCAATAAATTATCCCAGGAGCTCCACACGGAGTGTGATCCGCTCGTGCCAAGTCTGAGGCAAGATCCGAACAAGCTGTGTGTAGAATGGAGGATCAAATATGTTTTTCTTGTGGCTGCAGTTATCATAGTTTCCCTGGAAAACCTGGAATTGTAGATTGAAAACAAATGTATTCTTTATTTTGAAGATACACCTTTTATTGTCCAACATTCCAAAACCCACACTAACTCTGCTAAACTCCCAACCCAACCTCTTCTCCTCAAATAACAGGGCATCTCTCCAAGTTGTATCAGAGATAATGGGAACTGGAGATGCTGGAGAATCCAAGACAACAAAGTGTGGAGCTGGATGAACACAGCAGGCCAAGCAGCATCTCAGGAGCACAAAAGCTGACGTTTCGGGCCTCGACCCTTCATCAGAGAGGGGGATGGGGACAGGGTTCTGGAATAAATAGGGAGAGAGGGGGAGGCGGACCGAAGATGGAGATAAAAGAAGATAGGTGGAGAGGAGAGTATAGGTGGGGGGGTAGGGAGGAGATAGGTCAGTCCAGGGAAGACGGACAGGTCAAGGAGGTGGGATGAGATTAGTAGGTAGGAAATGGAAGTGCGGCTTGAGATGGGAGGAAGGGATGGGTGAGAGGAAGAACAGGTTAGGGAGGCAGAGACAGGCTGGGCTGGTTGTGGGATGCGGTGGGGGAAGGGGAGATTTTGAAGCTGGTGAAGTCCACATTGATACCATTGGGCTGCAGGGTTCCCAAGCGGAATATGAGTTGCTGTTCCTGCAACCTTCGGGTGGCATCATTGTGGCACTGCAGGAGGACCATGATGGACATGTCATCTGAAGAATGTGAGGGGGAGTTAAAATGGTTCACGACTGGGAGGTGCAGTTGTTTATTGCGAACTGAGTGGAGGTGTACTGCAAAGCAGACCCCAAGCTTCCGCTTGGTTTCCCCAATGTAGAGGTAGCCACACCGGGCACAATGGATACAGTACACCACATTGGTGGATGTGCAGGTGAACCTCTGCTTAATATGGAAGGTCATCTTGAGGCCTGGGATAGGGGTGAGGGAGGAGGTGTGGGGGCAAGTGTAGCATTTCCTGCCGGGGAAGGTGCCGGATGTGGTGGGGTTGAAGGGCAGTGTGGAGCGAACAAGGGAGTCACGGACAGAGTGGTCTCTCCGGACGGCAGACAAGGGTGTGGATTGAAAAATGTCTTGGGTGGTGGGGTCAGATTGTAGATGGCGGAAGTGTCAGAGGATGATGCGTTGTATCCGGAGGTTGGTGGGGTGGTGTGTGAGAACGAGGGGGATCCTCTTTGGGTGGTTGTGGCGGGGGCGGGGTGTGAGGTATGTGTTGCGGGAAATGCAGGAGACGCGGTCAAGGGCATTCTCGACCACTGCGGAGGGAAAGTTGCGGTCCTTGAAGAACTTGGACATCTCGGATGTGCGGGAGTGCAATGCCTCATCCTGGCAGCAGATGCGGCGGAAGCGGAGGAATTGGGAATAGGGGATGGAATTTTTGCAGGAGCGTGGGTGGGAGGAGGTAGCTGTGGGAGTCAGTGGGCTTGAAATGGACATCAGTAACTAGCTGGTTGCCTGAGATGGAGACTGAGAGGTCCAGGAAGGTGAGGGATGTGTTGGAGATGGCTCAGGTGAACTTGAGGTTGGGGTGGAAGGTGTTGGTGAAGTGGATGAACTGTTCGAGCTCCTCTGGGGAGCAAGAGGCGGCGCCAATACAGTCATCAATGTAACGGAGGAAGAGGTGGGGTTTGGGGCCTGTGTAGGTGCGAAAGAGGGACTGTTCCACATAACCTACAAAGAGGCAGGCATAGCTGCGGCCCTCTCTGATGAAGGGTCTAGGCCTGAAACGTCAGCTTTTGTGCTCCTGAGATGTTGCTTGGCCTGCTGTGTTCATCCAGCTCCACACTTTGTTATCTTATATATGAGTTGATAGTCAGGTTTCTTTTGTAATGCTGAAACATATTTAACCAGGGCACCAGAACTCCATGAACATTTTTTTGAATATGTCAGAGGATCTTTTACATTCACCAGAAGAAAAGTCAGGTCCTTGGTTTAAAGTATCAGACAAAATATGACATCTTTGAAGATCACTCCACTCCCTGGGTGCAGCACTAAACTGTTACCCGAGATTGTGCTTTGAAACGTGACTGGAAATCATAACGATCTGTCTCAGTAGACAGGAGTATTGTAATAAGGGTTGGATTGACAAACTCTAGTCCTGAACAAAGAAGTGGTTGGAAACTCAAACAGACTGCCACTCGTTAAAGCATCCAGCAGTGGTCTTTGTTAAGGCTCTTCCCAAGCAGCTTTGTGATGTGGGACTCTGTGCTCTGTTCCCCAGGGTGCTCACCAAGACAAATATCAACTGCACATGGAGGACCATCAACTCTGTGAAAGATGTTCTTGGTCTGCCCAAACCTTGTTGGTCTTCCAGAACAAGGAGTTAACCCTGACCAGGTGTTGCAGACTAAAGCATTCCAAGATCCAAGACTACGTACTAAGGGACACACTAAAGCTTGGGCAGCTGCTGCCAAGCCGAAGTGGGGAAATACCACTGTCTGAGGTCTTTCTGCTGAAGGTAAATGGGGGTCTGTTCAGTTAATGGACCCTCCTAGTGCCTCAGATATACGTAAATATTAGGATTGAGTAAGAGACGTTTTTGGTTTTTTTGGGATAGAGTCAAAGTTCAACATTTTTGTTTGTTGCTTTACATGCATCTGTGCAGAACTGAAGTACTTCTGCGTCAACGTACATATACAAAGATTTTTTAATGAATAAAGTACATTTTTGGAATAAAAAAGCTTTTGCAATCATGGTATTAATAAGGCAGGTCCAGTTACACATCTGGTCAATAATGATGCCCAAAATTTTGATGGTGGTACCACTGATGGTCAGGGGCAGGTGAGTAAGCTTTTCTTGTGGGAGATTGTAATTATTTGGCACTTAAATAGCAAAGCTTTAGCTGTTTGCTAACCCAAGCCTTCAGTTGAAACTTTGCACATAGCTTATTGCTAAGTAGGAGGAAAGAAAGAAAAACGAAGCTTGAGGCAAAACATGCTCCACCTGAACTTCTGATACAGTATGCAATTACTCACTGTGTGAAGAATTTAGAGGCACACCTAGACCATTTCACAAAAAAATGCTGCTTCATAATAATTAACACTGAGTGTTTGCATAACTTCTTCCCACTTTGAATGAGTACAGACTTCCCTTAAGTGCAAGGCCATCCCAAGACAATCCCCTAATGGTCTCAATGTAGGCTTCACACGCTTCAAAATCTCTCCCCACCGACCTCATCCCAAAACCAAGATAAAAAGTGTGGAGCTGGATGAACACAGCAGGCCAAGCAGCATCTTAGGAGCACAAAAGCTGACGTTTCGGACCTAGACACTTCATCAGAAAAGGGGGATCTGGACAGGATTCTGAAATAAATAGGGAGAGGGGAGGAGGCGGACGCTTTTGAGATGAAGTGGGGGGAGGGGAGATTTTGAAGCTTGTGAAATCCATATTGATGCCATTGGGCGGCAGGGTTTCCAAGCGGAATATGAGTTGCTGTTCCTGCAAGCTTTGGGTGGCATCATTATGGCACTGCAGGAGGCCCAGGATGGACATGTCATCGAAGGAATGGGAGGGGGAGCTGAAATGGTTCGTGACTGGGAGGTGCAGTTGTATCGTGCGAATCGAGCATAGATGTTCTGCAAAGCAGTCCCCAAGCCTCTGCTTGGTTTCCCCGATGTACAGGAAGCCACAACAGGTACAGCGGATGCAGTATACCACACTCGCGGATGAACATCTGCTTGATGTGGAAAGTCATCTTGGGGCCTGGGATGGGTTGAGGGAGGAAGTGTGGGGGCAGGTGTAGCATTTCCTGCGGTTGCAGGGGAAAGTGCTGGGTGTGGTGGGGTTGGATGGGAGTGTGGAGCGGACAAGGGAATTCCAGAGAGAGTGGTCTCTCCAGAAGGCAGACAAGGGTGGGGATGGGAACATGTCTTTAGTGGTGAGGTTGGATTGCAGATGGCGGAAGTGTTAGAGGATGATGCTTTGTATGCGAAGGTTGGTGGGCTGGTATGTGAGGACTAGGAGGATTCTCTTTGGGCGGTTATTGCGGGGGCGGGGTGTGAAGGATGAGTTGCAGGAAATGCGGGAGACACGGTTGAGGGGGTTCGCGACCACCACGGGGGGAAATTGTGGTCCTTGAAGAACAAGGACATTTGGGATGTACGGGAGTGGAATGCCTCATCCTGGG
Organism: Stegostoma tigrinum; assembly: GCF_030684315.1. NCBI lineage: Eukaryota > Metazoa > Chordata > Chondrichthyes > Orectolobiformes > Stegostomatidae > Stegostoma > Stegostoma tigrinum. The sequence goes on from NC_081354.1 coordinate 16,713,985, forward strand.
AGCAGATCGACGGAGGCGAAGGAATTGGGAATAGGGGATGGAATTTTTGTAGGAAGGTGGGAGGGAGGAGGTGTATTCTAGGTAGCTGTGGGAGTTGGTGGGCTTGAAACGGACATCTGTTTCGAGATGCTTGCCTGAGATGGAGACAGAGAGGTCCAGGAAAGTGAAGGACGTGTTGGAGATGGTCCAGGTGAAGTTGAGGTTGGGGTGGAAGGTGTTAGTGAAGTGGATGAACTGTTCGAGCTCCTCTGGGGAGCACGAGGTGGTGCCGATACAGTCATCAATGTAACAGAGGAAGAGGTGGGGTTTGGGGCCAGCATAGGTATGGAAGCGGGACTGTTCCCCATAACCTACAAAGAGGCTGGCATTGCTTGGGCCCATGTGGGTGCCCATGGCCACCACCTTTGTCTGTAGCAAGTGGCAGAAATTGAAAGAGAAGTTGTTGAGGGTGAGGACGGGTTCGGCCAGGCGGATGAGGGTGTCGGTGGAGGGGGACTGGTCGGATCTGCGGGACAGGAAGAAGCGGAGGGCCTTTAGGCCATCTGCATGGGGAATGCAGGCGTGTCAGGAAGTATAGGGCAGTGCCATAATGATGCCACCCGAAGGCTGCGGGAACAGCAACTCATATTCCGCTTGGGAACCCTGCAGCCCAATGGTATCAATGTGGATTTCACAAGCTTGAAAATCTCTACTACCCCCACTTCATTCCAAAACCAGCCCAGCTCGTCCCCGCTTCCCTGACCTGTTCTTCCTCTCACCTATCCCCTCCTCCCACCTCAAGCCGCATCTGCATTTCCTTCCTACTAACCTCATCCCGCCCCTTGACCTGTCCGTCCTCCCCAGACTGACCTGTCCCCTCCCTACCTCCCCACCTATACTCTCCTCTCCACCTATCTTCTCCTCTATCCATCTTCGGTCCGCTCCCCCCTCTCTCCCTATTTATTTAGAACATAGAACATAGAAGAGTACAGCACAGTACAGGCCCTTTGGCCCACGATATTGTGCCATGGAACAATCCGAATTCCAAAACATAAAATAACCTAACCTACATTCCCCTCAATTTACTGCTATCCATGTGCATGTCCAGCAGTTGCTTAAATGTCACTAATGACTCTGCTTCCACAACTACCACTGGTAAACTATTCCATGTGCTCACAACTCTCTGGGTGAAGAATCTCCCTCTGACGTCTCCTCTATACCTTCCTCTTAACACCTGAAAACTATGACCCTTCGTGGCAGTCAATCCTGCCCTGGGGAATGGTCTCTGGCTATCGACTCTATCCATGCTTCTCATTACCTTGTACACCTCGATCAAGTCACCTCTCTTCCTCCTCCTCTCCAGAGAGAAAAGTCCGAGCTCAGTCAACCTCTCCTCGTAAGACAAGCCCTCCAGTCCAGGCAGCATCCTGGTAAACCTCCTTTGCACCCTCTCCAAAGCCTCCACATCTTTCCTCTAATAGGGCGACCAGAACCGGACACAATATTCCAAGTGTGGTCTCACCAGGGTTTTGTAGAGCTGCAGCATAACCTCGCGGCTCTTAAACTCGATCCCCCTGTTAATGAAAGCCAAAACACCATATGCTTTCTTAACAACCTTATTCACCTGGGTGGCAACTTTGAGGGAGCTATGCTCTTGAACACCAAGATTCCGCTGTTCCTCCACACTGCCAATAATCCTACCTTTAATCCTATATTCAGCATTTAAGTTTGACCTTCCAAAATGCATCACTTCGCATTTATCCAGGTTGAACTCCATCTGCCATTACTCAGCCCAGCTCTGCATTGTCAATGTCTCGCTGAAGCCTGCAATAGCCCTCGATACTATCAACGGCACCTCCAACCTTTGTGTCACCAGCAAACATACTAACCCACCCCTCAACCTCCTCATCCAAGTCATTTATAAAAACTACAAAAAGCAGGGGCCCAAGAACAGAGCCCTGCGGGACACCACTCAGCACTCACCTCCAGGCAGAATACTTACCATCTACAACTACTCTCTGCCTCCTGTCAGCCAACCAATTCTGAATCCAGACAGCCAAATCACCCTGTATCCCATACCTCCTGCCTTTATGAATGAGCCTGCCATGGGGAACCTTATCAAATGCCTTGCTGAAGTCCATGTACACCACATCCACTGCTCGACCCTCGTCAACCTGTCTCGTGACCTCCTCAAAGAACTCAATAAGATTTGAGAGGCATGACCTGCCCCTCACAAAGCCATGCTGACTCCCTTTAATCACGCTATGCTTTTCCAAATAGTCATAAATCCTATCCCTCAGAATTCTTTCCAAAACCTTGCTGACCACAGACATAAGACTGACTGGTCTGTAATTTCTAGGGATTTCCCTATTCCCTTTCTTGAAAAGAGGAACAACATTTGTCTCCCTCCAGTCTTCCGGTACGACTCCCGTGGAGAGTGAGGAAGCAAAGATCTTCGCTAGCGGCTTCGCAACCTCCTTTCTCGCTTCGCGGAGCAACCTAGGATAAATCTGGTCTGGCCCTGGGGACTGATCAATCTTACTGTTTGCCAAAATTTCCAGCACATCAACTTCCTCAATCTCGATCTGTTCGAGCCTGTTTTCCTGCTCCTCAAAGTTCTCATTCACAACAAGGTCCCTTTCCTTAGTAAAAACCGAAGCAAAAAACTCATTTAGGTCTTCCTCTGTCTGCTCAGACTCCACGCACAAGTTCCCTACGCTATTCCTGATCAGCCCTACCTTCTCCCTGATCATTCTCTTATTCCTCACGTATGAGTAAAATGCCTTTGGATTCTCCCTAATCCTTCCTGCCAAGACTTTCTCGTGCCCCCTCCTGGCCCTCCTTCCGAGCAAGCCTGTAATCCTCTAAAGCTGTGCTAGACCCTTGCTTCCCCCACCTTACGTACGCTGCCTTTTTCTTATTGACGAGACGCACCTCTGTTCCCGTCATCCAAGGCTCGTTAATCTTACCCCTTCTTACCTGTCTCAGAGGAACAAATTTATGCATCACTCGCAACAACTGCTCCTTAAACAGTCTCCACATGTCTGTTGTGCCCTTTCTGTGGAACAATTGCTCCCAATCTGTACTTCCCAACTCCTGCCTGAGAGCATCATAGTTTCCTTTTCCCCAGTTAAATATCTTCCCCTGGTAACTGCTCAGATATTGCACATGGAACAGGTGTAGGTGGTCAGTAGTTTGCGAGCCCAGTCAGACCACTACGCTGAACTACTACAGGCCCTTTACAGAAAGGCTGTAATACTTATCTTTTTAACTTTATTTCCTAATTTTTCTAATTTATACTATGAATAACTGTAAGTAACTTTATTTTTCTTTTTCTATTTTGTATCTAAGTTCTGTAACTAGGTACTTTGTACCTAAGTGGCACCACGTGGGATGACATTCTAAACTTTTCACGGTACTCCTATACTTCAGTACATGTGACAGTAAAGGATATTCCATGTTATTTTATTTGCACTGCCACCACAAAATTTACTTTATTCCGCAATGATAATCAATTTGCACTAAATGAAAACACAATGCAAAAGCTGGCATCGCCTGCTAAGAGGGTGCACTTTTCTCTAGGGGCACGTACATGGGCAGGTGGCGAGATCAACTGTCATAGGTGCACGACACAAGGTTAAATTGACATGAAAGTTAAAAGTAATGGTCAATCGCAGAGAAAGTGAAGTTTGAAAGTAACTGTAAGTACAAAGTGAAAAGGAGATAGCACTAAGGAATGAAATATTCCACCAATGACTTTGAAAACTATTCTGAAGCAAAAGACAAACAACTTGGAATAGTTTGACTAGAAGGCATTCATTCCAGCAAGGAACAGGTTGAGGACAACTGCCTATTCTGACATTGAAAGCTCTGTTAATGTAGTCAGAGTCAGCTTGAGCAGAAAACATTCCCATCTCCGGTCTATTCCTACCGGAAGAGAGATTCCTCCAGCATAAAGCCTGGGCTACAAGATGTCCACTTCCAGCAATTGATGGCTAAAATGATAAAATACTAAGCATAGCATTATCTTCCACATGGTGAGCAAGCCAGCCACAATAGCAATAACAGAAGACTGGCTGCAAAATGGTCTCACTCAAGTCCAGCACAAGAATGACCAGGAGAAATTTTTAACATGGATGAAACAGTCCTGTTTTATTCTTCCTTTTCCAGATCGCTCTTTGATATTCAAAGATAAAGTATGAAATTGTGAAAAGGAAAGCAAGGAATAAGTCAATGCTTTGGCCTACATCAACACGGATAGCACTAAAAAGCTGCTTCTTCTCATCCCAGGAAAATTAATGAACCCATGTTGATTTACAAATGTCAAGACACTATCCACATTAGAGGTTAATCAATCCAGTTAGGCAAAAGAATCAAAGGTTATTGGAGGTAGATGGGAATGTGGAATACAGAACACAAACAGAAACCACCTACGATTGCATTGGATGACAGAGCACGTTGAATGCCAAACTGCCAGTTTCTGTTCTTAATACATATGTTCACATACAGGTCCATGGAATGACCAGAAGCATTTTTGAGGTATGGATCAGCAAATTGGACAAAATGTATCAACGGAAGATTTAGAAGAAAATCCTGTGTACAAGTAACAACCTCCACGCACCCCAACATTATTTGCCTCAATAGCATCAAAATGATGTTTCTGCCTTCCTAAACAAATGCCAAGGTCCAGTCAATGATGATTAGGAAATTGAAAGCCCACAGCTGATGGCTGCTGATCTCTTAGGTCCAGCACTGAAGTAAAATTCAAACATTTTAGAAGGTATGTTCATGATTTTAAAAAAAGTCATGGAAGCTGATGAAGCTACAACTGCCAACTGCTTTTGCCTATGCTGAATTCAAACCTGTTACGAATGTGCAATATACTGAACGTTAAGAAGAATAGGATGATGCCAATTCACCTCATTAATTCTGCCCCAGAACAAAGTTCTTTCCTGATACCCCTCACACCCTCACTTTTCAGCTTTTAATCCCTACTTACTAGTTCTCTGGCTTGGTACTTACAAAACTCCTCAGCCAATGTTTATGTACTCGTCATCCCTTGCCCATTTTCACACAGTTATTCTCAACAATTCAGTCACATTTTCTATTCTGTTCCATAGCTTATATGTTTAATCTCTTAAATTCAAGGACTGCAGACTCAAGTGTATCTGCCATGGAACTGCTCTCAATTTATTGGCTGATCTAGTTCAACCCCATTAAGCTCTAGTATGTTTTTGTCTCCTCAACCAAATGCTGCCATTATTTGAGGATTATTTTGGTATGTGAGGGTGACCATGTATAAGGAGCTCCTGGATTTCGTTTCTTCTAAAGTGTTAAGATACTCTGCAGTTTCTTTGCCATCAGTGTCACTGTCCTCTCCAATCTGATCTCTTCCTAAAGATTCACCCGAAATTTCCTCCCCCATCTGATTATTAAATCAATTACCTTCTCTGGCTCAAATACTTATAATATTGATAATTGCCCTTGTTGTCAAGTTTGGTACACCATACAACTGACGTCTGTTCCAACAAGCACAAAGTGTAGATAAAGGTGTAGGTGTATTGTAGATAAAACACTCTACCAATCCATTATTAAATATATATGTTTTCATCAGTTGATGCTTTATTACAACTGTAGTCACCTTATGGAAATTATTTTATCAAATTAAAACCTTTGCCTGCAAGAATCTTGGAGAAGAAAAGGTTGTGGCAACATTTTGCTGAAGTAGACAGATTTTTAAAAAATAGTATGGGATTCAAAGCTTATGAGTAAAAGACAGGATAACAGAATTGAGGATTATCAAATCATCCTTGATCTCACTGAATGGTAGAGAAGACTCAATGAGCTGAATGAAAATATCTCTGTTCCTTTGTTTTATGGTCTTATTTCTATTTCTAGCATATCAGGCCATTTCTAATGACTTTTGTATCTTCCAACAAAATTTAGTGGCTTAATTTGTCTTACCATTTGTCTGCAGATGGGACAATTAACTGCTCCCAACCACGTGCCATAAGTCCAGTATGCAACAATACAGGAACCTAAGAAGAAAAGAAAAAGTATTTTCGAAGACAGGTTACACTTTTTTAAACCAGCCTGGGCTATTGAGCTTTGCACAAAAGTAAAATCCATTTTAGTTTTGAGAATGTTTTTCTTTCTCAGCCACGAGACCTGTAGTTCAGTGTTTTTAACTTAAATTCAGGCCTTAAGGCAGATTTAACTATCAACGTATTAAAAAGTGCATTGATACGCTGTTCACATTTTCAGAAGATCTTGAAACATTTTATAGCCAATGGATCTCTGCTGAATTGTAGTGCAGTCTTTTTTGCTATGCATTCAAATAGTTATTTACATTATGAATGCTCATTCATTCTTTACAACACAAAATATGAAATCAGGCTGCACCTACTGTACAATGTTTGTGTTCTTCACATTTCAAAATTAACATTTGGTTTTACTTTAAACAGAATATTATTGGCATGAAAATCAAAAGTTAAGTTTACTTATAACTGGTATTTATAACTGAAACATAACTGCTCTTCAAACTGATATCAAAATCATTGTTAATGTAGTTAAACTATCACACAAAAGCTATTAACTTGTTCCTCAGAAAAATGTAACAATTACTTTATCAGTGTTTCTTTTGCAATCCAGAAGCAAGAGATCAGACAGAATTACAACAACTGGTTCCAGCTGACATGAGATTGATGGTGATTTTAAACGATGGGTAGAATCACATACAAAGATGACACAATTTATAAAAACGGAATATTTTCTGAGTGTATTGATTTCTCCACTGCATTTCCCCTATTTGATAAGGTGACTTGCTTCCATGTGCTTTGATACAACTGGACATAAAATCTCAGCTTCTTTTAAAAAGACGATCATCTAGATACAAGTTGTCAGTCCAAAAGTTTTTATAACGTCATCAGTGACGACTAACGTCAAATTGGACACTGTTCCTGTAGGCCCTAAATCAAATGAGATCGTTCCCGGGAACCCCATTAAGTGAAAAGCAAATCTCAAAGCCGATTAATTTTATTTCCATTGATAAAATAAAGACAAACAGGTTTTACCCAAAATGGTAGGAAAGGACTAGATAGATATTTTTAAACACAAATAAATTTGGTTTTCATCCATTCTAAGTCCTGTCACAAATGAACTGAGGCCAACTCTGCAGTTGAATCTTACCTTTCAAATTACGGGGACAGATGTTCAAGGACACAACAATTGGAAACAGTGCTATTCAACTGATACATACTTGCATCTGCATCATCCTAAATAAAAACTAATTTCCTCTAAGCAGTTATGTGTCATGTTTCTGATTGGAGGACCTCAAAGTATTTAGGACCAATCACGCTTGAAACAGGTTCATTTGAAAAAGAAAATTCCAGGAACTTTTGTTCAATGTCATATTCATTCTAACTAGATTAGGTGCTGAAACACTTCTGTTGATCTTCATATTTTACATTCATCAGGATTAAACAGATCTTCAAATGCCCGACAACCGAAACCTTCAGTACCCTGGGTTAACTTAACTTGGTGTCTTTCCAAAAGCTCTCATATCTCCTTCAGTAATTACAATACAGACAGTGCGTTCCAGAGTAAATTGATGAATACAATACAGTGAACAATTCAAAATTAATCAACCCATTGCAACTACCAAATTTCCTAATGTATCATACTCTATCAGTACTATTCCTAGGCTTGTGGATTTTGTGCAAGTCTTAATAATTATATTCCCAGACCATATAGTTCTGATCATTGACAAATACCTCAGACAACAACAAACCATTTTTATTTTCTATATTAAGAACACGATTTAAATGTTTCAAGGCACTTTAAACAGAGGAAAAGGGAAAAATGCACAATGGAGTATACATCCATAGTGGAGAGATGGAAAGGCAACTGAAAAGTGGGGTGTTTATAACTATTTTGCAATACAAAGGACAGCAATTTGGGGGAGGAATGGAGGAGTCTGAAGATCAAAGGACGCAGGATACAAGGAGATACAAGATTGGAAAAGGATGCAGAGAGATAGTGGAGTGAGGTCATAAAGATGAAAACCAACAGATTTGAAAAACAGTAATTGGGAAAGTAGGGGACCAGTGTAAATTAGCCCATTTTCAGTGTAGTGAGGGTGGGCAAAATTGTGTGCGCATGTAAGAAGGACAGGATGGGGCAAACTCCCATTGTTTGCTGCTTTATAAGTCCATCCTGTGAGGGGGGGGGGATTTGTTATTAATCCCAACTTTTGCCCCATTTAGATCCTTCTCTGATTGCCTTATTGTGAAACCGAGAGTTGTTTTGAGGCTGCAGATGTAAAATAAAGTAACTTAGTTTCAACCAGTACTTTATCAACTGGTACTCTTGGCAAATATTATACACCTCAAATACTGTGATCCACTACAATGTTAGAGTACTTGGGCTGTAAATAAACTTCAGCAGAGATATGTAAACCCCCATATTATGTTTTTATTACTTACTGTAAGTTTTTATATTGATTTTAGAAGGTGTGTTCATGTTTTTACATAGATTATTTTGAGGGTTGTTGATATCTTGAAGCTTTGCTTGGTCAGGGTTTACTGCGGTCATGTGTATCTCTTGACTTTTCCAGAATATTTGATCAATTGTCCCACTCCTAGTCCCATAAGTACTGGTTAATAAAAAAACTGCTGTAATAATTTCCAAATTCCCATTTAAGTGAATGTACTGATATTTATCCTAGAAATCCTCTCATCACTGCAGAATTTGTGTTGTTAATTTTGTTCCCCATATCACTTTAATTTTTTTTCCCAGAGACATTATGAATGATGTTTGGATTATGGAATTGGATTATATTTCCCAGTCTAAATGAAACATTTATCGTACGTGGCTTTAAAAGTACTGAACTTTTCCTGTGCTTTAATGAGTTAAACAAACTAGTTCAATCAATCTCTTTAACATCCATTATCCCCTTGAGTTAGCCATACAAAATTACATCCTAGGCTCCTGGTTTTCTATATTTGTAAATGCCATGCGATACTGGACTCAATCATTTTCTGTTTGATGTTCCCCTAAAGAGGTCAGAACTTCAATTTCTGCAAGATATGTGGGTCAATTATTTTTCAAGATCTGCACTACTTTTAACATATTTGATCATGAAGGAGCCTGAGTTCTTGTTGATAACCCAGTTTTCTACAGCATTCAGGTATTTCTGATTTAGATTTGGTTAAAGTCTCAAATTAAAATCTACTTTAACACTAAGGTGTTAGTGTCCTAGACTAGGTTAAGGTGAAGTGCACCTTCTGGTCATTATGTTCCGATCTTAGCTTGTCAGCCAAACTAATAAATAAAAGCAAGGCTGATGCATCAAAGGTACAGAGTGACTTATCTTACAAGGTTTAAGATTATTTCTAAGTGTATTTTCAGCTTTGCTGAAGTAGACAGCAACTTCTTATGAAGCATAAACACCTCAGTATCAAGGGAATCTCCACATAATTTTAAATCTTTTAAATGGTAGCAAAAGCCCTTGAGGACAATAGAAAATATAAGCTAACTCATGATCAGCATAATAGGCACAGCTGCATCAAACTCAAAATGCTCATTCCAAGAAGATCAGACAATTTTAAATGAAATCCTGAAGCCAGGCATTAAGAAACTCTTGATAATGCTTCATATACAAGCCAGTCTTTCATGTGAAACTTAAACTGCAGACTAATTTGTCCTCTGCTGAAAACAAAACATTCCACAACTGGATTTGTGGGGTTCCTGTTGCTGTGGCCAGTAATTATCCCTCAATCATCTGCATTAACATAGATTGTGTGGTCCTCATTTCAATGATGTTTGTAGAACACTGTGGTGTGCAAATTAGTTTTTGTGTTAATCTCCAGTAACAAAGGTATTTCATTGGCTGGAAGACACTTCCAACTGCTGAAATGATGATGGCATAATACAAGTGTAAGTTCTTCCTTTCTTTACAAAGGCAAAACTCACCATTGTCATTCAATTTATTCAGCAAATTTAATTCAATTTGATCCCCAAACTGTGCTGTTAATCTTTCTAATGGTGCGCAATTTGTTTCTTAGATTATTCAATCACAGGATGTGGACATCACTGGCTGGGTCAGTATTTATACCCCCATCTTGAACGGTCCTTGAGAAGGTGGTGGTGAACTATTTTCTTGAACTGTTGCAGCCCATTTGCTGTTAGTGCACCCACAATGACGTCAGTCATTTTGACCCAGCCACACTGAAGTCGTGGTGATATGTTTTTAAGTCTGGAGGGTGAGTAGCTTGGAGGGGAATTTGCAGGCTACGTATTCTCATGTATCTGCTGTTCTTGACTTTCTAGATGGTAATGGTCGTGGGTTTGGTAGGTGCTGTCTAAGGAGCCTTGGCAAATTTCTGCAGTGTATTTTGTCAATTGTACACATTGCTGTGTCTGAATATTTGTGGTAGGGGGACTGAATATTTTGTCGATGTGCCAATCAAGACGTTACTTTGTCCTACATGGTGTCATGCTTGTTGTGTATTGTTGGAACAATAATCATGCAGGCAAGGGAGGAGCATTTCATCTCAATCCTGACTTGCACCTTGTAGGTGGCTTACAGGCTTTGGGGAATCAAGTGGTGAGTTACTTGCTGAAGATCCCTAGCCTCTGACATGCTCTTGGTAACCACAGTTCTTATATGACTAGTCCAGTCCAGCTTCTGATCAATGGCAACCCCTAGAATGTTGACACTGGGGGATGCAATGATGCTGATGCCATCGAATGCCAAAGGGCGATGGTTAGAGCTCTCTTTTTGGAGATGGTCATTGTCTGGAACTTTATCACAACATTAAAAGAAACACTGCAACTCTAAAGGAGCAAATGAGGAAAACTGAGCTGCTCGAAATAGTCTGGCTGGGCCTCTTTTGTACCGGTGGGTTATAAAGTTTCTAATAAGGCTCAACTCATATATTTAGCTAATTTTATATCAAAGTCATATCAGAATACTGAAAGTCCAAGATCTGGAGACTACTGACTATCCATCTAAGTTCCCTTAGTTATACAGTTTAGAATCTAGTTACTTATAAAAAAAAATGCCTCAATGCTTCACTTGTAGCCATCAGAACTTCATTGAAAATAAAGGAATCAAAGTGTGAATTAGCTGTTAGCTGCAACTAACAACATGCATGATGGATCTGTCCAGACAAATAAGAGATAATGCACATTACATCCACGAATGGAGAATCACTGAACGTATATTGAAAGGCGCTATCCTGAAGAGAGTCTGGATAACCAACATGTCAATGGATGACATTATGTACATTAAAAAAAAACTCTACCAAATTGTTGAGTTCTTCACCAACGAACTAAATTAATCAGACTTTTAGCAGGAAAGCAAATTACTGGCAATGTTGAAATCTGAAACAAAAATAGAAAATGCTGGAAGCACTCAGCAAGTCAGGCCACATCTCTGCAGACAGAAATATTCTGAGAGCCTTACATCAGAATCTGCAACATCACCTCTTTCTCTCTCCACTGGCACCGACAGAATTAGTGATTATTTTAGGAATTTTCTATTTTTAGTTCAGAATTTTGACTTATCCATCAGACTGGTTATTCAAATTCGTTAATTTGCCAACTGCATGAGTTTAACCCTAAAGTGACATTTAAGTTAACATTATGTTAATCTTCTGCTTTGGTTGTCTCAATAGAGATAAATTATGCCAAAACTTTATTAAGAATGTTGTTAGCGATGTGATAACGGGCAGATACTCTCAGTTCAAATTAAAGAATTCCATAACATAATTTTTTTTCTCATATTGACGCAGGGATAGATATTGGTCACGACTGGGGATAGCTCACCTACTCTTCTTGAAATAGCACAAGAACCTTTGCATCTGAAAATGCAGATGGCCCCTTGGTTTAACATCTTGTCCAAAAGACAACAACTCATACTACTCAGTGTTCCCTCAATGCTGGTCTAGAACGTCAGCTTTGGTTTTTATATGCTCAAGCCCTGAAATGGGACTTGAACATGGGATCTTACAGCTCAGACTCGAGTTACCACAGAGCCATAGCTGTCAATCTTACTTAACCTAAAAAACACAGATGCTAGACTTAGGAAAGTAGTTAGAATTTAATGTGGAAAACGCAAGACCATGCAAACTGAAATATGAGACATGCAACCTAAATGGTGTTACAAGAGCACACTGATAAATGCGGAAACAAAAGCTATTTAGTTGTCTCTAATGTCCACTCTACTTCTACCTCTCTTAATTTGTCTATCAAGCACCTCAGATTGTACAGATGCAAGAGTGATTGTACCTCAAATACAATTTGTTAGCAGTAAAGTTTTGAGATATGGGAATGTTTTAAGGGAAGTTCTTCCCTGATCAGTGACAATTATTGGCAATCATATTTGGAACAGAGCTTAAATGGAAAATATGTCTTGTGCTGGCACTGGGAGAGAACTTAGCCATGACCAATACTGTAACTGGCCATAATTTACAGGACATCTAATTGTTTCTGCCACTTGTTACTGACTCTCTCAAATTTAAGTTTGTAAACTTTTCACATGGCAAGTCACTGAAAGTACAAGCTGAAAACATCATAGTGGGGGATATTAGGTATATGAAATCATCATGAACAGGACATGCAAACATGTCACTTATACAAATCAGTTTAGATAGCTGTAAATATTTTAAATAAAATTTATATACTGAGTAATTTTCATTACTTAACATATGTGGAGTTTAGCAGATCTGTGTCAATAAAAAAGAATAGACTACTTTCACAATGACATACCACAAAATAAGTGACCACAGTTGGTTTCAACAGGAAATGCAGCTTGCTGTAAACAGACTGGACAGGACAAATCTGTGTAGAATTGTTGTCTATCTCTTTCAAATCCATCCTGTAACAACAGAAAGTCAAAATTAAGTAATCTATATTTCTGGAATTAGGTTTGATACACTGTGGTAAATTTCTGAGCAGCTTATCAGAGCAACATACTGATCAGCCATCCTTTCCAATGGCAAAGAGGTCCCAATGATTTTGATGCTGAAATTTCATTCAAAATTCAGGTGAACCACAGGGCAGCAAACAGGTGCCTGACCAAGCTCTCCAGATTAAGGTAGTAAATTGGTCTGGAGTTACTTCCTTCAAGTTAAATTTCTGGCGTGATTTAGGACTGGGGCCGTAAGCAGGAAGTAGAGTTATGATTGTAGGCGTGGGGATAATGGGGGGATACCGGCAGGGTGGTCAACGATATGTGGAAGACCTCCAGCCAAGCACCTCCATCAGCTTGCTTGATATCATGATCTGCCTGTCCAATAGCAAGATCAGATTAATAAAAATTACTACCAGCATTAGCATAGAAAGACTGAAAAAGAAATTGTAACACAAAAAGAAAAGTACTTTCTGAAGAAGGGTCCCAACCCAAAACATCAACTTCCCTGCACTTCTGATGCTGCCTGGCCTGCCATGTTTCTCCAGCTCCACACTGTGTTATAAGATAACAAAGTGTGGAGCTGGATGAACACAGCAGGCCAAGCAGCATCTCAGGAGCACAAAAGCTGACGTTTCGGGCCGAGACCCTTCATCAACTGCTCTGATGAAGGGTCTAGGCCCGAAACGTCAGCTTTTGTGCTCCTGAGATGCTGCTTGGCCTGCTGTGTTCATCCAGCTCCACACTTTGTTATCTTGGATTCTCCAGCATCTGCAGTTCCCATTATCACTCCACACTGTGTTATGTCTGACTCTAGCATCTGCAGTTCTTATATCTCCAAAAGAAATGCACTTACGTTTTTAGAGTATCTTCCAGGAACTCAAGATATTTCAAACTGCTGCACAACCACTGGAATACTTTGTACAATGTAGTTACTGTTGCTATACTGGAAAGGTGACAGCAGTTGACACACAGTAAGCTTCCACAAATAGATTATGAGATAATGACAAAATAATTTCCTCTTATAATGTTGATTCTGGAAAAAAAGCATTTGCCAGGACAATTGGGCTAACTTCCTCAAAACATTGCCATAGAATCTTTTGCGTCACAATGTAAGCGTCCATGGTTTAAGATCTCATCTGAAAGCTGGCATCTCCAACAATATTGTATCAGAATGTCTGCCTACATTTTTGTTTATCATGGGTAAGTTCTTTCCTTGTGGTAGCACGAGACATTTTTTTGCTTCTGGAACGTGACTTGAAACCACAGCCTTCCGACTGAGAGGCTATCAACTTAATCAGAGCTGACAGGATTTATGCACTGTCTTTTACAGTCCTGGGCTATATCAAATTGTGACAAAACTAATTAATTACTCCAAAAAGTTTAGTCACTGTCATGCAGGTAAAATTCAGCAGCCAATCTGCAGGCAGAAAGATACCATAAATTGCAAATTACTGAATTATAAGTTATCCAATTCGTGGTGGTTATAGTTGAATAGAAAATATTACGCAAACTTTGCACTCTTCAAATATTAGACTCTTTGCTTCCATATGAACAGACAGATGTGACTTCAGCATATCATTTTATCTGAACAACATCTCCAAAAATAAAATGACCCCCAAAAGTGTAGTACATGCCTACACTTTCTAAGTCATTTCAAGCACTAAGTTTTGATTCTACTTATTTGGCCTGGAGAGATTTTTGTGCATTTTAGAGACGTCAAACTATATCAAATGATACAGTGAAACTCTTAGTGAATTATGAAACTCTCACCTGATAACTTAAAGCCTCAGCTTGGAGGTGCTGACGGAGCTCTCTCACACGTTCTTGATTGTCAGGATGAATGTTCTGGTGCTCAGTTCTACAGTAACACAATTTAGTAAAATTAACTGAACTTCACCGTGCATTATAGATTTTACATGAGTCATGATTATTGGAAAGATTCATGTCACTTTCATAAATCTTTGCAAACATTTGCATTTAGATGAATTTTGAATCTGGCTTCAAGAAGTGTTTTAATTTGAAGATGCATTTGAGAAAATATTAAAGTTTGAACAGACTGGATAATGTCTTAAGTCCTTTGCCTCCTAAATAGTCTTGGTACTTTTAAAAATTCATATCCATCTTTATTTTGGCTTGCATCTATCAATTTCACAAACGAGTCACAATTCCCATATCTTCAAGGATGTCCACCTGTGCCTCGATATTTCTGTGCCTAGAGGTTTCAGTCACAGGGCCAGCTACCCAATCCAGACTAGCAATCACATTCAGGTACAGGAATCAAATTTTTTCTTCACAAGATACTACCATAATCATTAAAATTTTACAGCAACATATCAGGCCTAATTTTAGGTTCAACATTATTCTGTAATTTATTGTATACAAGTTTCAGTCATACAGTCGAAATATTTACAGTAGACAACCTTCCAATTAACTCCTTGAACAGTCAAAATAATCAAAAGATTTATAAATTAAGAAGAAAATCAATTTTCTTACATCTATCTCAGAAAAAAATCTTACACATGCACACATTCATGCATGAAAAAAAGTTCATTGAAAGGTTCTTCCTCTTTATCCCACTACTTTGGCTTCTGTAGTTACCCACTCATATTTTCGCACATCTTTTCATTCTTCCTATGTCATTTTCCCTGGTATTTGTCTGTTGCACATTTAGTAAAATATTTTAATTTTATTTTTCTGTCCTGTCCTTTCTCTTGTACAGCTATTAAAAACATTCTAAAAGATTCAAAGACTTGAAAAACTCAAGGCTGTTCTTCATTAGGCAAGATCGACATGATTATTGAAGTAATTAATGTTAGAAATGTTTAAAATTACACAAAATATTGAAAATGGCATAAAGAAGCAGACTCTTTCCAATAGTAGACAATATAAGTCAAGGGGCCACAGGCACGAGCTCAAATGCAAGAAATTTAGAACAGAGACAAGACAAACCTCTTCATACGAAGTGGTCCAGAACAAATAATTGAGTGTAAATTTAGCCAATATTCAAGATTAGATTTAAGAGGAGGAGGAAGGAAAATAAATAAAAGGAACAAAGAAGATACATATGATTAGGACTACTGGATGGAATAATGGTAGATGCTTACAAGGATTGATTAGGCCACTTTATCAGTCTGAGTTGTAACATTTATACATTTATTAATCAGAGATAATGGGAACTGCAGATGCTGGAGAATTCCAAGATATTAAAATGTGAGGCTGGATGAACACAGCAGGCCAAGCAGCATCTCAGGAGCACAAAAGCTGACGTTTCGGGCCTAGACCCTTCATCAGAGAGGGGGATGAGGTGAGGGTTCTGGAATAAATAGGGAGAGAGGGGGAGGCGGACCGAAGATGGAGAGAAAAGAAGATAGGTGGAGAGAGTATAGGTGGGGAGGTAGGGAGGGGATAGGTCAGTCCAGGGAAGACGAACAGGTCAAGGAGGTGGGATGAGGCTAGTAGGTAGATGGGGGTGCGGCTTGGGGTGGGAGGAAGGGACGGGTGAGAGGAAGAACAGGGGAAGGATCATCATCCTCCGACACTTCCGCCATTTACAATCCGACCCCACCACCCAAGACATTTTTCCATCCCCACCCCTGTCTGCTTTCCAGAGAGACCACTCTCTCCGTGACTCCCTTGCTCGCTCCACACTGCCCTCCAACCCCACCACACCCGGCACCTTCCCCTGCAACCGCAGGAAATGCTACACTTGCCCCCACACCTCCTCCCTCACCCCTATCCCAGGCCCCAAGATGTCATTCCACATTAAGCAGAGGTTCACCTGCACATCTGCCAATGTGGTATACTGCATCCACTGCACCCGGTGTGGCCTCCTCTACATTGGGGAAACCAAGCGGAGGCTTGGAGACCGCTTTGCAGAACACCTCCGCTCAGTTCACAACAAACAACTGCACCTCCCAGTCGCAAACCATTTCCACTCCCCCTCCCATTCTTAGATGACATGTCCATCATGGGCCTCCTGCACTGCCACAATGATGCCACCCGAAGGTTGCAGGAACAGCAACTCATATTCTACCTGGGAACCCTGCAGCCTAATGGTATCAATGTGGACTTCACCAGTTTCAAAATCTCCCCTTCCCCTACTGCATCCCTAAACCAGCCCAGTTCGTCCCCTCCCCCCACTGCACCACACAACCAGCCCAGCTCTTACCCCCCACCCACTGCATCCCAAAACCAGTCCAACCTGCTTCTGCCTCCCTAACCGGTTCTTCCTCTCACGCATCCCTTCCTCCCACCCCAAGCCGCTCCCCCATCTACCTAATAACCTCATCCCACCTCCTTGACCTGTCCGTCTTCCCTGGACTGACCTATCCCCTCCCTACCTCCCCACCTATCTTCTTTTCTCTCCATCTTCGGTCCGCCTCCCCCTCTCTCCCTATTTATTCCAGTTCCCTCTCCCCATCCCCCTCTCTGATGAAGGGTCTAGGCCCGAAACGTCAGCTTTTGTGCTTCTGAGATGCTGCTTGGCCTGCTGTGTTCATCCAGCCTCACATTTTATTATCTTACATTTATTAATCACCCTGGTTTTGGTAGTCATTAATCTAGTACATTCCTTCAATGATCACTGTTTTAAAAAGCAGTAAAATAGGAAAAGCTGGCAAGGTTGCATTTATTCTACGGAAATTAAGGATCACCAACTGGAGTCAAAAATGGACTAGACCAGATAAAGATAGCAGGGAACTTAAAAGTGACCCAGTTGTCTATTTATGATCTTTCGGAAATTGTTCAATTCTGCCAATCCAAAAGTGACAATTTCCAAATTTGTCACAGAAAGTTTGGATTCTTGATCTCTGAATTGCAAATTCAGGACCATACTTAACCACAATATTACTGTTACCCTTAATCTTTATTTCTACTGCAGATACTTTTGCACTTCTGATTACTTTACCCTGCTCATTCAGATACTCCTTCCTCTTTTTAAAAATGGACATTAAAGTTCTTGGAAGTCACAATATTTCCTTAACAATTTCGTTCTAACATTGTTGATAACATCCCAAAAGCAGTAAAATAGCACAGATCCCTTTCTTCATTCAAACTATAATGGGAGTTATGTACAGACCTCCGAACAGTGATCAGGACCAGGGGCGCAAGATGCACCAAGAAATAGATAGGGCATGTCAGAAAGGCAAGGTCACGGTGATCATGGGGGACTTCAATATGCAGGTGGATTGGGTGAATAAGGTTGCTGATGGATCCAAAGAAAGAGAATTCATGGAATGCTTGCAGGATGGCTTTTTGGAACAGCTTGTGATGGACCCCACAAGGGAGCAGGCTATTCTGGACTTAGTGCTATGTAATGAGCCAGACTTTATAAAAGACCTTAAAGTAAGGGAACACTTAGGAGGCAGCGATCATAATATGGTAGAGTTCAGTCTGCAGTTTGAAAGAGAGAAGGCAAAATCGGATGTAATGGTGTTACAGTTAAATAAAGGTAATTACAGGGGCATGAGAGAGGAATTGATGAAAATCGACTGGAAGCACAGCCTAGCGGGGAAGACAGTAGACCAACAATGGCAGGAGTTTCTGGGTGTAATTGAGGACACAGTACAGAGGTTCATCCCAAAGAAAAGAAAGATTATCCGGGGTGGGATTAGACAGCCATGGCTGACAAAGGAAGTCAGGAAATATATCAAAGAAAAAGAGACAGCCTATAATGTGGCCAAGAGCACTGGGAAATCAGAAGATTGGGAAGGCTACAAAAACAGACAGAGGATAACAAAGAGAGCAATAAGGAAGGAGAAGATCAAATATGAAGGTAGGCTAGCTAGTAATATTAGAAATGATAGTAAAAGTTTCTTTCAATACATAAGAAACAAACGAGAGGCAAAAGTAGATATTGGGCCGCTCCAAATTGATGCTGGAAGGCTAGGGATGGGAGATAAGGAAATAGCTGAAGAACTTAATAAGTACTTTGCGTCAGTCTTCACAGTGGAAGACATGAGTAGTATGCCAACAATTAGGGAGAGCCAGGGGGCAGAGTTGAGTACGGTAGGCATTACAAAAGAGAAAGTGCTAGAAAAGCTAAAGGGTCTAAAAATTGATAAATCTCTTGGCCCCGATGGGCTACATCCTAGAGTTCTGAGGGAGGTGGCTGAGGAAATAGCGGAGGCTTTGGTTGTGATTTTTCAAAAGTCTCTGGAGTCTGGGAAAGTCTCAGATGATTGGAAAATTGCTGTTGTAACTCCCTTGTTTAAGAACGGATCAAGGCAAAAGATAGAAAATTATAGGCCGTTTAGCCTAACCTCGGTAGTTGGTAAAATTCTAGAATCCATTGTCAAGGATGAGATTTCTAAATTCCTGGAAGTGCAGGATCAGATTAAAACAAGTCAGCATGGTTTTAGTAAGGGGAGGTTGTGCCTGACAAACCTGTTAGAATTCTTTGAAGAGGTAACCAGGGAAACCCAGTGGATGTTATCTATCTAGACTTCCAAAAGGCCTTTGATACAGTGCGTCACGGGAGGCTGCTGAGCAAGGTGAGGGCCCATGGTGTTCGAGGTGAGCTACTGGCTTGGATTGAAGATTGGCTGTCTGACAGAAGGCAGAGAGTTGGGATAAAAGGCTCTTTCTCAGAATGGCAACCGGTGACGAGTGGTGTCCTGCAGGGTTCAGTGTTGGGGCCACAGCTGTTTACCTTATATATTAATGATCTGGATGAAGGGATTGGGGGCATTCTGGCGAAGTTTGCTGATGATACGATGTAGGTGGACTGGCAGGTAGTCCTGAGGAGGTGGGGAGGCTGCAGAAAGATTTAGACAGTTTAGGAGAGTGGTTCAGGAAATGGCAGATGAAATTCAATGTGAGTAAATGTGAGGTTTTGCACTTTGGAAAAAAGAATATAGGCATGGAATATTTTCTAAACGGTGAGAAGATTCGCAAATCAGAAGTGCAAAGGGATCTGGGAGTGTTGGTCCAGGATTCTCTAAAGGTTAACTTGCAGGTAGAGTCCGTAATTAAGAAAGCGAATGTAATGTTGTCGTTTATCTCAAGAGGGTTGGAATATAAAAGCAGCGATGTGCCTCTGAGGCTTTATAAGCTCTAGTTAGGCCCCAATTAGAATACTGTGTCCAATTTTGGGCCCCACACCTCAGGAAGGACATACCAGCCCTGGAGCGTGTCCAGCGGAGATTCACACGGATGATCCCTGGAGTGGTAGCTTTAACGTAGGATGAACGGCTAAGGATCCTGGGATTGTACTCATTGGAGTTTAGAAGGTTGAGGGGAGATCTAATAGAAACTTACAAGATAATGTATGGTTTAGAAAGGGTGGATGCTGGGAAGTTGTTTCCGTTAGGCGGGGAGACTAGGACCCATGGGCACAGCCTTAAAATTAGAGGGGGTAAATTTAAAACTTAAAAGAGACGACATTTTTTCAGCCAGAGAGTGGTGGGCTTGTGGAATTCATTGCCGCAGAGTGCAGTGGAGGCCGGGACGTTGGATGCCTTCAAGGCAGAGACTGACAAATTCTTGATCTCAGAAGGAATCAAGGGTTACAGTGAGAGTGTAGGGAAGTGGTGTTGAAATGTCCATTAGCCATGATTTAAATGGCGGAGTGGGCTTGATGGGCCGAATGGCCTTACTTCTTCTCCTATGTCTTATGGTCTTATAACAGGATGAGGGTGTCACTTACTAGGCCAGCACTTATTGCCCATCCCAGAGGCAGTTAAGAGCCAACCACATTGCTGTTGTCTGGAATCATATGTAGTCCAGACCAGGGAAGGATGGTTGTTTATCTCCCTAATGGATATTAATGAACCAGAAGGCATTTTATGACAATTGACTCTTAATTCCAGATTTTTAATGAATTTGAATTCCACAATCTGCCATGGCGAGGTTCAAACCTAGGTGCCTAGCATATCACACTGGGTTAACAGTCCAGTGATAATATCATTAGGCCGTTACCTCCCCTTACTGCTTACTTTTACTGACGTAGCTCAGGCACAGCGCATTGTTTTCAGCTATTACGCACACCAATGTATAAAATCATTATTTCCGCCAGTTGAACAATTTATTTTTACCCACTACAGTCGATTTATTTGACTGTATATTTCCCATCTTCACCATGTAAACTGAATAAATTAATCACTTTGGCCAGATTCGGCAGCTAGCATTCCATCTGCATTGCCACCCATTGTCAAATTTTAATAACATTTTCCCATGTTTCTTGAATCGTTTGAATCATTGGCCCATTTCTTGCTTTCAGTAGCACACTATTAGCATTTGCCCCAGCTGCATGAAGTACCATCATCCTTTTCTGACTGTACGCTGCTCTCACAGCTGTAGTATACGGCCAGTGGTGAAGTCAACAGACAGCCATAGTGGCATGGCGCATTGTAAATGAAGCTGTACCCCAATTTCACTGGCTCAAGGTATACCTTCTGAGCTATGTTTTCAGCACAGCGATAGCTGTTTCTTGAGTTTTCTAATTTGTTATCAGCAAATTAGCTGTGTATAAGTTTTAACATTAACTTGCATTCTGCCCTACCACCTCCTCCATCAAGGGGTGTTTGTAATACTGGCAGTCCAATAAGTTGGAGGGAAGGAAACAAAGACTGGAAGGAGGAGGAATGGAGCTGTGGGTGCTGAGTGAAGGTTTAGCTAAATTCTGGCAAGATCATACCAATAAATAGAGAGTGTACTTGTAAGTTTGTTACCCTGAAATTGCAAAATCTGATCATCTGGCAACTTTGACTCATAAACACTTGTTAAAAAATATTTGAGTCATTTTTCTCAGCCTGTTCCATTATTTCTCTGAAGTCAATGGGAGATTTTGTTACGCTAAGGCTATTTAAATACATGCAAAATAAACATGCTCAAGTAGTATCTATACAATGATTGACAGCAAAAATAGAATAAGTAATGGTTCCTGGCAGTTTAAGGATGGCTTAATATTTCTAAAATACGGCAAAGGGAAGGAGTCCAAAAACTGAATAAAATTATGTTCAACAAATTATAAAGTTGCTTTGAAAGTGTATTATCTCACCTATACAAGAATGTTGCCAAACCACCCAACATTGTAATGGTGATAGCTAATGTCAGAAGTACTTGGTTGCTTACTCCTTCAATCAGTGAAGACTCATCAATTCTTGTCCCAAAAAATTGCTCTGGATTCTGTTCCATGCCAGAAGACAGATGCCTTGGGAAGAAAACAAAAGATTACACAGCTACCAGGGTAAGTGATTTTGATGATCACTATATTTATATTCAAAGCTAAGGGGCAACCACAGTAACTTATTTAGGTGGAAAAGAGAGCTCTAATTTTAAAACCATAGAATTTATTGCATGATGAGTACATATTTGATCACCACAAAGAAAATGGCTTACTCTAAAATAATATTATAAACTTAAAATAACAAAATGGGAATGGGAATTAGATGAGGCCATACAGCCCTTTGAAGCTATCCCATTTTCATTTAGGTCATGACTTGACTTCTACATCAATTCTACTTTCCTGCACTATTATTTATCCCCAGATTCTCCGAGAACCCAAAAATCTACAACCTTTAAGAATGTTAAAGGACAAACAATTTATGAAGCAATTTCTCTTCAACTTTACCTTCAGTAACTGACTCCTTATCCTCAGTCTATAACTATTAGTGCTAGAGTGCTCAGCATTTTTTTTAAGATTCATTCACAGGACAAGGAAATCACTGTCTTGATCAGCATTTAATGCCTATCTCTAATTTCCCAGAGGCATCCAATTGTGTGGCACCCTATTGAATGTCTCCTGAAAACCCAACTACAGTAGATCCATGGATTTCCACTTATCCACAATGCTAGTTAAAAACCAAAAGCTTCAATATGTCTGTCAATGACAAAATTTATTCCATGGAAACATGTTGACACATGCCTAATCATCATGATTTCCAGCGTCATATTACCAGGCCTAAATAACAAACAATAGGCATTTCCCAATGACCAAAACCAGGCTAACTAGTTTTTGGCATCCTATTTCTTCTTTCCTTCCTTTCATTTACACTTCGCTTCCAATTTACTACCTTTCAATTCAAGGGACTGTTCTAGAATCCAGCTAATTCATTCACTATCTCTTAAAACTCTAGGTGCATATAGATTCCTGCTGTTGGAACGATACTATTAAATTAGAGAAGGTGCAGAATTTGAGTTATCAGGAGAGGCTGGGTAGTCTGGGACCTTTTTCCACTGGAGTGTTGGAGGCTGAGAGGTGACCTTTGAGAGTTTTTTTGTATCAAGGGGCACAGCAAAGATGAATAGCAAAGTTCTTTTCCCTAGTGTTGGCAGTTCAAAACTGGAAGGCATAATTTTACAGTGAGAAGAGGGAGATTTAAAACGGATCTGAGGGACAACTTTTTTAAACAGACAGTGGTTTGTATGTGGAATGAACTGGCAGAGAAAGTGATAGATGCAGGGACAGTTACAACATTCAGAAGACATTTGGACACGAATATGGATAGGAAAAGTTTAGAGAGAAAAGGGCCAAACACAGGAACACAGGACTAGTTTAACCTGGGCAACTTAGTATAAACCAGTTGTACCGAAGGGTCTGTTTCCATGCTGTATGACTCTATGCACTCTTTAGAGCTGTCACTCATTGTTTCTTCCTCCCTTTTCAAATTGGGTCCAACCTGTGCTGCCTGCAATATATATAGTAGGATGTCAATCTATTTCAGTCCTTCAGTAAAATGCATGCATACTTCTAACTTAAGTTACCATGCTAACATAAGTTACCATACTAGATCATAGTATTCCCTGTTCACCTTGTGATAGGAAACAAAATTAGAAGACACAGTTTTACTGTCAGCCCTAAAGATGTATGCAGTCAGGTCCAGACAATTTACTGGCTTTTAGCACCATTAAACTTTCCAATACTTTTTCTCCTCTTTCCAGTAATATAAAGAACTTTAAAGTTCCTCAGTCTCATTACACCTTTGGTTTCTTATAATTTCCAATTTTTTTTCTTTTATATGCTGTCAGTTCCATACTCATTGTAATTATATGTATCTCAGCATCTAAGGGGCTGACATTTTGTTTAGCTTTTTTTTCTTTTATATGCTGTCATTTCCATACTTATTGTAATTATATGTATCTCAGCATCTAAGGGGCTGACATTTTGTTTAGCTTTATCTTTCTTCTCTTTCTATATGCATGTGGGAGCTCTAGTGAATTTAACCTCGTGTTGCACTACCTCTTTTGATCAAATTTTTGGTGATTTTAATTCCCATCCCACTCTCATGTTCACTGCTCATTTTTGGCAACAGTGTTTTTCTTATTATAACATTATTATTTCTCGTTAATCATGGTTGTGTGCTTCTTTCAGGGGAATTATCCACTCCAAAAGGAAGATTTATTTGTTTACATGTCTGCCGTTGCTTGTGTGCCATTATATCTTTTCGTCAAATTTTGCAATCTTTCTCAGCAAACCCACCCAATAGTAACTGACCCTGTTTTAAATTAAAACATAATTTTCAGCTCAGCATTTCATATTAACATTCAAGTAAAAGTGCAGGTTTCAGGTATACTTACCCGTGTGATAAAATTGGCAACAAAATTAATACGGAAGTCGTTTGATGTTGAATTTGGAGTAAATTTTTTTTACAAATTGTAGCATTTGCAAATTTTTCTTCTACATTTGGTTCATTCTTTTTCAAACCAATTGACTAATTGATTGCCTAAATTAATTGTGTTTTTGTCTTTTGGTCCTATGTTGTTTGAAGGTATCATACGTTGGAACTAAACTTCCTTGTGCAGCACCTTTACAAAAGCAGGGTAGATTCACATTAGACCTGACATTTTCAAGCTTTACAAAAGTGAACAAACTGAGAAATGCACAACAGATCTGGTGATGTCTGTTATATGAAGGCATGTGTTGACACTTAATGTTGCAGTGGAATTGTGACATACTTTTATTTTGCCTACTTACATGAATGGATCTGTGATGGCATTTTCTCTATCTGCATTTCAGATTTTTAAAATTCATATTCATGAAAGCTATTATGTGAATGAAAGTTCTTTCCTTTAATGCTAACCTTGTCAGCAATGCTTACATTCCCTTGACCAATTAAAAAGAAATATACTGAGGTTTAATGACATCAGTCCTTCCATAGGGAAGTCTTGTCTTTTTCATGTAACAGTTAATTCCAAATATCTAATATCTGTAAATTTGGCAAACCCCAATGTGTAAAAATGAAACTCCCCTGTAATTTCATTTGTATCTCAGTGTCTTAAATACAGGAACTTCTTAAATTCCATATTATTTAATCCTATTCGTATGCATTTTCATTCCACATATAGAACATCAAAATATTGTGCAAATCACTCGATACAATCAGTTCAGATCATTTTCAATAATAAAGAACACGCATTCATTAGCTGTATGGGGATTCATACAAATTCAGGTATGTTAATTTGTTCTGCCATTTGTCCTACCAACCAGTAATATCTCTTTATCAGACACCCCACTTGGAATCATACAGCACGGAAGTTGATCCTTCGGTCCAACCAATCCATGCTGACCATAATCCCCAACTAAATTAGTCCCATCTGCCTGCACTTGGTCCAAATTCCTCCAAACATTTTCTATTCATGCACTTATCTAAATTGAGAAATCTACAAGTAAATCTAGAAATAAACCTGAATCTTCAGGGAGGCTAAAAGATCCACACTCCTCTCAATCCACCATTTTAGAATTTTTACTTCTTTATGCTTTTTGCAATTATCTTCTGCTATGGCCATTTTACTTTTTGCATTTGATATTTCAACAAAGTACATTGTAATACCACCCTGTCTCAACTAGTTTGGCAAAATTCAAGTGATAACTGTCTTCATGAGTGACTAATTTTTAACAACCTAGCTATCATTTTGGCTGTGTGAACAAGCCAAATTACTAGTTCTAATGATAGCACCGTGGCAGTTTCTCCCATCCCATGACAGGAGTATCTAGTGTCAGCCAAAGCATTGGAGATGCAGCTGGAGTTATGATTAGTAAGACTTACTCCTTAACAGTATATTAAACAACAAAGGAAGCAATGCTTATTTACTATGTAAAGAGTGAAACAAACCAAATATAATTAAGAAAAATGCTTATGAATTGAACATAATTCATGAATGTAATATCAATTACAACCAGTTACAGAATAATTGACCTATTAAATTACTCAAATTTCATTCTGGCAAGAAATATATTTGTCACCCCATTCAACCTTCCTTGTCTGGCTTTGGATGGCCAACCCACGATGGGGTTGTTAGGATAAGCTACTTCCATTCAGCCAAACCACATAAAAATCAATCATCTCCAAGACATAGCTAAAGTCATGCAAAACATGACTGCAGATAGATGTCAGATAAAATGTAATGTGAGAAAATATAAGGGGATACATTGTGAAGGAAGAATAAGTGAAGGCATGCACACAAATGTGAAGCTCCAAGAAGTTTTGAGAAAGACAATTAGGCATTTAGATGCATGAATCATTAAAAATGGGAGGATCAGTTGTAAAAGCTGATTAAAAGCAACACAGGAAATCCTAGGTTTAACAAATAAAGACGTGCAAAAAGCAAGAAATAATGTGGAACTTACACAAAAAGTTCATGAAATGAGTTAATGTGCCCAGTTTAAGTGTTTTTAATTTGAAGTATAAACAAGTCAGTGGCTCTTGCATTTGAATAAAGAAGCTCAAGGGAACATCTGGTAGAGGTATTCAGAATTGTGAGCTTTTGATAAAGCACATCAAAATACCATCGTCTCAACTATTTTTCCTGTACTCAAGGAGAGCACTCTGGGTTGGTTCCCTAAATTCTGTCCTCCAAAAGTTTGAAGTTACCCAAAATGTCTTAAATTGTAGTATGCCCCATTCACCTAACATATCAATGCTAACCAACTGACAATGATACTTGGTCAAACAATGTATTGATTTTATAATTCAAATCCTTGTTTTCAAATTTAGCCATGACCTTCCCCATATGAATTTCTGCATCTTGTACAGCCCTAAAATCTCAGGGATATTCTAATTTGGATCTTTCATGCATTCTCAATTGCAATTGATCCACCACCGATGATTATATTTTCATCTGCTTGGGCCCCAAGCTCTGGAAATCCTCCCGGTATCTCTCACCTCATTTTCTCCTTTAAGACATTCCTTAAGACATGGAGAAAAGAAAGAGTGGTGTCGTCATAAATGCAGGCGGATGAAGCTCATATTGATGCACTGTGGAAATGGGTTTAAATCTCATCTTGGGGGCTGGTGGAATTTGAATTCAGCTAACATCTGGAAGCAAAATCTACCTTTAGTCATGGTATCTGTGAAATGATCACTGGTTATTGGAAAAACATTTCTCATTCACCGATGTCCTTTAGAGATGGAAAATTACCATCCTCATCCTGTTTGCCAACACTTGACTCTAGATGCACAGCAATATAGTTGATTCTTAACTTGTTTAGCATACAGCACAGCTCATTGGGAATTAGGGATGAGTAACAAAGGCTGGTCTTGCCAACAATTTTCCCATTTCTCAAAAGAATAATTTCTTAAAAATTTAACACTGATGAAGTTGTGGCATCTGGATCAACATCTTTTGAGGCTCAGCATCATATCTTGTTTTATAATGCTCCAGCAAAGCAGCTTGGGATATTTCATTAGGTTAAAGGCTCTATGCATCATATTTTACATCAGAACACATATTGGTCATTCTCTAAGTATGGAGAAATAAGCTTATGAACATCGGAAATATGTGAAAAATTAAGTGTTTTGTTTTAAAACAGGCACCTATTAGGATCTGAAATATTTCTATCTAAAACAGCAAGAGAAAGTAAATCCATAATTTTTTTAAAAATTGCGGATACATTTTTCAAAAAGGAGTTTTGAAGTAGGCAGATTAGAACTTAGGTGGATAGAATTTCAGACGGCCAGCACAGAAACCGCATTCTACAACTTTGCGATTTTATTGAGAAGACATTACATTCATAGAAGCTTACAGCACAGAGGACTCACCCTTGTGTGTGCTGATTTTTCCCTAGGGCAATCTGAAACCAATACAATTGTCTCCCTGAGATTATGGGAACTGCAGATGCTGGAGAATCCGAGATAACAAAGTATGGAGCAGGATGAACACAGCAGGCCAAGCAGCATCTTAGGAGCACAAAAGCTGACGTTTCGGGCTGAGACCCTTCATCAGAAAAGGGGGATAGGGAGAGGATTCTGAAATAAATAGGGAGAGAGGGGAGGCAGACTGAAGATGGATAGAGAAGATAGGTGGAGAGGAGTGTATGTGTGGAGAGGTAGGGAGGGGATAGGTCAGTCTGGGGAGGATGGACAGGTCAAGGGGGCAGGATGAGGTTAGTAGGTAGGAAATGGAGATGCGTCTTGAGGTGGGAGGAGGGGATAGGTGAGAGGAAGAACAGGTTAGGGAGGCAGGGACGAGCTGGGCTGGTTTTGGGATGCAGTGGCCCTACTAACCTCATCCCACCCCCTTGACCTGTCTGTCCTCCCCGGACTGACCTATCCCCTCTCTATCTCCCCATCTATACTCTCCTCTCCACTATCTTCTCCTCTCTCCCTATTTATTTCAGAACCCTCTCCCCATCCCCCTTTTCTGATGAAGGGTCTAGGCCCGAAACATCAGTTTTTGTGCATCTAAGATGCTGCTTAGCCTGCTGTGTTCATCCAGCTCCACACTTTGTTATCTCCAACTGTCTCCCTGAGTTCTGTTTTTCTCTGCTTAAAATGTTTGTCAAAAATTCCCTTTGTAGAAATCTTAACTATTTACTCTCTAAGGCAGACTATTCTGTCCTCCAATTCTTGCCTGAAAAGATGTCCCCTAATCCCTCTTCTCGTTGCTGACAATTTTTAGTCAGTGATCTATTGTCACTGGCTCACCAAATGGAGTGAGCAGAAGTAAATGAGAACTGCCTTTATAAGGATTGCGCAAGTCATTCATTGTCTTTAAGTCTACATTTAATTCTTACAAATAAATTCAAGATGTAGATTTAGACCAAATAATATGAGCAGCAATGCATTTTTTCCAGCTAATGGAGAGTATAGGAATGCACAGTGGAAATCCCTTGCAATTAATGTAAAATATTTCAAAAAAGACTAGTTGACAAATCTAAATGAAGTTGCCGTTCACAGGATATAGAAAATGATAACTTTTGATAAGGGAAGCATCCACAATCAAAACTATGCTGCTACTTTGTGCTTCCAGAAGGAAATTGTCTTGATAAATATTACAAATTTTTCAACATTGTGTTTAAATGTTTGCAAAATGTCATGTGTTCTACAGTTCTGATGCATACTTCTAGTCAGCCTACCCATCATCCATAGATTCTTTTGTTGGATTTGCAGTGTCAGTTGATTCTTAAGTGTTCCAAGCACCTTAGTTTCATGAGAGTTGATTGGTATGCTCTATGGTTTCTTGTACAATGGCTTAACCAACATATTTCAAGCATCCAATGTCAAATGAGAAGCTAAATGTGACTTTTCCATATTTTCAAAATTTGAAGACATACTGAGCAAACACTTGGCAAACAAGACCGATAATGAATCAATGCCATTTCAACATGGTGAGGCAAGTTTAGAAAAATACAGGATCCTAGCCTTTGAAAACAGACGGAGAAAAGTGCAAAAACAAGGAAGTAACGTTCAGGTTAAGGCCCAGCAAGAACATTAAGTTCAATTCTGGATGTCACATATCTGGAATAGCTTTGAGACCATGGTAAAAGAATAGAGGAGGTTGACTGGAATGACACTCAGATGACTGACTTCAATTATGCAGTGACTATAGGAGCAAGGCTTGTTCTCCTTGGTGCAGGAAAAGTTTAGTGCATATTTTATGGTGATAAGATCTCACAAGTAGCTGACTAGATTTAAGAAAATTGGTAAAAAAACCTGAGGGAAATGAGTCACTTTGTTTCCTATACAACAAATAATGTTGATTTTGGAATCCACCGTCTGAATAATGGTGGCAGCAGGTTCAACACTGAAAAGCAAATTAGGCTTGTGCTTGAAAAGGAAACATTTGAAGACAGCAGTAAGGTTTAGGAGAATTGGACAAAGTGGATAGTACTCTCAGAGTCTATCATTCTATGAATAAGCTGTTTTATTTGACATCAGATGAACGTATCGAACAGGATTAATCTCTGATACTCAATACCCTTGAGTGTTTGCTGTCTGATTGGCTCTAATTCTCACAATGCTCCACTCTATCTGACAAATTTGTGATCCTTTAATGTGGACCTCTGCTCTCTATGACACACTACTGGCAAATTCAACTATCTACACCCAGAGCTTTATAATTTCCATGCTAAATCTTCCAGTGAACTGGTAGTAAATCTATGGAAAAGCTCCCCTAGGTGACATCAGAAGCTGACAGGCATGATTAATTTAAATGAGATCTATTCAGAAAATTATATTCTGGTGACACAGTAAAGTAAGGGTAATTTGAAACACACTTTTTATCGTAAGATAGAGTCAAATAAATGTGACAATAGTATATAGGATTTTTCAAAATAGGTATGGCACAAAGAAATGAAAGGTCAATGCTAATCACTATTTTGTTGATTAGTTGGCGGTTCAAAGCTGGGGAAAGGTTCAACATGGAATATCCAGCACGTGCGCGAAGGACAGGAGGAACGGCAGAAGTCACTCCAATTGCCTTAAGTTTAATGATAAAAGATTTCCAAAGAGTAGAAAGTTTAGTAGATGTAAGTGATCTGAAAGATATTTTTGTCTGCAGGTAGATAGTGTGGAAAATGTGAAAGGAGAGGTTGAGTTTTTGTTTTAAACAAAACCCTGAAGAGCAACATTAGTGCCTGAATTAACCAGCGTCAAAGTGAAATGGAATTTGTAGCATTGGGAAAAACATAATTTTTAAAAGAACATAGTCCAAGAAGGAAGCTTTAATGGAACTAAGTATCTTCCATTTATAACATTTTGTGATCCCACTGTAAAAATGATGGCTGTTATAAAGCTTAGTCTGCAAGAGGTTATAATGTGAGTTATGCTCGTGGTTTGATTTAGATTGTTACAATTCAAAGATCATCACATGCAAAGCTTTCAGATTTTGTTCATTAACCATAGGTGTATGTCAAAAGTGATGGCATACTCCTCACTTGCTTGGATGAATGCATCTCTAACAACACTAGAGGGCATGGGTTTGAGATGGGAGGGGGAAGATTTTAAAGGGACCTTAACAGGCAGCATTTTTGACACAAAAGGTTATGCATTTTTGGAATGAGCTGCCAAAAGTGGTGGTGGAGGTAGGTACAATGCCAACATTTAAATGGCATCTGGATGGGTCCACGAATAGGAAGGGTTTAGATGGATATGGGCCAAATGCTAGTAACTGGGTCTAGGTCAGACTGGGATGTCTGGCCGGCACAAATGAGTTGGACTGAAGGGTCCATTTCCATGCTGCATAACTCTATGATTTTATAACATAGTAATCGTGATATGTCTGAGCTGGAACCCAGTCCCTAAAGCTCTTCAACGGGAGTCTTCTCAGCTTTTGACTAGTGTTTGTGTTTGATTAGTGGAGCATCAATCATCTCTTTTCAAATGGATTACTCATCACTCTAAATGGAGAATAAATTTATTATATATCTTGAATAAAAAGTCAATTACCGTAGTGTTAAAGGACTTGTATATAATGTTGCCAGTGTTATTCATTACACTATAAACTGGTGTGATTGGTGATGTGAAAACATATTTTCTCTTCAATTCTATTTCAGCAAAATGTTGGTTGAATACTTCACTGCACAGCAACTCGCTATGCTAAAAAGCTCTCTAGCTCTTGCTGGAAACACTGGCACAGTTTCAGCTGTAATCTTCTATTTGCTTACTCACCGCACAGTTACTGGATGTTTAGGTGTTGCTGCCACTGTGTTTACTAGTTTGTCTGCACTACAATATTGCTGACAAACTGCCTAGTTTGTGGCACTTCTGTATTCAGGACACTGCACATAACTAGGGCAGCCAGCTGTTTGTATCAGACCTGCAGAATCACAACAACAGATTCCATTTATATTATTTTATTTCATAGACCTCCTAGAAAGCCTTTCCAAATTTTACCCAGTTTTCCATTGCTATTGATTAATTGTTACAGATTAATCTGATTGCATGTTACACTAATAATAGTTATTGATCAACAGCCAGAATGGTGGAAAATATCTTGAACATTGATCTGTTTGTGTTTATGGTCCTTAGAATCCAAACTGAAATTCTGAATTTTCTGCTTGCTCAGGAAAAAACAGAATTCCATTGGAAGATCATCACTACTTGCGCTGACAGCTACATACATCCAGCCATTTCCAATATAATTGTGATACTTGTGCCCAACTCCACTAAAATAAACTTGACTGTTGGGTTCATTATTGTCTTGTTTGGGTTCTACCTGGTGGGAAAACAGTAGTTTGGCAAAAAGAATCAATACCTCACTTAAAAGGCATCATATCAGAAAATCAGAAAAATAAAATTTATACCAGTACAGTGGGTATGTTCTTTTAATGTTGAGGCTTACTGTGGTACATTGAAGAGAGTATAGCAAAACAAAAGTGTATTAAAAATTGCAAATTTTTTTTCTTATAATCAATATCCTTCAACTTAAAATACCGAAAGTTTTAAAACCTAATATCTCCAAGTTCAGTTATTAGTGCTGAATATAACTACCATTTCTCAAGTATTAACAGGGCTGAACAAGGACAAGCAAATTAAGAAAACGTTCAAATATAGGATGCAAACGTTTTCCAATTGATTATTCTTTGGAGATGGCTCCTTTAAAAAAAACTCGGTTCAATGAGCCTGTCAAAATATTTACAAGGATGGAGGAGATAATACTGCAGATACTGAATGAGACACACTTTAAAGGTGTATTTGAGAGTATTTTCATAGTTTAAAATGTGAAGATTCGAAATCGGAAACAAAACAAGAGAAAAAACTCCGCTGCCAGCTGACTGCCTTGCTGATTGCTTCCAGTTGTTTCTCTTCAAATCTCTGATTAACCCTCTCATTGTCACATTTCCTCTTGTTGCGCCTGCTAACAGTACGAGGAGCGAAATTCTCAGAAGCAACCACATTAAAAGAGGTCATACAACATAACGAGCTGTATGGTTACCAAAGGAAAGGGGTGAGGTTTGGTACCAGCAGGCCGCACCTTGTTACCTGTCCCTTCCAGGAGAAATAACTCCGTCGATACTTTCAACAATCGTGAGATTGCTACTGTCCGTATTGTTCCCGTCTACGAACGCCCCTTTCTTTCCTTTTTCTAGTCATACCGAGCCTCAAAAATCCGCCCAACTGCCGACCTGTCACTTTCCTAACTCTCCAAACCCACAAGCATCAAAGGCCGCCAACTCCCAACCCGTTCACGCAAGCGCAATGACACGAAATGGGGTGAGGCTTGGGATCACGGAGGATGGGAGGTGACGCAGGCTCTGTCCTGGAGGGCGGGACCTGAGTAGCGTTGTTCGCGCAGGCGCCGTGACGGCGAGTGTTCGGAGGGCGCAGGCGCCGTGGTGGCGGGTGGGTCCAGCTGGAGCTGGAATGTGGTGACGTTGTCGCACCTCGGGCGGTTGGCGGCGCGAGCAGCAGCGGCGGCGGCTTCTTTGTTGTCGGTGACGGAGACCGTGGCAGGGGGAGGGCGGGGGAAAAGAGAGAGATGAACGTGGACCGGATCGAGTTGTGCGAGAGCCTGTTAACTTGGGTAAGTAATGGCGAGAGCCAAATGAAAAGCGATCGTCCCTGTAAGGGGGCCCGGTGTCCTGTGACTGTGAGACCGGCAAAACGAAGACTGCCCTCCGTAACCGTGTATCGCCCTAAAACGAAGTTGAGGAGGGGCCCCTGTGGCTGATGCTGCTTTTGTCGCTGTAGTTAATGACCCGTTCGCCATTGTATGCGCGAGAGAGACCGAGTGAAAGGCAAAAGACTGACTTCCTGTGTTTAGTTCCGATGGAGCCGCGCATACGGTTGACAGCGCTGTGTGGTCACCGGCATCGACATGCTCTGTGTTGGTATGTGTCAGCTGATAGGGCGGCGTGCAGCCTGTGCTGTTGTTTAACCAGCTTTCATCAACGCCGTGTCAATGCCTCCGTTTTGATCACCGGCATGTTTCTGCTTAAATTACTCTTCTTTCTCCCCCCCCCCCCCTTTACTTTCCCCTACCTCCTTCCACTTCGATTTACGTAGAATACGCGATGTAGAAACGGCCAGTTTGGCCCATCTAGTTCGTTGTTGTTCATGCTGCACCGAAATCTCTGTCCTTTGTAACCGCCTCTTCTCAGCCTTTCAGCAAATCATTCTGTTCCATTTTCCTTCATGCCTGGCTTCCTTTGAAACAATGTAAGCTATTTGTTGCAGGCACTTTTGTGATCGCGATTTCCCAATTTTTTGCGATTATGTCCTCTTGTGTCCTTGTTGAATTTATTAGCAAATATCTTATGTTTGTAGCTTTTGGCTTTGAAATTTCCGGCAAGTAAGATGATTCTCTCCATGTAGATAGTTACCCAACCCATGAGCAAATGGAAATTAAAACACACATGTTATGGCAAACCCCTTCAAAATATATTAAGGTAGTCCAGGCCGTAACTTTCTTATTTTAAAGGTAAATGCAAGGCATTGCATCACAGATGCAATTCACTTGGTTAAACTACTTGAAGTTAAGCAACAGACACTTTAGTTTTATATGACTTAAACTATGGGCAAATTTTAAAAAAAGCTTAACTGGTGAAATGCATAACATAATATTAGATAATTAATAGTAGTTAATATAACAAAGAGACCTTGGGATGCATGTTCATAGTTCCTTGAAGGTGGAGTCGCAGGTCTGTAGGATAGTGAAGGTGATGTAGTGTGGAGCTGGAGTAACACAGCAGACCAGGCAGCATCAGAGGAGCACGAAAGTTGACGTTTTGGGTCAGGGCCTGAAGAAGAGTCCCGTCAACTTTCCTGCTCTGATGTTGCCTGGCCTGCTATGTTCCTCCAACTCCACACTGTTATCTCTGACTCCAGCATCGGCAATTCTTACTATCTCATAGTGAAGGTGGCATTTGGTATGCTTGCCTTTATTGGTCAGTGCTTTGAGTATAGGAGTTGGGAGGTCACGTTGCAGCTGTACAGGACATTGATTTCGTCGCTTCTGGAGTATTGTGTGCAGTTCTGGTCTCCCTGCTATAGGCAGGGTGTTGTGAAATTAGAGTTCGGAAAAGATTTACAAGGATGTTGCTAGGGTTAGAGGGTTTGACCTACGGGGAGACACTGAATTGGCTGGGGCTATTTCCAGTGGAGCATCGGAGGCTGAAGGTTGGCCTGAGAGGTTTATAAAATCATGAGGGACATGGATATGGGCTAGAATGATGCTGGCGGCAAGTGCAGGCCAGTGCAGCATCAGCAGCTGGCGACAGTGATTGGAGTGGTGCATACACTGTTATGGAGCTAGGACTTGGGACTCTGAGATCTGGACTTTTCTCTTGCTTATCTTTTGGCTCTGTTAAATCTTTTTCATCTGCTTTTTGTAACCAAGTGGGTGCCAGTGAATGGTGACTTTGTGCACTTTTTGCTGTACTTGTGCATTCCTATACTTAATACATGTGATAAATAAATCTAGGATAGGATATATAGGCAAGATCTTTCCCCAGGGGTGGGAGAAGTCCAAAGTTAGAGGGAATTGGTTTAAGGTGAGAGGGGAAAGATATAAAAAGGACCAAAGGAGCGACTTTTTCATGCAGAGGGTGGTGCGTATTGTGGAATGAGCTGCCAGAGGAAGTGATGACGACTAGCATAATTACGACATTTAAAAGGCATCTGGATGGGTTTATGAATAAGAAGGGTGCAGAGGGATATGGGCCAAATACTGGCAAATGGGACTAAATTTATTTAGGGTATCTGGTCAAGATGGACGAGTTGGACCGAAGGGTCTGTGTCTGTGCTGCCTATCTCTGACTCTATAACTGTTCCAATATTGTAACACGCTGTAAACACACCCTCGGCAAAGACAAATTCAGGAAAATAGATTGCAATTCTAGCAGCAGGAAGAGAGCCCCAGCTTTTAACTATAATAGGGAGAGGAATAAGAACATCCACATGCAGCTTCAAGACCCCAGCAACTGTTACTGATGGCTGAAACTAAACTTAAAAAATCCTGGCTCTGTGGGAGCTTGATCCCACCCATTCAGGTTGTCTCTATTGTTCCAACTTTTTAAAAAAAACGTCCCACCCCCTCACAAGCTGCTTATTTTGTTTGCTTTGGAGCAAACTGCTCTGTACCTTTGTGTCAACTTTTCTTTGTAACAACAAAGACAAAATACATCTCCTAAAGCCATAATGTTACCACACAAATTATAGAAATGCTCAACATGTCTGCCAGCATCTGTCACGGCAGAAGCAGAAGTTGACATTTTACATCTGAAAGCTTTTATCAGAGCTCTAGCATGCAGGCCTGTAACAAATATTGTATCAGTCTTCAAAAAGTGAAATACTTTGGTAGGGATTTTAAATAACTTGAAGTCTGAAATACTCAGAAGGTCTGGTAGCATTTGGGGAGACAAACATAAGCTAATATTTCAAATTTGACTTTTTATCATGGTTTTGCTCTCAAAAAGATTACCTTACATGAGTATTTCTAGTGTTTTCTGCCCTTTAAGTCTCTTTTCTAAAGAGGCCTCAACCTGTTTTGTCAATGGCTGTGAACTCTCTGATGTTGTACTGTCATTTCACATTTTTATTTCACTTCCTCCAGTGTTTCTACTTCCCTTTGCTAACACCAACTTGTCTTTGTATAGCACTTTCTATGTAATAAATGATTGGTAATTCACAGTGACTTTGTCACACAAAATTTGGTACTGATTCACTTAAGGAGATATGAGGGCAAGTAATTAAGAGACTGGTCAAAGAAGAGTGAATGGTTTTATAACTTATTGGTTCTAAGGAAGGCTCACTGGATCCAAAATGTTAACTCCATTTTTTTCCTTTACAGATGCTGCCAGACCTGCTGAGCTTTTTCCGCAACTTTGCTTTTGTTCCTGATTTACAGCATCCACAGTTCTTTTGGTTTTTTTTTTGAGTATGGGATTTAGGGTGGGAATTTCAGAGCTTAGTGCCTGGCAGTTGAGGAATGGCTGATGGGATGGGTAGTGCAATAGATGCACTAAAAGTGAAGGACACAAACAGAAAACTGGTTGCAGGCCTGAAGAGACTTATGGTCTAGAACTTACTGTCCTTTAGTCAAACTAAGTATGAATACAACACTGGCTTCTACTGAACAAAGTAATACAAAGTTTGCAGGCACGTAAATATCTACGAAAGCATGAGTAATCCGATTGAACGGGTTATTGTTCAATCAACAAAATAGTGAAGAATTTACAGAGTACTACCAAGTAGTACCAATTCACCAACGAACTGTTTACTAATGCTGAGGTTGTGTTCTGTCAGATCGCTGGTCTTGAGACGTTGTACAGCCTTTGTCCAACCAAGGCAAAAGTTGTTAGATCAAGCAGTGAAGTGAGAGTGATTATCTATGACATTGGCAGCAGTTGACTGCAAGGGATGTTCAGAGTAAAATTAAACTAAATGGAAATTCAGAAGAAAACTAGTTTGTCTTGAACCTAACACAAAGGAGAAGGATTGTTGATAGACACCACCACTTCAGCTCCTTTACACCGCTAGATGAGTTCCTTAGGGTAAATTCTTAGGTCCAGTTACCTTTGGCTGCTTCGTCAATGACCTTTATAATGTCAGAAGTA
The DNA here is from genome assembly GCF_030684315.1 of Stegostoma tigrinum. Classification (NCBI taxonomy): domain Eukaryota; kingdom Metazoa; phylum Chordata; class Chondrichthyes; order Orectolobiformes; family Stegostomatidae; genus Stegostoma; species Stegostoma tigrinum. The sequence goes on from NC_081354.1 coordinate 16,751,595, forward strand.
GGGATGTTTGCTGATTTCATTTGCTGTATTGGATTGACAACTCCTCAGATAATGGAGTTATCTATGCCAGGAGCATCAAGAACTGGATAGCATTTCTGTTACACAAGTGTTAGGCAATGATCATCTTCAATGAGAAAACCTAACCGTATCATCTTGACATTTAATGGTATTCTAATTATTGAATACCCCATAATCAATAACCTAAGGGCTAGCACTGATCATAAACACAATTGGACGGGTTGCACAGATTACTGTGGCAACAATGAAAGATGAGAAGCATTCTACAGTAACTTAATAAATGAAAGCAAACAAAACTTAAGTATAACACAACAGGGTTAAATGATCCATGAAGAATTATAAATGATAATGCTATGATAAACATTTTCTTTAAAGGTGTTTGTTCCAGAAATTCCCCACTGTTTTGTAAGTTAATTTGTGTAGTGTTCGTAGGAATCTTGAGCATGACATCTGAGTTTCTTCTGTTTTCTAAAGGATCTTAATTAACATCTCTGACTTAACTCCTCTTCAGAATAAACTGTTGCAAGTTTTCCAAATGTGGTAAGCATAAATCTGATGTCTTAAGCTAAGCAGCTAAGTTGATCTTTTCTACCTTGTATCTTCTGCCAAATTCACAGTCATACAAATTACTCCAGTTGTCACCATACCAGTACCTTGTACAAACTTGAAGTTGCCTGAACTTTCATGTGCTATCTTTCTATGCATGTTTAAATCATCTTGGGTTTCTTTCAACTTAGTTGCCATACAGTGCTATGTTGGCTTTAGTAAAATATCATTGATACCATCAGATTCTTGTGTTGTCCTGCAGTCAAATCTGTTTAGTTTATGTTCCCACTGTTTATTTTACTTTCCCAATCTTGTTTCTTTGCATTTATTTACATTGAATGTTATTTATCATTAACAGCCTATTCCCTAAATTGATCAATTTGCCACCTGGATATTGCTTAAAATTTACAAACATTCAGTTTAGTACTGTTTGTAAGTTTACACAGCTTTCTTTCTGTCTTCCAGCTGAAATAGGCATTATAAACTGATTCCTGTGGCATCAATCTAGTTGTTTCTTGCTTCTTTACCATCACCCTTTGCATTTGGTTCACCTCTAAACCTGGTGTCTATTCATGCTTTCCAAACTTGTGGATTAACCATGTGATATGGTACGGTATAAAAAAATCTTGAAGTTCAAACCATCGGCAAAAATTTCTGTTGTCCAAAAGGTTGATTAAACATCGAGGATTGCTAACTGGAACTTCTAATGACTATAAGCTTTCCTTTCATAAATCGCTGTTTCCATCCCTCTTATTGAAATATACATCTGCTTAGCTGTTTAATTAGCCTTGGTTCAAGATATTTTCCAATTTTGTTCAATAGCTGTTAAGTCTCATTTTCTGGACATCCAGTACCCCTTTAAAGAGCGGTGTTTGTTTGCTATTCACTAATCCTTGAGCACTATTTTGAATGATTCAGACAGTAGGGGTGAAGACGTAACTGATTGTAAGAAGTCCTGTTAAGGATTTGTTTTGCAGCCTTGAACATCAATTCACTGATTACTAGTGAAATTTGTGTTGTTAATATAAGTTGTCAGTAAGCAAGGCAGAATAGCTGGTATTTATGTAGTTGGTTAGGTTATAGCAGTAGTAGTACAAATTAGACTGGATTAAATTACCTGAGTGCTACACACAGAAGAACCAGCAATGACTTGTAAGCTGATAATCGGGCCATGTATCTGTGTATTAACTGAGCCTACTTAGTCTTGGTAATGTTGCTTGATTCCTTGGCTCAGTGGTTAGCACTGCTGCTTCATGGCATCGGGGATCTGGGTTCGATTCAACCCTTTGTTGACTGTCTGTGTGGCGTTTCCTCTGGGTGCTCCAGTACCCCCCTGCCACAATCCAAAGATGTGCAGGTTGGGTGGATTGGCCATGGAAAATACAAGTTCACAGGGTTAAGGTAACGAGTGCATCTGGGTGGTATGTCTGGTGTGGACTCAATGGGTTGAATGGCCTGCTTCCACACTAAGTATCTTATGATTCTACTCCAACTCAACTCACCTGCCTCATTTCTAGAGATAACACTATTCTAACATGCGGTTTTTGATCTCTCTCATTTGTATCCTCTGTAAGCATGAGATCATTCCAAGTGTGCCCATGCTCTAAGTTCCTCCTACCTCGAGAGTTTCTTCCAGCTTCCAATGCTCAGTTATCTGCTACTTCAATTCTGTCCTTACTGTGATCGCCACTGAAGGGTGTCCCTTCATTTGCGATGGCCCTAAGCCTTGGAGATCCCTCCATAAACATCTTTGAACCTTTACCTCACATTCCTTCCTTAAAACATTTATTAAAGGTGACTTCTTTGTCAGCATTTTTGCCAACTGTGCTAGTTTCTCATGTGGCTAATTGTCACATTTTAACTTTATTGTAAAGTGTCTCGTGTCATTTTACAGTGTGATTAAAAACATATTTGATGTTAATATTGGCATGTGCTGGATGGGCACAGAATTCCTGTGGTGAATAGAATGGAAATACGAAAGGAGAATAAGATTCTTAGAGGAATAGATTCTGAAAATAAAGAAGGGAATGAAGACTCTCAAGTGCACTTCAGTCAATGGTGAATGTGATGGCACTAATAAATAATGGCTCCAATGAGCATGTGTGGCAATGTAGGTGGTAGATGGATGAAGGTACAGCCAGTCTTTGGCTGTGATTGGGTTCTGTTCTTGAGTCTATTTGCAAGTCAATTTATACGTAAGTAGGAACACAATGCAAGTCAATATAAAATAACAGTTTGTAAATCCAATGAAACATTCTTATGTTGGATCTTTAAAATTACACACCTGTATTGGATTATGTTTGTAAATGCAAGAGTTCATAAATTAGATGATTGTAAATTGGGGATCCCCTGTCGTCTACCTGAGTGCTAACTTGTTTATGATGGCTTATTTAGGGGATTGTTTTGGGTATTGCATCAGTAAGTTATTCAACAGAAATGTTGCTTTTTGAATTGTTTTTCCAAATTTTTCTGTTTGGCAAATTGTCAAGGATTAACGCATTCCTTTAAGAAGCCTGTAACTTCTAATGTGTTCTTTACAGCTTCTATTCCCACCTTCCAAAAAACAATCAACAATGCAAAGGAAAGCCATATTATAATTATAGCACATTCTTCATTAGTTGACAGTAATGGAAATAACTCGCATCACCTCACATAAAATATGGAAATCTAATCTTCAGATCAAACAATAATGTGAAGTTATACATACACTAATGGTTTAAATTCTTTTGCCTCGAAGGTCCAGACATTTGGTGTGCAGGTGCCATGCAAGAAAATAGACGATTTGACAAGTGGGGTCGTGATGGCACAAGTGTTACAGAAAATGTGAGTTTGAAAGTATAATATTCTGTCTTTCTATTGTCTGAACATAATCCTTTGTTTTACATTTTTTAGTCCTAGTTCTGTGCAAACTATACCCAGATAGTCTATATATATCTTGTGAATTAAAATGCAGTAACAAGTTCTGAGATGCAGTTGCACCTGTTTATTCAGTGTACTTTGTGCGCAGCTTGTCCACGAACGTCCAATCTTTGTGAACACTGCGTCTGTATAGTTTTCTGAATGTTTGATTGTGGACAGAAATTTGGGAGATAGGGGGAAGAAAGCTGTTTAAAAGACAAAGATTTTTGAAAGGTCACTGCACTTCCTTCAAAACAAGTCACCCAATCTCATTTGCAATTGCCATTTATTCATCTCGTGAACAAAAACAGAAGTAGCTGGAAAAGCTCGGTAGTCTGGCAGCACCTGTGAAGAAAAATCAGAGTTAACATTTCAGGTCCAGTGACTATTACTCAAGAACTGCTGAGCTTTTCCAGCAACTCTTGTTTTTGTTCCTGATTTACGACATTCTCAGTTCTTTTATTTCCGTTTATTCACCTGTTAGTTCAAGCACTAGGGAAAGGCAATTTCCAGATGAGCTCGAGTCAGTGGGCTCTTTATAAAAGGGAAGAAACTGTTTTTAACTCTACAATAAAAAAGCACCTTAAATCTGAAGATAGCCAATTTATTTCTTGTTACCAGTTGCTGGAAGCTGTGGCTTATAAGTTCTACCAATTAGAAGTGTGAACCAGTCACATTATGCTTCTTGCACTCTAGTGAAAATACCTCAAAGGAAGGTCGAGAATGGTTCTCTGGTTAGCAAATGTATCATTTCAGCAAATACTGTGGACAGAAACCACTGAATTACCTTACCAGTCTTTCCCTCAACTTGTGACACCTGTGGGTTTGTTTTTGCATGTATGCACGATTAGAGAGGGACTTGTATAAGTGGGCTAGGGTTTTGACTAGTAGTGCTGTATGCTAATAGTTTATAATTGTTCATCTGTAGCAAGACTTTATTTGTAATAAATAGTAATTCTTGTGAAGTAGTGGCACCTGCCTCATACTTCCTGTCACCTGGGTCTAAAAGACAGATAAATCGAGGAAATTCTGCATATGTTTTAAAATCTTTAACTTTGTCGTGATTCCACGGACAGCTAGGTTTGATTTCTAGTGTAACAAAGTGTGTAGCTGGATGAACACAGCAGGCTAAGCAGCATCTTAGGAGCACAAAAGCTGACGTTTCGGGCCTCGACCCTTCATCAGAAAAGCTTTTCTGATGAAGGGCCTAGGCCCGAAACATCAACTTTGGTGCTCCTAAGATGCTGTTTGGCCTGCTGTGTTCATCCAGCTCCACACTTTGTTAGCTTGAATTCTCCAGCATCTGCAGTTCCCATTATCTTTGATTTCTAGTGTGCTAGTTCGTGATGCATAACATTTTGCAAGTGCAGTTTTCAATCAAGCTGGTTGTCAACAGTTACAAAGGAAAAGTCTACATTTTCCATCACCCCTCTCATACTCCTTTCAATTCCCTCTCTTCTCAGTTCTCTACCCTGAGCTCCTTACTTCAGTGTCAAAGCAACTGGATATATATTCTTGTGCTTATAAAATCACTTCAGTTGTTTTCGTTCTTTGACTGCTAATTCCTTTCAAAGCTAGACAAAAGAATGAAAGAACTGCAGATGCTGGAAATCTGAAATAAGAAAAGGCCTAGAAATTGCTGGAAAATCACAGCAGGTCTGGCAGCACTTGTGAATACAAACCAGAATTAACATTACAGGCACAATGATCTGAACTGAAAACAAGAGGGGTTGCTGGACTTGAAAAGTTAACTCTGATTTTTCTCCATAGATACTGCCAGATCTTTTGAGATTTTATAGCAATTTGTTTTTGTTCTTATGGAAGCTGTTTTATTTCCAGTAGAAACATTTATGGTAAATATGTTTTAGGAAATGGTATCTGATATATCAGATATGGTCAATTCCTGGAGCATACTGGAATGTTTGATATTGGCAGTTGATCAGAACTTGTAAGATGAGGCTCAATTATGATGTAACCACACAGATTTTTAGATCCTCTCCCTGTGCTTGTTTTCCCTGCATTTCACTGTTCTCATTTCATAGAAATTTCATGATACGTATACGCAATATTTAGCTTATCAAGGAGCAGCTTTCTTTTTCCATACTTATTTTAGCTTCATTTCTATTAATTTAACTCTCATTTAAACTTCAGCATTATTAAATCAGGTTGTTTAGCTGTTTGTACTTTCCATGTCCTTCACTTTTAGATCTTAGTGAGTTTTATAAAATACATATCTCATGATTGACTAAAAATGAATTTGAAAAGCAAGTAAAGTCGAAATTTACAGTTTTAGCATTGAGTTTAGGTTTCTTTCCTGAAAAGCTGACATCTTAAAGCCATACTTGGTCCAACTGTCTCTGAAAGGTTTGCTAGTAGCCTATAGAGCAAAAAGGTGTAAATACTTGAAACCAACAGTAAATTTAGTCAGACTTCTATTTAGTTATCTATGGTTTTGAATTTCCACTTTTTGAAGAAGTGCCTCCAGCATCTTAATGGAGAGCATAACCTCTCAATGTGACTTGATTTACTTAACCATGTATTAAGTGACTTTGATTTTCAGGTTCAGACAATTCTTGAATTTTCATGAATGCTTTATATTTCAACTGATCAATATCCAAGATGAAGTGCGATGTGCACTCACATGTTAATTTGATGCATGCATTTTTAAAAAGAAAATAATTTTGTCTTCAATTTGCAGAGATCAATCATGGTTTGATGAAACCTGGATGAGTCGTATCAAGACAGAAGTGGGGGACAACTGGCGACTAAAGGTAATTTGTCTTTGTTATTTATTTTCCATAGTTCACTTTAAAATCCCCAATAGAGCAAAATCGGAAGAAAACTGAATGGAGGGCAAGAATAGAACAGTTAACTTGCATGTCATAGACCTTAGTGCTGCAACTAAGAATTGATTTATTTTCTGATTTAAGAACAATTTTCAAGTAACATTAGCACAAGTAACATAGTCACAGCGCCAGGGACTCTGGTTTGATTTCAACCTTGGGTGGCTGTGTGGAGTTTGCACATTCTCCCTGTGCCTGTGTGGTTTTTTCGCTGGGTGCTGTAGTTTTTACCCTCAACTTTGGACTATGGAAGTCAAGTAGTGTCCAGGTATGTGGAGGCTAGGCAGATTAACCAGGGTAAATGTAGAGTTATGGAGATAGGGTGGGGTCTGCGTGTGGGTGGGATGCTTTTCAGAAGGTCATTGCAGGCTCGTTGGGTTAAAGGGCCTTTCTCTGCTCTGTAGGGATTCTATAATTAGATTGATTTTACTAGCCATGGAAAGGACTTTGCAAAGTCTATCCAAGATAAACCATACGTCAGCTAAACCGACAAGATCAGCTGGTGGTGTAAATATTAGGCAATTTCTGTCTGCAGTGAGGTATTTGCAACAAACCTAAGGCTTTGTTTTGAGATACTTGATGACGATCGTTTTATTTTGACATAAGTAGAGGCATATATAGCGCAGGACTAAGGTGCAGAAACAAAATAACAATAGTGGTCTAATCACTGGTTAGGCATCAACTATACTCGTGTGTCCAATTCAGGCCCACAATTCAGGAAGGTTGCCAAGAGCTCATACGTTATGGCGGAGATTTACTAAAATGGTGTCAGTGATAAAGAACTTTGATTGCAAGGTGAAAACAGAGAAGCTGTTGACTTTTCCTCCTTTGAGCCAAAAAAAAATCAAAAGTGACTTTAATCAATTCAAAATTGAGGAAGGATGCTGTGATAAACTGGCTGGAGAAGCTGACTTCACGTGTCCAGGTTCAGTAACTACAATAGGTAATTGACAAATGAAATCTGTAGGAGAAATAGTTCTTTAAAATTATTCAATGAGTTATGGACGAATGGACGGTGAACGTACTTTCGATGTTTACTACTTTAAACAAAATTTAATATCAACTTGAAGCACATTATGGGACTATAGGGGAATAGCAGGGATTTGGAGCTCTTGTAACTCTTCCTCAAAAGACTGATGTAAGCCCAATAGGACAAAAAGTCTCCTGCGCTGAATAATTTAATGACTCAGAATCCTCACTGCTAAACCTCCGGTACTGAATGCTGGAGCCATCCATGTTCAGCAGTATGTTACCTTCGTCTGAAGGCTAGGAGAAACCGTGCAAGAATTAGAGGTGTAAGGAAAACCAATTCTTAAACATAGGGTATATGGGGTATATGCTGAAGATTCTTACACTGACATAACTATAAGACCATACGACCATAAGACATAGGAGTGGAAGTAAGGCCATTTGGCCCACTGAGTCCACTTGCCATTTAATCATGGCTGATGGACATTTCAACGCCACTTCCCTGCACTCTTCCCATAGCCCTTGATTCCTTATGAGATCAAGAATTTATGAATCTCTGCCTTGAAGACATTTAACGTCCCGGCCTCCACTGTGCTCCGTGGCAATGAATTCCACAGGCCCACCACACTCTGGCTGAAGAAATGCCTCCTCATTTCCATTTTAAATTTACCCCTTCTAACTCTAAGACTGTGCCCACGGGTCATGGTCTTCCTACCTAACGGAAACAACTTCCCAGCATCCACCTTTTCTAAGCCATACATTATCTTGTAAGTTTCTATTAGATCTCCTCTCAACCTTCTAAACTCTAATGATACAATCCCAGGATTCTCAGCCTTTTCATCTTGCGTTAAGCCTACCATTCCAGGGATCGTCTGTGTGAATCTCCGCTGGACACGCTCCAGCACCAGTATGTTCTTCCTGAGGTGTGGGGCCCAAAATTGAACACCGTATTCTAAATGGAGCCTAACTAGAGCTTCATAAAGTCTCAGAAGCACGTCACTGCTTTTATATTCCAACCCTCTTGAGATAAGCGACAACATTACATTCGCTTTCTTAATCACAGACTCTACCTGCAAGTTAACTTTTAGAGAATCCTGGACCAATGCTCTCAGATCCCTTTGTATTTCTGCTTTACGAATTTTCTCACCGTTTAGAAAAGAGTCCATGCCTGTATTCTTTTTTCCAAAGTGCAAAACCTCGCATTTGCTCATGTTGAATTTCATCTGCCAATTCTTGGACCACTCTCCTAAACTGTCTAAATCTTTCTGCAGCCTCCCCCACCACCTCAGGACTACCTGCCTGTCCACCTATCTTCATATCATCAGCAAACTTTGCCAGAATGCCCCCAGTCCCTTCATCCAGATCATTAATATATAAAGTGAACAGCTGTGGCCCCAACACTGAACCCTGCAGGACACCACTCGTCACCAGTTGCCATTCCGAAAAAGAGACTTTTATCCCAACTCTCTGCCTTCTGTCAGATAGCCAATCCTCAATCCAAGCCAATAGTTCACCTCGAATACAATGGGCCCTCACTTTACTCAGCAGCCTCCCGTGAGGCAAAGGCCTTTTGGACGTCTAGATAAATAGATTCACTGGGTTTCCCTCGTCTAACCTACTTGTTACCTCTTCAAAGAGTTCTAACAGGTTTGTCAGGCATGACCTCCCCTGACTAAATCCATGCTGACTTGTTCTAACCCGACCCTGCACTTCCAAGAATTTAGAAATCTCAAGCATAACAATGGATTCTAGAATTCTACCAACAACCAATGTTAGGTTAATTGACCTCTAATTTTCCATCTTTTGTCCTGATCTCCCCTCAAACAAGGGAGTTACAACAGCAATTTTCCAATCATCTGGGACTTTCCCAGACTCCAGTGACTTTTGAAAGATCACAACCAAAGCCTCTGCTGTTTTCTCAGCCACCTCCCTCAGAACTCTGGGATGTAGCCCATCGGGGCCAGGTGATTTATCAATTTTTAGACCTTTTAGCTTTTCTAGCACTTTCTCTTTTGTAATGCCTACCATACTCAACTCTGCCCCCTGACTCTCCTTAATTGTTGGGATACTACTTCCTAACTGTGAAATGGCATGTACATAAGATAATGGTGGGCATTGCAGTTGAACTTGAGCAAATTGCAAAGCCAAGGTCATTTCACAAGCTTCAAAATCTCCCCTCCCCTTACTGCATCCCAAAAGCAGCCCAGTTCGTCCCCACCTCCCTAGCCTGTTCTTCCTCTCACCTATCCATTCCTCCCATCTCAAGTTGCACCCCTATTTCCTTCCTACTAACCTCATCCCACCCCCTTGACCTGTCCGTCACCTGACCCACACTCAGCTCTACTGGCTCCATCCCCGCCTCTTTAACTTGTCCGTCTCCTCTATCCATCTTCGGTCCACCTCACCCACTCCCTATTTATTTCAGAACCCTCTCCCCCTCCCCCCTTTCTGATGAAGGGTCTCGGCCTGAAACGTCAAAAAGCTTTTGTGCTTCTAAGATGCTGCTTGGCCTGATATGTCCATCCAGCTCTACACTTTGTTATCAAGGAATGGAGGGATTTTTAAATGAGAATTTATAGCTTGGTCAAGAACAGAAGTTTTGAAGTGAAGGGCAAAAGATTAGTGGAAATTTTTTAAAAATGTAGATGCGTTCAGTGCGTTCAGGTACCTCGGAAATATTTTGACAGCTTGTTAGTGCTTTGAAATGCAGTTACTGTTTAACCATGGGAAATGTAGAAGCCAGTTTATGAGCAGCAAATTTCCATAAGCAGTAAGGGAGCAAATGACCCCATAAACCAACTGTTCTATGGCTGGATTGCGAGTTAAATGTTGACTGAGAAACCAGGAGGCCACCTTTGCTCTTATTTGAATATCACCACTGGATGTGTAATGTCTAGTTGAAGTCTTCTCTAAATGACGGCTGCGCTAACAGAGCACTAGCCCTTGGCATGCATTGAGTTGGGTCGAGGGTTACAGGCTGACAGTTCTGGGGTGACAACTGAGCCCACAACCATTTTGGTCTTAGTCAAATGAGTCAAATTTAAACACCTACACAAGAACTGTGATGTGGATGGCAGACAGTGGGGTTTAGCTTTGCAGAACACATGCTTGAAAATTTCAGATATGGGGGTAAAGTAGGACTAGCTGCCGATAATGTGCACTTTTAAACTCTGTATGAGAATGTGCCTGGGAGAAGAGTTAGATGATCAGTTCTGGGATACGTCTATCCTTTTCACTTGTAGCATGCAGCTTGTAGTGCCTGAGTTTCAGCCTGCTGTAGAGATCGGTTTGTACTGGAATCTGACATGAAAAAATGTGCTGTTTTAACTAAGTTACTGGAGAAATTGACACCATTTCACAGCTTCCTCCATGTTTTGGAAATAAGGCCTTGGCAGGATATAGAATTGGAGCATATCTAATTTGATAATGAGATAACACGATGTGAAGCTGGATGAACACAGCAGGCCAAGCAGCATCAGAGGAGCAGGAAAGTTTGACGTTAGAATAGTCTCGACCCTAAACGTCAAACTTTCCTGCTCCTCTGCTGCTTGGCCTGCTGTGTTCATCCAGCTTCACACTGTGTTATCTCCGATTCTCCAGCATCGGCAGTTCCTATTATCTCTAACTGATAAGTTTGCTTTTGATGAGGGTAGTTTTTTGAGACAAACGATAATGCTTAATTTAGTCTGATAGAATTCTGCTGATTGAGCTGTTTTAATTGCATTCACTGGTATGAATTGCATCAAAAATAACCTGGAAAAGTGAATTTTAAACAACAGTTTTTCACTGAGGCTTGGTCAGCTCTCATTTCCAGGCCTTTCTACAACTTAAGCCGGTTGCACTAGGAACAATTGTTTAAACTACTGATGTCACAACTTGGCCAGTTGTTAAGCTGTTGTAAGGAAAAGTAGTTCCTGTCCCTATCTGAGATAACAAAGTGTGGAGCTGGATGAACACAGCAGGCCAAGCAGCATCTCAGGAGCACAAAAGCTGACGTTTCAGGCCTAGACCCTTCATCAGAGAGGGGGATGGGGAGAGGGAACAGGGATAAATAGGGAGAGAGGAGAAGGCGGACTGAAGATGGAGAGAAAACAAGATAGGTAGAGAGGACAGTGTAGGTGGGGAGGTAGGGAGGGGATAGGTCATTCCAGGGAAGATGGACAGGTCAAGGAGGCGGGATGAGGTGGTAGGTAGGAAATGGAGGTGCAGCTTGAGGTGGGAGGAAGGGATGGGTGAGAGGAAGAAACGGTTAGGGAAGCAGAGACAGGCTGGGCAGGTTTTGGGATGCAGTCGGGGGAGGGGATGAGCTGGGCTTGTTTTGTGATGCAGTGGGGGGAGGGGAAGAACTGGGCTGGTTTTGGGATGCAGTGGGGGAAGGGGAGATTTTGAAGCTGGTGAAGTCCACATTGATACCATTGGGCTGCAGGTTTCCCAAGCGGAATATGAGTTGCGGTTCCTGCAACCTTCGGGTGGCATCATTGTGGCACTGCAGGAGGCCCATGATGGACATATCGTCTGAGGAATGGGAGGGGGAGTTGAAATGGTTCGCGACTGGGAGGTGCAGTTGTTTATTGCGAACCGAGCGGAGGTGTTCTGCCAGGCGATCCCCAAGCCTTCGCTTGGTTTCCCCAATGTAGAGGTAGCCACACCGGGTACAATGGATACAGTATACCACATTGGCAGATGTGCAGGTGAACATCTGCTTGATATGGAAGGTCATCTTGGGGCCTGGGATAGGGGTGAGGGAGGAGGTGTTGGGGCAAGTGTAGCATTTCCTGCGGCTGCAGGGGAAGGTGCCGGGTCTGCTGGGGTTGGAGGGGAGTGTGGAGCGGACAAGGGAGTTGCAGAGAGAGTTGTCTCTCCGGAAGGCAGACAAGGGTGGGGATGGAAAAATGTCTTGGGAGGTGGGGTCGGATTGTAGATGGCGGAAGTGTTGGAGGATGAAACGTTATATCCGGAGGTTGAAGGGGTGGTATGTGAGAACGAGGGGGATCGTCTGGGGGCAGTTGTGGCGGGGACGGGGTGTTAGGGATATGTTGCGGGAAATGCGGGAGACGCGGTCAAGGGCATTCTCCCACCTCAAGCCGCACCTTCATTTCCTACCTACCACCTCATCCCACCTCCTTGACCTGTCCATCTTCCCTGGACTGACCTATCCCATCCCTACCTCCCCACCTACACTCTCCTCTCTACCTAACTTGTTTTCTCTCCATCTTCGGGCTGCCTCCCCCTCTCTCCCTATTTATTCCAGTTCCCTCTCCCCATCCCCCCTCTCTGATGAAGGGTCTAGGCCCGAAACATCAGCTTTTGTGCTCCTGAGATGCTTCTTGGCCTGCTGTGTTCATCCAGCTCCACACTTTGTTATCTTGGATTCTCCAGCATCTGCAGTTCCCATTATCCTGTCCCTATCTGGTTCAGTTTGTAACCTTGATATTACCAGCTAATAAGCTGATACCTATCACTTTTTATATTGTGTGTTTTGCCACCAAATCTACAAAGATTTCCCCTCTATCATGTTCAGGATTCAAAAGATTAAATATCAAATAAGATTATAGTTATTTTGTAATTTAAAAATGGAAATTTCTATTAGAAAAAAACAAACTTCTGTAGCAACCTTTCTGTGCAAGAATAATGGAGCTATCTAGACAATTTCTTAGGAGGTAAGAAGTCTCCTCTCATGCCATTTTATCTAAATAAAACTTGTAGTGCTGCTGATACTTTCAGAAGAATGGGCAGTTTGTTTCCCTCCTTTAGTCTGCTACTAGATTAAAAAAGTTAATTACTTACTTTTTTAGATCTTGTTAAATACCTCCGTTGCAGTTTGTATTATTACCACATTATGGCCTTGTATTCTACTAAAGGATCCTTGGGCTTGATTGTACTTAGACTCTGAAGCATAGTGGACAGTAAGCCAAGATATTATGACTTCCTGACCTGCAATCAGTAAAGATAGGTGACAACACCTCCTCCACGAAAATCATCAACACTGGTGCTCTGCAAGGATGCCACCTCAGCCCCTTACTATACTCTTTATATACTTTCAACCGTGTGGCCAAATTCTGCTGTAACTCCTTTTACAAGTTTGGTGTTGACACCATTGTAGTGGATTGGATCTTGAACAATGATGAGAGTTCAGAGGAGAGAGCTTAGTGGCTTGGTGTAAAGACAATAATCTCCCCCTCCATGTCAGCAAAATGAAAGAGCTGGCCATCGATTTCAAGAAGCGGAGTAGAGGACTCGCTCCTGTCTGTCTGAATGGTGCAGAGGTGCCGTTGGTCGAGAGTTTCAAGTTCCTGGGAGTAAGTATCACCAGCAATCTGTCCTGGTCCATCTATGTTGATGCTAAGGCCAAGAAAGCACACCAATACCTCTCTTTCTTCAAGAGGCTAAATAAATTTAGAATGGCCACAATGACTGTTAGCAATTATTACAGATGCACAACAGAAAACATCCTACCCAGATGCAATATAGCTTGGTATGACAACTGCTCTGCCCAAGACCACATGAAATTACAGAGAGTTTGTGAATGCAGCCTCGTGCATTACGCAAGTCAGTCTTCCATCCGTTGACTCCATCTATTCTTCCCGCTGCCTTGGGAAATCAGCCATCACAATCAAAGATCCTTCCCACCCTGGTTGTACTCTCTTTCACCTTCTTCCATCAGACAGAAGATACAAAAGTTTGATTCAAGAATAGCTTCTTCCCTGATGTTATTAGACCTTTGAACAGATGTCTCATATTAAGGTTGATTTTTCTCTGCCCTTTTCTGTAGCTGTAACAATTTTCTGCATTCTGTTCTATCATCCTGATGTACTTATGTAAGGAATGGTTTGCCTGGATAGCAAGCAAAACAATACTTAACTGTATCTTGGTACATGTGACAATAATAAATCAAATCAAATGCGCTGTAATTTGGCCAAGTTGGTATTTTATGTTCTGAAGAAGGGTTACCAGACTGAAATGTTAACTCTGATTTCTCTCCACAGATGTTGCCAGGCCCGCTGAGTTTTTCAGCAGTTTGTGTTTTTGTTTCTACTCATAGCTAGATTCTGGTGTGATGTACTAATATTCAGCAAAGAAAAAACATGCAGTCAGCCTTGCAGTTTTTTTTCTTTTTATTAGGAATTGCTTGCTTAAATTGATGAATTTTTAGTTGCCTTTGTATTATGTTTGCACATTTTTACTTTACAGGTTAGCAATTTGAAGAAAATATTGAAAGGAATTATGGATTATTATCATGAGGTGAGATATTTTGAAAATGTTTAGAAATAATCGCCATATATACAAGTCGTCCGTGGGCTGTGAACGGATTCTGTCCTTGAGTCTATTTGCAAGTTGTCTGCAAGTTGGAGCAGAATGCAGGACGATATAACATAGCTGTTCATAAGTATGAGGAAATGTTTGTCAAATCTTGAAAATTGATATTAATACATCCCTTTATAGGATTATATTCCAAAAGCATAAGTATTCTTAAGTCGGATGTTCGTAAATCGTGAAGTCCCTCTACATTTTAAGGCTTTCAGTCTTAGCTATAGAGAGTTTGTGTGTGTGTGTGTGTGTGTGTGTGTGTGTGTCTTGTACTTGCACAGGTGCATGATGATCCGAAATTGAGTGCCCCAGTTCTTGCACTATATTCACAGTATGGTTTTCTGGTTAGGCTTGTTCAGCTGCCCACAGCTATTGGGAAACGCTATTTTCTAATGTTTACCAGTGCTGTTTTTTACGATGAGATCAGAACGCAAGGTGCTATTTTAAAAAGTCATGTTCTCCCAGTTATGATCGAGGGATTTCTTTGTACAGGCTCCTCACTCCACCATCACCATGAGCCATTTCTTGGTTCATTTCACAGATGTTAATACTTAAAGCTTCATAAATGTACGGAAACAAGTGCTGCATGACCCCGTCAGGTATTGTTGAATACAACAAAAGCCCGCAATTGTCCAGCATTGTTTTATGTTTCAGATTCTGTAAATTTTAGACTTATTTCCTTGTAGTTTTCCAAAGATAGTTCCCATAGAAGAAGATCGTGCTCGTTTTTGGAATGTTCCATCTGTATGTTGAAGGCCTTATTTTGTAGTTTTCTCCCTCTTCCATGTAGATACAACCTGTCTTCTACCATAGGCCGTTTGTTCAGCTGTAAATTTTAAAATCCTTATACGTCTCGAGTTAGCCCATAGTTAAACAACTTGTGCTTTCTCTTCCAAAGCAATTTCTTGAAAACTGGATGTACTAAAAGTAGAACCATGTAGAACAAAAAAGCTGGTTAAAAAATAAACAGACAATAATAGTGAAATCAATGCCAAGCGCTGTTCATGAATCCTCCGATACTGAAGCAACCACATCCGTGTGCACCATAATCTGGACTGTATCAGCGTTCAAGCTGATAAGTGGCAAGTAACATCTGCGCTAACAGGACAAAATCTAACCATGACCCCCCCCCCCCCCCCAAACTTCAATGGTATTGCCATCTCCGAATCCTCCATTACAAAACTCTTGGGGATTACCATTGACCAGAAACTGAACTGGAGCAGTCGCATTTAAATATTGTGGCTACAAAAGCGGGCCAGAGGCTTAGAATTCTGCAGTGAATAGTGCACTTGCTGTCTCTCCAAGTCCTGGCCACCATCTACAAGTCAGAAATCTGATGGAATACTTTTCACTGCTTAACACCATCCTAGAAAAGCAGCTCAGTTGATTGGCACTCCATTCACTGTCTTCAACATTCACTACATTCACCAATGATGCACAGTGCCAACAGTGTATACCATCTACAAGATGCACCGCAGTAACTCATGAAGGCTCCTCTGACAATGCTTTCCAAACCTGCGACCACCTCACCTAGAAGGACAATGGCAACAGATATACTTTAACATCGTTGACTGCAATTTCTCCAAGCCAAGCACAGTTCTGACTTGGAACTGTATCACTGATAATTCCTTGTTGCTGGGTTGCAATCCTGGAATCTTGCTGTGAAAGCTCTGAGAGTGTCCCTATTCTCCAAGGTCTACAGTGGTTTAAGAGGCTCACTTCTACCATCTCCATGTTAGGTGAGGACAGGCAATAAATGCTGGTCTAGCCAACAATATGTACATTTCATGAATGAATATAAAACAAAATATTGTCTTCTCAAGGAGATAATCTGAATTACAGAACTTTTTAGACTTTTATGTCCTTTAGACCTTTAATTAAAGTACACAGCATTGAATTTATGCTCAACATCATTTATTTTCCATTTTACCATCTTATTTGAATGTTGAATTCACCCTACCTGGTTTATACACGTTGTTTGGTATTAAGACGATGTAACCCTGTTTTATGTATCTTGAGGAGGAGAAAAACTGTGCCAAAAAAAAACAAGCTAGCTCTCTTTGTTCTTACAACTGAATTTTAAATGTTATATGGACCATTGGGTACATACCTAAAGTCCGCTCAACACTGCATGAGTGTTGAGAATATGGAAAACTTTAAAGCATTTGCTACATTGGATTTTGTACCTGAAATGTGTGTTTTAAAATTATAATTCGAACACCCGCAATGAAAATTCTAATTTTAAGGATAAACTGTCATACTTTTTATGGATAAATTAATGAAACACTTCCCGAAACTAATTGATCCTTTGGACGTTTTGCACTAAAAGCATTTAATCAGTGTCACAGCCGACTTCAGAGCAAGTGAAATGGAAGAAAGAATAAATTAGGCAAATGCTGTAAAATTTGACTTTCAGCAGACGTTATTACTCACAGTTGGACTTGAACACACATCCTGGTCCAGAGGTAGGGATACTATCACTGTACCACAATGGCCCCGAGTTTCTGTAGACACACCTTCTGGAGTAATCTGTCCAAAGTAAGCAATTAAACATCAAAACTGGAACTGTATTAACATGAATCACTCTCTCAGGTGTATTTTTGATTGTTGTATCCAAGGTTTATTCCTTCCATTCATTTGGTAAAAAATGACAGTGCTAACTTTTTAATTTAATCTGTTCTACAGGTCTTGGGACAACAGATTACAGACTTCCCTTTGCCAGATGTTAATATGATCGGAGAACACTCGGATGCAGCAGAACTTGGACGAATGCTACAGCTCATTCTTGGCTGCGCTGTCAACTGTGAGCAAAAACAAGGTGAATCAGACCGATCTGTGATAGCCTGTTCGTAAGACTTTTCAGTGTGTAAGGACGTCATTGTGGTTACTTATAGTGACTGCAGATCAACTAGTAATTCTTGGCTGTGAAGCACTTTACGATGCCCTCAGGATTTGCTGTGTACTTTATAAATTGAAGTCTGTTTTTTCTAAGCAACACTTGATATATCTTGTTTTGTCTGAAAAAACATCTAGAGTAAATATTGGAGAATATACAGCTATATTATGGTATATATGTATTAAATGGAATATGGCAAAGAAACCAAAAATATTATAGATGGTATAAAGACAACACAACAGAACATGATTCAAGTTTTTATAAGTGTGTAAATAAAAGAACAGATTATAGAACATAATATATGAAATACAGAAGAAGATTGCAATTGACTTATTCAAATCTGTTGTGTCATTCGTACGATCACAGCTCATCTACTTCATTTCCACCATTCTGCATTATTCTCACATCTCTTCAGTCTCTTAGTATGGAAAAGCTCTGAACCTTGTCTTGAATATGCTTAAATGTGGAGATCCACGATTCTCAGTGGTAGAGAACCCCCAAAGATTTGCAATCCCTTGAGTTAAAAAGTTTCTCTTCATTCAGCCCTAAATAGTTGACTCCTTATTCTGAGTCTGTGACCCACGTTCTAGATTTCCCAGCCAGGAGAAATATTTTCTCAGCATTTACCCTATCTCCCTAAATTATTTTATCTGCTATTAGATCATGTCTTATTCTTCTGAATGACAGGATATTTAGGCCTTGTCTCATCCATTTTTCCTCATAGGGCGCTTGCTCTTCAACTTTTCCTAGCAACATGGATAATTTTGCACATGAACATATTATACTCCATCTGCCATGTTCTTGACAACATACCCTGTAAACTTTTCCATAATCCTCAGGCTTACTTTGCCACTTCATAGCAAACTTGGATACATTACACTTATCTGCCATTAATATTGATTAAAACCTGGGTCTTAGATATTTATAATCCATCTGGAGCCTCACTAGTAGTGACTTCAACATCCCTAATATAGACTGGAACCTTCTAAGTGCAAATAGAGCAGATGGAGCAGATTTTGTCAGGTGTATCCAGGAAGGATTTCTGACTCAATATATAGATAGGCTGACTAGAGAGTAGGCCATATTGCATTTGGTGCTTGGCAACAAACCAGGCGATGTGTCAGATCTCTCGGTGGGAGAGCATTTCCGTGATAGTGATCACAACTCCCTGACCTGTACTATAGTCCTGGAGAGGGATAGAAGCACACAAAATGGGACACTATTTAATTGGGGGCAGGGGAATTACAATTCTATCAGACAAGACCTGCGCAGCATAAATTGGGACAAGATGTTCTTGAGGAAATGCACGACAAATGTAGAGGTTGTTTAGTGAGCAGTTGCTACAAGTACTGGATAGGTTTGTCTCACTGAGGCAAGGAAAGGATGATAAGGTGAAGGAACATTGGATGACAAGACATGTGGAACACCTAGACAAGAGGAAAAGGAAGCATACTTTGAGGTTGAGGAATCAAGGATCAGACAGGGCTCTAGAGGTTGATAAGGTAGCTAGGAAGGAACTGAAGAATGGACTCAGGAGAGCTAGAAGGGGGTCTGAGAAAGTCTTGGTGGATCAAGGAAAACCCCAAGGCAGTCCAATAGAAGACAGAGGGTGGTAGTAGATGGAAAGTATTCAGCCTGGAGCTCGATCACTAGTAGTATTTTGCAGGGATCTGTTCTGGGACCTCTGCTCTTTGTGATCTTTATAAATGGTTTGGATGAAGAAGTGGAAGGCTGGGTTAGTAAGTTTGCTGATGACAAGAAGGTTGGTGGAGTTGTTGGCAGGGTGGAGGGCTGTTGCAACCTGCAACAGGATATTGACAGGATGCAGAGCTGGACGAAGAAGTGGCAGATGGAAGGCAACCTGAAAAGTGAGAAGTGATTCATTTTGGAAGATTGAAATTGAATGCAGAATACAGGGTTAATGGCGGGAATCTTGGCCGTGTGGAGGAACAGAGTGATCTTGGGGTCCATGTCCATAAATCCCTCAAAGTTGTCACCCAAGTTGATAGGGTTGTAAAGATGGTATATGGTGTGTTGGCTTTCATTGACAAGGGAATTGAATTTTAGAACAGCGAGGTTATACTGCAGCTCTATAAAACACTGGTTAGACCACACTTGGAATGTTGTGTTCAGTTCTGGTCGCCTCATTACGGGGAAACATTGTGGAAGCTTTAGAGAGGGTGCAGAGCAGATTTACCAGGATGCTGCCTGGATTGGAGGGCTCGTCTTATGACAAAAGGTTGAGGGAGCCTGGGCTTTTTTCATTAGAGCAAAGAAAGGTGAGAGGTGATTAGATAGAGGTGTACAAGATGATGACAGGGATAGATAGAGTGGATAGCCAGAGACCTTTTCCCCAGGGCGGAAATGACTGTTATGAGGGGGCATAATTTTAGTATGAATGGAGGAAGGTATAGGGGAGATGTCAGCGGTAGGTTCTTTTCACACGCCCACCACGCTGTGTAATGTGCTGCTGGCAGTGGTAGTGGAGTCAGATACTTTAGAGACATTTATGCGTCTCTTGGATAGGCACATGGAGGACAGTAAAATGTCGGGTATGCAGGGTAGTTTGATCTTAGTAGGATTATAGATTGGCACAACATTGTGGGCCGAAGGGCCTGTATTTTTCTATGTTCGAGTTACAGCTGACCAAATTTGAAGATGTCCTACATCTGCTCGCACTCTGTCAAATGCTTTATATGAATTAGAGTACCTTTGACAGGCTAAGCACAACTTTTAAGTTTTAACCTGGTGCATTTACCAGTGGCATGGTGGCTCAGTGGTTAGCACTGCAGCCTCACAGCACCAGGGACCCAGATTCGATTCTAGCCTCGGGTGACTGTCTGTGTGGAGTTCGCACATTCTCTCTGTGTCTGCGTGGGTTTCCTCCGGGTGCTCCCGTTTCCTCCCACAGTCCAAAGATGTGCAGGTTAGGTGGATTGACCATGCTAAATTGCCCATAGTGTTCAGGGGTTTGTGGGTTATAGGGGAATGGGCCTGGGTGGGATGCTTCAAAGGGTGGTGTGGACTTGTTGGGCCAAAGGGCCTGTTTCCACACTGTAGAGAATCTAATCTAATCTAGGTTTTTAATTTAGAGACAGTGAAGACTTAAGGAGATCCTTGATGTCTTTAAATTCTGCATAGTAGAGTTAAACAGAATTCGGTTTACGTTTTATGAGTTGTGTCCATGTTTTCAGGAAGTTGTCTATACAAAAAGGTGAAAAGTAGTGGTTTAGATTGTGCTAATGTTATTTATTGTCATAAAAGTATTATGTATCATTGAGAGTCACTGTATTAACAACAAAATTCCTCATTTTAAAATCTTAAAAATCTTCAAGAAGCATGCTTCTCCTTTTTGTATAGATAAATTGTTTGTTTGTTTCTTCAATACTTCAGAAAGCCTATGCAGAATCCAGAGCTGCAGATGTAACCCCTTCGATAATACTCCCAATTCCTTGAGTTTATGTATGTTGGAAAAAGCTTCCTTATTATAATTTAATTTGTGCTCTAGAGAAGTAGCAAAATATCACCTTTAATTTATTTTTCAGAACAAATACAAACTATTATGATGATGGAGGAGTCTGTTCAGCATGTTGTCATGGCAGCCATTCAAGAGGTAGGTTGTGTATGCCTATACCCCACTTCAGAGTTACCATTTGAGTACTTCATTTTGCTATAACCCATAGTTCTTTTCCAACTATACAGATGCTGTATCGCTACTTGCCAGTCGGTAGGTGAAGCGACGGCCCAGTAGTATTATCACTAGACCGTTAATCCAGAGACCTAGGTAATGTTCTGGCAACCTGGATTCAAATCCTGATGCAATTAGAATGCCATCAAAATCTGGAATTCAGAATCTAATGATCATGAAACCATTGTCAATTGCTGGAAAGAAACTATCTGGTTCACTAATTTCCTTTTGGGAAGGAAAACTTTGGTCCTTACCTGGTTTGGTCCACACATGACTCCAGACCCACAGCAATGTGATTGACTCTTAACAGCTTTCCGGGCAATTAGGAATGGCCAATAAATGCTGATTTAACCAGCGATTACACCCCAGGAATGAATTTAAAAAGAAATTGAATGAAATCAGTGGGTTTTTACATAAATTTAATGCTGGCAACTGCTATTTTAATCATGAAAAAAATGCCGTAATTTGCTGTATTTTTCCCTGTATAAATCATGAATTCACAGAATTTTTTCTTTTCTAGTTAGTTGAAATGTGGATGCATTACATTATATGGTTATATCTTTACCCATAGGCTGACTCATTCTTGTACTAAACACCAGAAGATGCACTTTTAAATATTGGTTTGATAAGATTGAACTTTCTTAATCACATCCTAATTGTTATTAATACTCCTTTCCTAGACACAATTTTGCTGCTTTCACATTGCCATCATCACCAACTCTCTTCAAAAGCCTACCACAGAAGCAAAAGTTGTTAACATTTGTGTTGAGAGTCAACTGTATAAATATTTATAAGATCTGTACAGCTTCATAATGGTTAAGCTTAATGAAAATATTTTCATTAATCAATGAATGATATTAAAAAAAATCAGCATTCATGTTTTTTATTTATTTGCAACGTCTTTTTCAAATAAAACAAAGAAATCACAATTACTTTGGTTCTCATGTAGCTGAGCTCATTTCTGAAGCAGAAGTTGAAGTACCCTCTCTGTGACAGGAAAACATTATCTCAGATTGACGCAGCAGTGCAGTATTGAAGGGTCACTGAAGTGCGATCAAATAGTCAACACACTATCTGTATTCTATCGGTGAATGAAAAGAACTCTAGTACTATTGGAAGAAGAGAAAAAGAATTCTGTCATAGTTTTGGTAAACATTTATTCTTCAGTCACTATCTTTAAAGTAAAATCTTAGCTTGTAATTTGTCATTGTAGATTAGATTAGATTCCCTACAGTGTGGAAACAGGCCTTTTGGCCCAACAAGTCCACACCGCCCATTGAAGCATACCCCGATAACCCAGACACCCCTGAACACTACGGGCAATTTTAGCATGGCCGATCCACCTAGCCTGCACGTCTTTGGACTGTGGAGGAAACCCCAGCACCCAGAGGAAACCCACGCATACCCGGGGCGAATGTGCAAACTCCGCACAGACAGTCACCCGGGTCCCTCATGCTGTGAGGCTGCAGTGTTAACTGCTGAGTCACTGTCCCGCCCCAATGTAGTTGTAGTTTTGAAAATTTTCCTTGTGCAAATTAGCTGCCGCATTTCCCACAATAGCAGTAACACTTAAAAATTATTTCAAGTTATGAGGTGATTTTTCCATGTTGTGAGAATCACAGCAATTTGTAATGAGTGCATTGTCAATGTATTCCCTCAGCCACTTTTTTAAAATATAAAAGCAAACTATTTTGATATATTTTCCACCAATTCAGTTTTTCAAACTGCCTTGTTCAAATTTTATTGAGTAATGTTATGGAACAGAGAAACATTTGATGTCTAATTTTACTTTAAATTTCATTGTGACTTGTGACTTTTTTTATTTGTGTTTTCTTGTATTATGTTCATTTTCTAAGTTAATAGTTTATGCCTGCTATTTGGAGTTTTGCTTTTCACTGGTATTTGATCAACTTTTTCATACAGATTAATTTGCTCTGTGTTTGCAGCTTATGAGTAAAGAAACTCCAGCATCAGTTGGGAATGATGCTTATCTGGATCTAGATCGTCAGGTAGGAGCCTGGTCATATAATTTGTCAATTCAACTCCTGTTGAGCCTGTTTTGCAGTAAACTCACATTATAAGTACGCGTCTGATCATTGTATTGTCGGAAGAATGTACTCATTAGAGTGACTACTCAGAGGTATTTATAAGGATGTTGCAGGAATATGATAGGTACTTTTTAAAATAAATTGAATGAAGGGCAGGCTAAGGGGAGATTTAATTGATGTATGTAAAATAGATGGGAACTTCCTACTGAGTCTATTTCCATTATCAGAGATATGAATAATTAGGAGATGTAGATGTAAGGTGGAAGGATTTGGTGGTGGGGTGGGGGTTGCCTCAGCTGTGTATTTCCTTTTCACCCAGAGAGTGATCAGGATATTGAACTGGCTTCCTCAATCTACTTTGTTTTAAAAAAAATACTCATTTAGATATGCACGAGCTGGAAGTTGGGATTAAATTTGGTAACTCTACTTAAACTGGTATGGACACAGTAAGATGAGTAGTTTCCTCAATGCCAGAAACTTTCCTATTCTATAACGAGCTTAAGGCCAAAAATATGGAATCTTGTGCATAGCAAAATTGTAAGGCAAAGATTTCTAATAATTTTAGATGTAAGAAATCTCATGAATTTATCGTCTGTAGACGAGCTATCAATCTCTGCATCGTGGTATTTAAACAAGGCTACTTTTCTTTTGTATTCTTATTAGTTGAAGAAAACTACTGAAGAGCTAAATGAAGCATTAGCTGCCAAGGAGGAAATTTCTCAAAGATGTCATGAACTGGACATGCAGGTACAGTTGCATTGTTCAATTAATTGTCAAATTTGACTTTGGTCCACAGTTAGTTTCTTAAATGGATGGCATTTGATACCTGTTTTAACACTATCTAAGTAAACACTTAGTTCTGAAGATGTCCTGCCAAAATGTTTCAGGATATTAAGGGATGGACAATACATATATGGCCTAGTTGGTGTCACTCAAAATTTAAATTAGAAAAAAACATTTTGGAGTAGCAAAATAAAGTAGTATGCAAAATTTCTCATACTGCTGTCTGAATATAACACAGGCAATGAATGGTGCTCCAAACTTGCTTGAAAGTAGAGGTTATTGACAAGTTTCATACTATTTTTGCTTTTTATTTTTGTTCTGAAGGGTATGCTGAAAAGAAATGTTGGTAGTTTTTGCAGGAAGATTATGAAGGAATTAGTTTGAATTAGCATGGGTCCAGTGCTGAAACAGCAAAAACAAGCAGGTGACTGAGAATTTTTTCTGATTAGTTGAGTGCAGAGTTGCCGAAATGTTGAATGCATGGACCGGCAGAATTAGAATCTAGGCTAATAACTGGTGTGACATGCCAGTTCTGAGAATCCTGGATTTGCAAAGTGTTGAGATGAAAGTGTCAGACAGATGCTTGAGCTGAAATCTTGGATCAGCAAGTCACATTCCACAAAATATGTGGGTTATTAAAACTGTAGCAATGATGTAATGTTGGTTCAACAGAGTGATCTCGAAATGGAAAGCTGTAGTTTATTTTCTGCTTTCACTCGTGAGGAAAAAGGATGAGAGAAAATTCATTCAAAGTTATTTGAGTGTGGAATAGTATGCCCAATTAAATGGCTGAATCACTGACAAGTTTATTTTTAATAGAATATTGGATAGAGATTTGGAGTAGGAAGATAGGTGATGGATAAAACTGTAGATGTTGGCTGAACGGAGAATTACATTTTGCTAATTGTCATTCAATGCACAAAAATAGAAGAATTAACTTTGGGCAACAGAAATTATATTAGTAAAGGAACATGAATTGGGAAGATCCTTAATACAGTGGAAGATTGTGATGAAGAGTAGCAATGCTCTTTGTCTAAATGAATCTTTACTTTTCCACATTGAGAGACTGAAAAAATTTCAAGGAAAAATGATATTTTGGATTTTAAGGTTGAGCAATTAAATTTCAAAGGAAAATATTACCTCTATAGAGGTATTGGTTCGGTCATATTTTATGTGCTGCATACAGTTCTCTGCATTCTTTTATAGCAAGGTTGTTGGCCATAGAACTGTCACCAAATTATGGCAAAAGGATTCAAAAATGAATGCTTTTTTTAAATTGGGAAATTAAATGTGGATTTAATAGAGGTTTTCAAAATATGTAAGTATGGAGAGTTAAATGTTAATTTCAAAAACTGATGAATCAATTTTGTAGATTAGCGTTATCACTGGAAGAACCATGGTGAAAGTTAAAAGTCTACTGCCTGTTGGTTTCTTGATGAAAGGATTGCTTTATCATAAACAAGTAATGTTTCGATTACAAATAGTTTCAAAGAGAATTAAATATAACTTTGAAGATGAAGAATACAGCAGGAAACATGGAGCAGTCCGGAAACTGGGAATTAAAGTAAACAGCTGTACATGAACAGATAGTATTTGTTTAGGCAGGCATAACAGGACAAATTGATTTATGCTACAATTTTCATGATTCTCATATTTTGAAATAAGACATTATCTGGGCATAGTTGCCATTCTACTTTAATTACAATCTAATTTGCACATACAGAGCTGTGTTCGTACGCAAAAGGGCATTATCTAAGTTGCAACAGAGGCCTGTGTTCTAGAATGCAGTGAACAAAAGGCATTGGTTGAGGGCAGATCAGTAACAAAGCAGGGGAAATGGAACAAGTATAGAGTGCACAAGGACACATTTCCTTATTAGTTCTTACATTGGATAAAACCCTTGGATTCTGACGTTGTCACCTCATGCACTAAAAACATCAAGAGTCATCTTTTGTTATTCTATGGGTTTTGCCAAGCAATAAACTTCTGAAAGCTAAATACAGATTGAGCATGGTTTAACTCATCTGGCAGTCTACATTAAAAGATAAATGCATTTCATTTGTTAGATTCGATCTTAAATAGGGTCTATAACGTGAATAGAAAATAGAAGATTCCAACATCACACCAAGTCTCATTCATCCTTGAATGAAGGAGAGACAGAAAGTGCAAAGTCTGTTGTGGAGTTGTGCATATTGATCTTCATTAACTTGAGAATAAAGTTTGTAATAGTTAGCATTTTTCTTTCTTGTGGGGAAGCTTAAAACAAATATCATTGAATAGCATTCATGGGTTCTGTTTTTTTTTTCACCTGCCTTGTTCCTTTTCATTCTTTTGTCAATCTCCCCTTTCTCTTTATGCTTGAGCCGCATGACAGAGTTTGCTGAATATATTAGAAGTCTTTTTTATGATGTCACACATTGCCATTATTTGGCTTAGCCTACTTCCAGGAACTTAGTGTTAGCACATTTTAGCTTGGATATCAAGGATGTAAGTTTTTGCATGCTTTATTAACTGTTATGACCCACAATATTTCACAATCCTATTCGCTTAACTGAAATTTTGGTTTTCCTCTGCAGTTTACATAAAGAATACTTTCGAGTAAAGTTGCCATAATCTTACTTGACCCTATGGCTGCTCTCTCATTGGAGAAAGATGACTGGCAGTTTAACCTGAGGGTCGCTCCTCAGGTGAGAGGAGAGCCTGAGAGGGAGAATCCTTCATGGTAGTCTCAGTCGATTGTGGGAATTTAACCCATGCAGTTGGCATCACTGCATCACAAACCGGCCATCCAGGCAACTGAGCTAAACCGACCAGCTGTAGATTAGATAAGTACTGAATAAATTAAAATTGAGAGAAAATGAGCTATAAGTAGATGGGAAGTGCTAACGATGTTAGACTCAAGAACAACAAAGTAGTAAGACTTAATGGAGTATATTTAAAGCTGCTGAGGGCAATAGAATAATTCCTACAAGCTATATTTCATCCGGTTATGCAAGTGACTAGGTGCCGGAATACTGTCATTTGTTAAGGTGCTACGTGTGTTCAAAGAGAAAGCCACAGCTACCCTAGATGATTACAGACCAATCACTTTCACATGAAAATTTTGAAAATGTCTAGATACATCACAATGAGAAACGTAATTAGAAGTGTGTTATGTAATTTTTAGGAGGCAACATGCCTGAGAAGGCATATTGGATAGGGGAAATGCAGTTCATAAAGTGTACACAGTTTCAGAAATTCTGTACTGTGGAATTAGGAGGGTAGAAAATTTGATCAAAAACTATTTAGAAAATAGTTAGGATCTGAGAGCAGTTTGTGTAATTGAGAGGGTCTGACATGATTTTGCTTGGGGACCACCAGTATTTAGTGTGTATCAATGATTTGATGTTGGACGAGAGAGATTGGTGTCCAGATTTGTTGAAAATGTTAAAAGCTGCAACAAATTAATTTTGCAGACCAATAGGAGGTGCACAGAGAATTTGATAAGATGTGTAATGACTGAAAACTCCCAGGTGGAATTCAGTTCACAAATGTTAAAAATATCACATTGTGATAGGCATAGAGTATAAAAAAGAAACGCTGTGATGTATTTCAAAACTTTACTTGAAGCATTATGCATCATTTTGTGCTTCATGGTATTAGAAGGAAGTTGTGTCAAATAGAGAGTACAGCCTGAATAACCTGGGATCCTCCTGAAATACTAAGTGATTTGGAAAAATAGATAGGAAGTGTCTCTTGCTAGCGATGGAAGAGTCTAGAACAATGTAACATATATGCACCATTAAGGCAAAGCTTTAAGGCACAACACTAGAACGACTTATTACACAGAAAACTGTAGGATAGTCGGATGCACTACCAGAATTAGTGATTGACGTGGCAACAAAAAAAGCATTTTAAGACCTTATATAACATGCAGAGTTTCAGAAATCCTTCAATAAAGTGTCAGATTTAAATGGAACAAATTGAATTTTAATAGTAGTTAGGAAGTTGAGAGCTGTTTTTTGAGTAGTTGACGTATTCCCACAGGCTTGGCTTTGTAACCACTTCTGTTTCCTGTGTACTGTGGTAAACAAAATTACAATAAAGCGTATGAGATTGGTGCAAATATATAAACTAAACGTCTGTGCTCATTTGGATGATTGACATCGACACAGACTGTTGGGGCCTAACAACCTTTTTTAGTCCTGTAACCTCTATGTAATTCTACATGTCAGTTTGAATGTTATTGAAAAGTAAGTGTGAAAACATTTATGGTGGAGGATTATCTTCGGTCTGACTGATAGTGATGGCGTCCCAACAATTCTTTGACAAATGTATTTTCATATTCAGTTATTTACTTCTATTGAATTTTCATTATATAACGTAGCAAAATTCACTATTACTGTAGTGACTGAAGTAATGCATCTTGTCCCAACATCAAAGTAATCCACGCTTTGTTTCAGTAGATCTGTTACTTAACTAAAAATTGTAATATTTTAAGTAAGAATAGATTTTTAATGTAGACAATAGTGAATAGGTATATGAGCTTTACGCAGTACATTAATCTGCAAGTTCAGCTTACATTTATAAACTAAGCTTCCTTCTTGTATTTCTCCTTTCAACAGCACAACTGCAGATACAATGATGCTTTCTTGTCGAAGTGCATAATGACAAAGGGAGCTTTCACATAACTCTAATTTTCCTTGATTTCAGCAAGGTTTGGATGCTTTGTCCCTAAATCATCTATCGTGTACAGTTTTACTTGTTTGCTCATTTTTCCTCTTTTCTATGTCCTGTTTGAAATTAAATTTTAACATCCTTGAACTTTTTGCCTTGCTTTGAAGGCATACCTTTCTCGAGATGTGATTACTAGACTGAAATTAGAATGCAATGAACTAGAAGAAAGGGTAAATCTATTCTTTATCTTGTTGATTTGTAGCATGCAGCTGGAGCAATGTGTTAATACTACCCTTATTGTATTGCTAACTAATACTGCTTTGGTTGTCTGTTTGTTTGCGTTTTGCCTTTCCCAGAAATGATAGGATGTGACTTTAACAATTGATGGCACTTTAAAAGAATAGCTGCTTAGAATTATAGGCCCCATATTTGCAATGTTGCAGGGAGGTTGCAAGATCGTATGGGTAACTCACTAACATCGGGGTTGCAGAGGTGCTGCCCAATTTAACTTGATTATGAGAGACAGCAGGAACTGCAGATGCTGGAGCATCTGAGATAACTAGGTGTAGACCTGGATGAACACAGCAGGCCAAGCAGCATCAGAGGAGCAGGAAGGCTGACGTTTCGGGCCTAGACCCTTATTCAGAAGGAGGGTCTAGGCCCAAAACACCAGCCTTCCTGCTCCTCTGATGCTGCTTGGCTTGCTGTGTTCATCCGGCTCTTAACTTGATTATAATTTGTTTTATTCATCTCTCACCCAGCAGCCAACCAAACTGAATGGTTAACAAGCAAGAAAACCAGTAGTGTGAATTTAGGATAGGGATTCTGGGAATATTGTCCAGCGATTAAAAGGTGGGGGAGAGACATGAAGATCAGGGCTTGGGAGGCGGACTATTGCAGGGGAAGGATTGGGATAGAGAGGTTGCCATTGTAGGAAATTTGGCAATTAAATGTGGGGGATGTCATGGATAGTGAGGAGGAAAATAGTGGCCGCTTGGCAAAAATGAGGCTTAAAGATTCTGTGAAGAATTGGGAGAAGCATGCCTGCTCCACAACTGGCATCTTGCATGACACGCAGCTTGCCTTTGTAAAATGGTAATGGCTGTGTATATGATGAATTTGGAAATTGTTCCCATTTAAATATTGTGTAAACTCCTCCCCTGACCCTCTGTTGCTTATTGGGAGAAGCTTAACATCAAGGCCTTTGAGTTTTGGAGTAAAGGAGGCATTTTAGTTCACTACACACAGCTTTCTGATATGCTTGTATGTAATCCCAATCCCCAGCCATTGTTGTATATCAGAAATTAACACAAACTGAAGATTTTTTAAGTCGGGCAGAACAATGATAGATGAAATTTAATGTGGTTTATAAAACAATGTGCACAGGAAGGAAAATTAAATTGAAAGGACAGTTGACAATGTTGAACTACTCAGTTAAAAAAGTGAAATGATGAGGACAAGAACAACAACTTGCATTTATATAGTTTCTTTAACTAGCAATGAAGCATTCCAAGCTATTTATAGCAATTTTTGTCAGATGATTTTCCTATGGAGCCACATAGGCAATGTTACACTGATGACCACATGTTTGTCAAACGTTTGTTGAAGAGCTGTCTTAAAGTACAGAGAGGAGATTGAGATTTAGGATGGTAATTCCGTGTTTTAGGGACTAAGCAGCTGAAGAGCTGGCTGCCATTGGTGAATGGTGAATGGTGGAGGCGATGTAAATTGAGGATGTGCAAGACGTCATATTGGACACTTGAGCGCTAGAGGAGATTACAAAGATAAGTGGGAACAAAATAATGGAGAAATTTGATGTCCGGGATAGTGATTTTGAACTAAAGGCATTTCTAGACTAAAAACCAGTGTTGGTTAGTCACCTTGGGGTTCTGGGTGATTGGGATTTCCTATGAATGGAGGTGTGACAGCTGAGTTTTGAATGAGCTTAAGTGTATGGAAATGAGGAAACTGGTCAGGAAAGCTTTAAAAAGTTGAGCTTGTAGCCCACAGGAATCATAGATGTGTCTTTCAGCTAGAGATGACCTGAAGCAAGTGCAGTAATACCATCTTTTTGGTGGCTACATTGTTGAATTGGCAACTCTATTCATTGTTACAGCCTGGTTCAGTTGATAGGAGGACAGTGGATAATGAAGTAACTGAAATTGTTTCCCCATCATGACTAAGGAGAATAGTTTGTCATGCAAAAGCTGCGCAGTGGACTATAGGACAATATTTGCTGGTCCAGTCATGGCAGATATTATCCATTGAGTCAAATAAGTGTCCTTCCCAACATTTGCTGTTAATTAAACACCGCGTACAACAGGACCAAGAGTAATATATCCAAATTTGCTGATAATGGGAAGTTAATTGGGAGTGTAAGCCAGGAGGAGGCTACAAAGAGATCCAGTGACACATAAGCAAGTTGACAATTCAGTGGACTATAATGTGGGGAAGTATGAAGTTAACTTTTGTAAATATGGATAGAAAAATGTGGTCTTTTAAATGTTGAGGTGCAGAGAGACATGGGAGTTCAAGGAAAGCAGGAAATTAGCATGCAAGTTCAGCAGCTAATTAAGCAGCTGATAGCTTGTTATTGTTTATTGCGAGTGGACTTGTGTACCAGATCCAGGCTTACTACAATTTCATCAGACTTCAGTAAAACAGTTCATAAATGCAATGCACAGTTTTGTAAGTCCAGGAAGAACGCAAAACACAAAAATACCACAGATACTAGAGAAAGTCAGAAGATCTGGAGCTTCTGTGGAGAGAGAAACCGTGTTAATATTTAGAGTCCAGTGACTCTTCTGTAAAAAGGTGACAGTCACCAATTTTATCCTGTTTAAAAAGTAGAGATGAGCAAGTGGAACAAAGGGCAGATCACAAAGTTTTAGGGAGATCAGAGTTCAGTGGTGTCATATAACAAAACGCAAAGGAAATGGAGAAGGTCTGAAACCAAAACCATGAAAAACAAGATCCAGACACTATCTTTGCAGGAGTGCTGCAGGACTGGGGCATGGGAGGAATTGGTATATTATAATGTGAAGGAGTGTTCATAGTCTGAACCTGTTGAACTCAATGTTGAGCCCGAATAGTTGTGAAATGCCTAAATGGAAAATAGTTTGTGTTGAAATTCTGCAGTAGGCCGAAGACAGAAAAATGAGCATGAGATCAGAATGGTATAATGCTGTCAATTAGATTGAAGAAAATACATATAAATCGCTACTTCACCTAGAAGCAATGTTTGGAGCACTGGAACAGTGAGACAGCAGGAGGTAAAGGAGCACATACCATTCCTTTGCCAATTAAATGGGGAAGTGCTGGGGAGGAATGAGAAATGAGGTGTCAGGGTGATGGAGGAGTGGGCCTCAGTGCCTTTGAAATGCGAACAGATTAGGGGAGGTGATGACCCAGTGGTATTATTGCTGAACCATTAATGCAGAGCACCAAGGTAGAATTATTGGTACCTGGGTTCAAAACCTCCCATGGCGGATGGTGGAATTGAAACTCAAAAAAATCTGGAAGTAAGAGTCTAATGATGACCATTACCGATTGCTGGGGGAAAAAGAAGACTTTTGGTTCAGTAATATGTTTTAGGGAATGATTCATGAGACCATAAAATATAGGATCAGATATAGGCCATTCAGCTCAACAAGTCTCTTCTGCTGTGTGATCATGGCTGATCTGTTTCTCAATCCCGTTCTCCTCCTTTCTACTTATAGAAATATAATTATAGACTATTTTCTAAATGGGGAAAGGCTTTGGAAATCTGGCATACGAAGTGACTTGGGACACCTACTTCAGGATTCTCTTGAATTAGCTTTATTGTCATGTGCTCAAATGCATACAGTGAAAATTGTACGAGTTGCTGCTTAAGGCACCATCTTATGTACAAAAGTCCCAAAGTACAGCTTCTTCAGTTACAGTTCTTAGAAAAATAGATTTTAGGAAGAAAATAGAAAATGGAGAAAGAAAAAAAACAGTTGAGAACAAAGGTCTTCCACCCCAGTCCATGCTCGCACCTAGCCTCAAGTCCGTACCAGGCCTGGACCCTTAAGGTTCACATACAGGTTTAGTTGGCAGTTACCATTCACTTCAAGTGTCTAGAATACAAGAGCAGAGAACTGCTGCTAGTCAAAATCCTATCTATCTTTATCTTAAATGCATTCAATGACATGGCCTTCGCAGCCCTCAATGAGTTCGACAGATTAGCCACCCTGTGGCTGCAGAAATTCCTCCTCATCTCCATTGTAAAGAGTTGTCCCTTAACTGAAGCTGTGCTTTTGAGTCCTAGTGTCTCCTAGTGGAAACATCTTGTCCAGGTCCCTCAATATTCTGAAGTTTTTTTTTAATCAGACTACTCCTCCCCCCCCCACCCCCACCCACCCCATCCTTCTAAACTCCATTGAATGCAGACCCACAGTCCTCAACTGTTGCTCATATGACAAGCCGTTCATCCCTGGGTTTGTTGCAAACTGCCTTTGGATCCCCTCCAATGTCAGCACATCCTTCCTTTGGATATAGGGCCCAGAATTGCTTGCAGTAATCCGGATCTGGTCTTACTAGATCCTTATACAGCCTCAGCAGCAGTTCTCTGCTCTTGTATTCTAGACACTTGAAGTGAATGGTAACTGCCAACTAAACCTGTATGTGAACCTTAAGGGTCCAGGCCTGGTACGGACTTGAGGCTAGGTGCGAGCATGGACTGGGGTGGAAGACCTTTGTTCTCAACTGTTTTTTTTCTTTCTCCATTTTCTATTTTCTTCCTAAAATCTATTTTTCTAAGAACTATAACTGAAGAAGCTGTACTTTGGGACTTTTGTACATAAGATGGTGCCTTAAGCAGCAACTCGTACAATTTTCACTATATGCATTTGAGCACATGACAATAAAGCTAATTCAAGTGAATCCTGAAGTAGGTGTCCCAAGTCACTTCGTATGCCAGATTTCCAAAGCCTTTCCCCATTTAGAAAATAGTCTATACTTATATTTCTATAAAAGTACATAACCTCATACTTTCCCATATTGTATCCCATCTAATACATTTTTGCTAGCCTATCTAAGTCCTTCCAAGGTTCGCCACATCCTCAACGCTACTGGTCCTTCCGACTCTCTTTGTGTCATCTGTAAAATTGGCAACAAAGCCCTCTGTTCCTTTATCTGGAATGTTCATGTACAATGTGAAGAGTTGTGGTCCCAACACAGATCCGTGCAGATTTCAGTTAGTCACTGGCTGTCTTTCTCGGAAAGAACCCTTTATCCCCATTCCCTGTCTCCTGCCAGCCAGTCAATCCTTTATCCATTATCCACCTTACCCCTAAGCATGGGCTTATATCTAATTTAGCAGCCTCCTAAGTAGCACCTTGTCGAGAAATCCAAATAGATCATTTCTACTCTATCTCCATTCTCTAACTAGTTGGTTACCTGTAAAGAATTCTGATGGATGTGCCTGACTTGAGCTCCCCTTTGATAAAGCCATGCTGACTGTTATACCATGCACTTCTAAGTACACTTCATCCTCATCCTTATTAATGGATTATAAAATTTTGCTAATGACTGAGCTCAACCTAACCAGCCTATGGTTTCCTATCTTCTGCCTCTCTCCCTTCTTGAAAGAGAGCTGTTACATTAGCCATTTTCCAGGCCTCTGGGATCCTCCCTGACTCTAGTAATTCATGGAAGATTACCACCAATGCCTCTATTATCTCCTTCACAGTTCTGGGCTGTTGCCCATCTAATCTGGGTAATTTATCCACCTTCAGACTTTTCGGCTTCCTGTCACTTTCTCCTTAGTGATATCCATGATACTCACCTATGCCCCCGACTCCCTTGAAGTTACAATAGACAATAGGTGCAGGAGTAGGCCATTTGGCCCTTCGAGCCAGCACCACCATTCACTATGATCATGGCTGATCATCCACAATCAGTATCCTGTTCCTGCCTTATCCCCATAACCCTTGATTCCACTATCTTTAAGAGCTCTATCTATCTCTTTCTTGAAACTATCCAGAGACTTGGCCTCCACTGCCTTCTGGGGCAGAGTATTCCATATATCCACCACTCTCTGGGTGAAGAAGTTTCTCCTCAACTCTGTTCTAAATGGCCTACCTCTTCTTTTTAAACTGTGTCGTCTGGTTCTGGACTCCCCCATCAATAGAAACATACTTCCTGCCTCCAGATTGTCCAATCCCTTAATAATCTTATACACCTCAATCAGATACCCTCTCCTCCTCCTAAACTCAAGTGTATACAAGCCCAGTTGCTCCAATCTTTCAACATATGACAGTCCTGCCATTCCAGGAATTGACCTCGTGAACCTACATTGCACTCCCTCAATAGCCATAATGTCCTTCCTCAAATTTGGAGACCAAAACTGCAAACCGTACTCCAGGTACGGTCTCACCAGGGCCCTGTACAGCTGCAGAAGGACCTCTTTGCTCATATACTCAATTCCTCTTGTTATGAAGGCCAGCATGCCATTAGCTTTCTTCACTGCCTGCTGTACCTGCATGCTTGCTTTCATTGACTGATGTACAAGAACACCCAGATCTCGTTGAACTTCCCCTTTACCTAACAACTCCATTTAGATAGTAATCTGCCTTCCTGTTCTTGCCACCAAAGTGGATAACCACACATTTATCCACATTAAACTGCATCTGCCATGCATCCGTCCACTCACCTAGCCTGTCCAAGTCACCCTGTATTCTCATAACATCTTCCTCACATTTCACCCTGCCACCCAGCTTTGTCATCAGCAAATTTGCTGATATTACTTTTAATGCCTTCATCTATATCATTAATGTATATTGTAAATAGCTGCGGTCCTAGCACCAAACCTTGTGGAATGCTACTGGTCACTGCCTGCCACTCTGAAAGGGACCCGTTTATCACTACTGTTTGCTTCCTGTCAGGCAGCCAATTTTCAATCCAAGCCAGTATTTTTCCCCCAATACCATGTGCCCTAATTTTGCTCACTAATCTCCTATCTGGGACTTTATCAAAGGCTTTCTGAAAGTCCAGGAATACTACATCCACTGACTCTCCCTTGTCCATCTTCATAGTTACATCCTCAAAAAATTCCAGAAGATTAGTCAAGCATGATTTCCCCTTCGTAAATCCATGCTGACACTGCTATCCAAATGATTTGTAATTTCATCTTTTATAATTGACTCCAGTATCTTTCCCAACACTGAGGCCGGGCTAACCGGTCTATAATTCCCTGTTTTCTCTCTCCCTCCTTTCTTGAAAAGTGGGACAACGTTAGCCACCCTCCAATCCGCAGGAA
This sequence comes from Stegostoma tigrinum, assembly GCF_030684315.1. Lineage (NCBI taxonomy): Eukaryota > Metazoa > Chordata > Chondrichthyes > Orectolobiformes > Stegostomatidae > Stegostoma > Stegostoma tigrinum. The sequence goes on from NC_081354.1 coordinate 16,787,530, forward strand.
CTGATTCTGTATCTATAGAACATTGGAAAATAATTACCAATGCATCCACGATTTGTAGAGCCACCTCCTTAAGTTCTCTGGGATACAGACCATCAGGTCCTGGGGACTTATCAGCCTTCGGACCTAACAATCTATCCAACACCATTGCCTGCCTAATATAAATTCCCTTCAGTTCATCCATTACCCAAGGTCCTTCAGCTACTATAACATCTGGGAGATTGCTTGTGTCTTCCCTAGTGAAGACAGATCCAAAGTACCTATTCAACTCTCCTGCTATTTCCTTGTTCCTCATAATAAATTCACCCGCTTCTGTCTTTAAGGGCCCAATTTTAGTCTTAACCATTTCTTTTCTTTTCACATACCTAAAAAAAGCTTTTACTATCCTCCTTTATATTTTTGGCCAGTGTGCCTTCGTACCTCATTTTTTCTCCACGTATTGCCTTTTTAGTTATCCTCTGTTGCTCTTTAAAACGTTCCCAATCTGCCGGCTTCTCGCTCATTTTTGCTATGTTATACTTCTTTTTTATCTTTATACAGTCCTTAACTTCCTTGTCAGCCACGGCCGCCCCTGCCTCCCCTTAGGATCTTTCTTCCTCTTTGGAATGAACTGATCCTGCACCTTCTGCATTATATCCAGAAATACCTGCCATTGTTGTTCCACTGCCATCCCTGATAGGGTATTGAACCATTGAACTTTGGCCAGCTCCTCCCTCATAGCTCCATAGTTCCCTTTGTTCAACTGCAATACTGACACTTCCGATTGTCCCTTCTTCCCCTCAAATTGCAGATTAAGTTCTGGTGTCTGCCTCTGTGAAAACTAATGCAAAGTACCTGTCAATTCCTCCTCTATTTCTTTGTTCCCCTTACTTCTCCAGCCTCATTTTCAGGTGGTCCAATGTCCAGTTTTGCATTTTACTTATGTTTTAGACATCTAAAAGCAAAACTCTTCCAGTCGTCTTTTATGTTATTAGCTAGGTTATCTCTGTGATGTCCACAACGTTCATAACTGCCAATTTCAATCTGTGCTATCAGCTCATTTACCTTGTTTCATATACCGCATGTATTTAAGTACAGCATTGTGTCCTGTATTGACTGCCCCTTTTCTCATTGTCCCCTTATTTGTTGCCTCCTAAAGTTAGATTCTTGACCCTTTCCCTACTTCCAGTTCTGTTACTTGTTCTGGAAACTAATAACTTCTGCTGAGACCTCCCCTCCCTAAAGTTTTCTGTAATTTTCCATGAAACTGAACCATCTAAACCAAAATAATTGACTGGAGGTCCCCTGTGTGCATTTAGGGATGAGCAATAAATGGTGGCCTACACAGTGATGCCCACATCCTGTGACTGAATAATTATGAGTGGAATTGAAGAGGATGATCCTTTGACTATGAAGGCTATGGAGAGCACTCATGTTTCTTGGAGGGGATTGGATGAGGGCAGATGCAGGAAATAAGTCAGACATACTGCTGACCTGTTCACTAAAGCTGAGAAGACTGTCAGCTGAGGAAAAAGACCCATCAAAAATGATATTGTGTGGAAGATAACTTAATTGGAACAGATGTGATAAAAGTGGATAAACCGGTAAAATGGAATTGAGCCTTTACAAGAAGGACACTGTGAGGAAGTGTCGTCACAGTAGCTATGGGAGCCATTGGGTTTGTAATGAATAAAATCAGACAGCTTTTCCTTGGAAATGGAAATAGAGAAGTCAATGAAGGAAAGAGCCAGAGACAGATCAGCTGAAGATGAGCAAAGGGTGGGAATTGGAAGCGAAATTGATTAATTTTTCCAGTTCTAAAGAAATACAGGAAGCAGTAACAATATTGTAATGAATGTACCAAAAAAATTGTTGAGTTCACTGTATTAGTTCCCACATGACAGGGTCGCCATGTAATAAGGGGCTGAGTAAATTGGATCTGGTATTTTGAAGGATGGGAGATGATCGTATTGAAGAATTCAAGATTTTGAAGGGATTGACCATTTCGGTAGTGGAAGGTTGCTTATCCTAGACTTGAGAATCTAGAAATAGACGCGGTTTCAAAGTAATCAATCATTTAGGATTTATTTGAAAAGGAATAGCTTCTTACAGAGTTGAGTCTTCAGAATTTGGTAGCACAGTTGTTGATGCTCCAGCCTTGAGTATATTTAAGCATAAGATTGATTTTTGAACTCCCATGGACTGAAGGGTATGGGGAATGGGTGACAGAATATCATTCATATTGAATCATAATTTTATCTGGTTGAAGAGCAAGCTTGAGAGGTTATGTGGTTGATTCTTCCAATTTTTCATGTTCCCTTTTTATCATTTCTCAATCAGTTTCTTATAGCTAAATATGTTTATTCATCACTTTAGTAAATTATTCCGCAGTATTAATCATTTTTTTAAACTTGCAAATCTAGATTTTTTTGCTCTTAAGGATCCCCCTCCTGTGCTTTAAAATTTTTTTGGATCTGTGTACATGGTATTTTCTGAATGAAAATTAGTTGGACATTCAAATATATTATTATTGCTTTTGTACTAAATATGAAACTTGTGCCTGGTACTGAGTTATAATTTATTAAGGCATCAAGATATCTTTGACAATAACATGGTCAAGGTTGAATGCGGCTCAGTTCACTAATTCTTTTTAATTTCATTGTTGACCCCTATTCAGCTTTATATCAGACAAATGTCACCGTGATGAAATATGTTATTAGAAAATGAGCATATTAAATATTATCATCAGTTTAGTTTTCATGTTGCGTGTGGTATTAGAAATGCTTGCTTAAAAAAGAGCTGAGAGATCAGTTGAGTCTCAGAACTGACATGATAGGCTACTAATTAGCAGTAGTTAAAGGCTCAGCTGGTCCAGCGACTAGATCAATAAATTTTGGGGAAGCTGTGGACCAGTGGCAGTTGTTGTGTAGAAGTCTGAAAGGCTGAGGAATGCATTGGGCACTCTGCCAGTAAGGACAACTTTAGACCTTGAAAGTTTAAGTCCAGACATCGAGATCTCCCTTGTCTCAATTACATTGACTCAATTTTCAATGTAACTTGTACTCAGTTATTACCTGCATCGTGATAAAGAACAGGACCTTGTTTTCTAATTCATTAGCAGGAGGTGACTGTTGCTGGGTAGAGGACAGTTAGTAGCCAACCACGTTACTCTATGTCTGGAATCACAAGTAGGCCAGGCTAGATAAGGATGCCAGTTTCCTTCCCTAAAGGAAAGGTTTTTTCGACAATTGACAACAGTCATCATTAGAGTCTTAATTTAAAAACTGAATTCAAGTTCTAACACTTGCCATGACAGGGTTCGAGCTCAGGTTCCCAGAATGTTTTCTGGTTCTCTGTATTAATAGTGCAGCAATAAACCATTAGGCCATCAACTCCCCTACCATGTTAACATTTGACTGTGCTGGCCACTGCAGCATCATCTCTAACATCTAATTGTTATTAAAATACCAAAAGGTTTTCTTGTATCTCAAGATCAAATAAACTCTGTAGATCCCTATCAGGAAAGAAAATTGTAGCAACAGATCTTCCAGATGTATCTCAAACTGTGATAATCTATGACGAGGAAGCAGTATACAACAACAATGGCCTCCTTGAAATCTTCATGTGGACCCTTGGTTGAGAGTTCTGTTCTATATGTCAGTATTCATTGGCTTCAATACTTTCCAAAGCAAGATCAAGTTTATCAACTTTGGCAACAAAGGGAGTAGAGTTCTGTCCTAAATTTTGTCTTCACTAGACCCTTGATCTAGGATGCTTGATCTGTTCTTGTGATTATATTGTACACCAAGCATAGTTCTGCTTTCCGTCTTTCCTTTTCTACTGATTAAGTAAATGCCAAAGTCCATTTCTTCATTACCTTGAATGACAAGTTATTCAATCCTGTCTCAAAGTCTTTTTCCTAACGTTAGTCCTAATTATTCATTAAATTCCTTTATGACTGGGTTGTTTTTTTCATTTTGCCATTGGCACAATATTTTTAATCAGACAGACCCAACTCTCTGTCTTTAAAGCTCTAACCTATCTCCTCCAAAATATTCCCCTAAAACCTCAACTAAAACCAAAGTACTGTGAAATCTGAAATTGAAATCAGAAATTGAAACAAAGTACTAGAGAAATTCAGCAGGTCTCGAAACATCTTCGGAGAGAGAAACATCAGTTCTGATAGCAGACTCAAAATATTAACTCTGTTTTTCTCTCTCCACAGATGCTGCCAGACCTACTGAATTTCTCCAGCGCTTTCTCTTTTTACTTAAACTTGCATCTTGTTCAAGCTTTTAATCGCGTTTTCTAATATTTAATTCATTAACTGAAGTTATTTATTTGTACGATTGCACTTATTAGTCCTAACTTAGGACAACTTACTATACCAAAGGTACAATGCATGTACTGGTTGATGTTGTTATTGTATGGCATAAGAAGGCTGCAGCATGGGAACAGCACAGGAAATCTGGAAGAAGGCATGGCGGGAAGATTAGTAAGGATTTCTCTTTCCCAGTTGTAGACTTTAGGAAATGTTGTTTATGTTCTGAAGTGCGGCGGACTTAAAAGATGGAAATATAAAACAAAAACAGCAAAAGACTTGGCTCAAGCAAAGGATTGTTAAAATTTTAGTGCCGAACCTGACATATAGTTAACCTATCTGACCCCTCATCAGTGGTCTGTTTGGTCTTAAAATTGACATCAATTTTGGCAGCAAATTAGCAGGCTTGGAGCAATGCAAATTTGCTTATATGAGCATGCTTTAATCATGTGTTCACTTTAATCCCTCTGAAACGTCAAGTTGAAGTAAATAGACAAGACATTGCTTGGCTCACACGATATCCTAAATGCTTGGTATAGTAACTATTCTAGAGTCACTGACATTAATTGAAAAGATCGCGTAATATAAAATGAGTGACACATGAAAATTGTTATGTAGAAATCTCATTATAAGTGTGATCATATTTAAAATGGAAAATCCCACAGGCAGATGTTTTCATGATCTTACTGACGGCGTTCAGTAATATATTATCTTTCCACTTTTATTTCTCCTCATTCAGAGGATTTGCTGTTTTATATTTGAGTACCAGTAACCGTGGGATTCTGAATACACAGTTCCTAATATATGATCAGTTTTGTTTTCATAAATATGTTGCTTTTATCTTCAAAGAGCTTAATAGTGGCATCAGGAAAAAGATTCTTGTGCAACACAGCTGCAACACGATCACTGAATTATTTGTAGAGCTAGAAATTGATGGGTTTGTTCTTATAGGTATTGCAGAGATGTGGTTACAGAGTGATCAAGATTGAGAACTAACTATTCCCGATACTAGACTTTTAGGCATTTTGAAAAAGGAGAAGAGGGATGTAGCCCTAATATCAAAAAATGACACAGTGGTTGCAGTAAGAAAAGACCTTAATTTGGAAAGTCATAGCAGATAATTAGTTTGGGTTGAGCTAAGGAAAGAAGATAGAAAACATAGGTTGCTGTAGTTTACAAACTTCCTCACAGTAATTATATTGTCAGATAGGCTATTAATCAGGAAATTAGAGATCAATGTAGCAATGTTAAATCATAGGGCACTTCAATTTTCATACAGTCTAGGAAAGCCAAATTTTGCAGAAATACTTTTAAAGAATGAGTTCATAAAATGTTGTAGGGTAGTTTAGATTAGTATGATCAGTAAGGTAAAACAGCAGGGCAACAATCTATATTAAATCTAATACTGTGCAGTGAGAATTGTAAAAGGACCTTCGGAAGACAGTGATCACAATATAGTTTTACATTGTGTTTGAGATGAATTAACTTAAATCCACAACTGGAATTATAAATCTGAGTACAGCCAATCACATTGTTATGAAAAACAAGTTGGCCGATATAGATTAGGGATTAAATTACAAGAAACTATTGTAGCTATTCAATGAAAACTCAAATAATTCATTCATCATTTTCAACAAAATGCAGCTGGTTTTTAAAAAAGAAGGAAAAGTGGTCCAACTGTGGATAATAACAGAAGTTATTAGAGGGAGGCAGTGCTAACCATTGAGTAGCTTCACAGTGCCAGGGACCAGGGTTCGATTCTAATCTTGGGCAGCTGTCTGTGTGGAGTTTGCATGTTCTCTCAGTTTTTGCGTGAGGCTCTGCCAGGTGCACCAGTTTCCCCTCTCAGTCCAGAGATATGCAAGTTAGGTGGACTGGCCATGCTAAGTTGCCCATAGTATTCAGATGTTTGGTTAGGTGCATTAGCCGTGGGCCGATAGGCCTGTACTTTGCTGTACTGTTCTATGTTCAATTGGGTGGAGGTTAGAAAGACCTTAGGATTAGGATAAAAGTTCGGCACAACCACTGTACTGTTCTAGTTCTATGAAATGCAGGGTTACAGGAATATGGTAGGGGGGTTGGGTCTGGGTCTGGGTCTGGATACGATGCTCTTTGGAAGGTCAGTGTGGACTTGTTAGGCCTGTTTCCACACTGCAGGGACTCTATGATTCTAAGTTCAGGATAGTATAAGATTAAGGGGGAAAAGCTTCAAAAATTGCCAAAAAGAGTAGTGCACCTGATGTGTCCTAATTTTAGAATTTAGCAAATAATGATTTTAAAAAATGATAGAATAGCGTACAAGAGCAAACTAGCAAAAGGCACAAAAACAGATTGTAAAAGTTTAAATATGTATGCAAAAAGGAAATTAGCTAAAGTAAATAAAGGTCTCTTACAAGCAGAAACAGGAGATATTATAATAAGGAATAAGAAAATAGAAGTGAAATTTCTTCTTCCAAAAACTTCTGAAAATAGCGGAGACCCCAAAAGGTTGAAATTGGAGTTATCATTTATAAATATTGAAGAAATTGAGGGAACTTAAAGTCAACACAACTCCAGGAAACTTAGTTCTGAAGAACATTCTTACCCGACTCAACACGCTAACTTTGTTTCTCTCTCCATGGTTGCTGCCAGACTTGCTGAATCAGTCCAGTATTTCTTGTATTTGTCTCAAGCTTTTGGATTAAATGCTGAAACCATAACTATTGTTCACAGTCAAATTATTACAAGAGGCTAGAATTGGAGGAATGCATAGTTCTCTGATTGTTGTAGGGTAAGGAGGTAGGGAGAGTTGAGGTCAAGGAGGGAGCTGAAACATATGCCATTGTGATAAGAATGGGGGAAGGCTGGGTAGCTTTACAAACTTGTATTAAAGATATCTCACTGATGTTTGAAAGCGAGCTTAGTAGACACCTGAAAAGTAATGTGTACTTTTTTCTTAAAAATCAAACTTCTAATTTACTGCTGGATTGCTGAAGATGAGTGTGGAGTGACAGAAATTTGTATGGGTCATTACTCGGGATAATAGTGTGCATTTGGTGAGAGATTGTGGTGTTAATTGCTATTGTAGGTTAGCTCCGAGCATGATGTGGAAATAAAGGTCTTGGAGAGAACAACAGGGAGACAGGTTATTGGATGGGTGCATACAAGTATGGGTGAGAGAGAAAGTGAAAGAAGCTCTTATAACTTTAAGATTTGTCCTGATGATATATAAAACATATTTCAAACCTGTTTAAAATTGAAAGCTTTCATGTCTTGGAAAATAAACTGAAGCAGAGAAATCCCAACTCACCTTTTAACAAAATGTCTGCTGGAGTAGACTGTCAGATGGCAAAATTGCTGAGGGACCAGCCAGAGCATGGCAGTGCAGACAGACTTATATTTATCATTTTAATGAAGGTTTTTAGAGAACTAGTGACACTGTAAACTGGAAAATGCTAAGAGTCCCACCTCTTTTTGTCACTGGCAGTTTTAAATGTGATGGAATTATGGTCATAATTCACAAATACTTTAGTAATGTAAACCGGTGACTTGTCAGGAATTCTTCAGACCACCTTGGCCATAAGTTCAGGACTTCCCTTTGAAAACCATCTGATTGTTCCTCCTTTATGATGCACCTTAATGCATTGACAACATTTAGTTTCCCACAGTAATCCCTCTTGTTTTGGCTTTTTTATCTTAATATGCTTTGAGAGAGGTTTCAGGTTTTTTAAATATTTTGAAGAGTCTATACAAGTGCAAGTTGTTACTGACGTATTGATTTTAATTATTGTGAAGTATTTTTAGAAGGAAATACATAGCAGATCTTAGATTTTCTGTATGATCTTTATCAAAGAACAACTTTATTTTCCATTAAATGGTACAGGTTGCAACTCTACAAGAAGAAAAAGGCAGTTTACTAGTAGAAAACCAAGCTCTTATGGAGCGCCTCAACCAATCTGATTCTATTGAAGATCCGAATAGCCCAGCAGGACGTAGACACCTTCAACTACAAACTCAGTTGGAACAACTACAGGAAGAGACTTTTAGGTATTCATAACAAAATTACATCACATTTCAAACATATGAAGTATTGAGCTCCTTTCTTAGTAATCCTAGGATTCTCACTGTCATGAAGTTTCTCACAATACTTCTGAATACCTCATGGTGGAGGGTGCCACAGCAGACTGTTGGATGAAGAATATGGTCACAGATCTTACAAAAGCTACTTGAAACTAACAACTGAGAATTTTTTTGCAACCCTCCCACCATCATGATCCAAACAATAGGGTTACCTCTAGCTGTGATGCAGTTGCCTAATTTTGATATAGTTGACCAATTAAAACTGTGGGATCTTTTGATCTTTGGGGTTTCTTGCCAGCTGAAAGTCTATTTGCTTAACTGTTTATAAAGTAAGGACTTATTTATTTCTGTCACTGGAGGGTAGGAATGTTTAATTCTTTAAAACCTAATATCTTTGAATCAATATGCACGTGATGCTTTGACAAAAAAATGACAATGACAGTTCCATTTTGTTTCGCTGACACGTCCAAGACATTGAATCATCTGTAGTAATACTAAGTTGTTGCAGTACTCTAACTGGATATTTGCACGTCTTTGCAATGACTTGTATCTTGATGTTCTTTTTACATGTTTGTGAATTTCAGATTGGAAGCAGCAAAAGATGATTATCGAATTCGATGTGAGGAACTTGAAAAAGAAGTTTTAGAATTACGGCAGCAGAATGACGAGCTTACTAGCCTTGCAGAAGAAGCCCAGTCTTTAAAGGATGAAATGGATGTGCTTAGGTAACCAAATTTAACTCCTGTTTCTCATTCTTTTGATGTATAGCTCTCTTTTTTTTAAATACACCAGTTCTTCAGTTGCCTTTAGTAACAATCTCTGTCCTCCAAATCTTAGTTTCCTTGCAGATTTTTCTTGTTTGTGTTTCCCTTGACATTTAGTACATTGCTTGTAAATTCTTGAATTAAAAACTATTGTTTATTGACGCTTATTGCTTGAGCCTTTTTAGAAGGCTTATGTTTAATTTTTTCCATTATTAATGCTCACTGAAGTAATTGTCAATCCCTATATTACAACGATTACTTCTCCTTAGATGCTTACAGAATCTTTTTGTGAGTTGCTTGACACGAAATCCAACAACAGAATTTCCACGTTACTTGAACATGTCAGAAAATAAACTGTAAATACCTGATTATGCTTTCAGTCCTTGCTTGAAGTTGTTTCATATGTCTATCAAAGTTTCATTTAATACATCTAATATTCTATAATCAATTAAAAACACCTCAACAATCAATGTTTCCTCCAGGATAAGTTCATTCTCTGCTTAGCAGCATAATTATCAAGTTTCTTTATTGCGTATTTTCTGGTTTAAATAGTTTATACAAATCTCTTACGATGAAATACAACTTTGTCACCTCCAATCATTTATCTGATGTTTAGACAGTTTTTTTATTTGCCAATTGTTTGAACAGCTATATTACAGTTTGAACATAGTTTAGATACTGATATTTTAAAGGAACTATTTGACTGTAAAGTATTTTTGTATGTTACAAAGGTGTGCAAGGTCTTCTATAAATCCAAGTTCTTTCCTCTAGGCACTCTTCTGATAAAGTGACTAAGTTGGAGGGTATGGTAGAGTCATATAAGAAGAAGCTGGAAGATTTGGGTGACTTGCGTCGGCAGGTGAAGCTTCTGGAGGAAAAGAACACAATGTACATGCAGAACACAGTCAGTCTAGAGGAGGAGTTACGAAAAGCAAATGCTGCACGAGCCCAACTAGAAACATACAAGAGACAGGTATGTAATTGCAGAATAATGCTGAAGGAATTTCTAATCAAAGACTTTTTATGAAATGTCACAGTAAAAAGGTAGATATATCTTAAGTAGTACAAAAAATGTAAAAGGTAACATTCTTGGTAAGATCTGAATATTAGGAGTACTCACTGGACTCTGGAGTGGTTCCTGCAGATTGGAAAGCGTCAATGTGATGCCACTGTTTAACAAAGGAAGTGGACAAAAAGCAGTAACTATAGGCCAGCTAAACTTCAGTAGTGAGGAAAATGCTTGAATCTATCATTAAGGAAGAAATAGCAAGACATCTGGATATAAATTGTCCCATTGCGAATGCCCAGCATGGGTTCATGAAGGGTAGGTCACGTTAAACTAATTTGGTGGAATTTTTTGAGGACATTACTTGCATGGTGGACAGTGGGGAACCTATGGATGGTGGTGTATCTTGATTTCCAGAAGGCATTTGACAAGGTGCCACACCAAAGGCTGCTACATAAGATAAAGTTGCACAGTATTACAGGTAATGTATTGGCATGGTAGAGGATTGGTTCACCAGTAGAAAGCAAAGAGTAGGGGTAAATGGGTGCTTTTTTTCTTATTGGTGGCTAGTGGTGTGCCTCACAGATCAGTGTTGGGACCGCAGTTGTTTACATAGATGATTTGGAGTTGGGGACTAAGTGTGGTGTGTCAAAATTTGCAGATGACACTCAGGTGAGTGGTAGAGCAAAGTGGGCAGAAGACACAAAGTCTACAGAGGGATATAGATAGTCTAAGTGAGTGGGCCATGGTCTGGCAGATGGAGTACAATGTAGATAAGTGTGAGGTCATCCATTTTGGTAAGAATAACAGGAAAATGGACTATGTTTTAAATGGTAAAAAAATTGCAGCATGCTGCTGTGCAGAGGGACTTGGGTGTCCTTGTGCATGAATAGCTAAAAGTAGGATTGCAGGTGCAGCAGGTAATTAAAAAGGCAAATGGAATTTTGTCTGCAATTGCTAGAGAGACGGAGTTTAAAAACAGGGAGGCTTTGCTGCAGCTATATAGGGTCCTGGTGAGGCCACAGCTGGAGTACTGTGTACAGTTTTGGTCTCCTTACTTGAGAAGGGATATACTAGCACTGGAGGGGGTGCTGAGGAGATTTACTCGGTTGATTCCAGAGTTGAGAGGGTTGCATTATGAGGAAAGACTGAGTAGACTGGGATTATACTCATTGGAATTCAGAAGAATGGAGGGGAGATCTTATAGAAATGTATAAGATTATGAAGGGAATAGATAAGGTGGAGGCAGGGAAGTTGTTTCCGCTAGCAGGTGAAACTAGGACGAGAGGGCATGGCCTCAAAATAAAGGGATGCAGACGTAGGACTGAGGTCAGGAGGAACTTCTTCACCCAAAGGGTTGTGAATCTGTGGAATTCCCTGCCCAGTGAAATGGTTGAAGCTGCCTCACTGAATGTTTTTAAGGCAAGGCTAGATAAATATTTGAACAGTAAAGGTGAGTGGGTGGGTAAGTGGAGCTGAGTCTCAAAAAGATCAGCCATGATCTTATTAAATGGCAGGGCAGGCTCAAGGGGCCACGTGGCCTCCTCCTGCTCCTGGTTCTTATGTTCTTGTGAGTAATCAAACTAAAACGCTGCAATGTATAGAAACAAAAATGGAAAAGCCTGGAACAAACAACAGGTTAGTCAGTATTATTAGAGTGAGTAATCATTCGTATTAAGCATGTTTCTTTCAATATGATTGATAAATGAGAGATAAGCTGGAACAAAATGAAACTAAAATGGAAACTGTTATGAAGCGGAGGTTGACCCCTTTTTCTGAGAATTAAAACTGAAACACCCAAAGAGAAGCACCTCACCCTATAATCTGTAAAAGGAGTATGAAAAGTGATGTAACCTGCATTTCAACAACTTCTAATGGTTAAATAAAATACATCCCTAACATTCATTCTACGATCAATGAATGAACTTCTCCTAATGACTAACTATTTCTGAACATAACAAGATTCTAATGACGTGCTGTTCCAATAAATACAAGTTCACTTAAGTAAAATAACCAAAAACAAATAATTTAGTCTCTTGAAATTATATATTGAAATCCTCAGAGGCTGCTTTGCCTGCTGTGTTCATCCAGCTGTACACCTTGTATTCTCAGATTCTCCAGCATCTGCACTTCCTGGTATCTCTTGAAATTACAGCCGGGTTATGCATCTTCTGGAATGTTCTGTGGCTTCCCCGTCGAACGTTCTGTCAGGAATGCCTTCTTCATCCATTATTCTGTCAGAAATATTAACTAGTTGTGCTGCAGGTACCTTTATTCTTTAGATGGTGCTTTCTCCAAGACTGAGAGAGCCAGCGATTCTCACGTGAGAGCTGTTAACTTTGGTAGATGGCAGTTAGCTCTCCTGTCTTTGTCTATCTGCCCTCTTCTTTTATACCTTTGATGACATATTTGGTTTCTTACACTAGGATTTGTCCTATGTTGTCCAAACCATCAAATTTAAATTTGATTGGTTTTTGGTATCTGAGTGCCTGCTTCAAATTGGCTAAATTCAAAAACACGTTGTCTTGGTAACAAAACAAAGCATCCGCTTGGCCTGCTAACTGTATGGCCTTTTGATAGAAATATTTAAATTTGGGTGCTCTCTGTTTACTTGCAAACCTTCAAGCTGCTGCTCCCAGACATCGATTTTACATCTCTAAGCATGAAAAAGCACATCATCCCCCTTTCCATACTTCCCCCTTCGTATTTTACAAACACCAAATTCTAACTTTCGGCCTCCTGATCCACAAGTATTGTACCAAAACAAAAACATAAGTTGCTGAAAAAGCTCAGCAAGTCTGCAAGCATCTATGAAGGGAAATGAGAATTAGAGCTTTGGGTCCAGAGACCCTTCCTCAGAAGTTGGGCCTACCAGCCTGAAAAGAGAACAGATCGGTAATGAGGGAGTGCTGTGAGAACTGTTTTTCTGATGTATAGCAGCCACCATCCCTAAACATGACAATTTCCAGTCCTCAAATACTGATAGTCTTATCTTACAAGACATGCAATCTTTGCTGTAAATGAAATTAATATAACTAAAATTACTCAAGTTGGTATTTAGACAGAAATGTGTAGGAGGAGAGTGTTCATAAATCAACCTGAAGAATTAAGTGCTTATAATCATTCGGTAAGCATTAATGCCATTGTTCATTTTATTCTTTTATTTTCATAAATCTGATGAAAAATTGCAATAATTGCAAATGTTTAAAAAGCTGTATATTTAACTTTATTTCAAACAGAAGTACTATGAGGACAATGCCTTTTTCTTTCAAATTAGAAAGTGCTTTTGAACATGATAACTGGCAGCTGGCCTGTAGCAAAATCAAAAGAGTGACATGATGGCTCACTGGTTAGCTACCTGATAGTGCCAGGGGCCTGGGTACAATTTCAGCCTTGGGTGACTCTGCAAACTCCATACAAACATTGTCCATGTGTCTGTGTGGTTTTCCTCCCACAGTCCAAAGATATGCAGGTCAGGTGGATTAGATATGCTAAATTGCCCTTCAGGGATACATAGTTTAGGTGGATTAGCCATGGGAATGCAGGGTCAGAGGGATAGGATAGGGGGGATGTGTACCTGTTGGGCCAAATTCTCTATTTCCATACTGTAGGAATTTAAATTCAAAGTTCATTACTTCATTTTGCTTTAGATTGTCTGATATGGTACTTGGGTGTGTTCTACTGCAGCCATTTCTTTTCATCAGAATATATCCATGATACAGTTGGTGAGTCATGTACAACACCCATCACTGAAAAGGTTTCTGCAGAATTTGTGACTTTGTATTGGTTCCCCGGTTGGCCCAAATCACAGTCTTCATTGCATTTTAGCGATTTGACCCAAAGACATTCCCCGAGTAAAACCATGCAATAGTTCATAAGAGATAAGCTACAATACAAAATAAAACTAAAATATAAAGTACTTTAAAAATGAATACTTTCTGAACAGAGATAATGGGAACTGCAGATGTTGGACATTCCGAGATAACAAAGTGTGAAGCTGGATGAACACAGCAGGCCAAGCAGCATCTTAGAAGCACAAAAGCTGACGTTTCGGGCCTAGACCCTTCATCAGAAAAGGAGGAGGGGGAGAGGGTTCTGAAATAAATAGGGAGAGGGGGGAGGCGGATCGAAGATGGATAGAGGAGACAAGAGAGTTGCTGATGAAGGGTCTAGGCCTGAAACGTCAGCTTTTGTGCTCCTGAGATGCTGCTTGGCCTGCTGTGTTCATCTAGCTCCACACTTTGTTATCTTGGATTCTCCAGCATCTGCAGTTCCCATTATCTCTGATACAATTTTAATCTCACTGCGAAGCCTCTTCCAGGGATGCCTAACCTGAAGAAGTTATCCTCCTCCCTCTGGACAAACCTCAGCGGATTTCTCTCCCACTGCAACTGTCTTGTCTCCTCTATCCATCTTCGATCCACCTCCCCCTCTCTCCCTTATTATTTCAGAACCCTCTCCCCCTCCCCCTTTTCTGATGAAGGGTCTAGGCCCGAAACATCAGCTTTTCTGCTCCTAAGATGCTGCTTGGCCTGCTGTGTTCATCCAGCTCCACACTGTTATTTCTACTTTCTGAACATTTCAGTTTCCAAATGGCTAAGTGACAGCAGTTGTTATAATGTCCTTAAGTAAATAAGATATCTATAGGCGTATTTTTGGTTGCTGAAAGTTCAGTTCTTTAAGTTAGATTGATTTTGTTTACTCTAAATTTGTGAAATGCCTGTAAACAATCGAGAGTTACTTGGTAGGATGTCTCCCCATAATATTCCACTGGGGGAATTTTTGTCGGTTACTGTCCCTTTGGTTTTTCAGTTATTGTATTTCAAATGGCACTAAATAACTGTGGAGGGATGTTTTTTGAATAATTAATTTCTAAACCCTATTCAATTTTTATCTTTGTAGGTTCTTGAGCTTCAAAACAGGTTGTCCGAGGAGTCCAAAAAGGCAGACAAAATGGAGTTTGAATATAAAAGACTAAAGGAAAAAGTGGATACTCTTCAAAAAGAAAAAGAAGCAAGTTTGCTTTTCAATTTCATTTTAGATTTTGGAAGGAAATTCTGACTTCTGAGTTTCATTTGAAACAAGAATCTACCTTGTCAAACCATGGACGAATGTTATAAACTTCATGCGTGTGTTTTGCTTGTTTAAAATGACAGTTTTATTCTTACAAACAACATTTAAAGTTGAATCATGACATCAGTTTTCTGAAAGTTGAACTTTTGTGCCCAAGATTGAGAAGCACTTTTGTACTTGAACTTATTTTAAATTCACAGTAAGCAATTTCAAGATGTTCTGAATCTATGTTGTCATTTCTAAGCTATCTAAAACTCAAATATTTTTGCAGAGGTTAAGAACCGAGAGAGATTCTTTGAAAGAAACTATTGAAGAACTGCGATGTGTTCAGGTGCATCAAGGCCAACTTTCAGCCGGTCTGTAGCAAAAGCTTTGTTTTATTTTGTTTGAGATTGTCTGCTACACTATTTGGGATTCAATGCTAGTATTTGAATCATGCCTAATAGTAAGTGTTATATTCCCATTAGGTCTTATTCCAATCAACAGTCAAGAGGCACCAGACAGTTTAGCAGCAGAGATACTCACACCTGAAATCAGGTATATAAAAGTCCTAATTTTTTCAATGATCGTAATATATTTCTTTCAAAAGTAAGTAATGTGATTTAATATAGGCCTGGAAGAAATTAATCTGTGAATCTGTTGTATTCAGATTCAATTTCATTAGTTTTGTATTTGATGAGCTGTGTACCTTCATTTCCAATCCTGTTTGTTTCCCTAACTTGATTGAAGTCTCTTGGGTTTTATTT
Organism: Stegostoma tigrinum; assembly: GCF_030684315.1. Classification (NCBI taxonomy): domain Eukaryota; kingdom Metazoa; phylum Chordata; class Chondrichthyes; order Orectolobiformes; family Stegostomatidae; genus Stegostoma; species Stegostoma tigrinum. The sequence continues at coordinate 16,803,475 of NC_081354.1, forward strand.
TTGCCGTTTCAGGACTCTTTGTGGATATGAATTGTAAAAGACCTGATCCGAATGATTTATAGTTCTCAGGGTAGTTGTAGGCTTCATAGTTCTCAGTTCTCAGAATACAGTGAAATGCAATAAATGAGCTATGACATAATTGTATACAATAAAACAAAGAACTGCAGATGGTGGAGATTTTTAAACAAAATAAGCTGAAATTGCTAGAGAAACTCAACAGGTCTGGCAGCATCTGCAGGGAGAATACAGAGTTAATGTTTTAAGTCCCTTGACTATTCATCAGAGATCATCAACAGAATCACCTCCGGTTCTTTTATCATTCACATTATATTTGAGCCCTTTGGTTCTCTGACACTCTACCAATGAGAGAGGTTTTTATACACCTCTTCCAGGTTTGTCACGCTTTTGAACAGCTTGAGTAAATCTCCTATAGCATCAGAATAGCACCATCTTCATGTAATAAGCCTCTTGTACCTGGACTGTTTTCAAATCTTTTTGCACTTTCTCCATTATCTTTGCATCCATCTGAAAGTGTTGTGTCCAGAATAGGACACAATATTCCAGTTTAGCCTGATCAAATATTTTACATATGTTTTTTGTCAACTTCTTTGCATTTGCACTCTGATTCTATTTATAAAGCACAGAATCTCCCATGAATTAACTGCTTTCTGAACCTGGCCTGTCCCTTCAGTGTTTTGTGCATGTATAGCCCTGTATTTCTCTGCTTCTGCACTAATTTTAAAAATGTATTCTGTGCTTTATATTGCCTCCTTGTTGTCCTACCAAAACGTATCAATTCGTACTTCGCTAAAGTCTATCGGCTTTGCATTTCCCTGTTTCTCACCAATATGACTGTCTCTTAAAGTGTGACGTGTCTGTTTGTAGTTGATTTCCAAGCTTTGTATTACCTGCAAGTTTTGAAATTGTGCCCAGTGCTCCCAAGCGTACATCATATTGATCAAGAAAAGAAATGATTGTGGTTCCAACCTCTGGGGAACCTGACTGTTTGCCTTCCTCCAGTACAAAAAACATCTACACTGCTATTGCTTCCTGTCATCCAGCTAACTTTGTATCCATGCTCATCTGGTCACGATAATCCATATGCTTCACTTTGCTGGTAGGCCATTATGTGGCATCTTATCAAAAGCCTTTGCGAACCACATTGATTCCATTCCCCTCCTAAACCACCTTTATATGTTGAATCTGCTTTCACCTAATCTGTTAATCCATCAAAAAACTCAGTCAAATTAGTTAAACACAATTTACTGTCAACAAATTAGTGCCAGCTTTCTTTGATTAAACCATGTCTATTCCAGGGAGAGTTAATTTTGTTCTCTTCTATGCTGTAAATTGCACAATAGTAGCTTCTCCAGTCGCTCAACGTAACTGAATTCTCTCAGTCAGGAAACAATTCTGGCAAATCAGTCCTACACCCTTTTCTCTAATTAGTTTCCAGAGGTTGGACAATGTTTCAGCTGAGAACTAAACAATAATTGATAAAGATTTAGCATTAACTTTGTGTTTTGTATTGTATGTTTTAATTTATGAAGCTCAAAATCTTGTTTTTTTTTAAAATGCCTTCTCAATTAGTCTTCCCACCTTCAAAGATTTGTGTACATGATCCAACTCCCACGTGCCTCTCTATTCTTGCGCTTATTTTGGAATTGGGCTATACAATTTACTTTTCCAGATTCTTTCTTCCAAAAAGTGCCACTATTACAGCAGAGAAGGGTCTAGGCCCGAAAATCAGCTTTCCTGCTCCTATGATGCTGCTTGGCCTGCTGTGTTCATCCAGCTCTCTACCTTGTTATTTCAGAGTTTATAGGTTAATTTTTTTCCCCCATATAGAATGGACATGTATGTGTTCAAAGTGATTCATCAGGAATATATAAAAGAATTACAAGAATGTGGGAAGAGTCAAGAGTTTTAGTCTTTTGAGATTCCTAGTAGAATATTTTCTATGAATAAATTACAGAAAGTGCTATTATTTGGATTTTATATTTCTGTTCCAGGGAAAAACTTATCCGGTTACAGCATGAAAACAAGATTCTGAAGTTGAACCAAGAGGGATCAGATAACGAAAAGATAGCCCTACTGCAAAGCTTGCTGGAGGATGCCAACAGAAGGGAGAGTGAACTGGAAACAGAGAATAGGTAGGAAATGATGATTTGCTATAATAATTAATAGTAGCACACTTCTCAAAACTGATTTATTTATACCAATTCAGTAAATGGTATTAATGCAAGATGCAACATAAGCATTTTTAAAAACATTCTCACAGGTTTTGGGCATTGTCGCCAGGCAAGCATTTATTGCCCATCCTGAATCCTTCTGGAGAAGGTGGTGGTGTGCTGTCTTCTTAAACTGTTGCAATTCAATAAGTGTAGGGATACCATCAGTTCAAGTGAGAAGCGAGTCCCAGAATTTTGACCCAGCAAGTATTGATACGATAGATATACAGTCATTCCTTCATATTTATGAGGGTTCCATTCTTGACAAATCCAACAAGCGATGACAGTTATGAGTACACATCTTGATTAAAATAGATTAAAAATTGCGCATGTGCAACACAAATCAATACCCTTGTGCAAAAATCAAGGATGCTGATTTTTGTTAATGTTTTTGGCACAGATTGGCAAATTTGTGATTTTGCGGATGCAGAAGATTTATTGTACTTGGAAATCATAGTCAGGTTTGGAATGGAACTTGCAGCTGGTGGTTTTCTCTTGCATTCTATGCCTTAGCCTTCTAGGGAGTAGAAGTCATAGATTTGAACCTTGGGGAGCAGTTAACATGCATCTTCTAGATGGTACACACTTGATGTCACTGTCAGTAGTGAAGGGACTGAATATTGATAGTGGATAGGGTTCCAATCAAGTGGACTGCGTTGTCCTGCATTGTGTCAAAGATTCCTTGAGTGTTGTTAGACATACACTCATCCAGGGAAGTGGGGAATATTCCGAAACTTTGCTGATTTGTGCTTGTAGATGGTGGACGAGCATTGGGGAGAAAGTTCAGGTGAGTTACTTGCCACAGAACTTGTAGCTTCTAACCTGCTGTTGTAGCCACAATATTTAAACGACTAGACTAGTTCGGTTTCTGATCAGTGACAATCTCCAGGATGTTAATAGTGGGGGATTCGTCAGTGATGATGTCATTGAATGTCAAGGGGCAACTTTAAATTCTTTCTGTTTGGAGATGGTCGTTACTTGGCATTTATGTGCGTACATATTTTAGGCTATTTATCAGCCTTGGTTGTTCAGATGTTCCTGCATATAGGCATAGATTGCTTCTGTATCTGAGATGGTGTGGAATATTGTGGAATTGTCAATGAACGTCCCACTTCAGACCTTATGATGGAGGGAACGTTATTGAGAAAGCATCTGAGGATAGTTGGACCCACGGCACTGCCTTGAGGAAGTCCTGCAGTTATCAGTGCTTTTGTGCTGTTGTTTTAATCCATCAGATGAACCCACTTTTTATTTCAAAATCAAAATACTTCCATAGCCATTGCAAAACATTATTTCAGCAACATTTGTCTGAGACTAATTGAGATGGATTTCAGAGGAAAAGTGATAGTTTTCCTGATTCATTTAGAGTAGTTGGGCTGTGGCTGCATCTAAACCTTTACCATCGTAACCAATTTCTGGCCTGTAAAGGATTTCCAGCAAGAGGGTTGCAGGGAGATGGTTAAATTACCTGGTGAGTTACATTTTGGCATGCTTGGCATATCCTCGTAATACGTTGTATCTAGGTACATATTAGGTAATTATACTGGGGAGTACAGGAATGATGGAACTGAGTTACTTACTAGTGACAGCATAAAGCAGCTTTTTGTGTTTGTTAAACACAGTAAAGAGGAAATGGGAGAAGAGATCTATTGCACAAACAGAACAGCCTAGAAATATTTGGAGTCAGGCAGTCTCTGAGGTGGAACAGAATGGTTGACATTTTGGATGTGTGGCATTTATCCAAACTGGACGATGTTACAGATAAAAAGTTTCTATAAAGGAATAGAACAAATAGCCACAAGGCAAAGGAGCAGGCCAGACATCCCCTTAAGCATCTTCTGCCATTTACTAGGATCAAAGTTGATCTTCAAGCTCAAAGTTTTCTCATGTGATCACCCCATCTCTCGATTCCTTTCAAAGGTCCACAGTCCTCTGAGGAATTTTCCCCTCGTCTCAGTCCTAAATGAATGCACCTTATCCTGAAATTGTCCCTAATTCTATGTTCCCCAGCTACAGGAAATAACTTGATCCTTTCTCCCAAGCACTCTAGGAGTCTTAAATTTCAATTAGATTATCTAATTTAGGCCCATTCTACTCAGTCTTGGGTCGCTTTACAACTGTCTCATCCCAGATACAATCAAATGTACTCCTAAGGCATATATATCTTTACTTCATTGGAACAAAGACTGGTCTAGAATATGCTGGTCTCCCGAAAACCTTGTACAACTGCTATACAGTTTCTTTATTTTTGAACTCCAGCCCCTTGCAATAAGTTGTCATATTGTTTCTAATTGCTTATTGTACCTACATATTTATTAACTTGGTGTGTCTCATACAAAGACACACAAAATCCCTCAACACCAATATTTAATAGATCTTAATTGAAAGAGTATAGTTTTCTATCCTTCCAACCAATTTGAATACTCTTGTGTTTCCCTATTATACTCTGTCACCTCTTCGTACTGGCTTAACCTTTTTAACTGCCTGCACAGTGTTAGTCCCCCCCATGGCCTACTTTTTTTTAACTTAGCTTTGTATCATCAGTTGCTTTATTGCCTGTGAAGAACGTGGGGATACCTTAATCAAGAAAGACACTGAATTAAGATTCTTTTTTTTTTCTGTGGAAAATTTGTTGTCCTCTGGAATTCGGCTGCAAAGAAGTTAATCAAATACTGCTTAAAATGTTGCCATCATTGTTTGGGCTGAGCTCGTGAGGGAGAATAAAAGGAGGTGCAGGGGACATGATGTTTTAGAAGTAAGATGGGAAAGAGATAGAATATCAAGAGCGACCAAGGAGGATGAATTAGTAGAGGATGTAGGGAGGTGATAAAATCCACAGGGAGCAATGAAGGGAGTTGGGTTAACAAAGGTTGATGACAAGATAAGGAGCAGGTAACTAAAAGCGGCAAATGGCAAATAGGAGAAGGAATATTTGTTTTGTAATTGTATCTATGTGTGAGCATAGCTATTGCTATCTGCCATAGCAGGTTTGCATCCTATCATGGCAGATAGTGAAAGTTGATCTCAGTGAAGGAAAGATAGTGGCATAGAAAAATGATGTCAGTGGACTAGTATGGGTCCACTGAGGCTAATGTCTTGAGAGCATGGGTTCAAATCCTACCACGAGAGTACTTGTTAAAGCATGCTGGAGCATAGAGTATAAGGAGAAAGAAGTGGTAATGTTGAATTTGTATAAGGCATTGATGGACCTCAGCAGGAATATTGCTCATAGTTCTGGGTGTTGCAGTACAGAAATAATGTGAATACATTGGAGAATGTAAAACTTTTTGTACTAAGGATGAGAAACTACACTTAGGATAGCTTAGAGATGTTGGGACTGTTTTGTTCGGTCAGAAAGTGGCTAAGAGCTGATGTGAAAGAAATTTTGAAAATCGTAAGAGATCTTGGGAGAAAGATATGAAGAAGCTTTCTTACACATACAAAGATCAAGAAGGAGAGGGCACAGATTCAAAATGATATGCAAAAGAAGCAAGTGTCATGTGAGAAAAAGATCTTTTTCACATGATGAGTATTTTGGGTTTAGAATACACTGCCTGGAAGTATGATGGAGGCAGGCTCAATTTGAGGCAAATGAACAGCTTGGATGATTATTTAGAAGCAATGCGCGAGGGTATGGGAAAAGACAAAAGAATGGCACTAAGTCATGTGCTGAATTGGAGAACCAGTGTAGACAAGATGGGCTGAATTGCCTCCTGCATTGTAACACTTCTGTGATTCTGTGGACTGAAATGTCTTTTGATTTTATTTTGTTTGCTGAAAGGCTAGCCAATCAGAGGATTTTGGAAATACAGTCTCAGGTTGAAGAGCTTCAGAAGGCATTGCAAGATCAGGGCTCAAGAGCAGAAGATGTGAGTGCGCCTACAGTGCAAAAATTATGTTTAATACATCAATGTCATGCTCAATGAGCTGCACGGATTGTTTTAAAATGAGCTTAACTCATTAACAGGAAGACTTGCAAATGGCTTGAAATCCTTTGCCTGTGCTATTTAATTGTATATTCAGTTTATTTTCTTTTGCTTTTTAGCTCAATGTCACATGCAATGTCAAGCATCAATTTTTTGTGTCATTACAAAAGTTCCAACTTTATTTATCCCACTGATCGGTTATCAGAATGACATGGAATAAGTACCGAAGGACCTCAATCACAGTCCCCACCCACCGCCAATGTAAAGTCTGCTTTAGTTCTGCAGTACCCCATAAAGTGGTTGGGATCTGAAACTCTGTAGATCATTACTTACTGACTGCTGTCTTAAAAATGTTTTGCTAAAAATATCTGACTTGTAAAAACAGTTTATTTATTGACCATAAACAAGAAACATTAATGCTCGCTAGCCATTGTGTAATTATGACATCCCACCTATCGTAATTTATACATCTTCCAGATAGATTAATTAATCTACCTCCAATTTTACGGTTAAATTCTAGCAAAAAGAATTTAATAATCCATGTTCTGTATTCATGCTACTAATGAAAATCATTATGAAATGAGTTTTATGAGTAAATCTATTAGTGCCTGAATCCAAAGGAACTGTTTCAAACATTAGGAAAATACAACTTTATTTTTTTGGGGATGCAAACATCAGCAATGAACAATTGCAAATTGCCATTACATATTTTATTTATTTTATTTTATACTAATTTTATTTTATTTATCAATCCTGGACAATGCCAAGCAAGCACAAAATCTAAGCAGGGTAAAATAAATTATCTAAGAAAGTAGAAAGTATTGAAGAATCTACCATTTTTTGAGCTGGGCAAGTTTTTAAAAGGAGGGCTTTTTATCTTATTAAATATCACAATTATTTCAGAACTCATAAGAACTTTAGTACAAAGATTAAAAAAAATGCTCCCCAGAGCTTCAAATTTGAGGCAAATACCTAACAACAAAGTTTCGAACAGATTTTTTTTAGGAGGTTGGGGGGTTGGTGGTGGGAGGACATCATTCAGTATTAATGACCAAGGACTCATGGGTACTTCAATAAATAACTATTGTTACCAAGAGGTACAGACCAGAAGGCAAGTAGTTTTCAAATAAATATTAAAAATACCTCTAAGTTAGGACTGTTTGCAGGAGATCCTGAGTTTTGGAGAGAACTGAGTTCGGAATCTGAGTGGGTCGAGAGCAAGCTTGCAACACCATCAATGGATAAAGTAGGTACTGTAGGCATTAATTCAATGTGAATAAAAACTATAGGGCTCCTCAGGTTAACACAATTGTGCCCTGAGAGAACAAGCCCTTAATTAGGAATCTGTATTGAAGTATTGATTTCCATGCTTTCCTTGAACATAAAGTTATACAGAACGGAAATGGACCCTTCAGTGCAACTCATCCATGCCAACAAGACATCTCAATCAGACCTAGTACCATGTGCTGGCATTTGGCCTATACGCCTCTAAACTCTTTCTAATTATGTACCCATACCAATGCCTTTTAAATGCTGTAATTGTACCAGCCTCCTCCAATTCCTGTAGCAGCTTATTTCATACACGCATGACGCTCTGCATGAAAAGGCTACCCCTCAGGTCCTTTTTAAATCTTTAACCTCTCACCTTAAACCTATGCCCTCTAGGTTTGGACTCTCCTGCCCTAGAAAAAAGACCTTGGCTATTCACTCTATCCACGCCCTCATGATTTTATATGCCTCTATAAGGTTACCCCAGGTTTGCTCCAGGGAGAAAAAGCCCCAGCCCATTCAGCCTGGCCCTATAACTCAAACCACCCCCCACCCCCCCCCCCACCAATCCCAGCAACATCATTGTAAATCTTTTCTGCATCTTCTCAAGTTTGACAACATCATATAGAAGAGTGACCAGAATTGTATGCCATATTCCAAAAGTTGCCTCACCAGTGTCCCGTATGTCGCAACTTGACATCCCAACTCCAACATGTTTCATAATTTATTCTAAAGGCTTATTATAAGTATTAGGAAGTAGTTTTATACATTCTCTAGCAAGTCTGTTTATGAAACCCTGAGAAATACATTGAATTTTCCACACGGTTTTGTAGGGTTTTTTAAAATATTAGCTTCTAAACCTTAATGCTGACATTGGAAAAGATTAAATTAGCTCCTTAAATTTTCCTTTCTGTTGTCCGTTTGTAGTCAGAAACGCAGATGCTGCTCCTCGGTGATCAGAAATGGCAACCTGTACGTGTGTTTCATTTCTGTAAATGTCATTTGTGTTTTAGTGTGGAATCTGGAAGCCACTCATATGCTTGAAAGCAATGTGGATATTAAGAGATATGTATGAATAAAGTTCTCCAGATCAGGAGAGATGGTGGAACTACTACTCATATCAGCTGAGAAGACAGACAAAACATTCATGTGCCAGAAATTAAGAGGCTTAAATTTTTCTCGTTCACCTGTAACTGAAGAGTTTCTTCTGCTGGCTGGTGTTTTTGCTTCCTACTAACATATTATCTCTGTTTCTTGGCATGGCCATCTTCTGTAGGCTATTGTGAGTATGCCTTCATTTAAGTAACATCTTACATTGCTAACTGCTAGCATGTACTAATATCAAACAAATATTAAATCTTTGAACACAGTTATTATATAAATTTCATCAATAAATTTTGTATTTGGTCGTGTTTCACATAGGATTGCTTTGGAGCTTGATTCTTCTTATAATAGTCTTATGTTTTCGTATTTTTTGCAGTCAATTCTTCTGAAAAAGAAACTGGAGGAGCATCTGTAAGTACTTTATTTTTTACCAAAAGATCAAAAATGCCATTTGACTAGATATCATTAGCAAATTGGATATTAGTGTCATGGTTTAATTTATATTGGTAATTTTAAACAATATTTCTTTTCTACTCCTCTTCTTAAATATTCATTATTAGGCTGTGGAAATTTTCTACTGAAAATGTTTTCCATCATGTAGGTGATGAATGAAACCGATTTATAGGATATTTCTGTAATTTGAAGGTCAAAATCTGGGGCTGTGAATACTGACTCTCGGATGAATTTCCTCCTATATGTGGCAGCTTATCTGGGAAGCTAATAAACCAGCTAGCATCTACTCCATTCCACTCTGACAAATTGGCAAATGCATGTTTTTTTGGTTGATGACATACCCATAATTTCAACCATTTCATCAGCTGAAGCAATGATTAAAATAATATGAATTTAAATGCATCACCAATGAAAGTCAAAATGTGCTTGAGGCAAAAGTGAAATCTTGTAGTGTGAAAATTGTAAATTACTAAAATGGTCCATTGTTAATGTTTATTACAAACAAGGACTCAGAATGCTGGAGAAATTCAGTAGATCTGACAGCGTCTGTCGAGAGAAAGAAAGAGTTAACTTTTCAAATCTGGTATGACTCTTCAGTTCTAAAGACTCAATGTTACTACTGTTTCAGTATTTTCTGTATGTTGCAGGTTTCTAGCAATTGCAGTAGTTTGCATTTATTTGAGCAAATTCTATTGCGTCGGGCTTGTAGATCTTAAGTCTGTCAGACAAACTAGTCAGTGCTTTTATGCAATGGTTCATTGTCTGTAAGGTCACTCAAAGTTACATGCGGAGTAAGAAAAGCACTTAGTCATAGTCATAGAGCTGTACAGCATGGAAACAAACCCTTTAGTTCAGCTTACCATGCCAGCCAAATATTCTAAATTAATCTTGCCTCATTGTCAGCATTTGGCCCAAATCACTCCAAACCCCCTCTATTCATATACCCATCCGCATGCTTTTAAAATGTTGTAATTGTACCAGCCTTCTCCACTTCCTGTGGCCGCTCATCCCACACATGCACCACACTGTGTGAGATACAAATCTTCAGAGACTGTTACATAGAAGAACAAACAAGGCACTTTTTTTTCCAACCCACCATCTCCCACTAATCCTTTCTCTCCTATTTACACTACACTTCACACTTAGTAATTGATCTGCTATAACTGAAAGTATTTGCAGTTTTTGAGTGGCCTGTATCCTCGGTTGCACCCAAGTTCCATTCACCTATTAACTCTTTGCTCAGTGATCTACATCGACTCCTTGTCAAGCGCCGTCTTAATTCTAATATTCTTCTATCTATTTTCAAGGCCCTACGTGGCCTTACCTTTCATTAGCGCTGTAATTCCCAGCTCCAGAATCCCGTGAAATGTTTATGCTCATCTAATTCTGACTCACCTGAGCATCCAGAATTGTAGTTGCTTTGCAACTGGAAACTCTGCTTTTGTTTGCATGTGCCTTATGCTCTGGAATTTACTTCCTATTCCCCTCAGCTTCACTACTTTGTTTCCTTTTTGAAGACTTTTCTCAAAATCTACTTCATTGATCAAGTTTTTAATCATCTCACCTGATAGATCCTTGTGTGGTTTTTTTTTCTTTTCATTTCTTCTGTTGGGCACCGTGATTTGTTTTATCATGTTAAGGATGCACTTTAAATACTAGTAGTTTGTTAGGTTAAAGGACAAAATGTGGAATGAAAATCTTTCTTCCAAAATTGGGTTTCCCTTTTTAAGTAGGCTGTTAACATCTTTACACAGGATAGATTGCCATCTTGCAAATTCTGAGATTAAAACCACTTTATTTTTAATTATCCAGTAAAATCCTAACGTCCCAAGGTAATGCCATACCAATGGATTGCTTCAGAACTATTTTCTCTCTGGAGCATAACATACTTCTAGAAAAGAAGATTGGGGACTCTATTTGCTCTGTAGTTCAATGGATTCAACACCTGGCCTTACATTGCATAATTCGGAGTGAGATAGTGATATTAAATGCACGTGCAGTGCATTAGATAAGCAGTTGTCCTGCAATGGTGCTCAAGATGATTCAGCAGATATACCGAAATGAAAGAGGACATGGAGGGAACAGTTTGCATGGAAGTGTTGTGCAATTAGCATCTTTAGTTTGTTAACATTCCTTCCACTTACCCAATGTCTGTAGTATATTTGAAAAATCTCTAACATAGTGTGTTTTCCAATTTTCAAATAAACTTGTAAGATTTGTTAGCACCTCAGAATTTTAAGAATATTGTATCATTACATTGCATGTTTCAGGGAGAAGCTTCATGAAGCCCACACTGAGCTTCAGAAGAAACGAGCTTACATTGATGATTTAGAACCAAAATACAATAACAGCTGTAAGTCTTTTTAATTTTGTAAATAGATCCATATGTTAATTTTAATAAATCATTCTTATTTTATCAGAACAGTTTTTTAACATTTTATAAAAGGCCCAGATTCTAGTATTTGTTGTGATATCTATTGATCATTTGGCATACGAGTAATTTGTTTACTTGACTGAGTTATTTGGGTACTGACTGTACAGCTGTTCAATTTTTAATTTATTATTGCCATGATCAAGCAGCTTTTTTAAAATTGCTGTAATACTGTACAGACATACCAATTTAATGAAGCAAATCAACTATTCTGTTTCTGCTTAATACAGCTCAAAAAATTGAAGAGCTTCAAGAAGCCTTGAGAAAGAAAGATGAAGATATGAAACAAATGGAGGACCGATACAAGAAGTACCTAGAAAAGGCTAAGAGTGTGAGTATAATTTCCCTGAATTTTCATGAAGATGTCTATTATAGGGTCACCTGAAATTAGTTAAAATCACAGTTAATTCAGTTGGTGTTGTTGGTTGATACCTTTTTCATATGGTTTTTTTGTAAATTGTGAACTGTGACTCACCATTGAAAAGCTGCAGAGCATTGGGAATCCTTGTCCATGAATCACAAAAAATTAGCATCTAAGTTTGGTGGATAATAGGGAAGGCGGAGGGAATGGAGTATAAAAGTGGAAAAGTCTTGTTAAAACTGTACAAGGCACTAGTCAGGCCGCAGCTGGCATACTTTGAACAGTTGGGCCCCTTGACCAAGGCAAGATATACCAACAATGGAGGCAGTCCAGAGAAAGTTCATTGGGATGATCCTGGGTTTTGGGAGGGTGGGGATTTTCTTATGAGAAGCTCTCTGTACTCATTGGGAGTATTGATGAATGAAAGACTTTATTGAAACATACAAGATTCTTAGAGGACTTCACAGGGTAGATGCAGAGAGGTTTGCTCGCCTTGTGAGAATCTAGGCCACAATTTCAGAGTAAAAGATTGTCTATTTAATACAAATAAGGAAGAATTTCTTCTGAGGGTAGTGAATTTGTAGAATTTTTTACCACAGAGGACTGTTGAAGCTGGGTTGTTAAGTATATTCAAGGCTGTTAGAGACAGGTTTTTAATCAATGAGGGAATCAAAGGTTACAAGAAAAAGGGAAGTGGAGTGGAGGATTATCAGATTAGTCATGATTTCAATGAATAGCAGAATAGACTCACTTGGCTGAATGGCCTGCTTCTGCATTTTCGTCTTGTGCATCTTCTCCATTTGAGCTTGTATATTTAGTTCAATATCTGCTATGGGCTGATAGTTTGTTTTATTTATTAGTCAGTGAACAGTTCTACTCCTTCAGGATAGATGGAAAATAATTGATGAAGCTGTTGAAAATGGTTTAACCAAGGATCCTGTGCTGAGAATCTTGTGCAGCAATGTCCTGGAGCTGCACCAATTGATGCCTGTTGACAGTGACCTTGACCACTATAATTTCAGCTAAGATGAGGGTATTTAGCAGGATAATACTTGCATGTGGCTTATCTATTCTTCTGTCTAAATCTTGCAGAATAATTATTTCTCAAAGTAATTACCCACATTAGGCCCATATCATTTCAGGGTAAGCCTACCTTTTAACTCCAACCGTCATTTCTAAATATGAAAGCATAAAATATCCAATTCTTCCATTGTATTTTTAACATCCATAAATAGAACCATCCTTCATTCCTGAACAGTTCTTCACACACTAAGTCTTCTTTTACTTTGCTTGGGCTTATAAACTCTCAATAACCATTTCCTTTAAAGCCCTTACTTATAATGCAGGATTGTATTATTTTTTGCCTCACTCAATGCAACACACAAATGCACAAATATACTTACTTCATGATTTTATTTTGTATTTGAAGATTTTTTTCTCATTGTTGATCCACTGCCCTGTTTGCTAACGTTTGATTTTTCACTTGTTACAAAAGAATGCAATTAATGTTCTTGTTCTGAGTACCACAGAAGTGTTATATCATTTGAGAAAGCCCAACACTTATTCTTATCTTCTCAAGTATGCTTTTCTGATCTTAAGTAGCTGTTGCTTCAGTTTTCTCTCGATATCAAGCAATCATTTTGTGTTACACTGAAAGCATCCTGATTGAGGAGCTGGTTTCAGATATTTTCTGAATGGTATTTCCCCACTCTGAGTACATCTTTCTTCCACTTGATTTTGGGGTAATTAGAATCATATTAGAAGGCTCTATTGTTTTTGCAAATTTCTCTTGAGCTGGCCTTCCGTCTCCCCCTCTGTCTCATGACCACTTGCAGTACACATCATGAAGGGAACATTTCCCTTCCTTTTTCTTAACTCTTACTCCATGATTGTTGTCTTAACAACCCTATTCTGTGTCCTTAAATTTTAACTCTATAGCAAATTGTTCTACTGACAGGCTGCCTACTTTTTTTTCTCCTTTTCTATCTCCGAAGAAAGTCAAATAACTCGGAATATAAAATGTCTAGTCATGTTTTGACAAATGCCGTGGCTCTTAAAACTGCGACCTCTGCATATTTAATGGTTCTGATTCCAGTTTTGTTTTAAATGCATTAACTATGCTCAGTGTTACTGTGAGACAAACCTCACTTAACTGAGAAAACACACCATTTCAGATAATATATCACTGACTACTGTGAATAGATGCATCTGTATCTTACTCATAATGGATGACGAGACAAGATCACTAACAATGAAGTAAAGAACATGTTTACAAAGACATCACTGAAGCTGAGACACAGCAAACACTTTATTAACCAGCACCTATGGGACCAGGTGTGTGCTGGTTGATCAAGAGGTTCACATATTCAGTGAAAAAATCACTAAGTAATGCAGGAGGTATACCCATCGCTCTTCTACATTATTTGCAGCATAAAAATTAATGCAACTTTCCTGTAAATAAACCTTACCAGCAGAGAATTTTGTCATTTGCAACCTTAATTGGCTACTCAGACTTTGTGGAGATTGTGACATAATATAGTAAACTTTCGGTATTTGACATATATAACTTTGCTGGTTTATCAAGAGTGCCGGTTCATAGGTCGCCAGTCAAAACAAAGTTTGCTCCAATTAATGATCATAACTGTTGATTGGATGTTTTGGAATGATGTACGACTGCCAAAAGCAGATGTTTTTATCGGAAATAGTAGGAACTGCAGATGCTGGAGAATCCGAGAGAACAAGGTGTAGAGCTGGATGAACACAGCAGGCCAAGCAGCATCAGAGGAGCAGGAAGGCTGATGTTTCGGGCCTAGACCCTTCTTCAGAAATCCATTTCTGAAGAAGAGTCTAGGCCTGAAACGTCTGCCTTCCTTGATATCGCTGCTTTTATTAGAGCTCGTGGGTAACAAAGAATGCGGGGCAAACAGCCATGATGCTGCGAAGATTTGCTTGAAGCAATGTAACATGTGCATTGACTTGTTGGGAAGCCTATATTGATGAAGAAAGGAATAGTATGCTATTGTGACAGAAGGAGCAAAGCTTTTGAACCACGGAATTGTGCCAATGTGGAGGCAGTGTTTGAGAGAAAAAGGCATTAGTGAAGTCAGTAGAATCCACAAATGAAACTGGCAGAAACATGGCTGTTGGGCTCTTAGTGAACAATGTCTAAGACATTTTGATTTACATAGTTATTGATGGTTCCAATCTGCCACGAACTTACTTATTATTAGCAGTATCATCTTTGAGTATTCTGCTTTCCATGAACAACTAAAATTTTGCGTTAACAAAGTGGAGCTGGATGAAAACAGCAGGCCAAGCAGCATCTTAGGAGCACAAAAACTGACATTTCAGGTCTAGACCCTCTTTTTTTTTTTCCTCTATGACTACACCCATTAGTACATTAATAAATAACATGCTTATATATAAGTGCCCATTTTCTTTTAGGTTATCAGGACCTTGGATCCCAAACAGAACCAAGGAGCAGCCCCCGAAGTTCAATCTTTGAAAAATCAGCTGCAAGAAAAGGAACGAATGTTGCATTCCTTAACGGTATGGCACTTTTCATTTGGCACGATTGTCAGTTATCTGAGCAAATTATTCCCAGTTTGTTATGAACACATTATTCTAAGCAGTTTGAATCTATTTTCAGGAAGTAAATTATTGTGAATTTTCACATTTTCAGTTATTTGCACTGCAACCCATCTGCCAACATTGACTGTTATTACAAAAGCTTACATTTATACAGTGCCCATTATAGAGTAAAATGTCCAATGTGTTTCATTCTTGGAGGTATTTCATTCAGTAAGTGGAGAAGAAACATTTGAGGCAGTGACTAAGTGAGTTAGGAGGGAGAAATCTTTACATTTCTTCGGGGGGTGGGGGGATTGTAGGTAAGCAAACATTCAGAGCTCCAGTTGCAAAACGTAGTACAATTCAGTACAGCATAGGAACAAGCTCTTTGGTTGACCCAGCCTGCGCTGATTCCTAGTCCTTTTTTAGACCTGCTACTTCGTGCCTATGCGTGGTTTCTGTCCCTCTGTTCACCACCTATTCATGTGTCGATTGAGATACACTTAAACATTGCTAGGATGGCTTCCACCATCTCCACTGGCAGTGTATTCCAGGCACCCATCACCCTCTGTGAAAGACCTTCGCTGCACTTCTCCCCTAAACTTCCTCCTCTCACCTTGAACCTGGGTGCTGTTGTAATTGACCTTTCCATTCTGGGTGTTGGGGGGGGAATGGCTCTGACTCTCCACCCTAAATATGCCTGTCATAATTTTGCAGACCTCTGTCAGGTAGCCCCTCAGCCTCTGTCTTTACAATGAAAATAATCCGAGTTTATTCAACCTTTCCTCATAACTAAAACTTTCTAGACCAGGCGACATTCTGGTAAACTTTCTCTGCACCGTGTCTAAATCATCCACATAGTTTTGTTCTGGTCACCACACTAACAGCACTCAGTATTCCAAATGTGGCCGAACTGAAGCTTTATACAGCTGTAACATGTCAACTTTTATATTCGATGCTCCGGCTGATGAAGGCAAGCATGCTGTATGCCATCTTGACCACCTTTATTCACCTATGTTCCTGTAAGAGTGTTTTTCCCCAACCTGGGACAAAGACTCAGGAGCCAGGCACTATTCGGGCAAGTAGATGATGTTTATTTAAGCAGAAACCGTTTTATGCAGGGAGAGGGCCAAAAGATCTTGCCCTGAATCTGGCTTCGGAAGATAGATCAATGACACCCTCTGCTTTTACAAAGAAATACAGCATGTTTTTATACATTTTGTGTTACAGTAATCAAATACAACGTACCTGTTGTCCTTCCCCTTATTTCAAACACCCAATCCTGTGGAACATCTAATCAGTGATAGGCATTTCCATGGACAGCCCCAGGTTCCCATGATCTTATGGTATTAGCTAGACATTGTAATCTCGAGGCTTTGGAATCTTCCTATGCAACCTATTGATTTGCATTCCAAATGTTTAATGGTTATACTCCTTCGGGTCTTACTCAGGCCTCCTTATCTGTAAGGACAGCTCAAATTCTAATACCCATTGTATTTTGGCGCTGTCTTTTATCATATTCAGTTACTCCTTTTCTCCCCCCACTGTCCCAATTACATAATGTAAAAATAAAAAATCAGTTAGTTCCAACTAACTGCTATAATGATAACTTCTGTTATAAAGTTAACTATAACTATAAAGCTATAAAACTACTTCTGCCAGCATTTTGTAATTTATGGGTTGTGATCACACTATCTTGTTCAGGGCATAAGAGAAGGTGTCTTCTAAGGCTAGTTAGTCTTTACATCTAAGCCTAAATGTTTTGTTTTGAGGCTTGTATTATATCCTGGCTGTGTATTGAAACCAATTTCAATGATTTAGGGCATTTTTAGATAGAAACTATTTAATATTGATGGTAGCTTCAAAGTTATTTACTACAAAATAACTTTACTTGTTATCCATGCAGCTGCTTGAAGACCTAATCGAGCACCTGACATTATTCATTTACTGGGACAAACACCTTTTCATCAACAAAGCTGAAATTGGTCATTTATCTGTTCTAAGGCATCCTTTTATCAGAACTGTCTCAGACGGGAGCAACATTCCTTCACTGATCTTCTAACAGTTCTGTTCAAAGGTACCATTGTATTTCACTCTGTGAGTAGGGTGCTTAGCGTTGCTTAGCTTGTCTGCCATTTTGTAAGCAGGCATGGGCTGCTTATTGTGTTCAGGTACAAGCCACCCTACCTAGCCAGGTACAGGTTACCCCAACAGTTCCATTTCCAGGGATGTGTGGACCTATAGCGTCAGTCATAGAGATGTACAGCACAGGCTCATATCTCTCTTCCTATTCATTAAACCCATCCAGATGCTGCCAGTGAGTGGCACGTTGACTGTGGTTAGCACTGCAACCTCGCAGCACCAGGGACCTGGGTTCGATTCCAGCCTCGGACTGTCTGTGTGGAGCTTGCACATTCTTCCCGTGTCTGTGTGGGTTTCCTCCGGGTATTCCGGTTTCCTCCCACAGTCCAAAGATGTGCAGGCTAGATGGATCGGCCATGCTAAATTGCCTGTAGTGTGCAGGGTGTGTGTTATAGGGGAATGGGTCTGGGTGGGATGCTTCAAGGGGCGGTGTGGACTTGTTGGGCCGAAGGGCCTGTTTCCACACTGTAGGGAATCTAATCTAATCTAATCTAATCGTACCAGCCTCCTCCACTTCCTCTGGCAGCTCATTCCATACTGGCACCACCCTCTGCATGAAAAAGGTTTCCCTTTAGGTCCCTTTTAAACATTTCCCACCTTAAACTTATACCCTCTAGTTTTAGACTCACCCCCCGCCCCACCATGTCAATGCTCCTAAGGGATCTGCCATTTATTGAATAATTCACACCTGAATTTGATATTCTATTATGCATCTCCTTGCCTTTTTCTAGATTAAACTCCATCTGCCATTTCCCTGCCCAAATCTGTAATATGCCCCACTGTATCCTTTGATAGTCCTCCTCACTCTCTACAACTCTGCCAATTTTGATGTCATCTGTAAAATTACTAATCAATGTCATTAAATGATGGAGAAAGAGGAATACACAGAGTCTGAAGTGGTAGATGTGGTAGTTAAATGCTGCTTCTGCTGGTCTAGCAGCCCAATTAAAACTCTAAGATCAATAGTGAAATTCAAAATTGAGCATTAAAATTGATATATTGTGGTCTAACATCAGATCTAACCATTAAAGATGCTGGATTGTTATATTTGGATTTTTTCAATGAAGAAAATAAAAACATTGAACAGTTTCCATATAACCCACTATTGAATAATTTTGTTTGAATTTAATAGACTTCTGCATCCTGTTTTTGCTAGTCACTTCTAGGCGTGTTGCTCTAATTTGTTGGAAGCCTTTCCAACTATATTGATAAGTTTATCCCTCATCAGTGATCAATGTTTTCCCTCAAGCTGGCAAAAGATGTCATTCTGAATACCGAACTACCAAATCACTTACTATTCACTCTCTGGGAGAAGTTTTTAATTAGCTTATTATATATTTTATCCAGATATATCCCTTGATAAATTTGTAAGAATTGGTTTTAATTGTGACCTTGATCTTTAAAATACAGTATCTTTTAAAAAAAAAAATCAAGCTCCCCAACCTTTGCCTGGTAAAATGATCGAAAAAATTGTGGTAGGTGATGAAGTATGCCCATGCTTGTGCTTGTGGTCACAGCACTGCAGAACATAAATGAATTGGAGAAAGTTGCATTAGTTTCTTTTGACAAATTAAATCTTCTCCTTTAAAATAAAAGATCTTGTGCAATTTCTGTACTGAATTAGTTAAAAATAGTTTTCAGTGAAGTAATTTTTATAGATTTCTCATATCTGAAATTGTATCGATTTTTGCTGCTAGTGTCATGAAGGAACTGTTCAAACAAATCAATTGATACGTCTCAGTTTGTATCGATGTGCTGATGGGAGATGAACCTGATCTTGGATGCATACAAAAAGCCTCCCACTGGTTTTGCTATTTTGGTAGACTTATGATTATTAGCCATGACATCTAATTGCTGGAGCCAGTATTGCAATATTTCATTGCAGGTTTTTGGTATATCTTTTTAGCACTTATTATGCCCAACTTTCTTGGGTTATCCAAACTGCAGTTTGCTGTATACGATGGGGAATTCTATACACTGATGACTGTATGTGAATGACCTCAAGGCGAACCAAACGGGATCATTTTAATTGTGGTTTAACTTCTAGTAATACTGCAACAGTTAAGATTTTCTCATTCAGACAAATGGAGAATATTCCATCACACTCCTGGCTTGTATCTTGTAGGTGGTGGACAGGCTTTGAGGAGTCAGAAAGTGATTTACTTGCTGCAATATTCCTAACTTTCGACCAGCTGTTCTAGCCACTGTAGTTATATAGTTAGTCCAGTTGAGTTTCTGGGCAACGGTAACCACCAAGATTTTGATAGTGGGCGATTCAGTGATGGTAACACTCAGAAATGTCAAGGGATGATTTTTAGGTTATCTCTCTTTGGAGCCAGTCATTGCCGGACACTTGTTTTGTGTGAATGTCATTTATCTTTTTTTTTGATATTTAAGCTAACTAGCCTTCAGTTACTTTGTTTTGTCTCCTTTCTTGTTTGAATAAAGGTCATACATTGACAGTTTTCCTGTTACAAGTGCATCCAATATCTCGTAGCTACCTTTTAAAAATCCTAGGATACATCCCATGTCTCGGGAACTTAATGGCTTTTAGTCCCATTAATTTCCTCAGTACCTTTTCTGTAGTGATAATTATTTCCTTTACTCCTTTTGCTTCATAATTATTTTGTATTTTTAGAATGCTGTTTGCATCTTCTGCTATGAAGATGAATGCGAAGTGTTTGTTCAACTCTTCTCACTTGCTAGTTCCTGTAATTTCTTTACAGGGCTTATGTCCACAATGGCACCTTCCTTTTTATACATTTAAAGAAGCCATTGCTGTCTGTCTTGATATTACATGCAAGTTTACACTTGAAGATTATTTTGACCCTCCAGTACTTTTGGCCATGTTTTGTTATTTTAAAAAATATTTCCCAATCCTTTTGCTTACCACTAATCTTAAACTGTATAACATTTTTCCAATTTTATGCTATCCTTAACTTTCTTGGTTGACTTATTTCCTTTCAGGGACTCTTATTTCTCATTTCTGTCCTTCCTAAAATATGATCCTGTGAATTGTACATTATATGTCACTGCAGGTTCTCAGCTTGAAATTAAGGTTTAGCATGATTTATTTCACCTTGTACTTAAGGCCTTTTTGTTTGACCAAGGATTTTTTTAAGCTTTACTAACAACCCCAAGTATTTCTGTTATAGCATCTGTTTAAAATTGTGCCTTTTTATATTATATCTCCTTATTCTTCCTTTCCAATGCATCATAATATACTCAGATAGTAGGAACTGCAGATACTGGAGAATCTGAGATAACAAGGTGTCGAGCTGGATGAACACAGCAGGCCAAGCAGAAAAGCTGAAGTTTCGGGCCTAGACCCTCCTTTCCTGCTCGTCTGATGCTTGGCCTGCTGTGTTCATCCATCTCCTACACCTTGTTATCTCATTATATACTACTTTGGTGAAATGTGCTGGCAGATTAAACAATTTGTATATTTCCTCTTGATGTTTGCTATTATCCTCCCCTTCGTTTAATTGTTATACTTCCTATATCAAAATCCAGGTAATTAATATAAATGAAATGTGTTCTATTTGTCAGAAAGGACGGTCGCCGTAATGGAGGCTTCTGTGGGGGTACCTATCTTTCCTTCAGTCTGATGAACAACCATGCTCTGTTTTCCATCTCCTGTCCACACAGTCTCTTCCAATTTTATTAATGTCCATTGTAAAGAATATTATCAAATAGCACTTGAAGGTTACTGTGCACATCAATTGTACTGCCTTGATGGCTTTGTTTCAAACATAATATTCTTGAATCCTTTAGAAGTTGGCCAACTTACCAACATACCTTCTGGCTTAATTCTAGTTTAATAAATTCATGGTTTCTAATCTAATTTTTAGCTTTCCTTAAAAACTGGCATTAAATATCCAGTTCAAAAATTCAAAACTTCGACAACTTTGTGTGAATTCTGTGGAGTTTTTCCATCATCACAGCTTACACATGCATATTTTTACTTTTTATTTATTAAGCTTTGTCAATTTATATATTTGTTTATTTCCTTTCGGAATGAGACTTTGGATAAGGTTTTGTAGAGGTTACTAAATTGTGCGGTGCATTGTATATACTTGTTGGATGAGACCAAACAGGGAAAATTAAGCTAGTCAGCTTTTTAAAAAAAAACTAGTCAGTGCAGAAATGAAAGAATATCCAGGATGAATGCGTGGCTTGAGAGATGGTGCCGGAGGGAGGGGTTCAGATTTTTGGGACATTTGAACCGGTTCTGGGGAAGGTGGGACTATTACAAATTGGACGGTCTACACCTGGGCCGGACTGGAACCGATGTCCTTGGGGATGCTTTTGCTAATGCTGTGGGGGAGGGTTTAAACTAATGTGGCAGGGGCTTGGGAACCAAATATTGGACAGAAAAGAGATAGAAACGAAAGCCTGTAGGGAACTAGATAATGGAGTCAGTGTGACTAAAGAGAATAGTAATCGGGGAGCAGATGATAAACACAAAGGGTCAGCTGGTCTGGGGTGCATTTGTTTTAATGCGAGAAGTGTAGTAGATAAGGCAGATGAGCTTAGGGCTTGGTTCGATACCTGGAAGTATGATGTTCTTGCAATTACTGAGACTTGGTTGAGAGAAGGGCATGATCGGCAACTAGTTGTCCCAGGATATCGCTGCTTCAGGCGGGATTGAGAGGGAGGTAAAAGGGATGGAGGAGTTACAATACTGGTCAAAGACGATATCACAGCTGTACTGAAGGAGGGCCCCATGGAGGACTCGAGCAGTGAGGCAATATGGATAGAACTCAGAAATAGGAAGGATGCAGTAACAATGTTGGGGCTGTACTACAGGCCTCCCAACAGCGAGCGTGAGATAGAGGTACAAATATGTAAACAGGTAACGGAAAGGTGTAGGAGAAACAGGGTGGTGGTGATGGGCGATTTTAATTTTCCCAACATTGACTGGGATTCACTTAGTGTTAGGGGTCAAGATGGAGCAGAATTTGTAAGGTGTGCCCAGGAGGGTTTTCTAGAGCAGTATGTATGTAGTCCAACTCGGGAAGGGGCCATACTGTACCTGCTGTTGGGGAATGAACCCAGCCAGGTGGTTGAAATTATAGTAGGGGACTACTTTGGAAATAGCGACCACAATTCCATAAGTTTTACAATACTCATGGACAAGGATGGGAGTGGTCCTGAAGGAAGAGTTGTAAACTGGTGGAAGGCCAACTATACCAAGATTCGGCAGGATCTGGGGAATGTAGATAGGGAGAAACTGTTTGAAGGTAAATCCACATTTGATATGTGGGAGGCTTTTAAAGAGAGGTTGATTAGTGTGCAGGAGAGACATGTTCCTGTAAAAATGAGGAATAGAAAAGGCAAGATTAGGGAATCATGGATGACAGGTGAAATTGTGAGACTAGCCAAGAGGAAAAAGGAAGCATACATGAGGTCTAGGCGACTGAAGACAGACGAAGCTTTGGAAGAATATGGGGAATGTAGAGAGAATCTGAAACGAGGGATTAAGAGGGCTAAGAGAAGACATGAGATATTGCTGGCAAACGTGGTTAAGGAAAATCCCAAAGCCTTTTATTCATATATAAAGAGCAAGAGGGTAACTAGAGAAAGGATTGGCCCACGCAAGGACAAAGAAGGAAAGTTATGCGCTGAGTCAGAGAAAATGGGTGACATTCTTAAGGAGTACTTTGCATCGGTATTCACCAAGGAGAGGGACATGACAGATGTTGAGGTTAGGGATAGATGTTTGCTTACTCTAGGTCAAGTTGACATAAGGAAGGAGGAAGTGTTAGGTATCCTAAAAGACATTAAGGTGGACAAGTCCCCTGGTCCGGATGGGATCTATCCCAGGTTACTGAGGGAAGCGAGAGAGGAAATAGCTGGGGCCTTAACAGATATCTTTGCAGCATCCTTAGACACGGGTGAGGTCCCGGAGTACTGGAGACTTGTTAATGTTGTCCCCTTGTTTAAGAAGGGTAGCAAGGATAATCCAGGTAATTATCGACCGGTGAGCCTGACGTCCGTGGTTGGGAGGCCACTGGAGAAGATACTGAGGGATAGGATCTATTCCCATTTGGAAGAAATTGGGCTTATCAGAGATAGGCAACATGGTTTTATGCAGGGAAAATCATGTCTTACCAACCTAATAGAATTCTTTGAGGACGTGACAAAGTTGATTGAGGGAAAGGCTGTAGATGTTATATACATGGACTTCAGTAAGGCGTTTGATAAGGTTCCCCCTGGCAGGTCGATGGAGAAAGTGCAGTCACATGGGGTCCAGGGTGTGCTAGGTAGATGGATTAAAAAACTGGCTAGGCAACAGGAGACAGAGTAGTAGTAGAAGGGAGTTTCTCAAATTGGAGACCTGTGACCAGTGGTGTTCCACAGGGATCTGTGCTGGGACCACTGTTTGTGATATACGTAAATGATTTGGAGGAAGGTGTAGGCGGTCTGATCAGCAAGTTTGCTGATGACACTAAGATTGGTGGAGTAGCTGATAGTGAAGGGGACTATCAGATTACAGCAGAATATAGATAGACTGGAGAGTTGGGCAGATAAATGGTAGATGGCGTTCAATCTGGGCAAATGCGAGGTGGTGCATTTTGGAAGATCTAATTCAAGGGCGAACTATACAGTAAATGGAAAAGTCCTAGGGAAAATTGATGTGCAGAGAGATCTGGGTGTTCAGGTCCATTGTTCCCTGAAGGTGACAACGCAGGTCAATAGGGTGGTCAAGAAGGTGTACGGCATGCTATCCTTCATTGGACAGGGTATTGAGTACAAGAGTTAGCAGGTCATGTTACAGTTGTATAAGACTTTGGTTCGGTCACATTTGGAGTACTGTGTGCAGTTCTGGTCGCCACATTACCAAAAGGATGTGGATGCTTTGGAGAGGGTGCAGAGGAGGTTCACCAGGATGTTGCCTGGTATGGAGGGTGCTAGCTATGAAGAGAGGTTGAGTAGATTAGGATTATTTTCATTAGAAAGACAGAGATTGAGGGGGGACCTGATTGAGGTCTACAAAATCATGAGGGGTGTAGACAGGGTGGATAGCAAAAAGCTTTTTCCCAGAGTGGGGGTCTCAATTACTAGGGGGTCATGAGTTCAGAGTGAGAGGAGGAAAGTTTAAGGGAGATATGCGTGGAAAGTTCTTTACGCAGAGAGTGGTGGGTGTCTGGAACGCGTTGCCAGCGGAGGTGGTAGACGCAGACACGTTAGCGTCTTTTAAGATATATCTGGACAGGTACATGGATGGGCGAGGAGCAAATGGACACAGACCCTTAGAAAATAGATGACAGGTTAGACAGAGGATCTCGATCGGCGCAGTCTTGGAGGGCCAAAGGGCCTGTTCCTGTGCTGTAATTTTCTTTGTTTGTTCTTTGAAAAGCTTGAGCTTCAGAGTCCTTGTAACCCTCAATCTTTTTCATCTGTATTAATACAATTAGGTAGCAGTAATTTCATAGAACTTCATAGAATGGAGTGCTGCAATTTGAGGTACCATCATTTAGATAATGGGTTAACAGCAATGGTTTACACTTTCATGTTTAAGATCTTATGTTACTATTCAAAGTAGTATTTTCTCAATATTCTTTTCTTGGTTGCCAATTTCAATAAAATTTAGCAACATTTTAATTTTCTTGCTCTTTCTGTTATCTTTACTATCTGGAAAATGACACCTGTATTTGCCTATCATTGCAGTATAAATAGTTGAAATAGAACTCTGTTCTTTGGTCAACAAGTTTTGTAATCCGTTGAATAAAATAAAAATCTATTACCTACCAGTGATTGGAATATTTGCTACAGTCTAGCGAGTTAGGTGTAGGATATTCTGCTGCAGACAAATGATTTATCTTTGTACAATAAATTTTTTTTCGCATTGAAAGGTTATCAAAGACCATTTGGAAATGGACAAAAATGGTGCTTCTGGACTAAATATATATTTTTTCTTTTAAACATTTAGAAAGAATATGAGAAGACAAAGATTCAGAGAGATCAAGAAGAGAAGCTGATTGTTAGTGCATGGTATAACATGGTAAGAGGTCTAACAATAAAATATTGATGGCAAACAGCTAGGCAATAATTTAACAAACAATAGGAATGTGCAAAATTGGAATAAGCTGCAACTTGTGTGGATGGTTCTGAAAATTGCACACAATTTCAAATGTGATACTTGTATATTCTCCCTTAAATTTTATAATTGGATTACTGGATAGCTCATTGCATGTTTTCAAAATACCTAATTGTTCATCATCTGAGCATGAACGTGCAATTCTATAGTTTGAAGTAATGTCAAGCCTGTTTTCTGAATTCTATTTAGCTATTCCCTTAATAATCTTGAAAATGTCTCATGGTTCAGGTCTTTGGAGTAATAAGTAATCACCAGGCCATTCATAATCTTTGGAGGCTTAAATGTGTTGAGATAAGCCTCAGTTAGATGATATTTTCCATTTTGTCTCCAGTGCACAGTAGAATTTAATTTTTTTTAAAAACTTGTTTGTTTCATTAATTTAGGGATGCTTGTTTGTTGGCTGGACCAGCAGTATTGTTATTCTCTAGTCACTCTTGAGAAAGTGTTGATGAGCTACCTTTTTGAGCTGCTGAAATCCAATGTATAGATTAACCCACAGTGCCAGTGGAGAGGGAGTCCTAGGATATTGCTCCAGCAACAGTGAAGGAATGGTGATGTATTGCCACGTCAGGATGATGTGTGGCTTCAAGGGGAACTTGAAGGTGACAGTGTTTGCATGTCTGTGTTACCATATTGCACTATGTGGTAATGGTCATGGGTTAGGAAGATGCTGACTAAGGAAGCCTTGGTGAAATTCTGCAGTGCAGCTTCTAGATGATACATATGTTGCTGCTGCATGTCAGTGCTGGCAGGAGTGAATGATTGAAGATGAGTTGCTCATCAAATGGCTTCTTTGCCCTGGATGGTGTCACTCTTCTAGAGTTCAGTATTCCATCCCTGATTTGTTTTGTAAAAGGTGTGCAGGCTTTGGAGAGTCAATAGGTGAGTTATTCACTCCAGGATTTCTAGACCGTAGCATATTGTTGCAGCACAGTATTTATACTGGTTAATGGTAAATCCCAAGATGTTGATAGTTGGGGATTCAGCAATTGTATTGCTGTTGAATATCAGAGGAGAATCTTAGATTTTATTCTGGAGATGGTCATTGCATGGCATTAACATTACTTGCCACTTGTTAGTCAAACCCTTGATTCCATCCAGGTTTTGCTGCTTGTAGACATGCACTATTTCAGTGTCCGAGGAGTCATGACTGATACTGAACAGCTC
The DNA here is from genome assembly GCF_030684315.1 of Stegostoma tigrinum. Classification (NCBI taxonomy): domain Eukaryota; kingdom Metazoa; phylum Chordata; class Chondrichthyes; order Orectolobiformes; family Stegostomatidae; genus Stegostoma; species Stegostoma tigrinum. The sequence goes on from NC_081354.1 coordinate 16,830,233, forward strand.
CTCTTATGTTGGAGAAAAGGTTATTGATGAAATATCTGAAGTTGATTGGGCTTAGGACGCTACCTTGAACTTCTGGAGTTACATCCAGGAACTGAGATGATTGACCTCCAACAACCACATTGTCGACCTTTTTTGCTAGGTATGACTTCAACCATCCAGTGGAGAGTTTTCTCCAGATTCTAATTGATTCTAATTTTGGTAGGGCTCATTGACACTACACTCGATCAAATGAAGCTTTGAAGTCAAAGTGAGTCACTCTCATCTCGCTTTGGGGCTCAGCTCTTCTGATCATGTTTAAATAAAAACCAATGAGATCAGGGTCTGAATGGCCAAGGCAGTACTCAAACTGAGCATCTGTGAACAGGTTACTGCTAAACAAGTGTGATCAGAGATAATGGGAACTGCAGATGCTGGAGAATCCAAGATAACAAAGTGTGAAGCTGGATGAACACAGCAGGCCAAGCAGCATCTCAGGAACACAAAAGCTGACGTTTCGTGCCTAGACTGATGAAGGGTCTGGGCCCGAAACGTCAGCTTTTGTGCTCCTGAGATGCTGCTTGGCTTGCTGTGTTCATCCAGCTTCACACTTAGTTATACTGCTAAACAAGTGCTCTTTGACACAAAGGTAGGAGAGATAGCTGGGACAAGCACACAACGTGGTTAAAAATTTTTAACATTTTAAGTGAGTGGCAAAGATCTGGCGCATGAAGTACAATGTGGGAAAATACGAAGTTATTCACTTTGACCGGAAGTGGTGCAAAGGAGTACATTGTCTAAATGGTCATAGATTTCAGATCTCTGTGAGACAGAGATCTGGGTGTTCTCGTGCATGTATTGTAAAAGGTTAGAATGTAGGGACAACCATCACACAGGAAAGCTAGTATCATGTCATTTGTCACAAGGGAAATCGAATACAGCAGTAGGGAGCTTATGTTTCAGTTATACAGGGTACTGGTAAGATGATGTTTAGAAAACTGTTCAGTAGATTGATCACCCTATTTCTGAAAGGATGCAAATGTAATGGAGTCTGTTCAGAGAAGTTTTACCGGACTAAAACCTGGAATGTGCAGCGTGTCTACAGCAGTGTTGAACAGGCTAGGCTTGTACCTACTGAACTTTAAAAGGTTAAGAAATGATGTGATTGAAACATCTAAAATCCTGAGGGGTCTTCGTCGGGTTGACGTAGGGAAGATGTTTGTATTGTGGGAAAATCTAGAACTAGAGGTCCCTGTTTAAAAAGTAGAGAATTGGTAAAAAAGTTTTTAACTCGGCATTGAGCTTTTTGCTTCGACCACCTTTTCAAGAAGATGGTTTGAGTCCTTGAATATTTTTAAGTCAGAGGTAGGTAACTCCTATTAAGCAGGCAGTTGGATGGTTAATGGGGTAGGCATAAATGTGGATTTGAGTTTGTAATTGGATCAGCAGTGGTCTTACTGAATGGCAGAGCAGGCTTAAAGGGCTGAATGGCCTAGACCTGCTCCTGATTTATATTATTGTGTGTAAATGTAGAATTTTTCCATGGTAAGTCCTCTAGTTTTGAACTGTAATGTGAACTCACTGTGTTTCTCTTCTCATCTCATCTTAATGAATTGTATATTGTCCTTTAAGATTATCCTATGAATGATTTAGGCACATTGAGCAGCTAATTGGACCAACCATATAAATTCTGTGGCTACAAGAGCAGACCAGAAGCCAACATAGTAGAGCACCTCCTTAGTCCTTGAAGACTGTCCGCCATTTATAATTCACAGGTCAAGAGTATTAACAAATACGCTTCACACCTCCAGGAACAAATTTACTGCAGACGCTGGAGTCTGTACTGAAAACAACAAAAGGAGCAGGAAATCATAGTAGGTCAGGCAACATCCGTGGAGAGACAGCAAGTTAATGTTTCAGTTCTAGATCTCTGACGAAGAGTCATCTATACTCAACGTTAGATTGCTCTGTCTCCTAGGATGCTATGCTTCACATCTGGGTGAGTGCAGTTCTAATGTGCAAGGAGCTTGACACCATTCGAGACAAAGCAGCGTGCTTGATTGGCAGCCCATCTACCATCTCAAATATTCATTTCCTCCCACTGATGCACTCTGGCAGTAGCAGGTGCCATGTACAAAATGTACTGTCGCAAGTTAACAAAGCTGCTTCAGCACGTTCTAAACCTGCGACCCCAACAACTTACGAAGACAAATGCAACATATGTTTGGGAACATCATCAGCAACAAGCTTCCCTCTGAGTTACATACTATCTTGACTTGGAACTGTTGTTTCCTTCACCATCACTGGGTCAAAACTGGCTTTGCTTTTCAGACAGACTATAGGTGTACCTATACCACACAGATGTAACAGTTGAAGATGGCAGACAATTAGGAATGGCCAATAAATACTGGCTGGCCAATGATAATTGCAGCTCCAGAAAGAATAAGGTCCACCACCTGGCAGGAGGAAGGTTGAATACAACCAAACAGGCCTCTGGATGTTAGCAGCCCGAACACCACAAACCTTCTTGCCTTCTAGGACATCCGGAGGATTAACTGAAAATGCCTGTACCTGTTTCTCTGATCGAGCTGCAAGATGTACTCAAATACTCTGATCTGAGGAAAGCTCCACACCCTGGTTTTACGCTGTCTTCAAGGTGAAAAAAAAAATCACAAATACAAAAATAGCATTAAAGGAGTGGAGGTTGCTTTTAAAATCTTTTTTTTCCCCTCACCTTTTGTAACCAGAACACAAGTCTCTTTTGTGAAGGCATAGAGTAAGGTGATCAGTTTTGTTTTTAACATGCTGTGCCATCAGATTTTCAAATGTACCCATTATTCTCATAAATACCTTCATTTGATTATTTTGTTTCATTTAATAGGGAATGGCTCTTCATAAGAAAGCAGCTGAAGAAAGGCTTGCCAGCACTGGTTCAGGACAGTCCTTCCTAGCGAGACAGAGACAGGCAACAAGTACACGGCGACCTTATCCTGGGCACGTTCAACCAGCAACAGCAAGGTAGAAGGTAGAGCCAATGGCTGTAACATCAATCATGCAGTATATGATTTAATGACTATCTTCAGTCACATCGCAACTTTGTTTGGTTCATTGTTAATTTTTCTAAAAGCTTTACGTTGATGTTTCAATTGAATGTATTGTTTATCTAGCCTACGTATAACATTTAAGCCACAAGTGTAATATAAAATTAACAGTGGAATAAATTTTTGTTCCACATTCCCTTACTGGTATCACTTATTCAGCACTGGTGATTGGGAATGCTTTCTTGCTCAGCTTTCAATTTCCACAACAGTATGGTTTAATGCTGTTTTTAAAATTGAAATTATTTCATCCTTTTGTTCATTATGCTTTCTTTGTAAAATGTAATCTATTCCTTAATGTACAAGATCAATAAAAATGACTAGATCAAAAGTACCTGGTCAGTGATATAATTGCACATGGCCGATATCTGACTTGAGGTTGGCTGGTAAAAAGACCTTTTCTCTATATTATGTGTATCCTTGTCAGGTTTACTTTATAGGAAGAATATAAGCAGAAATAAACCCATTGGGACTATTTTATTAATGACTGTAAGAAATAACTTAAGCTCATGTTCAGACAACAAGGTAGTGTGCACTCCTTTTCAAATTTGGATCCCACGTATTCCTTTTCTGAAATGGAAAACGTAGTTAGATGTAGCTCAATTTGTGACATTGGTTGACAGCTCAAAATACCTATATTTAATAAATTGATAGAGTGCTTGTAAGAATGATTTTCCATTCAAACCAATGTTTGCATTTAATGCTGCATAATTATAAAGTATATATTTTGTCCCAATTAGTATTTGATGTTGATACTGCATTGCTTATCATTAGTAGAAACAAAGTGTCCTGTTTTGCAATTCTGCCATCTTTTATAGTAACATTAAAGATTTAAAGTAATAGCTAAAGCATGCTTTTACATCTAACAGTGCTGTAGTTAAAGTACAAATGATCCCAGGTAATTTGTTTCCTAGTAAATTATGATCCAATTACAATGCTTTTATAGATCTTTAATTTTTTCAACACCTTTGAGTCACAGTGCAAAGTAACTGCATGATAAGTGAGTTATATATTATATTTCTAATTGCAGACTTCACCAAATGATTTTACAAAATGCCAACCAAAAGTCAAGATAGAAATTGAGAACAGTATTACAGAACCCTTTGTGTTCATTTATTTAAAGATTAGTTGGTCCATCAAGCCTGTTATATTCAGCAACTCTGTACACTTGAGAATTAGAAAATTACAGTCAACATATGGCCAAATTTTCACTAGGATCTGCAATGGTAAAGACTCTCTTAACAATATGAATTAATAAAATTACCTTTCAAATGTTAAAGCCGTTGATATGAGGGCAGCCCTTTGTTCTCCAGATGGTATTTGTGCTTTACTACATCAAACAACTCCATAAAAGTGACAATAAAAGACATTTACCCACTTCCTAGATCTAATGCTTTTCAAATTTTAAAAGCTATGTTTATCGGCTAGGTGATTTACACTTTTTTGGCGGAGTTCTGTCCTACTAATTTTCAATGGAAGAGTCTTCTGTCTAGGCCTTATACGCTAGAACCTGCTGTATTTAACTGATTAATATTCCTATTGAAGGATTAAAAATTATAATGCAACCATTGGGAGAGCATAGGAACATTTAGCCTGTTGCAATTCATGGCTGATCTCTCTTTCTCTCAATTCTAGCTACTAACCTTAGGTTTTATATAAGGGTTACAGAACCATCAGTATTATTGATATTTTCAATAGATCAAGTCCCAATAGTTCTTCTATGGGAAATGGTTCCAGATTTCCACTAGCCTTTGTTTTTTGAAGGATTGCTTTCTGACATCTGCCCTGAACCCAGATCTGCTGTAATTTTAGGACAGTTTTGAGAAACAATTCAAAGTTGATTCATGGAAGTCAACACAAATTAATATAAAATATTTTATAGTACACTTGTGGTACAGATAAAATATGCAATATGAAAAGGCATAGAGTGAAAAATAAAGAAACACAAGTGAATAAGCAAGCCTGCCTCGTTACCATTGTTGCATTCAAAGCAGCTTTGAAATGCATGGAGGATCAATTTCCATAGAGATCCCTCCTATTTGCCTGTTGAAATGCCATTTCACTATGGTTTCTGTCACTTTTCTTGAGATTACATGTGCAAATGAGCAACTTGACGTGAATTTCTCTCATAATTGTCTCAAACTCACTAAGTTAGTTTCAGAAATCTGGTGGAGTAAAATGGCTCAGATTTTGTGATAAGCAGCAAATAAGTGGTTTCTATTGCTCTTTATGCTTATAGCCACTCGGATCTTTTCAGGGATTGTGTGAGATAATTCGAGATTATTCATTGTCTAATGTAACGCAGTGCCCTCCACAGATATCGAGGACCTGAGTGAATGAGACAAGCAATAGTACAGTGTAGCAGTGTAGTTTCACTGAAGAAGCCTTACTAAGGCATACAGGTAGTCTAAGCCAGAACACTGGATTGAATGTAACATACAGAAATTGAAAGAGAAGGAAGACAAATGGGGTTGTGGGAGAGATGACCGCAAGAGCAAAAACGAAAAAAGTCTTTAATTAAGACGTGACAATTTTCAATGCCAGGGAAATTGTTTAGGAGTAATTAAAACTTATGCCATTGAAAATTTCACTTAAATGGACACCTTTAGTGTTTAGTGGGTAAACACTAACTTCAAACCCTTTACATTTTTAAATGCTGGGTCTCTTGGTGGATGCCAGTATAGCAAAGTTTGTGCAGGATCAGGAAAAACTGACTTTGGCTTCCGTGTTTAGCTGGTAATGTATATATATCAGAACTTGCTGTACAATTTACTGTATAATTTCCATAAGCCCTGATAGCATCGTCATTGTTCTTACCGCAAAATCTGGGGCCATGTATTTCACTCTGTAAATTGAGAGGTTCATTTGTCATATTTAGATAGACATCAAAATATCAACCTTATTTTGAAATGAGATCAAAGTTTATTTGAGTAAAGTACGTTATATAGCATGAATGTTGCAAGGTGGTTAAAATTATTCTACCTGGACTGTCATTATGTTACAAAATGTGGAAAGTTTTCATATAAAAATAAGCTGCATTGTAGAATAGATGGTAAATCTCCATACAGTTTTGATGTCTTTAAGACACGTTTACACTATAGTGTTTACGGTTGAAGTACGTGTATGCAAATCAGCCGTTCGGACTATCGTTAAACTTGTTTGAGAACAAATTTGTGTATGAATTTTATGTATTTATACTGTAGACCTTTAGAGGAGGTTGGCATTCTAACAGTGTGTCAATCTTCCCCTCTGGCTTTTATTTGCACACTGTCTCCTATCACCCCCAGCCCCCACCACCCCCAAATTCTCCTCATGTTCAGCCTTCAGTGTTTGAAACGATAATGTTCTTTTTTTTTAGTGTTTCAGCTGTCTGCATTTTCTATCATGAGAAAAGACCATTCAGCCATCAAATCTACTTTCTCTGGGTCAACAACACTCCTATCACAACATCCAGCCCTATTTGGAACAAAACTAACCTGTTTAACTTTTCTACCTTGCCTGGCATATTATTTCACACATTTATCATTCTTTAGGAGATGTACTTCTGCCTGATTCCTGCTTTGGAATATTTTCACTCATTTCCACTTATGCTTTCCTTCTGTTTACTTGAAGTAGTGATATGAATTGATGTTTCGATGCTAAGTATTTTGCCGTGCCTTGATGGTCTTTTTTTTCCAGAATATAAAGCTGTTTTTCATTGAGATTGGACTTCTCTCTCCTGTGTCCTTTACTACATCAATATATGTCTTTTTCGGTGAATGTGCTGTTGAGAACTGGATACAGTAATTTATGCATAAACACCAAAAATGCCAAAAACACAACAGGTCAAACAATGTAGAATTGGCATTTCAGGTCAATGACACTTCTTCAGCAATGGCAGTATTTTTCATCTGTTTTCTAGTTGTGTAAATTGTTGTCCTACCAGTGTACTGGAAATCTTACAACTTCATGGGCTTCCACTAAATATCCTGTATAAGCTGTTTAGTCATACTACTTATATGTTGAAAATGGTCTACTCTTCTGATTCTTTTCTAAATATGTGTGAACTCAATTGTCACTTATATCATTTTTGACCAATACATTGATCAATAGCCAGTTTTGACTTTTTAGCAAAACTGTTCTCTCTACCATTCTAGAGTTAGCCCTACAAATTTGATCCGTTTAATTAAGATTTTCAAATGGACTAAAATAATCCCTCGGTTGACACAGCTCTATTTCCTTGTTAACCAGTTTCTTGCTTGGTCCTTTGCTGTTGTAGTTAAACTTAAAGGGATGTGCAGGGCCAAAGATTACAGTCCTATCAAGTTGGCCCCAAACGAATTTTATAAGTCTTCTGATAAAACATTTTATCCAACTTGTAGCATCAAAAATGTTGTTCAAAAAGGTCCTACCTCTCTCAATCCTTGCTGACAGTTTCTAATAAAGTTATTCCTGTATAGATTCCTCTTCCAATCTGTCCCTTTATTAAAGATTTATTTCATCTTAAATTATGTACTTGGCTGCAATATAGTTTGATACCAAGAAAAATGGGATGATTGGTAGCTTACGTGCTTTTCTTAACATTATATTTGTCATTTTTGTTTGAGTAGTCAAATAAAAGCTAGAAACCCTAATCTTGTCAAATGTATAGAGGGATTTATTATGCTGTATTTCTTCCTACGACTAAAACGTGAAGAGATTTAAAGTTTAAGCTTTGCATTATACCAGTTATTTTTGCGAAATCCGTAATAAATCATGAATTACAGAATTGTTGCATTATCATGAGCTACAATATGATCTTCCAACACTTGCTTCACTATGGCTTGGGTAGCAGGAATTGACAACTTGCCAAAATGCATTAACGTTTGTATTATGAATATTGTCAGTGTCCTCATTGTTATCAATAGGTACACCATTCTTCTTTTACAGTTACTTTTGTTGCTTATGCAGGTTACATTACTGTCAGTAATAACTGAGTATCTGGTTTGGAAAATGAGATCTGAGTTGCTCATTTTTGAACTGTTAATTACTAGTCTAGTAGTATTTTAATCCAAAACAGAATATTGTGATAAGCATGATGACTTGCAAATAACTTTAACTGTTATTTATTTTGTAGCAATACTCTATAGTGATGGTTTCTAAATTTAGAAGCACTAACCCTTCCCAGTAAATGCTAAGTAAAAGGCATGCAATTAATATTTTTGTTTAATTTTTTTCTTTTAATTTTTTTTCTTCCTTTGCAGTGACTTGATTGCATGATCTGCAGCATGACTGACACTTTGGATGCATAATCTATTAACCTGTTACTGTTCAATTTTCTAACCTGCCTACACAACAAATGTAATGGTCCAGGTCCCCTCTAATCTAGACGTATTACTAAAAGGAACTGGACAACAAACTCTGGTTGAACACACTCTGCTTTTCTGGAACTTGGCATCATTCTAACAGACCAGTGGTGTTATCATCTTGCTAACAACTGAAGCCAGTTACCCAATGCTGCAGATTCTAATTGTCCAAAGTGAAACCATGATTCTGCTAGTATGGAATGCTAACTTGAGCACAAAAATTAAATATTTGTTTCCTGAAATGTGAGTACCTGCAATATCATCTGGTGCCATTTTCAAGCTAGTTATTCAAGTGGTAGACTGAGTGTATGAGCTCAATTAAGATTTACAAGAAAAAGACTTGTATAAACATAAACATGAAGCACCTCAGTACTTGCACAAAGGTCAATAGTTTTATTACTTTATCATCTTAGACTGCTTTTCAATTTGCCTTCTCTCAGTTCATAACATGTTTGTTTACTATTCAATTTTCTGCTTTGTTCTCCAAAATGTAAAGAGGAGTCACAAAGTGCAAGTATTCATAATATGCACTACAACTTAGTATTGTATTTATTTACCTTTTTGTATTTTGATTGAAATGCAGTATTCAATGTTGGAGAATTAAGGAAAGGTTGTTTGTGTCTCAAAACATGTTAAAATTATTAGTGTTGTAGTTGAGTTTACTCTCTGCTTTCGTCTCATTGTGTAATTGCCTATCTTAATGCTGCTTATATAAATTATGTACATATAATAAGCCAACAGAACTGGGTTATCTTTGTTCAGGAAATGTTCACAAAGTGAACATTATATTACACTATCTTTCTTCAATGTATCTTTGCCCCAAATGTTCCACATACTGCAAAAAATGTACAGTTCAATATATTGTAAATAAAGTCTGTCAATAGTTCAGAAAAGTGTTAATTCTGTTCAATGCATTGTTTACTAAAGTAGCAAGCCTTAACTACAGCATGCTTAGAAATAATGACTTGTCACTTACCTGAAGGTAGATAATTCATTGCAAGAACTCAATATATGGGGGCAAAATTGCCTCCTGACACATCTGGATTTTGATAATTCCTTAAACTTGAAGTCATCATGGATTGTAATATTTTACGTATGCTTCTTAATTTGTTGTAACCATTTTATTTCATGTCAACATTGATTGCTCATAATTACAGCATGACTGTCCCTATACATGACTTAGATTAATTTTTAAAAATTTATTCACAGGGATTGGGCAAGGGTGGCATCTATTGTGCAGCTAAGAGTCAACCACATTGCTGTTGTTCTAGAGTCACATGTATGCTAGACCTAGTAAGGATAGAAGTTTCCTTTTCCCTAGGATCATAGTAAACAAGATGGGGGTTTCCCTGGCAATTGACAATGGTTTCATGATCATTATCAATTCCAACATGATTCAAACTCAGGGTCTCTAGAATATGATCTGAGTTTCTGGATTAGTAATCTAGTGATAATACCACAAGGCCATTATCTATCCTGTAATGTTATGAAAACAAATAAATCTACTGCCACTCAGTGATAAACGTTCAATACCAATAGAATCATGAATATGAAAAATCTTGCTTTAAGAAATAAAGTACTGTAAGTTAAATTTTTATTTTCTTATTACTCAGTCTTAAAATTATGTAGGTGGTCTCCCTGGTGTCATTCAAACTGTGTCTATCTTTGTAACACACTTCTTCCCTTTGTTTAACTGTCTTCCCAGACATCAATTTTTTTTAAACTGGCAGACTGGTTAGTTGTTTTCTTACGTTGCAATTACTTTATGGTATTCTCATTAACTGGCAGGAGGAAGGAACTGACAGCATTCTGAGCCTAATCTCTCTGCTCTGTCACAAAGTCTTTCACCTGAAATGTTACTATTTATCATGCAGGCTTTGGAAGCTTTTAACTCTTAGTTAATGTGACGCTTCCCACAGATTAGTGATAGGTTTCCTCAAGTAAAATCATAGACGTTTTTTCCTTTGAAAAATTCAAAGTTACTACTGCCTTTCTTGTTGCTGGTCCCAGTAATAATTCAACTAAAGATACTTAAGATTTGTGTCCTTGATGTATCAGCATCTTAAGATTGTAAAACTAAGACCAATTACTCTCTCTGAATCATGCTGATGAAAGTGAGACATCACTTTTCAAAGATTATGCTTTATAACATCCTCTCCTTATCAGTGTGTTCTTGCAATAGTTGTCCAAGACGAAACAAATCTAACATCATGAAGTAATATTTCTAGAAAGAAAGTCACTTTATATTCTTGCTTTGAAAAATAGAAATTTAATTTCTGTGCATCACCAAGCAGACATTTCAAAAAGATCTGTTTTAATAAATCAACCAATAATTCATACAATCGAGTCCATTTATGCATTTTATCTGGAAAAAATTAGTGCCTAAAACTCCTCCATTTAATCAGTGAAGTTGTCATCTGTCTGCCCTACAGTCCAGAAACAGTACTTTTGTCAAAACTAACAATCCATCTCTCTTGATAGCTCATTCTAATGTAACTGGTGGCAATGTAGAACGATTTATGAATGTTTGTTCTTGTAGAATCTTAACACTGGCTGCACTGGTGGGAAGGACAGTATAGAAATTCTACTCTGTACTTTGTCTTTACATTTTGTGTTCTTGTAAACTTACTTAATCACCTGATCTTTCCCTTTTCAAGACATAACAGGCTGTGAAGCTTTATTGCGTGCATGTTCAATCCCAGTTATCAATTTAGTTTCCCACTGCTACATGCTCTGCCCTTCTTGATGTTGAACTAAATTACACACAATACAGCAGCTGAGGCTGAACCAATAATCATAAACTTTATCATCCCATTTTTCATTTAATTACCATAATGTGAATTCAGATAAAAATGCCATGTAATAAAGTATCAACTTCAAATATGAGTATAAAACAATGGCAAGATCCATGAGCTGAGTATTCTGGTCTGTAACAAGTTCACGCTTCATAAAGTAGTACACATTTAACTTGGTGTTGGACTACATTGAGGTTGCCAAACTATGTAAAATCGACTCACATGTTGGTCATTGCTAATGTATTCTCATGGACCAGAACCAATTGTTCCTCCCAACATTAATTCAAATAAAGTTTCTTAAGGAACTTATGTTTAAAAATAAATAAGGAACATCATGGAATTGGGGGTGGGCTCAAACTAAGGCAATCACCAAACCTGAGTTTACAAAAAAAATTGATAATGCTTGGTATTTGCAATTTGCTATCACAACATATTTTGTTAAAGCAGAGTCTATAAAATTATACTTTCAAATAAATAACTTGCAAAAGAGGTATACTGAAGGCTGTGGGAAGAACAGCAAAAAATAAACCCTGCATGTACAATGCGTTAAATGCTGCAGGACAGAAGGACACTGTTCAATAATTTCAGGGTTTGGGTGAAATGATAAAACTCATCTTTGCTAGCAGCAAAAAATGGGTAATCGTGAATCAGAGCCAACTTTAGATTGACTTGAAAGTTAAAATAGAACTAAAACAGGCTGATTCTGTTATCTATGCTGTTTCACCCCTTCGAAATCTGCACCCCAAAAGAACTTTTATAACAGAAGTGTTTTATATCGCAATTTCACACAATCTTGACTACTTGCTTTACAACAACTGGAATTACGTTATAGATCTCGAAAATTTTTGCAAATTTACATGTAAACCCAGTCCAATGCTCAATTTTTTAAGACTGTTATCATCCGTTTCTGATCCATTGCTGTGAACATGACACAGGCTGCTGTTGTCACAAGTGTGTGCATACCTTCATAGAGCAATTTTGGAGAGAAAACACTCCAGACAAATAGATGATAACGAAGAGAGGTAACCAGAATAACATAGACGGAAGCTGGAATTGCTCTTAGTAGAACTAAACAGTAACAGCTGTGTCCCACTGCTGCAGAATACCTGTCACAAAAAAGGTGTGAAAGATTAACATGAATAACATTGCTGGTCAAAACTTTCATCTGTTTAGTATAAGATCAATTGAAACTGTACCCTGCTTTCTCATCTTATTTTCAAACCTAGTGGCATGTGAGGCAGATGCTTACATCTGTTTCCATGGCTACATGACTTTCAGGTACTACAAAACAACAGCAGCATCATCACTTCTACCAATAGAAGTTTTGAATTTTCAAATTTTTAAAAACCATATTGAAGACATTTGATTGACTGGGAAAGCCATTAACGAAGCAGTTAAGGATCTGCAATTAGCTTGGGATGACTGGCCTGACAACTGTAAACATCGTTCTTTGTGTCAGGTTTAACTCCAGCCATCGGGGAATACTTCTTTGGATAAATAAGTCCTACCCAATTACTAATCAAGAGTGAAATCATGCTCCAAGTAGATCACCAAAGGAAGAATTCTACTTTCTTACCAATGACCCTGAACAGAATAGTGTTATTTCTTGATATAACTGTATGCATCTTTAATCTGTTATGAAGAGGAAGAACACAGCTGTATGACATGCAGCAATAACTGTAGAATTTAACTTGAAAATTGTACAGTTAAGTTAAGCCAAATTTAGTTTTAAAGTGGATAGAACTGTAAGAAGAGATGAGCTTTAAAATGTGTCCAAATTAAACAAATTGTATTTATCTAGTACCTTTAACATAATAACATATCCTAAGGTATTTCACGGAGGTGTTATAAAACAAAACATGACATCAAGTGAGGACAGATTATTAGGTAGGTTGACCAAAAGCTTGGTGAAAGAAATAGGTTTTAATGAGTGTCTAAAGGAAGAAAGTAAGATAGAAAGGTGGAGGTTATTTCATGGATTCAGGTTTAGCCACAGCCACCAACAATGGAGCAAAACAAATCTGAGCCGCTCAAGAGGCCACATTTAGAAGTGCAAATGCACAGGATTGTAGGAATGAAGGAGATTAAAAATAGTAAGGAGCCAGGCCACAGGGATTTGAAAATAAGAATGAGAATTTTTAAAATCAAGCTTGTATTTAGGCAGAAGCTAGGGTCAGTCAGCAAAAACAAGGGTGATTGTTGAACAGCACATGGTAACAGAGTTCTGGAGGAACATATGTAAAAGCTAATCTAGTTGTGTTTCAATTCAACATCCCCATTCACTCAGATAACCTTGAATTCAGCTTGCCAAAAAAAATCTAGTGCCCTCTACCTTAAAATATTTAATTAGCCCACTTCCAATGTAGCATAAACCTTACAGATAAAAATTCTCATGTCTGCCAAAGGGGAACCTCTAATTTTAATGTCCCCCTAGAACCGCAAGTTTAAATTTATTTGTTAGATTTACCAAAGACTAAGTTTTGATCTAGGGTTATGAAGAAGCTGTGATTGTTTGCTCTTTTAACATTGACTTATTTACCTTTGGATATCATTACCTGTTTCTTTCTGAGCTCATGTAACAAGTTAGATGCACAGCCCACAGTAGTGGGCCTACATAAGTGCTGAATAGTGTAAGAAAGACTGCTGGCAATTCCACATAATTTTCGAAACCCACAAAACCAGCTGATATATCCACAGTTGCAATGCTATTTGAATTTCCCTGTACAGAAAATTAAAGTTAAATGAAATTAAAATGATTGCATATATGATTTTGAAGTCACCTCTCCAATATAAATAGACTGCCACAAGTGACAGAGCAGACAAAAGAAAAAAAATTATTGTAATATGTTCCATTTGACTTCACAAATGAAAGGCCGTTATGTTAAAACAAAACCACTAAAAATAGACGGACACCAATTCTAAAATTCAACTGTGATAAGAACAAAAAGTTGCCACTAAATAATTCATATGAATTTTATCTTTTGAGTATTAAACCCAAGATGTGTCAGGTCAGGTGGAAAAACTGCTGACTATCAATGTACTAAAATATACTGACAGATTTCTCATGGTTGCAATCTACTGAAATATACCATTAAGTCCAACTCGTTTAATGGTAGAATTCTGAGTCTAATATTAAATGAATTAAAATTACTGAAACAAATGGATAAGTTTTGTTATGTTTACAAAACTGTATACAGATCAGAGAAACTCAAATATGTAACGCAGTTAAGAACTGAGAAAGAAATGGATTCAGCTTATTATTTTTTCAGCCATGAAAATTAAGATATTCAAGGTCTCCACAGATGGTGCTTTTGTACTGCTTCAACTTTGATGTAGGTATGTTTATTTTTTTGGCTTAGGTTATCTAGGCAATAGATGAGTAATGCCATGAAAATTTCACAATGAAACTTCCACAATCTTGGAATGTTGTGCTGATTAGACATAAGTTTGAACTAAAAATAAGGGGGCACCATCGCAGGAGATAATGTAATGCCTTTTCCATGGAAATGACAGAGACTATTGTAATTAGAATGCGAAATTATCATTGTGTGTTTTCTCTAAGTAGCTTTTGGTCCAAAATAACCACTGTGTGTCTATAATTCTTATTCCTGGCACAGACAACAGTGTCAAGCTTGTTTTGAGCAGTACAAATTAGAAAATGATGATCAACATCCTGTACAACAACAATACACAACTCTGAAGTTGCTATGTTGGGTGAAACATGAAAACAGTGGATGAATATGATAGTGGACAAGGTTAGAAAGATTGTATTTAGGAATAGAGGTAACAAGGTGTAGAGCTGGATGAACACAGCAGGCCAAGGTGAAGGAAGGTCTAGGCCCAAAACGTCAGCCTTCCTGCTCCTCTGACGCCCATTGGCCTGCTGTGTTCATCCAGCTCTACACCTTGTTATCTCAGATTCTCCAGCATCTGCAGTTCCGACTATCTCTTGTATATAGGAATCTCTTTTTGTGGTTAAATGATAAGAAATGAGTAGCACCTGTAACATGGTGACAATTTTTCACAATAACAGGCAGCTTTTTTTATATAACCTTTTGAAACTCAAAATCTGACGACCTTATATTTAACCTTTAAGTAGCTACAAGTATACAGACAGCTCATATTATGTCTTGCAGTGCACCACTGGTATAGGTAAGTGAAGGCCACAGAGCTTTCACAGAATGAATCAAATCTTAGGAATGCAAAACTAACTCTCCAGATCATGGAAAACTTACATTTAAATTACTTTTGGAAAAAGTTAAAGTACTGTTGTGCAAAATTAGGGAAATTAACAGGTGACACTCTATTGCTCAGTTCAGTAGTTGTAACACAAAATTTGCTATAGGCTTTGCATTATTACTCAGGCTGTTTGATCATTTCCTGTAACAATGCATCTACAGCCTTCATTCCTGGTACAGGTATAATGATTCCAAGATTCTCCTAGCGTTTTGGCAACCAAAAGGACGCACATTCTTCCACTTTGGAATCTATTCAATTGTATAATTGTAAGAGGCTTTGTGAAAGTTTATCTTATCTGAAACTGATTCTAAAACTTTTGTGCATCCATTATATCAATGTTAAATGGACAAGTCAATAGAAGCAGTTTGGAGAATTACATCTTCACACTTAAAGGATACTGTCCTGTTGGTTGCAGATGAAATTTGAGGTTTGAAACATGAGGGAAAATGTCTTAAATTTACAATACAGCAAGTCTAAAACTGATTCCACCCATTACTCCATCTCACTGAAGACAGTTCTGCAATTATTAATTAACTATTTAACATATTTTCCCAAGCAAATAAAAATTGATCTTTACTTGAAGATCGGGGGACCTAGGTGTACATTTCCACAGATGTCTGAAGGCAGCGCGACAGACAGATGAGAGGGCTAAGACATTTGCGATATGTGCCTTTATTTGTTGAGTCATGGAATACAAGAACAGGGAAGATCATGCTATAAAATAGTGATTGGGACACCACTGGAGTATTGCATGCAGCTCTGGTCACCATATTATCAGAACGATGTGACTGCATGAGACAGGGTGCAGAGATTTACCAGAATACTGTCTGGGCTGGGGCATCTGAGCTGTAGGGAGATATTGAATAACTGGTGTTGTTTTCCTTGGAGCAGTGAATGTTGAAAGGGGATCTAAAAGAGGTACATAAGATTAAGGGGCATGGGTAGGAAGGCATCTTTTGTCAAATCAGGACAACTCAGTGAAAGGGGCAATCAAAATTTTGAAAAAACGCGTTAGTGAAATTAGTTTTGCATTTTTCAGATGAAATCTTTGTGATTGGTCACAGTTATAAGTGTGTTAGTAACTGGAAAATTCAGGTTGGTAGTAAATAATTGGTATCTTATTAAGTCAAACAGCTTAAAAACACGAAACCATCATCCTTTTATAGAAAACTAAATCTTAGAATTACCTATGCTAATAAAAACCAAGAGAGAATAAAAATGTACCTGAAAGTAAAAAGAGGCCTGGCCAAACCAGTAATATATTATGGTAATTTGTGCTGCATCATAATCCAATACTCTCCATATAAATTTGGTCAAAATGAATTGAACCACAAGAATAAACAACAAAACTGGCAAGTTGTGGGGGCGAAGAAGCAATGCAGTCAAGAGCACAAGTCCGTTGTACATTTCCCAGAGTCCTCTACTGTTTGTTGTTGTGTCAGGGAACACGAATGCAGATTTCAACAGGTCCTTCACTCCCGTAAAAAGGATGCCCAGGATGAACACATAAACAAAACGAGCTTCAATAATTCCCCTAACAAAAACAAAAAAAATGTACTTGTAATAAGTACAGTATGAACAGGACAGCTCACCAGTGGGTTGAATGGCTTTCTCAGTGCTGTAACTGGCTATGACTTTGAGTTTGCACTAACTCAAACTCTGAAGAGCACTCTTGTTAGATCCAGTCTGCCATTCTTTCCACATATCCCGACAACCTTTCCTCTTTTCACCACCCTAAAAAAACAATGCATTCCAATCCTAACCACTGTAGTTTTCCACCAGTTGACTCTGGTTCTTTTGCCAACTGCTTCCAACCTCATTACTTCTCTCTATTAATTGTATGCTTTTCATAATTTTAAACACCTCGTATCAGACAGCAGGGGCAATAGCAATACAATGTTTGCAACACAGGTTTGTAGGAAGTATGACCTTGGAAACCAAGTTTCCTGAGTGATTGGACACTCTGATAACAGCAGTTACAATACACTGTTGCCCTTCTCAACACATACCCCACATCCTTCACACTAGCTAGTTAAGTCAGAAGAATGAAAATGAAGGAAATCTCCAATGATTCATTGTTTGCCAACAGTGACCTAATCCTAGCAAGTTTTGAGAAGATTTGTAACTCAGGTTGAGGTTCTGGATGTGAGTTTGCTCGCTGACCTGGAAGGTTAGTTTTCAGACGTTTCATCACCATTCTAGGTAACATCATCAGTGAGCCTCCGATGAAGCGCTGGTGTTATGTCCCGCTTTCTATTTATCTGTTTAGATTTCCTTGGGTTGGTGATGTCATTTCCTGTTCTTTTTCTCAGAGGATGATAGATTGGCTCCAAATCAATGTGTTTGTTGATAACCACTCTCCCCTACATCAAAGACATTTCCAAAATGACTGCCAGACTATTTGGACCTCTTGGCATCAGGGTAGCCCACAAACCCACCCACACACTAAAACAGCAGCTAATGAACTTAAAAGACCCTACACAGACAACAAGCAAAATGAACGTCATCTACAAAATACCTTGCAAGAACTGTGACAAACACTACATTGGACAAACAGGCAGAAAGCTAGCCACCAGGATACATGAACATCAACTAGCCACAGAACAACATGGCCCACTATCACTCGTATCCTTACATACAGATGAGGAAGGACACCACTTTGATTGGGACAACACATCCATCCGAGGACAAGCCAAACAGAGACATGCACAAGAATTCCTAGAAGCATGGCATTCCAACTGGAACTCCATCAACAAACACATTGATTTGGAGCCAATCTACCGTCCCCTGAGAAAGAGAACAGGAAATGGCATCACCAACCCAAGGAAACCAAACCAGATAAATAAAAAGCGGGACATAACACCAGCGCTTCATCGGAGGCTCACTGATGATGTTGCCTAGAATGGTGATGAAATGTTTGAAAACTAACCTTCCACATCAGCGAGCAAACTCACATCCAGGGAGACCTAATGCTTTTGGTCAGCTTGAGGTACAAAGTAGTGAAAAACCATCACCAAGTTTACAAATTTTCCCTACTGTGAAACCATGCAAGAAACTAATGCAAGTAGACTGTCAACGGACCAGTACGAAGTATAACCTCTTTTGCTTTATTTACACAAATCCGAAACTGAAGTACAGATTGACAAAGCTAAAACCTTTCGTAAAACAAGTATCAAATGAATTTAACCAACTAAAACCCTAGAGATTACTGGGTGCAGTACCTAAACTTTTTTGACTGCCTCTCTTAGCAGCAGCCACTTACTCATTAGGGTCTTGGTTTGCAGAGTTATGTGGGAGCAGATTTGGAAGAATCCTAGTCTTCAATGACATGTTCACTAAGCCAGATTTTGCTTTATTTAAATACCTCACTACCTAAAACCAGACTGCTTTGAGTTCCAAGAAGTTTGCAATCTCTGTAAATAGCAGCCATACAGATTTGCACCAGAAACACAACTGTTAATAGTGTTTTGGCACTGCTCCTAATAAAGTGCATATGCCTTTTACAATCCCATATCACAAGTGATGCTATATAGGGAGCGCTGCACTGTTGAAAATGCTGCCCTTCAAAACAGGATAAACTAAGATACTGTCAGTCTGTTCTGATAGCTACTCAAATGCTGCTGCAGTTTCTGACAAAGCAACAACTTTACTTCAAACTGTAATTTCGAACTGTAAGAAAAGGCTATTCAGCTCATTAACTGTGCTCCACCCTGACCCAGATTCAATTACTGTCTCCAACCATAACAGTCCTGTTCCACCTGGATGATGATCCATGGATAACTATTCAATCTATATATCTAAAATTATGAATTTAGTTCTTTAAATTTAATGCTTAAATTGTGACATTAACCTTAACAAATGTGACAATTGCTTAAACACATTATCAAAGAACTTACTTTGAAATATGTTTATCTGGATTCCATGGGAATGTTACATTTCCAATTGCTGCACGATAGCAGTAAATTCCCACCAACCCCAGTGCCAGTGCTGCTTTCGAAACAGTGGAACATGTCCTCTGAACCAAAATAAAGATCAATAAGAGTGAACCTGCTGCCACTATGGAGAGTTCGGCTCTATGACTGGAGCTGCAAAGCAAAAATATATAAACAATATCTGTTGAACCAAGTCATTAAAATAAATTGAAAGCAAAACAGAAATTGCTAGAAAAACTGTGCTGGTCTCGCAGCATCTGTGGAGAGAAAGCAGAGAGTCCAGTGACCCTTCTTCACCACCACTGTCTACCACACCCTCAATTCATATTTTGGAACTACTGTAATTTTATATGATATGATTTAGATTCTACAGTAAGAATAGCAACAGGACGATCAGTGCTCACTGTTATTCGAAAATAAACCAGATAGCAACTTCTTTAATTGTATATACAGAATTAAGTGTAGAAATCAGGAAGTTGCTGAGCTGTCTTGCTTCCCAAAAAGCTTTGCTCTAAAGGTATCTCAGCAATAAGAGTATGAAATTGCAGTACTTACACCACTGATGCTGTAGAAAGAGTTAGAGCTTGTCCATTCCAATATAAGCAAATTTGTAAGGCTATAATTAGTCTTAATTACTGTTCGCCATCCTTTCTTGCACTGAAAATTAACTAAAATATGGAGTCTCATTTCTTCAGATTTTAGTTATTGGACATTTTATTTGTGAAACCTTTTCTTTCTTCTAACCTTGAAAGTTGGGGTCTAATTCATGATTGATTAAAAAAAAACCTTGTCAAGATAAATCACTATGTAATATACGTTTTAAATTCAGTGTTCAGAAAGAGTCTTTAAAACATTTTTATGCTTTCTGAAATTACCAGAAAGGCAGCATGGTAGCTCAGTCATTAGCAACGCTGCCTGACAGCACCAGGTTCGATTCCAGCCTTTAGTGACTGTTCACACGTCCTCCCGGTGTCTGCACAGGTTTCTGCCAGGTGCTCCAATTTCCGCCCACCATCCAAAGATGTGCAGGCTGGGTGAAGTGGCCAGGCTAAATTGCCCCATAGTGTCCAGGGGTGTGCAGGCTCGGTGGATTAGCCATGGAAATATGGGGATGAGGGTCTGTGTCAGGATGGGATGCTCTTTAGAGACTTGATGGGCCAAGTGGCCTCTTTCTGCATTGTAGGGGATTCTTTGATGCCGTAAAAATTGTATTATAAATAATCTAAATATATTCCACCAACTTTAGTAAAATAGGAGGGAACAGGAATTAGAAACTAAAGAACCTGCCTGACCAACCATTTTTTGAGGAAGGGGCAACCTAAACAGACTGTAGAAGCTTTACAACATATTATTCTCAAGCCTTTCACAAGCATTAAGCAAAGTTCTAGATTTAAGAATATATATAGCTAGGATTAAACCTATGGGTCTACACATAATTTGTTTAATCCAATAGGAAGCTGGTTGCAAGGTGGAGAAAACAATCAGTACTTGTTGGAACAATAATTTTGGAATGGGGGTGATAGAATGTAATGGTTAGAGGAGTATATGGAGTTCAGGCGTCAATGTTGCAGCTATTTCAGTTTTTAATTTACAAATAATTTGAAGTTAAAAATCCAACTTAAACCAGTCAAGTCTGATACTAAACTAGAAGGAGATGTTGTATTAGATGAAACAAGTTAAAATTGACAGAATGACGGTTACAAAATAAAGAACAGAATAAAAGATAGGAACAAAGAAGGCCATTCAGCCCCTCTATCTGTTCCACCTTTAATGAGATCATGGCTGATCTGTGACCTAACTCCACATACCTGTCTCTGACCCATATCCCTGAATATCTTTGCTGAAGAAAAAAAGTACTAATCACAAATTCAAAATTGACGAGTGATCCTATATCCGCTGTCCGTGGATTAGAGTTCCAAACATTGACCACCCTTTGTGTGTAGTACTGCTTCTTAACACCTCTCCTGAATAGTTTGGCCCTAATTTGCAGATTACACCTATAGCTGCCAAATACACAACCTGTGGAAATAGTTTATCTTCATCCACCCTGTCTTTTCCTGTTAATATCTTGAAGACTTCGATCAGATCGCCCCTTAACCTAAATTCTAGAGAAAACAAGCCTAATTTGTGTAATCGCTCCTCATAATTTAACCCCTGAAGTCCAGGTAGCAGTTTTGTAAATTTACGTTATGCTCCCTCCAAAGCCAATACATCCTTTCTAAGATATGGTACCCAGATCTGCTCACAGTACTCCAAGAAGCACACAGATTGATAGCAGATGGAATGTAGAATAGCAAAATATAAAATACAAGTTGCAAGAAATAATAGTCAACAATAATTATAATAAATGGTGTTGAAGTTGCTGCAGGTGACAGTTACAGTGATACAGAGTCTAGAAAAAGGACACACATATAAGGTTAAATGCCAGAGATTTAAGAATAGATAGCAGTCAGCTTTTATATTCACACATAGGGTTGAGAGATATGGTTATGAACTTGCAAGTTTCAAGAGTTAGTGATTGATGCAGAACCATAATCATATTTGGGAACAGTTAGATACACAGTTGACGGAGAATAAAACAATGTGGACAAGGGCAGGCTGGTGTTCAACAGAAGGAAAGGGTTGCTTCAGCCTGTTTTTGTGTTGCAATTTCTGTATGATTTTGTGATTAATGAATTGTTTAAAATACTGTTAAGCACTGAACAGCCACACACACACGCTTAATTGCAGCATTTATAGTGATTACTGGTTGTTGTGCTCAGACATAAAATAACTAATTTGCAGCAAAATTATTTAGCAAAAGGTTGATCATAAAAAAATGGAAAAAAGACTTGCATTGACATTAAGCTTGCTATGACCATGTGGTGTCTCAAAGCATTTTTTTCTGTTTTTGATGTGTAGCCATTATTGTAAAGGATGAAACATGGCAGTCAATATCTGCACAGAAAACACCCACAAACAGCAATGTGATAACAACAACTTAAACTGTTTTTGTGATGTTAAGGAGTAATAATGTCCCCCGGCCTTTTGTCATTGGTGCCATAGAATCTGTTATATTTACCCAGTGAGGCTGATGATTAGATTAGATTAGATTCCCTACAGTGTGGAAACAGACCCTTCGGCCCAACAAGTCCACACCGCCCCTTGAATCATCCCATCCAGACCCATTCCCCCTATAACCCACACACCCCTGAACACTACGCGCAATTTAGCATGACCGATCCACCTAGCCTGCACATCTTTGGACTGTGGGAGGAAACCGGAGCACCTGGAGGAAACCCACGCAGACACGGGGAGAATGTGCAAACTCCACACAGACAGTCGCCTGAGGCTGGAATCGAACCCGGGTCCCTCGTGCTGTGAGGCTGCAGTGCTAACCACTGAGCAACCGTGCCGCCCAAGATGGGGTTTCAATTTAACCTGTCATCTGAAATGCAGCAGATTTGACAGTGCAATGTTCCCTCAGTCCTAGAATGTCAACTTTGAGTTTTGTACTCACGCATGGAATGGGACCTGAACCTTGAGAGTTAGAAGCGACAGTACTACTGTCCACTGACAATTTCAATGTTTTGTAGGGATAAAAGTACAAGACTGCATCTATATATACCTTGTCAGCCAGTGGCCAAAGTCTGGTTCGTGAGCCCATTTGATCCCAGTCTGGTTGAGGGAGCGGAGTACCCGACAAAACACAAGGATAACCCAGGGGCTCAGCAAGGCCAGCCACTTTTCATAGCTTTCACCTGAACACGTATAAGCTTTGGATTTATCATCTTTCTGGTCACAATCTGAAGTTTCGAGTAAGCCACAGATGGTAGTTTGCTGTTCATTGCCATCAATGTCTTCTGGATTTTTGTTTTGTTTTGATTTGCCTTGGAGGTCACTGGGTGCAAAATATTTTCTGCAGACATCTTGAAACAGCACCAACAAAAGTGTGTTGATGAGAAAGTACCATGTTTGATGTTCTTCTTCTATAAAACTGCTCGATCCAAGGCTCAGGGTATGTCCAAAAGTCCCAAGTAACAAAAGCAAATCTAATTCAGACCAGCTCGAATTGGCTACTGCACAAGTCTGTGAGGGAAAGAAAACACAATACAAGTTAATAAATTAGATAACGGTAAACTGTTTTAATGGATTTGTTCAACAATCATCCCCGATTTTATATTGAATTCTATTACATTATAAATTTTGCGTTAATTTAGAATGGCAGCAATCAGTAGAAAAAATATGCAAATTCAAACACGCTTTAATGTCACCAAAAATAAAAATTACAACAGGAACAGCAAATAACCTCAGGTGGAAATCTCTAATCCAGGGGTTAGGTGAATATATTAAGTACTGATCTACAACATTGCTATTCACAACAATAAGTATCCTATTATTCATCCGCAACATTTATGCTACTAACTCAAGAATCTGCAGTGGAATGGAATGTTATATGACTTCTGCACCTCGGAGCCACACTTGCTATACATTGCAAATGTAATAAATCCAAAAACACTACCCGTGCAGCACCAGAAGAGGCGCTAACAACCCAGGAAACAAAGCAAAACTTCCAATACGGCCCAACCAGCATTTTAGTGTTTACGTAAGCAAATAATGACGATTATATTTACCAATCTTGTTCCCCTTTCCTTTCAGCCTCATTTCCTTTAACCGCCAACAAAATCTAAACTTGAATGCAGATGTCATTGCTGCTTCAAGCACTGATCCAAGAATTAATTCCACAACCTCAACAACTTCCCTCTTTCTTTATTTTAATTTCCTTCATTCTTGTGCCGATGGCCCCTTCTTCCAGATCTCAATCAAGAAACAGCTTGAATAAATAAGTTACATATCTACACATGTTAACAACCTCAGAATATCCCATTGCCTGCAAAGTGCTCTGAGGGGGTTTTGAATTGTAGTCGCTGCCTGAATGTTGGGAGCTACAAAAAAATTATTTTAATGACACTGATTTGGCGATAAATATAGATCAGAACAGAAGGGAAAATGCCCCTGTTCTTCAACATTAACATCTGCATGACATTGTAGACCTAGTTTAATGTTTTATCTGAAGATGACACCACTGATGCTGCAGCAGTCTGTCCTTGTAACAGTCTAAATTTTGTACTCAAGTCACTAGGGTTGGTCTTGAACCTACAACCTCCTAAATTAGACACAAAAGTGTTAGGACCGAACCATATGTGACAGTCTGCTGCCTCATACCCTGTTATAGCACTATGCCATTTACAAAATGCACTGTTACCATGTTTCCCTATTACTGTGCCACGTAACAGAAGATTTAAATTCTTAAACTTTTCTTTGAATTTTGTATTTCCTCATACTAGGTAAAATTCGAGCAAATATGTGATGTACCCTCTTTAAAGACACATTACACTTTGTATAATGTTGTCTAACAACCCTCTAACTAAGAGCTTAAAATTTCAGACAATTTCATCATTTTAACTTGTAACAAAATCCAAAATATATTTTTATGGTCTTTTCAACTGAAGATAATGCCTTTAATACCCTTAACTTGAATCTCCAAATTCTTCTGGTTGTGCATATTCTAGAGCTTATTCTCAGTCACAGTAAAATTATCAATGTTTATTTTTCGAACATTTTCACAACAGCTCCACTAGCTGCTTTTAAACCTATTCTCTCATTTCATCAATATCCTTTTCTCACTTTCTTTGAGTTTTTAAAATAATTAACTAGACCTCCCATTTTGACATCATCTGCACAAGTTCATATCTTACCCCGGTGAGGTTGGAAGATCTGGAGGACCTGCAGAGATGAGGTAAAATTAAATGGATACAAGCTGGACAAATAAGTCCATTCATGAGCCATGAGTCACTTCCTCTGTCCCTAGTCATTTTGTGAAGTCCAACAAAAACGTACACTCACCAAAATCTAAACATTTGCAGCAATCGCCTTTGCAAAATTTAGAAGAGTAGTTCCTGGCACAAATAATGTGAAGAATTCCAAGCCATAAAAACACACAAACCTACAAATGTACAGTGAATGTCTTTGCATAAAGTCAAAACCTCGACAATTTGAGTGAACAGAACTGCTGGTATTTTTCTTAATTTTCACACATTTCAATGACAGTGAATCACCTTGTGTTGAGGCTTCCCATTTGTAAAATGCTTCCATAGAGTTGAAGTGAGCACACATTGCAGGGCAGATATCAGTACAATCGCTGTTGCAGCTAGCAGCCAGGATACGTCACAAAAATAGCAGGATGTCTTTGTTGATGTACAAACAATAATATGAATAGCTGTAAACATCAGACACAGCAGATAGAACAGGAGGGAGTAGAATGTTGCTGACAGCGGTACTTCAAATTCAGCAGTGCTGCCCAGTGCATCTGGAGTACTCACTATCAGAAGGAAAATCACCTAAAAATATAAACAAACATGTCAGATACAAATGGATTTCCCACAGTAAGTCAAAATTTTAAATTAATACATTCATCGTGCGGTTGATAATGGTATGGACACCTGCCGTTTTGGAGCTTGTAAAACTCCATACAGCAGTAGAAGTGCACAACTGCAAATGTGAGTTCAGGTGTGCATAATTAATCTGAACCAAACTGCTCAATAAGAGTTCACAATTTAATAAAATATTTGATGTAAAATGTGAAGGAAACAGTCATCTCTGGTTGCCCAGACCTGAGAGGGTGTTAAGTTGGAGAACTCAGGATTTCGACACAGCTACAATAAATGAACAAACAGCAATACTAATACAAAGTGCATTTAGAGACAGTGGCATGTTCATGGCCTTGCTGTTTTTGTCCTTGGTGGTTGGGTCATAGGATTGAGACACATAATAAGCAGAAGCTCAAAGTTGCTGCTATGAATCCTGTAGGCAAAGTGCACTGGACACCAATCAGTAGACTATTTTGCATAGTATTGAGTTTCTAACTACACAAATCCAAGTGTGTGTTCTATGAGAAGTTCACTGAAGCCTCATGAAATGAAGCACAAATCTCAGTCTTTGCCTCGAGCTGGCAATCAATATTGGTTCTCTTAAGTTGCTCATCAACGATGATCCCAAGTACATTAAGGGAGGGAGACTGAGGTAAGGTTATGACAATGAAGTTCACGGGTAAGTGAATTGGTTCATTATGGGTGAGGGAAACACTGCCTGACACATATCTGATACAAAAGCCACTTGTTAGCTCAAACTTGGATGCCATCCAGGTGCTAGTTTCAAAAGAAAAATCATTCACAGGATGTGGGCATCACTGACTAGGCCAACATTTACTGCATATTCCTAATTTCCCAGAGGGCAGTTAAAAGAGGATACCGCATTGCTGTAGAGAACAGCAGTTTCTTAACAAAAAGGACATTAGTGGCTAGATGGTTTTTCTGACAATTAATAATGGTCATCATTTGACTCTTAATTCCAATTTATTTTCATTGAATGCAAAGTCCACCATCTGCCATGGCAGGATTTCAACCTGAGTTCCAAAAACATTATCTGGCCTCTGGATTAACAGCCTATCAATAATAGCACCAGGCCATTCTCTCCTCTTGGTGCTGCTACAATCTTTGTCATCTTCTGTACACAGAATTATTTCACCGTATCATGTTCAGTGAACATGACTGGCTTGGCATTGACATTAATGATGATGGGATCTTCAAGAGGAGGTAACTTTGCTACTGAAGCTGCTAAAGGTTCTTGCCTTTGTTTTGCGTTCATGGCTGGGCTCTGCTACAGTTGAAATAAACCACTTATTGGATGAATATTTTCTCAGATGTGGAGATTGGCATTCAAATGCATTAAGGTATACTGAAAATTTCAAATAGCCACTAGTCATTATGAGAAACCTTTGAAGGTTACGGCACAGAAATGCTTTTTGTATCAGTTATAGAATCATAGAGTTATACAGCACAGAAACACACCCTTCAATCCATGCCATAGAAGTTTCCCAAACTAAACTAGTCCCACTTGCCTGCATTTGGCCAACATCCCTCCAAATCTTTCCTTTTCAAGTACCTGTCCAAATGTCTTCTAAATGTAACTATACCTGCATCTACCACTTCTAACAGTTCATTCCATATGGTAAGCACAATTAGAAAAATCTTGTGCAGCACAAGACCCATTTAGTTTTATTGTCCTTTTAGTAAATGATTAGGAATTAGGTGAGCCATCTTAGCAGAACCATCCTGACCAAGAATGTCACCAGATCCAAAATGTTAACTCTGATTTTTTTTTCAGAAGCTGCCAGACCTGCTGAGCTTTTCTGGCAAATTCTGTTTTTGTTCCTGATTTACAGCATCCACAGTTCATTCTGTTTTTATTCAAAACAAGAAGGTCCCATATCCAATCCGTGGTCTTTGAGATATCTGATCTCACTGGGACTGGGAGCACAGCAGTTAGCCTCAGTGCCCACAGCTGATAAGGAATGGTGTATCTTCATGGACTCCTGTTCCTGCTCATTACTCAGAAACCACTTTCACTCTGTGGACAGCAGGAAAGGACAGAATCAAAGTACAGAGTCCCCAGAGTCAGCCAAACCTGCCGAAACCAGATGGCTAGGTTCAAACAAGGTCCGATTAATGCCTCTATTTAGTTTTTTCCTCAAAGTCTTGCAAGAATTTTCCTTTTCAAACATCTATCTGATTTCTTTCTGCAAGATTTTTTATATAGAATCTTAACAGTGTAGAAGCAGGCCATTTGGTCCATTGGGTCCACACTGACCTTCCAAACAACATCCCTCTCAGATGCAGCCCCTTACCGTATCCCTATAATCCTACATTTCCCATAACTAATCCATTTAATTTACACATCCATGGACACAATGAGCAATTTAGCATGACCAATACACCTAATCTGCACAAACTTAGAACAGTGGGAGGAAACTGGAGCACCCAGAGGAAGACCATGCAGACACAGGGACAACATGCAAACTCCACAATGACTCTGCTTGAGGCTAGAATTGAATCTGGGTCCCTGGTGCTGTGACACAGTAGTGCTGAGCAATGACCCACCATGCCATCAACATGCAATTGAATCTGCTGCCTCCGTTCTTTCAAGTGATGTATTCCAGATTGTTACAGCTTATTGCATAAAAATAAAATCAACCAGTGCCCTTTAATTACCCACCTACTGTCTGTAGAAACAGTTTCTCCACATCTATTCTACAACTTGTCATAATTTCAACTACCATCATAATTCTAATAACTACAAGGAATCTCCACTTAACCCACTCTTCACCAAGGTGTAGTCTGAACTTTTCCATCAATGACATCAAAGTAATAAATTATCTAAGTACTTCTTCAATGCCTCACATGTGTACTCCAGTCGTTTGCAATCAAATATTACAGAAGGGTCCATAAACAGACCATTCTGAATAAATCTACAGCTCTAATGTTTCGTTCAGGGCTGTATCTTGGATGCTTACAAATTGTCTTTTACCAAAATGGCGAGTGGTGCATGTAAGCAGAGAACATGTGCACACAGAGGTCCTATAAACTTCATACACTGCAATCCGACTGATTTGCTACTGTTCTCTCTCTATGCAGTATAACATTGTAATTAACCATATACAGAAAAGGGAAGAAAAAATAAATCAACATTGCGCAAAAGTTCCTACCTCCACCACAATAATTGTTCCCACAATCATGGAATACATATCATACTGTGCCACAATTTTGGAAAGTGAAGAACTCATTAACTTCAAGGCATCCAAATACTGCCTCAGCACCTTCTTTCCTAGGTTTGCAAGAGTCTCCGAAGTGTTACCTTCGAGGTAAAGCTTTATCCAAGAACCATGAGATTTTTGTGCTATTCCAAATAGTTTGTATCCAGGATCTGCAAAAAGCAACTTAGTTAGCTTGAGGAAAATGATCACAATGAAAGTATTCAACGATCTCAGTGTCCTGTTTTAATCAGTTGTGGCCAAAGCATTCTGATCTAATAAGGAAAATGAAACATTTTACGGCTAGAAAGCCTAGAAGTAGTTATAGGGAGGTGATGTATCTTTATTTTAAAGCAGGCACAGCTCCAAGCTCAGGATACAAAGAAATCTTTATTGCTGTCCATTAATCAAATGACAATCTAGTTTGATTTCTTCTTATTCCATAAATCTAAAGTTTTCTAATACGTTTCCTTTGGGACACCTCATAAAACACATTTGAAAATCTACTGCATTCCATCCATCTATCCAACATTCAAACAAGAATTCTTAATTTGCTAAATACAAGTTAGTTTTAAGCTACCATAAGCAGCCACTTTTAAATACTAACTGACCTCAAATTATGGATTTCAAAAGTCTATCCACAGCTGACTGGTCTATTATTATACAATTTACAATTAATTGGTAGCACTCTTATCTCTGAGCCACTTGTTCCAGATTCACATCCCATTCCAAGACAAAAAGTACAAAGTCACGGAATTTGATGCTGAGTACTTTATACTGACAGAACTGCACTGATTTTGATGCTGTCTTTTGGATAGAGTGCTAAAGCAAGACCCCACCTTCTCACATCAGGTGGGCACAAAGGATTTGACAGCACTATTTTCAAATAAGATCAGGGGAATTAGCACCAGTGTTCTGGCCAATATTTATTCCACAAAATCAAAAGAAAAATTATATGGCTATTACTACTTTGTAGTTTGTGGGAATTTGCGGTGTGTAAATCAGCTGTTGCATTTCCTACTTTACAGCAGTGACTGCACATCATAAATAACTTAATTGGCAGTGAAAAGCTTTGAGAAGCCCTGTGGTCATGAAAGGCACTATATAAATGTAAGTTATATTTTTCCTTTTAGTTTATGCTTTGCCCCTTCTCGAATAATTTTCCATTGTCACAACCTAGTTTATACATTTAAAGAATTTGAAAATGGTACTCAGAGCCTCTGTTACTTTTCTAGTTATTTCACAAGCCTGGGATGAATTAAGTCAAGACCCTGTGGCTTATCACTGAATTTTTTTGAAAATTTATATCTTTATGGGGTGACTTTAACACAGTAAAACACCCCAAGACCCTTCACAGGAGCATTATCAGACAAAATCTTACACATCCACATACGAAGGCAGGAACTGAAAGCTTTGTCAAAAAGCTAAGTTTTAAGAAGCATTAAGAATGAGGTGGAGAGGCAGCAAGAAATGTAGTCAATGAACTGCAGAACCTACAGCCTAGACAACTGAGTGCATGGCTGCCTATAAAGTTGGAAATACAAAAGGCCAGAATTGAAGAAATGTAAAGCTGTTGAAGAGTTGTACAGCTATTGCAGTTACAGAGATTAGGAATCTGTTCAGGCAACAGAGGTTGGAAATTTTTAAATTAAGTTCCTAGTGGGAAAGAAGCTAACATAGGTCATTGGGTGTGATGGCCAAAGGGCACTTAGTCAGTTAGCTGGGATGGGTCACAAACACAATTACTGGAAAGATGAATAACTTTATAAACTGATCTGATATTCCCCCACTGATAGTAGATAACAACAGGGTTTTGTGAGCAATTCAATTCAAATAAACTCGGAATGAGAAAGCTTTAAGGTACATTGTGTGCCAAAGGTTGACACGCTGTTATTTAGAAATCTTAGAAATCACACTGTAAATGTTTAAAGAGCCCACTTTTTTTTTCAAAAATGACAAGGACAAAAATGAGCATGTTTCAGGATTATTCTCTTTTAAAAGTTCAATATTTTAGTCTGACAATACGGAAGCACATGACAGTAAAGTGAGCTGGCAAATCCTTATGACAAAATACTCAACATCTCTAGTAGTTTTTAAACAAACCTCAAGAACTGCTTCACACCTTTAGAATTTGGCAATGAAACCTTTCTCAGTGTCTTATTTAAAATTCAGTGTGGTGCACCTTACCTTTTTCATATGTAGGAATACTCTCTTGAACTAGCTTACTAAGTTGGTATCCATTAAGATGCAAATATCTAAGCTGTTCCCTTAAAGACTTTTCCTCAAGGACACTTAAAATGAGATGCCCCAAACTGTTCCTTGGAATAGGCAAACCAAATCCTAATGCCAAAGTGGAGGTGAGATCTGTTTGCTCGACATATTCAGAAGCAGTGAATGAATCTGGAAGTTAGAAAAATAAAATTGAATAATTATTTTATCTAATGTCTGAAAATTTAACATTGGACAAAATGTATTATCTACAAATAATTTACTTCCCAATTAGGACAATGTTATAGCAGAATTCCACATTAAATGCATAATATTCTGGCCTGCACAAACACAAGAATTTTCATTTACAATGAATTAGTAATCAGTGCCATTTTCTTCAGAAAAGAGGTGAATGTTGTATGAGTTCTCAGTCAAAGCTTTTTCAAATGTTACAGATATGGAAGAAAGTGTCAACAGCAGTATTTTATAAGTAAGTTAATGTTATGAAACAAAAACAGAAACTTGTCACCACCAGACTCGAAACATTAACACCCACAGACCTGTTGATTTTTGCCAGCAAATTCTGTTTTTGTTTTAGATCTCCAGCACCTGCACTTCTTTGTTTTACTTTTAATGTTATGACACATGGTCCTCTTTAACAATATTCCAAGTCATTCCATAATAGGTTTGCCTTCTACAAGTAGTTCTGCTGTAACACATATTTCATTAATGCAAATTGGCTGTAACACGATCAATGAATATGGATGCTGTATGGATTACGCAAACTTTCTGCTGCAAAGGTATAGCGATTTCCATATAACATGATTTTCTATAATGCGAGGTCACACAAAAATGTAATTATCGATTATTGAAGAACAACCTGTACCTACACACTGGAACATAGTTCTCAATGATAACCTTGGTTTATTATAAAGTGCCAGAGACACCCTGGAAGCAGGAATTTTCCATAGTCTTTATGGACAGTGAATGATATACAAAATGGGGAATACTTCCTATAAATCACTCACTCCATGACACTGAGCAGGGCAATGACAATTCCAAATGTGGGTCCTTGCAGACTTTTAAGTTTTTGACACTTTTCTTTCCCCTGTAAGATTATAAACTATCAACCAGAATACTAATTGTTAAAATCTAACTTTATTAATAGAAATTAAAATATAATTTTAGTAACAACTTTTATGATCAAGTGGGAAAATCCAGAAGTAGGACACACTATAGAAAATGTTATCAAGACAGAGGGATTTTGGGAGGTCATGACAAGTTTTGCTGCATACACTAACCAAAAGCTAAAATCTTGAATGCTGTCTGGTGGGAAACTGATGCAAGAATGAAATGTAGAGGAGTCCCTCTGTGAGATTAGAAAGCATGGACATAAAGCATCGATGCAGTAATAAATATGAAGGGCATAATTACGACAGCAGAAGGATATGTAGACTAGAGAGAGGCAGAGAGAGAGAGAAAGGGACAGCCAGAAACAGAAAGGAGCTTGCGGACCAAAAGATGTAAAAAGAAAAGTCATCATGCAGTCGCCATCCAGTCATAATGCAGGAAGTATATAGTCCCTGTTATACTGTAAATCACTACCCCAGTTCATTGCTGTAGCTTACCTGAAAACTTAGTAAACATGTTTCAGTTTCATCTTGTTAAAAGTAGTCTCATGACTGAACTTGTCAGTCAGTTCCCAAAACGATAAGGGGCTCAAAATCAACATTGTAGTACAGTACCACTAATAATGTGGTTAAGTTTAGCTAACTGAATATAGCTTGAATACAGTGCAAGCAGTGTTGCAAATGGATGCTTTACTGCCTTCCTACGTACAACGTTCTTCAAGCTTCCTGTCCTTCCACATTTAAACAGTGCAGTGCGACAAACACTGCATACCAGAGTTTGGCTGCACTCTCTTCTGAATCCAAAGTGTGTGGGTTCAACCTCCCACTCCAAGTTAGTAAACTAATAAAAAGCAAACACAGTTTCAAAAAGAATTGTTTATCTTATCATCCTATATGTGATCTAAATTATATACAACTCCAGACCACAGAACAGATGAAACTGGCTGTTCCATGTGTATAGGTGACATTGGCAATATTCATTCACGCAATGAGGACATCACTGGCTAGGTCAGCATTTATTGCCGAGTCCTAATTGCCCAGAGGGCAGGTACGAGTCATCCACATTGCTGTGGGTCTGAAGTCACATGTAGGCCAGACCGAGGTAAGGATGGCAGTTTCCTTCCCCACAGGACATTAGTGAACCAGATGGGTTCTTCCGACAACCATCAATGGATTCATGGTTACAATCCGACTCTCAATTCCAGATATTTATTGAATTCACATTCCACCAGCTGCCGTGGTTGGATTTGACCCCAGGTCTGCAGAACATTACCTGGGTCTCTGGATTAACCACTGATAATACCACTAGGCCATTGCCTCCCCTCTCTTTACATTTTCTAAGATAATTACTGTACTAACTTTCAAGAATAAATTAAATGAGAGATCATTGCAAAGGCAATCAATGGAACAGAAACAGGGAAGAAGATGTTGATAGTATGTTTTTGCAGTATGCTTTTGCTACAGGGTTCAAATGCAGTCCGCAATGGTAGGATGAACATTTCCTCTCGAACTACATAAACTTAAACGGTCTAAGTAGCATGAATTTAGATAGTCCAAAAGGTGTGTGCTTTTAATACAAAACACGCCGCAATTCAGCAATATCAGCATCAATCAGAGTAGTGATGAAGAACACGGAGATACTTCTAATGCACCTGAACACTTTGGGTAATTTAGCATGACCAATCTATCTAACTTGCACATATTTGGGCTGTGGGAACAAACCAGAACGCCTGGCAGAAACTCACACAGACACTAGGAGAACGAGCAAACTCCACGCAGACAGTTGCCCGAGGGTGGAATCAAACCCCGGTCCCTTGGTGCTGTGAGGCAGCAGTGTTAACCACTGGCTGGATGTAATAGTGGACAAATCACATCTTTATTCAGTGAAATGTTTTCAAAATCAGTCAGCAGTTAAATAGAAAGGATTGGTGACGGAGAAGTCCACATTGAAAATTAATTATAATTACTTTTGACCTCTCTAGTTTAAAAAATAAACTTTTAATTTCATTTAGAAGTTCGGCAAAGCCAAGCAACAGTCATTGTTTGAACATACTTGGGATGATTCAATCAAAATAAATTGGAATTCTAAATTTAATGAGAAATCTTCAAATGGCTTAGCAGCCAAAGATTTAAAATAATCAAACACATCAGATAGTAAAATCAAATTGTTACAATGTTTATTCAAAGCTTCTTTCTGATCCTTACCTTTCTTTCTGAAAGCAGGGCTGAGAAGAACCAGTGGAGTGTTCACTTCGTGACTCGAAGATCCTCCATGACTACCTGTGTCTGACATTCCATGATCTCCGCACAACATCAGTAAACTAGGCAGAGTCACTTCACCTTGCTACAAATCCCCATTCAAAAGAAAAACACACAACTTTATACCAAAACACTGGGTGTAATTTGCAACACATTTCAAATATGTATTTTTAAAATGTAAAATCATGCAATATTCCTAAGGTTTCCAAGTAGAAATATACTCTTTAATTTTCATTAATGCAGTATTCCTTACCACAGGCTCACATCAAAAACTAGAGAAGTCCTTTACAGAACAGACTTAGTGAAGAGAACTGCAGGGTGGGAGGAAAAGGATAACAGCTAGAAGGAAAATGATGAAACAGTAAGTAAGGAGGACTGAACATGAATGAAGAATCTTCATATCATAACTCGTCAAAGTCTTGGTAACTTCATGGTGAAACTGCATGGTTTAGCCTACAGAATTAGCACATCTTTTTTGGTGATACTGGGAACTGCAGATGCTGGAGCATCCAAGATAATAAAATGTGAGGCTGGATGAACACAGCAGGCCAAGCAGCATCTCAGAAGCACAAAAGCTGACGTTTCGGGCCTAGACCCTTCATCAGAGAGGTGGATGGGGTGAGGGTTCTGGAATAAATAGGGAGAGAGGGGGAGGTGGACCGAAGATGGAGAGAAAAGAAGATAGGTGGAGAGGAGAGTATAGGTGGGGAGGTAGGGAGGGAATAGGTCAGTCCAGAGAAGACGGACAGGTCAAGGAGGTGGGATGAGGTTAGTAGGTAGGAGATGGAGGTGCGGCTTGGGGTGGGAGGAAGGGATGGGTGAGAGGAAGAACAGGTTAGGGAGGCAGAGACAGGCTGGACTGGTTTTGGGATGCAGTGGGTGGAGGGGAAATTCCTCCAGTTCCACCGCATCTGCTCCCACGATGAGACATTCCACTCCCGCACATCCCAGATGTCCAAGTTCTTCAAGGACCGCAACATTCCCCCCGCAGTGGTCGAGAACACCCTTGACCACGTCTCCCGCATTTCCCGCCACACATGCCTCACACCCTGCCCCCGCCACAACCGCCCAAAGAGGATCCCCCTCGTTCTCACACACCACCCCACCAACCTCCGGATACAACGCATCATCCTCCGACACTTCCACCATCTACAATCTGACCCCACCACCCAAGACATTTTTCCATCCCCACCCTTGTCTGCTTTCCGGAGAGACCACTCTCTCCGTGACTCCCTTGTTCGCTCCACACTGCCCTCCAACCCCACCACACCCGGCACCTTCCCCTGCAACCGCAGGAAATGCTACACTTGCCCCCACACCTCCTCCCTCACCCTCTTCCCAGGCCCCAAGATGACTTTTCATATTAAGCAGAGGTTCACCTGCACATCCGCCAATGTGGTGTACTGCATCCACTGTACCCGGTGCGGCTTCCTCTACATTGGGGAAACCAAGCGGAGGCTTGGGGACTGCTTTGCAGAACACCTCCGCTCGGTTCGCAATAAACAACTGCACCTCCCAGTCGCAAACCATTTCCACTCCCCCTCCCATTCTTTAGATGACATGTCCATCATGGGCCTCCTGCAGTGCCACAATGATGCCACCCGAAGGTTGCGGGAATAGCAACTCATATTCTGCTTGGGAACCCTGCAGCCTAATGGTATCAATGTGGACTTCACCAGTTTCAATATCTCCCCTTCCCCCACCGCATCCCACAACCAGCCCAGTTCGTCTCCCCGCGCACCCCCCCCCCTACCCCCCCGCCCCCGCCACTGCACCACACAACCAGCCCAGCTCTTCCCCTCCACCCACTGCATCCCAAAACCAGTCCAGCCCGTCTCGGCCTCCCTAACCTGTTCTTCCTCTCACCCATCCCCTCCTCCCACCCCATGCCGCACCTCCATCTCCTACCTACTAATCTCATCCCACCTCCTTGACCTGTCCATCTTCCCTGGACTGACCTATCCCCTCCCCACCTATCTTCTTTTCTCTCCATCTTCGGTCCGCCTCCCCCTCTCTCCCTATTTATTCCAGTTCCATCTCTCCATCCCCCTCTCTGATGAAGGATCTAGGCCCAAAACGTCAGCTTTTGTGCTCCTGAGATGCTGCTGGGCCTGCTGTGTTCATCCAGCCTCACATCTTTTTTGTACCCAAAATTAACACAGTACTCCAGTTCAGCTCTGACTAAAATTCTACGCAACTGAAGGATCACATTCTCACTTCTGAATTCCATTTCTCGTCACCCAATTACAGGAAGGATATTACTAAGCTGCGGCCAAAGATGCTTACCAGGGTGTTGCTGGGTATGGGAGGTTTGTGTTATAAGGAAAGGCTGGGATCTTTTTCAGTGGAGCATTTGAGGTTGAGAGGTGATCTTATAGAAGTTTATAAAACCACAAATGGGGTAGATAAGGTGTCTTTTCCCTAGGATAGAACATAGAACACTGCAGCGCAGCACAGGCCCTTTGGCCCTCAATGTTGCGCTGACCTGTGACACCAAACTGAAGCCCATCTAACCTACACTAATCCATTATCATCCATATGTTTATCCAATGACCATTTAAATGCCCTTAAACTTGGCGAGTCTACTACTGTTGCAGGCAGGGCATTCCATGTCCTTACTACTCTCTGAGTAAAGAGGATGGGAGATTTCAAGAGTAGAGTGCAAATTTTTAAGGTGAGAGGACATACGTAAGGCAAATATTTTACACAGAGGGTTGTTTGCCTGTGGAATGAACATCCAGAGGAAGTGGTGGATGTGAGCACAATTATAACATGTAAAAGACATTTGGACAAGTACATAAATAGGAAAGGTTTGGAAGGGTATGGGCCAGGACAAGGCAGGTAGCACTAGTTTAGTGTGGGATTATGTTTGGCATGGACTAGTTGGAACGAAGGGTCTGTTTCTCTGCTATATAACTTTATAACGATCAACATTACACTAGCCATTATGGCATGAGCGAAAATTTTGCTATTGCTCTACAAACCTTGGATAGTAGTTCTGTGTGAATCTTCTGAATAACATTATCCATTTCACTGAGTTTTGGTCCAACCAGATGACTATCTGGTCCAGCCAGATGGCCAATATGATCTAATCCAAGGTAATGCAAAATTAATAAATCCCAGTCATTTCTTTTTAATACACTGTCCAGATGGCGTGTTACATTATCATCCACCTGTTAAGAAAAAAAAATGTACTTTCTACTGGAAAGTCACAATCCACAATAATGGTCAACGCAGCAATACACAATCACACCTTTTGTTTAGTCTAGAGTAATCAAAAGTCTATTTTTTCTGGAATTGCAGGTGAAACCTGTTTTCCATGTGATGGAAACATCCACATTAAAGGGCTTCTGTCCTAAACATTTAAACACAATTATTGGCTAATAATCAAGAAAACAAGGGCATCAGTTTGCATGAAAAGAATTAATTAATTAATTAAAAGAATTAATTTTTGCATTCTCGGGATGCTCCACAGCTAATTAGTTATTTTAGAAGTACAACTGCATGCCATCAACCCAAATATAGCAGCCATTTTACACAATGTTCAACAAACAGCAATGGGATCAATGATCAAGTGAAATATTTTTGTGGGGTTTGTTGAGTGACCAGTGTTCACTAAGATGCTGGAAGAACACTCCTAGAAATACACATCAAATTACACATTTTCTTCAATAAGCTTATTAAATATAATGAGTGGGCCTGGGCCATTTGGTCCATTGAGCTTGCTCCAACATTTGATAGGATCGTGGCCAATGAGAATATTGCCTTAACTCAGTTTTCTGCCTATCTTGCACCCAAAACCCTCGGCACTCTTGTAGATCAGAAATATGCCTAACTCAGTCATGAATAAACTCAATCATGTAGTCTTCATTGCTCTCCGTGAAGGACAATTCCAAAGTTTAATGACCGTCAGAGATAAAACACCTCCTCCTTGTGTTAAATGGGACAGCCCTTATTTTTAAAACTGGGCCTGAAGTTCCAGATTCCCTACATCAGGAAACACCTTGCAGTGTCTAAACTGTCAGAACCATACAACCTTAAAAAAGGTCACCTACTAGTGTTCTGAACTCCAATTAGTATAGGTTCAACAAACTAAACATTTCCTAAGACAATCCCGTCATCCCAAGAATCGGCCTAGTGAATCTTTTCTGAACTGCTCCAAATGTTAGAATGTCCATGCTTAAATAATGAGTACACAGTACTCCAAGTCCAGTCTCACCAATGTTCTGCAACAGCTGTAGCAAGGGTTCCCTACTTTTATACTCCATCCCCTTTACAATAAAGGCCAAATTTCAATTTGTCTTATTAATTACTTGCCGTACCTGCATGCTAACCTTTTGTGATTCATGTATAAAAACCCAGTCCCTCTGTACTACTGTATTGTGCAATCTTTCTCTAGTTAAATAATATTCATCTTATCTATTCTTCCCACCAAAGAAGACAAGCTCATAATTTCTCTCAATACATCTGCCAAAGTTTTCCCACTTATTTATGTATATTGCTTTGCAGATGTCTTGTGTCCTCCTCAGAACCTGCTTTCTACTTATCTTTGTATCATTGGCAATTTTGGCTGCAATGCAGTTGGTCCTTACGTTGGATTTATTAACACAGATCATATATTGTTGTGGCTGAAGAACTGATTCCTGTGGTGCTCCATTAGTCACAGCTTGCCAACCTGTAAATAACCCACTTATCCTGACTGTGTTTCCTGTTAGTTGGTGAATCCTCAGTCCACACTAATACATGACACTCAAAACTATGTATTCTGATCTTCTCACACCTACTGAATAATTTTTTGGAAATCCAAATGCACTAATTCACTGGTTGTTCTTTATCCAACCTGCTTGGTGCATCCTCAAGAAACAACTTTGTCAAACCTGATTTCCCTTTCACAACACTCTTTCAAAATCAAAATGGAATTGAGCAATGTCCAGCTATTACCTCTTTAAAAATGAATTCTTCATTTTCCTAATAACAAATGTTATAGAACTGGCCTATGATTTCCTAATCACAGCTGCCCTCCTTTCTACAGTTGCAATATCACATTTGTGGTTTTTCAATCTGCAGCGACCTGTCCAGAACTTGGGGAGTTTGGGAAGAATTTAACCACTCCTCCACTATTTCTAAGGCCAATTCTTTTAAGACCTTGAGATTCAGGGAATTGCCAGCCTTTTATCCCATTAGTTTTCCTTGTACTTTTTTCTCTAGAGATCATGATTGGTTTAAGTTCCATGCTTCTGTTTGTTTTACTGTTTTTGTATTACTTTTTGTGACTTCTACTTGAAGAGAGATAGAGTACTTTATCAAAGCCTCTGACATTTTCTGGTTTCCCAATATTAAATCTCCAGTATCACCCTTTAAGATGCTTAGTTTAGCCACACTTATAAAAGCTTCAACTGCTTTTTATTCTACTTTTCATTTTTCCTCAACTTCAATTTCCCCACCATTTGTTATACTTTTAGCCATCTCTTTGGTGGTTTCTACAATGCTCTCAATCTTCACGGCTACCACTACTCTTAGCTGTAAGTCTTTTTTTTCCAATATGGTAACATCCTTAAAATGCTTAGTTAGCCATGAATGGTGTATCCTCTCGTACAGTCATTCTTTTTCAATGGAATACATCTTTGATGAGAGTCATGAAATAGCTTCTTAAATGTTGCTGCACAAGAGCACATGGTTTTGCTGTACATGTAAAGGGCACATGGTGTAGGGGTCACATATTAGTATGGATAAAGAATTGGTTAGCTAAAACGTTGCAGTAAGTCAGGATAAATAGGTCGCTTTTTGGGGGATTGGTGTGTTGTAACTTATGTAGTATCGCAAGGATCATGTTGGGTCTTGAACTAATGACAATCTACAACAATCACTTGGGTAAGGAAACTGATGTATGCTTGCTACATTTACAAATGACACCAAGGAAGGTGGGAATTAAAACAAAAATTGCTAGAAAAGCTCAGCAGATCTGACAGCATCTGTGGAGAGAAATCAGAGTTAACATAGTTAAGGAAGGTAGGTAGGAAGCAAGTCGTCAAGAGGAAATAAAGCCGACAAAGGGATATAAACAGGTTAAGTGAGTGGGATGGGAAAGGTAACTAGCAGATGGAGTACAACATGGGTAATTGTGAACGCGTCCAGTTTCGCAGAAAGATTAGAAAAACAGTATGTTATTTAAATAGAGAGAAACTTAGTGGGGTGCTCTCTAGTACAAGAATCACAGAAAGTTAATAAACAGGTACAGCAAGTGATTAGGAAGGCAAAAGTAATGCCAATGCTTACTACAAAGGGAATGGAACATAAAAGTAGACAATTGCAGCCACACAGGCAGTTGGTTACACTGCATCTAAAGTATTTTTTAGAGTTTTGATTTCCTTTTGTTTTGATAAAAGAATAACAAATTTAGAAGCAGTTCAGAGATCAATTAATTCCTGGCTTGAATGGCTCTCTTATGAAAGGTTAAACAAGCTAGGCCTATATCCCGTGGAATTTAGAAGAATGAGAGGTGATCTTACTGATACATATAAGAACTTAAGTGGATTAAAATCCAAAAGAACTGCAGATGCTGTAAATCAGGAACAAAAACAGAAGTTGCTGGAAAAGCTCAGCCTGTCCAGCAGCATCTGTTAAGAGAAAATCAGAGTTAACATTTTGGGTCAGATGACCCTTCCTCAGAACTCGATCTGGACCGGACCCAAAATGTTAACTGTGATTTTCTCTTCACAGATGCTGCCAGACCTGCTGAGCTTTTCCAGCAACTTCTGTTTTTGTTCAAGTTCTTAAGGGGATTACGTTGGGTGGATACCAGGAGGATGTCTCCCTGTGTGGGGAACTCAAACTAGGGGGTGTACTTTAAGAATAACAGGTCTCCCTTTTAAGAGACAGATGATTAGAAAAGCTGATTCTTAAAGGGTCATTACAGAGTAGATTTCCCTTCCCCAGAAGGCAATGAAGGCTGAGTTGGAAACATTTTTGATAGTCAAGGGCTACAGGCTGTAGATAGGAAAGGAGAGGCGAGACCACAATCCAAGATGTGTTTGGGTAACGCAGCTAGCTTGAAAGGTCAAATGGCCAACTTGTGTTCCTATGTCTGCTACTTCACTATCATCTAAAATTTTAACCATTTTAAAATTTTTATTTAAATTTTAAATTTTTCCGGACTCACTTGAGCTAACTCTGCATATCTTGATAATTGCTTATATTTAAAGTTTAAAAAGTAGCTTTTGATTCCCAAATCTGACTCTCAAAATGAACATGAAATTGTGTCGTGATTATTCTTAGCCAGGGGATCCATTGCTATATTTCATGAATTAGTCCTATTTTGTTACACACTTTCTTTCCCCTGGCAGGATGCAGAATGTATTGTTCAAAGAACGTTTGCCAATCTCATCCACCCTACTGCCACTTCAATTTTTCCAATCTATGTGAGGATTAAACATACACAATATTCAATCATTCATTAATTACAAGTGGAAGGCTCTGTGTCTAAATTTCGGAGTCTGGTCGAGCTCTTTGATCTTTTCTAAGTGCTTTTACAAAAGTAAAATTGTTGCAAGCTTAAAACTAAAAAGAAATTGATATTTTAAAACTTTTAAGTTTAAATTTTCAGTTGGGGAGACAGAGTAGAACATCTTTCTAAGACAACTTGGCTGCTCCTAAGGTTACCTTGATCTCCTTATTCTGTTATCATTTCAGTTCCTTTTGAAAGCTCCTTGATCAAAACCAACTGCTTTCAATGGAAATTTGTTCTAGTATAACCAAAAATATACTGTGATTAGCTTCTTGCTCCATTTAAAAACACACACAAGCAGTTTTTTGGTTCCTTGCTCTGATAAAAATCAACTCGCACAGTGAATTGAATGGCTATCTTGAGGCCTTGATGTCCAAAACATCTGCACAGGCCTCAAATATTAGGAGAAAAATCAGACATATTCAATATGATACAAAATGCATTCAAAATGCATTCAAAATTTACTTACCTCGGTATAATCAGACACAAAGAAAGAAGTAGTCCCATCATATTCTACAAAGTGATCTGGAAAGAGTCGAATCCAAGTGTCATCACCATAGAACATGATTCTTCTTCCAGCAGTTTTTGCCTGCCAGATCAGATTATCTTCCAGCAAAGTAGGAGAATTCAAGTTCATGATGACATCAATAAATCCGGGAATTCTGCCAGTCATCATTGCCTAAACAAACCGTAACAGTTCAGACATAAATACTGGACCATTTCATGCATTTCAATAAACATATCCAAAGTACAGTATTAGTCTTCAAATCCCCTCTATCAAATGATCAGTGGTGAAAAATAATTACTACTTTTGACAACTAAAGTAACATTTTTGGGGATTCCATTCAAACACTTTCCTCAACTATGTACCAGTTTCTCCTACAGCCCAGAATTAATTAGAACTTTTCATATCAAACTTGTACTAAAGGACACAGAGTTGCCACTGTAACGCCGATGTTCAAAAACATAATAGA
The DNA here is from genome assembly GCF_030684315.1 of Stegostoma tigrinum. Classification (NCBI taxonomy): domain Eukaryota; kingdom Metazoa; phylum Chordata; class Chondrichthyes; order Orectolobiformes; family Stegostomatidae; genus Stegostoma; species Stegostoma tigrinum. The sequence continues at coordinate 16,873,300 of NC_081354.1, forward strand.
AAAATAAACCAGCTGGTTACCTAACAGGCAGGCAGTCAATCATAGATAGCAGGTAAGTTTACATAGGCCAAGATATAATTAATACCCAACTGAAGCAACATGGATTGACAGATGGCGTAAACTGCCAAAAGACCAACATTTCAAGAAATAAGAAAATTTGTCCAGTCTATAAGAATGCATATTTGCAACATTACACAACACTCAGTCAGGCATCAATTAGGAAAGGAAACTGCAAGGAGATAGAGATGAGATAAGAATTCCTCACGTTAGGTCAACCCAGCTTAAGTTAATTTGGTGTAATGGTGCATTCTTAAGGGGGCTGGAATTCGTACCAAACAGCATGGATTTGCATGAATGTTGTTCCACAGCAAACATGATATAGGGTAGTGTGACCCTATCAGTGCAGTTTTAGAGGGGCCTCCTCTGCTTTATGACCGTCTCACTCAACAATTACAGAGAGTGTTCAGGAAAGAGAAGCAGGACGGTCAGTGAGGAGGAGAGGTAAAGAACAGTGAGCACGAGCTGAGCATATTTATTTTTTAATTTTAAAAGTTATTTAATTTACAAACATATCAATATCTTCGCAATCTGTTGTACTTAAACACTTTTTTTTCTGACAGTTAAGATCCAATTGAACCTAACCAAAATTGGAAAATGTAATTCATTTTTCATTTAAAGTTACACTTTTCAGGAACACAACTACAATATTAACCAAGAATTTCCTGTTGTGAAATGGACCCAAAAAGTGTGACTGGTTGAGTTATAGGAAATTAGAAAAGTGAGCAAATTAGTTTGATTTAAAAAGAAACAAATTGTACTTTCAATTAGGGACAGCTGAGTGATTTGACATCAGATTCATAAAACATTAAAAGCTGCACCTCAAGTGATAAGGAGCCGAAATAAAACGAATGTAATAATTGAGTTTTAAGGCAAGACACACAGAATATAAAAGCCCCAATATAAATGATAAATAGCTCAACATTTCATGAAAACCTAACCTTTTTAATTTCTTACCTTAATTCTAGGCATTGTGACTGTTGGTGGCCAGGCTTTAGCAATAAAGCTGAGAGATGAACCTTGTTCAATCATACGTCGTGTGTATCGCATGAACTGTCGTCCTTTTGGTCCAAACACAAAGTCTTCTCTCAAAGCGTCCACCAACATTATAACAACCTTTCCAAACAATGGAGACGGCAGTTTTGTCCAGTTTGATGCAAGGCCTAAGTCAAGAGAATAGACATATGCTTTATCCGTGTTTTAACTTTAAAATAATTTGATATCCCTGGCACTGTTCACATGTAAATTGGCATTTTCAGTTACAATGTAAAACTTAGCTGCTAACTACAACTGTCTCTTTAAAGCCACTGCTCAATTACTCCACATCGAGTTTGTTCAAATAAGATATATGCTCGAGGCTACTTCAGATTACTCCTTGACGCTCCTATCCTAAAAAATTTCATAAGTTTTGTCAGGCATCATCAGTCATATGAATCATATTTCTCCATTTCACTACAATTTAAGAGTGTAATTCCATACATTTTTTATTCACTTGTGGGCATTGCTGGATGGCCAGCATTTATTGCCTGTCCCTAAGTGCCCTTGAGAAGTTGGTGGTGTGCTGTAGTTCACTGTCATTGTAGGTTGACCCACAATGCCTTTAGGGAGGGAATTCCAGGATTTTGTCCAGTGACAGTGAAGGAATGGCAATATATTTCTAAGTCAGGATGATGAGTAGTTTGGAGGGGAACTTGCAGGAGTTGGTGTTCCCATGTATCTGTTTGCTCTTGTACTTCTAGGTAGAAGTGGTCAAGGGTTTGGAAGGTGCTAAGGATCTTTGGTGAATTTCTGCAGTGAACCCAGTAGATAATACACTGCTGTTACTGAGTGTCGGTGGTGAAGGGAGTGGATGCTTGTGAATATGGTGCCAATCAGGCAGGCTGCTTTGTCTTGAATGACATCAAGCTTCTTGAATTTTAGTGGAGCAGCCTTTTACCAGCAAGTGTGGAAAATCCCATCACAGCCATGACTTGCGCCTTGCAGATAGTGAAAACAGGCTTTGGAGAGTCAGATGGTGAGTTTCTCACAATATTCCTAGCTTCTGACAGTTCTTGACGCCATTGTATTTATATAGTGAACCCAGTTAAACTTTTGGTCAATGGTAACCTACAGGATGTTGATAGTGGGGAATTCAGTATGGTAACACTTTTGAAGGTCAAAGGATGGTGATAAGATTGTCTCTTATTGGAAATAGTCATTGCCTGGCGTTTGTGTGATGCAAATGTTACTTGCCACTTGTCAATTCAAGCCTGTATATTGTCCAAATCTTGTTGCATTTATACACGGACTGCTTCATTATCTAAAGGGTAGCAAATGGTACTGATCATTTTGCAATCATTGGCAAGTATTCCTATTCTGACCTTAAGATGGAAGAAAAGGTCACTGATCAAGCAGCTGTAGACGGTTGGGCCTAGGACACTATTCTGAAGAATTCTTGAAGAGATGTCCTGGAGCTTAGATGACCTCCAACAACCAGGACCATCTTCCTATGTCTTTAACCGGGGGTGTGCCCCGATACCCATCATTTCTAATTTTCTATAATTTGTAACTACAAATTATGTCAAAATGGCTGCACACGAGATTATCACTCTCTCTTTTCATAAATTGGCATTATATTCTCTTTTCCACAGTACTAGGTCCAGACAATTTTAAAGGGTTCCCTAAAACTGTCAGCTGAAATAATCTCCCCTCTAAATTTGAAATTACAGAAATTTATAAATACTCTCAAAACTTGCATGGATAGAAATGCAACAAAGAAAGGCTGCAAATGTGCTGAATCAAATAAAAATGAAAAATACTGAACGGTGCACACCAGACCATTAAATAATTCATCTTTACCTCAAAATGTGGTATTTCAAATTTTTGACTATATTGAAATGTTTATGCAAATTGCTGATGATGTATTGTAAACCACCACCCAGCACTACTTGCCTGTAAAGTAATTGTGCTCTTCATTGGCACTTTAATCAGCTAAAATGCTGTTTCTCAATTTTGAGCCAGCTAGACTCGAGACCCAGCTGTTGACTTATAATGAAGAACATTAATGTTGTTAATGTGAACATTAACAATGTATTTTTTTTACAACACATAAACCAACAAGCTGAAGAACAGGGAGACAACGTACATAAATTACCACTAAGGTAATGCCAACCTTTCTTATCCAATTAGTTCGACACCATATCTAATGGGATCTGTGAGCAACTCAGAAATGTTAGTAGTAATCACTGCCATCTTTTAGCTTGATCCAAATCAATGTTTTCGTCTTCAGACTTACAATTTAGGCATTTTTTATTGCCTATGAAACACTGGTGCACACAGATGAGGAAAAAAGACATTTAATTTGTTCTGTGGTCCATCCATCAGATAAAGAAATAACGTTGCACAATATCAAACAGAACAAGTGATTCAATGATTGGAACAGAAACTGGGCACAATGAAATATCTCGCCCAGCCAATCCAAGCTTTAATAAATAAAAACCACCATCTCACAAAGAAATGCACAGGGATGTCGGACCAAAGCAGCAAATGCGACATGGGTTCTTATTAGCACTGGAAAACAGGCCTGTGTCTCAGTATCAGATAGAGAGTGGCACTTGCTGGTGCCTTAAATTACTGTCGGTACTGGCCTTAAGACAAATGTGTAAGTAATGCTCAAGTGGCAGAGTAAGGAGACAGGGAATTAACTGCACAGTAGGGCACCGGGCAGAGGGACAGGGAAGGAGCAAAACTGCAGGGCACTGGGTGCTGTGACAGGCAAGTGACTGCAGTGCGGGGCACTGGGTGCTGTGACAGGCAAGTGACTGCACTGCGGGGCACTGGGTGCTGTGACAGGCAAGTGACTGCACTGCGGGGCACTGGGTGCTGTGACAGGCAAGTGACTGCACTGCGGGGCACTGGGTGCTGTGACAGGCAAGTGACTGCACTGCGGGGCACTGGGTGCTGTGACAGGCAAGTGACTGCACTGCGGGGCACTGGGTGCTGTGACAGGCAAGTGACTGCACTGCGGGGCACTGGGTGCTGTGACAGGCAAGTGACTGCACTGCGGGGCACTGGGTGCTGTGACAGGCAAGTGACTGCACTGCAGGGCACTGGGTGCTGTGACAGGCAAGTGACTGCACTGCAGGGCACTGGGTGCTGTGACAGGCAAGTGACTGCACTGCAGGGCACTGGGTGCTGTGACAGGCAAGTGACTGCACTGCAGGGCACTGGGTGCTGTGACAGGCAAGTGACTGCACTGCAGGGCACTGGGTGCTGTGACAGGCAAGTGACTGCACTGCAGGGCACTGGGTGCTGTGACAGGCAAGTGACTGCACTGCAGGGCACTGGGTGCTGTGACAGGCAAGTGACTGCACTGCAGGGCACTGGGTGCTGTGACAGGCAAGTGACTGCACTGCAGGGCACTGGGTGCTGTGACAGGCAAGTGACTGCACTGCAGGGCACTGGGTGCTGTGACAGGCAAGTGACTGCACTGCAGGGCACTGGGTGCTGTGACAGGCAAGTGACTGCACTGCAGGGCACTGGGTGCTGTGACAGGCAAGTGACTGCACTGCAGGGCACTGGGTGCTGTGACAGGCAAGTGACTGCACTGCAGGGCACTGGGTGCTGTGACAGGCAAGTGACTGCACTGCAGGGCACTGGGTGCTGTGACAGGCAAGTGACTGCACTGCAGGGCACTGGGTGCTGTGACAGGCAAGTGACTGCACTGCAGGGCACTGGGTGCTGTGACAGGCAAGTGACTGCACTGCAGGGCACTGGGTGCTGTGACAGGCAAGTGACTGCACTGCAGGGCACTGGGTGCTGTGACAGGCAAGTGACTGCACTGCAGGGCACTGGGTGCTGTGACAGGCAAGTGACTGCACTGCAGGGCACTGGGTGCTGTGACAGGCAAGTGACTGCACTGCAGGGCACTGGGTGCTGTGACAGGCAAGTGACTGCACTGCAGGGCACTGGGTGCTGTGACAGGCAAGTGACTGCACTGCAGGGCACTGGGTGCTGTGACAGGCAAGTGACTGCACTGCGGGGCACTGGGTGCTGTGACAGGCAAGTGACTGCACTGCGGGGCACTGGGTGCTGTGACAGGCAAGTGACTGCACTGCGGGGCACTGGGTGCTGTGACAGGCAAGTGACTGCACTGCGGGGCACTGGGTGCTGTGACAGGCAAGTGACTGCACTGCGGGGCACTGGGTGCTGTGACAGGCAAGTGACTGCACTGCGGGGCACTGGGTGCTGTGACAGGCAAGTGACTGCACTGCGGGGCACTGGGTGCTGTGACAGGCAAGTGACTGCAGTGCGGGGCACTGGGTGCTGTGACAGGGAAGTGACTGCAGTGCGGGGCACTGGGTGCTGTGACAGGGAAGTGACTGCATTGCGGGGCACTGGGTGCTGTGACAGGCAAGTGACTGCATTGCGGGGCACTGGGTGCTGTGACAGGTAAGTGACTGCAGTGCGGGGCACTGGGTGCTGTGACAGGTAAGTGACTGCAGTGCGGGGCACTGGGTGCTGTGACAGGGAAGTGACTGCAGTGCGGGGCACTGGGTGCTGTGACAGGGAAGTGACTGCACTGCGGGGCACTGGGTGCTGTGACAGGGAAGTGACTGCAGTGCGGGGCACTGGGTGCTGTGACAGGGAAGTGACTGCAGTGCGGGGCACTGGGTGCTGTGACAGGGAAGTGACTGCAGTGCGGGGCACTGGGTGCTGTGACAGGGAAGTGACTGCAGTGCGGGGCACTGGGTGCTGTGACAGGGAAGTGACTGCAGTGCGGGGCACTGGGTGCTGTGACAGGGAAGTGACTGCAGTGCGGGGCACTGGGTGCAGGGATAGGGAAGTGACTGCAGTGCGGGGCACTGGGTGCTGTGACAGGGAAGTGACTGCAGTGCGGGGCACTGGGTGCTGTGACAGGGAAGTGGCAGCAGTGCGGGGCACTGGGTGCTGTGACAGGGAAGTGACTGCAGTGCGGGGCACTGGGTGCTGTGACAGGGAAGTGGCAGCATTGCAGGGCACTGGGTGCAGGGATAGGGAAGTGACATTATGGCGATCCCTGCGGCCGGGTCCACTCTGCAGCCCCGCATTACCTAACACAGGTTCTCCGGGGATCTCCGACACCTTGGCTTTCGCGGATCCGAATGACTTCAATGGGGTGGGGAAGAACCCACGCAAGAAGACCGCCATCCCGAAGAGAAGTCCCAGGAGGCCACAGCATGCAAACAACGAGGACCGAAGCCTCATCTTCCCGGCACCAGTCCTAGCCGGACTGCGCAGGCGCAGGGCGGGGCAAACTGTTGGGAACGTCGGCGTTCAGGATCAGAGGTTGGGCCAATCAGAATTGGGAGTGTGACCATTGAGTCTGGGGCGGGGCCGGACTTTTGGGGCTGGGTTTGGCTCGCTGCCGGGACATCGTCGTATGGGCGCGACCAGAAATACAGAGGCGGGGCTAGACTGCTGGCGAGGGTGGGATGTCACGAGGCTCAGGGCGTGGGTGAAATCACTATATAGGCGGGGTTATCGGGACAGGGGCGGGACCCTGTTTGCCAACGTACGGTCACGTGTCTAGAGGCGGAGTGAATCGTTGAGTGGGCGGGGTCAGTGAGATCAGGGCGAAGTCGATTGGTAGCGGGCGTGGTCATAGCATGTGGGTGGGAGCAGTGTCAGGCTGGGTCCAAGGTTCCCGGAATGCATGTGTGCATCCGTGGACAATGCAAAAATTAGCTTTTATTTGAAAGCAATCGAAATATGATAAATTATAGAATTAGCAAATTGCAAGAAAGAAGAAAATGAAATAATGAGACAGTGATTCAATGAAATAGACTACTTTGAGAAATAATCCAAAAATAACCATACAGAATTATAGAGAGCAGGAAAGCTAACGTTTCGCACCTGCACATCTGCCAATGTGGTATACTGCATCCACTGTACCCGGTGTGGCTTCCTCTACATTGGGGAAACCAAGCGGAGGCTTGGAGACCGCTTTGCAGAACACCTCCGCTCAGTTCGCAACAAACAACTGCACCTCCCAGTCGCAAACCATTTCCACTCCCCCTCCCATTCTCTAGATGACATGTCCATCATGGGCCTCCTGCAGTGCCACAATGATGCCACCCGAAGGTTGCAGGAACAGCAACTCATATTCCGCCTGGGAACCCTGCAGCCTAATGATATCAATGTGGACTTCACCAGTTTCAAAATCTCCCCTTCCCCTACTGCATCCCTAAACCAGCCCAGTTCGTCCCCTCCCCCCACTGCACCACACAACCAGCCCAGCTCTTCCCCCCCACCCACTGCATCCCAAAACCAGTCCAACCTGTCTCTGCCTCCCTAACCTGTTCTTCCTCTCACCCATCCCTTCCTCCCACCCCAAGCCGCACCCCCATCTACCTACTAACCTCATCCCACCTCCTTGACCAGTCCGTCTTCCCTGGACCGACCTATCCCCTCCCTACCTCCTCACCTATACTCTCTCCACCTATCTTCTTTACTCTCCATCTTCGGTCCGCCTCCCCCTCTCTCCCTATTTATTCCAGTTCCCTCTCCCCATCCCCCTCTCTGATGAAGGGTCTAGGCCCGAAACGTCAGCTTTTGTGCTCCTGGGATGCTGCTTGGCCTGCTGTGTTCATCCAGCCTCACATTTTGTTATCTTGGGTTTCGTGTCTGGACCCTTCTTCGGAATTCAGGGAGAGGAAATGGGGGCTCTGAAATAAATAGAGAGAGGGGGAGGCGGTATAGAAGGTAGGTAGTGGAGCAGATACTATCACCGCTTTCCTGCTCCTCTGATGCTGCCGGGCCTGCTGCGCACCTTGTTAGACAGTTCCCACTATCTCTGCATTATCATAGCACCTTTCATCACCACGGGATGACCCAAACAATTTCACAGATAACAGAATGCTGTTGAGTGTAGCCGCTCCCCCTTGCAATGTTAGAAATGCATCAGCAAATTCACAAATAGCAAACTGTCACCAATGGCAAAGTGGATATGACTAGATGAGCTGTACTTTTTGTGCTGTTATTCAGGGATAAATCTTGACCAGGACATTACAGATAACTCCACCAACTTTTTTGTTTGATTGGTACTGCAGAATCTTTTAGCCAAGCGGAGCGACAGGGCCTCAGTTTAATATGTCATCTGAAAGATACAGCAGTACAGCACCGGAAAAGGCCCTTTGCCCCTCCAAATCTGTGCCAATCACGATGATATTCTAAACTGTACATGGTCCATATCCCTCTCTTCCCTGCCTATTTGTGTATCTGTCTGAATGCCTCTTTAATTTTGCTAATGTATCTGCTTCTACCACCTAACCCAGCAGCATATTCCAGGCACATAGCATCCTTTGCGCAAAAAACTTTCCTTGCACATTTCCCTTAAACTTTCCCCTCTTAGATTAAATCCATTCCCCTTAATATTTGACATTTCCATCCTGGGACAAAAAAATCAGACTATCCACCCTACGCTTGTCTCTCATAATTTTATATACTTGTATCAGGTCACCAGTAAACCTCCTATACAAACAAAAACAATCTAAGTTTGTCCAAACCAAAAAAAAACTGCAGATGTTGTACATCAGAAACAAAAACAGAAATTACTGAAAAAGTTCAGCAGGTCTGGCAGCATCTGTGGAGAGAAATCTGAGTTCATGGTTCATGTTAAGTGACTCTTCCTCAGAACTTTTGCGGAAGGATCACTCGACCCCGAAATGTTAACTCTGATTGTTCTCCACAGATGCTGCTAGACCTGCTGAACTTTCCCAGCAATTTCAGTTTTTGTTTCTAAGTTTGTCCAACCTCTCCTTGCTGCTGATACACTGCAGTTCGGGCAACATCCTGGTAAATCTCTTCTGCAATCTCTCGAAAGCCTCCACAAACCTTCCTGTAATGTGGCAACCAGAACTGCAAATAATACACTAAATGTGGCCTAACTAACGTCTTATGCAGCTGCAATATGTTTTGTACTCAACACCCTGACCACTGAAGACAAGCATACCATACACCTACTTTACTACCTTATCCATTTGTGTTTCCACTTTCAGCGAGCAATGGACTTACACTGAAGAGTTCTCTGATTATCAATGCTGCTAAGGATCCTTCCATTTTCTGTACATTTTCTTCTTGCATTTGAGCTCCCAAAATGCATCATCTCACATTTGTCTGGATTAAACACAATCTCCTATTTCTCTGCTCAACTTTCCAACTGATCTTTGTCCTGCAGTACATTTCGATAACCTTCCTCGCTATTCAGAACCCCAACATTATTCTTGTCTTCTGCAAACTTACTCATCAGACACCCACATTTTCATCCAAGTCATTTACATGTACTACTAACGACAGACGTCTCACTGCTGATCCTTGTGGAACAACTCGGTTCATAGACCTCTATTCAAAAACACACCTCTCAACAACACAGAGCTATGTAGAGATAGTAGGAAATGCCGATGCCAGAGGGTGAGATAACAAGGTGTGGAGCTGGATGAACACAGCAGGCCAGGGAGCATCAAAGGAGCAGGAAAGCTGACGTTTCAGGTCTGGACCCATCTACAGAAATAGGGGAAGGGAAGGGGGCTCTGAAATAAATAGAGAGAGGGGAGTGGTGATAAAAGGTGGATGGAGGAGCAGATAGGTGGGAGAGAAGACGGATAAGTCAAGGAGGCAGGGATGTAGCTAGTAAAGGTAAGTGTAGGTGGGAAGTTGGGATGGGGGTTGGTCAGTGAGGAGGGACGGGCGGATAGGTGGGAGAGAAGACGGACAGGTCAAGGAGGCAGGGATGAGAGGGGAGGCTGGTCTTGGGATGAGTTCGGGGCTGGGGACATTTTGAGGCTGGTAAAGTTGACATTGAAGCCATTGGGTTGTAGGTTTCCAAGGCGGAATATGAGGTGCTGTTCCTCCAGTTTCTGGGTGGCATCATTGTGACACTGGAGAAGGCCCAGAATGGACATGTTGTCCAGGGAGTGGGAAGGGGATTTGAAGTGATTCGTGACTGGAAGGTGTTGTCATTTGTCGTGAACTGACCGTAGGTGCTCCATAAAGCGGTCTTCGAGCCTCTGCTTGGCCTCCGCTTCACCTGCACGTTCACTAATGTGGTCTATTGTATCAGCCGTTCCCAATGTGGCCTCCTCTACATCGGGGAGACCCAGTGGAGGCTCAGAGGCTGCTTTGTTGAGCACCATGGCTCGGCATTCTTGGAAAGTGGAGGAACAGCACCTTATATTCTGTGGAATTCATTGCCATAGGGCGCAGTGGAGGCCGGGACATTAAATGTCTTCAAGACAGAGATTGATAAATTCTTGATCTTGCAAGGAATTAAGGGCTACGGGGAGAGTGCAGTGAAGTGGAGTTGAAATGCCCATCAGCCATGATTAAATGGCAGAGTGGACTCGATGGGCTGAATGGCCTTTCTTCCACTCCAATGTCTTATGGTCTTATTGTCTTATATTCTGCCTTGGAACCCTACAACCCAATGGTCTCAATGTCAACTTTACCAGTTTCAATATCTCCTCATGATTAAATGGCAGAGTGGACTTGATGGGCTGAATGGCCTTTCTTCCACTCCACTGTCTTATGGTCTTATTGTCTTATATTCCGCCTTGGAACCCTACAACCCAATGGTCTCAATGTCAACTTTACCAGCTTCAATATCTCCTCATCCCCGCCTCCTTGACCTGTCCGTCTTACTTCCCGCCTATCTGCCACTCCTCCTCACTGACCAAACCCATCTCAACTTCCTACCTACGTTCACCTTTACTAGCTTCATCTCCAATTCCTTTACCTGTCTGTCTTCTCTCCCACCTATCTGTTCCACTCTCCACTTTCTATCACCACCCCCCAACCTCTCTATTTATTTCAGAGCCCCCTTTCCCTCCCCCATTTCTGAAGAAGGGTCCAGAGCCGAAACATCAGTTTTCCTCCTCCTCTGATGCTGCCTGGCCTGCTGTGTTCCACCAGTTCCACAGAGCTATGTAGGGCGGATAATATTTATCTTATTCTCCCTTTTGGAGCAAGCAGTCCAGGTCATAAACATCAAATTCAGCTAAATCAATAAACAGTTCAGCCTGATTTTTTTTACCTGTGTCTGTTATTTTGTAGCTAACCTTAATAAATTTATTCTACCCAGATTAATTCCATTCTTTACAAATAATACTGCTCAGAAAGTCTGGGCAGATTTTCACATCATAGACTAGAAATCTGATTAGTTTCATTTATCACTAACTTCTACTTCATTACATTGTCCATTATATTATGCTAAAAGTAATGCGGCTACATTAAAAACAAAAACAACGTTGCTGGAAAAGCTCAGCAGGTCTGGCAGCATCTGTGAAAAGCAATCAGAGTTAATGTTTCAGGTCTGGTGGCCCTTTCTCAGAACCTCCCAATTCCAAGGAAGGGTCATCGGACCCGAAACATTAATTCAGATTTCTCTTCACAGATGCTACAGGGTTTGCTGCAATTTTCCACTGATTTCTATTTTTGTTTCTGATTCACAGCATCTGCAGTTCTTTTGGGTTTTAGGGAGATATATTAAACTTCTCTCAATTCACAATTTTAATCCTATATGGGAACACATTGCACATATGTTCACAACAGTTTTGCCATTTGGCTTAGATTTGATTCTTGTTCCGAATTCTAAATACATCATATAAATACAAACAGGTTGCACTTCAGAGAGTACCAGAAGTCCATACTCGAAATGGTTTCGTGGATTAACTTCCATTGGTAGTATACTAATTAACATGTCCATGTGAAACCCTCTCAGAGTGTATTAATCAAATTACTTGAAACAGTTTATGACAACATTAAAATAGCACATAAAGGACTGTGCCATAATTTAGGTTCAAGCCATATACTGGAAGAAACTAAATGCTCACCACTGTGGATGTTTCAATGCTGCAAATCTACAGATATTCAATAAGGTGGCAGCAGTGGCCCACTGATTGCTTGTTGCACCCTTATGACATGCTCCAATTCAACACTGACAATTTCTAATTATAAAGCGCTCTTAATATAGTCAAACATTTAAAGGTGCTTCACAGAAACATAATAAAAGAAAGTACCACATCAAGCCACATAAATAGATATTAGGTCAGAAAAACATAAGCTCAGTAAAACAGGCAGGAAAGATATTTTAAAGGAAAGTAAATAGATTGAGTGGGTGGAGAGGTACATGGCGAGAATGCCAGAGTTTAAGAGCCTAAGCAGCTGAAAGTACAGCCACCAATGGTAGAGCAACTAACACTGAGGAGGCAAAAATGGCCAGAGTTAGGGAAGCACAGATATCTTACACGGTCAATACAGTGTGGAGCTGGAGGAACACAGCAGGTCATGCAGCATCAGAGGAGCAGCAAAGTTGAAGTTTTGGGTCTACCAAGACTAAAGTGAGGACATAATCTTATGTCAGTCTCACACAAGATCTTATTTTATTCCTTCCACCAGCTCCTCATGGTATCATTGCAGTTGGTGGTGCTTATTGTATTCAATCAAGAATTAATCCTTTCAGATCTTTTTTCTTTTCCTGAAGAAGGGCCCCAACCCGAAACGGCAACTTTCCTGCTCCTCTGATGCTGCCTGGCTTGCTGTGTTCCTCCAGCTCCACACTGTGTTATCTCTGACTCCAGCATCTGCTGTTCTTGCTATCTTGCATGGTTCTGTGTTTAGAACAGATCAGGTGGAGACATGGCCAATAGAGAGAATTTCAAAATCAAGTCTTTTAATCAAAAGTCAGAGCAAGGCACTGAGAATGAGAATAACGGCAAATTAAAAATTGCTGCAGGTTAAGACACAAGCAGCAACATGTTGAGTAACCCCAAATTTATGGATGGTAGAAAGTAAGAGACCAGCTAGAAGTGAGTTGGAACAAAGATAACAAAGCTATTTGAGCAACATATAAGCCGAGACAGGGGTGAAGTTGAGCAATTTTATAAATATTGACATAGGCTGTCTTAGTGAATATGAAATCAGAAATTCATCTCAGGATCAAATGCAGCACAAAGCTTATGAAAAGACTGGCTGAACCTCAGACTCTAGCCTGGAAGAGTGATGAAGTCAGTAGCTAAGAAACAAAACAGTGCTCAAAAACAATATTTTCTGCCAATTGTTCATGTGATACTGAGCTGAAACATTCTGGTGAAATAATAATTAATTTAATGTACATGCAATTATTAATGCATAACTCATCTAACCCCTTGTGGCAAGAAAGAGTTGCAAACTACTGCAAAATGCTGGACTATTAATGTTGCTTTGATATTAACCTCATGAAAAGGGCAGGTCACCCACAGATGATGAGATTTATTGAGCTGTAATGGCACTCAATTTCTCCTGCTCAGTTGATTTCAAGTGAAGCTGCAGAATCTTACTCCTATGTGCATGGTATCATCTGTATCTTCCTAGCATGTAGGTTCTTTAGGGACTTAGATGGTTTGTGTGTGATGGTAACTGCCTTCTGGTCTAAAGAGAGTCTTATGGAGTAAACAGAAAGTAGCTTATTGGTTTTTCTGTAATTAATTACAGGTTACAAATATAGTTCTCTAGTACTACCAAGACTAAAGTGAGGACCTATCTTATGTCGGTCTCACACAAGATATTATTTTATTCCTTCCACCAGCTCCTCATGGTATCATTGTAGTTGGTGGTGCTTATTGTATTCATTCAAGACTTAATCCTTTCAGACCCTTCCAGACCCATATACAACAACTCACATGAGTTTTAAATTGTTAGAATAAAAATAAATGAAAAATGTTAAATATTTGTACTTTTCCTTGCGTTTTCATTTTGTCTCCATTTTTCCATTTTTCCCATCTATCATTCCCACAATTTATCTTTCAGAACATCATCTTTCCCTTATAAAGCTTCACTCTTCTGTAGTTGTGCCATTGTTCTTTCTCTATTATTAAATCTTATTTGTTGAGGTGATATAAATCCTACCTGAGGCTCTGGATGCTCTGCCCCTTGTGCATGGCACCGTCAGCTCACACTTCCAGCTGGTTACCGGGAAGAAGGTAGACCTGTAAGATAAAAGAAACAGTCTGAAGAACTGAACACTTATATGAAATAATGCAAAACTCAGTCCTTTGTCCTCCTGCTCTTTCACTCAATAAACATTTTAAAACATGCCATTTTAGTAGTTTCTATAAGGTATTAATGAGCCTCAAGCCTCAACTTTCTCAGATGGTGATCTCCTTTCAGTGGAAATGCTTGGCTTCTGAACAAGAGACCAAGCCATCTGCTACACTGGAATGAAATGTTATTGTGCGAAGCATAATACATGCACAATGCTTCAGCACCATCCACTCTGTCTTCAGCTGAGCAAAGTAATTTAAATCAAATTCCGTGTGCATTTAACTGTTTGTTCATGGGCTGTGCGCTTTAGTAGCAAGATTAACATTTAATGTTCAATTCGAATTGTGCTTGAAAAAAGGGTGGTGAGCCGCCATCCTAACTCCTGCAGTTCATGTTGTGTAGACACACCCACAGTGCTGTTAGGGAGGCACTGGCAGGTTTTTGGCCTGTGACAGTCATGAAACAACAATATATTTCCAAGTCAAGACAGTCAGTAGTACAGAGGAGATCTTGTAGATTGTGACGCTCTCATGAATCTTGTCGTTCTTTGGAAAGCGCTATTGAAGGAAACTTGATGTGTACATGTAGTACAGCTCATAGTTGATAAGACGGGTCTCACCGTGCCAAATTGATATGTAGAGTGTCTGTTTGAAGCAGTGGGTCATATGCTGTTCAAGTGAGCTGCATTGTACTGGATAGTGTTAAATTTCTTATGTGTTGTTGGGAGTTGCAGCCATCCAGGCCAGTTCCTAATGTTACAAATGCTTGTCTTGACAAGACAGTTATGTTTAAAAAGGTCTCCCTTAAATTACAGCGAAACATAAAGTTCTTTAAATAGGAATGGTAGGGTCATATTAGATACATTCACTCAGAGACAGGCCCATGCAGTATGGTTACCATGGTGACTAAAACTCAATCAGAAACCTGTTGGAACATCTGAAGATTGTCTTTATACTTGGGACAGTTGTTTGTTGAGACTCAGAGAGACAGCAGACTACGACAGATACAACTGTGTGAAAGATCAAATTAGCTGCTGCTGTGAAGAACAGACTCTTTTGTTCTAACTAGCAACAGGATGCTTTTAAGAGGTTTACTGTTTGAAAGGAATGGGGTAGGATAAGTGGGACTTTTGGAGAACCAGAGGACAAGGGGTCATCAAGTTGGGCCTTCACTTCCTGTTGAAAGTCAGATCTGGAAGGCTTAACTTGAGTAGAACAGCATTGAGAGACATTGAAGGTTTCACCCTCGAGTAAAAGGGAGATATGGGCATTCTGGAGGACTGGGAGTTACTTTAAATTTGTTCTTGTAATGTGACCCAACTGCAGAAGTGTAGCACACATTAAAAAGGGCTATAACATGTACATGGGGAAATATTGGTAATTTGGTCTATTGGTTAATTGTTAAGTGATGATTAATATATGTTGAGTTTACTTTATTTGTTACAGCAAAAGTTTTAAAATGTGAAATTTTGCCTTTTTGTTTACTTCTGTCAGTTGCTGGGAAATTTGTCTCATTAAAACATTATCGATCTCTTTGGGGAATCCTATCACTTGTTAATAGTGGGAAGACTTGAGGGAGACAGAAGGTGAGTTACTGTCCCAGCCTCTGATCTGCCCTTGGAACCATAATATTTATGTGGCAGTGGCAGTTCAGTTTCTAGGAGGTTAACATTTAATGGTAAGTCATGGGAAATTGATGGTGGGAAATTCAGAAAAATTAATGCTATTGACAATAAAGGGGAGTTGGTGCTCTTTTGTTGCAGAGGCTAGTTATCCTCTCCTGGCATGGTACGAATGCCACTTATTAGCCTACGCCTTGTTGTCCAGTTCATGATCTATACGGATACAGACAGCTTCAGTCATGAGCAGCTGAATATTAAAATCCAATCATCAACAAACATCCCTTCTTGAGGCCTTATGATGGAGGGAAGGTTGCTGATGAAGCAGCTGAATATATTTGACTCTAGGGCACCATCCTTAAGAATTTCTGAACCATGAATCAGTGCTAAGCCCATCACTGTTTGTTATCTATATCGATGATTTGGATGAGAATGTACAAGGTATGATTAGTAAGTTTGCGGATTACCCTAAAATGGATGGTGTCATGGACAGTGAGGAAGGTTATCAGAAATTGCAGCAGGATCTTAATCACCTGGGGAAGTGGGCCAAGAAATGGCAAAGGGAGTTTAATATAGATAAGAGTGAGGTGTTGCATTTTGGAAAGTCAAATCCAGGTAGGAGATTCATGGTGAATGGTAGGGCCTTAAGAAGCATGGTGGAGGGACATTGGAGTTCAGATATACGGTTCTCTGAAAGTGGAGTCACAGGTAGACAGAACAGCGAAAAGGCCTTTGGCACACTAGCCTTGATCAGTCAGGATATTAAGTATAGAGGTTAGGAAGTTATGATGCAGTTGTACATGACATTGGTGAGGCTGCAATTGGAGTATTGTGTTCGGTTTTGGTCACCTGGCTATAGGAAGGATGTTATTAAACTGGAAATAGTGCAGAAGAAACTTACAAGGATGTTGCCAGGACTCAAAGGACTGAGTTATAGGGAGAGTTGGACAAGCTAAGACATTTTCTTTAGAGTGTAGGAGACTGAGGGGGGATCTTATAGAAGTATATAAGGTCATGAGTGGCATGGATAGGGTGAATACATTCAGTCTTTTTCCAATGGTTGGGGAATTGAAGACTAGAGGTCATCAGTTTAAGGCGAGAGGAAAGAGAATACATGGGAACCTGAGGGGCAACTTTTTTACACAGAGGGTGGTACACATATGGAATGAATTGCCAGCGGAAGTGGTTGAGGCAGACACATTAACAACATTTAAAAGGTATTTGGTCAAATACATGGATAGGAAAGGGTTAGAAGGATATGGGCTGACTGCAGGGAAATGGGCTTGGCATGGATGGATATTATGGTTGGCACAGGCCAGTTTAGGCCAAAGAGTCTGTCGCTGTGTTGTAGGACTCAATGACCCTATGACTTGGGGTTGAGATGATTGACTTCCAATGTTAAGGGCCATCATGCTGACATTATCTCTAGAATTCAGTTATATTGTCTATTTTTGTTTCAAAGCTGTAATGAGATTTGTAACTCTGGAATGGTCCTGGGCTGAACTGAAACTGATCCTCAATGGCACCTTCCATTGCTTTGCTGATGATTGAGAGTGGACTCATGGGTGGCAATTGCCAGAGGGAATTTTATTTTTGTAATAATGGAAACCATTTGGTTAACCTGGGCTAAGAGCTTGTGGAAGAGACTGTGAACATGGGTCTTGAGATTATGATGGGTATGGGCTACTGTCTCTGCATTTCCATTTGTTCGGTCATTCAAGGGCTCACTGCAACTAACCAGCACTGCTCATCCTTGAAAACCAAGCATGTACAACATCCAACCCCAAAGTACACAAATGCTTCTAATTAAACAACATTGTTCAACCTCTGAATATTATACCGAGTTGCTGCCACACTGACGGACATTGTAAATTTGTGCTCAAAGTAGCTGGTATATTTGGTGTAATGAGTATTTCATAAAGATTTTTCTTCCATTGTTTTTATTAACGCTAAAACAAAAATAACTGACAATGCACCTAACTAGGTTATTGATACCAGTCTGAAGTACACCACTCCTTTTACCATCATTCTCTTCACTGCTCAGAAAAACACTGATTGGTTTTACGAGATATATTGCCATGGGAACACCACTCTTTTAAAAGCAGATCATTCTAACAATGTAAACAGAAGCTCCAGAACACAATGTAAGTGTTAGGATGTGGGTTGACAAGTGCAGATGCTCCATAGTGACTTCCAGATCTGAGTCTTGTCACCACAATGACCAAGCTTTCCCACATGGGCCATGACCCAGATGGGGAGGTCAGTTCCAGGTCAGTGTACAGGAACACTGACAGGACATTGTACGGCACATTCCTAGAGATGGTCACTTAGGAAACCATCTCCAGGAGCCCTGACATTTTAGGGGACAGTGGCTGGGTACTACCATCTGGAGGTTCAATCAGTGGGGCTTTCCAGAGGACTGCCAGCCACCTTCACAGTGTTGGTGATGCTTGGCTCCAGCTGCCATGGCATTGGTAGTACCTCTACTGGGTGTAAATTGGCTGGCATTGTAGCTGTGCATACTTGGAAACATAAGTCTCCACCAAATGGCTACAAGCATAGGGACATAAATGTTGGCCCAGCTAGTGCCACCTGTGAACAAGTGACACAAAGAATGGCCTGCTGCTTGGAGATATAGCCACTTTGTGAATTACTGCTGACAAATTATTTCAAATACCCAAATGAATCCAAGCACGAACCTCTCATTGTGAAACTATGCCCTGATCAATTTTTCAACCATGATACAGCAGGAAAATCTCTATTGACTTGGCAAATTGACGATAAGTGGGTCAATACCATTTTAAGTCAATTTTCATTCATGCCATGTGGCATTGAATATAATAGTCCGATTCTGAGAAAGGTGCTTGGAGTTGGGTTTTCTACGCGGAGCTGACTCATTGAGCATTTTTCTAAATTTCCTCACACCCAGGAGAACAATATCCTAGAATTCTTCAGTTAGGGTTATACATGCTGATATCAGTTAACTTGACATGTTTCCACTATAATCAATAATAAACCTGTAGATATGTTTTATCCTAAGATCATTTCAATTGTCTGGAAGATCCTAACAGGGAGGACACTTCATTATGGGAACCTAGCTACTAACACCTACTAAGATGATCTGAAATGTTTCTTGCTGAAATGTTGAGGTATTGATCTAGTGATAAGTTCAATCAGAAATGTTTGCCTTGCGTGGGGTAACAATGCTAGAATCATTAACTAGTAGCTATCCAGAAAACTGTCACCAAAACCATTCAACAGACTTCAAAGTTTCTAAGAAGTAAAAGGTAAAGTTGCCATAGTCCTACCAGACAGTAGGGCTGCGCTATGTGCCTCCCATATCCAGCAGCGCTCCCTGGCACTGAGGATTCATGCCTGACAAATAGACTCCACACTGCAACCTAACCATGATGTTAGACTCACATCCAAATGTCACATGTATCTTCAACTATTCAACTATGGCAGGAACTTCATCCAAGCACAATGCAACACAATTACTGGCATTCTTTTCCCTTTCTTGCAGGTCAAAGGTGGCACACAATAGAAGGGAGAAAAGCAGAAGTCATGAGAGACAAGGATCCCTCCATGGTTCATCAGTAAACCGGTTCTGGTGGAGCCCATGGTATCTGGCGTTACTCAGAATATTGAGAATGGTGATATGTTCCTGCCTTATGCCCTTTCTCAATTGCAAATGCACCTTTGATTCTCTGCCTGGCATGATGAGCACGTGGCGGAGGTGTAGCTATGGACATCTCACCCTGACACACAATAAAGTTTCCCTTGTGACTTTCTCTTTCAAGACACCCAACAGCTGCCACCTTCCCAGCCACAGCAGACTGTAAGGAGTGGACAGACAGCAAGAGGCCCCATCTCTTTTGCCCAACACTTGCAGCCACCAGTTCAGTTGTTTACATACCTTTCAGATGACCACAGAGTCTGGATCTGCCTTAATGAGTCACTGCAGTACACTGGCCACTCACCAAAAGGTGAGGTTTCATTTGAGTTCCAGATGAGGGTGGCACACAGGAGAATGCCGAATGACAGGGCACGCCGAGAAGCTCAACCCATTGGCTGGATTTCCACACTGCCTCCTGTCAAGGAGCATGGTGTAGGCTGACTGCAACTTGGCAGAGGACATTGTGCAGGAACTAACTAATATATCTGTTACATTGCAGAACCAGAATCACTGCAATTGAAGGAATTCCCACAGCCCACGCTGCACCTTTGCAGCCTCTTCCCACAGTGTGAGGATACAACATTCCAAGCCAAATCCAGGGACTATATACTTCCAAAATGCTCAAGTAGGGTGCATAGCCCTTTTCAAAGAATTGATGGTGGGTCCTCTATGTGGCTGAAAACTTGTGTATTGGTTTAATTTTGGAAGTTGGGCCAATCTTGAGCCTGAATGGAATCCCAGATGTAGGCACATTTATAGAGAGTGGCTGCTGCTAGATTCTTCACCTCTGTGAACCAGAGCTTAGTCCGTCTACTGTTGTGCGGTCCAAACTGTTGATGGGAAGATAAATGACCTTCTGTGCAAAGGAAGGATTCTGTGATACTTGGTCAGCGGTGAGGTGGTCACACCTCTTGGCAGGTGTGGTCTAGGTCAATGTGGCTATTTATTCACTTATAATTAGAGTAAGCGCACGGACAAAGGCTGCTCACAGATGGAGTCACAGTGCAACTTAAAACTTTTATTTTCTACTATCTGCGCATGTCATACAGGAATATAAAACTAATATGAGTTATTAGGACAGCAGAAGTTACTGGAGCTCTTGATCACTACAGTGAGTGTATCAAGTGATTGTGCACTATGGTCATCTTTTGAATCCAGTGCTATATACTTTTAGGCCCAATACCTATGCGAGTTGGAGGCATCGTACTTCTTTTCTGACTGGCTGTCCTGTGAGTTGGTTCCTGGAGGTCCCATGGAATCCATTTGTTTCTCTGTTTTCAAATAAAGTGGAGCGTTATCTTTGAGGTTGATTCATCCAGCTTCAGCTTCATCTTTGATTGCATGTCATCAGCTTTGGCATTCACAAATTAGAATTAAGAGGAGGGGAAAGTGAAAGAATTGCAAACCTGCAAATTTATTCACTCATCTACTGTTTCCTTCCACCCCTTTGAAGTTCCATTCTTAAAGCCTAAAGGCTTTTTGTTCAGATGTGGAGACATTAAGGGTTGCTGCAGATCTTTCTCTAGGAATTGACATCTGTCTCAACTATCTCTACTTCCAATAAACTTTATTCCCCTGTTAACAATTCTCACCAGTGAATGGTTCAAGCAGAAAAGTGTTCACAACCTGGCTCTCTCATTGACCATGAGCTAATCTTCCAATGTCTTCAGGCGCATCTTTGTATCACTGCCCAGCTCTGCCCGTCTCCAGCTGAATATTTTGACTATCCAGAATGAGTTGTAAGCAATTTAATTAAAGATCTGCTCTTGAGATCATCATCCATGATTTTGCTATCTTTGGGCATGACAAATTCCATATGCTCACCTGTTTGACATCTCACCTTCTTCCCTGAAATAAACTTGAGCTCATCCAAAACACTAATGCTCATACCCTAAACCACATCAAGACCCATTCACCCATCAACCTATGCTTGTCAACCAGCATTTGCTCCCAGTCTACTAAATTCCCAAAATTTAGAAATCTCATAGTCATGTTTAAATCCCCCATGAGTTCGTTCCTCTATAATACTTTGAGTTATCTATGTTTCTGCATCTCTGAGCTCTGCCAGATTCTCCACACCAACGGTTGTGCCTTTGACTGGTTAGGCCGCAAGATTTTAAATTCCCCCCTTTGACACGGTCACCTCCATTGTTCAACTGTTTTGAGGTTCTCTCAGCTTGTTTCCATAAGAGTGAGGCCTATAGGGTACGTGAGCTCACTGATCATGGTGTCATGGTACAGGAAGCCATTCATGTGGTGGAGCAAAATGAAATGCAATGGTCATGTGGAGAAACTACTGAGGGCGATAGACATTGTACAGCTGCGAGCATGATTCCACAAGGCTACATTACCAACCGGTGCCAGAGTTTGTAACATCTGCTTAGGGCTGATCAAGTACTTGAAGTGGGAGTAGATAATCCAGTTGTTGTGGTCCATGTAGCCATCAGTGCCACAGGCGGAATTGGGAAAGGGGTTCTGCTTAGACATATGGGGAGCTAGGCATTAAATTGAAAAGCAGAACCTCAAGGGGAGTCATCTCTGGATTATCACCAGAGACATGCGTCAGTTGTGCAAGGTGCATAAGATTAGTCAAACTAATTCATTGTTCAAAGACTGGCTTGAGGGAAGTGGGTCTGGCTCATGAGGTACTAGCGTCAGAACTGGGGAGGTGCAACTGTGTTTTTGGGACAGATTGCACCTGAATCATGCAAAGGCCAGTTTATGATTGCTTGTACTTATGAATGTAATCTCCTACAGGGGAGTTATTTTAAAGATCCAACATATGAATATTTCCTGTTCTTACGAATGGCAATTTTATATTGTTTTGCGATATGTTCTGACTTGTGTACAAATTGACTTGTGACTGGACTCAAGAATGGAACCCTTCCAAGATTTGGAGTCTGTCTGTAATAAAAATGCAAAAATAAAGAAATAAAAACAGAAATAACTGGAGAAACTGAGCAGGCCTGGCAGCATCTGTGGAAAGGAAGGAGAGTCAACATTTCTGGACCAGTGACCATTCATCAGAACTCACTGTAACTAGGAAAAGGTTGGTATATATGCTGAAGATTGGGTGGTGGAGTAAACAATTGGTGGAGCCCAGAGCACAAGAACAGAAGTTGAGCAGACAAAGGAGTTGATAATAGTGAGCCAGGAAGAAAGAAAAGCTGCTAATGGGGACCATCAGAGGATAGAAATAGATTATCTGTGGTGAAGCTGAGATAACAAGGTGTAGAGCTGGATGAACTCAGCAGGCCAAGCAGCATCATAGGAGCAGGAAAGCTGATGTTTCGGGCCTAGGCCCTTCTTCTGAGTCCAGGCCTGAAACGTCAGCTTTCCTGCTCCTATGATGCTGCCTGGCCTGCTGTGTTCATCCAGGTCTACACCTTGTTACCTCAGATTCTCCAGCATGTGCAGTTCCTACTGTCTCTGAAACTATGCCTGTGGCGAACGCCCATTTGATGACAACACCTGGGGTGTGGGGGAAGGACATGGAAGAAAGTGCTCAGACCCTAAAATGAACGAACATGATATTGAGTCCTGAGCTGCAGGATCCCAACGTGGAAAATGCGGTACTGTTTTTCCAACTTGTGCTGAGCTTTGCTGGAGCGCTGCAGCAAGGCCAAGACAGACAATGATCAGGATATCATGTCAGTTTGGCTGGAGATAAGGAATAGTAGGGGAAAGAAGTTACCAGTGGAAGTGGTCTATAGGCCTCTTAAAAGTAACTGCAATGTAGGATGAGGTATACCCTCCTCGCCATAATGTTATCCACTCCTTTGTCTGTCCACTGTTTACTCCTTATCCCCTTCCCCTGTGATAAGGGTGCTAGTCATAAAGGAGAACAAATGGTTAATTATAATCTATGGAGAAACTGGAAAAGTCATATTGGTAATTCCAATCTGGACGAGCAGTTCATTGAATGATTTCAAGACAGTTTCTGAATCTCAACAAGGCCAACTGTGAGGGTATAAGGCACAAATTGGCAATGATAGATTGAGAGACCTTACTAAGAGGGTCGGTGGTGGATAGGCAATTGTTTATATGTAAAGAAAGTCTGTATGAATTCCGGCATTTATTTACTCCCAACTGACACAAAAATAAAAGAGGATGAGTGTCTTGGCCATGGCTTACAAAAGAAATTAAGGATAGTATTTGTTCCATAGACATGGCATATAACATTGCAGATAAAGCTGCAAGCCTCATTGTTGGGAGCATTTTAGAATTCAACAAAAGAGGGCAAAATGTATTCAAGAGGAGGAAAGCAGATTATGAGAGTAAAATTGCAGTGAACATAGATCTGACCATAAAAGGTCTGAAATGTGCAAACAGAAAAAGATCAGTAATGATAGATGTAGGCCCTTTACGGGCAGAAGTTGGGGAAATTATATTAGGGAATAAATAAATGGCAGAAGAATTGAATGCATGCTATGGCTCTATCTTTACGAAAAAGAGTATAACTGATGTCTCAAATATTTAGGGAACCAAGTGCCTACTGGCAGGGTGGAATTAAGAGAAAACAGTATTAGTAAGAAAATGGTGCAGGGAAAATTAATGGGGTTAAAAGCTGAAAGCTGACAGGGCCTGATAAACTACATACCAGAATACTGAAGGATGTGGCCCTGAAAATATTGGATGCATTGGTGGTCATTTTCCAACTCCAGTGACTTTGGAGTAGACCCCACTGATTGGAAGGTGGCAAATGTAACTCCACTATTTAAAAAGGGAATGAGAGGAAAAAGAGAATTACAGATCAATTAGCCTAACATCAGTAGTGGGGAAAACAAAAACACAGAAATTGCTGGAAAAGCTCAGCAGGTCTGGCAGCATCTGCAGAGAGAAATCAGAATTAACATTGAAGGCTGAGTGACCCTTCCTCAGAACTGATGGTAGTTAGGAAAATATCAGTTTATATGCAGGAGATAGGGCAGGGGGAAGGAGATAAGGAGTAAACAATAGGTAGGGATAGAGCCTAAAGAGAGAGAAGAACAGTTGGACAGACAAAGGAGTAGGTAACGCTATGGCTAGGAGGGTGAATTGCTGGTAATGGAGACAGTTAGTAGCTAATAATAGGTAGTGTGTGATGACAAGGCGTTGGTATCTAGGGTAGGGGGCTGGGACATGGGAGAGTTCAGGCCTAAAATTATTGAACTCGATATTGAGTCTGGAAGGCTGTAGGCTCCCCAAGCGAAAATTGAGGTGTTGTTCTTCCAGCTTCGCTGGAACAAGGCAGAGATAGAGATGTTGGCCAGGGAACAGGGTAGTGTGTTAAAGTGACAGGCAATTGGAAGCTCAGGATAGTGGGGAAAGTGCTGGCATCACCATAAAAGCTGTGTTAACAAAACATTTAGAAAGCATTAAAAGAATTGGGCAAAGCCAGTTTGGGTTTTGAAAGGCAGATCATGCTTATCAAATCTACTGGAGTTATTTGAGGATGGACCAAGTGAAATAGATAAGGGAGAACCACTGAATATGGTGTATTTGGATCTTCAGAAGGCTTTTGATTAGGTCCCTCAGAAAAGGTTGGTGAGCAAGTTAAAGCATATGCTGTGGAGGTAATACATTAGCGTGGATTGAGAACTGATTGATGGATAGGAAGTGGCAAGTAGGAATAAATGGGTCTTTTTCCGAGTGGAAGGCACAAACTACTGGAGCACCACAGGGATCGGTGTTTGGGCCCAGCTATTCATAATACATATAAATTATCTGAATGAGGGAACCAAATGCAACATTTCCAAGTTTGTCACAAAAATGGGCAGGATTGTAAGTTGTGAGGAGGAGGCAAGGAGGCTTCGTGGTGATTTAAATAAGTTGAGTGAGTGAGCAAACACATGGCAGATGCAGTACAATATCATTAAATGTGAAGTCTTTGGTATGAAAAACAGAAAGGAAGAGTATGGTGATTTATTGGGAAGTGAGGATGTACAAAGGGATCTAGGTATCATTATTCACCAGTCAGTAGAAGTAGACAAATAGGTGTAGCAAGCAATTAGGAAGGCAAAAGGTATATTAGCTTTTATTGCAAGAGAATTTGAGATTAGAAGGAGGGTGTTTTACTGCAGTAATATAGAAGCTTTGTGAGACCACACCTGCAGTGTTGCATGCAGTTTTGGTCTCCCCATCTACTACAGGATACGTTTACCATAGATGGAGTGCAACAGGAGTTCACTAGCCTGATACAGTGGAAGGCAAGACTGTCTTATGGAAACAGAATCGTTCAACTGGGCCTGAATTCACTAGAGTTTAGAAGAATGAGAGGGGACCTGATTACATTCTAACAGGGTTGCAGAGACTATATGCAGAGAGGTTGTTTGCTTTGGCTATGGAGTCTAGAACCAGGGCACACAGTCTCAGGACATAGGAGATATCATTGAGGACTGAGATGAGGAAAATTTCCTTTGCTCAAAAGATAGTGAACCACTGGAATTCTCTACCAAAGAACATAGTGGAGGCCAAGTCACTGAATACATTCAAGAAAGAGATGGATAAGTTTTAGATTTTAAAGGCTTGGGGTGAAAGCAGGAATATGGCACTGAGAAAGAAGATCAGCCATAAGTGTACTAAATAGTTGAACAAGCTTAAAGTGCTGAATGATCTACTCCCGCTCCTAGTTTCTATGTTTCTGTGATCAATATGTTCTGAAACAAACCTATAAAGTGATAGGATTAATTAATGATTGCAGAGTAAAGGTGTGAATACTGTATAATAAGTGTATTTGAGTGCTGTGCATGGGTGTTTGGGGATTTTCTTCATTTCTTATGCTTGATGAACTTAAACTGCTCTTCCACCATATTATGTTTCTGGAGCTATTGCTTACTGACGTTCATCTTCTCTGGATTTTCTTTCAGCTGTTACTGCTTTGGAAGCTACTGATCCACTGTGCCCTTGCAGCATTGGACCTGTTCTTTCTAACAGAAGACTGCACACTGCCTGAAACAAACCTTCTGGATGGTCCTAACTTTCTAAAAGAGCTTGTTTCCATTTCTGTCTTCCTGTATCAGAGGACATATTGTTGCTGAGCAACACATTGATTTATTTTCTTTCTTTGGCCCTTGTTTTTCTAAATCGCTGAATTATTCATCTCCAGGGTATTTTTATAAACTTCATTTAAATGTACATAAAGACATTTCTAGACATCATTCACAGAACTTAAAAAAACACTAAATCCTTCCCTTCTTAGTCAAAATACAAATGAAACATAAAGCTGTATGTGACTCTGTCCATGTTGGAATGCAAGTTTCAAAATAATAATATGTATGCATAATATGAACCTGCAGCACACTATAGGAAAAATTCTAAGGGAAGGACCCACCATCTGTGGTTAATAAAATATGCTAAGTAAACCATAAAACTTAAGGAGAAAGCTAAGTGGAAGATCAGCTATTTGGAAATGATATAAAGAATTGTAGAATATCACTAAAAGATTAATCCGGAGAAAGCCATTTGTGTAGCATGAGAGAAAGCTAGCTAGAAGTATAAAACTAGGAACAAAGTTTCTACAGGTAATTGTAAAGAAAAGTAACTCACTATCTGAAAGAGGTGTGAACCATCACATCATGAAGAAATATTTAGATGATCACTTGAAATGCCATAACAGCCAAGGCTACAGGCCAACAGCTGAAAAATTGCTCTGGAGTAGATGGGAGTGTGACAACTGGTATGGTTGTAAAACTGTATGACTCTGTGCAAAAACATAAATGAAGTCAACTTGGTTCTCTAGAGAATGAGAATAAGTGATAATTGCAGATAATATGGAAATGATAGATAAAATTAATAAGTATTTTGCTCTGTCTTCACCTACAGAGGTTACAAATACGACACAATAATAGTATAAACCAAAACATGGAAGGGGAAGAGAAATTTGATGAAATTGCAATCATTAGGAAGTGAATACTGTGCAAGTAATGGATCCATGGGCTGAGAAGTCTGTGGGTCTTGATTGACTTCACCCTAGGACATTAAGAGATTTGGCAAATTAAGCAGTAAACGTGTTGGTATTAACTTTTCAAATTAGACTTTGGAGATGTTCCACCGGAATGGAAAGTAGCAAAAACAACCCCTTCAACTACTAAGGGAGGAAGGCAGAAAGCAAGAATCAATAGGTCAGTTAGCTGGACATCTGTAATTGGATAGGTGTCAAATTGATAATTGAGGGGGCTGGGGGATTATAGCTGGACACTTAGGAAATCTGAAGCTAATCAGGAAGAGTCAATATTCTTTTATGAAAGGAAAATCATGTTTAACCAATTTGTTGGAGTTCTATGAAGGAGTATCATTCATTATGCATAAAGGGAAACATTCAAATTTGGATTTCCAGAAGGCATTTGACTAAGTGCCACTTCATGCTGCAAAAACAAAAAAAACAAAACAAACAGGTTACATATTAACATAGTAGAAGATTGGTTGACTGCCAGAAAACAGAGTATGTTTAAATGGATAATAAAATGTGAGGCTGGATGAACACAGCAGGCCAAGCAGCATCTCAGGAGCACTGAAGGGTCCAGGCCCGAAACGTCAGCTTTTGTGCTCCTGAGATGCTGCTTGGCCTGCTGTGTTCATCCAGCCTCACATTTTATTATCTTGGAATTCTCCAGCATCTGCAGTTCCCATTATCTATGTTTAAATGGATCTTTGTCTGATTGGCAGGATGTGACAAATAAAGTTCCATTTGGGTCTATGCTGAGGTCTGAGTTTTTTTCAATTTATATATATAATTTATGTAGGGTGATAAAAGGTTTGGCAGCTAAATTTGCAAATGAGACAGTGATAGGTAAGACAAGATGATATGAAGAGGACATGGGATGGATGCAAATAAATATGGATCAGTCGAGTGTGTAGGCAAAAGTCTGGCAGATGGAGTACAATATGGGAAAACATAAAGTTGTTCAGTTTGGCAGGAGAATAAAAAAGTAAACTATTATTTAAATATGCAATGGTTGCTGAGTTCCACAGTGCACAGAGGTGCAGGTGTTCTAATGCATGGATCACAAAATATTGGTACGCAGATACAGCAAGTGAATAAGAGGGCTAATGAAATGCTATCCTTTATTATGAAAGGAACTGAACAGAAAATAACTATGTCAGGGTTCATTGATGAGATCTCATCTCGAAAACTATGTGCAGTTTTGGCCTCCTGATTTAAGGAAGAATGTAAATGCATTTGAAGCAGTTCTGAGGGAATTTTTTAATTGCTATCAGGAATGAGTGGGCCGTCTTATGAAGAAATGTTGGACAAGTTGGGCTTGCTTCCGAAGGAGTTTAGAAGACTGTGGTGTGAGTTTATGATTCTGAATGTTCTTGACAAGGTGAACATGGGAAGTATCTTTACCCTTGTGGGAGAGTCAAGAACAGTTGAAAAAGTCATATTACACTGTTTTAGGACAGAGGGTTTTGTGACTTCAGAGCTCTGCCTTAGAAGGTGGTGCATGCGGAGTATTTGAATATTTTTAAGGCTAAGGTAGATAGATTATTGTTAGGCAAGGGAATTGAAAGTTATTGGGAATCAATGGGAATTTGGAATCTGTGACAAATCTAATCAACCATTAGATGCAGAAGTGGAAGTAGATCATTCAGCCCATCAAGTCCGCTCTGCCATTCAAGAAATCATGGCTGACCTGATAACCCTCAACTCGACTTTGCGGCCTATTCGCCATAATGCGTGATTCCTTTACTGATTAGAGAGAAGTATATCTCAACCTTGGATATACTTAATGATCCAAGCTCATCTGCAGTAAAGAATGCCTCAGATTCACTGTGCTCTGAAAGAAGAAATTCTTCCAAATTTCTGTCTTAAATGTACAGCATCTTACTGTGAGATTATATCCTCTGGTTCTAGGCTCTCTCACAAGGGAACCCCACTATCCATCTGCCCTGTCAAGTCCCTTAAGAATTTTACATGTTTCAAAATGATTGCTTCTCATTCTTCTAAATTCCGAACAATATAATGCCAACCTTCCACATAAAAAACTTTTCACATCCAGGATCAATTTATTAACCTTTTCTGGACTACCTGTGATGCCGGTATATCTTTCCTTTGTTAAGGGGGCCAAAAATGTCCACTGTATTCTTGTGGTGGTCTAACTTGTGACCTTGTATAGTTTTAGCAAGAATTCTTTACTTGTACACTTCATTCTCTTTGAAATAAAAGAAAAGAAAGCTGGAAGATTTGGCAGCAGCAAGATTTGAATCCACTCGTCCAAACAGACCAGAAATATATTCCACTCCTTAGGCCATGCAGCCAAATTAGCACGAAACCAAAGTAAGGAGCATGGGCATCGAGCCCACTACCACTTTTATTTGAATCAAGCTCTGTACTGTTTGAACCAATTGTCCTCCAACCAAACATGCAATCTCCAAAAGGAAAGGATGTGTTGTGCCCACCCAAGCCACTTCAGATGCTAAACTGTCACTATATAAAAACTTGAAGAGATTTAAATTCAGAACCTCTTGTTTATTAGGCAGGCAGTTCAATTGACTAAACCAGGTGTTGACTATGATTTAGTGGTGGAGCAAGCTTGAGGAGCTGAATGGCCTACTTCTTCTAATTCGTATGCAGATTGTGATAAGACAAATAAGTGAAGAGAACTCTTCATATTATCAAAGGAGGACACTATATGGTGGGATGGGATACATTGGATTGTTGCCAAGCTGCTTTATAGATTTAGCATTTCACATTATTTCCATTGTACTGTATCTACACCTATTCTTTTGTGCATTACATCCTATCTTGTTCATAAACTCAGCCATATCTTGCCATGCTCTGCACACCATAACCTATTGTTTGGCAGTTTCTTCTTTTTGAGTGCTATTTGGTTGTTTGGCTTAGGGTTTTTCTGGAGCCATTACACTTCGTTTTTTAACATTTACTGTTATGTTCAACAAGCTGGAAGGCTATGGCTAATAATTGAATAAAATAGACTACATTGTTATGATCCTGGACCAGATTGGCAAACTTATCGTTGTCATATCTGACAGCATCACCAAATTATATTATGATCTGGAAGGGTCATTAATTTTTATATTTAAATTAGATAAAAGTTGAGATCCAGGGGAATTATTGAAGGAATAAAGCCATATCTAACATGAAGTGTGTATTTCTTCTTCCCTCTGTCCTCTCTCTAGTAACTGCTCTCTGTACCACCCCACCTCATAAACTACCCTAGTACACCTTGTTTTTTACAATTGCAGTAAGCCTTGTGCTCTTATAGGGTAGGATTGAATGTTGGCACCTCGCAAAATTGGCTGAATGTTACATTTTACAGAATACAGCTAGCTCAGTATAAAAATAGGACATAGAGGGTTTCATAACAATATTTATCTTCTTGATGGATAGATAGGGCAAGAAATCAGTTTTGTTAGGGTTGATAAGGGCTTTAACTCCATCCCTAGTTTTCATGAACAAATGATTTAAAATTTCCCCCTCTGTACTTTCACTTGTTTCCCCTCCGTTAAGGGAGAACTCATAGATTGTCTGCTGATCAAAATACAGTTTTAGTTTTATTTTCGTTCTTCTCCTCCATTTCTAATGTAGAATTGTCTCTAAACTTGCATCCTTGAAATCTGTGTGGCTTTACACCTCCCTATTGCTGTTCCACTTTTAAGGCATTCATAACTGACTGCTGAGATTATGTATCCAAGTGAGGTAATCTTATTTTTTTGTGCATCAGCTGGTTGAGCCACCATTTGCTTTGCTGTAACATTTGAAACATAAGTCTTTTGTTGTATAATGTCATTTTCAAATCTGGAGAGTATAATGATTGGGGGTTTAGAGTAGAGCTGCCAGACAGGTATTGAAAGGAAGTGTCATGCTGTGCAATCTTTGACAGAGATTGGAGAAGATTTAGCCCAAGCTTTTACAGCTCGTGAGGGTGTGGCATTGGAATGAATTGAGCAGATCCTGGCCGCCTTTCCATGGGAAGGATGTTGTTAAACTTGAGGGTGCAGAAAAACATTTACAAGTATTTGCCGGGATCAACGGGTTTGAGCTATGGGGAGAGGCTGAATAAACTGGTGCTTTTTCCCTGGAGCATCTAAGGCTGAGTTGTGACCTTAAAGGTTTATACAATCATGATGGTCAGGGATAGGGTAAATAGCCAAGGCCTTTTCTTCTAGGGTGGGGGATTCCAAAACTAGATGGTGTAGGTTTAAGAGATAGTAGGAACTGCAGATGCTGGAGAATCTGAGATAAGGTGTAGAGCTGGATGAACACAGCGGGCCGGGCAGCGTCGGAGGAGCAGGAGGGCTGATGCTCTGGTCCCGGACCCTTCTTCAGAGGGGTCTGGGCCTGGAGCGTCAGCTTTCCTGCTCCTGTGATGCTGCTTGGTTTGCTGCGTTCGTCCAGCTCTGCACCTTGGTATAGGTTTAAGGTGAGAGGGGAAAAATTTAAAAAGGACCTGAGGGGTAATATTTTCATGCAGATGGTGGTGTGTGTATGGAATGTGTTGCCAGAGGAAATGATAGAGGCTGGTACACTAACAACATTTAAAAGGCATATGAATAGGAAGCGGATAGAAGCATAAAGGCCAAATGGGACTAGATCAGATTGCAATGTCTGGCTGGCGTGAAAACATTGGCCTGAAGGTTCTGTTTCTGTGCTGTATGACCCTGAGATCAGTTGAGGAGGTGCAAAGTTAAATGGAACATTTTTGAGGTTCAGGCAGATTGAAGTTTTGGGGTGCACAAGGAAGTCTTTTGCTTTGAATTGATCTTGGAGTTGGTAATATTGTCAAGGCTATATTTGTGGCCTAGCTTTAGTTGCTAAAGAAGATAATTTGTGATGGGCCTTCTTGAGCTGCTACAGTTTTTGTCAGATCACTCCATTAACTGACTGAATGTTGCAACCAAGGATTTGTGGGAAGATTTGGAGTGGCTCAAGACTGCCTCATGTGGCCTGGGATGATGGTGAACACTGAAGTAATTTGTCAAAGCTTGTCTTGGCCTCTTGGTCAGTCCCTGCTGCTGGGCTGCATACAGTAAAATTAAAAAGAATGCTGGGAGTCTGAAGCAAAAACATAAATTGCTGGAGAAACTTAGCAGGTTTGGATACGTCTGTGAAGAGACAAACAGAATTAACACTTTGGGTCCAGTTATTGGTTGGTTCATTGAGCTGACTGGTTTTCATGGAAACGTTTCGTCTCCCTTCCAGGTGACATCGTCAGTACCGTGTAGCTTCTGTTGAATCCCTGTTGTTCTGTCCTGCTCTGAATTTATATGGTTGGGTCTGTCATGGTGGGAAGTCTTGATTCCGGTTTTGTACCACGTGACATGTAGATGGGGCCTATTTCAACATGTTTGTTGGTTGCATCGGTGGTTGAGAACCAGGCCATCAGGAATTCTCGTGCCTGTCTTTGTCCTAGTACTGTAGCTTTGTCCCAGTCAAATTGATGTCCTTCTATGTCGAGATAACATGGTGTGAAGCTGGATGAACACAGTGGGCCAAGCAGTATCAGAGCTGAGCAGGAAAGTTGACGTTTTGGGTTGAGACCCTTCTTCAGAAAAAAAATGTTGAAGTGTATTGAAACGAGGGAGAGTTGGTCATGCCGTTTTGCTGCGAGAAACACTACATAGGACAGACGGGCAGGAAACTCGCCACCAGGATGCATGAACATGAACTTGCAGCAAGACAGCAGAACCAACTCTCCCTTGTTTCAATGCATCCCAACATAGAAGGACATCAATTTGACTGGAACAAAGCTACATTACTAGGACAAGCGAGACAAAGACAGATGCAAGAGTTCCTGGAGGCCTGGTTTTCAACCACCGATGCATTTGGTAAACGTGTTGAAATGGACCCCATCTACATGTCATGTAGGACAAAACTGGAAATGTGACAGAGTGGGACAGAAAAACAGCACTTCAACAAAGGCTACACAGCACTGCGTGAAAACCATCTTCAGTTCTGAAGAGGGTAACTGGACCTGAAATGTTGTTCTGCTTTCTCCGATGTTGTGAGACATACAGACTTTCTCCAGCAGTTTGATCTTTAACTCGTCATGATCTTTAACTCGTCATTGTCTACAGGAATAGTGCCAGATGACTGGGGGATAGCAAATGTGGTTCCCCTGTTCAAGAACGGGAGTAGAGATAACCCTGGTAATTATAGACCAGTGAGCCTTACCTCAGTTGTTGTTAGTGTTGGAAAAGGTTATAAGGGATAGGATTTATAATCCTCTAGAAAAGAATAAATTGATTAGGGATAGTCAGCATGATTTTGTGAAGGGAAGGTCGTGCCTCACAAACCATATTGAGTTCTTTGAGAAGGTGACCAAACAGGTAGATGAGAGTAAACCGGTTGATGTGGTGTATATGGATTTCAACAAGGCGTTTGAGAAGGTTCCCCACAGTAGGCTATTGTACAAAATGTGGAAGAATGGGATTGTGGGAGATATAGCAGTTTGGATCAGAAATTGGCTTGCTGAAAGAAGACAGAGGGTGGTACTTGATGGGAAATGTTCATCCTGGAGACCAGTTACTAGTGGTGTACCGCAAGGGTCGGTGTTGGATCCACTGCTGTTTGTCATTTATAAAAATGACCTGGATGAGGGCGTAGAAGGATGGGTTAGTAAATTTGCAGACGTCACTAAGGTCGGTGGACTTGTGGATAGTGACGAAGGACGCTGTAGGTTGCAGAGAGACATAAATAAGCTGCAGAGCTGGGCTGAGAGGTGGCAAATGGAGTTTAATGCAGACAAGTGTGAGGTGATGCACTTTGGTAGGAGTAACTGGAAGGCAAAGTACTGGGATAATGGTAAGATTGTTAGTAGTGTAGATGAGCAGAGAGATCTTGGTGTCCATGTACACAGATCATTGAAAGTTGCCACCCAGGTTGACAGGGCTGTTAGGAAGGCATACAGTGTTTTAGCTTATATTTAGAGGGATCGAGTTCCGGAACCAAGAGGTTATGCTGCAGCTGTACAAAACTCTGGTGCAGCTGCACTTGGAGTATTGTGTACAGTTCTGGTCACCTCATTATAAGAAGGATGTGGAAGCTTTGGAAAGGGTGCAGAGGAGATTTACTAGGATGTTGCCTGGTATGGAGGGAAGGTCTTAGGAGGAAAGGCTGAGGGACTTGAGACTGTTTTCATTGGAGACAAGAAGGTTGAGAGGTGACTTAATTGAAACATATAAAATAATCAGAGGGTTAGATAGGGTTGATAGGGAGAGCCTTTTTCCTAGGATGGTGATGGCAAGCATGAGGGGGAATAGCTTTAAATTGAGGGGTGAAAGATATAGGACAGATATCAGAGATAGTTTCTTTACTCAGAGGGTAGTAAGGGAATGGAACGCTTTGCCTGCAACGGTTGTAGATTCGCCAACTTTAAGTACATTTAAGTCGTCATTGGACGAGCATATGGATGTACATGGAATGGTGTAGGTTAGAGGGGTTTCAGATCGGTATGACAGGTCGGCACAACATTGAGGGCCAAAGGGCCTGTACTGTGCTGTAATGTTCTATGTTCTATAACCTCAAATGCCTTCCTCTCCAGCAGCACATCAACTTCCTGCACTAATTATTTAATTACGACTTCATCAAAGTAGGATGCACTTAAGTTTGACATGTTGAAGATTTAAACAATCTTTTAAACCAGATACTTGTTATTTCCTCTTGGCATATTTCATTTCGATCTTCAGGATTAATAACTGTTTCCAAGATTTTTGCAATGTGGTTGATAACTTTCCAAATGGCTCTGTGTAGTTCGTCCTGCACAAGGTTTTCTACAGAGCTAATTATCCTCCCAAAAAATGAAGATGTTCCCAAAGCAAATTGGGTCCCACCTGGAAATGTAGGTTTTACTATGTGCCTCCTTGGGGATAAAGCACTTTCAGTGCAGCAATGTATTATGGTCTTCAGCATAAATACATAAAAATTAATCTTAGACCCCATGTGATGTAAGTACTGTATGATAATTAGTTATTGTTTGAGTAAATTCAAAGCTAAATTTTTGAGTAAAGTTCCAAACATTTCAATCACTCCAAGCAGGGATTAGAGAACATGATAAATGTTAGTGCGTCTATTTTGGAATGCTCCCAATTTCATTATGATTAAAGTACTTCTAGGAAAATCAAGAACCTGGGGTTTTGTGAATCACGAAACAGACATGTCCATGTCCATCTATTAAAGCGTACAGTGACGACATTCACAGAAGCAGTCTGGTATTTTTACTCTACATATATAGCGATAGTTCTTGTCAATTTACATTATGTGCAGTTAACTGATTGACAGTCAAGTTCAAACTCCAGTACAGAAATATTACAGTTTCAATTTTGATATTTTTTGTTTTGATGTGAAATTAAATGCACAAAAGAATCGGCAGGCTTATGTTGTATAATGCTAATTGGAAACTGCACTTATACTGTCAGAATTAATTTATTTGTGTCCATGGTAACAAGTCCCTGGGCTTAATTTGAACCCAAGATTTCAGAATTGAGCTGACAAGTGATTGAGATGAGGCTAACACAGCAGCCTTAAATTGAACAATAAATGCCTATCCTTGCGGGCGCGACATTATTACGGAAGAGGCATAGTATTTTGCTTCCTGATCGGAAAGCTGTAGAGACAGGTCCAGGGTTAGCTGTCACTCAAATCCATCTGTTTCAGCTGGCTGGATTGCCTTAGCTCTTCACTTGATAAAAAGAACAAAGGCTACAGGGAAGCATATCACCAGGCAATTGGAAAACTACCTCACCTGCCTGAATTGCACTTCTGCCTGGCAACAAAGGTGTCTGCAGTCTAAGCTGCCATGCAGTTTTGTGAGGGCCAATGTTTCTTCTCTGAAGCCAAGGGCATCTGCAAAAGTAGGGTTTAAAATAATTCAGCATTTGTTTTCAAAACTACACCAGATAAAACTACAAAGTGATAACACCTTGTGGAGCTGGAGGAGCACAGCAGGCCAGGCAGCATCAGAGGAGCAGGAAAGTTGACATTTCGGGTCTGGATCCTTCTTCAGAAAACTACAAAGTGATGTGGTTGAAAAGAGCAGAGATTTTGTTTGTCTCATTTGCTTGCTTTGGTTTTGCTGCTTTTGTTAATTTCCCCGCTCATATTTGGTCTTTTGTTGCCTTTTCCTCCAGTTATGCATTCGCTCAGAAACTGCTCATCTTTGACATGTTCTGGCTTGAAATGTGAATTAACTGCACTGAGGCTGGCTTCCCCTGTTACCAAGTCACCCTTTATTTACACGTGCATAGTACATGGTCTCTGACCAACCTTCTCAGAGCCAGTGCCTACAGTGCGGAGACTCTCTGAATCTCCTGATTGTAACTGTCAGCTAGGACTTATGTAAAACCAGTAAGTCAAACACACCTTTCATAACCAAAGGATGTACCAAGATGTTTTGCAGCCAATGATGTACCTTTGAGGTGTAGTCATACTTGTAATATGATCAATTTTCATGCATCGAACGACCATACACTGGAATGTGATAAAGATAAGAATCTGATTTCTTGCTAATTTTGCAGGCATCAGTATTGGCCAGGACATGAGGAACACACCTCTTGCTGCTCTTTGATCTAGTGCCATTGGATTTTTTAATGCCCCCATGCGACACAGATGGGCCTTAGTCAAGTTGGCACCTCCAACATTACAACACTCCTTCAGAAGTGAAGTGGAGTGGCAGCCTTGCTTTTCCTGCTCAGATTAAGGAGTGGGATTTGAGCTACAGTCTTCTGACTGAAAAATGGCATGAAATTTCAGGAGACATGAACAGAAAAAAATTACACAATACTAATGACCGTAACATACTGATTCAGGATGCTTGGTTCTAAGATATTGGCTTTGAAATGCAGCACTATTTGACATTCTAATTTACCAATCATATTTGGCATCTTGCACGTTCATAGATCCTGGCTGATTTTTGAAGGACATAAAACTGCTTTTCCTCATAAGAAATGTTTCTCTTATCAGCAGAAGTAAGGTCAGCAATCTAGCAGTAGTGTGGGGAATCTGCAATCAACTGTCACTTCACCTCACAGAATGAAATGAAATATGACTACGGGGGATAGATCTGAATGTGTAATTGTAAACAGCAGTGTTACCATTTATTATCTTGTCTTCAAAAATGAAACAGTGTCCAAAATGTATCATGTTACAAATGTGATTTTTGCTTGTCAATATGTTATTTGAATTCAGTGTTTAAAAATGGGCTGAGATTTTATGGATGTAACAATTGAAAAATGAAATTCAGATCCTTTTTTTGCTATTGTAGTTTTCTGTGGGTGCAACTAGGGAGTTATTTGGAAGCAGCAGTGCCTATTTTTCAATCTAAATGTGAAGGTAGTGGGAATGTTGCAGTGCAGAGGTTTCTCTTGCCAATGTCAGGCAGGACTAACCTCCAACGTTCTTCCAGTACTAGGCTTTGTTACATGTTCAAAGTGAGTTTATTTTTAACACAATGATCAAAATTCCATAACGTACAATAGAGGCTTTTGGACCTTGCTGCAGAACTGATAAGCTTGCATTTTCTTCTTCAGCTCATTGAATAACCTTTCTTAGCTGTGAGCACAGTTTTTCTCCCTTGTAGCTTATTAAGGGAAGTGGAAATTATGCTCAGATCATAGGGATATGTGCATTTGAAATTAAATCCTTACATATGAGGACAACTCTCTGTTTCAGCCTTATTAAGTTTCAGCATTAAGTTCAGATACTTAGCAATCTTGGCTGAGATGGATGTGGGTCAAATATAATGGTCAAAATTTTTCAGGCCCCTGGGAGGTAAGGGGAGAAAAGGGGTGTTGAGAGTTGGGAAAAATAACGGCCATCAGCGTCAGCATATCTCGTAGCACTTCTGCTACCAAGGAGGTAAATGTGGCAAGCAATTTAAACTAAGGTCCAATTGTTTCTCTTGGGCCAATCAGTATATTGCAAGCAACAATGTACTGTTGGGGTGGGTGCTAGATTGATGAAAATGACCTTCTTGTGACAGTCCTGGGGGTAATTAGAACTAGAAATCTCATGCCCCAAAGAAGGGATGCAAGCAAGGAAGGCCAACTTGTTGGTTCCAATGAAGCAATGAAGGGACCTGCCCGCATGGCTTCTCTAATTTTAACATTTTTTTTAAACGGCAGTGCCAAACTCATCCCAAAGGACTGCTGAGAGGTCGGCATTGCTGAGGTTTCAGATCTGCTGGCCTGGTAAGCTTGGAGGTGGCCACTTGGGAGGAAGTGCAGTGATGGAAGTATCTCTGGGATGGTTGGTCCTCGTTCTGGCAGTTGCAGCCTCAGGAGCTTCATTTAGTGCCACTGTGGGGTTTCCAAATCATGCGGAAAACTCCAGCCCAATGTGTACATGTAAATCAACTGTAGAGTTACCAAGTTGATTCTATAGGTGAGTGCTGGGCTGGTACTATTTTTAATCCCTGTTCAATGGACGTAAATGAGCAGAGAGGGTTTCCCAATCTGATAGCTAGGGCTACCTATCTGAGATGCCACTAGTCCTGGTAATTTAGCTAAGTGTTGCACAGACTCTAGAACGATGTACTTATAGGGAGGTTAGAGAAGTACAAATTGGAGAAAGGAATGGGGGGGTGGGGTTAAGTTGATAGAGTGAGATGGAGTAAGCTGGGAGATGCTTCTGAGCAGTGTAAACATCAGGACATTCCCAATTGGCTGAATAGCCTATTCTGCACTGCAAAATGCTCTGTTCATCTGTGAAGGGACTGGGACCAGAACACATGTAATGGCGGATATTGGAAATCTAATAAGGAAAAGACATGTAAGGCACAAAGGCTGCTTACTATAAAGTGATTCCTGCTGTAAAGGTGCTTTTTATCCACAGCATATACTCATAAACTCACAGAACTTGCCCTTTCTACCTAATTGTCAGCCATGCTTCAAGATGGGAGACCTTCAGATGAGAATATACAGACCGAAAACAGACATGCAAATTCAACTCGCATCAATCCTCAAGCCTTTATTCATTCACGGGATGGGGGCGTCACTGGCTAGGCAGCATTTATTGCCCATCCCTAATTGCCTCAAGGTAATTAAGAGTCAACCTTGTTGTTGTGGGTCTGAGCTCATATGTAGGCCAGACCAGGTAAAGATGGCAGTTTCCTTCCCTAAAGGTCATTACTGAACCAGATGGTTTTTTTCAACACTCAACAGGGTCATCATTAGATTTTTAATGCCAGTCATTTATTGAATTCAAATTCCACCATCCGCCGTGGTGGGATTTGAACCCAGGTTCCCAGAATGTTATTGGGGGTCTCGGGATTAACAGTCCAATGATAATACCACTAGGCCATTGTATATAAGATTTTCATAGACTGAAACTGGTTTCATAGCACAGCCTTTGGGCTTTGGGTCAGGACATTGATGTCAGGAGCATTTCTGGGCCTCCAAGAGCACCATTTGTTGGCAACTGATGATCAATGCAATTTTTGAGAAGAAGTGCACTACTGACGAGAGGGAGCAAAAAAAGAACAGGAAACAGCTGAGTGTAAG
Organism: Stegostoma tigrinum; assembly: GCF_030684315.1. Lineage (NCBI taxonomy): Eukaryota > Metazoa > Chordata > Chondrichthyes > Orectolobiformes > Stegostomatidae > Stegostoma > Stegostoma tigrinum. The sequence continues at coordinate 16,913,124 of NC_081354.1, forward strand.
ACCTGAGTCTAGCCTGTCGTTAGGAGGTCATCCAGTACTGATAAATCAGCATCTCCACCATCAGAATTGGGAATTGCTGAGATAGGTATGCAGGGTCCCAGTGCTTCCACTCCTGGTTACATGGTCACATATTAGGTAGGAAGAGGGTCATAAGGATCAGATACCAACAGCAAATTTGTGGCTGTTTGACAGAGTGCAGCCTTCCAAATAAATTGGAGCCTCTGTCTCTGATGTTATCTGGCCTTCTGGTGGAAGGCCATCACAGTTTCAAATCAATGGCCCATGTGACGTAGTTGCCTGAATTATGCCCCCAAGGAGCATAATTGTTTACCCGCCACACTAAGATTAGAGGCCGTTGTACAGATCCTGTGTCCTGTCCAGCCCCTTCAGCCAAATGAAAATTCCAGCCCATTGAGTCAGCTGTCACTTACTGTTATGACAGACCATCATGGCTCATCATATCCCAAGATGGGACTTCAACCCAGACCTTCTGGCCCAGAGATAGGAACACTATCACTGCACCACGGGACCATTTGGAGCTGTCACTTCTGTAGCTACAAAAATCACACTTAAGCAGATGGTGCTTTGCGGAGAAGCTCCTATTAGAGTTGTGAAAATTAATTTAAACATCCTCACCTTTCTGAAGATTGCTAAATCAACCTTGATATAGTTGAGAGAAAGTCAAGCGGTGGGTGGCTGAGCAACATTGTCCATTAACATTGTGATGAAAATGATATTGTTGTCATGATTTCTGCAATTTTACTGTAAGTGTGGTAGCAAGTGAATAAATATTAGATAAACACTTTTTTCAAGTGTTGGTGGCTGTTAACAGTGAAATGGAGAGGAAGGAAGTCCTGCAATTGAACATTTTATTTTACAATGGACTGGGAGAGATGAAAGGATAAAAGGGTCAGCAGCTAAGCTGAACTGCATGATTACTGAAATGTGGGTGAATAGATGTGAACTGGGACGAAAGAGTACCAGAATGAGTGGAAGAATATTTTAATATTCTTGGCAATGTACAATACTTTTAATTAGGAAGATGATTGAAGCAGCCAGTAATTACAACGACGACCAGGTTGAACTAAATGGCTCAAACCCGAACTGTTCCTAGCACTTTAACTATCTTCAGAACCTTCCTACTAGCAGTTCTGTTGGGTGGAAACATCTCACTGATTTAATTATCTTTTACAGCATTTTCAATGAAACACTGAATGTTAAATTCCTGAATACTGTGAACAAGTGAAAAGGAATCTTATCATTCTTCGTTATTTAATTGTTGTTCTGTTTCATAGTACTGATGAAGAGTTCATTACCTGGTGGCTTAACTATGGTTAGCAGAGAATTCTGTTTCTAGTTTTGTTTTGTTTCCCTTATTTATTTCTCCTTCATATCACTGTCCCCTGTACTTATATGCTTAAGATCATAAGAAATAAGAGTTGGAGCAGGCCATTTGGCCCATCAATCTTGCCTCTCCATTTAATAAGACCACAGTTGAGCTGATGCGGCTATTAATTCAATTTTTTGCCGACTCTCCATAATATGGCTCCCGTGTTAATGGCAGGTCAATCTAAAAATTCAGCTTTGAGTATTGTCAATGACCTAGATTCCACTGCACTCTGTGGAAGAGAATTCCAATGACATGACCCTTGAAAGAAGAAATTCCTCTTCATCCCCGTCCTTCTTATTTTAAAATTGTGCCCCCAATTTCAAATTCCCTTATAAAAGGAAATATCTCCTCAGCATCTATGCTGTTGAGCTCTCTCAGAATCAAACTGCGTCACCATGTTTTAAGATAATCGCCTCTAATTCTCTTAAACTAGGCCTGACCTGCTGAATTTTTTTCTCTAAGGCAACCACTTTGTCCGAGAGATCAATCTGGTGAACATTCTCTGCACTGTTGGGAAGGCGAGATGGTCTGAATTTCAGAATTACCCTCAACCAGGGTCAATATGCCCTTCCTCACAGCACTGTAGATGTTTCACAACACCAGACAGGATGCAGTGGTTCCAGAAAGCAGCTCAGCACAAGGGCATTTAGTGAGAGGCAATAAATACTGATTTGAAGAATGAATATATCAACAAAAGTTCTACAACTGCAATTCACGCAATATGTACTGCAAGAAGTGTTTCCTCATAGAAGACAAAACGATTATTCATTTAGTTCATGTTGCTATTTAGATTGAGTTCTAACTTTATTGAGAAACATATTTTAGAAATAATCATCAGAACTGCCATTCTCATGCCTGGATTGGAGCCCCAACCCACGGGATTGTACACAGGACATCATGCCCCAGGATCAGGGTTCACAGTCCAGGAAGAAAGAGGACCCTGTCTATGGGATGGGATCTATTTGATTCTGCAATGTCCACTTGTGTGCTCCCTTCTTAGCTGAAAACCAAACCTGTCAACCTGTAGGATTAAATATTCACAGCATGTACAAAAATCACACATGCCAGACGCTCCACCCGCCACAATGTTTCTTAACCAAACCCTAAGCCTAAAGTCAGTATGTTGAATCTCTCCCTGTAGGTTTGCATGCCAAACTAATAGCCAAAACTACATTGCCCGGTGACACTTCCCCACCCCTCCAAATCATAAGTATCAGCCAAAGAGGCCCGCTATTTGTGTATTATTAAAGAAATATGGGCAGCGGACTCTGTGTCGATACTCTCAAGATTCACTGCAGAGAATTTCAACATTGTACTGTTTTTGGGTACATCTGACTTTCAGCAATAGTGCAAAATGAGTGATATTTGATTAACCAATTGTTATACACCTCTCCTAATTGGAATATAAAACAGATGACTGGTGCAAGATCACCTCTTAACACAGTGCCTAAAAATCAAAATTGTCCTGAGCTAGCTGATATTTAAATAATTCTAATCTGTGAGATGCAGTTATTGGAATATTGAGAGCTTCATACTCTCTGAAAGTAAAACTGAAATGATAATGCAAATAGCTGCGTATTGGGCAGTAAAAATAACAGGTGTCTCTGCAATTTTTATCCTTTTTTTTCTTCTAATTTCATTAACTTTTACTGGTCCGATTAGCATTCTTCACAGTACGAAGGCTTGATCTTCACATGTAAACCTGGAGAGTGACAATTAGTAAACTATTCAACTGTGGAAATCAACATATCTGAGCACATGAGATTTCACTTTATAGCAAGGGGTCTACTATATAATGTTCAGGAGCAACACCTCCCCTCCAATGGTTCTTGTCTCAACATCCTAGAAACCCAACCACCAGCACACTCACTTTCCTATCAGAGATACTAAGGTAAATCCGGCTTGCTTCCCAATTGAGACCAGCTAACTTTGGCACAGAACAGAGATGAAATTTTGGTACTATCTTAGTAAATTCCTCAGAATTTAGCAGAATAAGCAGTGCAACTTAAAACATATTGGAAGCAGAGTCACCACTGTACTACTTTTTACACCTCGAAGAGGACCGGCAACATCTTAATTGACTAAAGTTTCTAAGGGATAGCTACTTGTTCTCGCAAACACAATACAAAATAATTTGAAGAGCAGAATAAGATTATGGTGCTTTTCTTTCCATGAAATAATACAAAGCTTATATCGATCTATACAAAATGGTTCAATTTCTTTGAAAACAGAAAATAATGGATCAATGACAGTGATTTGAAGGCACTAATTAATTCAGCAGTTTGGATGATATCCTAACCCACTCCAGTTCATAAAAGTGATGTGTGCAATTCAATTCTTGTCTTGCAAACACTCTGATGGTGTTGCTGGGCAACAAAAAGCTGCTAGCCTTTGATTGGTCAGTAGCTCTCAGTGGTGAGCCTTCAGCATTCAGCATCTTAATCATGGGAAGATCTGCTCCTCCCTACTTAAGTGCCAAATTGGCACAATTAGGCCTCTTCCATATGAGGTTATGGGGGCTCTTGTTGGTTCACCAGTTGGTGGGTGATAGTGTCTTGCCTCTATTAAATAGAGTTTGTTGATTCTGTCTCTCATTCCAGAGATACTGCCTGAGCTGACGAGCATTCTACAACTTAATTCTCCCTAGCCAGTGAAGCAAGTGTCAGAAGAAGCTGATAAACTTTACATATTCTTTTTTGTCTATCAACATTGTGGAATAATGCCAACCTTTGCAAATGCAAGTACACAAAATTTATATATAACATTACGCTCAGTTACTTACTATTCATCAAAAAACAGTTTCGGAATAATAGTTTCCCAGCTTCAATAATTTCTTCAAAAAGAACTAGAATTTTTGGTTTAGCCACAAAGTCCATAATTTTCATCCCAGCAATACCTACACAAAAAGCCCAGAATTCAAACATCAGCTTGGCTTCAGCTGACCCTAAGGTACAGTCAATGGTTACGTCCTAATAATAACACGGTTGGAATGGAGGAAATAGCAGAAACAGATCACGAATAGCTTCCATGAATTATTCGGTTCAGTTCAAATCTCTGAACAATAGCAATTATTTTGCTTATCTCAGTGGTCAATAAACACTGACTCTGGCTTTCGCCACATCAGGCTTCCTTTCTGTTGGAACCAGAGGTATAAACTAATGTTTTCAGCAAAGCCTATAAGATCACTGAAATTTTTTAAATGAAAAACTGCAAAGGCTTTGTCATGATTTAGAGCTGGAGATAGTGGAGTACAGTTGGAGGTTGCCATACTTAAGTCAAAATAGTCTATCTATTTGGGGAAGCAGACCGGGTTATTAGTTTTCTATTATTTGAAGAAAATGTAATTTCTTCATTTAAAAGATGCTAATCGTTATGGTTTTAATGCATTCATTTCACTGTGAAAAATAGCTCATAATCAGTTTATATTGGATCTAACCTTTCTTGCTTCGGAAAACACTGTGGCCAATTAAAATTGAAGTCAATAGGAATCTACCAGAAAAATTCGCCACTGCTTGGAATCACATCCAGAAAAATAGGAAGATGGTTGTGGTTGTTGGAGATAAATGATCTCAGCCTCAATACATTGTTGCAGGAGTTCCTCAGGTTCGTGTCCTCGGCCCAACCATTTTCAAATACTTCATCAATGACCTTCCCTCAATCATGAGAACAGAAATAGGGCTGTTCCCTGATGATTGCACAGCGTTCAGCACCATTCACAATTTCTTGGATACAGAAACATTCCAAGCTATCATTTAGATAGACCTAGATAACACTCAGGCTTGGATTGATGAGCAATATTCACACCACATAACTGCCAAGCAATTACAATTTCCCAAATAGAGAATCTCATCATCTGCCCTTGCATTAGCACTACTGAATCGTCCATCATCAACATTCTTGCCTTTTACCATGGAAGTGCAAAATGTTTAATTTTGGTGGGAAGAACACAGAGAGACAACATAAAGACATAAAGAGAGACAAAATAAAGGGTATAATTCTAAAAGGGGTGCAAAATAAAGTGACGTTATATTTGCGCATAAGTCATTGAAGTTGGCAGGACAGTTGAGAATGCAGTTGATAAAGCTTATAGCATCCTGGGTTTTATCAACAGGGAAAACTATACAAAAGTAAGGAAGTTACATTAAACCTGAAGAGAACTGTGATATGGCCTCAATTGAAGTATTGCATTCAGTCCCTGGTCATCATACGTTAGGAAGGAAATGAGGTATAAATATTTTTTCCGTAATTTACTTAAAACTATTGAGCACAGTTACTCAGTGGATGGCATTTTCAGTGAATGAACAACTAATGCTGCTAAATTATTTTTTATCTTTGATAGAGATCACTGCATTACGCAAGTGGATTGCATCTTCCTTTGTGCACTAACTTACATATACAATCTCATCAGCTGGTAATAAGCCCATATCAACATTCCACTTAATTTTTCCAGATACTTCAAATAGAAAACTATAAATACTTTTCTTTTCTGGATGCCTAACCACAAATCTGTTGTCATCAGCAGATCTGATTTTATAAAAAAAAAGCATGAGATGACATTTCATTTAAATGTTAATTTCCAGAAACTCCCCAAAAGTGCTTCACAGATAAACGATTATACGTTATACTGAGAAAAGGGACAGGACCTACTTATTTTGAAATGGAAGATAGATAAATAATAGTTCATCACTGAGAGAGTTCCCTTGCTCTTCTCCAATTAGTGCCATTGGGATATCTTATGTACAGCTAAGGGGATAGTCAGAGTCTTGGTTTAACATCTCATCCAAAGGGTATATTACTGCAGCACTTCACTGAAGTGCCAATTGGGAATATATGCTCAAGTTCCTTCTTCATACCCATTATGCAGAATGAAATAACTTCACAGACGCTGATATCAAATCGCCAAGTCACCCTTTATTTACATGTGCATAGAATTTGACACCGGTCCAGCTGTCACAGTGAGCAGAAACTCTGACATGCCTGTTTATAACTGTCAGCTAGGGCTCCCTGATTGTACTAGGTCAAAGGCTCCAATCGGCGAAGTCATATTCTATGAGGTCCACCTGGCTGATCTCGTTACGATCACTGCATCCCTCCCCTCTAAGTCTGGGGCTATAGGCTTGCTCTTTTTCTTGTGTAAGCCAGCCAACTTTGGCTGAGGATTTCAAAATCTAACCCAACAGTGGGAAGTATCCAGTTCAATGACGTGAGATGAAGCGTTTGCTTTGTTGCTATTGAAAGTTGGTTTTATTTTATTGCTGAGGGATATATTAAATACAAAAAACAGCAGTAAGGAGTAAGGGTTAAGATTTTATTGTAATTTTCGCAGTCAGAATTTTAAATTTAACTTGTGTCAAAAAGCACATCAGGTAATGTAGTGGCCTTGGACTAACTAACCAAAATGGTACTGCTCAGCTAAACAGTGCCCTTTTAAGAAAATCTTGCTTGGTGAAATGGCCTAGTCCTGGAATTCCCTAGTTCTGCCCTCTTTAGGCCTGGTAGCTGTGGTTTCACTACGTAGAGTATTTCAAAATGTTGACGAGTTACATTAATATTCAAAAAAGACACCCTTTGTGTCTCCTGGGCATTTTCAAACTGGTCCATTTCCTCCAACTCTGCCTCGGAAATGGGCAGTGTGTATACAAACTGTAGCCCACCTCTTGTGCCTGGAGGGTTTCAGCAGAAATTCATCCTCTTCTTCAGGCAGTAAAGGCATTGAGGCTGCAATATCCGCTATGTCCATCTCAGACTCTGAGGTTTCTTGGACGCTAGATGATGGGGGAGAACACATGGGTTCCGACACTCTCCGGCTGTCCTGAAAGACTGGGTATGTTTTGCTCCTGTCCTGTTCGTGAGTTTGCAACTTTCATGTGGTCCAGGTGCTTGTTCAGGACCACCTCATCTACCCATACTTTGTATGTTACAGGATCTGACCTCACATTGACCATGCGTATTTGTGTTCTGCATCAGCCAATGTCCGGGAAGCACATACTAGTTGGTATTCCTCTCTATCAGCCATCTATGAACCAACACTTCCTTGATACTGTATGGGAAGGCAATGCATGTCAGCACTAGATCTTGGCTGGGACATAGTGCACCACACCTTAGATAATGATAGTTGCTTCTTTACTTACCTGAAGGCTATGTCTTGGCTATGAGACCATTTCCAAGGCTATCCTTTTTCAATAGCAGATGTAAGGGTGCTAGGGGGGAGGTCAGGTTACAAATGAACTTTCCAAAATAATTCACAAATCCAAAGCAAGACCTGTGCTCGTACAGATGTGGTGGCTGGGACCCTTTGATCCCTGTCAGTTTATCTTCTAACAGTTGTAACCCAATCTTGTCAACTCTGTAGCCCGAGCAGGTCACTTGGGGTTGCTGGAACACTCAATTCTCTCTGCTAAAGCATATGCCTGCCTTCGAGAAATGTCTAAGGACTGTGTCCAAGCTCTCTAAGTGCTCTTTATTGGTTTTCCCTGTTATTAGCATGTCATCCAGATAAATGGCAACCTGGGAAGGACCTTGTAAAATGTCTTCCATGGTCCACTGAAATATAGCAGTGGCTGACGACACCCCAAGTGGCAGTCTTGATTACAGGTACAAACCATTATGGGTATTACTTGCAGAATACTTTTGGGAATTCTTGTCTAACAATAATTGCAAGTATGACTGGCTCATGTCAGCTTTGTGAAGGACAGCTCCCTCCCCCATTGATTCTCAATGAGGGCCACTGTGTGAAAAAGAAGCTCTCATATTGCATTTGCTTCTCTTACAAAACATTTTAAAATGTTGCCTTCAGGTTCTTGATCATTTTATGATTAGCACCAGTTTCCCTTACCTACTCTGACCTAACCACTCGTGATTTTGAAAATCTGTATCAAACTTCCTCAGCCTTAATCTTGACAAAGAAAACAATCCCAACTTCTCCAATCTATCCTCATTTTTGAAGTATCTGATCCCTGGAATCATGCTCACAAACCTATTTTGCACTCTCTTTAATGTATTCATATCCTTTCCATAGTACTACAACTGTACACAATACACTAGCTGATATTAAATCAATGTCCTATAGGTTCAGCACATCCTCCCTGTAAATGCACTCTGTGCTCATACTAGAAAACCATATGCTTTATTAACAGGTCTCTATACTTGCCCTGTCACCTTTAATTACTTAAGTACCTACACACCAATGTCTTTGCTCCTGTATACCCTTAAGATAGTATCCTTTATTTTCTAGTCTTTTCATGTACTTCGGACAAAAGTGCATCACCTTACACTTCCTTACCTTGAACTTCACCTGTCACCTATCAGACCATTCCACCAACTTAACAATTTTTTTTTTACTTCCACACTGTCCTCTTCACAATTTAGATTTTCTATGTTTTGTGTCCATAAGACCGTAAGAAACAGGAACAGGAGTAGGCCACTTAGTCCTTCCAACTTGTTCCACCATTCAATAGGATCATGACTGATCTAACAATTTTCCTGTCCACTTTCCTGCCCTTCCCCTACTGATCAAGAGTCTATTTCAGCTTTAATTTATACAAAAGGACTCTTCCCATTATCTCTTCCCACACAACTTTCTGTGGCAGAGTTCCCAAGAGTCACAACCCTGTTGAGACATGAAATTCCTCCTCATCATTGGCTCCCCTTATTCTGAGACCATGGCCTCCGGTCCTAGACTTTCCCACAAGAGGAAACATAGAACATAGAACATTACAGCACAGTACAGGCCCTTCGGCCCTTGATGTTGTGCCGACCTGTCATACCGATCTCAAGCCCATCTAACCTACACTATTCCATGTACGTCCATATGCTTATCCAATGACGACTTAAATGTACCTAAAGTTGGCAAATCTACTACCATTGCAGGCAAAGCGTTCCATTCCCTTACTACTCTCTGAGTAAAGAAACTACCTCTGACATCTGTCTTATATCTTTCACCCCCCAATTTAAAGGTATGCCCCCTCGTGCTCGCCGTCACCATCCTAGAAAAAAGGCTCTCCCTATCCACCCTATCTAACCCTCTGATTATTTTATATGTTTCAATTAAGTCACCTCTCAACCTTCTCTCTAACGAAAACAGCCTCAAGTCCCTCAGCCTTTCCTCGTAAGACATTCCCTCCATACCAGGCAACATCCTAGTAAATCTCCTCTGCACCCTTTCCAAAGCTTCCACATCCTTCATATAATGTGGTGATCAGAACTGTACACAATACTCCAAGTGCGGCCGCACCAGAGTTTTGTACAGCTTCACCATAACCTCTTGGTTCTGGAACTCGATCCCTCTATTAATAAAAGCTAAAACACTGTATGCCTTCTTAACAGCCCTGTCAACCTGGGTGGCAACTTTCAAGGATCTGTGTACATGGACACTGAGATCTCTCTGCTCATCTGCACTACCAAGATTCTAACCATTAGCCCAGTACTTTGCCTTCCGGTTACTCCTACCAAAGTGCATCACCTCACACTTGTCCGCATTAAACTCCATTTGCCACCTCTCAGCCCAGCTCTGCAGCTTATCTATGTCTCTCTGCAACCTACAGCATCTTTCATCACTATCCACAACTCCACCGACCTTAGTGTCGTCTGCAAATTTACTAACCCATCCTTCTACGTCCTCATCCAGGTCATTTATAAAAATGACAAACAGCAGTGGACCCAACACCGACCCTTGCGGTACACCGCTAGTAACTGGTCTCCAGGATGAACATTTCCCATCAACTACATCTCTCAGCATTTACCCTGTCAAGCCCCTTAAGAATCCTATATAGTTCAATGAGATCACCTCACATTCTTCTAAACTCCAGCATGTTGAGACACCAGCTGTTTAACCTTTGCTGGTAAGACATTCCCTCCATACCAGGGATCATCCAAGAGTACCTTCTCTGAACTGCCTCCAATGAAACAATATCTTTCCTTAATTAAGGGGAACAAAACCGCTTACAGTACTCCAGATGAGGTCTTTGAAACTGTACCCCCGCACACCATGATCGAGATTATTAGCATATATCTGGAAAAGCGAGGGTCCCAGTACGGATCCACGGGGAAACGACCAGAAACCTTCCTCCACTCAGGAAAAAAAATGCTTAGTGTTTCTATCGTGTTTGAGGGGCGCTTCGTTCGACACCAGTAACATTTTCATACTTGCACACAGGGGGGAACCAATGGAAAACCGACGTTAAACATAAAGAAATCGGATTAATCTACAAGCTTCTCAAAAACAAAAGGTGCTTTTCGACACACATACCCCTCCCCTATTTTGATGCAGTCTGGATGCAGCAGGAAGATAGTCTGATGTCCCTTTAAAGGTGGGACGTCCTGTTGTTTGCAAGGTTCTGTGCCGCGGCTGCGTCACCTCAGACGAGGCTTGAAAATGAAAACATTTTCCAAACTCGATCAATGAGTTTTACTGCATCCGATGAAGCGCTTCTTGATCTGCCTTCTTTAATTCCGCCATTTTTCTATCTGAGCCCGGGCGACGTTTCCTCGGAAACAGCGATCGAAGAATATTATTCTTTTTGTGGGGTTGGAAAAAAAACCATACGTAGATAATCAGGTGAATTTTTACTGCAGTTGATTCCTCGGTATAATTCCAGGAGAGAGTTTGCAAGTCTGCTTCTTGTGAAGCAGGTGGTATGTGAATCGACAGCAAGGGAAGATATATTGTGTTTTGCAAAGTGATGTTGTCTGGTGAGATTGTTGGTAGTTTTACTCCTGAACCAATGTGATTCTAAAGCCTTTCATGTTTCGATTTATGAGGAGAAGAAACATTGTATTCATTCATTCGAATATTTTGAAGGACACGATACGTGTTCGACATTTCCTCACATGCATGTTTCTAAAACTGTAGTCATCAGATCGTGTAGGGCTTTCTTTTCGGGTTAAAAGGTATCGAATAGATGAACCTCTGATTAGCACAATTCATTGTTGGTGCGCAGCTTTACAGTGTGTCGAGGTAAATTTTTTTAAATGCAGAAATTGATTAGGGCTTGAATTCGCTGCCGTTCCCTGGTTGCAAAGGTTTGGGAAAAATAAAATTTAAATAATATCTGACCTCGCCTTTGGCGTTTTTCTCCCCTATCCCCTCCCCTTCGAACGATCCCAAATGTGCAGCTGAAGAAAATCAATTGGGGGTGGAACACGAGAAATATTAATCTGCATATTGGAGATCTCCTGAGTATTGTGCTGCTATTGAGTTCTGACAGGAGGCTGCTCGTTCTCGAAAGCCCCCTCTGCTTCATTGTGTGTGTGTTTTCTCGCCCCCCCCCCCCTATCTCTCTCCTCCACCAACCCCCCTCCACAAAACCCAGCTTCTGAATAGAGGAAAGCCTCTCCAGCGATTGCCGGTCTTCTGCAACCATGGTGAAGTTAGGGAACAATTTGACCGAGAAGAGCAATGGGAAGGCTGCAGCTACAGATGGCCTCGATACCATCCCTCTCATCACGCCACTCGACGTCAACCAGCTCCAGTTCCCAGCTCCAGACAAGGTAAAAACCAGGAAAACAAAAGGCTGACCCACAACGTTGCGCTGATAAGCGGGTGGGTGGGTTAATTATTTCAGCCACCCCCGGCCTTCAATTAAACAGAAAGGCAAAGAGGGGAGCCAGGGTTCTGGAAGCAAAAAAAATGCACTGCTGAGTGTTGGGAATGTGAAATAAAACAGTAAATGCTGGAAACACTAATCGGGTCTGGCAATATCTGTGCCAGAGGGAGACTGAGATCCCCTCTCAGTTCTGGCCGCTGGTCAGGTCCGCTTTTGAGGATACAGGATCAGGCTTTATCTTTCATGGAAACAGGAATGATCACTAACTTAAAATATCAGGAAATTTTATTTTTACACTAATATTTGTAGGATGTCAAGCAGTCCTAAAACATGGGAGGTAACACAACTACATGTTATTCTTAATAAACTAATGTTAATGAAATCCAAGTATATCAATGCTCATGAATTGTACTGTTTTGGGCAATAAACTGTTCAAGGGATATGAGATTTCATAAAAATAAAAGCAAAATGCTGCTGGAAATCTGAAATTAAAACTGAAAGTATTGGAGAAACGCAGCAGTTTAGCAGCATTTAGGAAGAGAAAAGTTCATGTTTTGAGCCTAGTATGACTCTTCTTTGCAGCTGAAAGAGTGAAGAGTCACAGAGTTCTGCAGCACAGAAAAAGGCCCTTTGACCCATTGGTTCTGTGCTGATCAAAAACAAATGCCTAACTATTCTGATCCCATTTCCCAGCACATTCTCTATAGCCTTAATTGACTTGGAATTGCAAGTTTTCATCTGAATACTTCTTAAATGTTTTGAAGGTTCCTGCCCTTACCACCCTTTTGGGCAGATCAAAGACCCATCGCATCCTGGTAATGAATTCCTTTCACTGCTTCTAACAGGCAGAACATACCGAAGTCTGAACATATGCACCAACAGGTTCAGGAACAGCTTCTTCCCAGTCTTATTAGACTGATGAATGGACTGTCTAGCCTCAAGTAATGTTGATCTTGCGCACACCCTGTGCAATGTAACCTGTATGCCTCTGTCTTAGTCTTTCTGATCTTACTTCCTTTGCTTACTATGATCTATCCGTACTGCTTGTAAACAAAGCTTTTCACTGTATGTTGGTACATGTGACAATAAATCAATCAATCAGTTAGTGAGTTCCAGATTCCCACCGCCATCTGGGTGAACTTATTTCTCACATCTCCTCCAAACCTCCTGTCCCATATCACCTAGACATCGATTCCTCCACGAAGAGGAAAAGTTCCTTACTGTCTATCCTATTTACGCCCCTCATAATTTTCAACATCTCAATCATGTAACCCCCACCCGTGGGCACCTCTGCTCTAAGGGGAACAATAGTTGCCAACCATTTTAACTCTCACTCTCATGGTGACATGCCCACTGGGCCATCTCCAGTGCCACAATGATGCCACACGCACACTAGAGGAACAACACCTCATATTCAGCCTGACGAGCTTTATAGTCTAATGGCCTCACCGGTTTCAAAATCTCCCCACCCCAGCCTCATCCCTGCCTCCTTGACCTGACAACAGCCTGCCCATCTTCTTTTCCATCTAACTGCCCAACCCTTCCCACTGACCAGTCTCCCTCCCTACCCTCTACCCGCACCCACACATCACCATCCCACCAAACTTCTCCCTGCCCCACCCACCCCATTTACTTCTGAGGCCCCTTCTCCCTCCCCAGTCTTGATGAAGGGTGTAAACTCAAAATGTTGACTTTCCGAGATAATGGGAACTGCAGATGCTGGAGATTCCAAGATAATAAAATGTGAGGCTGGATGAACACAGCAGGCCAAGCAGCATCTCAGGAGCACAAAAGCTGACGTTTCGGGCCTAGACCCTTCATCAGAGAGGGGGATGGGGGGAGGGAACTGGAATAAATAGGGAGAGAGGGGGAGGCGGACCGAAGATGGAGAGCAAAGAAGATAGGTGGAGAGGGTGTAGGTGGGGAGGTAGGGAGGGGATAGGTCAGTCCAGGGAAGACGGACAGGTCAAGGAGGTGGGATGAGGTTAGTAGGTAGCTGGGGGTGCGGCTGGGGGTGGGAGGAAGGGATGGGTGAGAGGAAGAACCGGTTAGGGAGGCAGAGACAGGTTGGACTGGTTTTGGGATGCAGTGGGTGGGGGGGAAGAGCTGGGCTGGTTGTGTGGTGCAGTGGGGGGAGGGGATGAACTGGGCTGGTTTAGGGATGCAGTGGGGGAAGGGGAGATTTTGAAACTGGTGAAGTCCACATTGATACCATATGGCTGCAGGGTTCCCAGGCGGAATATGAGTTGCTGTTCCTGCAACCTTCGGGTGGCATCATTGTGGCAGTGCAGGAGGCCCATGATGGACATGTCATCAAGAGAATGGGAGGGGGAGTGGAAATGGTTTGCGACTGGGAGGTGCAGTTGTTTGTTGCGAACTGAGCGGAGGTGTTCTGCAAAGCGGTCCCCAAGCCTCCGCTTGGTTTCCCCAATGTAGAGAAAGCCGCACCGGGTACAGTGGATGCAGTATACCACATTGGCAGATGTGCAGGTGAACCTCTGCTTAATGTGGAATGTCATCTTGGGGCCTGGGATGGGGGTGAGGGAGGAGGTGTGGGGACAAGTGTAGCATTTCCTGCGGTTGCAGGGGAAGGTGCCGGGTGTGGTGGGGTTGGAGGGCAGTGTGGAGCGAACAAGGGAGTCACGGAGAGAGTGGTCTCTCCGGAAAGCAGACAGGGGTGGGGATGGAAAAATGTCTTGGGTGGTGGGGTCGGATTGTAAATGGCGGAAGTGTCGGAGGATAATGCGTTGTATCCGGAGGTTGGTAGGGTGGTGTGTGAGAACGAGGGGGATCCTCTTGGGGCGGTTGTGGCGGGGGCGGGGTGTGAGGGATGTGTCGCGGGAAATGCGGGAGACGCGGTCAAGGGCGTTCTCAATCACCGTGGGGGGGAAGTTGCGGTCCTTAAAGAACTTGGACATCTGGGATGTGCGGGAGTGGAATGTCTTATCGTGGGAGCAGATGCGGCGGAGGCGGAGGAATTGGGAATAGGGGATGGAGTTTTTGCAGGAGGGTGGGTGGGAGGAGGTGTATTCTAGGTAGCTGTGGGAGTCGGTGGGCTTGAAATGGACATCAGTTACAAGCTGGTTGCCTGAGATGGAGACTGAGAGGTCCAGGAAGGTGAGGGATGTGCTGGAGATGGCCCAGGTGAACTGAAGGTTGGGGTGGAAGGTGTTGGTGAAGTGGATGAACTGTTCGAGCTCCTCTGGGGAGCAAGAGGCGGCGCCGATACAGTCATCAATGTACCGGAGGAAGAGGTGGGGTTTGGGGCCTGTGTAGGTGCGGAAGATGGACTGTTCCACGTAACCTACAAAGAGGCAGGCATAGCTGGGGCCCATGCGGGTGCCCATGGCCACCCCCTTAGTCTGTAGGAAGTGGGAGGAGTCAAAAGAGAAGTTGTTGAGTGTGAGGACGAGTTCCGCTAGGCGGATGAGAGTGTCGGTGGAGGGGGCCTGGTCGGGCCTGCGGGACAGGAAGAAGCGGAGGGCCTTGAGGCCATCTCCATGCGGAATGCAGGTGTACAGGGACTGGACGTCCATGGTGAATATGAGGTGTTGGGGGCCAGGGAATTGGAAGTCCTGGAGGAGGTGGAGGGCGTGGGTGGTGTCACGGACATAGGTGGGGAGTTCCTGGACCAAAGGGGAGAAAATGGAGTCCAGATAGGTGGAGATGAGTTCGGTGGGGCAGGAGCAGGCTGTTGACTTTCCTACTTCTCTGATGCTGCCTGACCTGCTGGGTTCCACCAGCTACACACTGTATTGACTCCAGTCTATCAGATCTATGTTCATAGTTGCCATACTGGTCTTGAAACATTAACTCTATTTCTATCTCTGATTCTGCTAGATCTGTTGAGTTTCTCCAGTACTGTCTGGTTTTATGAATTTTAAAAGCCTGGTAGACTGTGTCCTAAGCATTCGTGTCACAGTGTTGTGGTCTTGTGCATTATGGATGGTATTATAGTTTATGTGATGGATCACTACACTTTGGGAAGTTGTATCACTATCCAAAGTAAATTGCACAACAAAAGTCAAAAGTGAACCAAACAAAAGGACATAAAGTTTTTTTAAAAATAGCTGGCCTTTTTGATCTCGGAAAACATTTGCCTGTTCCTGAAAAGAAAAGCCTAGTGGTTGACAATTTAACAAAACCTTTAAAAATCAATTAGCTGCTAATTGGTCTACTTAGACTAATTCATTACATGGAGCACTTCAGCAGAGGCAACCAGTTTATCAGGTATAATCACAACAGCCTTTGACTACTGAGCAGCAATGTTATGGGAGATCAGCCAGCTGTAATGCGTTTTGCAATTTGTATATTGAATCAGTTGAAGTAGTTTATGCAGCAAGCATATGACATAGAGATTATCCGGTATAAAAAGTCACCTGTAGAGAATATTGAGAATTCTGACTATATTAGCGAAAGTAGTAGATAAATGTAGTTTGAAGGAAGCTGTACTGTTGATGGAAACGAAAGAAGTTTGTGTACTGAGATAACAAGGTGTAGAGCTGGATGAACACAGCAGGCCAAGCAATGCCAGAGGAGGAGGAAAGCTGACATTTCAGGCCTAGACCCTTCACCCATTTTTGAAGAAGTGTCTAGGCCCAAAACGTCAGCCTTCCTGCTCCTCTGATGCTGCTTGGCCTGCTGTCTTCATCCAGCTCTACACCTTGTTATCTCAGATTCTCCAGCATTTGCAGTTCCTACTATCTCTGGAAAAAGTTTGTGTACTGTTATTTTGTCCACCTATTTCATCAACTGGCTTTCATTGTTCAAGGATGCCCGAGATGCTTTGTGTTCTCTGTGGCTGCTTTATAGATCTCATCAACCATGGTGTAGGCACTCCAGGATTTAACTTAGTGAGCTGTCAGCCTTCATCGTGGGAATTTGCTTCCCACAACGGAGCTGGTGGGTTGAGCATGGTGTTGGGTGTTGGGGGTTGAGGGTGGGGGATATCACATGAGCAATTCCAGATTCAAAGACTGTCATTCTTGTGACAGAGTTACATTGGCACAGGACTGGGATCATGCCATCTGCCCGTGCTGTCAGCTTTAGCTGCTGTGCTTTCAAGGCAGAAAATAGGCAGTGCCAAGAGAAATAGATCTACTGATTTCTCCTTTCAAATCATGAAATGTGTATGTAATATAAAAATGTGACACTGATCACAGTTCTGGTGCACCACTTAAATATTTATGTCACGTTTCAAAACACAGGAACTATACATATACGAATACAAATGACTAAAGTCCAAATGTCCACAGCCTCAGATTTGATACCTGTATGGTCCACCCCATGTTTACTTCACTATTGGACATTCTGGCCTTAAAAGTAACACTGATTCATCTTAACCTTTTCTAAACAAGTCCAGGACGATAACCATCCTGCTTTATATGGCTTATTCCTGCTGTCCTTACAGATGTTATCATCTGACTTAGAACAAGAAATGCCATGGGACATCCAACTGTACATACTTTGATTTGTTGAGTTTAGTATTCCTAGTGCACTTCAGACAGAGCTCTCTAGACATTGTAAGAAACATTGACAAGGCACTGGTAAACATTTTCTTAAAAAAAACATGAAAAAGAAAGGTAGTCATTTTGTGTATCTTTTCTTTTCTGACCTTGAGATAACCTAGACTTCTCTGAAAGCAATAAGCCAAACAATCAGCAGTCTAAAACGTTCAATTGTAATTAGCTGCTATTTAAGCTTAGAATTTACCACTTTTGGTCATTTCGACAAGCCACAACCTTAAAAGGAAAAGGCTAATTGAAGTGGGAGGTGATGACAGATGACAGAAATAATCCAGAGAACCAGGTAATGCTTTGGGGATCTACGATTGAATCCACCATGGAAGATGGTGAAATTTGAATTTGATCAGATCTGGAATTAAAAATCTAATAATGATCCTGAAATCATTGACAGTTGTTGTGAAAACTCCTTTTGTTCACACGTCATCCGGTGAAACCTGTCTTTATCTGATCTGGCCTACATGTGACTCCAGACCCACCACAATGTGGTTGATTCTCAATTGCCCTGTGAAGTTTTTTCTTAGTTCATTTGTGGGGCTATGATTAGTTGGGGCATGGCCTCGCACTCCATCCAGTTGTATGTATGTGACCACTAAGAAAGGACCTCAATAAAATAGATGAAATCAGACCGAAGGAGACTGTGTTTAAGTAACAATGACACTAGATCAGTAATCCAGAGGTCAGGACTAATACTCTCGAACATCCCACCAGAACAACTTGTGGAATTTAAATCAGGATGAGGCAGTGGCCAAATGATATTGCCACTGCGTTCGTAAGCCAGAGATCCTGGTAGTGTCTGGGACCCACCTGCAGCAGATGGAATGATACCTCACAGTTATACTAGACAGTACCATCACCATCCTTGGGTAGTCCTGTCCCACCTGCAGGATAGACCCAGCAGAGTCCTAGAGTTATACAACCAAACAGAACCTTTGGTCCAACTCATTCATGCCAACCAGATATTCTAAACTGATCTAGTCCCATTTGCCAGCATTTGGCCCATATCTCTCTAAATCCTCCCTATTCATATGCCCTCCCAGATATCTTTTTAAATGTTGTAATTGTACCAGCCTCCACCACTTCCCCTACAGCTTATTTCATACATGCACCACCCTCTGTGGGAAAACCTGCCCATCAGGTCCTTTTTAAATCTTCCCCTTTTCTGCTTAAAACCTGTGCCCTCTAGTTTTGGACTCCCCTACGCTGTGAAAAAGACTTTGACTATTCACCCAATCCAAGCCCCTCATTATTTTATAAACCTCCATAACATCACCCCTCAGCCTCTGACACGCCATGGAAGACAGTCCCAAAATACTCAGCCTCTCCATATAACTCAAGTCTTCCAAATCCAGCAACATCCTTGTAAATCTTGCTGAACCCTTTCAAATTTAACAATATCTTTCCTATAGCAGGGCAACCTGATTTGTGTTATGGAAAAGGGGAAAGTCGAACCCGTCTCATAGATAAACTGAAACACAAGCCCCAATCTGTTAAGGCCGGGAATAGGAGTTGGCTTCTAATAATTAAACCCAAAATGCCCAGAGAAGCTTGCCTCGCCTTTATAATCTGTTAAAAGAGTGATTAAATGAAAAAATATCCTGGACATCCACTTTATAAGTAACAAGTAACAATTTATTTATTTACCATTAACAATGAACAAATTAACAGAATTACCAACAAACCAAACAAATCCCCCCCAGACTACAGACCACACCCGACTTGCCTAAATTCAACTGGAATGCTGTTGGAATAAAGACAAGCCCCATTTAGATAAACCCAATTAAAAGATAACAATAAATTAAAACTTAATCACTCCAAATTTGGACACCCTGTGTCTTCAGAAATAAAGGAAAGCATCATTCTGAGCAATCTGCCTGCCACAGATGCTTCTGCCCTGATTTCTGTTAGCCAAGCATATGAAGAAATGAAGGTAAATATAGCTCAGCCATGAACAAATGGAATTGAAGAACATGCTCAAGGGGAATAACCTACTGCTGCTTTTAAATGCACATACAGATGGTAGATAATGCAGCATCAGGTTTAACTGTGATGCAAATAGCCAAGGCTTAAACATGAATTGCATTTGGTTGATATTCAATATGGTGTGCAATACCCACGGAACTGAATCTTGCAAGGAGTCAGTGTTTTTCAGGAGGAGTGTGAGAGAAGAGACAATTCATATCAAAAGAAAAGAATCAGAAGACTTGAGCTACTGTGCAGATCTGCCCTGTTCCCCCGATACTAATGTTGCACTGAGAAAAAAGGGGAAAAACCACTCAGATCTGTGGGCTTTCAGCACTGTCGTCACCATGGATATATGAATCATAAATCTTGGGATTGGTATGTTATTAAAACATTGAGAGTTATATTCTAACTAACTATAATTGTAGCTTCAAAGAGTTATACTAGCACTGGAGTGGGGTGCAGAAGAGATTCACTTGGTTGGTTCCAGAGTTGAGAGGGTTGGATTATGAGGACAGACTGAGTAGACTGGGATTATACTCATTGGAATTCAGAAGAATGAAGGGAGATCTTATAGAAACATATAAGATTATGAAGGGAATAGATAAGGTGGAGGCAGGGAGGTTGTTTCTGCTCACAGGTGAAACTAGGAATAGAAGGCAACGCCTCAAAATAAAGGGAAGCAGATGTAGGGCTGAGGCCAGGAAGAATTCCTTTACCCAAAGGGTTGTGAATCTGTGGAATTCCTTGCCAAGTGAAGTGGTTGAAGCTACTTGCAGAATGTTTTAAAGGCAAGGCTAGATAAATTTTTGAACAGTAAAGGAATTAAGGGTTATGGTGATTGGGCGGGTAAGTGGAGCTGAGTCTCAAAAAGATCAGCCATTATCTTATTAAATGGAGGGGCCAGATGGCCTGCTCCTGCTCCTAGTTCTTATGTTCTTGTGTTCATATTACAATGAAATTAGTACAATAACTACTACAGGTGTTTCATTATGATCTTTGATACCTAGAATTCCCTACAGTGCGGAAGCAGGCTGTTCAGCCCATCAAATCCGTATCAATCCTCTAAAGAGCTTCCCACCCAGGCACATCTCTCCCAACTCTGCATTTCCTATGGCTGGTTCACCTAACCTACACATCCTTGGACACTGTAGGCAATTTAACTAACCTGCGCACTCTTGGACTGCGGGTGGAAACCGGACCACCCAGAGGAAACCCATGCAGACACAGAGAATGTACAACCTCCAAATGGACCATTGTCTCCGGGTGGAACTGAACCTGTGTCCCTGGCGCTTTGTGGCAGCAATGTTAACTGCAAAGCTTCAGTGGCACAAAACAAGGTGACATAAAAAATAAATTAAAATGAAATTTAAATTTTTGTCCTTCCGTCTCACTGACATGTACTGTATGATATGTCTTTGGCCAGTATTTTGACTGAGAACATAAGAAATAGGAGCAGGAGTAGGCCTTTGGCCCATCAAGCCTGCTCTGCCATTCAATAAGATCATGGCTGATCTTTTGGTGGACTCAGATCCACTTATCCAGCCACTCAGCATAACCTTTAATTCCTTTACTGTTCAAAAACCTATCTCTCTTTACCTTAAAAACATTCAACTGCTTCACTGGGCAGGGTATTCCAAAGATTCACAACCCTCTGTGGAAAGAAGTTCCTCCTCAACACATTCATAAATCTGTTTCCCCCTTATTTTGAGGCTATGCCCCTCAGTTCTAATTTCATGTGCTAATAGAAACAACCCCTCTGCTCTATCTTATCCATTCCATGCATAATCTTACAGAAACAGATAAAATTAGCTCCCCCCCCCCCCCCCCGGAACAGAATCCCCCTTGTCCTCACGTACAACCTCACCAACCTCCGGATCCAACGCATCATCCTCCGATATTTCCACCAATTCGACCCCACCACCAAAGACATTTTTTTCCCTCCCACCCTTATCTGCTTTCTGGAGGGACCACTCTCCGTGACTCCCTTGTCTGCTCCACACTCCCCTTCAGCCCAACCACCCTCGGCACTTTTTCCCTGCGAGCGCAGGAAGTGCTATGCCTGCCCCTACACCTCCCCCCTTAACCCCATCCCTGGCCCCAAGAAGACTTTCCACATCAAGCAGCTGTTCATCACCTGCACATCTGCTAATGTGGTATACTGCATCCACTGGTCCTGTCGTGGCCTCCTCTACATCGGGGAAACCAAGCGGAAGCTTGGGCATCACTTTGCAGAACACCTATGTTCAGTTTGCACTAAACAACTGCACCTCCCAGTCGCGAACCATTTCAACTTTCCCTCCCATTCCTCAGACGTGTCCATCCTGGGCCTCCTGCATTCCCACAATGATGCTACCCGAAGGTTGCAGGAACAGCAACTCATATTCCGCTTGGGAACCCTGCAGCCCAGTGGTATCAATGTGGACTTTACAAGCTTCAAAACTTCCCTCCCCCCTACCGCATCCCAAAACCAGCCCAGTCCAGCGATAACATGACTCGGCCATTGCCTCCCCAATCTACTCAATCTGTCCTCATAAATTTTCATTTTCACCTAATAATCTCACATCAGGGAACAATCCAGTTTCATTGCCTGGAAGGGGATCAATTTCTCTCACTTAAACCAATTGCTTAACTGCAAGTGTGAGTGATTTTTCATCTCCAAAATCCGAGGGATAATGTCAGCTGTCTCTGAATGATGAAGCTAGCACTGTGTCTAAACTTTTCTTCCATTAGTTACTAGTGGTCAGATATCAAGGTTTAGTTCTAGATTAGGAGAGGATTATTTCATCTGAATTTTAATGCACTGTTTAGCACGCTTGCCTTCAGTTCCCTTTGGGGCTTCTTTAGTTGTCATTTACTTTCCTGAGTTTTCTACCCAAAGCAAGAGTCATTACCTCCATCAAAAGCTGGGAAATGAATGTGGTTTTGAATTCACCACAGTCAGAATATGGATTGAACTTTGTGCTGTTGGGAACAATCCTATCCACACTGGCTGTTGTGCCAACTAGATTCAAGTGGTCTAAATTGCTGTGGTAACATACACCTTTACATGCATGTTGTAGCCTGGAACATTGGACGGTGGTGGAAGCTCAGATTTCTTTCTATCATGTGCCGACCAGGAATCTCTCCCAATCTTACAACCTGTTATCGATGTATATTGGAAGGATGTGCAAGTTTTTTATTCAACCTGTTTGGCAATAAGTTTTAAAGTTTGTATTATTGTTATTATTATTTGTAAATTTGGTTTCTAAAGCAGAGGTAAATTGGATTTTGGCTTTAGTTCTGTGAAGTTTTTTTAAAAGTTTTGTTTTAAAAAGTGTGACTTAAGCTAAAAATCTTGTCAGCTACTTGGGGAGTTAATTGATGAAGTGTTTATTTAGTTTAATTTTTATGTTTGACAGAGTACAGATGGCCATGTTTCAGTAGAGAAGAAAAGATTTATAACTGCAGTTTGTGGCTGTCACCAGGCTATCTAAGCAGGAAAGAAATCTCAAGGCTACCAGAGCTGGAAAGAAATCTCTAAACTCTTTTAACAGTTCAAGTAGACAGTTTTCTTAAAGCTCAGTTATGAAAAGTCTGTGAGGTATTTAGTGTTAATGTATCTCTGGGCGAGATAGTAAGAGAGAGAATGACATTTGTGAATGTGCAGAGATTCTAGAAGGGAACACATGAAAATTTGTAGAAAATTAGAGAATTAAGATAGAAAAGGTACGTCACTGAAGTGTCTGTAAAGGATGTTGTGAAAAAGGGCTAAGTTTTTATTTTGCTGTTTGAGAAAAGATCTTGTCAAATTGTTTAGCTTTTTTAGGCTTTCGTGTAATGAACTAATGTTCTTTTGTTCAAAGCAGACTTGTGTGAAGGTGTTAAGTAACTGACCGCCATGGCCTCCACATTGCAAAAAAATGGCTTGTGATCTATCAAGACAGGTTTCACTTAGAAATCTGACTTGTTGGGTATCACCATTAGCTGGGATCATAACACACCTCTCTCTCAAGTCCTCGAGTGGGTATTAAATCCCGAGCTTCTGGCTGAGAGGCAGGGATGCTACTACTACACCACCATTTCCTTTTTAGTAGTCATTAAATCACTTCAAATAAATTGACTGTTAAATTAGCTCAGGGAGGAATTTAATGCAAATAAATTAACCAGTACAGGAAAAATAAAAGCACACCGAGGAAGTGAAGTGTTTTTGTCCGTCTGAGTCTTCTCATTGAGAATAATACAATGATTATCTAGTGGCACAGATGATAATAACAACAGTAACTTTAAGCCCCGGGTAATATTTGAAAGACAGCCTTGCTATCTTGCAGAAGTCACTGAGATTATGGAATAGCCCTTGGCCAGATACCTTGTTCTATCTAACTGAGACAGTGCTTTGGTGAGTGATTAAAAGTTTAATAAATAAATATTTTGTAAGTATATTTTTATAGAAGGATTGTGGATATATACTTAATGAGAGCATCTTCACTGCAGAGAAAATCAGAGCAGCTTTAGCTTTCCTAATTTAAATATTAGGTGCTACATTTGTTAAACACAGTGATGTGAAATACATGATAATTGTATCCCTCTCGTAATCAAATCATTTATATGAATTTATATTTCATATATGCAGCTGGTATGCATATATGCTTTTATGTGGCCAAATTGTTGTTGTTGTTGTCATATTGTTGTCTAACACTTGAGCTATGAGGAGAGAATTTAGAATTCCTTTGTACCATCAGAAATGGATGTTTTGGCTTGGCACAGAGTAAACTGATATTATTTGACTTGCAGTCTTCTCAATAGGGTTAGTGTTGAATTGAGTAGGTATCTGAAACTTGTATCTTCCTAGAAACCACTGCAGTGATATATCTTTGTTTAATATGCTACTCAGTGTTCTTTTTTTCTTGCTTATTCACATGACACTTTATACATATTTTTCAGTGGTTTTGCATTGGAGCTAGTGGACTGTGAGTTGATTGTCTTACTTTAGTTCACAATTTTAAGTAGAAGTAATTTTGACAGTTAAGTATAAGTTTACTAAAGTCTGTTCTAAATCCTTTCCTGTTCACAGTATTTGTAAGCCATTTCTTAAAGCTGGTGGTACCTGTAATATTTATTTCGGGATTATTAATGATCTTGTGTATGGCACATATGTCAAAGTTTCTGCTCTCCATCACAGAGTCATACTTACCTTCTTATTGACTGGTTGCACCCGGTACTGCTGCAGAGTCCTCATCATCTTTGAGAAGTGATGGAGTGAGCTAGATATGACCTTGTGTCAGAATCCAACAGCATTTAAAAAGTATATTAAAAGCATGGTCATATTTTTGCAATTTTGTAATTGGTCATCATTTTTTTTTAACTTATCACCCTGTTGCCACATCTTAAGTATCACCAAGTCCCAGACTTCTTTCATTTCTTTGCTTGTTGATGTGCATTGGTTCCTGATCAGTCACTGTCTTGATTTTACATTTATATTCTTGTTCTCAGATCCCTCCATGACTTTGCCTCTCTATCCATGTAAGTTGCTGAAGATATTTATCCTCCCCTAATAATGGCCTCTGTGCATCCCAACCAATCACTGTTGATCCATGACAATTGTCCATGCATCATTAACTGTGTCCTAAGCTTTGAAATTCCTTTCCTGTATCTCTCTACCTCATCATTGTGCTTTCCATATATAACGTGTCTAGGTCTTTGATTAAGCTTCCTGCTTGGAAGTTTATCTCCACGCCAAATCTGATACCAAAATGTTCAAATAACCTGGTTAGCTGTCAGTGACAGCGATGAAGTTGGCAAGGAGATTCCTGCTTACCCGCTACTGATGTCAGATTAACAGCCTGACAATTTAGCAACAACAGAGGAGTCCAGAGAAATGATGTCTATTATAACATGTTTGTAGGATCTTCCTGTGCCCAAATTGGCAGCTAAATTTCCTACAGTATGATAATGACTGTGCTGCAAAAATACTTGATTTGTCTGTAAAGAGCTTTTGATATGTCTGGTGGTTGAGCAAGGTGCCATATTAATTAAAACCTTTTAACAGCCTTCAACCAAAATTGGAGATTTATTTTCCCTACTGACAAATGAATATAGAATTGACTTCCAGATATGGCAATAAGTGTCTTAGAAATTGACAGCTTTCTTTAAAAAAAACTCTGGAATTTCAGGATTTAACTCACAAGTTAATTCTCTCATACAAAGATGATCAAAGAGTTCATGAAATAATTGTTCGGCTTTGACAAAAGCAGGGAAAATCTTTGCAGATGTAATGGAGGATGTTAAATAGGCTGGATGAAATGATGGAGTGATTTGTGAGAGAAGTATGCTTGATAGGTTGAATTACCATTCTTATAACCACACAACTTTACATCTAGACTTTTGTAGGTGACTGTATTGTTCCACTGAAAGTATCTAACAAGCTCCTTGAGGTCTGACCAAAATGAATACAGGGAGACACGTGACACATTTTAGCTTCAAAAATTTAATATATATACAAACTAATAAGCAAATCTACGAGCTTAAGCTGCTTTGTATACGAGCTAATAAATGAATCGATTATCTAAGTTACTTTATACTTACACAAACAAATGAGTCTCACTGCTTTTCAGCTCATAGGAACTGGCGATGGTGGCATTTGGAGCTCTACCTCAGATTCCGTGAAACCGATCTCACAGACCCCAGCCTGATGGTGAAAGTTCAATGTTTGGGACAAAGTCCCGGATTTATTACTGTTGTTCTAAATCTAATGTCAGGTGCTGTATCCCCATTTCTTAGTACTTTCAGTACTTTACCAGGCATTTCGTTGTGTGAAAACAGGTTGGAAAAACACATCCAGATGTGTGTGTTTTCTGCACGACAGTCTGTTCTCCGGCTCAGCCATAGTTACCTTCCAGCCAGGACCGGCTGTTTTTACACTACCCCTGTTTTTCATGTAGTTTTCCATGTGTTTCAATTGCTCATTGTCATGTCAATTAACACTCAACAATTAACCTTTAACTATCTGGTCTGGAGATATCTTTAAGCTCAACACTACAGTTACTTCTAATTCTGAAGAAGGGTCACACAGGACTCGAAACATTAGCTCTGTTTTCCCTCCACAGATGCTGTCAGACTTGCTGAGTTTTTCCAGTAATTTCTGTTCTTATTTGTTTCAAATCTCCAATATTCCCTGTTCTTTGTTTTATATTTTTGTGATAGATATGATAGATTACTCTCCTGTGTAAGCAACAGATACTAGCTGAATTTGTAAATTTTAAATTTGTGTGTGTGAGAGAGAGAGAGAGGGACATCTTTTATTAGGTAAGGTATTAAGGGACATGGAGTCAATGCAATGGAAAATATTGGAATACATATCCATTGAGTAGAAGAGCAATTATACATGTCCGTCAATTTTTTGATCCTATCATCTTTACCCATTCCAGTGCTGGCACTGGAAGTACAGGTTATTTGCATCAGTTAAGGCAAGAGTTGAAAAGAAAATCAAATCCTTTATTATCAATCACAGAAATTTGGCTGATGCTTAAAAGTACTATCAGCCACTTTCTCTTCCTGTACCTTCCTGACCGTGTGATGGACTCCTTAATGAGGAACATTGATTGGGATCAGGAGCTTAGTTTACATCAGAATTCTGGTGGAACTGAGGAGTCTGGCTGTAGTTTACTTCCATCAGACGAAACATTAGTCCCCATCTTAGTGTAGTTATCTTCAGGATACATTTCTGTGTTACCGCAATGTTGAGGACTACCTGATATCTTGCTGTTGGAAATAAATTAAACTGTTCAACAATTGTATGCTGCTAGCAGTCACATCTGAGCATCTGAAAGAGAGACGGTGTGCTCCCCTAGAAGCAATCACATAATACTGATACTAGAGTTAATTGGAGTGGTAACCAGGAGTAAAATATCAGAAATCTAACGAGTGACTTCCTTGGTATAAGGATTGAGTGATGAGCGGCAAAGTATTTGTGGCATCTGTCAGTAACAAAGTTTAAAGCACTAGGGCACATGTGTTCCTCATAGTGTTAAACTAACAACAGTGACACAGAAGAATTGTTAATGGTGTGGGCTGACTCATTTGGTTTCATATACAAAATGTAGTAAACCTGAGGAGATAATCTAGATGGCAGGAAGTGTCACTGTATCTTTTCCATAAGCAAGTTAAAAGACCTCTACAAAAAAAACAGAAGCAATATAGTTTTTTATTTCATCTGCCATTTCCTTATCTATATTAACTTTTCATCCTCAATCTCCAGAGGATCAACACTCACCTTACGTGCTCTTTTCCTTTTCACATCCCTGTGGAAACTCTTGCTGTCTTTTTTTTCCATTTATAGCTAGCTGCTGTTCCATCCTGATTTATCCCTTTACTCATTCTCTACCATTCTTTATAATCAGCCCTAACACCTGACTTTTCACTCATCTTTACGCAATTAGATGCTTTTATTTCTCAACTTCAATGTTTTCCCTAACTTCTACAGTTAATTACAGAGGGCCTGTCCTTCATTTAGCCATTTTCTTCATAGTAGGAATATACATTCTGAAACATCCCCTTTAAATGTCTGCCACTGCATGTCTACTGATCTGTTTCCCAGAATACTGGTTCACTTCAGCCAGCTCAGCTTTTATGTCACATAGTTACTTTAATTTAACTTTAAAATATTAGTCTTAGATCCAAGCTTCTCCCTTTCAAACTGGATGTAATATTCAAACTTCGCTATCTGAGGTGCCTTTACACCTGAGGCCATTCATTAATTCTATCACATTGCATAATGTCAGGCCTATTATACTGTCTGGTTCTATCCAGAACATGCTCATTTAAAGCTTGGAGCTCCATTAATCATTACTGCACAAGTCAGACCCCAGACTGAAATCTAGCTTGGTAAATCAGATTTTGTTTTGGTTTTAGCAAGGTGATCTGTCACTGAAGTACACATTTAAAGTGATACAGATGAAGTTTTAACAATATCTGAAGTTTATTACATAAAAGAAATGAAGATAAAATATACAAGTTTGAAGATTTTGAAACACATGGTAAAACATAATCCCATTAATCCCCGCAGCATGACTTTACAGTACTCCCATCAGGGACAATTCCCTCTCTATCACATCTCTATGGCTGGATTTAACTGTGGCTTTAATTCCTAGCCTCAAATATCCGAGAGCCTCTTGCTTGAGTCTTCATACCACTGTGCTTAGATTTTCTCAGCTTCAGCTAGCCCTTCAGGGGTTTAGCCAAGTACTTCTGATCTGGAGCTGTGACCTATTTCTTAACAAATCGCCAATTCTCAAGAGCAACTATTTTACACATCCAGCTTCAGCCAAGACTTCTGCAAACTGCCAAGCTAAAGCATTTTCTTTCAGTCAGTGAGTGCTTTCCCTCAGGTCAAAAACACCCAACAGTTTATAGAATCTTTTAAACTGCTCATAAAAATGCTCCCAATGAAAAGAAGTTTCCAAATAAACTCCAAGGATTTTCTCTCTTGGACATTTTTTTAAGGAATCATGATGGCTACAAAAATGCTTGCATGTTTAATCATTAAATGTCTTCACATGGATGTATTCTGTTTTTTAGTTTGCATTCTAGGAGCCAGGTCTCCAGAATCAAATGCCACACTTACCAAGGGTCCCATCTGAATTTCACCTTCCTTCTTTAATTGGTCATCCTGAGATTGACACAGCCGCTCTCTGCTGGAAGCCAGCATTTCCCATGCTACTGTCTCTGTCGTTCCCATAGTCACAGCGCAGACAAATCTCATTTGATCCCCCAACAGGGGTCCACTCATTTTCCTGTTTCTGGAAGAAACAAGCTTTGTTGACTGGATCAGGTGCAAAGAACAGATGGCACAAGTTTAAAACCAAAAATAAATAATACTAAAATATTGCACACACATTTCATCTCGCACCCATCACCACTCTTCTTGCTGGCCTGCCTTTGCTCCTGGTTAAGCAACATCTTGATTTTAACATTATCTTGGTTTTCATCTCTGTGGCCCGCTCCAGTCTTAAGATCCTTTGAAATATCTGCGCTTTTCCAGTTCTGTATGTATAATCGATTACACGTACCCTCCATTTTGGCACCTCCTCAATTGGAGACGCTGTGCTCATCTGCTGAAGGGTAAACCCTCCTCAAGGAAGGTCAAGTTTTTAATGTGTGTTTTGGCAAAATCTACAATGATGAAAATGAGAATGAAGATGTGAAAAGTCAGTATTTAACAAGCTTTCTGTGAAATAAAGACTATTGCTAACAATGTCCTTGATCCTCTATCATTGATCTTTGGTATGAGACATGCCTTGTGGATGAATGACCTAAGATTTTATTCATTACAATATGCCAAGACTATTTCACCAGTGTCTTCCCATTTAGAATCTGACACCCAGAATAATGGCATCTGCTACTGAGGGAAATCTAACTTTCAATCAAGAGAAGCATTCAAAGGCAGCTGCCTTCCAGAAGATTTGTAGTGTTTTTAAGATTGAGAAGCCTCAAAAGATTCAGCAGCATTCGAAGTTAAATGAGAATTTTTGATCAAATTGTCAGGGCAAATTATGGAAGTTTTTTTATTTCAATAAGGTTCAGAAGATTGGTAGAACACTTGAGACTCCATCAGTAATTCATGAAACCACCAAACTGCCATTGAATAAAATAACTGGGTGAGGGATTTATCTGTTTGTTGGTCCACTGTCTTTGCCTTAGCCAGCTGGACAGATTTATTGCGGATAAATCTTCAAAAATAAATAAGTAATGGAAGCTTGAAACACCTTTTGAAGGCTGACAGCTCAGTAGCATCACCATTAATGGTGGCAACTGATAAGGTTGCACCACCATGGAGAGGTCCCCCCAGTGATCAGGGAGGGAAGGGCAAGTGATGTGTGGCCATGGAGCATCAGTGGTTCTGTTGAGGCAGAGGTGACTGTTCGCTGTTGGTGACTTTCCAGGGGAGTGAGTTACCCTAAAAAGTATGCAGGACCCCTCCTGCTCGGAGGCCTGTAGTGGTCTTGCCACTTTCATTGTCTATCTAGTAGGTGGGCAAGCTACTAAATATTCCCATTGTTATTCCATATTACTAATAGTAAGAAAATGAGTGACTCTTCTCCTTACACGCCACACCATTCAAACAACCATCACGCTCATCCTCTTGCCTCCAGCCTATTGGCAATGGGCCAGAGATTCAACCCAAATCTTAGTTTTGTTCAGAATGGGCTTGCAAAGTAAACTAAGATAACTAACAAAGTGTGGAGCTGGATGAACACAGCAGGCCAAGCAGCATCTCAGGAGCACAAAAGCTGACGATTCGGGCCTAGACCCGAAGTGTAGCTCTTCCTGCGGTTGCAGGGGAAGGTGCCGGGTGCGGTGGGTTGGAGGGGAGTGTTGAGCGGACAAGGAAGTCGCGCAGAGAGTGGTCTCTCCGGAAGGCAGACAAGGGTGGGGATGGAAAAATGGCTTGGGTGGTGGGGTCGGATTGTAGATGGCGGAAGTGTTGGAGGATGAAACGTTGTATCCGGAGGTTGGTAGGATGGTATGTGAGAATGAGGGGGATCCTCTGGGGGCGGTTCTGGCGGGGACGGGGTGTGAGGGATGTGTTGTGGGAAATGTCAGCTTTTGTGCTCCTGAGATGCTGTTTGGCCTGCTGTGTTCATCCAGCTCCACACTTTGTTATCTTGGATTCTCTAGCATCTGCAGTTCCCATTATCACTTGCAAAGTAAACTTGTTGGATTTTAGAGGTGTTTTCCCAACTTGATACATAAATAAATGAAATTGTTTTATTTCTCCGCTGTATGGGTTGACAGCGGAATGATGTGGACTATCAACGTCAGTAAGTGACTGCAGTGTTCCCTGTTGCATCACTATCAGGCTCGCACTAGCTGGAATTGCTAAACCTCTTCACAGTTACACCATGTATGAATTACTTTTTTTATACAGGAAACAAAAAAAATAGTTAATACTGAAGAGTGGAAATTTTCTTTTATCACCATTCAGCTTCTGCAACATGTCTTCTCCCTTTGTATTAGTCTCCAGCACATTTAAATTTCATTTTGCTGAAGCTGGAGATTCTGTAAGGCCAAATAAAAACAAAACACTGCAGATGTTGAAAATCTAAAGCAAACAAAAGAGAACGCTGGATAAGCTCAGCTGGTCTGGCCCCATCTGTGGAGAGCAATGGAGTAAATGCTTCAAGTATGGTCTTCAGCTGTTTCTGTGTTTGATTCTGGAAGGTCTCCTGCCTAATTTCTTCCCTTTCCTTTCTTGAAGATGCTGACAAATGCTGGGACTTAGTTTAACAAATGCTACATGAGCTTCAATGCATGTGCTGCTCTTTATGTGTGAGATTATGCTAGTAATTCAGCTATGTCCAATTTTGACTTTCAGCCAGTGTTCCAATGTTTCTCCCAACAGGCAGCAACAACATGACTTCTTTTCACATAATGTCTTTGAATACAGAAAATATTCTGAGAAATTTTAAGGAAGAGTTAGAAAAACGTGATTGGATGGTTTTCCACTCTGATAGGCTGCCCAGTGGGTGGACAAGCTAGCAAATGTTCCCCCGACTATTCCATATTGCCAATGGTAAGAATATGTCTGATTGTTCTCCTGACACCATTTTCCACAATATTTCCCACCCTCTCGCCTCCAACCCACTGGCAATAGACCAGGGAGATTCAGCCCGAAATTTTATAAAATGAATAAAAGTTATAGCAGCAGGTTGCAGTGAAGCAGTAAGTGTGTAAGAACCATGTCTTCTTATTTCTTATTTTTAAAAACTGTGGACTCGAAGGAGAGAGAAACTTTTTCTTAAGAACAGAAACCTAACGGATGGCTGCATAATTTCACAGCAAGAAATTCCCATGGCCATTGTGATCTGTTTTTACGGCTATGGGTTCCTGCAATGTGCTGGCCATCAGGACCTGAGGACTTGTTTACAAGTGAAGCATGTTTCCTGCTAACTGACTAGGTTGGAATGGCAGACAAGTTAGAGATGCAGAGAAGGAAAGAGAAGGCTGTGCCATTGTAGCTTGCTGTGGACATTGTCACGTGATATTGACAGTGTTCTGCCCATATCAGCATGAGACAGAACAGAAGACGTTCCATATAAATCTTTGTCACCAGTAGGATGGGGCACCTTCCCTGCTTAGAAAATCCTGATCTCTGATTGGGCTTACTGTTCTACACGAGGGGACAGTATAAAACCC
Organism: Stegostoma tigrinum; assembly: GCF_030684315.1. Taxonomy (NCBI): domain Eukaryota; kingdom Metazoa; phylum Chordata; class Chondrichthyes; order Orectolobiformes; family Stegostomatidae; genus Stegostoma; species Stegostoma tigrinum. The sequence goes on from NC_081354.1 coordinate 16,945,715, forward strand.
CACACAGGTCCTTTGGTGTGCTGTGCAAAATGAGTTAGCATTGTTGGTGCTGGAATTTCAGCTTCCTAGTATCCTTATCAACTATGTACTCTTCCCAGTAACTGTTTGAAGCTAATCATGTGTAAACCTAGTGCGGCATTTGACTCTGGATTAAACCTCTGACCACATGTACACCGTCGCTAACACTATTTCCATCTCTGTGACACACCCTCCAAAAAAACAGTCAAGTTCACTTTACAGCCATTATCTGATGTGTATGAAATTAATGGCAGATCCAAAATTTAAGAAGTCATGACAATGCACCTGAAGGTTTGGATTTATGGTTCTATATATGTGAAGAAGCAAATCCAGGAAAGATGTAGATTAAGCCACAAAGGTCTGATTCACATAGACTTGATACTACTTTTGAATCTGTGATGAATTCGTAACCACATAACTGCAGCACCACCTCCTTCGGTCAAAAGTGCCAGACTTCCCCTCCGCCCACCACCCTCCCTCAGCCAAATCTGTGATGCTTCTTGACTTGATTATGCCAACACAGTTCTGTTTGGGCGCCTACCTTCCAACCTCAAGAAAATTCATCTGCCTGCATTGAAACACATCACGTGCTTTGTTCACCTACCACATTTGGGATGGTTGATCTTGTTGACACCTGTTGAAGCAATTTTTGTTCTTAAAGAATTTGCCATCCTTGTCTTCAAATTGCTCCATGGCCTTATCCCTGTCTATCATCCTTCCTGCTTTCATCACTCTGTACGCAAAATATCTGACCGCTTCCAATTCTGGACTCTTGAGATTCCCTGATATTGGTTGCTGCACCATAGGCAGCTGAGCCTGCAATTGCCAAGTCGTAGAGTCACACAGCATGGAAACAGATCCTTCGGTCCAGCCAGTCCAGGCCAAACATAATCCCAAGCTAAACTAGTCCCACCTGCCTGCTCCTGGCCCTGTTCATGTATTTATCCAAATGTCTGTTAAACATTGTAATTGCATCTGCATCCACCACTTCCTCAGGAAGTTCATTCCACGTGCAAAAGATCCTCTGTGTAAAGAAAAAAAAATTGCGCTCATGTCTTCTTAAAATTTTTCTCTTCTCACCTTAAAAATGTATCCCCTAGTCTTGAAATCCTCCATCATAGGGAAAAGAGAACTACCAATAACACTATCTATACCTCTCATTATATTATAAACTTCTTTTAGGTCACCTTTCAACCTCCTACAGTCAGTGACAAAAGTCCCAGCCTCTCCTAATAACTCAAACCTTCCATACCCAGCAACATCCTGGTAAATCTCTTCTGTAGCCTCTCCAGCTTAATAATATCCTTCTTACAACTTGGCGACCGGAACTGGACATAGGATTCCAGATGTGACCTCACCACTGGAAGTTTGATGTTTCCACCCTAAACACGACATCCTGTTCATGACAGAAACTTTCAATCATACATGATCCCTGTGAACTAGTACTCTGAATAAGGGAAGAGTGAGTGAGCCTCCTCTCTCACCATCCCCTCTGCCCATGACTTAACAGATCAATTCGCTCTCACGCTTACTCCTGAGCTTCTTAGACCAGCTCCATTGGGGTATACATGATCTCACCTGGGTCAGCAGTCGAAAGGGTTGAATTGGACCTGGTACCCTCTAGACAAAAGGGAGAAACACAACCATGATTTCTGCTCCTGTTTACTATTTGATACTCCTGTCAAAAAGTGTTCAGCTCTGAATGTTTGGCAGGGACAGAACTGTCTCAGTTTTAGTGACCTTGTGTGTTAGGTTCAGGCCCATATCCGAGTTTCAGGTTTTATTTGATAATGGTCCTGTTAAGCCCTTTGGGAGGCTTAACTATGTCAAGATCAATAGCTTAATGAAAGTTGTTGTTGCTGTTGTTAACCTTTCATTGTTGGCCATCACAATACGAATGTGCATTCTTTCCAAAGCAGTTTTTAAGATTTTTAATTTATTTCAATGTCGAAAAATATGTGGTGTAAGTGATGAAATTGCATTCTCATTTAATGGCATTAGAAATAAAAGCAGTAAGTGCTGGGAGAAGTGCTGGTCTGGCAGCATCTGTGGCCAGAGAAGCAGAATTTCAAGTCTGATATGACACAAGTGAAAGCCTCTGTGCTCTTAAAAAAAAAGGGGTGGTGAAGGGATCAGGTATAGCAAAATTGAAGGTGGGGATAGTTTAGGATGGAAGAAATTAAATGTCAAACAAAAAGAGTAGTGATGTAATGATGCTTGTAATGAAAGAAACAAAGCATTGGGTTGTGTTAAGTGTTAATGGCAAAATAAAGAACGGCTGTAAAAGCAAAAGTATGATACTAGGCTACAGACTGGTACATAAAAAAGCAAAATTGAGGATATAGCTCACAATCAGAAGATTTTGGACTCAGTGTTGTGTCCAGAAGGCTGCATCGTGTCCAAGTTGAAGACCGGGTACTGTTCCTCAAGGTTTTGTTCAGTTTCACCAGAATATTGCAGCAGACTGTGTACTGAAATGTGAGCATGAGAATCATAGAATCCAAACAGTATGGAACCAGTCCATTGAGTCCACACTGACACTCTGAAGAGCATCCTTCGTCCGACTCTATCGTGATTACCCTGCATTCCCCGTGGCTAACCCACCTAGCTTGCACATCACAGGACAGGACAATTTAAAATGACCAATTCACTTAATCTGCACATCCTTGGACTGGGAGAAAACCAGAGCACCCAGCAGAAACTCACGCAGACACGTGGAGAATGTGCAAACACCACACAGACAGTCCCCAAGGGTGGAATCGAACCCACGTCCCTGGCACTGTGAAGCAGCAGTGCTAAGCACTGAGCCACTGTGTTGCCCTAAAACTAGGAATTGAAATGGCAAGCAGCCCTTATGTTGGGGCCATGCTTGTGGGCAGAGCAGAGGAGTTCTGCAGAGTGGTGACCCAATCTCCATTTTGAAGCAGAGTTGTGACAGAACTGGATTGTGACACATGTATGGACATTCCTGACAATTGTTTTATAAAATTGTTAGGGCTCAAAGACTACCCAGCAAGGTAGAAATGTCCTCACTTTATTTTTCTATTTTATGATGAAGAGGAGTCCTGAATAAATGCCCTTGACCTAAAATGTTTTTTGCTTTTTTTCTTCTGTTACTGTTCAGGCCTGACCTACTGAGCGCTTCCCAGTACACTCTGCATTTTTATAAGAAACATTTAGTGTCTCAGGCTTTCGGGAAACTGGCAGGGTTATGGGTGCACCCTGAAGGTGTAATTTCCTGTGTTTATGAAATGATTTTTAAACAAGCTAGTTAACAAGAGTGTGAAACTGAGAATGCTGGCTGTGTTAAGTATTGGGTTAATGCCACAGCATTGCAGGCAGACCACAAAACAGTCAGAGTGTGGAGTGGAGATTTAATTAACATGACTCAGTACGGAAGATCGTTTAAGGCTGATGACAAATTGGCTTCTTTTTAAGCAGTACCGGAGATGTCTCTAGGATTCAGTAATGCATAAATGTGATTCAAGTGAATGCAGGCTGCAGGGTAAAATGATTGTGTACTCCCCGTAGACAATTCTGATCTCTGGCGCTAATAAGAAGGCCCATCGGTTACAGGTTACATTTCTGCTAGTCGTGAAGATCAATTAAGATACTGAAATAAAAGCATTGTGCACGAATCGTATTGTTTTTAGAGTAAGTTTTTGTGGCATGTTGATACTAATACATCAGATAAACATTTTGTTCACTGTTGACGTATTGAAGACAAGTACACACATTTGAATTTTTGTGAATCCTTGAACGTCTCACCTAAAAATAGCTTATTTTATAAGTAGAGAGAACAGTATAGTGGAATTGATATTGTACATAGTCAGGCTGTTTTTTTGAAGAGCTTTATCCTGTGGGAGATGGAGAGTGTTTGTGTTATTTTAGCTGATATGTACTTACGTTAGCTGTATGCATAACCGTGCCAGGCTGATTTATTTTCTCTATTTCCCCCGGTCGAGTGGTCGAGAACGCCCTTGACCGCGTCTCCCGCATTTCCCACAACACATCCCTCAAACCTGGCCCCCACCACAACCGCCCCAAGAGGATCCCTCCCCGTTCTCACACACCACCCCACCAACCTCCGGATACAACGCATCATCTTCCGACACTTCCACCATCTACAATCCGACCCCACCACCCAAGCCATTTTTCCATCCCCACCCTTGTCTGCCTTCCGGAGAGACCACTCTCTCCGCGACTCCCTTGTCCGCTCCACACTCCCCTCCAACCCCACCACACCCGGCACCTTCCCCTGCAACCGCAGGAAGTGCTACACTTGCCCCCACACCTCCTCCCTCACCCCCATCCCAGGCCCCAAGATGACCGTCCATATTAAGCAGATGTTCACCTGCACATCTGCCAATGTGGTATATTGTACCTGGTGTGGCTCCGTCTACATTGGGGAAACCAAGTGGAGGCTTGGGGACCGCTTTGCAGAACACCTCCACTTGGTTCGCAATAAACAACTGCACCTCCCAGTCGTGAACCATTTTAATTCCCCCTCCCATTCCTCAGACGACATGTCCATCACGGGCCTCCTGCAGTGCCACAATGATGCCACCCGAAGGTTGCAAGAACAGCAACTCATATTCCGCTTGGGAATCCTGCAGCCCAATGGTATCAATGTGGACTTCACAAGCCTCAAAATCTCCCCTTCCCCCACTGCATCCCAAAACCAGCCCAGTTCTTCTGCTCCTCCCACTGCATCACAAAACCAGCCCAGCCTGTCTCTGCTTCCCTAACCTGTTCTTCCTCTCACCTATCCCTTCCTCCCACCTCAAGCCACACCTCAATTTCCTACCTACTACCTCATCCCGTCTCCTTGACCTGTCCGTCTTCCCTGGACTGACCTATCCCCTCCCTACCTCCTCACCTGTACTCTCTAACTATCTGCTTTTCTCTCCTTCTTCAGTCCGCCTCTCCCTATTTATTCCAGTTCCCTCTCCCCATCCCCCTCTCTGAGAAGGGTCTAGGCCCGAAACGTCAGCTTTTGTACTCCTGAGATGCTGCTGGGCCTGCTGTGTTCATCCAGCTTCACACTTTGTTATCTTGGATTCTCCAGCATCTGCAGTTCCCATTATCACTGATTTATTTTCTGTTCCTTGTAGGTTATAGTTAAAACACGGGCAGAATACCAGCCAAGTCAAAAGAAAGGCAAGTTCCAAGCACCGAAAATTGCTGAATTTACCATCAGCTTCACTGACGGGGTTTCGGAGAGGTTCAAGGTAATTGTCTTTGATCGATGGAATTGTCCTAATTTCCCAGCCACCTTTTGTCGCCTGTTCTACATTACAGTTCATAGGTATTAAGATTAGATGGTCCATTAAATGTAGCAAAATGAGTGAATTTCGAGGAATAACCAAGAAACTTAGACAAGCTACAGAAAGGGGTATGTTACACATATTTGAGAATTATTCCTATTCTGACTATTGTCACACCCCCAAAATGCTTCCACCGCCATCTTACTTCATGACTTTATTATGATCTGCTGACTGTTGTTACATATAATAACTTAATGTGTACAGTAGCTAATCTCTAATGGATTGGTTGAAATCTGAGGATCATAATCTGGCACCCAGAAGTGGGACTTACAAACACACAATGCTTACATTTTGAGAAGATTTGGTTGGAGCAGAACTAGAAAACACTCTTGAAATGCTTGACTGTAACCTGTAGGGACATCCTCGGTCCTAGTCCAATCAATCAGTTCCACTTAAAGTTTTGAAATCTTGGATCAAGTCTTGGATCACCTCTTAAACATCCTAACTTCCAGGGAACACAAAACTAGTTTGTGTACAATAAGTTTGAAATTTAGACTTTGGAATCCAATATTCATCCAAGGTAAGTGTATCTTTCCTTGTCCAAACTCTTCACAGGTTTGACTTTGAATTGTGCTGGCATAACTTCTACATCCTTGTAATCTAGTCTTTTAGTTACAAATGCCAGTGTTTTGTGGGTTTCTTACAATATTTTTGCATTTGTTCATGATATTTGTAATAACTTGTGCATCTGGACCCCTAAATCTCTTGGGATTTCCACTGTTTGTGGATTTTCACCATTTAGAAAGTATTCAGTTGTGTCCATTTTTGGCTCGAAGTGGATGGCCTCACACTCGTCTTCATTGAAATCCATTTATCACTGTATTGTCCATTCACTTAATCTATTAATATCACTTTGTAGCGTTTATCAAGTTTATCAGCATGGAATATTAATTAGCTAAGAATTTTAATGATGTTCTGTCACTTTATCCTGACTTACAGATTCTAGCAATTTCCTGACAACAAACATTTGGCTAACTGCTTTATAATTCTTTTGTTTCCTTCTCTCACCATTATGAAATTGCACAGAAATTGTACAATATTTTTAATCCATAGGAATGATTTCCTAATAGGGAAAAAATTACTGCTGGATCTTCTGCAATATTGGAATGGAAACTAGCCAGTCCCTAGCTGTCTTTAATTAATTGACAATAGATTGAGCACTGTAACGTGTAATTTTCTGAATACAACTTCCTGCAAGATGTTCCTTCACCTATGAATCACTCCTTTATATTAACAATGGTATTAATAATGGGTTGTGTGGATAATTAGTGTGATGAAAGATTGCATGGCCTGATCTGATTAGCATTTCTAATTGTGTATGAAATCCAATTTTGGAGAACCGTGTGTAAATCTTTGTATGAAAGTGCTCTGCATTCAAGTTGCACTTTTCTATCAAATATATCTGCTTCTCCCAACTTTACAAACTACACACAATCTGAGAGTAATTTAGCAGATAGTCTTTAACCTTTCCCATTTGTAAAACCGGACAGATGGGCATTTAACTGTCCTGGATTATCATTCATTCTAGAAAACCATCTAGATCCTGCCCTTTGGAATGCATCTGGACATATGGCTAATCTGACAGCCCAAATTCCAACAATCCCTGAATCACACAGAGCATTCTTGTGGAGAATAAATTGCTACTGCCAATGTTATGATGTAAATTCAAAGGCTGTGAACTCCCTCTTGACAGCACTGGGGCTCCAGAGGCATTTTAAGCCCATGCACAGTGGGTATGTTTTAATGTTGAGTGCATGTGAAGAGAATCATGAAGCTCAAGAGGCCCTGCAAGTTTTCCTGAGGAAAATGGATGTGTTTAGTTCATTGGGCACCCTTTCTTTGCAAATTTCCCCGAATGCTGACTGGTGGCCCCTTTCTGGGAGGCCAGTAGGTACCTATTGCTGGTGGTATGCTATACAGTTCCGATTGTTGAAATCAACTTGGAAAGAAGACAGTGAACATACTTTGGAAAAGAAATGTCAGATACAATGCTGCCTCCTCCCCTAGCCCTTTGTTCCAGATACTGCCTTTCAGGTTGCTGTGAGCACCTTGGAGAAAAAGATTCTGCTGTTTGAACAGTAACCCTGCTGCCTATCAGAGTGCCCTAAATACCAAATAAAAAACTCCTGAGATTCAACAGGGATATGGAAGTCAAATATACCCGTGAACTATAATTTAACTCCTGTGCTTGCCTAGGCCTACATCAATTAGCATTTGTTAGACGTAGTATATGGTCTTTAAAATGCTCTGTTATTGTTTCTCTGCAAATGATTTGCATTGATGGTCTTATCTTAGAGACTAGTTACTTGGAACTGCAATTACGTTAATGAAGAAGGCAATTAAAAACTTATTGCATCCTGTGTTTGAAAGGCCTGATTTTTCGCTACTCCACTCGAGCAGTTTGTTTCCATCTGTTCTCACATCCCTTACAAGTTTTATATTGGCAAGGATGTGAAAAATGGAGGCCAGTTCTGGTAATAACCCATACTAACCCAAAACACATGTGAAATCAGCATGAAACGCTACCCCTCAGGTGCCTGGGATCTATGCCACTGTCTCACTGGCTCAAATAGCATGAAAGATACCTCATTCCTGCATCACTTAGAACATAGAACATAGAACATAGAAAAGTATAGCACTCCTCAGGCTTTTCTAAATGATTGTTATTGTTGAAACTTCTTTGCTATGTGATTACTATTACTTGAATTTTCAACAGCTTCTTAGTCACGCCTGAATTGAGATAGGCTAGATTTTGAGATTTATGAAATGTTGCATACAGTTTATAAACTGCTCACTGGCCAGAAATTTTGCTCCAATTTAGACGGTATTCAGAGGTGGGTTTTCCTGCAGGTTCTGCGCCAATGAGACACAGCCTGCATAAAGCTTACATGCTTAGTAAGTGAAACTTCAGTTCAATACATTGTCTCCTTCACAGCAGAAGGTTAAGAGATTCAATTCCCTCGAGGAAATGGTTCGGATAATCCTTTAGTGCAGTACTGCGGTATCTGATATCGCTTTAGGAGGTGAATTGTACTGCTCGACATTTCTCACTTGAACTCAACCTTAACATCCCTAAACTGATCATCTGTTTAGTTTCTACATGTGGAAGTTTGCTGTGCATAAATTAACTGCTGTAATTGCTTACATTGACTACAATTCATTGGTTGTGAATTACGTTGGGATGCCCTCAGTAAATGAAAAGTGTATTTTTGATGTTAACTTTTCTGTTTGAGTAGTAGTGCCATTCCATTTGTCTGCAGTGAAGTAGAACATTTGCTAAAAAATTTAAATTTACATAGTTATTGCAAATGTTTTCTAAATTCACATCAATTTCTGGCTTTATTGTACCATGCACAATTTCATTAAACACTGGTTAATTGATCAGAGAATGTACGGATAAAATCAGTACAATTTAACAATCTCAAAGTATTTGATGATTTTCTTTGAAATAGTTGAGGTTTATGTGAATATGTACATTTTTTAAAAGATATGTGGTGCGTTTCATAGCTGCAGAGTATCCTTAAGTACTCTACAGCCAAGTACTTTTGAAGTTATTCACTGTTCTAATGCTGTTACAACTGTCATAACCCATGCCTGAGTTACTGTCAGAGGCCGATTAAATCAGCCATATTATCTTACCTGATCTGACTGGTCAGGGTTCCATCTTTTCCACCCCTTAGATGCTTCTTAACCTTTTCTCTTTAACTAAGCATTTGTTCATCTGCCCTAATATTTCCTCATGTATCAAATTCTGTTTGATAATGTTTCTGTGAAGGTGTTTTACAATCAAACACACTATAATTGCATGATGATGATCATGATGCCACCACTGCTGAAAATGATTCTTGATGCTGGAGAAAACTTCATGAGTATTGATCATCCCACAGTACCATACTGATTTCTAGTTCCTTATACATTCTCTTTAATTGCTAGTTGCAATTGTTGTACAACCAACTGATGATTTCTCTCGTGTAGTTTGAAGAATGAATATGGAGACTAATAGATGAAATGTCTTAACTAGTCATTTGTGTACAGATATATAAATAACGTTAAATTTACAGAGGAAAGGGTTAGCTGGCCCGTTGTACCTCCCCATGATGTATGGTGGAACCTAAGCGTTTTAATCCTTGCCCAGTGATCTCCTGTATGGGGCATGGTCCACAAGTTCAGATAGTATCTCTGCATGTGCATATAACACTTCATTTGCCCATAATAAAAATGTGTCAGACATGTTCGAGCCCATTCGAGGCATTCAAGAAGGAATTGGATGATCATTTGATTGAAAAAAATAGCATGCAATGGTATGGGCAATAAGTCGATTATTGGCATAAGGTAATGATACATGTTTAATGAGCCTGTGGAAGCATGATGGCCCAAATGGCCTCCTGAAACATAAAACATCTGTGAATTCCTATAGTACAAAGACTTAATTGTAGTCCTTTTCTCCTCTAAAGCCGTAGCACTTATCACAAATCTTGATATCTTCTGCAAACTGGCCAAGAGTTTCTCCCAGTGCCTTCATGCAGGTTATTGATGAAAAAAAGGAAAGTCAGTATCTGTACTTTGTAACACTGATCCCTTTGGAAATCTCTCAGCAATTGTTTTCAACGCAGCTCCGTTACACTTTAATAACAATCCTTTGCCTATAAGGTTGGAAATAATTTATGCAGTCCAAGATCTAACTGCTCGTCTCACTGGACTTTAGCTTATTTAATAGCCAATTGCATGGCACCTTGTCAAAGCTCTTTGAACATATACTTGTATGATACCAACAAGACTGGCTACAACAACTGATCACATACATTGCTCAAAAATTCACCCAGTTTTTTTTATAAACCCTCATATTTTCCATAGCTGTGTTATATTGAGTACTTTTTAGTGATGTTGAAATTCTGTTAATATATATGTAGTTTCCTTGTTATGGCTTGTTCTCTTTTTGCATATTGACAATACGTGGGTCTCCATTCAGTCTGGGGAACTAATCCCACAACTTAATGTGTTGTTGTTACTTCAGTGATAGGGTTCATTAAGCATGATTCTAATTTCTTTGGACACTTTGGGTGAATGCCGTTAGGACTAGTAGCTTAATAAAACGTGAGGCTGGATGAACACAGCAGGCCCAGCAGCATGTCAGGAGCACAAAAGCTGACGTTTCGGGCCTGGACCCTTCCGAAACGTCAGCTTTTGTGCTCCTGAGATGCTGCTGGGCCTGCTGTGTTCATCCAGCCTCACATTTTATTATCTTGGAATTCTCCAGCATCTGCAGTTCCCATTATCTCAGGACTAGTAGCTTTACATGTTTCAAGACCCCTTATTCAATGCAGTATATCTAGTGATTGTAATGAGGTCAGCCTGGTGGACCTCCTATAGTATGAATTCCCTGACTGGGGCTGTTAACCTGGTCTAATTAGGGACCTCTGGCTGATAGATAAGAACATTCTGACACTCTGAGGAAACTGGATCAGTGTCAAAGACTCTCCACGTGTAAATAAAGGGTGACTTGATAATGGGATACCAGCCTCCGTGGAGTTATTTCAGTATTGACCTGCATTTGTACAGCAATATTTTTGCAGTTAACAGTCTGCTGTATGATTGCTAACTGAGCATTGTGTATTATAATACACACTCTTTCAAAGTAGCTATTTAAATTCTTTGCCATGTCTTGGGAGTCCACCTGAATTAAAGCTGAGGAATTCTTTAATGGGTCAGTATGATTCGTTAATGAGGCTTTGACTCCTGACAGAACTAAAATAATTCTGTTGTTGCAGCTATCATTTCTTTTTCTCTTCTCTCGTGATTTTTATGTTTTATACGAGTTTTACATTTATGCCTGTTCTCACTTTCTATGGTAATTCTGATGTGTTCTTGTATGGTTAGCCACTCTAGGTTGATTCTGCGATTTGCCTTTCTTGTGGCTTCCTAGCTTCCTTTCCACATAATGCAAGGATATTGCCATCCTGGTATGAGGTTAAACATCGAACCTAATTTAAGTCTTTAGCCATCCTTGAGAATCTAGCTTTCTTGAGATCTAGAACTAGCAATTTTGATTTGCTTTGGTTAAATTCAGCATTCATTTGAATGGATACTGATGGCCTTGGTTAAAGTTTCATCTGAAAGACAGCATCTGATATACAGAACTCCTTCAGTTCTGCAAAAAAAAGCCATTTACCTTTTGAGAATGTATGGAATGTACATTCTATCACCATGTGAGCTAACTTATTTTGCTCTTGTTTGAGAGACATGATGCATTATTTTTACATTTTTATGAGGCTGAGTCTCAACACGGAGAAACAGATTAGGTTACTATCAGCTAAGAAATGGAACAGAACCTCATGAGCCATCCTTGTGCAGGAAGTCAGGTGGATGGACTTGTAAAATAAGACTCCTTGCTAAGTGCAGTGTGTCTGTCACTGTGGGTGCACAATACATCTGTGGCCCGAATTGAAGCCCTTAGATGGACAATTAACAGCCTGCTTGGGTGTCTCATTCTATCACCATTCAGTGGGTGGCTGGAGATATCAGTGCTCCGCATTCATCCTTACAGATTAGAGCTGACAGGCTGCTGGCCATTGAAATGGGGAGGGTACCTCCTTTATGGGTTCCCTGTGCAAATCAAAGGACCCACCCGCAGTTTCCTCTCCCTGTGTTCAACCGTGTACCTGCTCTGGACAGCGTGATATCAACCACTTATAGAATCACACAGATTGGAAGAGGCCATCCGGCCAACAGCGTCTTTACCACCGTGTTCCAATCTTGTTGGGTGCTGGTGGTTAAATCTGCTTCCTATTGGAATTGTTCCAGTTAATCTTATCTCCATTCCGGTACAAGTAGTTCCGCTATAGCGCGTGTTTCGGTAATGCAAATTGGCTGAAACGTAATTGGTGAATAATGGATGCTGGTTGGATAATGCAAACTTTCTGCTGTACAATTATAGTGATTTTCTATAGCAATTTCCCTATAATGCAATTTTCTGTGGTGATTTTCTATAGCGCAAGGCCACATAAGAACACAATTGTCGCAATTATAGGAGAGTTATCTGTACTGACCTGTTTTTGGTTTTAATGTGCGTGCTCTAATTGTTCAGCCAGTGATTGTCCTGTTGTAGGATTGTACATTGCATTGGTAGGATAAGAATGAATCAACCCCTTAGCTGTACATCCTGTTTTTTAATGTTCCTTTTGATACCAGAACAATTCCTGTTTACCCATCTACCCTCCTAGACCTACTACATTGGCTCACAGTTGAGTAATGTCTTGATTTAAAATTTTTATTCTTGTTTCAATAAGTTTGAACCTCCCCATCTGTGACATCCCCTAGCCCTACAACATTGAGACCTCTGTATCCTCCCATTCTGACCTCTAACATGCTACTGAGGTGTGACCTTACAGAGGTTTATCAAATCATGAGAGGCATGGAATGGCTAAATAGGCATGACCTTTTCCCCAGGGTGGGGGAGTTTAAAACTAGAGGGCGTAGGTTTAAGTTGAGAGGGAAAAAGATTTACAAGGGACCTATGGAGCAACTTTTTCATGCAGAGGGTGCCGTGTGTATGGAATGAACTGCCAGAGGAAGTGGTGGATTTTGGTACGATTACAATATTTAAAAGGCATCTGGATGGGTACAGGAATCGGAAGGGTTTAGAGGGATATGGGCCAAATGCTGACAGATGGGACCAGATTAATTTAGGAAATCTGATCGGCATGGATGAGTTGGATCCAAGGATCTGTTTCCATGCTGTATATCTCCAAGATTCTGTGAGTTCATTATTAGCGACATTGCCGTCAGTTCTTCAACATAGGCCTTAAGCTTTGGAAATCTGTTGATTTTTCACTGTTTTAAATTCAATTAACTTGGGCCAGCTTGGCCGAGGTTGTTAATTTTTTTTCACTAAGTCCAAGGTGCATGGCTTTTTTTTTTGAATGGTTGCTTGCTGCAGGGCCTGGTGAGATGAAATTTGGGCAAATTTCATTAACTTCTACCAACTCTGCCCTTGTTGCCACCCCATTTTACCATGCGCCTTCTCTGAACAACTTGCCAGGCACTGCATACCTGTGGAAAGACTGGTATCCAATGCGTCCAATTATCCATAAGAGGCTGCAGGGCACCTGGACAAGTGTTGTCAATCTGGCATTGCAACTCACTGACAACGTAATGGCAAAGCAGCTCATGAACATAGACATCATGGCTGACACTCCCTTGCACATACAACTGCATTCTCTTCCCCCTACATACTTTTTAATTGCTAGACCACACAATTTATTTGTCCTTAGCTACATCCCATCTAAACACACCCTTTGCAAGTCACCAACACCCTGCCCCAATGTCCACTGGACATCCACATCTCATCATGCTGCAGTCGAGGAACATGACGTGGAGGCAAACGATCAGACAGTTCCAAACGTGAGCTTTTATTTGCAGCCACCACAAGTGAACACAATCAAAATGCATGGGGACTACATTTTGCCCCCACAATGCAAGCCAGTTGCTGGCATCTTGATCAGAGCAGTTTAATGTTTCATGATGCAACCGGCTTTCAGCTACTAGAAGTGAGCATCAGTCAAGTCTTATCTGACTTGTAGCACCCAATGAGCTCTCATGCACTTCGTTTTGGCCGAGGTCCTCAACCACCTCCAATGACTGCTCTTGTTTACTGTTTCTCAGCATTCGGCACATTACCTTGTTGTCTGCTCCCATCGTGCAGAGCACAGCACCCTGGTATGATGAGGCACATTCAATCGGGAATTTACCACAGTAGAGTAGCCTAATCAGCAGGACCGCATCTTCACCAGCCCCATTGTCTGCTCTATCACGGGTCCCAGCTGAAGATGGACAGCCTTGTATCTACGTTCTGCATCACTCAGAGGTTTGTACTATGATAGGCGTCAGCTACAGTTGCAGAGGGTAGCCTTTGTCTTTGAGTAACCAGCCTTGTAAGGCATCTGGACCGTCAAATGTACCAGTTACCTAAGGGTTCTCCAGGATGTAGGAGGGAGTAGATGCTGCCAAGGTAGTAGGCAGACCCCTTCAAGAAGTGGTAAATGATGATCACAGATCACCTGGACATAAATGGAATGGAGCCCGTTCTTGTTGATGAATTCCGTAGCATTGTGATACAGTCCTTTCAGTGTGTGCAGTCAATGGCACCCTGCACCTGGGGGAAGCTAACTATGTTCCTGTATCCTACAGTCCATGCTGCAGCGCTGGCCTCATCGGCAGGAAACAAAATGAACCAGTGTGATGGCTGTGCAGGCAGCCAGCACATCTTTTACATGTTAGACTGCTGTGTCAGTGCTGATAGCCTTTGGCTGTGACTGAACAACCATTGTGCTAACCGGCATTGCACAGCAAAGCAAGGCAAGGCATGGTTGTGAGCATGCAATAAGGAGCTACAAGAGGGAGAAAAGCAAGCAGCCCTGAAATGCAGCCCAGTCCAGTCAGTGAGCTGGGTGCCTGGCCCTGTGTACAACACCTCCTTGCAGCAGCCTGTTCCTTCTAATTGTTCTGTAAGTGAACTAAGGAGATGTCCTGAGGGCTTGGCAAATGTCAGAAGCCAATGTCTGTGAATTGTACCTTTCGATTTAGTAACTCTGTTGCAGAGTTTCAAATTCTGTGTGTAGCAATGAATTTTGGAACTAGAAGCCAATGCTGTGATGTGTGCAGAACCTCGGAGTGATTGCACACACGTAAAGGAAACATTGCACAGATGGTATCTGAGACAGTATTTCATGCTGAGCAATATGAAAGTTCTTCATAGTCAGCAGCAAACTGAAGTCCATAGGTACCAGCTCTGAGTTTAATGCTGAGATTTCTTGATGGCTAGTTTGTTTGGCCTGTTCGGTAAGACAGGTAGCTGAGTATGTTGTGGCTTTAATGATGCCTTTTTCTTCTGCTCTTTTCTCCCCCACCCCCTCCTTTTAATGGGCACATTATCCTGCATGGCAAGAATCTTTTCTTGCTGCTTGGCTTACTGATTAAAAGATGCAGGGAGTCTGTCCTGATCTCGACAGGCCTTGCTAAACTTCTCATCTGATTCTTCCACAAATACCCATGTCAGTCAGGCCCCTACAAGATTGCACCTGGCTGTTAACCATCGCATCTGTCAGATTGACAAAAAGAAACTGAAGCTGTTGACCATAGACTCGGGTTTAAAAGCCTTGTGATCAAAGTCACAAAAATAGGATTTTCAAGCCTTAGACATTATTGGTAAAAAAAAAATTGTGCGTATGATTTTCAAGCAGTGAGGATGTCAAGAAGAGGTTAAATTTGTCAGCGGTTTGTTTGGAATATAGAGTAGACCAAAGAGAAAATTCAGATGAGGTTAATCATGGTTGTATTGATTTTTATCTTTGCACAGTACGTTTTTTTTTCCACTGGGGTCTAATGTGGATGTGGTGCTAGCATTCCCAAGGCTAATTGGGAACATTAAATCACGTCTTGCATATTTCTACCCTGACCAAGCAGCTCTGAAATGTTTCTTGAACTTGGAGCACTCGGCACAGGGAGAATGACGCGGCTCACTGCACCGCAAAGCCAATGTGATATTGATAAAACATAGACAAGGAATGGTTGGAGGTGTAAGAAATTAACTATTTGCTTTATTTTGTATTTAGTGCAGGGGTTCAAGAAGTGTTTTAGCAAAATGGGGGCCAGATTTGAACTCGAGGTTGATTTAGAGAGAGATAGCCCAGTGGAGTTCTTTCTAACCTGAATATATCATATTCCATTTACAACTGAATATGGGAGTTTTATATTTTGATTTTCTTCCTCAAGATTTTGCAACTAGGGACATATTTGATGCCCAGTGGAACTACCTTTTTATCATTTTGCATTGAAAGTTGCTTTCTGAATAAAAATCTCGTAAGATGCTTCCATTGTCTGCTTTTGCATGTCTCAATCACCTCAGATATCGCACTGTTCCTATTCAGTGATATGGAGATCTTGTTAACAACTCTGATAAACTCTGCTGGCAGACGATTGTAAATTTTACAGTGAATCTTAGACAAGTTGCTGTAGTTCTCTTGTTTGGTGCCACACTGCGAGACAGAAGGGGAAGTCCAACTGTGCATTGATAGTTGGCCAAGCCATACTGCAACGTGTCTTTGGTAGGAACAGGGTGTCTCTAGCTTGCTTGCAGTTTTGTTTCATTGTATATTGGGGGTGAACAGTCCTCATCTCCAGATGGAAAGCATGTTGTTGAAAGCTCCTCCAATAAACTGTGAAGTATCAGATAACCAAGTCTAGTGATTGCTTGGAGGGGGGAAGAATTCCTCTGTGAATAATTACAGGGGGTGAATTCCTGTGTTAATGATTTGTAGCAGTTTGTCAATTCTTTGTGTTAAAAATTCATACAACTATTGGCGTCTGTTCATGTGTCTTATTTTTCCCTGATGTTGAGAAATTAAAATGCAGTCTGGTCTTACTTCATATGTCTTCAATTTGAATAATTTGATCACTCAGATCTGAGCATAAAATGCAGTTCATGTTATTTGTATAACTTAAATTTGTGGACAGTTTATATTTTGTTAACGTGAAAAGAAACTTTCAATTATTGGGTTTGTGGCAAAAGGTTTTCTTGAGCAGATTGCTTAACATTCGATCAGATTTTTGCCATGCGAACAGGATCCTACCTGAGGATGTAGAGTCTGTGTTATCTGGCATGCCCAGGTGGTGCTGGATAATGAAAAAGTGATATAACAGGGAGTTACATTTGTCTGGGCACAAATTGCCTTTTGAAAGGTTAAGCAGAGAGGGAAAGTATTTGGGGAGTCAAAAAGCTCTGATAAAGCAGGGCACGACAGTACAAACCCCACAACTGAATACCAGGCTGACACCACAGCTGATTCCATGACCCTCTGAATGGCTTTTCTCATTTAAGAAAAATTGAGTTATCAATTTTATTCTCAGTTGCTCCAAGGAGTATATCTTTTGTTCTAAAAGAATAATCAAAACCAACCTGATAATGCAACGAATCAAATTAAAGCTTAAGAATACGTTGTGCAGATTTACAATCAACTCCTGTTTGCTATTACTTTATTAAGGAATGCACTATCTGAATATTGAATGTGACTGGCTTTTTTTCTGGGAAAAAAAATGAAATTCTGGTTACTAGATAATTCTGGTTATGGAATGCCGGATAAAACACCGTTTACTGTACATGCATGTCAGATCTCAGCTGATGAGAGTGACTCTGATACTACAAAATGTGGTGTTCAATGCTCAGAAAGCAGTTACTAATTAATCCAGCAAGTCTCAAGGAGCAGACTCTAGTTTTTGCAAGGGATTATTTTTCTTAAGTGAAACTCATGTAACTTCTATAGTCATGTGTTTCATTAATATATTTTGAGGGTGATTTTTACAATGTGAAGCATGAATTTATGAGACAAAGTGTGTTAGGGTGTGCATTTTAAACATGGCTAAATATATAATGTGGTCACTATCACCCAAGCTGTGGATTTAGTTTGTTTTATTCCATCTGTACCAGATATGATATTTAGAACAAAGCTGTAGAACATTATTTTGTATGCGTTCGTGTGTTATTTCTACACACTGAAACTTACCTTGGGAATCTCTTTTAAGGCCAGCATTTATTGCCCATCCCTAATTGCCTAGAGAGCAATTAAGAGTCAACCACATTGCTGTGGGTCTGGAGTGACATGTCAGCCAGACAAGTTAAGAGTGACAGATTTGTTTAGAATATTTCATATTTGAAAGCAAGCAAACTTTCATGCATACAACTCTTTGCTACTTCATTTTTTTTACGTAGGACTGAATTTACCCTTTTTTTAATTTGCTAAAGTGTTTCTCTTGGGGAGATTGTGTCAACTTCTCTCTCACAACTGTTTCCTCTACAGCTCATCCATAACGCAGTCGACCTCTCTCACACCCAGTTCACGCAGCCGGAGTGCTGAAGTGCTTATCACTTTTAGGTATTTTAAACATTATCTCCACAGTACATCAGATGCTGCAAGCCAGAAACCACTGCATATTGTAGTACTCTCTTTCATCGATGACAAAAGTGTGGCCCAGAAAGGGAAGCTGGCATCCTGTCTTGCTAACAGAGACCTGGAGGTGGCTGTGAATGGGGGTGACCAAGCAAAGAGCAGTTTCCACCATTCTGCCAAAGGAGACCACACCACTAGGTGCAGCCAACCTGGACAGTGAGCAGCTCGGGTCAGTGTGGTCTCCAGGCTGAGATATAATACACACATCCCTGCAGGAAAGAGGCTGGAGGGTAAACCCCAGAGGTCCATAGACTGCTCTCTTATTAGAAAGAGAACTGCTGGTTAAATTAAATTGAGGATTGTTGCACCTCCGGCAAAGGGAGAGGCTGAGAAGGCAGCGTCTTCATAGTGACGTCAGCTGGTAGGGGAACAGAACCCACACTGCTGGGCATCACCCTGCATGGGTAAACCAGCTGTCCAGCTAACCGACCATTTTCTCACCTCCATCTGTCTCTCACAGGCCCACATCACCTCCTCCAACTCTGCTACTCCTGCTCAGCAAGACCCAAGGACTGCAACTCCTGACTACTGTATGCAACATGTCTATTCACCGGCACTCAACCTGCATCATCCTGCCAAGCTGCTAACACTCCCTGCTCCCTGTACTTCCTTCTCCCTGTACTTCTCTGGGGGCACTTTGTCACCTCCTTCTCCTGTATCACCACCAACGGCTATCCCATCCACTTCCAGAATACAGATTCCCTCTATTTTACACTTTGCAGGGAAATCTTGGTAGAGTGGGCCAAGAGCAGCATTAGAGTGGTGGATACCTGGTATGCTGGACTTGGCTATAGAAGGGGATGACTATCATTGTGGGAATGCAGACCTCTGTGGATAAACAACCTAATGAACATCATTGTGCTGTTCTGCACTGCTCTCACATTAATTCTAGCATTAACTCATTCTTACCTTTGAACAAGCTTTTCTCCCTTTTCTTTACACTCAGTTCCTTTGCTTGTGAACCAGCAAGCTACAGTGAAAAAGAGGCCAGCACTGCATATGCTCAGTTGAACCTCTACCTCTCAGGAGGACACTTGTGAGCCTTTGAAGAATGCACTGACATGAGTTTCATCTACACCTTTCGGAGACACCCCTCAGTGGGTTCTCTTTCTAGATTAGACTCGAGAGCACAATCTGGTGAGCCTGTGACTGACCCATCTCCGCAGCTGGTCGAGGTGGAAAATACCCCTGCTCTCTGCATCGAGAGAACTGTCGGAGACCGGGCAACTGTGCAACTCCAAGCAGAAGGTGATCCCATGGACTCAGCCATTAGCAACGTTGTCAGATGCATGGTCAGCAGCCAGACTTATCAGGACAATCAGTACTCTGGATCGTGGGATGGACTAGTGTACCACCGTTGTTAGGACCATGCTAGCCTCAGCTTGCTCAGGCTGGCTACTGTCATGGAGACTTTGGTTCAGCACATCCATTGTTGTAGCAATTGGTGTTCAGCATCCAATGAATAAATGAGAGGAGATGATGGACTTTGACCTCTTGGGGAATCAGGGTGGTGCCATTTGCTATATGAGCAGGCTGTTCAGACATCCCAAGGATTGAAGAAGCTGTAGTGGCCAAGCATTGTTCATCTCTCTCAGTCAACTCCTCCACCACTGGAAGAGTCAAGGAATGGTTCCAGGCCATGGCTGAGCCTGCGTACCTGACAATGGAGACTACATTATCCCAGCTGTGGTGCTACGTGGGGATTGGGGACTCCTGAGTGTTCGCAGACTGAGGGATGGACTTTGTTTTTCTGGCAGCAAGGACTCACGGCTGAGGCAGGGCAGTGTTCTAGATGTTTCCTTTTGCTTCTTTCTGTTCCTCTTATTTCTGCTTCTGCTTTTAATCCTGTCTTTTGTATATTAAGATGGCGCCGGAGAATGGTGACTTTGTACAGCATTCAGCCTAGACACAACCCCATTACCCTAACTCTGCATTATCCATGGCTGATCCACCTGGCCTCCACAAAGTGTACAGAGGGTCATTGTGGACTCGATGGGCTGAAGGGCCTGCTTCTGCACTGTAGGGATTCTGTGAATGATAGAAGGGTGTAGTAAAGCCGCTTCACAGTTGCTCCCAACCTGCTGTCTATCATGAGGGACTGTAACATTCAGATATCATATGATGACTGAAGCTTAAAATCTACCGAATCTCAGCCCCATGCCATGTTGCTGCTCTGTCTCAGTGACTGCTGTGTCCGGAACACTTACAATTTTTAAAGTTCAGATACTTTAAAGTGGGATCAGCTAAAGATACTACATATAGAATTATATAAATAAGAAAACATTTATTCAACATTTAAAAGTTTCAAGGGATGCAGCAATAACCAGGCACTGTGGACTGATCTGGGGTTGTTTGCCATATTAGCAGCAACAAGGTACACAATGACACAATGACATTCAGTCCAAGCTCAGCTCATTCATCAAAAAAAAGCAAACAGCTGCAGATGCTGAAAATCAGAAACAAAAACAGAAGTTGCTGGGAAAGCTCAGTTCTGGTAGAATCTATGGAGAGAAATCAGAGTTAACATTTCTAGTGATCCTTCTTGTAGCCAGGAAATGGTTAGGATATATACCGAAGATGGCGATGGGGAAGGGGGGGGGAGGAGTAAATGAGAGCTGGAGATGGAGTCCAGACAAAGAGGACAAAAGTTGGATAGAAAAAGGATTGGGTGAGGGTCAACCTGGGATGGTTAGTCTCTGCTAATGCAGACCATTAGTAGCTGGCAATAGAATGGTAGTGGTAGCAGCCCATGTGACTACAAAGCCTGGTGTGTGGGTATTGGGTAAGAACACAGGAGAAGAATTTGAGGGCCTGAGCACTTCCTCCCTTCTTGCATTCAACATGGCATAGCTGTGCCGTAGTCTCCATGACATCCCTCCTCCTCTGTCACCTGTAGTTGTGAAGCACATCTTGCAACATTAATGTGGCACACCCTTTCTGGGTTACCATGAGGCCCTGCCTGAGTGAAAAACTCATTTTAATGAGGGTTATGAGGGTTCCACTATGGCCCTGGTGGAACCGTGGACAACAGTGATGCAAAATGGAGACACAATCTGGGTGCCATCTGCCATGTTTGGAGGGAATGGCCCTTGTCTCCCAGTGGCAATCCCTATATGCCTGAGGACCTTGGAAGGAGACAGGATCCTGTGATATCCCTAGTAAATACGCATCATGGTGGTTCCACAATATCTCAGACGCACGACCAAAATCTGGCCTTGAGGATCACAGATGAGCTGGATGATGATAGAGTGGAATCCTTTTATGTCGATAAACCGCAGGTTGGTGATGGGACACTAAAGCAACATGAAAGCAAGCTATAGCAACTGACACCAAGGGAAACCAGTGATGGTGCAGAATCTCACTGCCTTAGCTGTATGAATCTCCTCGAAAAGGGGGAAGATTGTAAGCAGGTGTGATCTAGAGGAATTGGAATCATTGACATCTTGGATGCATTTTTGGATTGAGAATTAGGAGATGCCATGCTGATTCCAACTTGGTCCTTGGAACAAGCTGCTGGTATAAAGGTTTGACAGGCACTGGGATGAGATAGTCACTAAGTTCTTCTGAGCGTAAGTCCTATTCCAGCAATGGACATCGATTGTCTGCATTTGCACTGAGTTTCTGACAGTTATGGTTGGAGACAACAAGGGTAGATCTGGGATCTAATCATTCTTCTCTACCTCCTTTGAGAGCTATTTGTCTGCAAGCTCTCGATCGTGGGGGCTGTATGGCAGTCATGGGAGTTCATTTTGCTGGCTTGGCGACAATGTTGCAGTTCATATCATCTTTAACACACTAGTTTGCTTCTTTAATAAGGCTACAAGAAATTCTCCAAGCACTGGTTCCATCTCAGATGAGTGATCAGATGATTTGCAGGGAATGTTGGAAATAAAGTAACATATTGTGACGTGTTAGAGTTTCATACCTTGTGACTTGGAGGCTTAGTCTTTGCAAGGGGGCTTTTGTCATTTCTAGATAAGGAACTTTGAACTTTGTAACCATATGTAGATATATGTTGCAGGACCAAAGTGCTAATGCTACACTGGGGGAGTAGCATTTCTCCATCGTAAAAAGGAGTGAGAAGGACAGGGGCAGCGTATACAAGGGAACATCACCACCTGCATGTTCCCCTCCAAGTTACTCACTATCCTGACTTGGAAATATATTGCTCTTCCTTTTAGGGCCACCAAATCAAAATCCTGGAACCCCCCCCCCCCCCCCCCCCCGCCGAACAGTATTGTTGGTCTGCTTACAGCGCATGGTCTGCAGTGGTTCAAGAAGGCAGCTCACCACCACCTTCACAAGGGCAACTAGGGACAGGCAATAAATGCTGGCCAGCCAGTGATGCCCATGTCATGAGTAAACAAAAAGTGATAGCAGTCCCTTATCAAACAGAGCCACCCTTTCACATTGCATATTTTGGTGTGAGAATGTGGCAACTTTGATGTGATGTGTTCTACTGTCAGATGTGAAAGATTATGCATAAATTACAAAGCTAAGTGAGACATTTTTTCTCATGTGCCTGCATGGCTTTGTATATCTAACATTACTTGTGGGGAGGGGCGCAGCTAATATAAAGTATATAGCAGTTATGATTGCTTGATGTCATAAGTTTCAATGTTAATCGGTGTCAAAAAAATGGACCCTTCAGTTGAATGTAATTTGATGGCAGATGGATGGCATTCTACAATCAGTAGACGCATGACCCATTGCCCCTAGCAGGATCTCACATGCACATTTTGGCAACCACTTCTGAAGAGAAAAGTAGTAACTTACTCCAACTATTTTTGCCTGCAGTGGCAGCAATTTTGTTTTACTTTTGTGCAGTTGTGTTTGGTGTAAAGATGCCAAGGATTCAACTTTGTGTTCATGTGAGTGTTTTATGTTAGGGTCCCTGATTTACTTCTTGCACTTACCCTATTTTTGTTCAGCTGCTTTGCATGACGGTTAATCTTCCCTGTTTAATCCCTGAGCCCATGGCTTTGTGAGCTGCTGTGCCACATGAGTTGGCATACACTTTCCTCATTTGAGGCTAGAGTGATTGTGACTTGTGGGAAACTCCATCTCCCAGCTTTCCATCACCTGCTATGCTCTTTAAAATCCTACGCTTCTGTCTTAAATTCTCCATTTCGCCATCAGCATTCCCTTTTTCTGCTCTGTGCAGTGAAGACCAACTTGAGTTTTCCATGTTTTCCCAGGGCTTCACAAGACTCCTCTTTGAGATCCCTGACAATTATTATCCAAAATCCCAGATTGACCATGCTTCATCCCCTGGCCTGATTTGGGAAGACAGCCTTAACTGAGCACAGCTCACCCCAAGCCCTGGACGGATGTCTCCACAACATCCAAGAATAATGTGCCTGCAATCCAGGCTGGTTGCAGAGATTGGATCATCCCTTTGACTAACTATTGTGCTGCAGGCCATAGACGCCCTCCACTCCACTTAGGATTGCTTTCCTGACTTTCAAACATGACCATTTGATGAAAGTGCACGCACTTTGTTTGCTATCTGCTGGCACAGGCTGTAGATGTTATATTGATGTAGCATTGAGCAGTGTAGTGCCTTACAGCAATACGTTTATCTGCTCAACTGTTCTGTGTTCTGAACCAGGACCATCTGCTTACCTCTCTGTCTGTCTGTCTGTCTCTCTCTCTCTGTGCACTAAGTAGCAATAAAAGCCAGAGAAGCTGGCAGCCTGTACCTTAGGACAGAAGAGCTTATGCAGTATAAAACAATACACATAAGAGGGACTATCAGCCTCTAATTTAGCACATAGCTTACTTTCCTAGCGCTCACTCACCAAGTGGCACAAGATGCATTTTATCTAGATGCATGAGATGTGTCTGTGCATAAAGCAACCTGGCAGAAGCATTGAAAATCATCAATATTCCTGACCTCCAAAGTGAGGTCCTGAAGGGCTGAAGTGTTACGTGAGCTGGTCTACAGTCATCAACGATACTGTGCTGAGGCTGGTGATTTGGCAATAGCCACTTGCAGGGAAGAAAGATGGAAAAGGATGATGCCTGTGGAGCATGCAAGCAAATAGTGGTGATGGTAAAGTTGGATGAAATCCCAGAGAAAACCGACCACAAGCTGTGCTGCCAGGTAATTGCTTTACCATGTTGGGAATGGCTGTGTCTAGTTTCTTGGGAAGGGAATGGGGAGCTGCATAGAAATAAGGCAAACCTAGCAATTAATGAGATGCAATAATTTGGAAACAAGATAGTCATCACTCAATTCAGATCTCCTTATTTATTTTCCAAATACAAAATTGGAAACTTGTTTTCCTATTGGGAACCTTTTTTTAATTCTTGCTGTATTTTCTTAGTTTTCTTGCTGTTGCCCATGCCATTTAAAGCAAAGGAAAATTCTATCTTTGGTATTAAATTGAACTTTTACTTGTTTGAATTATTCGAACATGCCGTAGGACACTACAGTCAAATTTTGAGCAGCAATTTTTGATTGTCTTCTCGAATGACTGAGTGGCCACCCTGTTCTTCAAACAGTAGTAAACAGAAATGCAATCTGAAAAGGAAGATTTGTACCCAGAAGGCATGCTGAACAATGATGAATCCAACAATTATAGGGTCTGTGATCTCTTTGGTAGGAAAATATAATTCTCTGCGATGGATTTTCAATAAGTGACTCTTGCATGCTATCTGGAATGATGTTGCAGCCAGATAGACTTGGATGATTTTGATCAGGGTGATTCTAAGATAAGCAGACAGAAATAAAGCTGTGACAGACCCTGTGGCCAGATATTAGTGCATGCATATGGTATGCATCATGTGTCATCAAGCTGGGACTATTGCACTATGCCTCATGGTGACTCCTTATTACATCTGAGGTCAGACCTCACACATGTTTTACAACTGCATTTTCAACCACAGGGGACATTTTTGATGCAAGCTGTCAATATTGCATGGATGATGAGCACTTGTTGGCATTCATCTGGATCAACAATGTGCGATGCAGTAACATATGAGAATACGAAGACCTGGACATTTTTATCCTGTGTCTGTTTGAAACATTTCCTTCTGTTGTCTGTATATTGCCAACGTTAGATCCAGTCGCAGTTAACTGGCACTGATATATGCATTTCATTACACAAAATCATTTGAGGGCTTCTGACAAATTTAAAATTATTTAGAGAATGGAGTCTGATCAACACACAGTATCAATTCATTTAAATTTAAATCATATAGCCTTTTTATGGAGAAGCCCTGAGGTTTATAGTGCAAGAAGCCATTAAGACTTTTTTAAAAAAATGAGATGAATCAAAAATGCAGTCATTTAGGTTTCAGATGCCTGAACTTTATAGAAATAAGGGAAATTTGGGGTAAAGTACAATTCAGTATAAAATTAAACTACAGCTATTTTGTCAATTTCACATTATTTATTATATGTTATTTGCTTGGTTCATCTGCCCATTGAGTAGAACCTGATCATATCACTATCTTGCTACTATTTTTAAAATTACATTAACACAAACCATCTGTCCAAAATATCATTTTGTTGATGGTTAATATGTTTGCTCCGCTAATACTTACGCTGAAGAGCAACTTTTCCGTTCTTTTTTAAAAAGCTGAGCTCCTTTTCATGGAGACTGACTGATTGTAATCAATGATATGGTTCCTAATTTGGCACTTTAGATTAATATATTTTGTAAAATGTGGGTTATGCTCAGTAAAATATTGTTTGGTGCACACTTCTTGCAGGTTTTGGCCATTTTGTATCTTCACACATTCTTGGCTGTGTTGAAGCTGAAGCTGAACATTGAAGACCATAAGAAAGAAGCAGGACTAGGCCGTTCATTCACTTCCTTGAGCCTTCTCCACTGTTCAGTTAGGATGACTGATGATTCAACATTGATGTTTGACATATCCACTTTGCTGTCCTTTTGCCCCAAACCCTTGATTCCACTACTGAACAAAAATCCATCTATCTCAGCCTTAAATATAATCAAGGATTCTGCTCCCAAAGCTTTCTATGGCAAGGAGTTCCAAAGACACTCAACCCTCAGAAGAAATTCCTTCTCAAAGCCCTCTTAAATTTGCACTCCTTTATTCTGAGACTATGCCCCCGATCCTCGGCTCACCCGTAGAGGGAAAACATCTTCTCAGCACAGTCTGCTAGTTTATTTTATTCCTTTTCAGGAAATTGAGACAATTTCTGCCTTCTGATAACAATTTCTGCCTGTCAGATTCAATTGTTTTCTATACAGTCCTAGCCAGAGAAACCTCTGCAGGGCCTTGTTTCCCGACTTCTACACCATTGCAGCTGGATTTCCCTAATGATTTGTGCTTCATGCCTGACTATTTCTCACTGACTAACATTTAGCCCAGTGATTTATAAAATCAGATAGCTCCTTCTATCCTGCTCGAGCAGGCCTGCAGGACCTGTCTGAGCCAGGATGCTCAAAATTTGAAGTCTTCCTTAGAGGATGTGCCTAGAATCAATGTCTCACTTTGTGAATGTTGATGAAGCTCAAGGAGCAACGTCTATCAATCCTTGCACTCTTGGATTAAGTGTGCACTGATTTATATAGCATGGTATCTAGGCCCTAAGAAACAACGGGGTTCATTTCTGTCCCTGAATATTCAAATTCCCAGCTAAAGTTCTAAAGAGGCATCATGTACATTATTTGAACCACTTTTTGGTGTTTTGTTTTAAATGATGTTAGTGATAATTATGATCACCAATAAGTAATAGTCATAAAGGAATGACCTGTGTAAAGCTATGAATTTAAAACCTGTTGCAGTCAATTCTTTTCTAACCTCAGTAGGAACAGTAAAATACTAATTTCATTTGTTTTCTAACAGTAGAGAACTGTGTGCATTTATCTGCAGTTTGCAATTTGAACTGTGTGGTGTTCTTTGCCACATTTTCTTGTTTTGTAGAATCTTAAGATTGTATTTATCTTACGAGTTTCAGGCTTTGCGAATCATTGGACCTCTTGTGGGTTTCAATCCAGATGTTGGAACTAATGGACCATCGTTCAATATTGTGTACAGATAGAGATTACACCATCATAGATATCCCCCTTATGAATGTATTTCACAGTCAGTTACGCTAGCTTGCTTGAAGCATGGAAAGTTAATGTTTTGTAGTTGCAAGAATTGATTATTTGTATTAATTTGTAGTCACTTGATATTGTCTACATTGCCTTCTTCTTTCATTTGTAAGTTATGCTGCAGAACTTTAATAATTTTTGGTTTACCGGAGGTTCAGGGCTGCTCAAAATAGTTGTCTACAAAGCACAGTTTTTAAGGTGGAAAGCTACATGCTGGAGTTTACTGAGGCATGCAGTGTGATCAGTCCATGCCAAAAGTGCAATACGCACCATATTGGTTGGGTTGTTATGTTGTTTTCTAATGCAGTTGCATGGAGCTGGTATCAGCATCAGTTTTATCAATATTGTCTTATGATTCATTTTGTTATATGGATGGGAAGAGAATGACCAGCTCCAATTTTCTTAATTTTCTATAATATTCCATACTGAATTGTCAGACCAATTATTATCATTTTACCTTGTCAGTCATAGCGTGTAATGGTGATGGAACAATCCTGTAACATTTTAATGACAACAGTCTAGTCTCCCTGTGATAAATTTGGAACCATACGTAATTCCCTTAAAAATAATACTGTACTTTTCATTCTTTTGCAGGTCACAGTTCTCATTCTCTTTGCACTGGCATTTCTTACCTGCATAGTGTTCCTGGTGGTGTACAAAGCTTACAAGTATGAGCACAGCTGCCCAGATGGATTTGTCTTCAAGGTGAGATCCTCCCTTTGACAAATTTAGGAATAAGGCAATATACAAATGTTCTGCAATATCCAATTTGATCATACACTGTCATGATTACTGTGAATTTGAACAGTAACTATATTTAGCCTGCGCCAAGGCCAATTCAGAGTAGGAGAAAGTAAGATCTGCTGATGCTAGAGTCAGAGATAACAGTGTAGAGCTGGAGGAACACGGCAGGCCAGGCAGCATCAGAGGAGCAAGAAAGTTGACCTTTCGGGTCGGAACCCTTCTTCAGAAAGGGTCCTGATCTGAAATGTCAGCTTTCCAATTCAGACTACACTTGACATCAGTGCACAGTCAACGAATGCATCATATTTTTCAGAATAGCTTATTTTTATCTTCAAATTCCTCTGTAGCCTCACCTTGACTTATTTTGTTCTAACCTCACTCAGTTCCACTGCTTTCTGAAAAATCTTGTTTCATTAATTTCACCATCTTGCACACCTTCAGTTTCTTTTGCTTTACTATTACCGGCCATGATTTCAGCTGTCGGATTTAATGTTCTGAAATCCTTCTGTCAATCACTTGTTCTTTCTTTGAGGCTCCTTAAAGCCTACCTCTTTGACTGAGCTTTATTGTTATTTGTCTTATTATCACCGGTTTTGATATCTCTTCATCTGCCTCGATCCTGTGAAGAACTTCGGGATAATTCATGTTGAAGGTGCTGAATATTTGAGTTGTTTTTATACATTGAGTAATTTTCTCAATAATATTCTTCTTTCCACCTCCTCTTATGAAATTATTACCTAATTGATGGGGTTTCTCGTCAAGGGTTGACAGCAATGCCTCAGTACCTCAATCAAATGGTTATTATTGACTTGTGGGTCAGCAGGCTTGCACTTTGGGAGAGACGAGTTCATGTGAACTGCTCTGGCCTTTCTCCCCAGTATCTACAAACATACAGGTTTTTTAGACGATAGTGATCAGGAGTTAAACCTGGATGATAATCTTCTACCTTAACTGTGGATACTTTGGGATTTTTCACTGTGCTTAATATCTAGTCAAGGTTACCAAATTCAGCACAAGTCAGGAATCAAACCTGGAAAATATCTGGTTAGAGACAAAAAAAAAATTGCAGACACTGGAATCCAAGGATAGGTAAACAGGAGGCTGGAAGAACACAACAGGCCAGGCAGCATCTGGAAGGAAGGAGCAGTCAACACTTCCGATATTACCCTTCTGCTTCAGTCTTGAAGAAGGGTAATACCTGAAATATTAACTCCTCCTTCCCTCAGATGCTGCTTGGCCTGATGTGTTCTTCAAGCCTTCTGTTTGTCCACCTTGGAAAATATCTGGCCAGATACTTGCAAAGGTGTTTCAAATTTGCCTATTCTTGGCTCTTATTCATATTGCCTTTGTCAGTGCTGAAGGGTTTGTTGTTTTTTCTTGGTTTGACTGGGTGATATTCCTCTAAAGAGCTTCAGTAGGTTAACATTGTTAATGTTGTGCCACTATTTAAGGAAGGTGGTGAGGAAAAGCCCAGCAACTTTAGATCGGTGAGCCTGACATCGGTGGTCATTTTTGGAGGCAATCTGGCGGACAGGATTTACATAAATTTGGAAAGGGAAAGACTGATTAGGGATAATCAACATGGCTTTCGGTGTGGGAAATCGTGTCTCACGAACTTGATACAGTGTTTTGAAGAAGTAATGTAGAGGATTGATGAGGGCAGAGCAGTGAATGTGATCTGTATGAACTTCCATAACATGTTCAACAAGGTTCCTCACAATAGACTAGTTAGCAAGGTTGGAGCACATGCAATAGGGGGAGAACTAGCCATTTGGATACAGAACTGGCTCGAAGGTAAAAGACAGAGGATGGTGGTGTCGGGTTGCTTTCCAGATGGAGGCCTGTGACCAGCAGTGTGCCACAAGGATTGGTGCTGAGTCCACAGCTACTTGTCATTTATATAAGTGATTTGGATGTGAACATTAGAGGTACGGCTAGTAAGTTTGCAGATGACACTAAAATTGGTAGTGTAGTGGGAAGCAAAGAAGGTTATCTCAGAGTACAACGGGATCTTGATCAAATGGGCCAATGGGCCAGGGAGAGGCAGATGAAGTTCAATTTAGATAAATGTGAGGTGCTGCATTTTTGAAAGACAAATCAGGGCAAGACTTATACACTTAATAGTAAAGTCCTAGGGTATGTTGCTGAACAGAAATCTTGGAGTGCAGGTTCATAGTTCCCTGAAAGTGGAGACACAGGTACTTAGGATAGTGAAGAAGGCATTTGGTATGTTTGCCATTATTGGTCAGTGCATTAAGTATAGGAGTTGGAAGGTCATGTTGTGGCTGTACAGAACATTGGTCAGCCACTTTTGCATGCAGTTCTCGTCTCCCTGCTGTAGGAAGGATGTTATGATACTCAAAAGGGTTCAGAAAATATTTATGAGAATGTTGCGGAGGTTGCAGGGTTTGAGCAACAGAGAGAGACTGAATAGGCTGGGGCTATTTTCCTTGGACTGTACGAGGCTGAGGGGATGGCCTTGCAGAGACTTATAAAAACATGAAGTGATTGGATAGGATAAATAGGCAAGGTATTTTTCCCAGGGTGGGGGAGTCCAAGGCTAGTTGGCAAAGGTTTTAAGGCGAGGAGAGTAAGGCATAAAAGGGACCTAAGGGGCGACTTTTTCACGCAGAGGGTGGTGTGTGTACGGAATGAGCTGCCAGAGGAAGTGGTGGAGGCTGGTACAATTACATTTAAAAGGCATTTGGATGGATGCACGAATAGAAAGTGTTTAAGAGGGATATGGGCCAAATGCTGACAAAGGGACTAGATTTTTTTAGGATATCTGACTGGCATGGATGAGTTGGACCGAAAGTTTTGTTTCTGTGTTGTATATCTCTATGACTCTAAGTGATTTGTACTGATTGACTGACTAACTACTTCTGCCACATCTGGGAGATTTGAGTGCATGTTGTATTCCAAAGTAGCCAGGAAAACATGTAGGTATACCAGCCATTTTTGCTGCTGCTACATTGCCTGTTTTCAAAAATGGCATCCCCAGGATATACCAAAATACTTCGTGCACACTCAATGAATCAGAGTCATTGGGATGTACAGTATAGAAAAAAGCCCTTTGTTCCAACTCGTCCATGCTGACCAGATATCCTAAATCATTCTAGTCCCATTTGCCAGCATTTGACCCATATCCCTCTAAACGCTTCCTGTTCATGTACCCATCCAGATACCTTTTAAATGTTGTAATTATACCAGCCTCCACCACTTCCTCTGGTAGCTCATTCTATACATACACTACCCTCTGTGTGAAGAAGTTGCCCCTTAGTTCTCTTTCATATCTTTCCCATCTCACCGTAAGCCAATGCCCTCTACTTTTGGACTCACCAACCCTGGGAAAAAGACTTTGATTATTCACCCTTTGCACGCCCCTCATGATTTTGTAAACCTCTATAAAGTCAGCCCTCAGCCTCTGATGCTCCAGGGAAAAAAAGCCCCAGCCTATTCAGCCTCTTGCTATAGCTGAAACCCTCCAACCTCAGCAACATCTTTTTTGCACTCTTTCAAGTTCAATAATATCTAATATTTGTAAACCATCAGCTATCAATTTGTGCAAGTCTGCATAGTCCAAAAGTAGCAGTAAGACAAATGACGAACAAATCAATTCTGGTGATTTTGATCCGGAAGACACATTGGCCAGGAGAATACCTTCAGTTCTTCTTCAGATAGTGACATGGGATGTTTTGGTATTCAGCTGAACAGACATGGCTTTGGTTTAATATTTCAGCTGAATGACAGGGTCTCCAGAAAGTGTTATATTTTATACATCACTATACTTTGACCTTCACAGACAACAGGAAGAATATTGAAAGGAACTTTGATTGTTGAATTCAAGAGACAGCTGGTCTGCTTCAGTGACTGCTACAGTCCAGCTCTTCTCCCCGCTTTGTTAATTTTCCCACAGGCTTTGGATGGAATCAACATGGAAAAACAACTGAGTCCACATATATATTTCTAAAAATCATGTAACAATGGCCATTGTATGATTTAAGATTTGCTTTGGAAAATTGGACAGTAAATTTGAGCTTATCAATCAAACTGTGGCCATTTTCCCCAAAAGCAGCTGTACTTGACTTAAAATATTAATGTCCTAGGTGGCCAATTCTGCACTTTGTCGAAGCTATTTACTCAACTGCTTGATGCTTTATAGCTGCTGTTAGTTTAAAGTTCATTTCAATTCACTGAGTAGGATAATATTGCTGCTGATTATATCTAATGCTGCCTTTTTGTTTGCCATCCATAGACGAGCAATGTCCTGTGCTGCACTGGGTGGTATGCCTGGATCCGGAGCCAGAAGCTCCAGATTTGAGTGCATTCCTGTAGCTTTGTGGCAAAGGGAACTGACTTTGCAGTCTAACCGAAGAGGCTGAATATCAATAGTAAATTCTTCCCACAAACTCCAAAGGCAGGTAGCAAGAGAGATCAGAAATGTGGTGGTGATGGGAAGAATGCTGGGCCCTCTACCACCACTATCTGGTGCTCCTGGATACAGCACGCTGCCTTGGCAACTCAGATTTCCTGAGTGGATGAAACACACCATCATGTAGATGGTCCAGAATGAGTTTCAGGCAGGCACCAATATCAGATTATGTTTGAAATCTTTCATAATCCTACCAACTCCAAACTCATCCACCTTGCCGTTCAGTCTGCAAAACTGATTTCTTCAGTATCTGGGAACAATGGTTTTGTGGGTAGGAGTTGCATTTAAATTTGTGCCATAGACTAGGATATCCTATAGTGACCCGAGGCAAACAAGGAAGGTCCATAAATGTTCTTGCACTGTCATTGGAGTCTATAATAAACAATCAAGATTTTTGCCAGTAGCGTAAACAGGCACATTTGGAAAATGCAAGTGTGCAGGCACAATTTTCTTTCGAAAATCTACAGCTGCCAAGCTCACCATGAACTTGTTTCAAACTATGAATGCATTAATTTCCAGGGTATCTAGAACAGCAAGTTCTTACAAAGGTATTTGCAGGTTAGAAGCAAAACAGTTCAGCTCAACAAAATCCTGTGGGGTTTTTAACTCCACATGGCATGACTTCACTGCTACATTTAATCTCTCCCAACATACCCTTTCTATTCTTTTCTCCCGCATGTTATTATTTAGTTTGCCCTTGAATGCATCTGTAATTGTTTGCCTCAGTGACTTCATTTAGTGGCAAGATTCCCATTCTAACCACTCTCAGGATGTAGATGTTCCTCTTGAATTCTGTATTGGATTAGTAACAAATTTATTCCCATATTTCCGGTTTTACCTCTGTATGAGGTCATATTTTCACCACTGAGGCAGGTAGCTTAAGTTAGGAAATTTGTTTCTGTGGCAGAGTCCCTACTTCCTGAGCCGGAAGGACCAAGGCTCAAGTTCCACACACCTCTGAAGGGTGTCATAACACGTCCAAACAGAATGAATTTTAAAATTCAAACTATTGAACTAGCATGACTAGATGCTGCTTTTAATTTTCTAACATACTGCCAATGGGCTACTGATGCCTTATATTCTGCGCCCCCCCCCGCCCTTGAACACTGCATTATGTCTGGCCCACTTTTCACCTTGACTTTCTTCTCTGTCATGCTCTACCCCTACCAATCTAGCACCCCACCTTCCCATTACTCTCACCTCATATCTCCCTTACATATTTACCCATTTACAGGAGCTATCAGTGACTGTCTATGATGCTGGATCTTTAAATTTGCAGATTACGGCAACTGACTGCT
This sequence comes from Stegostoma tigrinum, assembly GCF_030684315.1. NCBI lineage: Eukaryota > Metazoa > Chordata > Chondrichthyes > Orectolobiformes > Stegostomatidae > Stegostoma > Stegostoma tigrinum. The sequence continues at coordinate 16,979,609 of NC_081354.1, forward strand.
TTGAGAAAAGGGACATAATTTGTCTTCCCCAGACTGTTCTGTGCTACAAAGAGACCTGTCAGAATGAAAGTCTGGTTTCACATTTCTGAATGAGCTCAGATTGGAATCTCCTTTCAGAAGTGTAGAACTCTTCTTAGTTACATTAAAAAAAGGGAGTGGAGTGGCAAACTGCATGTGATTACCACTCCTCAGAAAATTAGGCCCTTGTATCTACATGCAAGTACTCTTGACCCTTAAGTGTATCTCCTATGTGAAAGAACAAACCCTATTGTTTGATCCAATGTTGCAGTTTTAACTTTTAGAAAGTTAGGATCGTCTGATGTCTGGAAGTATGACATAGAAAGAATAAAACCCTACTTGAAAGATTAGGTGTGTAATCATATTTTCACTTTGTTAATGGAAAGGCAGACTTTCATTATTACCTGCTGTAATGCCTGGGATGATACACAGTATAGTTGTGCTTTTGTTTTGAGAATTTATAGCAGGTGCAGCTATTCACAATTATTATTTTTGTCAAAATGCATCTTTACTGCCTCAGTACACTTAATGAAAAACATTCACATTTTCATTACATTGATGTCATTAAAAGTACACCAAGCAACTGAGTTACCATCAGAGCCATCTCATTAGGATTGCCACACTTTCATAAGTCAGCAAATTTACTTCTGTGAAACGTGCTGTGATTTCCTAAATTCAGCTGGTGTCAGAAAGATGCTGCATATTGCTACAAGACTCAGCTATAATCGACTCAGTTGAGAGATACAGTCCAGTATGTTAGCAAGAGGAAAGAAGAGCACCTAACCCCAGGGTCAAGCTGACTTTGGGCTTCTGCTGCTGGAGCAGTCTGCTGCAGCTCTTTTTTTTCAAGAACATTTGTATTCCCATTTTATACACATTAACTCTTTGCATCTGCTTCTCTTGTACTACAAATCATTATCCATTTTTAATGCATGCCAGGATATAAATATGCAGTTTTGAGTAATTGAGCATATAATCAGCGAATCATAGAATCCTTACAGCGTGGAAGCAGGCCCATCGGCCCACTGAGTCCTCACTGACCCTCTGAAGAGCATCCCACCCAGACCCAACCTCCTATGCTAACCCTGCAACCATGTATTTCCAATGGCTAATCCATGTAGCCGACACATCTTTGGACTGTGGGAGGAAACCCATGCAGACATGGGGAGAATGTGCAAACTCCACACAGACGGTCACCCGAGGCAGCAGTGCTAACCACTGAGCCACTTTGCTGCCCTTAGCATAATTGCTACATAACTGCTGAATATTAATATTTTCAATATCATGTTAGAAGTCCAAATTTTTTTTCTGAAGTGTGGCGATGAGCATCATAAAGCCAAGAACACCAACATCCACCACAAATGGGAAAGTCCAGCAGATCTCTGCGATGAACAGGTTTCTTACGGGGTCATCTTGTGGGTTTTTGCTGTCACAGGAAGAGATACACCAATGTCCCACTTGCCATGAAGGTGCTGACTAATCAAAGGCTGGCTGCCATTTGATACAGTTGCAGTAATTGTAAAACCAAGGTCCAGGAGCATTGGACAGGTCAGAGGAGTCAGAGACAAGAGCAGGAGGGTGACCCTGTGGTTACTGCACCTGATCACTGCTTACCCCAAACCCCCCCCCCAACCCCCAACCACTCTGAGACAGATGGAGATCTTGCCACACCAAATCAGCAGGCACTCCACTCCATTTCACCATTCAGCTGGGCAGCCATTCTTCTGAGATGCCAGGAAAAGAGAAAATTGTAGTGATGGCAAGGAGAGAGACCTCAAATTGATGATATTAGGGCAGCAGGCCAGAAGGATAAAGCTTGGCCCTTCCCAAGAACCTAGCACTGGGGAAGGTGGAAGGTACTCTTCACAACACCAACGTTTTCCTCTTGTTCCACTTTCTCCATTGCTTCTTGGAAGAGGAAGGATTCTGCTTGTAGGATCTTATTGAGACAGAGAGCAACAAGAACTGAAGTTCAAACAGAGGAGGCTGAGGCACAATGTTGCGGAGATCTGTAAGGGCTCAGTCAGCACAACTTCATCAGAGAGGCCACGCCTAACAAATCTGAGAGAATTATTTGACGAAATAAGCAACTTAGACAAAGGAGAGCCGGTAGATGTGATCTATTTAGATTTCCATACTTTTTTTGACAAGGTGCTACACATGAGGCTGCTAAATAACAGAAGAGCCTATGGTGTTAGTGGCATAGGCAGAGGATTGGCTGACTGGCAGAAAGCAGAGAGTGGGGATAAAGGGGTCTTTTTCTGGAGGGCAGCCAGTAACTAGTGGAGTTCCATAGGGGTCACTGTTGGAACAACATATTTATTTAGGTTATACATGATCAGTCAGGACAAAGGAACTGATGGCACTGTTGCTGAGTTTACAGATGTCACAAAGATATGTGGAGGGACAAGTCGTATTGAGGAAGCTACAGAAGGACTTGGACAGGCCAAGAGAATGGGCAAAGAAGTGGCAGATGGAATACAATGTGGGAAGGTATGCTCTTGCATCTTTTGGGAGGAAGATAAGTGCAAACTATTTTCTAAATGGGGAAAGGCTTCAGAAAGCTTGGGAATCCTAGTTCAGAATTCTTTTGAGGTTAACAATGCAGGTTCAGTTGGAAGTGAGGAAGGCAAAAACAGTGTTAGCATTCATTTTGAGAAGCTAGAATACAAGAGCAGGGACATGCTGCTGAGGCTGTGTAAGGTTGTGGTCAGACCGGATTTAGAATAATATGAGTTTTTGGCCCCATGTGTAAGGTTGTGCTGGCTTTGGAGGAGGTTTACAGGAATGACAAGCCCTTCATCCCCAGAATCATATGAGGAGGGACCAAGGACTCTGGGACTGTACTTGGAGTTTAGAAGGATAGAGGAGAGGGGGGTATCTTATTGAAGGTACAGAGTACTAGGGCCTCGATAGAATGGACGTAAAGAAGATTTTTCTTTTAGTAGGAGAGACTAGGACCCGAGTGAACAGCCTCAGAGTGGAGACGATCCTTTAGATCTGAAATGAGGAGGAATTTCTTCAGCCAAAGGAGTGATTAATCAGTGGAATTCATTGCCATAGAAGGCTGTGGAAGCCAAGTCATTGAGTGTATTTAAGAGAGAGGTGGATAGGTTCTTGATTAGTAAGGGGATCAAGGGTTATGAGGAGCAGATAGAAGAATGGATTGAGAAACCTACCAGCTGTGATCAAATGGTGAAGCAGATTTGATGGATCTAAGGGCCTAATTATGCTCCTATATCTAATGGTCTTTTAAAAGAAGTCAAACTTTTATATAAGATCCTGTGTTTCTACTTGTGGGGAAGACCAAAACTTGTCATGAATGGAACATCTGTTTGTCTTTTCTTTTCTCCTGTCTTCATTTTGGAGTGTTGGGTTAGGTACTTCCATTAGATTGTAACACACAAGGGAGAAATTCTGCATCAGCCTGCTGAAGGAGAATCTTCTGCTTTTACCCACTGCCATCAGGAGTATCGGTTATTAGCTTGTACATTCTTCCATTGCTACAAATGTACCTTTCCTGGCCAACAAGTCCTTGAAAAGGCCTCAGACTTGGAGATCTGGCCCAAATACAGAGAACATCACTGCTGCACCACAAGACCTCCATCAACATACGAGTAAATGAGTAAGAAATCAAAGAATTCAGAAGGAACTTCTTTATACAGAGAATTTGAAGAATGTCGAACTTGCTAACATGGAAAGAAATTGAGGTGAATAGTATAAGGCGAAGCTAGGGAAGCATATGAGAGACTCCTCCCACTTCCTACAGACTAAGGGGGTGGCCATGGGCACCCCCATGGGCCCCAGCTATGCCTGCCTCTTTGTAGGTTACGTGGAACAGTCCCTCTTCTGCACCTACACAGGCCCCAAACCCCACCTCTTCCTCCGGTACATTGATGACTGTATCGGCGCCGCCTCTTGCTCCCCAGAGGAGCTCGAACAGTTCATCCACTTCACCAACACCTTCAGTTCACCTGGGCCATCTCCAGCACATCCCTCACCTTCCTGGACCTCTCAGTCTCCATCTCAGGCAACCAGCTTGTAACTGATGTCCATTTCAAGCCCACCGACTCCCACAGCTACCTAGAATACACCTCCTCCCACCCACCTTCCTGCAAAAATTCCATCCCCTATTCCCAATTCCTCCGCCTCCGCCGCATCTGCTCCCACGATAAGACATTCCACTCCCGCACATCCCAGATGTCCAAGTTCTTTAAGGACCGCAACTTTCCCCCCACAGTGATCGAGAACGCCCTTGACCGCGTCTCCCGTATTTCCCGCAACACATCCCTCACACCCCGCCCCCGCCACAACCGCCCCAAGAGGATCCCCCTCGTTCTCACACACCACCCTACCAACCTCCGGATACAACGCATCATCCTCCGACACTTCCGCCATTTACAATCCGACCCCACCACCCAAGACATTTTTCCATCCCCTCCCCTGTCTGCTTTCCGGAGAGACCACTCTCTCCATGACTCCCTTGTTTGCTCCACACTGCCCTCCAACCCCACCACACCCGGCACCTTCCCCTGCAACCGCAGGAAATGCTACACTTGTCCCCACACCTCCTCCCTCACCCCTATCCCAGGCCCCAAGATGACATTCCACATTGGCAGATGTGCAGGTGAGCCTCTGCTTAATGTGGTATACTGCATCCACTGTACCCGGTGCGGCTTCCTCTACATTGGGGAAACCAAAGCGGAGGCTTGGAGACCGCTTTGCAGAACACCTCCGCTCAGTTCGCAACAAACAACTGCACCTCCCAGTCGCAAACCATTTCCACTCCCCCTCCCATTCTCTATATGACATGTCCATCATGGGCCTCCTGCACTGCCACAATGATGCCACCCGAAGGTTGCAGGAACAGCAACTCATATTCCGCCTGGGAACCCTGCAGCCATATGGTATCAATGTGGACTTCACCAGTTTCAAAGTCTCCCCTTTCCCCACTGCATCCCTAAACCAGCCCAGTTTGTCCCCTCCCCCCACTGCACCACACAACCAGCCCAGCTCTTCCCCCTCCACCCACTGCATCCCAAAACCAGTCCAACCTGTCTCTGCCTCCCTAACCGGTTCTTCCTCTCACCCGTCCCTTCCTCCCACCCCAAGCCGCACCCCCAGCTACCTACTAACCTCATCCCACCTCCTTGACCTGTCCGTCTTCCCTGGACTGACCTATCCCCTCCCTACCTCCCCACCTATACTCTCTCCACCTATCTTCTTTACTCTCCATCTTCGGTCCGCCTCCCCCTCTCTCCCTATTTATTCCAGTTCCCTCTCCCCATCCCCCTCTCTGATGAAGGGTCCAGGCCCGAAACGTCAGCTTTTGTGCTCCTGAGATGCTGCTTGGCCTGCTGTGTTCATCCAGCCTCACATTTTGATATCTTGGAATTCTCCAGCATCTGCAGTTCCCATTATCTCTGAAGCACATGAGAGAGATGGGAATTCGGGTTATGGTGGTAAATTTAGATGAGGAAAGATGGGAAGAGGTTCAAGTGGACCATATAGTGTGGGTGGCCCAACAGTCTGTTTCCTACACCGTGTGTTTGCTACATATTTCCGCTGTTTGAATAAAATCCACACGTTCGTAACAAATGTCGGGGTCTCAAATAATCAAATGTCAGGAATATTTTTATGGAAACCTGGAACAGTAGCATAAAATAGTCAGTGACTTAATCCATTCACATGACCTGAAAATGGAAAACATCGGCAGTAATCTTGTCTGATTTGGAATCATTGGTTCCAGCCTCACACTGAAGACTTGACCACACAACCTAAGCTGAGGATCAGTGCAGTATTGAAGGAAAGCTACAGTTTTGGATTTGACCTTAAACCAAGGCCTTCTGGCTCCTCAGATAAATGTAAAAGGTTATATGGTATTATTTGAGGTGCAAGGGCGTTCTTACCAGCATCTCTGAAACTGATTATCTGGTAGCTGTTATGTTGCCATTTGTGAGATTACCATGTGCCACTTGGCTGTTTCCTATAGTACAAAGTTGCTTCATGAAATCCGCCAAAACTCATGGGAATCTCAGCAAGTTGAAGTTAAGGAGCAGGAGTGAAACAGTCCAGAATATTTGTAATTCCAAACCGCGCATCAGAATTGGTAAACTAGTGCATAAATCTGGCATTTTAGAACATTACACAAGTCTGAGTTGCTGCTCAATAAGCTGCTTCATCAAACCTTTTCTTTTTGCTATGTAAAAGATGGCACAAATAGAATCTGACTTCACCCTGTACTGGATCACCTACGTACCAAATATGTACTGGAAATGCACTTATTTTCTTCCTCTGAATGTAATCTGCATATTTCTATCAATGAAACTAAGTCCTGTAACTTAATTCTGCATCACAAAACAAAGATGGTCCTGCATTGTTCACAGGTTTCACCCTAAACCCAATTGTAATGTTTGTGAGAGAAGTACAATAAATTTAACATGTTTGCGTTAACAGGTTATTTCCACTCTTTCAAACCTGTGGATTAAGCTTTATTTAACTTCTCTTTCATGCTTTCTTCTCTTCAGCATAACCGCTGCATTCCGTCTGGCTTGGAGACCTACTACTCGGAGCAAGATTCTGCATCTCGGGGAAGATTTTACACTGTCATCAACCACTACAACTTGGCTAAACAGACCATTTCACGCTCGGTATCACCCTGGCTGGCTGCACTCTCTGAAGAGAAAGCACTGGAGAAGGAAAATGAAGGTGCTGGCAAAACAGCTGAGTAAACTGCCAGGTCTGACCAGCGGTTCCTTGCCAAAACCACCACAGGAACCAACATTAGCTGCTTAATGTACAAGGCACTGACATTAGTAAGGTATAGAAGAATTAATTTGGTCTAGTTCAGTTTTTCTTCCACTCCTGTTCATTTTATTCATGTTATTTGTAAGTGTTAATGAAATTCTTTGCAAGATGGCATGCTTGTCTCATTTTGTTAGGACATTCAACTAGGAATGCTGTACTTTTATTAACCTCAGGTTGTGGATATGAAAGTAAGTAAGTAGAAAAGACCTGCTCCACATACCAATTCTCTGGCTAGATCTTCTAAAAATGCAATTAAACTCTAACATTAATTATGCTTTTTTTTAATAAAGGGCAAAGTCACCTCCAAAAACCCTAGAAACTAGGTAATGGATACTTGATCATACGGTATGTTAGAATAGCGAGTTTCTCTTATATTGTCAAATTAGCAAATACAGCCAAGTATATTACTATGGTTCTGTGTTAACTTATAATGTGAATTGTTTTTTTCTTGGAATACAAAAGCAGTAAGAGATTTTATAAAACAAACCATTAGAATAAAATATTCCATTCTATCTGATGCCACGGTGTTGATACAAACATTGCATTTAGCTGAAATTGAATCCAGAGAAAGCATTGGTTGGAGTCATTTACAGAATAGCAAATTTGGTAGCTGGATCACGAAGTTATATACTGTGTGCTAACATACAAGTCAGTTTCAACGCCTTTTGTTGTAAACAATGCTTAAAGAAAAGGTGGAGTACCATTGTCTCAGCTCATCGACAAACAGTTAGGTAGATCTCCCTCCAGTTCCCCAGAATTTGTAACGGCTGCATTCTGTTTTTGCTCCTGTGAGCCAACAATATGGCTTTACAGAGAAAGAAGTATTTTGTCTAATGTCGTACAGTAGGTAGGATATTTTACGCCGGTCACAAATTTTGAAGAAAATAATCAGTGTTTTTATAATTAAGAATGGTTTTTAGATTAGTTCCTGCCTTTCTGGGAAGATATCCCAAGCAGCTTTTTCCTGAAATAGGCACATGCCTTGACTGTTCAGGATTTAAATGGCATTTTGAGACCTTTGCCCAGCAAGGGAACCAACCATTATGAGCCTACACTAAACATTTCTGCCATCAGTAACAATAATTGGAGCCTGTTCTTCAGAAGCTGAATTTGTGTAGAAAAACCAAACAAAGACCATTGCTTTTAAGGAATGAAGATTATTTCAAACCATGTCAATTTTTTAAAAAATGAAATCTTTTACTGATAATAATGAAACACAATGTCATCTGTTGGCATTTTAAAAAGTATTTTTTTGGTCATACTTGTGTGTAATGTTTTATAATTTAATTAAGACTTGAATTATACACAAATTATACTCAGTCCTGAAACATAGACAATATTTATGTAATATTTCCCCTCAAGTTCAGGAGGAAGTAAGCACCTCATTTTGTTTCCTGCCACTGGTCAATTATCTAGTAACCAACTAGTCAAATTACCTTTTATAATTAAGAGGTGCAAATATCAAGTCAAAAGCCAGATGTGGACACTTGAGACCAATTTCTACAAAATCACTTTGGATGTCGACAGAAAGACATGAAAGGATAAAAGAGAAAAAAAAAAGATGCAGACATACAACAAATTGAGTGCCAAAACATCATGCTTTGTAAAACGTGTGCCATATTTGTCATTTAGTGTTTATGGTGTTACTTCAGTCTTGTTTGTACAGAACTTCATGTGTTTTATACATCTGAGCAAAAATGATACTTGTATTGGATGTAAAATGAAGCAATGAGGGTATAACCAATTCACTATTTAAAACAATAAAGTCAAGTAATATGACATCCTCCGATTTTAGTATTTTTTTTCTAAAAGAACAAAAATTTCATCAGTTTACAATCACAGTAGGTGATAATGCAATATGTTTAGAACTGAATATACATCATATTTACACAATTATTATGGATAAGACATTTAATGTATCTTGTTTATCAATTTTCTTATTACAGCATCATTTGTATGTGAATCATCTAAATGTAACTCTTGCTTTATTTCTCCTTTCACTTGCCCTCCAACACAGCCACTTGGAGCAAATTTGATTTTCACCATCCAGACAGTAAGGTGGTGCAGAGCATTATTCAATCTTATTGAACTCAACAATTTCGTTACCATTCAAATAAATTGTAATGAAACAAATGCGGGTTCTGTAACAATTATGTGAGCAGTTTCTTCTAGAGTTTACTGTCCATGTGATGAAGATGACCTCTATTAATTTTGCTAGGATACCATCCATTCTTTGGGTGATTCAGCTAATTGACCATAAAGGAAACAATGACTAAGGTGATCTGGTATTTAGCAGACTGTGACATACGTACACTACCTTACAAATGTCATTAGCAAGAAATCAACAGCATGAACCTGAAATTAATTCTCCCCTCCCTAACAGAGCTGCTCAGGCTAAGGCTTTTGAAACTCTAGCCATTATCCATGTTGAGCTGAGTTGACTTTTCAGAGATTTAGAAATCAAGCAATGTGCCTTAATGGTCTGTCTTGTTCTATTTGGAATTTACAATCCTGTTATCCTCAGGATAAAAAGTCTATGCTACCTAATGTCCAAACAAAGTGGTCACAAAGGTGTTTCACAATTGCAGATTAATACTTTTATTACCAATTTATGATCAATATATTTGACTTACTTAATAAGCCAACAGTTCACGATTATTTCAAGCTGATCAACCATGTTTATCACATTGTAGGCGCTATTTCCTTGGAACTAGAAATAAAGTACTGAGAACTGCAAAGTCCGAGCCTCCTGATGCTATTTCTGTTCACAGGTTCATTTCAAGACTTCAGCATTATAAATCAACATTATTAGCGATAAGAACATAAAGATTATATCTGACATGGCTACTTGTGAGAAAAAGAAATGAACATTATACACCAGATTTCCAATATAAATCATTTCTTTCAGCAAATCAAATTTAAGGCTGTTACTAAACCGACAAAGCAAACATGTTATATAAATAATACTGCAATTCATTGTAAGTGCTGTCTTCTTGGCGCTAGCTCAACTCCTGTGAACAAGTTGTATATTTTTAACATTAATAAAGTCCTGTCAGGCCTTACACTGCAACACAATGAAGAACCTTAGTCATCTCCATCAACTGTCATACCAGTCCAAGAAAAGCAGAGAGAAGGAACACATCACCAAGAAGAAGAGGATCCACACGCGAAATCCAGCATTATTTTTGATTGCCTGTTGAACAAATAAAACTCATTACTTTGTTATCTGCAGCAGTGCTTTTCTAACCTTTTAATATAACAATTCATCTTGCGGTAAATAATTCTAGCACAAATTTTCTGATTAAGTATCAACTCATTTGTTACAATTCAAATACTTTTCTAGTAAGCATTATGGCAATAGAGGAAGGTGATAATAGGATATTAAGACAAGGAGGAACGGGTGAAATAAAGCAGGAAGAGGTGGTTAGAGTTTCCAACTGAATGTGGAACTTAGGAGCTTCTGCGGTAGATGCTTCCACCACCACCATCCATAGATATGTCCTGTCCCACTGGTGGGACACGAACAACATGAACACCTGAAGAAGGACTGAGACTCTGAAAGCTTATGCTTTCAAATCAACCTGTTGGACTATAACCTGGTGATGTGAGATTTCGGACCTTGTCCACTCCAGTCCAACACTGCCACATCATGACCAGCAGGGCAGATCTGGCAGGGGTGGCAGCACAGTGGTACGTAGTTGAGAGGGAGTTGCTCTGGGAGTCCTCAACATTGACTCTGGACTCCATGAAGTCTCATGGCTTCAGGTTAAACATGGGCAAGTAACCTCCTGCTGATTACCACATACCATCCTCCCTCAGTTGATGAATTGGTATTTCTCCATGCTGAACAACACTTACAGAAGTACTGAAGATGGCAAATGCACAAAATGTACTCTGGGTGGGGGGTTTCAATGACCACCACCAAGAATGGCTCAATAGCAATACTTCAGATTGAGTTGGTCAGGTCCTAAAGGGCACAGCTGCTAGACTGGGTCTATGGCAGGTGGTGAAGGAACCAAGTGGGAAAATCATACTTGACCTGATCCTTACCAATCTGCCAGCTGCAGATGCATCTGTTCATGACAGTATTAGTAAGAGTGACCCCCCACACGGTCTTTGTGGAGACAAAGTCCCACCTTCACATCAAGAATAACCTCCGTTGTGTTGTGTGGCACTATCACTGTGCTAAATGGGACAGACTTCAAACAGATCTAGCAACTCAAGGCTGGGCCTCCATGAGGGACTGTGGGCCATCAACAGCAGCATAACTATATTCCAGCATAATTTCTAATCTCATGGTTCCGCATATCTCCTACTCAACAATTACCATCAAGCCAGGGTACCACCCTTGGTTGAATCGAGAGTGCAGGAGGGCGTGCCTGAAAATGAGAGGTCAACCTGGTGAAGCCATCAAACAGGACTACTCGCACACCAAACAACATAGACAGAGCTATGCAGTCCCACAACCAACTGATCAGATCTAAGCTCTACAGTCATGCCACATCAGTCAGGAATTGTGGTGGATAATTAAACAACTCACTGGAAGAGGGGACTCCACAAATCTCATTATCCTCAATGATGGAAGAGCCCAGCAAATCAGTGCAAAAGGTAAGGTTGAAGCATTCGCAGCAATCTTCAGCCAGAAGTGCCGAGAAGATGATCCATCTCAGCCTCCTCCAGTGAGCATAGAACAGTACAGCACAGTACAGGCCCTTCAGCCCATGATGTTGTGCCAACCTATTATCCTACTAAGATCAAACTACTGTGCATACCCTCCATATTACTATCCTCCGTGTGCCTATCCAAGAGTCGCTTAAAAATCTCTGAAGTATCTGACTCCACTACCACTGCCGGCAGCGCATTCCACACGCCCACCACTCTGTGTGTAAAGAACCTGCCTCTGACATCTCCCCTATACCTTCCAATCACCATAAAATTATGCCCCCTCGTAATAGCTATTTATATGCTGGGAAAAAGTCTCAGATACAGTGGATAGTCAATGTCTCATCATCTTGTGCACCTCTATCAAGTCACCTCTCGTTGTTCTTTGCTGCAAAGAAAAGAACCCTAGTTCTCTCAACCTTTCCTCATAAGTCCTGCCCTCAAGTCCAGGCAGCATCCTGGTAAATCTTCTCTGCACCCTCTCTAAAGCTTCCACATCCTTCCGAGAAGGAGGCAACCAGAACCGAATACAATATTCCAAGTGTGGTCAACCAGAGTTTATACAACTGCAGCATAACTTTGTGGCTCTTAAACTCAATTCCCTTGCTGATGAACACCAACACACCATATGACTTCTTTACAACCCTATAAACTTGAGTCGCAATTTTGAGGAATCTATGGACGCGGACCCCGAGATCCTTCTGTTCCTCCACACTGCCGAGAATCCTGCTATTAACCCTGTATTCTGCATTCAAATTCGACCTTCCAAAATGAATCACTTTACATTTCTGGGTTGAATTCCATCTGCCACTTCTTTGCCCAGCTCTACATCCTGCCAATGTCCCATTGCAACCTACAACAGCCCTCCAAGCTGTCCACAACTCCACCACCCTTGATGTCATAATCTTCGTGGTTTCCCAACATTTCACACATACCAGTATTTAGCCAATTCAGTTCACTCCATATGAAATCAAAAAGCAGTTGGAGGCACTGGATACTGCAAAGGCAACATTCTGGTAATAGTACTGAAGACTTCTGCTCCAGAACTTGCCGCTACTCTAGCCAAGCTGATCCTGTGTGGTTACACCACCGACAATGTGGAAAATTGCCCAAGTATGTCCTGCACACAAAAAACAGGACAAATCCAATCCGTACATTTACCTCTCCATCAGTCTATCCTTCATCATCAGTAAAGTGAGTATCGGGGGTATCGGGGGAGGAGCAAACTCTCCGACACATAGGAAGATTGTCGTGGTTGTTGCAGGTCAGTCATCTCAGCTTTAAGACATCTCTGCAGGAGCTCCTCAGGATAGTGTTCTAGGTCCAACCATCTTCAGCTGCTTTATCACTGACCTTCCCTCAACCATGAAGTCAGAAGTGGGGATGCTCGCCGATGATTGTTCTTCACCATTTGTGACTCCTCAGATCCCGAATGTTCAAAATGTAACAAGATCTGGACAATATCCAGGCTTGGGCTGACAAGTGCCAAGTAACATTCGTGCCACACAAATGTCAGGCTATGACTCATCAATAAGAATGCCAATTGCCAATAATGCACAGGCTCCTCCCACTATCAACACCCTGGGGACTGTCATTGGCCAGAATCTCAACTGGGCTCATCACATAAACACAGTGGCTACAACAGCAGGTCCGAAGCTAGCAATACTACGGCGAGTAACTCACCACCTGATTCCCCAAAGATTCCCCACCACCTACAAGGCACAAGGCAGGAGTGTGATTGAATACTCCCCACCTGCCTGGATGAGTGCAGACCCAACATTTATGAAGATTGACACCACCCAGGATAAAGCAGCCGGCTTGATTAGCACTACGTTAACCATCATCCATTCCCTCCACTACCGATGCTCAGTAGCAGCAGTGTGTACTATCTACAAGATGCATTCTGAAATTCACCAAAGCCAAAGGGGAGGCAACGGCCTAATGGTATTATCATAGGTCTGTTAATCCAGAGACCCAGATAATGTTCTGTGGATCCAGGTTCGAATCCCGCCACGGCACAGGATGAAATTTGAATTCAATAAAATATTGGGAAATAGGAATCTAATGATGATCACAAAGGTTGTCGGGGAAAAACCCATCTGGTTTGCTAATTCCCTTTCGGGAAGGAAACTGCCATCCTCACCTGGTCTGGCCTACATGTGATTCCAGACCCACCAGAATGTGGCTGACTCTGAACTGCCCTCAGGGCAATTAGGGGATGTACAATAAATGCTGGCCTAGGGGGCAATGTTCTCATCCCGTGAATGAATAATAAAAAAAAACACTTCTGTCTAGAAGGACAAGGGCAGAAGATATATGGGAACACCACCACCACCTTCAAGTTCCTCTCCGAGCCACTCACCATCCTGACTTGAAAATACATTACTGTTCCTTCACTGTCGCTGGGTTAAAATCCTGGAATACCCTCCCTGACAGCATTGTGGGTCAATCCACAGCAGGCGGACTGTAGTGGTTCAAGAAGGCAGCTCACTGTTACCTTCTCAAGGGCAACTAGGGTCAGGCAATAAATGCTATCGATGCCCACATCTCACAAATGAATAACAAAAAAGGGAGGGGTAGTGAAAAGCTCATTTGATTGAAGAGGCATGCAGTGCTTCTTTTTTCCTGTCCTAACTGCTGAGAATAATTCTGAAGGAGATTTGAGGGCGTAGGTGGCCCAGTGTTTGATGTCAATATTGTGCAAGGGAACACTCTGTGACTCCAGTCAGATTTGCAGTCTGATTTGGAACAAAAATCCAGTAAAACATGGAAATGATGGAACTGGTCTGAACTCATCATGTTTACCTTAACATGAAATTCCAGTTTGGACCATTGCCACCATTTCCACGTTTTCCCGATTTTCTTCCTTCTGCCAAGTAACAGCAAAATCCTTAGTTCATTTAGCAAACAAGGTCTGAATGATGTTGCCATCAGTGACTGATGCCCACAGATGTTGAGGGGGGAGAACTCCATGCGGACTGTAGGAGCCTAAGTATTTCATATTGTTTTTAAAATTAATCTTGACACTTCAATTCTTTCTTAACCCTGGTCGTGTACTAACATGGTTCCTGCGGCTCAGTAAGGCTGCTCAACAGTGACATACCATGGCCACAGTCTGCAATTGCATACTGATTCTTCATTGTTGCAGCACCTGAAATTGTGTAAACTAATACTGAAAAGCCAGAGATAATGGGAACTGCAGATGCTGGAGAATTCCAAGATAATAAAATGTGAGGCTGGATGAACACAGCAGGCCAAGCAGCATCTCAGGAGCACAAAAGCTTTTGTGCTCCTGAGATGCTGCTTGGCCTGCTGTGTTCATCCAGCCTGAAAAGCCAGAGGGTGGTTTGTGATACAATATCTGTCTGGGCCAATTCAATGGATGCGATGGTTATGGAGCTGTGTCCTAATTATGTCTAAGCTGGTTCATGAATAAAAATACAGTGGAAAACTTGACCACATGTACAACTGGTACTGCAGGTTAATGTTGACACTTGTATCAATCATTTCCCAATTAGATTGCCTTACATTCTACTTCACAATACACTTGTGATTAGGGTGTTACAACTCAGCAATTCCGATATACAGAAGATAAACAAAGCACATGGAGATTGGAGGTCCAAATACATCCTTTATGGATAGTACGCTTAAAAATCATGAAGAAAGAATTAAAGTCTTAAACTGGGGCTTGGATTAAGTAGTTGTGTGAAGAGCAGCATGAATATCACTGGCATTTGCTTATCTGATGGTCAATGAAGCAGAGCACTTACCTGCCAAATTCTAACTTCAAAGTGCTACCTAATGAAAGCAATCCTCAAATAACAGAGGTTAACAGTGACTGAAAATCTGAAATTTACCACTTGCTATTGAATAGACAGCTATTTTTACAACCTGCGAAGCACTCCTTGTTTAGCATTACATCCTCATCCAAACTGCAACAGAAATGACAAGTGGCTGCCACCCAATCTAGACTGTGCAAAGTCCTTTTTTCCTGTCTGAGGAAGTGGGCTGTACTTGTGAGCAATGTGGGGCCTTTCAATGCACAATTGCATTCACAGTACTAACGTAAGATGTCTCCAATCACATGACTGCATATTAAATACAATGCAGTGGCTAGCTACATTGAATACAAGTCCTGGCCACAAGCAATCTTGACAATGTCATTTGTCATTACAAATTAATCTGGAATTAAGAGTCTAACAATTACCACGAACCCATCTAGTTTACTAATGTTCTTGAGGGAAGGAAACTGCCACCCTTAACTGGTCTGGTCTACATGTGACTCCAGACCCACAGCAATGAGGTTGACTCTTAGCTGCCCTCAAGGCAATTAGGGATGGGCAATAAATGCTGCCTAGCCAGCGATGTCCATATCCCATGAATGATAACTGAAGTGGTCACAGGAAACATTAAAAGTGTTGCCTGTAGTCCACAATTCACAAGATAATCGAAGGTCTCCAATGGCGTGGATCTGATTCCCCCTTTAAACTGTAAGTATGTGCCAACATGCTCTTATATGAAACACTACCTTTCTTGGGTGATGTGAGGGAGGGTGAGTGGGTATAAGACTTAGGTCATTCTACTGGACCTACATCTCCTACTGTGTGTGGCACAAATTGTAAAGCATGCATCAGGGAAGATCGAAGTGCCATGAAGAAGTTGCAGCAAAAAGTCCTCTCAGGATGAGGAGGTATTGCAGGAGGCTGTGAATCTATCATCTGCGTTGCCATTTCCTCCAGATGAACTACAGATTGATGCTGACCAAGTACATTGGAACAGAACGGTCATCTGCTAGAACAGGACTTCTGACTTTAGAAGAGGTGGAGAGCGAAGTGACAAGGTGATAGCTGCGACAGACTTATAATGACCTGGCTGCTTCTAAGGATCCACTGGGGATCTGTGAGGATCTCTTCATCCTCAATCCACAAGTATTAAGCTTCATCTAGCTTCTTCATGAGGAGGTCAGTTTTGCAGCCTTTGCAGTAGATTCACCAACATAGTTCACTACCTGCAGGTGCAGGGCACTGTAGACTGTACACACATTTTGTTGAATGCGCCATCTCGTTACGCGACTGACTTCAACAAGAGAAAAGGGTTCCACTCAGTCAATGTACATGTACAGCGTGTCCACCGGAGATTCACACGGATGATCCCTGGAATGGTAGGTTTAACGTATGATGAACGGCTAAGGATCCTGGGATTGTACTCATCAGAGTTTAGAAGGTTGAGGGGAGATCTAACAGAAACTTACAAGATAATGTATGGCTTAGAAGGGGTGGACGCTGGGAAATTGTTTCCGTTAGGCAGGGAGACTAGGACCCATGGGCACAGCCTTAAAATGAGAGGGGGTAAATTTAAAACGGAAATGAGATGACATTTCTTCAGCCAGAGTGGTGGGCTTATGGAATTCATTGCCACGGAGTGCAGTGGAGGCCAGAGCATTAGATGCCTTCAAGGCAGAGATCGACAAATTCTTGATCTCATAAGGAATCAAGGGCTACGGGGAGAGTACAGGGAAGTGGAGTTGAAATGCCCATCAGCCATGATTTAAATGGCGGAGTGGACTTGATGGGCCGAATGGCCTTACTTCCACTCCTCAGTCTTATGGTCTTATCTCATCCGTGATCATCAATACACATCTGGAAGTCCAAATAGCCTAAAAGCTGCCATAATACCTGTATCCTTGATGGCTCTCATATTCCTGTTTCATTCCACAGCCAAATGCCTTACAAGGATAGCTACTGAGAGTCGAGGGCTACACGCTGCAACCATGGCTAATGACTGTTAGCCAACCCCTTGACTGAGGCTTAGTGTGGACATAATGGAGCACATCTTTCACCAGGACTAAGGTGGAGCGGGTAAGAGGGCTGCTGAAGATGAGGTTCCAGTGCTTGCATCAGTCTTGGGGGGGTGCCATGCAGTATATTACAGACAGAGTGTGCTGTGTAATCTGGGCGGTGTTCCTGGAATATTGGAGAAGGCAAGAAGAGGATGTGATAGACACTGAAGAGCTGGGAGAGCACAACTGTTTCTGAGGAGGAAGATGAGGGCAACGAGCAGGAGGAATAGCGCTTTAAAAGTGATGATAAAGTGGCACTGCATTGGGCATTACATGCCAGGCAGAGCCTAATTGACAGCCGATTCCAATGAATCAGAATTAGGTGAAGTGATTATTCACTGATAGGGAACTGGTTGCTATTTAAATGCCAAGCATCCCCTGTTTGCTTCCAGAAGCAAATGCAATGTTTTTGTTTGTTCTTTATTCTCCTTTGCTGTTTAATAAAGGTTAACATTCTCAACATGTTTAACAATGGCAAGATATTACACTATGCTGGGCTTTAGGGAAAGAGAAGCACTTGAACTGATCTCTACTTTGTAAAGGTGGAACACCAACTCTCCGACACTTGCTTCTACCACCTCCTGGACCATGACCATGCTGGTGAACATTAAGACACTGTTTCCAGAATATTCATTGACATTAGCTGTTCCAGTGATCTTTCCTCGATGGCTTACCACCTCTTAGTTCTCCACTCCGATACAGCTTGTCCCTACCACAGTGAATTGATTTCTCCTTTCCCTGATTATGACTTTTATTCCTTTTAGTCTCTCCCTACCTACTTCCACTTGAGGCACCCTGTCACTTTAAATATTTTCCAATTTGCTCGTCCAGTCGCTATACACTCCTCCATCATAATGGTCTGATGGGCTCTACGCTTCTTCATTGAACCTATTCCCCTCAAGTATTACCCCTTATCCATCTGACAGAACTTGTTCTCTAATGAACAATTTCTCCTTTAATTAATTTCCTAACCGTACCTGTGTTTCGATGGGGTATGTGGAATATCCTTTGACCCAGGCCTGCTCAGGCTCCTTCCCTCAGCTCTTTCTCCAATACATTCATGTTGGTGTTGTGCCCAGCTCTTGTCCTGAATTGGAAAGTTTGCTTCCAATTTCTACTTTCTTCAGTTGTATCTGATATATCTCTGATTCCTCCTTTTCCTTGACTTCTCTGTCTCCATTTCAGGGGACGGGCTATAAACTAACACCCATTAACTGACTCTCCACTAACTCTCACAGCTACTTCCCCTACACTTTCTTGACCTGCACATCCTGTAATGGTTCCATTCCATTCTCCCAGTCCCTTTGCATCTGTTCAGTTGATGCAACCTTCCATATCACTATTTCTGTGTTAGTAAGAGCTGCCGATGCTGCATTTTTCTGAAGAAGGATCACGACCTGAAACGTCAGCTTTCCTGCTTCTCTGATGCTGCCTGGCCTGCTGCGTTCCTCCAGCTCCACACTGTGTTATCACTACTTCTGAGCTGTCTTCTTTTCAACTGAGAAATTCCCCAATGCAGGTTAACAGGGCTCACGACTATGTCTATCACATTTCTTGGTACTTCTGCTCTCGCCCTCCCTTCCTTCCCAGAACCCCCAGGCCACCCTAACCAGCATCCATATTCAATTATTTTCCGCAATCTTCATTGTCATGCTATGTTCCCTCTATTTTTCACCACTGTCTGAGGTCCGTACATGGCTGCAGCTTCTGGGACTGGAAGTTAATGCGCCAATCAGCAGGTGCAGTCCCCCGCGAACAGCTTCACAGCTCAAAAGGCACATTGCTGTAATGTCGCCACAAAGCTGTCTTCCTCACTTTTTCCCTTTCGGTATTTCAACGGGACTATTAACTCCATGATACTCTGGCCCACTCCTCAATCAACCCCTATCGCAGCATCTTTGCATGCAAATGCAGGAGATGCAAGACATGTTCTGGCTCTGTTCTCATCCTGCTCCACTGTTCCAGTGAAGCCTAAGGTAAGTTTAAGGAACAGTAGCTTGTCTGTCAATTAGGCATTTTAGGACTCAATGCTGAATTTAGGAATTTCAGAATGCAGTCTCTTACCAATGCTTAGATAATAAAATGTGAGGCTGGATAAACACAGCAGGCCAAGCAGCATCTCAGGAGCACAAAAGCTGACGTTTCGGGCCTAGACCCTTCATCTAGGCCCGAAACGTCAGCTTTTGTGCTCCTGAGATGCTGCTTGGCCTGCTGTGTTCATCCAGCCTCACATTTTATTATCTTGGAATCTCCAGCATCTGCAGTTCCCATTATCTCTCTTACCAATGCTTGTTTCCTTCTCTTTGCATATTTCAGTTGTGTTTTTTTTCCAAATTTTCACTTTCAGTCAGCAGTTTATCTGCTCTAGAGACATCTTTTGTTTTTGTATTCATTTCCTATGGCCCTGCAAGGTTAACTCTTTTGACATTTATAATTCACCTTATCAGAGATCTTCCTTTGCTTTGTTCCACCTGTGCCTTGCTCAAAGGCTTTTACATTTCTAACTAGCTCATGGGACTGAATCAATAGTTCTGGTCTGTTTCTGCAAACACTCCCTGATCTATTGAGTATTTCCAATGTGTTCTGCTTTAAGTCAAGCCTCTTCATTTCTGCGGGCAATGACAATATGCATCTCTGGTACAGTTCTCATAAATCTTCTCTGAATTCTCTAAGGCTTTAATTTTCTTCCGTTAAAAGGTTAATTATAGATTGCAGAAGAAATTTGCTGACTTATCTTCCTGAATCAGACAGAACTACCAATTATCTCTTACCAATTTCTATAGATGCACTACAGATACCATTGTATCTGGACACATCCTGGCTTGGTATGGCAACTGATCTGCCCAGAACCATAAGATACTTCAGCAAGTTGTGAACACAGCCCAGTCCATCCTACAAGCCAACCTTCCATCCACTGATTCCACTTATACCTTGTTGCCTCAGGAAATCAGCAAACATAATCCCACCCTGGTTATAATCTCTTCCATCAGGCAGAAAATACAAAAGCTTAAACATGTGTACCAGCAGATTCAAGAATAGCTCCTTCCCCATGGTTATGGGACTCCTGATTGGACTGCTCAAATTTTAAATTTAAATGTTGATCTTGCTCTTTGTGCACCTTCTCTGCAGCCATAGCATTGTATTCTTTGTTTTCTTCTATTACCCTTATGCACTTTGTATGATCTGTCTATACTGCACACAAAATAAAAATTTTTACTGTACCTAGGTAACAACAGTAATAAAATCAAATCAAATCAAATGTAGCAGAACTGAAAGTCAAGTCTCTGTTTAGGTATATATTGATTAAGGAGAGTTAAACTAAAGAACTTTCAAAGTTATTCATTCTGTCGAAAAAATAGCAGTGTTTATAAAGATATAGAGTTGCCTCAAAGTTCTTTTTAGATAATAAAATCTAATACTACATATGACACTAGTGCTGTGGCATTGCTACGGGACTTGTAATCTAGAGACCCAGGCTAATGTTCTAGGGATAAGGGTTCAAATCCCATCATGGCAGCTGGTGGAACCTCAACTAAAAAATAATTAAAAATATCAATAACACTGATTACTGATGACATTTTTTAGGAACAATTTTCCAGAAATTCACCATTCTTTTTATAGTGACAGCTGCAAAAATGACTTTTGTCAACCAGCAATAGCCTTTACCTCTCTGATATCTTCATTCCCCTCTTTAACATTCTCAGTTGTACCCACAACAAGCTCATGAATGCTGTCAATCTCTTTCTCCTGCCAAGGAAGAAAAAAGCAACCATCATTTGTAATGATTACATGACAAGTATCACATGATGACAATAATTTCCATCGCACTAACATGCAATATTACAGCAGCCAGCAACATTCAACCTTTCACATCGATGTACAAGAATGTGACAAATCTAAAGTTAATTATGATGCACCTGGTATTAAAAATTGCTGTGGCGCAGAGGTGCCATCCATTTTCAATGATATGAAATGCCTATTATTTCAAAATATTGCTTACACAATCATTGTAAATGCAATGTTCACATGGGTTTCTATTTATAAAAATGCAAATTTTGAAAGGTATTCAAGATCTAGCTATTTTTATGGATTCAACAAAACTGGGAAATGAGCAAAATATTGAAAAATAAAATACATTATAAGCATCCTTAAAAATGCTGCAGTTATTTTATAGCAAAATTCATTGTACCAACATTTTAAACTACAACAAGAGTAAAGGTGAATTTTAATCAAGGTTAGGTTGATAAATCTATAAAAATGGCAATGGACCAGGATAAATGTACCCCCCAAAAATAGATCATTAGATGAAAGAAGACCAAGAGTAGCAACTCATGCCTGACATTAGCTCTCCATCACTCAGAAACCTGATTTAAAAAACATCACTATGTAACTTATTATTAAGTAGAACACTGATTGTCTTTATTTTATATTCCTCGTAAAATGCATTGTTGTATCTTAATTTTAGGTGGCGCAGTTGCCATTGTTCCCAAGTGGAGTGTGAAACTGAATGGGAAGACTCCCCAGTGATAATGGGAACTGCAGATGCTGGAGAATCCAAGATAACAGAGTGTGAAGCTGGATGAACACAGCAGGCCAAGCAGCATCTCAGGAGCACAAAAGCTGACGTTTCGGGCCTAGATCCTTCATCCTCTCTGATGAAGGGTCTATGCCCGAAACGTCAGCTTTTGTGCTCCTGAGATGCTGCTTGGCCTGCTGTGTTCATCCAGCTTCACACTTTGTTATCTGGGAAGACTCCCCAGTTTGATTACATTACAGCAAATGCCTGGCAAATAAACATAACTAATAGCAACAAAGTGTTTTACAAGCAAGAATTATTTGGCTCCGAGCACATTTAAATTAGTTCTGATTGGCTTTACTTAATAGATTGGAAAGAAAAAGTTTGATTAAATTTGATCAGTGCATTCAAATTAGTGAATTTCACTGTGTTGTCCAGAATAAATCAGTTTGGTGTGATATTATAATATAATGTGAACCTTAACTCACCTGTTGAAGCACTTTGTCAGTAAAAATTTCTTGAAGTCTGGAGATTTCAACCACCTTTCCTTCAATTTGCCTATTTTTAGATCAAAAGAAGAGTTTATTTTGTGCTGAGTAAAAGGCAGCATCAGGAAGCTATGTTTTCTTTTGCTTGATTTGGGTTAAGGATCTTGGGCTGTTACATTTTGTTTTAATTTGAAATGAGTAACAAACAGATAACAACAATTTGATGTTTTTAGAATAAGACGTAATTCGTCACCTGAAATCCCCATCACCAAAACTACAGAAAATATTGTGCCAAGTCTCTATTATGTTCTTGCTGTACATCATAGTAAATAATTCTAACTGGATTCTCATGAAGTGTCACAACTGGAAGTGTATCCTATTTAAACAATACACAGCCTCCTGTGCATTTTGCTTTTATTTCTGATTTCCAGAATTTGCTGGTTTCTTATTTAGATTTTTGAACAATGGAAATCAGAGATTGAGCTTTTGTTTTAGTCCAAGTTATTTTCAGTATTGGTATGGCTTGAGCATTACATCTTTTAAAATAAATCGTCTAAAATGATACTTTGACAATATGTTTTAGCCACAAATTCAAAAGATTATAGTAGATTTTCACTTTCCTTTTCTATTCAAAGCTTGCTGTGGATTTTTCTAACTGCTACATTGATAGGCACCTAAATCTGTATCTACTGAAGATTAACGGGTTTTTCTTTGAACTCATACTAGGATTTCTTTTTAATCATTCATTTCCGGTTCGAAGATGATGCTGGTAAATCCACATTCTTTCCCATCCCTATTTGGCCTCAATTAGTGGTGGTGACACGAGTAGACTTGAGCAGTCTTTGAGATGATGGTTCTCCTACAACCAACAGCGACTGTACTTCAGAAGTTCTTCATTATCTGTAAAGTTTTTACTGGACAGAGGATAAAGGCTATGTAAATGTAAACTCTTTCTTTAGCTACAAATGCAAAATTGGATTGAGATTGACTGAACTTGTTTTGCAAAAGAGAGATTTTCATCATGTTTCTCCTGGTTAGAATCAAACACGTTCTCAGAGATGAGAGAACAGAAGGCCTAGCTATTATACTTGGTACCTTTTTGATGCCAGGATTTCACGATACCACAAAAGCCTTACCAGACCTCTAGTTTTGAAGGAATGTTGACTTACTCTTAATTAATGCCACATTGCATCTTTCTGAGGCCCATTTTATGAATGCTAATAATTCTAATTTTTGAATCTTGCGTCAGTCCTTCATCGATTAATCACAGCCAGCATAGTGATATGCAGCCTGAACAAACAGTTTTTGAATTCTGCAGCTTACATATAACATACTGGCAATACTCTGGGTCTGACAAAACAAATACCATAAACAAAGCTTTAGATCAGATCTAAGGGCACAGTCTCAAAAATAATCACTTGCAAGCTGTCCGAAAATGTTGGCAGTGCATTCACACCGAGACTCCCAATCCAATAGACGGCACCAAGCCTTTCATCCTAGATTATATTATGCCACCTCTGACCTCTGAATAGTGCGAAATTTAAAACAGCTGTTGTTCTTTTTAGGTAGAGACAAGCATGTAAAGTAAATAAGTAAAATAGCTATTTCTCTGAAGGCACGAGAGTCAAAGAAAATTGGAAATGGTTTGAAGCAATACTGGCTACTTTGAACAGACAAAAATATGTAATGAAAAAGGTCAAAGGCCTTCAAGTCCACAATTGAGCCTCATCAACAATATCATGAATTCCAAACCACTTATTTATTTTCCTGAGGGAGATAACTGAGAATATGCAAAAGCTATTGGAAACCTGTGAAATTTCTCTTGGACCCCAAGGTAATATGGTAAAATTCCAAGTTATTAATCCAATATCAAAATACATGAAATTTGATACAGGCCAGTATCATTCTGCTGGGATATCCATGACTCCTGCAGCGCAGTGTTCATTTTATTTAGGAAAGCATGCAATCTTCTAATTCTATACACATCTTTCTGTCTATTAATCTTCAGCAGATACAGATTTAAATGTTTGTCGACGAATCTGTTGAATAGAAGTGTTATTGCTTTTGCTAGGAGTATTTAGCAAAGGTCCATAACTCAGGGGAGAGACTCTTTCAGTCTCTGATCTCAACTGAAACATATTAATCTGTCTCCTTCAGTTTGCTAGTTCTGCAGCAGAGCTTAAATTCACAAATTGTTGCAAACGCGGCAAAATAATTCATATGGTCTACTGATGGGCCTGTGCATATGGATTCAGGAACCATGTTCAACTCGTTCTCCCATATGTAAACGACATGAAATAAGCGAGCAGCCAGCATATTACATTTCTTAAATAAAAATTGAAAGAACTGCAGATGCTATTAATCAGAAACAAAAACAAATTTGCTGGAAAAGCTCAACAGGTCTGGCAGCATCTGTAAAGGAGAAAACAGAGTTAACGTTTCGGGTCCGGTGAATCTCCGAACTGAGGAAGTTCTGAGAAAGGGTTACCGGACCTGGAACGTTAACTCTGTTTTCAACTTCACAGATGCTGCCAGACCTGCTGAGCTTTTCCAGCAACTTTGTTTTTATTCCCGTGCTTCGTTGGAACTTTATATAACACAGTCAATGATATAGGATGTCACTGACATCAATTACGTGATACCAGGGACAGGGAATGCACTGCAACCAGCGAAATGTTAGGTAGGTGAAATATTGGAAGGGCTCCCTGATTTGCAGCTACTGTTTTGGAGGTGCTGGTGGAAGTGGTTGGCGGGAGCTGAAACCTCATCCTTCTCCCTGTCTAGATGAAGAATCCTAGTTAGCTTCCTGGCAAGAGTGGGTTAAAATGTCGGAGCAGGCCATTACCAGAAGCGCTATTCTAAGTACCTGGATGCAGCGCAGAAAATAGTTCAATTACTTCCAAGAGCAACTTAAGATATGACACCTAATTCATATCGCACACTGCAGTGTGTGTTAGCCTGCAGAAGTGTAACCTCAGCACTCACAACCATCCCCTCCTTATTTCTTACCAGTCTCCTCCAATTATTGCAGCCCACTTCACTCTACCTCACTCTGCAGCTATTACATTACCCTGCATCTGCTACTCTCATCAACACTTTCATCACTGCCTCAACAGGATGGCCACACACTATTAATCTACCCTGAAATGCACACCCTCAAAACACTTCATCAGACACATGCTAACGCACTGTCTTCTTTCTTGCAAGGAAAATTGGCATTGAACATCAGGCAGCCACAATAAGAGGCCAAACATTCACTTACATTCTGTCCACGCTAACAGACTATCATGTACATTGTTGGCAGTGTGCATTTCAGGAGTACGGTTTCTTCCCGGAGGGATCTGAAACAACTTTCTCCCTTCTCACTGAAATTTCATCCTCAGCTAATGTGCAGCTTTTGGTCGTCACCCATCTCTTTCTGCTTAGCCTTGCCACGAAATGATTCACTTCATCACTGTCTTCCCTTTCAGATAGAAGGCAGAGCAAAGCTGCAACTGCAACTTATATTGATATCGCTCCTTTAATTTAAGAAGAAGGCACAAGATGCTTCACAGATGCATTATAAAGGAAAATTAGACACTGAGCCACGTGTAATATTAAGGCAGATGGTCAAAAAATTGATCCAAGAAGTTATAAGGCCATTAGACTTTATGAAAGAAAGTTAGGGACAGGATTCCAGCACTTAGGACTTGGCTGAAGGCACAACTCTAATGAGTGGGGCATTAAAATGCGGGTGCGTAAGAGGCATGAAATAGAAAAGAGCAGATTTAAAAACAAATCAGAAAGACAGCAAGGACAAAGCCCTGAAGAGACTTGAAAACAAGGATGCGAATTTTAAACCTAAGGCATTGTTTGACTGGGAGCCCAAGTGGATCACTAACCACAATGGGTATACACAAACAGGACTTGGTGCAAGAAAGAGTTTTGATGTCAAGTTTTCAAGGAGTAAAATAAGGATCATTCATTCATCTAAGCTAAGAGGGTGACTGCTGAATAAGTTCACAGTCTAGAACAGAGACATCTTGATTGGGAAGTTCTGTGAATACTAATGTACACGGGCAGATGGATAGGTCTATTTAGTGTGGAATGAGTGTCCATACTACTTGAACAACTCAAATCCCTGGACTATTTGTGGGACTAGCACATGATGAGTTAAAACAGTTTTTGTGCTGAGCAGGGGGCTAGATCGTGCAAGGGAGCCTGAGGCAAGTATATCTCTGCAGACAAGGAGAGTAATGGAATGTGAGAGTCATTCAATCGTGCCTGAAATGGTCTGGAAGATGTTAGCATAGTCACTTGTATTTACAAGGAATGGGAAGGGTTTTTGAGAGCAATATAACCGAGGCAATTGGAGAGTTAGAGAGACTGTGGAGGGTTAAGTGCACCTTGCTGGGGTTATATTATTCTGCTGTCACTATGTATCTTTGTTTATATAGGATCTTTAGATGTTATGCATGGAATGTAGAGATCAAAGTTAAAAAGAGTACTGCAATGTTCCTGCATCAGTTTATACCAGCTGGAATTGAGATATATGGTATCTCAATGTAAACCTGATCATGCACTGTTACACATGGATGGGCTGATACCATAAATCATAAAAGTATACTTTTATAAATTTGTGTATTTAAAATGTAACAAGAAAATTTAAATAAGTAAACAGTTCAACACCCAGGATAACACTGGAGGGTAACCTCACATCCTGATGTAAAAGGAGGGGATGTAAGATGTCTGTACCTGCAGGACGTTTGGCTATAAACCATAGATGTCAATGTAAATCAGGCAGCCTGCCAGTAAGTCATGTCCAATTTATGTAGGGTCTTCGTGCACAATATCCAGATGGTGCAGTCAACCATGGAGTGACTTGTCAGCGCCATGAACACTGTATTCAGAGCCACACTGTACAGCCACTTATAGAAGCTCTGAAAACTTCAACACAAGCTTAGACTGGGCCCAGGCTCCAACATATTCTTACAAAGAACAACGTTGATAGGGTATTTCAGCATGTTTGATTACACCTAGCCACTTGCATCATGCAGCACAGTAGGACTGCTGAATTACAACAGATGCTGTCCGTAATCAGAACTGACAGCGTGCTTGCTCCCCCATAACATTCTCAACCAGTGTCCTTGTTGGGGTAGTTGATGTAATCCAGTCTGCTGCTGAGCTTTGCACAGTCAGAGCTCAGGTGTCCTCAGGAGGATCACTCCCTTCATGTAGCCAATGGGAATGTTACATATAGTGAGCTCTCAGCACAGGTACTAGGAGTTTGTACAAAGGCGACTTGCATTACTAATGTTCAGTAAAAGTAACTGTCCAAGTAAAAGTGATAGATTATCTTGATACAGTAAGCATATATGCTTGAATTCCATTTGCACTTCCTATTTTTAGTTCTAGAAAACAATAGACAATAGGTGCTGGAGTCGGCCATTCAGCCCTTCGAGCCAGCACCACCATTCATTATGATCATGGCTGATCATCCACAATCAGTATCCTGATAACATCCATGAAGCTGAATGAGGGCAGTCAGTTGTGAAGACTAGGTTAGGTAGGTAGTCAAGCTGTGGATATGTTTGGAAGGGGACGGAATATTAATGAGAATCTCATATCAGTGGCTTGCTGCCTGACAGCTCTTGCAGCATTGCTTGCTCTTCCTTTGCAGCCTGTTTCCCATCCCCTTGGTTCATTGGTT
Source organism: Stegostoma tigrinum (assembly GCF_030684315.1). Taxonomy (NCBI): domain Eukaryota; kingdom Metazoa; phylum Chordata; class Chondrichthyes; order Orectolobiformes; family Stegostomatidae; genus Stegostoma; species Stegostoma tigrinum. The sequence continues at coordinate 17,007,628 of NC_081354.1, forward strand.
GAATTTCTTCCAATGGTTCAAACCACTGCCCCCGTTTGAGTACTTGACTGTATTAATTTTTATGAGCTACTGTCTTCACAAAAGGAGCAAAAATGTTGTACTTGCCAGCATGCTAATTGGATGGTCTACATGTAAAATGACTGCATTAATATAGATAGTGACTTTATTATAGAATGTGAATGTAAATATGTTGCCAAAACAATAAAAAAAATTGACAGGGAGGATTGTGTGTTAGCTTTTACAACTATTCAGACTCAGAGGAAATGTGATTCATAACCTAGGTAAACATTTGTCCCTTCAAATGTGAAAGGACTTGTCATCTCCCTCAACTTACAATGATTTTCACAAACAGCTCATATAAGCATTAGTTGTATTAAAGTCTGCATTAAGTCTCAATTGTTTCCTTTTTATGCTTTACTATCAAAAGAACTGCATTATGATAGAATTACCTCACTTCATCCACCAGGCTGTTCATCTCACTGACAAGGCGCTGGTTTTCCTGTTCAAACTGCCAGAAATAAAGTGCAGTATCAATTATCATGCAAAATATAAAACACATGAATATTCTGAACAAGACCACCATCTCAGGTTCACTTATCACACCTATCAAATTCAAAAAAGACAAACAAATCAATTTGCGACCACAGATAGTTTGCATGGATTAAAAAAAAGATTTTTTTTCTTGACAATGCTCATTATAGATATCTGCATTTACCAGCCCTTCAATCATGTGTAATATGCTTCCAACATACAACGAATGTACAACGAATCAGGATATTGAGATCAGAGATGCACAAGCACTGAAAGAATCAATATGAATCCCAAAGTCCTCATAATGACTCATCTCCCTCTTCTTCCAATTAGCTAATTTATTTATATTTACCTATGAATAAAAGTTATGCATGCTTACAGAAAAATAAACTGTCAGACATAGGGCACGTTCAGAAATGGACAAATCACCAAGTTCAAAGGAATTGACAGCTAAATATAGTTGTGTGATTGACATGAATGGGACACTTTCATACCACGCTCAAGAACTCCCAAGTAACAAATGTGCTATCCATCTTTCAGCAGCACATTACACCTCCTATTAATGTAGTTAGTACAATTCATAACTTTAAGTCAGTTTACCTATTAGAGTCAGAGAGCTGCATAGCATAGAAACAGACCTTTCAGTCCAACTCCCAGGTGCTGACCAGACATCCTAAATTAATTTAGTCCCATTTGTCAGCATTTGACCCATATCCCTCTAAACTATTCCTATTCACGTACCCATCAAGATGCCTTTTAAATGTTGTAATTGTACCAGTATCCTTGCTAAAACACAAAAGTACTTGCCATTAAATAAATGTTCGAAATGAAAATAAGATAGAATAAATTTCCTATGTAACTGAAGATGGCAGGATAAACTCTATATGTGGAGGTACAAAAATGCACTTGATAGGTGAGTGCCTAAGAAACCAAATACATTTGAAGCAATAATATGGAATCATGAGAGCTGCAATAGAATGGGACTATGTTCTGCTGTGTTTCAATGTTGCCTAAGGCTCTCACAGCAAATTCCTCGAGATGTTACTGTAACAAAAACAGTCTTCAGAACTGAGACAGGAAAAGTAAAATTTATGCAGCATTCTCCTAAAGGTCAAATTCACTTAAAAGTGTTAAAATGGGACTCTGCTGAATAAAAGTCACTTATAATTTGGGAATAAGAGAGAAGCAAACAAGTTAATCAAATCAAATTGGAAGTCATTATTCCATTGTTTATAATTATCTCAGCTCACTCCTACGGAATATTTAGCCTCAGCCTCCAACGTACAGACTGCTTGCATTAGAAAAATGTTTACAAAATCACTTGTATATAAATCTGCTTCTTTCTTGTCACATTTGGCAGGAAGAATAAAGCAGTATGTTATTTGAATGTGGACAGGCTGTAGATCTCTAATGTATCTGGGACCTGGGTGTCCTGGTGAATCACAAATACATTAATATGCAGGGTTAGCAAGTGATTAGGAAAGCAAATAGAATATTGGGTATTCATTGCAAGGGAAATGGAGTATAAAAGTAGGGATGTGTTGCTTTGGTGTAAACAGCTTTGGACTGCATCTGGAGTACTATGTACAGTTTGTCTCCCTACTTGAGAAAAGATATCTTACTGCAAACAGTTCAAAGAAATTTCATTTGACTATTCCCAGGGTTGAGAGAATTGTCTTATGAGAAAAGGTTATGCAGTTGGGCCGATAATCATTGTATTTTAGAAGAGTGAGAGCTGATCTTATTGAAATATATAGCAACCTGAGGAAACTGTGAAGGACAGATGTTGAGAGAATATTTCTCCTTATGGGGGAGTCTAGAACTTGGGGTCAAAGTTTAAAAATTAAGTCTCACCCATTTATGACTTAGATGAGAACACTTTTTCTTTATGAGGGACATTAATCTGCAGAATTCTCTTTCCCAGGGGTCACAGGTCATTGAATATTTTCAAGGCTGCATGACATAGTTTATCAATAATGGAGTCAAGAATGATAGGGTAGTCAGACAGGAAAAGGGAATTGAAGCTACAATCAAATCAGCCATGACTTTACTGAACAACACAGCAAGTCCAAGAGCCCTGCTTTTAATCTTTGTGTTATTCAGTACTTCTAAATATGGCCATTTGAACAGTTGAAATTAATGTAGACAACTCTTGCTTAGCACATTTCTAAAGGTTCAGTTGCATAATCTTTCACTTCCATGCACTCTCCATTCCTTCACTTCTGCCACTGGTTGCCACACAGGGTGGTTCTCATGTGCACTGTTCTTTAATCTATTTGTTTATAGGGTGATGGTGTCACTGGCTAGAGTAACGTTTATTGCCTTTCCCTACGTACCCATGAAAAGGTGGTGGTGAGCTGCCTTCTTGAACTGCTGCAGTCTTTGTTGAATGCACATACTGGGCTATCAGCTGCCAGTGAGCGTCAAGATTCTTTGCTGGCAACAATGAAGGAACGGAACTGTAGTTTCAAGTCAGGATGCTGTACGATTTAGTGGGGAATGTGCAGGTGGGGCTGCACCTATCCTTCTAGGAGGTGGAAGTTGCAGGCTTGAAAGGAGCTGCCAAACAAGCCTTGGTGAGTTGATGCAATGTATTGTGTGGATGGTGACTAAGTTCTACCACAGTGTATCAGTGTTGGAGGGAGTGAATGCTGAAGCTGGCCCATGGAATACAAATTGAGGAAGCTGCTATGTCTTGGATGGAATGAACCTTGAGTGTTGTTACAGCTGCACTCATTCAGGCTAGTAGGTAGTATTCCTGGCTTGGGCCTTGTAGATGGTGAACAGGTTTTGAGGAGACAGGAAACAAATTTCCTTGCCACAAAATTCTCAGTCTCTGAACTGCTTTTGTCACAACAGTGTTTATATGGATGTTACAGTTCAGTTTCTGGTTAATGATGACCTCCAGGATGCTGATAGTGGGTAATTCAATGATTGCAATACTCAGGCAACTCTCTGCGCGGAGTTCACACGTTCTCCTGTATCTGTGTGGGTTTCCTTCAGGTGCTCCAATTTCATCCCACAATCTAAAGATGTGCAGGTTAAGTGGATTGGCCATGCTAAATTGCCCATAGTGTCTAGGGATATGCAGGTTAGATGGGATAAGCCGTGGGAAATGCAGGGAAAGGGTAGGGCTGTGGATCTGGGTAGTTGCTCTTCAAAAGGTCATTGTGGACCTGATGGGCCAAATAGGCTGCTTCCACATTGCAGAGGTTCTATGAATGTCTATGGGAGATGCTTAGGTTCTCCCTAGTTAGATATTATTACTGCCTGGTATTTGTGTGAGGTGAATGTAACTTCAGTCCTAGCCTGAACGAGGTCCAGACTTCTGGTTGTTCAGCTGGAAAATCCTTGATTGAGAGACAAACAGCTCTTTTCTTTAATTACTAATATATTTAGAACTAATAAATGAAAGTGTTCAAAAGAACAAAATTAATAACATTAATTTTCTTCTGGGTTGCTTACACCTGTGACAGGGCCAGTAGCTTGGAACTCCTTGAAGCTTCAGGGCAATTCCAAATGATTGGTAACCTCAACTGCATTTAGTGCAGCAAAGCAGTGTCTGAGTGGATATTATCTCAATAACGTTATAGTTAAATGTCTTCATTTTGGAATAAGTGCACAGATTAGGCATATGGTTAATTTGCAAAAGCTACCCAAATACAATCAAGACAAAATTGGTAGCTATTAGTTTGGATCATTTAAACTGTCATTAAATATTACAACTGTCACCATTTTACAATGGCACTTTTAAATTGTACTCTTCAGGTATTGCTAGAATGAATATACAGAATAAATAGAATGGAAGTCCGCCAATCTGATTTATGCCAGTGTTTATGGTAGACATGGGCCTCCTTCCAACCTAGTTCATCACTTCCCTATCAGCATAACCTTTTATTCCTTTCTCCTGTAAATATTTACCTAGTTGCACTCTACATGATAGCAAGGTTCACATTCTAATCACTCTCTGGATAAACTAAAGAAGGTTTTTTTTTGGATTTATTAGCAACCATGTTGAACTTATAATTCCTCAAGTGGAAATGTTTTCTGTGTCTACCGTATCAAACCCCTTCATAATGCTACATATTTTTTATTAAGTCACCCTGAGCCTCCTCTCTTCTCGAAAAAAAAGTCTATTAAGTATATTTGCCAATTGTCCATGCAGCAATTATGGCTGCACAGTTGTCAACTATACCTGCCTATGACGCAAGTTGAAGATAAGACGGTCCGTGCTGCTTGCTCATCCAATCCAAACAAGAAAACCCCAAAAAACTTACCGTTCTATGAGAATAACATCAGAAAGATTTTATTCATCAAAATACTCTCAATGTTGGCAGTTATTCATGTGTTATTTTGTTTTATCTCTGTCTCAAGTATATGTATAGGCATTTATAAGTACAGAACTTCAGTATTTCTGAAGTTATTGAAGCTTTTCATCTTGCATCATCTGTCCTGATAAATACAAAACGTAAAGTTGCAACAGCATGTCTCTTTTTCCGTATTGTGCTATTTTCTTCAGGTTTTTATTACATGTTTCTGACATTGTGGCATTTAAATTTCAACAAATGCCTCTTATCTTTCAATGCCAGCACTCAATGCTGAATTTCATAATCCTTGTCCTGTATCTAATATGCAAAACCCTCTCCAGATTTTAAAATTGGTAGTGAGACCTTAAAGTCACAAGATGAGAGAAAATGGCCATTTTGAATATCACAGTTCTGGAGGAACAGATTGAATCAACAGCTGATAACGAATCCTTGGACAGTGGAAATGTGATTTATTAGCAAGGGAGCTGGGTAAGTTAGGCCTGACCAGAACACAAAATTATTCCCTCAGTTACAGCCTGAAGCTGTGACACAAATTTCCAGTTTTCTTTTTAAATTCATTCACAAAATGTGGATATGGTTAGTATTTATTGCCCATTCCTAATTGCCCTTGACAAGTTGGTGGTGAGCTGTCTTCTTGAACTGCTGAAATCCATGGCAGTAAGTACACCCATAGTGCCATAATGAAGGGAATTCCAGGGTTTTGACCCAGCAACAGTGATATATTTCTAAATCAACAAAGTGTTGGCAGTACAGTGAACGAATGCTGATAGTGTTTGATGGACTGTCAATCATGGGGGGCTTTTATACATGAGCATTTGAGTATTAACATCAGCATTGACCTTGCTTGGAAATGGCACTTTTGCCTCAGGATCTGTAAGTGGTGGATTAAGTCCCAGTCTAGAGACTTCAGTACGTATTGCACATAGTCAAATTGATACTTCAAGCAACACTAAAAAAGGAGTTGCAGTGCTAAAAGTTGCTGTTCTCCAGATGAGACATGAAATTCAGGTACCTTTTCCTGTCCCTGATAACGTCAAGGCGCCATTTGAAAAACAGCAGAGGAGATCTGATATACTTGTGAATACTGGCGATGTTGAAAAGTGGGAACGAAAACTGAAAAAGCTGGGTCATACAGCAAGTCTGATAGCATTTGTGAAGAAAGAGAAGAGTTAAAGTTACCTTTCATCAGAAGTGATGGAAGGGTTAGAGCTGTATCTGTTTCTCTCTTCACAAATACTACCTTATCTCCTGAGTACATCCAGAATTTTCCGGTTCTACAATAATAAAACACGATAGCTCAGAAGACAAAAAGAAAGAATTTGTGATGGTTAAACTTCCTTGGAAGAATGAGGATCGTAAATCAATGCCAAATCTCTTCATTATTAGATTCATTAAAGTACAGAAGTTACAATGAAACGAATTAGTGTTTGCTGCTGAGAAAGAAACCATCTGGCATCTTCCTGAGTTCACAGACTGTAACTGAAATAATATCTGGTGAGCAAGTTAATATAACAGCAATCAATTGCACTGAAGGATGAAACTTACCATTTGAATTTCTTCTGGTGAAAGTTCATCTTCCTTTGAATCCTCCCAGACACCCAAATTCTCATGTACTTCTGGAAAACTTTTATCTGTGCAAGATAATTTTGATATTGATATACAAACTTTCACAGATGCCCTCAAAAGAATTAAAGTAGAACTTGAATAAATACAGAAGGGAAGAATAAGCAGAAGGATATGGTTTCAGGATGAGATGAACCAAGCTGGAAGGAAGCTTATTTGGAGCATAAATATCATTATTGAACTCTTGCCTGAATGGCATGTCCTGTGCTATACGTTCTACATAATTCTATGTTAACTATGCAAAAGGCATTCTACTTAATAAGTCTCTCTAACAGGTGCTTCATAAATATTCAAGCAGCTGTTTAGTGTACTCCAATTATTAACAATTAATAAAATTAGAAATGCTAGCAATTTTATTGGCCATTCATGGGTAGGGAATCGAGCAGGCAGACCTTCAAAATTAGGTTAGTGGTAAAATGCTACAGATGCTGGAAATCTGAAACAATCACAGAATTCTGGAGAAATTCAACAGGTCTGGCAGTATCTGTGGAGAGAGAAACAGTGTTAACATTTTGAATCTGTTACGACTCTTCGTTAGAACAGAGTTTCTCTGGCATTCTCTGTGTTTGCTGCTGAAAAATTGGGTGCCTTGTTATCCACAGCGTACCTGCTGCCTGTCCTGACAAGATTTTAGAAACGGCAGGGGAGGTGTTACAAGGGCCATTCATCAATTCACCAACTGAGGCCCTTAATTGGGCAAGTAATGCCAACCTAAGGGACTCACATGCCATTCTCTGATTTAACGAACAGAGGGAGATGCTTGTTTACAACGTACAGCCCAACAGAATAAGGAATCCACAATCATGAGGTACTTAAAAAAACCCAGAAGAGTGCTTAATCACCAGCTACTGGAAGGATTCCCATGTAATTTATCTCAAGTAGGAGTACTAAAGAGAATTAAAGTAAATATTGGGAGGGCTTTGATGTATTTTTTGGGTTGTGGGAAGTAAACAGCAAGGGTCTAGGCCCGAAACGTCAGCTTTTGTGCTCCTGAGATGCTGCTTGGCCTGCTGTGTTCATCCAGCCTCACATTTTATTATCTTGGAATCTCCAGCATCTGCAGTTCCCATTATCCCAGTAAACAGCACAAGTGAGTTTATGTTACAAAATGTTGTTAAGGGAGAATATTAAATCAGTGGTGCTTAATTTACCTTAAATATGTGATAATGTTAATGTTAAAAAATGGGAAATTGTGTGGTGCACTTCTGAAGTTTATTATGCATGTTTGAAATTTTTCTTTAGAAATTAACAGCCCCTAATAAGATTGTAACAGTACCTCTACCAGGGCTTTCTTTATAATTTGATCTTCTTAATAAGTATCCTGCGTGCTGCATTGTGAAATGCCCTCTGAAATTCTACGTATACATTTACTGCATTACCTTGCAGAATCACATGCTGGCCAGACTGGGTAAGGGAAGCAGACTTCCTTCCACAAAGGGGACTAGTAAACTGGATGAAATTTTTATGGCAATCCATGTAGCGTCATGGCCATCATTACTGATACTAGTTTTTTTGTTCAGAGTTATTTATTAGTTTAATGTACATTCCCCAGCTTTTACGGTGAGATTTAAACTTGTATTTGTGGGTCATTAGTCAATGCCGCTGGGTTACTAGTTTAGTAATTTAGTAACAATGTTACCTTTTGCAAATTGTAAGTAATCCATTGCAGGATATTAGACAAGCAGACATCAAGACAAATGGTATTAAAAAGGACAGTTTAAAATCTCAACTGTAATTTATAGTGCAGCTATTTGCAGTTAAATGAAAGCAAGAAACCTATGGAATTTGAGCAGATATATAAAGAAAGGTTGATCCATCTAGTGTTCCATTTATTCTAACATTATAGCCAAACAAGCCCCTTTATCTCCACTAAAATTGTGACATTGTCTGGTCTCTAGACAATAGAGCAGACTCAGTTGGTTTTCTAATCACCAAGGTCTTAGTGTTTAGAATGCTGTTTCTTCAACCTGTCTGTGCCATTGCAATTAACAGCAAACACATCTGAATTAGTCATCTAGAACTTTGTGGTTATGAAGATATGCTGTTATTTTAATTTAGAATATAATTAATCGGACATATACTCATATCTTGGAAAGACTCATCACAAAGCAAAGGAAGTAAGGAAACCTGCTGCATTTGCAAAGAACATGAGCTGATCAAATAAAGTCAATGAGAATAATACATTATGAGAGGTTACATGACCTCATTTATTACTTAAACAACCTAAGTCATTTACTTCTGATTCTGAACCACATACAGTCTGAGATATTTGCAAATGCATGTATCATTTCCGTTTTAAATTCAAAATTTGTTGTGACCAGTGGAGTGGAACAAGGAACAGAATCAGTACACTTGTCCTAACTTGGTTATAACGGAATGTCATGACTGAAGACATTGCTAGATAGGTCTGAATTCCAGAACACTCCATCTCTCAGGAAGCAGTCTTAGGAAGTAAGGTTGCTGGGGACTAATAATTCAGGGGCCCAGGCAAATGCTCTTGGGAAGTAGGCTCAATTCCACCAAGTCATCTGGAATTTGAAGTCAATTAATAAAGCTGGAATATAAAACTAGTCTCAATGATGGTGATTATTAACCAAGAATTGTTGTAAAAATCTTTAGATTGCAGATCCACAGCAATATGGTTAGATCTTAAATACCTTTTGAAATGGCTGAGCATGCTACAGAGCTCGAGGCAATTAGAGACGAGTAACAAACACTGATGTCCTCATCCCATTAAAGATTAAAACAAATTTAGTTGGATTAAATAGGTATGAGACGCTTTATTTTGCTCTGTGAATGATCAATACACTCACAATGAAATTCCACGAAGATGACAAAATGTTGCCCATCAAACAATGGAATTGTAGAAGAATGTTTATTTTGCTAGTACTGATTTAGATTAGCTAACATAAATTTATGCGCCTCCAGAGTTATCTGGCTAACTTCAAAGAGATCAGGAATATTTACTTAACCAAGAAAAATTTGTCTCATTCAAGTGAGTTGCACTCATTCACATGATGTCCTTTTTAGTTTTAAGTAATCCCCAATTTAAATTACTCACATCGTCCTATAATTCAATGACACCTGTCTACTCAGATTATTCTCAAATTAATTATGCAAATGAGAGCAAAGTAGCAAATGAATGTTATCTGTGTGGATTTAAAACTAAACTCTATACTTTGTATAGATGGTGTTTTTCTTCTTTCTAATCCCTTACTTAGTACTGCATTGTGTAATACAAACCTTTAAATGCTAAATGAACAACGGAAAGATAAAATTAATGATTCTCTTCGTTTCAGATATGTTGTAATTGTAAATTCAGGCCTCTGATACTTGGAGATTCTAATATTTTGTTGTGTCCATTTTCTATTAATAACTATCAATATATTGCATCACTGAATAGGAAAATGGCAAGACCTCAGCTTTCGTTAAATCACAATCTAGAGCGTGCAATTCGCATCATTTACTGTTACAAACCATTGCTTTCATCTTTTAAGACCAGCTCCTCTGAATTTTCTGGCCTGACAGGAGGAATATTCTCTGGAGATGATATTAATGTCTTGTTGCTATGTTGTTCAGGTTCAAGTCTTGACCTACGAAAAATAAATCTGTCAGAACAGTTTACAACAACAGATTAGATTTACGCAATCCCATGTTTCCTGATTCCCAAGGTCATAACTTGAAGTTAAAATGGCTTCTGAGGGTCAGAGGTAAAATAATATTAATGTTTTCACAATTAGACAAATTTTATCAACCATGCCACCTTCAATATTCCTGTGCCTCAGATCTCATCTTCATTTCTTATGTTGTAAAACAAGATGCCGTAAGACAATTATTAATGATCTCTGTGGGTCTACTACAAACTACTGGAGCAAGTGAGCCATGTATGCAGTTACAAATCTTTGTACTTACGATTTATTATTTCATGTAATTTGATTCTTCTGTTCACATTCCATTTCCACATTACACTTTTTAGCCATTTGCAAATAAAATTCCTGCTTCAATGACTTTATGACATTTTTTCAGCTATTATTTTCATTGGTTTCCTAGATTATACAAAATATTTATTCTCTGCACTTCTTATAAGACTGTAATAAATAGGAACTGGAGTGGGCCATTTGCCCCTTGAGTCTGCTCCGCCATTCAATGGGATCATGGCTGATCCAACATTCCTTACGTTCAATTTCTTGCAATTTCCCCATAACGCACAAGACTCCCACTGATCAAGAATCTACCTAACTCAGCCTTAAATATGCACAAGGACTCCACCTCCACAAGTCTCTGTGGCAATGAGTTCCAAATATCACAACATTCTGCAAGATGAAATTCCTCCTCATCTCCATCTTAAATTGGCAGCCCTTTATTATGAGACTATGTCCTAGATTCTCCCAGGTGGAGAAACATCCTTTCATTATTTATTTATTTATTTATTTATTTAAAAATGTGACTCAATATTCTTGCTTGTCTGATTATCCTGGTTCAGTTTATTATATCAATGTTGCAGGTGGAGTTAAATATTTAGGTAAAACTAGATCTTGAGCACAATAACTGCTCCAAAATTTCATATACATTGGGCCGAAAGTTACACAGGGATGGGGAAGATGACTTTCCACCTCCCTCTTCCATTCCCAGACGGATCATTGGCTAGAGATGTGGTGCAAATGATCAACATTGCCTAATTATTGGACGCCCACCATTTACCTGGAAGTAAATCCTGTCCTCGGAAGCTAATAAGTGAACATAGGAACAGATGTGGGCCATTCTAGTGCCAGAGTTAAGCAAGAAGCACGGCCAGGACTGAAGAAAGAGGCTCAAAGAAGATCATAGCAAAGAGGTACATCCCAAAGCTTTAGAGCAGGGATGGACAGCGAAGCCCAAGGAGCAGGGAGTGCACAGTGGGGGAAAAGGTTCTTTTGCACAGGTGGTGTAGAAGGAAGCGTGGGACATCTTTGGAGGAGGTGTGCCTCTGATGAACGCTCAATTATATTCATCCCTTCCTTCCAGCCTTCATTCATCCAGGCATTTAAAAAGCCTGCAGCCCGATTATAATATTTAAATAACAAAGCCCTTTCTGGCAGTGGATATGTGGCCCGCACACCTCCAATCAACTATCCTAATTCTGCTAGATTTTCAACTGTACGTGTGCTGGTTTGGATGCAGCTTGGTGGTTAGTGTTAGATCCAAGCAATTTCCTCATCTCACCTTACATAAACTCAGCCATTTTTCATAGGGTTTATAATTTGTATAATCGGTACTATGAGCTAGACAACCTCAGCTGAAGCTATACAACCTGAATGAAAGTCTGCTACAGATGCTGTCTGGCTGGTCAAAAATACAAGGAATAGTTCAGTGACTTGCCCCCAAATGTCCTCTCCCTTACTCTATAATGAGTAACATGCAGTGTAGTCTCTATTAAACACTCAGGCAATGAAATGACATAAGAATTAAAAACTGAATTCAAATACTGAGCTTTTGCAAACAGGACTTTTATTGCATTACGTGTCTGACTGTTTTAAGGAAAACCAACAGTAATGGTAGAACAGAGACAATGTAATGTTATGATACCGTAACTGGGGTCAATTTCAGTCAATATATAGCTTTTCAAGTTGCAGACTGCCCTTTTACAATCAAACTGAGCATTATGATTTTACTTTACTTACAATCTTTTCTTATCCACCACTCGTTTGACTCGAATAGCCCTTTGTTCAGAGTACACTTTACACACATCTGCCGGATTACAAAAATGAAAATATATTAAATCTGAACATACAGGAAATTAAACAGCAAATTTTTGGGGGTCAATTTACAACACAGTGGATTCAAATTGCACACTATTGAACAGCCTACAGCTTTTTAGGCAATCTAAAAAAATAGTTGCAGAGAGCGTGGACAAAATTATGACTTTCTAAAATTCCTTAGATTTGGGAATAATCCTATCAGATTGGATGTCAGCAACTGTTAGTTAAATGAGGTAGAAGTAAAACAGGGTAAGACACACCAGTTAGCCTAACATTGTTTGCTGGGAAAGTGCTAAAATCTATTATTAAGGAAGTCTTCATATTGCATTTAGAAAAAGTATTGCATGATTAGAATAAACCAACACAATTTTATTCAAGGAAACTGTGTTTGAAAAAAATTTGTTGGAGTTTTTTTTGAGGACGTACCTGGTAAGATAGATAAAGTGAAGCTATGGATACGGAATGCCAGGGTTTCTTAAAAAAAATTCAATAAATTGGCAAACAGAAGCTTAATCAAAGACACAAAGGCTCATGACTGAGGTTAATATATTAGCATGGACACAGGACTGGTTAATGGACAAGAAGCATGAATGGGCACGAATAGGGCATTTTCAAGTTTGTAGGCAGTGAATACAGGAGCACCACAAAGTCAGTGCTGGGCAATCAGATTTTTACATTCTACATTAATGACTTTGACAAAGAGACAGAGAGTAATGAATCTACATTTGCCGATGACATAATGCTAGGTGGAAAGGGAAGCTGTGTGGAGGACAAAAGAGGCTGCGAAAAGATACAGATTGGTTAAGTGAGTATACAACAAGATGGCAGATGGATAATATAGGCAAGTGTGAAGTTATTCACTTTGGTCACAGGAATAGAAAAACAGAATTTTTTTAAAGAAGGTGTGAAACTTGTAAGGTCTGATACACAAAGAAATTTGAATGTGCTTGTGCTTAACGATACACAAAGTCACTAGGCAGTAACAGTAAGTAACTCAGAAGCCAAATGGTATGCTAGCCTTACTACAAGATGATTGATGTACAGGAATAAAGAAATCTTCTTACAACTGTAAGGGGTGTTGCTGAGACCTCATCTGAAGCAGTGAGTACAGTTCTGGTCTCCACATTTAAGATATATTTATATTCCAGGCAGTACAGTTAAGGTTCTCTTAATTAAAATCTTCAGATGATGAGTTGTACAATGATCAGATGTTGAGCAAATTTAGAAACTTATAAAAATGAAAGCTGATCTCATTGAAATGTACGAGATTCTGAAGGGCTTGACAGGGCTTGGATACTGAGAGATTATTTCAACTCGTCAGGGAATCTCAAACATGGGGGCATAGTGTCTGAATAAGGGGCCGATCATTTAGGACTGAGGTGTGGAGAAATTTCTTCTTTAACTTTTGATTTTTCTAAGTTTCCAAATTTGCACAGCATCCACTCATAGTACAACTCATCATCTTAAATTTTAATTATGTGAACAGTAACTATAGATTAGATTAGATTTTTAGATTAGATTCCCTACAGTGTGGAAACAGGCCCTTCGGCCCAACAAGTCCACACCACCCCTTGAAGCATCCCACCCAGACCCATCCCCCATATAACCCACACACCCCGAACACTACGAGCAATTTAGCATGGCCGATGCACCTAGCCTGCACATCTTTGGGCTACTGCCTCGAATTTTAAATGTGGAGACCAAAACTGCACTCACTGCTTCAGAATAGGTCTCACCAAAAACCTGGATGGTTGTTAAGAAGACTTCTTCATTCCTATAGATCAGTTGTCTTGTAGTAAGGCAAGGATGCCATCTGTCTTCTGAGTTACTTGTTATACCTGCCTATTAACTTTGTATGTATCATGAGCACAAGCATAAGCACACTCAGATTTCGTTGTTTATCAGAACTTACAAGTTTCACACAATCTTAAAAAAAATTCTACTTTTCTATTCCTTTGACTAAAGTGAATAACTTCACACTTACCTATGTTATCCACCTGCCATCTTGTTATATACTCACTTAACCAATCTGTATCTTTTTGCGGCCTCTTTAGTCCTCCACACAGCTTACTTTTCCGCCTAGCTCGAAAGGATGTGAATTGTTAGAATTTTCTCGCCCAGAAAGTTGAGTTTTTAATGTTCTACATATTTAAAGCTGGGGTAGACAGATTTTTGGCCTCTCCGGGAATCAGGAGATATGGGAAGTCGGCAGGAAAAATGGAATTGAAGCTCAAAATCAGCTTTGATCGTAGTGGATTGCAGGGCAGACTCAACTGGCCATACTGGCTACTCCACCTATTTCTTATGTTATCATGCTTATCAATGCAAACAAGAACAGAACACTAAGATTAAGGAACATGATTTAATTTTCTATTCTGGATCTAAAAAGTTTCCAAATTCAATGCAAATGAGCAGATGAGCCAGACAGATCTCCATCACTACTTCTCTGCTGTCAGCCACCGGATCGTAGTGTGTGTAAGAACAACCCAGAACTGCTGGTCTTCAACGTGCACTCCTCGCCAGAGGTGTCTGATCTTCCCCCATAATTCCTACAATCAAAATAAAAATTCACTACTTTGCAGGACAAGTGCAAAGTGACAGGATTTTAAATCAACTCAGGAAATTAGGGTTCGTATTTGTCATGAAAAGTTTGATCTTTCCAACTATTTTATTAGTTGGCTCTTCTGTCTATTTAATTCAACACTTAGCTATGCAAGGGGAGGTGAAGGGTCTAGGCCCGAAGCGTCAGCTTTTGTGCTCCTGAGATGCTGCTTGGCCTGCTGTGTTCATCCAGCTTCACACTTTATTATCTTGGATTCTCCAGCATCTGCAGTTCCCATTATCTCTGGTATATACTTACGTAGGCTTTGAGTTTAGGAAGTATTGTGATCTGTATTCAAAGAGAAGTGTTTGCTTATCCAACCTTGCGTCAATTATATTTAAATGCAATTTATAACTATTGATTACAGCTTAACAGTCCTTCGTAGAGAGTAGGTAAAATCATTACTGTACGTTCCAAAGGGTTAAGCTAGGCGGATCAACAGGTGCATATTCGTAAAAGCTATTCATAGAACATAGAACAGTACAGCACAGAACAGGCCCTTCAGCCCACAATGTTGTGCCGACCATTGATCCTCATGTATGCACCCTCAAATTTCTGTGACCATATACATGTCCAGCAGTCTCTTAAATGACCCCAATGACCTTGCTTCCACAACTGCTGCTGGCAACGCATTCCATGCTCTCACAACTCTCTGCGTAAAGAACCTGCCTCTGACATCCCCTCTATACTTTCCACCAACCAGCTTAAAACTATGACCCCCCGTGCTAGCCATTTCCGCCCTGGGAAATAGTCTCTGGCTATCAACTCTATCTATGCCTCTCATTATCTTGTATACCTCAATTAGGTCCCCTCTCCTCCTCCTTTTCTCCAATGAAAAGAGACCGAGCTCAGTCAACCTCTCTTCATAAGATAAGCCCTCCAGTCCAGGCAGCATCCTGGTAAACCTCCTCTGAACCCTCTCCAAAGCATCCACATCTTTCCTATAATAGGGCGCCCAGAACTGGACGCAGTATTCCAAGTATTCATATGATTAAGGGAATCTGAAGGCTCATTTCATCTGGGTAAACTGCATCTTTTAGGTCAAAGACTTCAAGTTAAATTCATTATATCTGAAGTACATTCAATGTACTGCACTAAATCTGGCAATACAATTGCATGGGATACATTGTCTGGAAACTGTTGATAGAAGTGGTTAAAAGTTTTATTTAATATTTTAAAATCATTTCAACAACAATGGCATTTGTTGCTCCTTGATCAATCCCAAGGCATTATGTACCACAGATCATATGCTGCAGAGAAGATTTGTGGAGAAAGAAGAATATGGGTAGTGATGCATTCAAAGGCGATTTGAAAAGATAGCAAATGGTGCTCAGGACCCTGCTCAATGTGGTGAAATTCTGAAGGTGTGCAAAAAGACACAGGAGACTGCCAATTTGTCAAGATTTCAATGGAGCTGGAAGTACTTTTGCAAATATTCTGCTCTGATCTTTCATTTTAGGCTTTTCACAATGGGCTTTTGTTTCTTACTGTTTCATAAGGTTTGTATCCAAAGGGACGCATTCAGTCTTTCCAGACAGAAAGACACAGGCAATTTTCTCCTGAAAAGTCAGAGACGATGCAATTACTAGGATTACATCTATTGAAATGCTTTGTCAGGATTACCTTCAAAAGGTATCGGGGTTTGATCTTTAGGAGTACACCCCTAAGGTACCAGGGCTGAGAAACACGTAGGAGGCAATGTGAAAGTAAGAATCCAAACTCATACAAAGCTTCTGCCAAAAGTCTTCAAGGCCCAGTTTATTTCTGAGTGTCAGTTATTTTTATATTGGTATGTTCTATGCATAACAGTAAAATTGCTATTTGCCTTTGCTTGTGTATTTTTTTAACAAATTTGTTTTTGTACTTTAAAAGTTATGCCGCACCTGACAAGCTGCTTACTGTAACATTTCTGAAAGTCCAGGACATCGCAAGTCGGCTCAAGATATATCCAATATCCCAAAGATAATGATGTGGATTTGAATTTGCTCCCATGGGTTTACTACATCAGTAGATACTGCATGTGTAAAGTTAGACTCCAGCTAGTAAGAAGAAAGAACTTTCTTTGTAGGATTGGCCTTTGATGTTGGGCATGAAAGAAAAGATCCAAGTTAAAAAATAAAAATTCTTTCAATTTAGCCTTTTATGATTATCTTTCTGCACAGTGTGACTACAACGTTGCCAGACTATTAAGGCTTGCATTTGCTTGTGTTCAGTACTCTCAAGTGTTCCTCTTAAGCCACACTCAATTGCTGGCTAATTTGTGTCCATGCATTCTCGGATTCACTGTAAAAATAAAGCTGATGAAGTGAAATGTACAATCACTATCCTATGCAAGCAGCTTAACATAGTAATATATTAGATAACCAATTTTAAAACCAATGTTTCCTTAAACCATGAAGCATTTCCCACATCCCTGATTAAAACAAATTAAAATTACTTTTCAGGTAAACTTCAAGCAAATCCAATACACCTTCCCTGTGTTCCTTCACTTGGGGAGAAATCACATTCTTCATGGCTGGAATGGAAGCAACAAGCCTTTAATGCAAATACACTTCACAATTTTCAGTCATATTAAGTAAACAATAATCTCATGGGCTAATTACCTAATTGCAAAACCTAACAATTAGTTGAAAAGACAGTTAATTGGGAGCCTTAGGAACTCCTAAATCATACGTTTCATGCATGTAGGTTCTGACAGAAGTCTGACACAACATCCCTTAGTAAATAATTTCAACTCATTAGCTTACATGCTCATCTATAACAACAAAACCAATTTACTTTGCAGATAAGGGAGAGAAAAAATGTTCTGAATGGATGGGTGGCTGGGGACAAGTCAACGAGGACCAAAAAAGTCTAAGGTTCAATGGGTGTTGTTGGAAAGAACAGTGAATTTGACAAAAGTGTTCTCAACATCAATGAAGTTATACAATTAACAAGCTGTGATTACTTCTCCCTGGAAGTGGTCAGGAAGGTAGTGAGAACAGCAAAAAATTGGGCAAGTCAGCTAGGGAAAGATACTCACTTCCTCAGCAATTAAATGCTGAGTGAGAAGATTCAATAATGACCTTCTCATCAACAATTAAGGCCTTTAAGTAATCATGTAACAGCCTGTCAGCTCTCAAGTAACTCGGGTCAGTTTGATGTGGCAAACATTGGTGGGGGCAAAAAGTCAGCTGCTCCTGAAGATGGAGCACTACATCTTGGCTGTGGCATTGTTTTCTACTCTGGTGCAGTCAATCTCAATGGTAACAGATGTCAACCTGAGTCCAGAGTAGACTGACAATGCAAGTCCTTCAGACTGAGAATGGATTCTGAGCCTGAATAAAACTCACAAAAGGCATTTGAATGGCACGTGACAATAAAGGCTATTATATTTCCAGCATGGTGGCTAACTCAATTGAAAGACAGCTATTGTGACAAATAGAAAAGGGGCAGGTGATATTTACTTGATGCTGGGTAAAGTATAATGCTGGCCATTAATGATAGATTTTGACTCTGCACCTGACTATATAGCAGAGGTGTCCAAGTATGGAGGCCAAAAACTAGAAAAATCGCAGAAACACCGAGTTGAATTTATTCACGCAAATTCTGTTTATCCGTTATACTTCTGTTCTTCTTATTTTCAATTTTGATTCTCCCCTCGAACCCATTCCCAACTTCTCCCATACCAAACTATCAATGAAGTAACAATGGGAACTTGTTCTTGAACTTCTGCTGCTTCCACTTTAGAGATGGAAGCCAAGAATTACTTTAGAACATACGTTTGATGTGATAACATGCAGTTTCTCCTTCAAGGTATTTCTTTCACAGCTTTCAATACTCTGTCCTGCCATACATTCAACCTCATATAGCTCAGTATATAAGGGAAATGTTCTTTCATCCACTTTGTACATCCTCCTAAAAATATTTTACAGCCATCCAATAAAACTAATAATCTATAATAAGCCAGCCATTCACACTGCTTTTTAATGTTCCTGAAAACAAAGTCTCAATCCTAGCTGCACATTCACAAGAGTTAAGCTGCTTGATTAATACTTTTAAAAAAGGCTTTGCAAAAATTTCAAATTCACATTTTTTTGTCTTTACCTTCTACCCTCAGCTGATGGATGGCATCAGAGCACGTGCGCATGAAAATCTGGGCATCCTGATCAATCTGGTCACGTTCCATATCTGTCATACTGGAATATTCTGACATTACAAAGCTGAGAAAAGAAGAAAACAAGTAACGTTACAAGTTTAAAAAGTGGAAGTAAATAAGAGTAAAACATTGGTCAGCCCTCAACACCACAGGTATCTTCGGAGCAAAGAAAGGAGGAGGTAAGGTTTAATGCCTTCCTCTCCACAGACACTCTATGCTTTGCTGAATGCTTCCAGCATTTTCTTCTGTTTTCATTTCAGATTTCCCAAATCAGTAGTTCTGTGATTTTTGTTTTAAATTATGTTTAGTCTAGAGTTCTGACACTAAGATAGAAGAGAAAGAAAAAACTGGAGAAAGGTGAATATTCCACCTGGAATATTATTTTGTGTCTCAGCTGTGGTTCAATCAATAGCAGCCTTGCCTCTTAGTCAGAAAATTGAGGGTTCAGGTCCCAGTCCAGGATTTCAGCACTAAACAAATATAGGACCATTCAATAGTGCAACACCTAGGGAATGCTGCATTGTTCAAAGCACTGTCTTTCACATGCCTGCCCATGAGCAAATTTAAAAGCTCCCATGGCATTGCTCAGAAAGGCAGGCAGGCAATTCTTAATGTCCTGGTCAATATTTATTTATCAATCAATATCAAAAGAACAGGTCATGTGGCATTATCACAACATAGTTTTGGACGTTGCTGTTAGCCAACTGACATGTATGAGCCAATTTATTGGCTCCAAATCGTATCTGGCATTTCTGCTAATCATGGATGGCACCGTATAAATGCAAATCTTTTTTTAGACTCACTGAGTGCTGAGTGCTATATTCCCAGCAAATTTCTTTATGTTTCTGTGTTTATGGTAAAATAGGCCAAACAGCAACACTTTCATTTGGTTTAGAATATAAATATCTTGTTTAACTTCTCAAAGATGGGTCAACTGTTGGATTGTATCATAAAGTACAATAACACAAGGAACCTATTGTGCCACATAACTGTTCAAACAGTGGCTAATTAAAACGAAAATCAACAATTGGTTATAAATCTTAACCCTTAGTTACCCAATGAAAATTATTAAACAACCTGCCATGAGAGGCAATGTAATTAAAGTAATTTGAATTTGTTGATGATAAGTTGTTCTGCATTTGCAACGTTTTACTGAAAACACCAGAGATAACAAGGTGTAGAGCTGGATGAACACAGCAGGCCAACTAGCATCAGAGGAGCAGGAAGGCTGACATTTTGGGTCTAGGCCTGAAACGTCATCTTTCCTGCTCCTCTGATGCTGCCTGGCCTGCTGTGTTCATCCAACTCTACACCTTGTTAGCTCAGATTCTCCAGCATCTGTAGTTCCTACTATCACTGAAAACACCATTTTGCCATGGTATCTTTTGAACGATTTTAAATAAGTTCAAGCAAGATTGAATAAATGGTGACTAAATCTGGTGCTCTAAATACAACGTTAAAATGATGGCATGTAATCTCCAGTTTTTGGGACAAAACCCTTTCCAAAACAACATTGCACATGATAGTTACATAATTACACAAACAGTTTACATGATCCCAGTTAGCCCTGTTGCTCTTCACAGATGCCATAATTCAATTTTCTGGCAGTTTTCTCTCATTTGCAAAGTTGCCTCAGTGCCCTTTATCCTCTCAACCTGTTTCCCTCAATAAAACCTATACTTGGTGTACAGTGATATCCTTAATGGATTCCTTTCCTCAGAACCCATCCCTCCAAATCTCTTCTTCAAAAATAAATCTTTCATCCCATTTATTTTTTAAACTATCATCTTCATCCTTCCTTTGTTTCTCAAGCCCGTTGAACCTGCCGCCACCCAACTTCAAGCCGATAGATCAAGTCCTGTTTCAACCACACCCTAAGACAGCCTTAGTCATCAATAACACAATTTGTGATTTCAGCTTTGGTGGGCTTTCCCTTTGTATCTTCTAGCTACTTCCCTATTTTCTTTGTCGTAAAATATTTCCCACAAAGCGTTTTAAATTCCTCATCCCTGTTTATAAATTGCTACACAATATCATTCCTCCTCATTTCTGCAACTTCCTTAAACCCTTGTACCAATGTTTTCCATCTGCTCTTCCTCTCTCTTGCAGTGTCCTTCTGTTGGCTCCATCTTTAGTTGCAAAGTTGTCATCCAATTTAGAATTCCAAATCAGATTTTTCTTAATAGTCTCGAACCAATTAGAAACTCTTTGTGATGTTTGGAATTAATTTGTTAAGTTCTAACAAAGTAGATCTGTAATGTGCAATACTGGAAAAGAAACAATACAGCAGATCACGTAGAAAATGATTGCCAAACATTTAATCATCTAAAGAGCCCTTATTTTAGTTGTTATTGTAAATGTACACTATACCTATTAGGCTTTAGCTTGAACAGCCAATATAGCGTTTGAGACTGAAACAGTGGACTTCACAGAGATTTACAAGTTAGATTGCCAGATTTCTGATAACCATCTAGAACTACTTAGTTCAATAATATGGCTGAGTGAGCAAACCACTGTAGCATAATACTCATTTCAAAATATAAAGAAAATGTGTGATTAGCCCATATTGATTTTAGCACAAAACTGCAGTAAAGTCATTGAAGCAGTTTGAAGGTCATAGTCCATTAATTACACCTTTTGAGTACATCACAGCAATCAACAGTGCCAGAGTAACTATGACGGTGTTATGCAGCTGCATTTTAACCTCTGCCCCAGCAGAGTGAAGTATTGTGATGAAACAAAAGTTTGATTTTTATTGAGAATATTCTGAACTCTCAGCTTGCCTGCGAAGCCCAGTGCAATAGAAAAGGAGCTCCTCTGTGGGAGTCCTGATGTGTTTACTAACACATATAAGGATAAATCCAGAGAGACATTTGAAGAATGCTACAACAGCTGAAAAAATGTGAATTCATTTTCTAGAAGAATACTGGAGCCAAAATATTTAATAACTAATCATTTTCTCTTCTCTATAATGTAACATGTAACAGTTAAATAAAAACCATTATAAACATCAATTTGGAGCAGAAAGCACAAAATGCAATACTGTAATTCATTGAAGAAGATGTGCAAATAAAAAGTTTAAAATACATACAGTCTGTAGCTGAATGCTTTTACACATGATGTATTGATTTTAAAGTCATGAAAACCCTGTAAATAATATTTTACAATTTTACACAGCAATTTCCCGAACACAATTTTTAGTAGAAACAGTCACTTGGTAGTATAGAACTTGAGGACTGCTGAAGGAAATAGAGACACTGTTGAGGCTTTTTGTTTTATACTTATCAGGGCAGAATTGCAAGGATATCAACTCTCAAAGGGAACAACAATTTATTCTGTATGAGAAGATGGTGCTGACTGGTTGGAAGATGGACTGCGATTGGCCGGGACGCTGCCGTGTGTGCACCAGGGATAAGCTTAGGCCATAGGTGACTCAGTTGGGCAGGCAAGGCATGATCATAAAAATGAGGTTCTCAGCCTTGCAAAAGTGAGCTGAAAAATCGGTCATTACAAGTTGATTATTCCTAGGTCTGTGAAGAGGCAACCTTAAAAGTGGCATCTGCGAGCCATAACTCACAAAGACAATCCAAGATCTCATAGGCTGCACAAGAGCGTGGACAGGATTTCATCTCACCTTGTACTGTGGTATTCACCCACAAGCTCTTTTATGCGATGCTTCCTTTCCAGAGTGGTACAGGCTTCACAATCCAAGCACTTCATGGCTTGTGCTGCATACATTGCAATAAGATCCACTCTGTCAAAAGTCCATACACATTAGAGACCACGGCACTCTTTGCTGGAGTCCCTGTGTCCCGCTGTATTGAGGACTATACTAAACTGTCATTTGTGTGCGATACAAACATTCATTGCTCACATTACCAAGGGCCTGTTTTGTTTTTGGTATTCCCTACAAAGGCTCATTAGAACCATGGCCAGTAAGTCCAGTCACAGCATGTGTTATCATCTCCGTGGCCGAGGAGCATCAAAGACACAAGAAATCAAGGAGAAGCAAATGTGCCTGTATGCCCAGGACCAGCAGCAACCTTCAGCAGCTATAGAACTGCCCCCACAGGTTGCTGCTGCAGGTCCCCTCAAGATGAACAGAAGACACAAGAGATGTGAGGTCTCTCTCTTCAATGCCATTTTCTTCAGCTGAGTAAGGTGCATCCCTTCTGCAGATTGATGTCCCAGGATACCAACACAGAGCTCATTCATCTGCTCAGGCAGATCTTGCGACCTGAAGGACTAGCGGAGCTGTCCTATTCTAGTGACCATCAAAGTGACAGCTTCACTAAATTTATACGCAACTGGCTGTTTCCAAGGATGCACTGAGAACCTGTGTGGGATTTCTTGATCCTTAATCAACAAATGTATCAAGGCTGTCATTAATGTGATTTGTGACAAATCGCACTGCTTCATCTTGTTTCTCCACGTAATAAGGTCCATGCTGCATAGGCAAAAAAAGCTGGCTTCCCTCAAATGCAGGGCGCTACAGATGGTATTCACATCACGTTGAGAATGCTATATCATAACACAGCTGATTTAAACAACAAATAGGGTTCCAGTCTATTATTATCTGTGATCATTTGGAGCAAATCCGCATCTGCACCAGGTATCCTGGAAGCTGCTGCGATGTCTATATCCTTCAGTAATCTGCGTTCCTGTTTCATTTCAAGGATGACGGAGATGGCCTTGCGGTGTTATCACCAGACTACCAACCCAGAGATCCAAGTCATGTTCTGTGGATCTATCTTTGAATCTCACTATGACAGATGGAATTTGAATTCAATAAAAATCTGAAATTACAGATCTAATGATAACCATGAAACCGTTGTCGATTGTTGGAAAAATCCATCTGGTTACGGGGAAGGAAACTGCCATCCTTACCGGGACTGGCTGACTTATGACTCCAGACCCATAACAATGTGATAGATTCTGGGCAATTACGGGTCAGCAATAAATATTGGCCTCACCAGAAACAAAATCTTGTGAATGCATAATTGGTACACTGGGGTGTTAGGGCAAGAGTAACAGTCCTTTAGACAGGGTTCTATGGTATGGGTGGATAACCTGTTTAGCTTGATTCTAGTAGCTGTAGTTACTAAGATATTTGATTGATTATGTGATTATTTAAAGTAGCAGTACATTTTTGAATATGAGCTTCTATTTTCAATAAATTGTCATCCATGCCACCTACGTGCCCTCAGAAGCTGCTCTTTATTGTTTCCCACCTACACTGTGAAAGGCTGTTTGTTGCTGGCTGCAATTTGATCCTGTGTACAGCTTGGCAAAAAATGATGCCAGCGGTGAACTCCCATCCTATCATTTATGAGTATTTTGCTCTGGGAACAATGAATAATAATGCCTCAGGAACACCACCAGCTCCAAGTTTCGTTCCAATTCATACATCCTTTTTATTCAGACAGTATCATTTGATTTCTCATCATCACTGGGTTTCCTACCTGGGTGAGTGCATGACAGTGTGAGTGGTGACACCACAGAGACTTGGTACATCTACAACAAGCTGGGTAGCTCACTGAAGCTCATTGAGAGAAACCCTCCAAAGAAATTGATAAGCAAGTTGTGGGTCTTGGAAGGAAACTTGAAGCTGGTGGTGTTTCTAAGTCATTGTCAGTCATTGTTCCTAGGCCAGGGCTAGCAACAGCATTTTATTTTGTAATGATTCTCTAATGATTCCCCTAGACAAATACCCTTGAATTAAGATGCTGGGAGAAGTGGTGTTAGTCAATGATCACAGGCTTCAAAATCCTTTGTTACTGACTTGACATCAGGAATCTCCATTCTATTCAACCACAATTTCACACAGTTCAGCTAAGCTAGTCTTCCTTTTTGCAGTTTCCACTAAAGGCTTGTATCCATTGTACACTTAGGTTTTTCACCATGGTCTAACTCATAGACAACTCTAAATACAATAGTTGGTGGGTAATGAGGGTGACCTAGTACTTCTACTGTAAAGATGTACATTTTAGCACTGTTCAGCATATACACTGTAGTACAGAGACCCTGCAGAGCTCCGAAATTAGAAAGGACCCTTTTGCTTAACACCAGATGATCTTGAACCAAATCAGGTCACTTTTTTCTTGTACATATCAACAATCTCAAGATTATTTTCCTTTACACTGTAGGATTTCCCTTCATAAAAGTCAACAATTCAATGTGTCTCATTAGCACTACAAGCCAGCTTCACAGTGGTCTGTTCATGACCATTATTACCACCAATGTGGATTATTTTACTTTGTCATTTTAAGTTATGGTTTCAATGTACATTGTAATTTCATTGGTGGTTCAATATTCTCAGCATCATTTCCGTAGTCTCGAAAGTGTTTCTCATTATGATGATGGCAAAGCTGGTGTAAATTTGACTCTCTGACTCACAGAATTGTGGTGGTGCAGGAGGAGCTCATTCAGTCCATTGTGCCTGCACCAGCTCATTAAATGAACATCATAACCTAATATCAATCTCCTGCTTTTTACCTATACTCTTGCACAGTAATTTTATCAAAATAATCATCCAATGACTTCTTGAATACCTCAACTGAACACCTCCAGGCAGTGCATTCAATATAGTAACTTTGTTCTTGCATCTTTTGCAGTTCACTTTAAATCTACGGTCTCTTGTCTGTTTATTAAATGAGCAGTTTTATGCATCTATTTTCACAAGTGTGAACCTATATTTTAAGGCTATTCTTAGTAGTAACACAATTTCTTAAAATAGCAAATTATATAGCACAAATCATAATCTTAATTGTCTCTACTTCATGTACAGATACTGAAAGTTATCAACATCTCAGAAAAATTAAATGTGCAAAAGTAAAATTCTCCAGCATGTACAGAGGTTGCTTCACAAACCAGCAAACATCACTTGTTCAAACATATATAATTTCCTCTCTTTCTGAATTGTTATTTGTGCTAATATTTTTTAATATTTGAGCAACGTAATGGCATCTCTGAACACAGGCCAAGCACTTCACTATGTGAAACGTCTACCTTGAACCCTCTGGTGTATTCAGAACAGACCAGGCTTATGAATTGCATTTTTAAGCGTTATTAAGCATATCAGAATTTACATTCAATTTTCAATATAAATCCAAAAGATGGAAAATACACAGATCACATTTCTGTACGATGTACAAGGTAAAGCAGCTATCGTATATAACAATTGCAATGCAAAAATGTGCTAAATCACATGTTCATAAGATTCAGTTGACTTCTGTTAAGCGTTTACATTGAAAGTCCTATCATTTCAAGAGATTGGCAGAAAACACTGCCAGAATTGTTGACACTGTTTGTCAACTCAGCAGCATATTCATCAAAGACAGTGGCACTACTGACTAAAACAGTCTCAGGTTGTACAATTTTTACTTTATTGATATAAATGCAGTAATTTTGGTGACTGCAAAGCAAACTTAATTTTAGATGTTTTAAGAATAAATAGGAAGACAGCCTTTCAAGAACTTTGGGCCTAGATCCTTCTTCAGAAATGGGGAGGGTAAGGGGGTTCTAACATAAATAGGGAGGGAAGGGGAGGCGGATTGAAGACGGAAAGTGGAGAAGATAGATGGAGAGGAGACAGACAGGTCGAAGATGTCACAGATTGTAACATAGTGCAGAATCAATGTTCTACTGTGATTAGAAGTTAAGATGGAGACAACTGAAAATTCTTTTTTGCAAAATAATGGTACAACTCAAAGTAAACTATCAATGTATTGACAGGCTGTTGACACCTTTAAGATTCTCATCAGCATTTCATTCACATTGAGTTCTTCAGAGGTTCTTTATACTCAGTAACTTCAAAAAGTATTTACAAATTTACACTTTTCAATGGAATATTAAAGATCAGAAGGTTAGCACTCCCCTTGATACGGATGGAAGAAATCCTAATGGCCTAACAGCACACAAATGGTTAAGGCATTGCCATCTAATTGCCATGTTTGCTCTTTCTCCATAAAGGCAATCCAGCTCCCCCGAGTGCTATCGCAAGGCCTCGAAGATTATGGTGCAAAGCCATGTTTATACGCTATAAATGAGGCCTTTGAAACTAGACAGAGCACACTGCCCTACTGAAGATTGAAGGTGTTTATTGCGCAATGAAACACAATTTTACCTGGCCAAGAGATGTGCTTATGTCCACAGAGCAAACAACAACACTGTCACTTCAGTGAAAAACCACCCAAGCTCCTTGGGGAGTCGGGGTGGCCATGGGTACCAGCATGGGCCCAAGCATTGCCTGCCTCTTTGTAGGTTACGTGGAACAATCCCTCTTCCACAGCTACGCTGGCCTTAAATCCCACCTCTTCCTCCGCTACATCGATGACTGTATCAGTGCCGCCTCATGCTCCCACGAGGAACTCGAACAGTTCATCCACTTCACCAACACCTTCCACCCCAACTTTAAGTTCACCTGGACCATCTCTGATGCATCTCTCTTCTTCCTGGACCCCTCTGTCTCCATCTCTGGCAACCACCTGGAAACCGATATCCATTTCAAGCCCACTGATTCCCACAGCTACCTAGAATACACTTCTGCCCACCCACCTTCCTGCAAAAACGCCATCCCCTATTCCCAACTCCTTCACCTCCACCGCATCTGCTCCCAGAATGAGACATTCCACTCCTGAACATCTCAGATGTCCTCGTTTTTCAAGGACCACAACATCCCCCTCATTAGTGGTCGAGAACACCCTTGACTGTGTCTCCTACATTTCCTGCAAATCATCCCTCACACCCCATCCCTGCAATAACAATCAAAACAGAATCCCCCTCATCCTCACGTACCATTCCCCAAAACCTTCCAGATCCAACGCATCGTCATCCGACACTTCCGCCATCTGCAATTCGACCCCACTACTGAGGACATTTTTCCCCTCCCCACCCTTATCTGCCTTCTGGAGGGACCACTCTCTGTGTGATTCGCTCGTCTACTCCAGGCTCCCCTTCAACTCCACCACACCTGCCCCTACACCTCACCCCTCACCCCCATCCCTGCAGCCCTTACTTTTAGGTGCTATTCTGTTAATAATTTCAAATACTTCTGATTGTCACCATTTAATTTTTATTTTGGCGTTGTTTGCTGTAGCATGTCCTTTATCACGTCATTATCAAAGATGTTGTGTATTTATACGGCAATTCTCAGACCTTGGGTCATCCTAAAGTGCTTTACAGCCAATGTATCTTTGTGGTACTGTCACTGTTGTAATGTTGGAAATTTGGCAGTCAATTTATAATTCCCAGAAAAAGCAAAGATGATAAAGACCAATTTATTTGTTTTTGTGATACTGAATGAGGGATAGATATTGGGGATGACTCTGCTACTCTTCTTCAAATAATGCCATGAGTTCTTTTATAATCATTTTAGCGAGCAGATGGGATCTTAGCTTAGCATATCGTCTGAAATATGGCACCACCGACAGTGTAGCATTCCTTCAGGGCTGAACTGGAGTGTTAATCCAGATTGTTGTCTCAAGTTGGGCTTGAATCTGCAATTGTGACTCAGAAGTGAGAATGCTACCAGCTGAGCCATGACTGACACTTTTCCTGTCGCACTGTGCACAACAGATCAACTGCTATGCTGTTTTATTATGAAGGTCTTACACAACCTAATGTAGAAAGTACAGCTTTTTCCTTTCAGGTGGAGCCATATCCTTCCAAAGCCATAGAAACTAACTTCCATTACATAAACCCTAAGTGAGACTAGAGGTTAATTGTTTTCCTAGCTGTAGGGCCCAAACCTGGCTTCTCTGTCCCTTTTTGAAAGTATGATTGGCAAGATCGCTCAGGAGTTTGCAGTTTGTAGCTGCTGGGTCGAATGGCTATATTTATTTTGAATTGTGATTGGCAAGGCCACACAGAATTTACAAAAGACAAAGAGGCAAACAGATATATTATGTAATCTAACAGTCTATATCTATATTTAGAGGTATGGGATATATCTCTTAAGTCAGATATATGTCAAGGACGATGAGGGATGGGCAATAAATACTTGCTTTGCAAATAAAGCCCACATCCCAGGAACATGTAGAATAAAATATTCGATTAAATAGTTAAGAATGTTTAGTGAGGTTGTAGAATTTGGAAAATGGCGCATAGGAAGATCTAGAGATAATGGGAACTACAGATGCTGGAGAATCTGAGATAACAAAGCATGGAGCTGGATGAACACAGCAGGTCAAGCAGCATCTTAGGAGCACAAAAGCAGATGTTTCAGGCCTAGACCCTTCATCAGAAAAGCACGTCAACTTTTGTGCTCCTAAGATACTGCTTGGCCTGCTGTGTTCATCCAGCTCCACACTTTGTTATCCAGCATAGGAAGATCTACCTGAGCGAGTACATTTGCAAGCTGGTTTGAAATAACTCTACTGAAGTCGGTATCCAATAACCAAATCACCCTTTATTTACACAAGCATAGTACTTAACACTGATCTGGGTTCCTCAGAGCTAGCCCTCTGACTCATCAGAACCTCTGACACTCCTGTTTACATCTGTCAGCCTGATTGGATCGGGTTAACAGCCCAAATCAGACAGCGCATATTCTATGTAGGCTACCTGGCCGACCTCAATACAATCACTGCAGGTTACAATATTGGTTAAGAAGAACATTACAGTGTTGGAGAAAGAGGAAGTCCTGGGGGTGCAAGGACAGAATCAATTTGGCTAGACCTAAGGAACAAAAAGGGAGTAATTACATTGCTTCATGTGGTTTATAGGCTGCGAAGTAGTCAAAATGATGTTGAGGAGCAAATCTGCAGGCAAATAACAGAAGCCAACATTATTGAATGGTCTTAATGGGGTAGAGATGCCAGTGCTGGACTGGGGTGGACAAAGTCAGAAGTCACACAACACCAGGTTACAGCCCAACAGGTTTATTTTAAATCACAAGCTTTTGGAGTGCTGCTCCTTTGTCAGATTAAGGGGAGAAAGACACACCAGCACAGAATATATTCTCTGCCTATATATTCTATGCCTATGTGCTTCTCTCTACTTTATGCAATGAAGGAGCAGCGCAGTGAAAGTTTGTGATTTTAAATAAAGCTGCTGGACTGTAAAGTGGTGTAGAGCTGGATGAACACAGGAGGCCAAGCAGCATCAAAGGAGCAGGAAAGCTGATGTTTCAGGCCTAGACCCTTCTTGAGAAATGGGGGAAGAGGAAGGGGGTTCTGAAATAAATAGGGAGAGAGGGGAAGGCAGATAGAAGATGGACAGAGGAGAAGATAGGTGGAGAGGAGACAGACGGATCAAAGAGGCATAGATGGAGCCAGTAAAGGTGAGAGTGTAGGTGGTGAGGTGGGGGGGGGGGGATAGATCAGTCCAGGGAGGGCGGACAGTTCAAGGGGGCAGGATTAGGCTAGTAGGTAGGAGATGGGTGTGGGGCTTGAGGTGGGAGAAAGTGATAGGTGGGAGGAAGGGCAGGCTGGGCTGGTTTTGGGATGCGGTAGCAGGGAGGGGAAACTTTGAAGCTTATGAAGTCCACATTGATACCATTGGGCTGCAGCGTTCCCAAGTGGAATATGAGGTGCAGCCGCAACTCATATTCTGCTTGTGAATCCTGCAGCCCAATGGTATCAATGTGGCCTTCACAAGCTTCAACATCTCCCCTCCCCACTACTGCATCCCAAAACTAGCCCAGCCTGTCCCTGCCTTCCTAACCTGTCCTTCCTCCCACCTTGTTATCTCAGGTTCTCCAGCATCTGCAGTTCCTACTATCTCTGTAAATTGGTGATGCGTGACTTCAAAATTTTAAGGGGGATCTATAATTACCCAAATAAAGAGAGGGATATTGGTTCTGTAAGTGGCAGCAAGGCGAAAGTGTATCTACATTGTATTTAGGGGAATTTTCTCCAGCAAAACGTATCCAGTCCAACAAGAAACGTTGGACTGTTGCACATTTATTCTGGAAATGAGGTGGGCCAAGCAGAACAACTGTCAGTGGAGGAACATTTAGAAGACACTGATCATTATATCATAATGCTTAGGATGATGATAGGGAAAGACAATGGTCAATGCAAAGTAAAAAAAAAACAGTTTGTGGTAAACTGATTCCAATGGGGCAAGATTAGAGCTGGCCAGATTATCTAGAATAAGACAGCGGTGAGAAAAACTGAGCATGTGGCATCCTCAAAGGACCAGTAAAGGTATATTCCCTCAAAAAGTAAATGTAGGACAAACAAATCTAGAGCTCTTTGGATGACAAAGGAGACAGAAAATAAAGAACAAAAAGTGTATTTATGACAGGTGACAGGTAGAAAACATGACTGAGGACCATGAAAATCCAGAAAATTTATAAGTAAGGTGAGAAAACAATTTAGACATGCAAAGAGGAATTTTGAGAAAAGACTGGCTATCAACATAAATCTCAAAGTTTTCTATAGGCATAAAAATAGAAAAGGAGTGGGGCTGATTAGTGACCAAATGGAAATTACTCATGGAGGCAGGAGCAAGTCTGGTGTATTAAATAAATTCTTTGCTTCTGTCTTTCCCAAGGAGATAGATGCAAGCCAGGCCAAGTGAGAGGAAACTCTGTTTCTAGTAGGATTCAAAATTGACAAGGAAGGAAGGGTTGGATAGATTGTTGTATTTTAAATTGGACCGATGAGATTCAAGGATACTGAAGTAAGTGAGAGTGGAACTGACCATAGTGTTTCAGTCTTCCCTTGACACAGTCAAGATATCAGAAGACTGAAGAACTGCTCAGAGGTTCTAAGGACAAGGCTGGCAAGCACAGAGCAGCAGTTTAACTTCAGTGGTGGAGAAGCTCCTAGAAACAATTAATTTGGAATTAGTGCTCATATGGAAAAAGGTAGGCTGATTAGGATGTGCCAGCATGGATTTCTAAAGGGTAAATCATGTTTCACTTATTTGGAGGGTTTTTCTGAAGAAGTTGAAGGACTGATGAGGGTAATTCTGTTATGTGTTGTACGTGGACTTGCAGAGGTGTTGCAAGCAGTACCACACAACAAATGGTGAGAAAAGTTAGAGCTTATTAAATAAAATGAAAAATTATGTACCCACATTGCTGAGCGATAAGAAAAAGAGAGTAGTGGTTAGTGGATACAAACATGGATAACTTTTTTGAGTTGGAAGAATGTTTGTAGTGGAATTTGCCAGGGTTGGCATTGGGGCCCTTGCTTTTCCTGATACATTTTAATGATCTTGATCTTTGCGCACAGGAGACAATTTCAAAGTTTATGGATGATATGAAATTTGGAAATATTGTAAACTGTGAGGACAACAATGTAGAATCCAATAGAACATAGGCCAGTAGAGAAGCAGGGTGACATGAGGCAGACACTGTTCAATGCAGACAAATGAGAAATGATCCATTTTTGGAGGAAAACATTAACAGACAAGACAAAACAAGGGGTCTAATTCTAAAGGGACCTGGGTATATGGAGGCACAGATCACTGGAACTAATAGAACAAATGGAGAGAGCAGTTAATAAATAATTAATGAACTCCGACTTTATTAAAGGGTTAAGAGTACAAAAACAAGGAGGTGATGCTGAACTTCTATAAGACATCTGTTAGACCTTAGGTGGTGTGTTGCAAACAGTTTTGAGTGCCACGCTATATGAAGGATGTAAACACAATGGGGAAAGAGTGCAGGACAGATTTACAAGAATGGTTGCAGGGATGAGCAACTTTGGTTATAAGGATTGACTGGACAGATTGGGATGGCTTTTCTTGGAGGGAAGATAGCTGAAAGGAGATCTGATAGAGGTTTTCAAATGAATGAGGTTCCTGGACAACACAGACAGGGATAAACTTATAGAACCTAACCTGGAGCTATATAAGGCATTATATAGGTCTCAGCTAGAATACTGTGTACAGCTTTTATGCATTATACCATGGGAAGGATGTGATTACATGAGAAAGCGTGCAGAGGAAATTCACCAGGATGCTTCCTGGGCTGGACCATTTCAACGATGAAGATGAGATAAACTTTTTTTTTCTGCTTTCCTTACAGCAGACAAAACTGAGGCAGGACATGATTAAGGTGAGGGCTCAGCAGTCCTTCAAGCATCAGAGACCTCACTTGTCACAGTTTCTCCTGGCTGTTTGGATACTGCAAATGTGCTCACCAAACTTTGTTCCCAAATCTAAACATGATGGCCCTGCAGTCTGTGTGGGTGTAATTGTACTGGTGGAGATTGTCAAGAGACAGGTGAAGATGCGTGTTCTGGGTCAGTGATGTCACGGTTCCCCCAGAAGTATAATCTTCAGGCTCTTGACATGGATGTGGCCTGGACTTGGGATTGTAAACATCTGTAGTGGCAAGCAAAAATAACCACATTAAGGATCAGCACAATCTGAGTGTTAACATTTCCTTGCATGCCACTTGTGTATCCACATGCCAGCATCAGATTGGATGTTGTGTATCCACATGCCAGCATCAGATTGGATGTTTTCACGCTCTCAGAGTCAGACAGCATGGAAACAGGCCCTTCAGTCCAAAAATTCCACTCTAACCATGTTCCCAAACTAAACTAGTCCCACCTGCCTGCATTTGGTCCATATCCTTCCAAACCTTTCCTATTCATGACCAAATGTCTTTTAAACATGCCTGACTATCTGTGATCCATCTTGGCTGTCTGTAATCACTCAGCCATCCTCTTTTGCAATTTGCAATTCCCCTTCCTCCACGGGTGAGCAAGTTTAGGTCAGACAATCCACTTCCGGTCCCTGACCTCTCCCTTGAATTGTGAGCCTGCCTCTCCTGGATGACAACTTGCAGATGCAGTGAGATTACATTTAGCTCCCTTGACTGCACACATATCTATCACACATACGGAGCTGTTAGCAATACATTGGATCCATGCACTCACAAAAGCTGAACTGTCATTTTGCTTCAAGTATCTTGCAATATGGAGGCTATTCTCATATTTACCTGCCTGACCTAGCTATCCACTCAAAGATACATTACTCGTGGACCTTACAAGCAATGATTTGGTATTGTGAGGCCATGCCATCTACCCTGGTGGACTGGAGCAGGTTGTTGACTTGTATCCTGCATCAGACATCGGATCTTCACGAGACCCAGTGATGGCTAAAGTCATCTTCAATATCTGTCCATGTTGCTTCAATCAGGGAGAAGGGTCTTCTGTTCAGATCTGTGGGAAAGAGGACTTGCAGGAGAATCTGCATTGAGGCAACGCTGGATATTTTGCTCAGATATATGTGCAGTTGAAGTAGCTCCGATATGATTTTCTTGGTGTGGCCGAAATAATAGGGACATAGTAGTTAGTGAGGTGGCAAAATATTGCAATTAAAAACTGAATAAAGTGTTAAGAGTGGAGGTGAACAGCAAAATTATGACGGTGAAGCAGAATTTCACTGTATATTACGACACTCTTTTATAGCCTGCTTCTAACTGTTGCAT
This sequence comes from Stegostoma tigrinum, assembly GCF_030684315.1. Lineage (NCBI taxonomy): Eukaryota > Metazoa > Chordata > Chondrichthyes > Orectolobiformes > Stegostomatidae > Stegostoma > Stegostoma tigrinum. Next base: position 17,041,982 of record NC_081354.1, read on the forward strand.
TCCCATCTGACAGTGGGATCTACCAATAGCCACCCCTGCCATGTAACTGCACATTTAAGCCCACCACTGGTCCTTTAAATTTTAATTGCAACTAGGTGTGTGCCGACTCCTGACATACAAATAGAAGTTTCCTATATTAAATTCCAACCACTGAATCTGAGAAAAATACCCAGAGTGAAAACCAAAGGGCATCACACATTTCCAACTAAGACATTGTAAATTTGACTCTCAATGTTTGACAGCTACAGTCACAGGTCCTCAGTCTATAGCATCCGATACCATAATTTCTTTTCAGAAAACATCACATTTAACCTTACGTATAAAGGCCGAGATCCTCTTTCTAAACTGTTCTTTGTTTTTACTTCCACTTCTTTTGTTTCCATTTCTCTGCTCTAGCTTACCTGCACTACTACAGCACTCACTTAATTTTGAAAACTATTTGATGGCCAAAGCTTTATGAATGGTCATTCTACTTATTCAACAATACTTCTATTTCTTCTGAGTTATTAAAAAGATAATGTGGACTCCCATTTTCCACAGAATAGAAGGTACTTAAGGTTGAACTTAGTCCTTGACTGATTTCCCACACAGATGCATACTTCAGCCATCGCGACCATTCTGTCACCAGCAATTACTATTCAAAATCAATTGAATGATTTCAATTGATTTTGAACTCGACAAGGCAGCAAATTTGGAACAAAATTAATGTGTTATGGATCGTCACAACAGTCTTAGTGCTCAACTGGAATGCTGCAGATGCTTAAGTTCATTTAAAAAGTTACTATATCTCTTATTGAAAAGGGTTGTAGATAAGTTAGTAAATTCCTTTGACTATAACTGTCCTAATTTTGTCAAAACTTCCCAATGCCCGAATATTATATGTGTCACAATTCACTATTTATAGAAATTAAATGACAGTGTAAAGCATATAAACACCCCACAGATGCTAATTGATTTTACTTAAATAACCTATTTGAATACAAGACTTGCAAGTGTCATGTTTGAAGTTTCTTGTGCTGCTTAAGGATTTAGATGAATGTTACAATTAACAAGCTGCAGGAAGAAATAATCAAGCCATTGCTATTTAAGTCTAATAAATAATTCATTGCTTACAAGGTTCTGCTTCAAAACGAGTTTCCTGGTAAGACAATTTATTGATTATAGCAATACAGATTCAGTCGAACTGCAGATGAATGGACCTTTGAATTGTCCTTCCATTTTGCCTCGCTCTCAAAAATCAAACATGGATATGCTTATTTCACTCTGGTGCAAACAAATAAGGCAAAATCAGTGACATTTATCCAGCATAGCTTTGCAAGTCCTTGTGGGCACTCAAGGGTGAGGCTGGCAAATACATTAAAACAACTCTGCCATTTCAACAGTACATGGTATTATATGGAGACTTTTATTGTTTAAATTACAAAGAGAACTTTTTCTTTAAGACATTAGGGTATCAAATTAAGCCACGGTCCCAGAGAAAATGTAGAAGAGGTTTGATGGTGACTTACAAAGCTTTGCACTGTGCTTTTTTAGTAAAAATATATGTGCCAATAAATCACTATTCTCCTTTATGGATTGGTTGGTCTTTCTCTTGCTTTTTGTAGGTTTCATTTTACAGTGCTTACTTTGCAGGTTGGTCGACTATTGTACCAAGTGTCAAAATGTTTAGATCAAACCTCACCTCGTATCCTGAATGTACAAGACTGTTAGAGACTAGCAAAAAATCAGATTTGAAAGAAGGCTTCAATTCCTTCCACCTAGTTGAACCAAGACAGTAGCAAAATTACAGTAGAAATGATGGACTTGCTCTCTCTTCCCACTCAAGTGACATTTTCCCATGCACCATCCACTGTGAAACTCAGGTACTTATCAGAATCTATATAAATTTGTGTCCTATAGAGAGAATTGATGTCCCACAGAGGACTCTGATGCAACAATATAACAGATGCTTACTCAGTCAAGCTTAATGTTAAAATTGAAGAGTTCACCTCTTCAGGAAACAAGTCTGTAATTATTTTTGTAAGCTCAGGAAGGACAGAGTGCTTCTCTGCGCTCCATATTGACAATGTAAGCAACAGACAAGCTGCACTCTCTCTTGTATTTTTCCCCTTGCTTGTTCACTTAGATTATACATTTATAGCTACTTATGCTAGTAATTTACAGCAACATGCTGTCCGCTGTTTCCAGGCCACATTTGCAACTCATTATTAAAATATGAAACATTTCTTGGCCTAACTTCAGAAAGTCATGTGAAATTTTTAAAAATTAATTAGAGATAAACAATTCTGAGGTATATTCCTGAGTTTCAATTAAAGTTTACATGCAATCCAAACAGCAGGAATTAAGAGACTTTCCTCAGGAGTACAATAAAATTAGCATTGCAACACCTTCCAGCACAACTTTCCAGTAATTATTAACACAGCACTGTGACTTTGCCGAAGGGTACTGGAGGACTTCTTTTAGATTTTAACAATGCGATTTCTTTGATGAATCAGCAAATTGGTCTGATGAGTAACTGAGTGGAAAACTATTAGGTGAGGAGTGACCTGAAATGCAATTGTAGCTGTATGGCCTGGATCGGGGAGCAGATCACATCAACCTGCTCAGCCAGACCTGTTTCAGAAGGTATCTCATCTCTGCACTTGGCACTTCCTGAGGCCATTGAATGGATAACCAAACTAAACATTATGTTATCATACATTATTTCAGTTAACCTGTTCAGACCAGTCTGATGTACCTCTGGGGCAGATGGGACAAGAATCCAGATCTTCTGGCCAAGGGGCAGGGAACTACTGTTGCACCACAAACTTTTCCTATCACTTGGAAGTTATTCTACAGAGCAACCGCTGATGAATCCACATTCAGCTTCTTAGTTGTGCTGAATTAGCTAATCTAAATTAGGGAATAGTAGATTAAAACTGGTTTTTGGAGCTGCTGATCCGAAATATCATTTTGTGGGAAGCATACAATGCCAAAAGAACTAAATTGGACTCAGCTGTGAGGTCCTTAAAAGGTCCAACAGCCCGCCAGCTCTCATCTGGTAAGGTACTAGAGGACAACCAGCAAGCAAGGAGGCCTACCTCATCCAAGAGGCAGTGTGTTCAAAAGAAAGTTGTGCAGGGTTGGAAAGAGAAATAAATTTGGAATAAGGAAAAACAGTAAAGTATATTGAAAAATACTATTGAGCAATTACTATACATATGTATGGAAGAATGTCATTCAGCCCCTCAAACCTGTTCCACTGTATAATCAGAGCATAGCAGGTCAGCTTATGTTTTGAATTCTATTTTCCCACCCACCATGGAAAACCTGTAATTCCATTGTCTATCAGCAATCTATTACCTCCACCTTAAAAATGTTCAACGACCCCCATCTCTACTACCTTCTGATTACTTGCATCATGAATAAAACCAGGTTAATTCTCTTGCTGAGGCATCTTCCACATCTTTTCTGTCAAGGATGGCCTTTCTAGACCAAGGTAGTGAACAGTACAATTCATAGTTTTATACTGCATACTGTTCACTCACTAGTTATGTAAATAAACTATTTCCGAGACCAAATCATGGACTAGCACAGCTTCTGTCTTCGAAAAGAAGAAAATTAAGCAGCTGCTCAACATAGTCCAGTAGCTGGTGAATCAAGTTAGAGTTGGTTTTTGTGGAAATATTCAAGTTACCATATTATTACCATAAATAATTACAAATATTGCTGTAAATGGGACTAGCATCAGAGAAATGAAGGTTTGAGTACTGTACACTGTTATTTAAAAAAGCCAGATAACTAGTGGCCAATTGGCCCATCATTGGTATTAGGAAAAATGTTACTTGGGTCAAAATTAATTGCATGTTCAAGAACATGTGCTACTAAATTATACAGAGCAACAGGTTTAAAGAGTTGTTAAGCTCCACTTAGTCCTCTGAAGTGTACATAGATTTTAAAAGGTATTTGATAAAATGCCACATACTAGACATGTTAGCAAAACTGTAAAACTATGACAGGATCACTGGCAATGCGGTTAGGAGAGCGATTAGTCATTAATGGTTGTTGTCCAGACTGCAGGACAATGTATAGTAGTACCTCTCAGGGGCACAGGCAAGTAGGACAACAGTACTTTTTGACATAGTCTAATAACCTGGACTTGGATTTGGCAGGAATGAACTCAAAGTGCAGCTGACAGAAAACTTGGAAATGCAGTACACAGAAGGACAACAAGATACTATAATAGGACATAAACAATGGAGATGTGTGTGGCAGGTGTAAATTAGGGAAAAATGGAACGTAAGGCATTTTGGAAGGAAGGCTAAGAGGGAGGAATATGAACTAATGGTATAAAGAAGTGGTATAGGATCAAAGAGATCCACTGTTCATATGCACAAAGTTTTGAAGGTGACTTGAAAAGTTCATCAGGCTAATTAAAACAAATGGGGATCCTTGGCTTTATAAATACAGATGTACAATTGAACTTTATCTGCTGAGGGGAGACCTCAACAATGGGGTGAGAAGTAAGTCCACAGCCCACCTGCACTTGCTGACAGTGAGACCCGCTCAGCAATTTTGTCTGTGTTTCAGCTAAGGCTCTTGATGATGCTGGTGCAGCCACAGCACCTCCATTGAGAGAGACAGTCACTGATGAATCATGCAGAGAAATGGTCCGGTTAGTTTGAGAGCTAGAGTGTGAGGAGAAATCCCTGCAAGTAGATCAGCAGCACTGCCGGTTCACGTGGTCTTCTCCACAGGATGCCGGAAGGAGATTTTCATAGAATCCCTACAGTGAAGAAGCAGGCCATTCAACCAATAGAGTCCACACTGACCGTCCAAAGAGCATCTTATCCAAACATAACCCCTGTGTAACCCTGTATTTCTCATGGCTTATCCATTTAGCCTGGACACTATGGGCAATATAGCACAGCTATTCCACCTAACCTGCACATCTCTGGACTACGGGAAGAAACCGGAGCATCTGGAGGAATCCCACACAGACACAGGGAAAATGTGCAAACATTTTTCACGCTGACAGTCACCTGAGCATGGAATTGAACCTGGGTGCTAGGCAGTGTCAGGTAGTTGCGCTAACCACTGAGCCACTGTGCTGCCATATCCATTTCCTAGCAGCTTCCCCACATAGTCGGAATCCACAACACCATCAGCAATACATGAACAGCAGACCTTTTAATAGACCTTTGATTATGGAAATGGGCTGCTTGCCTCTTTGGAGTGGGCAACCTTTCCATTTCCACTGTCAATAAAGTGCTCTGGCAGCAGGACCTGTTGGGAAGCTCATCTGATTGATTTACTGACTCTGCTACCCTGCATCTAACCTCCAGGGAGCCAACAAAAATCCAAATGGTTTAAATTCATGCATTAAAGAAGTGGTAGAAAATATGTGCATCGCACTTGTCGACTATAAACTGCCTGCTCATAATTCATGCAAAATGATCAAATCGATTAGTTTACTAATAGTTTAACTCAGAGTAAAAACCGAAGGAACTGCGGATGTTGTAAATCAGGAGCAAAATCAAAGTTGCTGGAAAAGCTCAGCAGGTCCGGCAGCATCTGTGAAGGAGGGAACAGAGTTAATGTTTCGGGTCCGGTGGCTCTTCCTGAGAACTGAAGAAGGGTCACTGGACCCGGAATATTAACTCTCTCTCTTCCTTCACAGATGCTGCCAGACCTGCTGAGCTTTTCCAGCAACTTCGTTTTTATCTCAGAGTGCTGTTCTTCCCATCCTCTGGAAAACGTCATTAAAAGTGTAAATTGCACTATCTACAAGTCTATGCTATCTAGTATTTAGTGTTACAATCCACACCATACTACAATTAAACCAAATATTGGGCAAAGTTTCTGCAGGAGATTCCTTGCAGACAACTGAAGAGTCCAGAGTTGGACAAAGAGGAGAGACATAGGCAGAAGATGGTGCTGTTAATCACGTTGAAGCTTACAGGCAGAACAAGAGGATGATGAGGAGGATTTGGGGAATGCAATCAGTCACATAGGATGCCATTTATAACTGAGGAAGTGTATTCTGTGATATCCTGTAGGTAAGTGAACACCAGCAAGCTATGCACTACACAATATTAAAGCAGCAAAACAAATTTGTACTGGTGCTAAATTTGTTTTCATAAATTAACTAGTCTAGAAGAAACCTTTTTTTATATATAACTATGAGCAGACTCCTTTATTCACAGTGATTGAGTGCTGATTCAGTTGTTATTACATTGAATTTGAGTATTTTTAAAACAGCACTGGAGGAAATAAAAATGCAATTCTGTCCACCTGCATAATTACTTCAATGGTTTCAGGGTGACTGTTTGTATTACATGGGATTTAGGCATTTTCCATGATTTTTTACTGATGTTTTTAGGATCACATTTCGCCATGCAGTCCAACTTTCCATGAAAATTTCAAATCAGCAGCCTTGATTATGAGCAGAAGGTAAAAGAATACTTTGTTGTTACCACATACTGCATACTGTAAGCAAAAGCAACAGCCGCATATAATCGGCTCATCTCTCAGTAACTGACCCCAAGGCTAATGGAATTAAAATAATATCAAGCCCAGAAGTATAAAAATAAATGACAGTTTTGATGAGGATCTCATTTAAAATGTTACCAGTCTTCCTCATTCAGTCGCTGATTGATCTACTGTGAATTCCAGTATTTTCCGGTATAAAAACAGTCCTATGTTTTATTGTAAGAGAGAATGTCAAGAGTTGCTAATCAAGTCCCACGAGACAGGTAACTTCTAACTAATGTTTCCAACTGAATTCCGTTAAACCAACAGTGGAAAATGTTTTACAACATTTGTGACTTACTCGTGCAGAAATATTACACAAAACACAGCTATAGTTCTTGTCTGATACATTATCCTAATGGTCTTGCCCAAACTGCAAACACAATTTCATAAGAAATGCTATAAGCTGCTAGCTATGAAACAATATGTATAGTTGTACCATGGTAAATTCAACTAGCTCTACAAACAAATCCTTGCATGATGGCATTAAGCAGCCAACAACTGGTTTTAATGTAGCTGATGTATGAATGAAGAAAATTACTCAAAACAAAAAGCATTATTTCCAATTCATATTCCCATGCTAGAACAGACTAAACATTCAACTGTCTGCTGCAAGTATATGATGAGCAAAAGGTTACTTATTAAATAAACCAGTACCAGCTCTAGTTTCTTCACTCACTAATCAGCACCATCTGGTAACTGTACAGTTGATGCCCTTGAGATTGAATCAGTCCATGTTGTCTATGTGGGTCAGTATATATAATTCTAGCTACCTCCTACTGTGTGGTCCAATTTACAGAGGCCCACAATCTCTCAATTCTTTTCTAAAGCTAACCCATTAATGTGACCTTGACATCAAGTCTTTCTTATCAGTAACTCCAGAACTACATCTTATAACTGGGCAGCTGACAACTAGGCTGACTTTTCAGCAGCTTTCTTTGTTTTCTCTTGAAAATTAGATATGACTGCCAAAAATGACAGGCTATTATCACAGCCCTAATTTGATTTGCTGATAAATATCGACTGTTGAAGGGAATGAATAACCTGCAGTCTGGGCACACTACTTCTGTATTCTTGACTTCTAATGCACAGTGACATTTATGCCTCCCAAGTATGTTCTGAAACCATATTGGATTACTAGGAAATGGTCTCAAATTAGGTACTGCAAGGTCATGTGAAAAATCAGCTCTCAGGTTTTATAGCGACACCCTTGAAATGTTACTTGTTAAAAGTTTGCAGCGCACTGTAAAATGGAACAAACTTTGCAATTGAAACCTGCTGACAAAAGAACTGCCTTTTCCTTTTCAATTTTCAATTTCTACATTTTCATTTGCAACTCAGCATGTGAAAACTTTTGGGCTGGAGTAGAAATTCATCTAGAATGAAAACCAGAATTGGGTCACACTTTCAACAAGAAAAAAAATGGAGCAAGAAATTAATGTGTCCTCACTCTTTCACAGGTAATTTAGATTTGGTGAAAGAGATTCCAACTCTCTATTAACCCTGTGTTGCTGCCAAATTAGCTGCTTTAATAGCAATGATCAATCCCATTAGGTCTGTCAATGAAACATGTGCTTTGTGGGAACATGGGTATAAAAATGTGGGCAAGCATAAATCTCCAGAGTGAACAGCTCAAATATTTCTAATGTTGCTTTAAATAGAACATTTTCAAATTGTTCAGGGTAAAATATATCACCAATAAAGATATATTCTAAATTTAAAATACTTATTTAAAATTCTTACTTTCACTTTTGTTGAAAATATTTATTCTTGTTTTCAAATTGCTCAAGGGATTCCTCTCATTCTACTTTCGTGACCTCCTCCAAAGCTGCAACACTGAAATCTCTCCCGTACTTCAGCTGACTTAATTAATTGTTCCATCATTGGCAGTCATGCCTTCAACTGCCAAAGCTGAATTCCCTCTCTATCACGTTTTCCTCCTTTGAGACAGTCTTTAAGACTTACATCTTTGGCCAAACTTTCGGTCATTTGCAATTGTACATCAAGTAATGTAGTAACAAATTTTGCTTGACATCACATCACACCTTGGAAAAGCATCAGGCGTTTTATTACAGTGTGGAGCTGGAGGAACACAGCAGGCCAGTCAGGTGCTGCCTGGCCTGCTGTGTTCCTCCAGCTCCACACTGCATTATCTCTGACTCCAGCATCTGCAGTTCTTGTTATCTCTCTCGGGCATTTTATTACTTGCCTTTGTGCACCTCCTGTGCAACTGTAACCTCGTATGCCTCGCTCTGTCTAAAAACCCTATGATCTCTACGTCCTTGTATGTTAAGATCTGCCTGTACTGTTTGCAAAGCAAAAAGCTTTTCACTGTACTTAGATACATGTAACAACAATCAAACATTAAACCTGCTCAATAAATGTAACTTGATTAGTAAAGATCAACAGCAATAACATCAGCACCCATTCACAAGGAATAAATGTCGAGTACTTTTGTTCTGAATTCTGTGTCCCTTCAATGTATCATGCTCTCTCAGTGACTAGTAACCTTTTTCAATTACTTAAGAAATCTAAAGTCCCAGTTATTTTCTGAAAAACTGAAGTCAAAACAATCTTTTTCATTCAACAACAGTCAAACAAAGCAAACACTAAGTTAAGCACCCATATTGTAAAATGCAAAGGAAATACTAGTTAAAAATGAATTAGCAGACAGACTGTGGTTGGCATTAAACTGTACATTATTTTGACAGATCTTGCAAATTGGCTCTAGTTTGCTCAGCATATAGTTAATCAAGCTCAGTCAGAAAGTCCTTCAAAATACTGCCTTCTTATCAAAAAAAATTCATCTTTTTCTTCTTAGATGTATTCTGAAGCCCAGCTTACAGCAGCATCCAACCAACCTGAATTCCACAGTCACAATCCTTAACAAAAACAGCACGTTTGCAGAATCGTCCAGGAATGTCATCTTCAAGCAACAGAAACAGTTGCTGCAATTGCGTATTTGCTTATTCTTAACTTTTGGATCTAGCTCTTTCTTCTTCCATTTGCTCATACTGCACCACTGAACTCATCAACAACCACTGAGCTCTGATGACACTATCCTTTCTTTGTTATAATTTCAGATTCTAATCTCACTATCAATCTAAGCTTCCTTAGTAAGTGGGAGAATCAGTTTTCTTTCTCAGCTCTCCTTTGCAGTTTCCCCCTCTTCAAATAAGGCTCATCTCAAAAAAAGGACAAGCTTACACCACAGACTCCATTACAGAACGATCATAATTGTCATGAAGATAGCAATTGCAGGAACACTAACACATTAATATACTGGTTTTCTCTGCCCGCATGCACTTCTCCAGTAGTGAAGCCACTTTTCCAATGCAGAAGGACAAGAAATCTAACAGCTTTTTAATGAACCTCAATATTTGCAAAATAAAAACAGAAGTTGGGGGTAGCACAGAGGTTAGCACTGCTGCCTCACAGTGCCAGGGTTCCGGGTTCAATTCCACCCTTGGGCAACTGTCTTTGTGAAATTTGCACACTCTCCCCACATCTGCACTGGTTTCCTCCCACAGTCCAAAGATGTGCAAGCTAGGCGGATCGGCCATGCTAAACTGATCATAGTGTTCAGAGATGTGTAGATTAGGCAGATGGGTCTGGGTGGGATGCTCCGAGGGTCGGTGTAGACTTGTTGGGCCGAAGGGCCTGTTTCCACACTGTAGGGATTCTATGTTCTATGGCCTTTTTATTGCCTTGGCTCCCTGCCACAAAACCCATTCTCTAGCCACCCTTTTTGTCTCTCTCCCGGTTGTTATTGGACGCTGCTTTAACCCTATCGCCACCTCAGCTTTCCTATAATCCCAAAACCGCATATGTGCTGCTTAACCAATGTTACATACTTGAGCTCTGTAACATTGCTCAGTCCTTATTTACTATTGGAACTCTGTGCCTTCAATACTTCTTGATATGACCATTCTAACGTTTTGTGACTGGTCTTCCAACTTCAACCCTCCATTACCTTAACATCATAAAAATACAGCTGCCTACATCTTAATTTGCACTAATTCCCATTACTGGTTTCTATTCTGATAAAGCCTCGATTGTAAAATTCTTGTCTATGTTTCCAAATCTAGCCATGGTCTCAACATTTCCTACCTCTGTATTCTCCAGCAGCCCTTTAACAGCAGGTGATTTCTGCACTCCTCCAATTCTGGTCTCTTGTGCCGTTGTCAATTCAAATCACCCCACTAGCAGTAGTTGTGTCCAGTTGACTGGGCTTTAGAAATTGCCTCCCCAACCCTCGCAGCCCTGAACACCTCACTCTCTTCCTTCAAGATTCTTAAAATTGAGTTCTTTAATCATATGTTTGGTTGCTTTACATAGTATCTCCTCATTTGATTTGTTATCAAAATTTGTCTGATAATGGTGCTGAGTGACTAAGGCACAGTTTAAATTCATTTTTTTTGTTGCTTAATCTTACATTTTGTCCAAAGAAAAATACAGGCTGAAGTAGTTGTCCTACAAGTTGTTCCTTCTATATCAGATATATTAGGGTCAATGTTCTATCTGAATTTGGCATTGCCATTTTATGTATCTAATAATGATAAACCAAGAAATTCACTTTTTTTAAAAACAGACTTTCTACAAAACGAAAAATACCTCACATACTTAATTCTAATTTTACTAATGCACAATATTACAGATCAAAAAACTCTATTTTCTGATGATTTTTAAAAAAAATAAGAATACTCATATTGACAAGTTCAAAAGAAGCAATAATTTAGTTCCTTGAGAAGAGCCTATTAGCCATGGTTTCAGTTCAGCACTCAGCCTTAGATTCTTGCTCTGTCTCATTTCAATTAATAGATTCCATAACTATAATTCAGAAGACAGCGTTTCTAATGCTTTATTGGTATTTTTCAATGTTAGTACCCCATGATATCTTTGATATTAATAAATGACCTAGACTTTGATACACAGGCACAATTTAAATATTTGTGAATGCTTCAAAAACTGGAAACATTGTGAACTGTGAGAAGGGTAGTATAAAACGTCAAAGGACATGGATATGCTGGTAGAACTAAATTATGTAGCAAGCATGTTACTTTAAACCTATTAAAAATAAAACTGGCTCGGCCTCAGCTGTAGGTTGCATCCAATTCTGGGAACCAGACTTTTATCAGGGCTTTGAAGGCATTGGAGAAGATACAGAAAAGGCTTGTGTGAATGGCTCCAGGGATAAGGAACACATCAGTTATGTAGACAAACAGGAGACTGGACAAACACAGGAGGTCATGCAGCATCTGGAAGAAAGGAGCAGTCTACATTTTGGGAGTACCCGTTCAGTTATGTGGAGATTGCGAGAGTTGGGGCTGTTCTCTTTGAAGACGGGAAGGTTGAGAGTAGATTTGAAAGAAGTATTCAAAATTATGAGGACAAGGGTGAAAGGGAGAAACCATTACCTTTGTCAGAAATATTCAGAGACAGCAGATTGATGACAGGATGGGAAAGCCATCCACAGCTGGAATTCTGGTGGAGGCTGGCAGAAAGAGAGGGCCCCACCCACAGATTAAATTCCCCTCATCCTTGATTAAAGGCCACTCCCAAGAAATTTGCCAGCAGAATATTCTGCTCAGAGACAAAAAAACCTACAGACTTTGGAATCCACGGTAAACAAATAGGAGGCTGGAAGAATACAGTAAGCCAGGCAGGAACTGGAAGAAAGGAGCAGTCAACATTATGGGTGTAACCCTTCTTCAGGATTCGATGTGGGGATAGGGGGAGCTGCAGATAAAGAGAGGGAGTGAGGGCCTGGGAGCAGAATGGTGGTGATAGGTGGACACTGTTAGTAGGTACAACCTGGTTGGTCAATGGGAGGGATGAGTCCAGTTGGTGGCTGAAAGGGAGGATCAGAATGTGGAATGGAAGGGAGGATATTCGACAATATTCTTCTCATTATTTATTATATATAGGTGAAGATAGTGCATAGGGTTACACATTACTATATTGTCTCTTTGGTGAAATGGAATCAATTACTTCTGAAATGCAGTCATTTGCTATGTAAAGTCACATTTACATAGGATGTAAATCAAGTTGAACAAACACATCCTCATAAACAGTAAACGATTGAACAATAAAAGAATTGATTATTGGTGTTACTGGTTAAGGAAGAAATGACATTTAGGGAACAGAGGAGTTCACCAAGTAATCCAAGGGAATTTTTTTCATCTGAACAGGCAAGGCATTTCATGTCTCATGTGAAGACTGAACGTCCAACAACATTCCTTCAAGCATTGTCCTGAAAGTCAGCCTTGATGTGCTAAAGTGATCATAGAGCTTGCCAAAACTTTGACGCGGAGCCCAGAATGCCACCAAATAAGCGAAGTTGATGCAAAGAATTGAATTATATTTACCTTGGTTATTCTACAATAACAACAGAATGATGGGTAATATGTGACACAAAGCCATACATTTTGGCAGGATCTGCAATAATATTTTACTTTTAAGTATGATGATGAGCAAAAAATCTTAATTTTCAATAAAATGAAATAATCCAAAACAGAAAAATAAGGCGAAAGCACGTCCAAGCATAATTATAGTGGATTACCATAGAAAAATACTCATAAATCTGAAAATTCAATGTAATGTTAAAATAGAAACTTGAGAATGTTGTTTCACTAAATGCTACAGCTACTCTTTCTGAACTATGTAACATTTTGACTAATTGCAATTATCCTAAAAAGTAATTTATTGCAGTCAGTATCTTGCATAACGTAACAATCCAGACTTCCGTTGGACCACTGAAGCAACTGTGTACCAGGGAAATCATCGCTTGATTGACAGCATTGCTCTTATATCTGTTCTTATCAAGTACACAACAAGATAAAGAAGCTAAAATGCTTGCTGAATCTGCAACTGATATGTTAAAGGATCTGAACATTTGACACTTGTAGGGCTGTAGTGAATTAAATGAGATTTTCTCAAAGACATCTCATACATATTGTAACCATGTAGTTTATTAGCTTGATAAGGAGTATACTTAAGGTGAATTGACAATAGATGTGCTGAGGCTTAGCATGAAGAGGTTGAAGGGCCATGAAGGGTGGGTGGAACAGCACAAGGTGGCACAAATCGTCATGGATGGGATATGTGGGATATGCAAGTTAAGAGGGACAATCTTTGTTTTGTAATCATTATTCCAACTGACATGAAATATCACAATCTGCTTCCATACACAGTAGCTTCTCTGGCTACTTCTGAACTCCTTCCCAGGGTCATTAGCCTCATTCCCACCAGAAATAAATGTCATCTTTTCTGGTGCTTTCCTGACTCTGGCTATTTGCCTCCAAGATGAAAATCCAACTCAAGCTCTGGTGTTTTGTGGACCAGCTGAAAATACGCTCTTGGTTCCATTTGACTTTCTGCCTATCTCCACTATCTGAAGGTATACCTTCCATTATGCTAGATTATCTGAGGTTTCAATCCTATGCAGGCCACTATTATTGATTCCAGCTAACATAAAATGTGATGGCAAAATATTTTGTTATGCCAATTTTGTTCTTACGTTAGTTGCAGAAGAGTTTAATCTAGAAAAAACAATTATTTAATTAGCTGCAAATTACAACATGATTAAGTCATGAAAGCCATGAACCCTCTTTTGTTCCAACATCATTTACAACATTTCAATCATTATCTTATTATGAGAGATTGCGCTGCATTACTAACTTTGGAGAATGACCAAGAGGAAAAAAGTTCAATGAGTAAGTGACTGAATACTTGACTTTGATCGGGTGATCGAAGGCAAACAATTAACTATAATTGTCTTTCTATAATCTTGGTATGTACTTTGTTCTCAGGTTAGAAGCCATCCACGCTATGCATGTGAAAGGGTGACCAAACTAAGAAGGCTACATGACATAACTTTCAAGCCCTAATTTTAAACAGATTTAACTCTAGCTTTAAACAAACGATTGCCCTCATTTGCTGGGACACGAATAAAATAACACAAATAACTTGCTAAAACAATATTACAATAATGGAGATATTTTGCAGTATTTTGTGTCAAACAAAATATGCAGAAAGAGATTGTATAACATCCAAAAGTATTCAACCCTATCACCTACTGTGAAGTGCCTCAGTGAACACGTAGTATCTGTCATATGCCCTTCAAGTGGTGTTCTTTTAAAGAACAGATTCGATTTGTTTTCTATTAATTTACGGAGATCAGAGCATGTTGTACAAATATAAAGAGTACTAGAATGGTTGAAGAAAAAACTGGCAGCAAGCAACAATTTACTAAAATGTCCTGGAACATCTATATAAGCTCTCAAACCAGCAGGTCAATAATATAATGCATAATAAAGTAGGTAATATTAAAAGGAATTACTTGTGGTTAAGAATAACACTAAATTCATTGTTAAGTCTCAACTAATTCTTATAGCCTTCCAGCAAGGCATGGTAAATTAGTTCACACTCCCTCATTACTATACATATTTTTCCTTAATTGCCTTTGATGTCCTATTAGTAAATGCATGTTCATTAGGCACAGTATTGACAGAATAAGTAGATCACAGCAGTTTGAAAATGATTTTTCTAATCACAATCTCATAATTTCAAGCTATGAATATGAGCTGCACCGAGTCTCTCCACAAATATTTAAATGAGTAAATGCTTTTTGTAGCATCACACAATCAGAAAGATCCCACATGTATGGGCTGGTCTTTGCAGAGTTGGTCAATCTCACCCAATGTATAACACGTGGCATGTCTAGCCTTGGCATGGGAGGGTGATTATCAGAGTCCCATATCCTGATTATAACCTTACAGTAATTCCTGCTGCAGGTGTATATATGTAGGATTGCACGACTTTGTACTCAAATGGCTCGCCAACAGTGGAAGTTCTGCTTCACATATGTGAAATGGCTACTTAGTAAACATGGCAGAAAGCCAGTCATTATTGTCCTTGAGCTCCAACATGGGGTTTGGAAGAATAACAGAAGAAAATTACATGCAAAAGTGAATCAGAGCAAAAATGATCAATTGCTTTTGAAGCATCATTAATCAGGGGCATTTCTGGATGTAAAAAAGTCAAATACTCCACCATTTTAAACTGCTTTTAAAACCAGCTTTATTATACCCCAACTTGCTTTCATAAAGCACCTGTAATAGTAAAAACTCAAAGTAATTCATAGGACTACAATAAGGCAAAACCAGGCAGCAAACTTAAGGAGATAATAATTCAGAATGGTAAATGTTTGATTGAAGAGTCAGGTTTTAGGGGCAATTGTAAAAGAAGATAAGCAAAGGAGGTAATTACAATACTTAGTGTCCAGGCAGCTGGAGGGACAGCCACGAACTATAATTATTTAGCTCAAACTATGATAACATAAAGTCTTGTACTGACTATGATCAAACATTTAGTATACCTTTATAATCTTCAATTAATGAAGTAAATGTTACAAGTGTTGACTCTCAAGTGAGTTTTGAGAAGATTTGTAAGATTGAGAAGATCCTCTGAGAAAAAGAACAGGAAATGACATCACCAACACAGGAAATGACATCACCAACCCAAGGAAGCCTAAACAGATAAATAGAAAGTGGGACATAACACCAGCGCTTCACTGAAGGCTCACTGATGATGTTACCTAGAATGGTGATGGATTGTCTGGGAACGAACCTTCCAGCTCAGTGAACCAGCTTACATCTGGAACAAAATAAAGACCCACTCTTTTGTGGACTGAGAAGACGAAAGCGTGACTGTGTTGGAGATGGAAGGAAGGCATCGCGTTGGCTGTGCACCCTTGCAACTGGTGGATCTCAATGCTGGCTTCGGCCTAACGCTGGTTCAGGGGAGCAGCCAACCTGCAACGATGGCTGCAGCAAGTGCTCGTGCCCCGGGTCAGGGGGTCCGGAACACCATCCGCGTTTCTGTGAAGAAGGTGGATGAAGGTGCACCTGTGGACCGTACCTTCTTCGTGAAGAGGGTCCTATTGGACTGTTGTGGGTTCGCTGCTGTGGACATTTACTGCCTGCAGGATTTCCCTGGAGGAGATTTCTACGACGTAACCTTCAGGAGTGCCAAGCTTTGCGAGCGCTTCCTGGAGGTTTTCAAGGAAAAAGGAGGTGAGGGCGCCCTCTCTGTATTGACCGCTGTCCCGCTGTTCATGATGCCAGTGCAGAGGAGCCGTATGGTGACTGTACACATGTACAACCCGCATGTGCCAGCAGCTGATGTCCTGACCTTCCTTGGAAGGTATGTGAAGGTGGAAGGGGACCTAACCAACATAATGGACCCCTTTGGGATCTGGACAAGTAAGAGGCAGGTCAGGGTGATGCTGAGGATGGGCACGGACAGGAACATCATACACCCACCGTCCAGCTTTGCGATCGACGGGTCAAGGGCTACCTGACCTACGCAGGGCAACCCAAAGTCTGCCATGCCTGTGGTAGGTCAGGTCACGTGGCGGCTGACTGCAAAGTCACCATCTGCAGGGAGGAGGGACACCTTGCAAAGGATTGCCCAAAGGAAAAAAGCTGCAACCTTTGCGGGGAAGTGGGCCAAATCTACAGGGCATGCCCCCAGTCGGGGACCACCTACGGCCAGGTCACCGGCAGGGGCAATGTGGGGCAAGCCCCCACCAGAGGAGAGGAAGGCCCCAGGCCCCTGCAAGGACCCTCCTAGTGTGCAGGAGGGCCAGGTCGTGCAGGAGGGACCAGCCCCGCAGGATGGACCCGAGGGCAGCAAAGTGCCGCTGCAGGCTCCACTCCCCCTGACAACCCAGAGTCGATGGAGGAGGTGACAGGTGACCCAGGGGAGTGGATGACGGTCCAGACGGCGAGGAGGAAGGCGCGCCAGAGGGCACTAGCTCTGCAACCATCAGGTGGGAAGAAGCAGCTACGGGGGGCTATAAGAGCTCCTCTGACGAGGGGGATTCGGAGGAGGCCTACCTGAAGCCGAAGCTGAAGACTTCCACTGAGAAGGAAAGCAGCACCCTGCTTCCAAGGGAAGGGAGGTGTCCTGAGGTTCCCTCCGACACCCAGCCACGCGCTGCTGGGGCCCTGGAGGACCTCCTGGAGCCAGGAAACAACGTGCCCCCAACCTGACCCAGGGCCGGACTCTCCTGCCTCCGTACCCCCGACGGAGGGATGCCACCCGGAAGGCAGCACGGGCGGTTTTCTGAGCCCGGAGAGTGTCCAGCAGTTCACCCGGGCAATGGGCTTGAAGGGGCAGATGGAGGGGCTGGACCTTGGGCTCGTGGAGGGTACTGCGGTCACTGCCCACAATGGGGGTACGAGTTGCGAGCATTAATGTGCGCAGCGTCAAGTCCACCACAAGATGTGTGTCAACGTTGGCCTACCTGACCACCGTCAAGGCAGACCTCCTGTTTCTGCAGGAGTGCGGGATACCGCACCTCAGCAGGTACGGGAAATGGTCGGGCGCCTGGACCTTCATCTGGTCGGGGGGTAACGTCTGTTGCTCCTCGGGCCTGGTTATTCTGCTGCGGGGGCGCAACTTCACCATCTCTCAAGTTCAGGAGGTGGTGGGGGGCACCTCCTAGTGGCTGATGTCACCTACAGGTATGCTCCCCTGAGGCTGATCAACGTGTACACCCCAGCAGTACGGAGTGAGCGGTTGGCCATCCTGCAGCGGCTTCCACCCCTGCTGGCTACGTCCAGGCCAGTCATCCTAAGTGGAGACTTCAACTGCATCATCGATGCAGATGGAAGATCCGGCGTGGGGACAGCAGGTGGGGGGAGTCAACTGGACGTCACGTCCAGATTCCTGATGGGCACGGTGAAGGACGCCAAGCTGCTCGACGTCTTCAGCACCCCTGTAGATGGAGCGCAGCGGAGGTACACCTGGTCGCGGCCAGATGGGTCTATCCGCTCAAGGACGGACTTCCTGTCTGTGTCACAGGCGTTCTCGTCTGGTCCACCGGCGTTGAGCCAGTGTTCTTCTCTGACCACTGTCTCCTGCTGGCCGACTGTCACTTACAGGACGACCAGCAGGCCGACAAGGGGACGTGGAAGCTCAACACGACTCTGTTGACCCCAGAGAATGTTGAGGAGCTTAAGAGGGAGTATGCCGGTTGGAGAACCGTGAAACCCCTCTTTGAGTCTCCGTGCGACTGGTGGGAGACAGTGAAGGAGAACATCAAGAGGTTCTTTGTCCTCAAGGGTGTTCGGAATGCGAGACAGAGGCAGGGAAAGCTGTCACGACTCCAGAAAAGAATGCAGAACCTGCTCCTTCTGCAGTCGATGGGGGTCGATGTCACGGAGGACCTCCGCGAGGTGAGGGGCCAGCAAGCCTCTCGCTTCGCCGCGGAGGCCTCCAGGATAATCTTCCGGTCCAGGGTCCGCTCCATGGAGCAAGACTAGACGTGCTCGTGTTTCTTCTTTCAGAAGATGCACAAAGAGAGCTCTGTGCTTAGCCAGCTGAAGGAGGATGATGGCTTGGTGACGTCGTCTCGGCCTGACATTTTGAGTATCAGCGGATCCTTCTATGCCGGACTGTATGACATGAAACCCACAGACAGCACGGCCTCAGTCGTTCCTGTCGTCTATCACGGAGGTCTTAGACGACGGCACGAGGGAGTGGCTGGACCGGCCGATATCCCTGGATGAGCTGACCAGAGCCCTCAAGTCCTTTGAGAGGAATAAGACTCCCGGCAGCGATGGCTTACCGGTCGAGCTGTATTCCGCTCTGTGGGACCTGGTCGGCCAGGACCTGCTGGAGGTGTATGATAGTGTGCTTCAGGCAGGGGAAATGTGCAAGTCCATGAGGAAGGGCATCATCACCCTCATTTACAAGAGGAAGGGGGAGAGGGAAGAAATTAAGAATTGGCGTCCCATTTCACTATTGAACGTGGACTACAAAATCCAGGCCAGGGTCATAGCCAACCAGGTCAGGTCTGTCCTAGCCTCTGTGATTCACCCTGACCAAACCTGTGCTGTGCCGGGCAGGAAGATCGCTGAAAGCCTCGCGCTCATCAGGGATACGATTGCCTACGTGCAAGACAGGCGGGTGGACGCCTACCTCGTCAGCCTGGACCAGGAGAAGGCCTTCGACAGGGTCTCTCATGCTTACATGAGGGACGTCCTCTCCAAATTGAGGTTCGGGGAGGGCATCCACAATTGGATCCAGCTGCTCTATACCAACATCGTTAGCACAGTCTCGATCAACGGGTGGGAATTGGACAGTTTTCCCATCAGATCTGGAGTCAGGCAGGGCTGTCCGCTCTCTCCTGCCTTGCTCGTGTGCTGTGTGGAGCCCTTCGCCGCATCCATCAGGAAGGAAGTAAGCCTGAAGGGCGTGACTATCCCAGGCAGCGGAGGCCTTCAGGTCAAGACCTCCCTGTACATGGACGATGTCACCGTCTTCTGCACCAATCGTCGGTTGGTGAGTAGGCTATTGGACATCTGCGGCCAGTTTGAATTGGCCTCGGGTGCCAAAGTCAATCGGGGTAAGAGCGAGGCCACGTTCTTCGGGAACTGGGACGACCGCTCCTTCATCCCCTTCACTGTCAGGGCAGACTACCTGAAGGTGCTGGGTGTTTGGTTCGGTGGAGCTGGGGCGTGCACTAAGAATTGGGAGGAGCGTATCACCAAACTGAAGCAGAAGCTGGGCAGGTGGATGCTCCGGTCCCCCTCCATCGTGGGTAAGAACCTGGTTGTCAGGTGTGAGGGGCTTTCGGTACTGTTGTATGTGGCGCAGGCTTGGCCTATTCCCTGGACCTGCACCGCTGCAGTCACCCGGGCTAACTTCCACTTCATTTGGGGGTCGAGGATGGACTGGCTCGGCAGGGATACCACATACAAAGACCTGGAAAATGGGGGAAAGGACGTACCGAACGCCACCCCGCCCTGATAGCTACCTTTGTCTGTGGCTGCATCAAGCTGTGCGTAGATCCTCAGTATGCAAACACCAAGTGTCACTACTTACTGAGGTTCTACCGGTCCCCGGTGTTGCGAAGGATGGGCCTGGCCTCATTGCCGTGTAATGCTCAGAGTAGTTGGACTGTCCCGTACCACCTGTCCTTCGTGGAGAAATTTTTGAAAGGAAACACCTTTGACCACAAGGCCGTTAGGCAGTGGTCAGCACGTAGTATTCTAGAGACCCTTCGGGAAAAGGAGAGGGTGGATCTCATCATGTGGTTCCCCATGCAGACTGCCAAAGTCGTTTGGCAGAATACCTCATTGCCAGAACTTTCAAACAAGCACAAGGGCATTGCTTGGCTGGCGGTGAGAGGGGCTCTGCCAGTGAGATCTTTTATGCACACCTGGAATCTCTGCGCCACCGCATGCTGCCCTCGAAGCAGCTGCGGGGGGGACGAGACTGTCTATCACCTCCTTCGGGAGTGTGCCTACGCACAGGAGGTCTGGAGGGGGATGCAGTGGTATTTGTCGAGGTTTGTCCCGAGCAGCTCCGTGACACGGGACTCCGTGCTCTATGGGCTGTTTCCCGGGACGCAAACCAAGACCAACATCAACTGCTCCTGGAGGACCATCAATGCGGTGAAAGATGCTCTTTGGTCTGCCCGCAACTTGCTGGTCTGGCAGCTGAAAGAACTGACCCTGTTTATTAACCCTTATGGCTTTATAAACTTCTATAAGATCACCTCTCAACTTCCTACACGATACATTTAACAAATCCGGTAAGCAATATTTTTATGACAATAGGTAACCAAAAAAGCACAGTACATCAACGGGAAGTGAACCCATTGAGGTGATTCAGTAGCTATGATTAAATGGATCAAGCCTGGGCAACTGGATAACTTACACAAGGATCTGGAGAACATGTGGTGAACTGTGTTGCAAGTGCAGGTTGGTTGAAAGGAAAAGAAGAGATAATTTATTCCACATCAGATAGACTAGTCAATTTCAGTTGAGTAGTTAAAGTTCTAAATATTTTTAACATTTTAATTAGTATAACACAATTCTGGGCTGAAATTCATCTTTTTACTAATGTGGAATCTAATTGTTGCAGATCAAGAAAAAATGAATTAAAATTCTTAAATCTGATTTTTTTTTTCCCCTCAAACAAACCCTTCTTTTGCTCTGTGATAATGGAAACTGCAGATGCTAGAGAATCCAAGATAACAAAGTGTGGAGCTGGATGAACACAGCAGTCCAAGCAGCATCTCAGGAGCATTAAAGCTGATGTTTCGGCCCTAGCCCCTTCATCATTTTGCTTTCTGGACCTGATGTAACCTTTAATTCATTATTCTAACGAGTAATCTTTGATTCAGATTTTTTGCTAAGAATATTTCTACTCACTTCGTTAAGATGATTAGCTTGCTGTTCGAACAGGCATCTGATACCCTGTAAAGGCCATTGTGCTATTTGGATCTCTAACTTGCAGCAATGATTACTACAATAGATCATAGAAATGAAATGGGTAAAAGCCAGGTTGGCACTCAATATTCGCCCACTGTAACAGCAAATGCCAACTCCACCTTTATGATTGCAGTTATAAATTTGCCTTTGGCCAGCAGCAAAACACTGAAATGGCAGTCAGAAGGAGCCATTAACTGAAACCTTAGTTCCATAATATTGTTTTACTGGCTTACAGGTTGTAGAAATTACATCTTACTGCACTAAACAGGCAAATTACCATCTGAATAATAAATAACCTGAGATTTGCATTTTACAAGTTGTGAAGTTTGTGAGAATTAAACAAAATCATAAATGAATCATTTTCAGAGGAAGAAACCATAACAAGAATTAAGATTGCAAAAACTAAATGAGTTATTTGATTGCGTTAATAAATTTCACGAATGAGATTCTTACGGTATCAACCAGTGATATAAAAGACAGGAGAACAGCAAGTTTAAAAATTCCACATATGCATAACTTAGTTAGTCACAGCCATGTCCACACTATATTTTTCTTGGGTGAGCGTGGGACAAGGGCATTTAACTTTTATCTTTAGTGTAATCTTTGGTGCAATGAAGAAAGTGGGCAGAGGATCAAAAATGTTAATCTAGAAAGAAAACACAGGAAAGGAAGTTAAAAGCATACAAATTCAATTGGGATGCATGTCCTGTGGGGTATAATTTTACAGCCAATAAACTTTTCCTGTACTGATGATGTTGTTGTTAACCACAATTCATTGTCCCCATGCAAAAAAAAACACATGGTCCATTGTTGGAGACGAGTGATTCCACAACTGAGTTTCAGTAATGCACTGCTCCCAGCATCAGATAAAGCTTATGTTTACTATCTTATATCAGGTGATCATTATGGAGTATATTTAAGTATTAAATTTATAAATTAATGGAAGTGCAAGTAAATTTTTGTTTTCATTTCAAATGGCTTCATGAATAATAAAGGATAACCAGCAATATTTCATAATACAGTATTTGCTTATTAAAACTGACATCCAAAATATTCTTTGAGTAGTCAAATATTCCTTGAACAGCCAACTAGAGATCACCAAACAGGAGAACTGGTTATTGCCTGAATTATCCGTTTCAGTTGAATAGGTTGATGGCCTGCTTCCTAGACAAGTCCCTCTGTGGAAACAAAGTCTTGAGAAAAGAAAAAAAACAAGTATTCTGAGAACACTGAAGCAATTTGAAAGCAATCAATATGTGGATAACTTAATTAGAAGCACATTTGAAAACATATACCAGTCAATTTCCCATGCTGTAACATAAGTGTAATCTTCAGGTCTGCAAGGATAATTGGACTTGGATGCAAATGTAATTCAATCTGCATTTTAAACTCAATGGACCAATTTTAACATACTCGGATCCATTCACTGAGAGTCAAATCAGATCTGTACATCATGCCCTTTCTTTTATACCTCCATTTTCACTGCCATGTTGCCATCTATAGTGAAAATCGACAGTGCAAGAACGTCACAGCGTGAGCACACTCACCTGCCAAGGCTGCTGCTGCTGCTACTGAAATATATATGAGGAGAGAGCTAACCAATGTGATATACAATGTTATTCCAACACAGACTGCACAGGTAAAGAAACCCAGCTGCTTTCCTCAGCACTCATCTTACTGTATGCTCAGCACCAATTTTGCACAAGCAAGGTTATAGTTTTGAGAACTACTGTAGCCTGACATTCAGACACAAAGCAGACCCTCTGTAGGGGATAATGAGAAACAAACCAAATCTTCAACTTTGATGCAGAATAAGTCTTTTTCTCTTGAGGTTTAAGTGAGGGGCTGGAGGGAAATAAGTGATGGTCTACGATCTCTTCTTGAAGCCCTGGAGGATCTTATGGCTGTCACTGCGCAAATTAATCAGATTGTTGAACACATCAAAACAACACTAGTGAAGAGCATCTGATCGGTAGAAGTGTTGATGTCTTTCAGGGTGTTGTCTATACATCACAAGTTACATGAGATAGCAGTGAAACCTCCTCTTGGCAGTAGCAGCAGTAGGTCTGGTCCAGAAACACACAGCCATTAACAGGGACTGGCCAAAAACGCATGCCTCATGAACCTGATATCTTTCCACTGCAGCTGTTGACTTGCTCGCCAAGCTGGTAAGTCTGTGTGCAGATGTTTCATCACCATACCAGGATCATCATCAGTGGACCTCCCATGAATCATCTGTGTTCTGTCCCGCTTGTTATTTATGCATCTCGGTTTGTGCTGTGGTGGGTGGCATCACTTCTGCATTTGTTTCTTAGTGGCTGGTATATGGGGTCTAGCTCTACATGTCTGTTAATGGAGTTCCAGGCCTCCAGGAATTCTCATGCATATCTTTACTTGGCTTGTCCTAGGGTGGCTATGTTATCCCAGTCGAATTGGTGTTCCTCCTTCTCCATGTGTATTGAAACGAGTGATAGTTGGTCATGTCTCTTGGTTGCTAGTTGGTGTTCATGAATCCTGATGGCTCGCTTCCTTCTGGTTTGCCCTATGTAATGTTTTTGGCAATCTTTGCATGGCATCTTGTAAATAAAGTTGGTTCTGTCTGCTGTGGTTGCCAGACCCTTTAATCTCGTCAGTAGCTGTCACAGTGTAGCTGTCGGTTTATGGGCTACTATGATTCCTAGGGGGCGGAGTAATCGGAGGTCATTTGAGATATGTCCTTAATGCATGGTACGGTGATGAGCGTCTCTGGATATGTTGTGTTTTAATCAAACTCCATTAACAAACACAGAGCTGAACCCCATCTACCAACCACTAAGAAACAAACTAAGAAGTGATGCTATCAACCCCAGCAAACTGAGACACATAATAGCAAGCAGGATAGAACGCCGATGCTTCACCGGAGGCACACTGATGATGTTACCTAGTACAGTGGTGAAATGTCTGCAAACAAACTTACCATCTCGGCCAGCAAGTCAACAACTCGAGCTACAAATCTTCTCAAAAACCTTGAACTGTGTTCCCCTCTCTGTGTTCACATTTACTTGGAGGCTTTGAAGTCAACAACGCACATCAACAAAAATTATTTTCTTTAAATGAACTACTTTCAAAAATTCATAAAGCTAAAAATATTTACTCAAGACTTTGATATCAACTTATTTTTTTTCCCCTGAAATACACTCAAGATATCTAATTTTCGTTTAGAGGAACAACTTGTAGATATTTTTCAGAAATTCCATCTATTGCTAACATCTTAGTACTATGTTTCACAGGAGTAAAATGAGGTTGTTGACTTGCTCGTTCTTGTTTAGATGCTTTGTCACCATTCTAGGCGACATGATTGGTGCAGCCTGGGTTGAAGTTACTCTGCCTGGATTTTATACTCTCTGGTCTGTTATGTTGAGTAGTGTCATTTCTGGTTTTCATCTGTATGGGTTTGTATATGGGGTCCAATTCCAAATGTTTGTTGATTACATTATGGGCGGAGAACCATGCCTCTAGTAATTCCCTTGCGTGTCTATGTTTGACTTGGGCTACAATGGTTACCTTGTCCCTGTTAAACTGATGGCCTTCATTGTCTGATGGTACCAATATTAAGGAGAGTTCGCGTGCCGTTTTGCTGCGAGCTGATGTTCATGTTGAGGCTCCATTCACAGTGTCACCTAGCATGGTGATGAAATGTCTGAACAAGCCAGCTAAGCAAGCAAGTGAACAATCTCAGCCACAACCCAAGCTATAGATCTTTGCCAAGAGTGAAATGCATTTCATTTCAGGTTTGTACTGAAAAAAAAAGTCTTGTTTGCTATGATCTTTGGCCCTGAAGCAGTATGGTAAACAAAGTTGATAATTTCTTTAAAATATCTGCCGAATGTGTAGTTGCTTCAAAATATTTAAAAGTGACTTTTATGAGTTTTATCAGTTCTAAAGGGAGAAAGTTTAATTTTCTTGAATTGCTTAAACAAAGCTGTGACCTGGCAGCTGTACCAAAAGGAAGGAAGTTAGGACACAAAAGCTATGCAGCCAGAAACAGAAGACTGGCAAAGAAACTGTTGGTACGAAGAGGAAAGGAGTTCTTGGAAGGAGTAGGTGAACTGGTTAAAAAGATCTAAAGCCTTGAAAACTGTGAATAGCTTTGAGGTTCCTCTCCCAGAGGTGAAATGAGGTGTTATTGGTTTGTTGGTCAGAAAGGAGCTCTGAAAAGCCAAACCATCAAGAATGTAGTGACCTAAAGGAGAGAGAGATCATAGAAGTGTGCCTTGCTGACATTAATTGTTCCTGTGAGAAAGGTGAAAGCTGTTATTGGATAGGACTTTCTGACCCACGAGGTGTGAATGAAGAACACCGTATTGTGGAATTGTACATTGCCATACACATGCTAAAGGGGATGCTTATGGTTGTACAAGTCATATTTTTGTTTCGTGAACAAATTAAAATGAATTTTTTTTTTGCCTAAAATAATTTACCTGCTAATTCATGTTTCATTTAAGTACCTCAGAGTATATGAAAAGTGAAATCTCATTGGTATTTTCTTCACTGGGAGGTAATTGGTATACTTGGTGCAAGGTTCCTCCCGAGGGGATTTTATGAAATGTCAGCTGTGAGTTTCCAAAGTTTTTGCTACATTTCACTATATATCTTTAATGTGCTATATTAACTTTAACGGTGCAATACCGATCGAATACTAAGTGACTCATTTGGATAAAAACCTTTGAAAAAAATAGATGAACTTGCCTATTCATATGTTATAAAATATGCAGTGATTTTATGATTATTTTTAAGTCAGTTAATCTCAAATAAGTAACATTTCCAAGAGTTTTCATTGAAAAACTCTCTTTTACAATAGATAAGAATTAAAGATGGAAAGGTAATGATGAGCTCATAGTTTAAAAGTCTCAGCCAGTGGCTATCGTATCAATTTACTAAGTCAACACAAACCCGATGAACTCGCACCTATGGTGGGTTGATTAGACAATTACTTAGTGTGTAGTCCATATAAGAGAAAAAGAGATCTACTCTCATTAGTGAAATGACCAAATAGCTGACAATTCAATATCTACCAATGAACAATTGTGAATTTGTATTACTTCAGTGGCATGTCCTGAATGGCCTCAGTAAAGTACTGCCTCAAGAGAAGTTAAATTCATTTCATAAATGTAAATGCCTTGTATGAAGTCAGACAGAATTTTCAAAGGTGAATTCAGATGAGGATTCCATTCATACCAAAGTTAAACTTGAGAAAGATTCTAGCACGCTTGTTAAATGATTTCAGTTCACTTGATAGACTGATTAGTGCCTGGAATGTTCCAAGTAAAGTCCTTCTTGACTTTAAATCTGAGCATGCTTCTTACCACTTTATCTCTACACCCCATGATTGTGCAGTAAAGATTTATTTTAAGATATTGAAAACTAATCTTTGGTGTTCCATTTGGTACCTTGCACATCTCTAGTAAGGCTCCACCTCCATACTTTTCATTTCAAGACTGAAATGCCCAAGTCTTTCTCAGAGATCAGAACTGAAGACATAAATTAAATGCAAGGATGCAGTTTTGCCAAATTTTCCAGTCATTTTTAAAGGAAAATGAGCTACCCAAAAAGCACCATTTAGAAAAGCAGCATGTGATTGAGCTATAACGACTAGGTCCCAAGTTTAATGCTTGCTCTGTAGCTGAGCTAACAGTCAAGGGCTTTAAATGGGTTCAGCATCTTTGGAATAGCTGAAGAAAAACTAGTCTAAGTTCCAATCACTATTCATGCCCTACACTATATACATTAGAGTAATGGATGAATACAGAATCAGGCTTGGCAGTAACATCTTCCATGATGAAATAATCTGACATTGCTCATTGTCTAGGCTCATGTATGTATTGCCTCTTGGTCTATACTATAGACTTTAGGTTATAAGAAACTTATCTACGTAATAAGACATCATAAATACTCAGGGATATTCAGTGTGTACAAAGGTCCATATTTAAGTGCTTTATTGTTTCTATATGCCTCTGGCTCTCAACAATATTTTAGCAGTGCTGACCCACAACAGCTGTTGTAGATTATGTGTACTACAACATTTCCTTTCTTTAAAAAATGTTTACAGAGTTACCCTGATGTACAGTACACAATTTCACAGTTTGCTCTCAAGTTGAATCTGAAATTACAGACTGTACTGTTTTAAATACTAATTAAATTCCTTTCAAAAGAGCACTGTTGCTCACTGTCAAAAAAAACATATCAGATTCAAAACGTTAACTCTGTCCCTGCACAGATATTGCCAGACTTATTGAACTTCTTCAGAATTTTCTGTTGTATATCAAAACTGAAGAACTGTGTTCATTTGCTTTCTATTAATAATGCTTAGGAAAGCGTCTGAAGGAATTAGAATGAATGGACTACTTCATTTTCTTATTTCTTTCAAGCCCTTTCTCTGTCAATTCATGTTTGTACCAGAGTAACCATTAACTCTACATTTAAGCCTCTTGTGCCTTGTAATTTGATTTACTTGTTGACAATTAGGAGCACTAGTAGAAAATACAGCCTGTTGAACCTGCTCCACCATTTAATACGATCATGGCTAATCAAACACGACAATGTCTTTTATCCATAGCATCCCAATAACCCTATAGGCCATTAATAAAACAAGTTTAATCGACCTACACTTTAAATATACTTTAAATGACTGGGCTTCCACAGCTCTCTGAGGTACAGAATCCTAAAGATTCACAATGATCAGAGTGAAAACACTTTTTCCTCATCTCGATTTTAAAAGGCATTCCCCTTATTGTCGTTATGCCCATGGTTTTATATTCCTCAGTCAGGGAAACCATCTTATCTGCTTCTACTCGATCTATTCCTTAAGTACTTTGTAGGTTTCAAGGAGATCATATCATTCTAAAAAAATCTAGACAATTTGAATGATCTTTCTTCTTAAGCCATCCTGGAATAAGTCTAGTAAACCTTCCCTGTACTCCTTCTGTGGCAAAAGTATCTTTCCTGAGAAAAGGAGGCCAAAACTGCACACTCCGCATGTGGTCTAACCAAATTCCCACACAATTAAAGCAAGACTTCACTACTCCTGTACTCAAATCCTCTTGCAATGGAGGCTAACATTCCTAATAGATTGTTGCACCTGCATGTTAACCTTCAGTGATTTATTAATAAGGACAACTAGGTCCCTTTGTACATCTACATTTTCCAACTTCTTAACATTTAAGGAATACTCTGCACATCTGTTCTTCCTACCAAAGCAGAGAGCTTCACATTTTTCCACATTATATTCCATCTTCCATATTCTTGCCCAATCATTAGGTCTATCCAAATCATCCTCAAGGAGGACATACTGGCACTGCAACGTGTCCAGTGGAGATTCACACGGATGATCCCTGGAATGCTAGGTTTAACATATGATGAATGGCTGAGGATCCTGGGATTGTATTCATTAGAGTTTAGAAGGTTGAGGGGAGATCTAATAGAAACTTACAAGATAATGTATGGCTTAGAAAGGGTGGACGCTGGGAAGTTGTTTCCGTTAGGTGGAGGGACTAGGACCCGTGGGCACAGCCTTAGAATTAGAGGGGGTAAATTTAAAATGGAAATGAGGAGACATTTCTTTAGCCAGAGGCTGGTGGGCCTGTGGAATTCATTGCCACGGAGTGCAGTGGAGACCGGGATGTTAAATGTCTTCAAGGCAGAGATTGATAAATTCTTGATCTCACAAGGAATCAAGGGCTAGGGGGAGAGTGCAGGGAAGTGGAGTTGAAATGCCTGTCAGCCAAGATTAAATGGCAATGATCTCAATGGGCCGAATTGCCTTACTTCCACTCCAATGTCTTATGGTCTTACCTTGAAAATGTTTTACAACTTCCTAACACACATCCCTGCTTAAATCTGTATCATCTGTAAATTTGGAAATATTACGTTTGGTTTCCATGTCCAAATCATTGATATATAATGTGAACTGCTGAGGTCCAAATACTGAACTTTGTGGTACCCCGTCAGTCATAATCTGCCAAAGTGAGAATGACCCATTCATGCCTACTCTGTTTTCTGTCTATTATCTGTTTAATTATGGGTAAAGTTATACAAATAGGGTTTTGGAGCACCCAAATGGCAAATATTTCATTAATAGATATGTCTTCTTTCAACTTTCTCTGACTTCTCTCTGTGGTGCAATGACTTCTGTACAGCATCATTCCAACAGCCTTCAATCAAGTATCCACAGGCAGGGAGACAAATTGCTACTGTTTCTAAGTTCGCAAAACAATGAAATAGCAGTCTCAAAATGTTCAGTTCACATTATAGGTGAATTTTAATGCTCTCGCCTGAGGTGAAATTTGAAGTGGTAGCAGTTAATCAAGTGGGAGATATGGGGTAGGCGCCTTCTCACCTTCCTGGCTCAATCCTCAATAAGCGGAGGGTTTGAAAGTTTGTGGACAACCTTTCCACACCGGCACCAAACAATGTCTTTATGTGTGCAAATAATGACGGGTTAAAGGCCCTCATCCTGCCACTGGTTGAGACTCACTAAAAGCAAAACCATATCACAATTGGGGTGGGTTGGGTGGGGTGGTGACAGTGACCTCGTGGACCAATAATGTAACGGACAGGTAATGCAGTGGCCAGGTTAAACTCGAGACAAGGATTCAAATCCTAGTATGGCAGCTGGTGGAACTTACAATCAGTTAAGAAACATGGAATCTCGGTAATGTTGAGCATGACAACTACAATCGACTACGAGTAAACCTGATGGGGTTTTACAATGCCATTTAGGGAAGGAAATCTGGTCTCCCTAGCTGACCTGGCCTTCAAGTCCTGTACCAACGTGATTCTTAACAACCCCCAAACATTCACTTCAAGGGTAATTGGGGACGGCAACAATTGCTGATCTAGTCAGTGACATTCATATTGTCAATGAAAATATTAAAAGAAAGGGGTTGACAAGTTGGTTTCCACTGCAACGCTTTCATTCTACCAAGTTTGTGAAATGAATGCATACCTTGCTCAGGCAATCTAGATACACAGCACTGACAGACTACATAAAAAGTTACAGAATGGAATTGTGGCAATAAATCTTTTACTAAAACATGTTTTAGGACCCTTTGAGGAGGACCAAAATTGAACTATAGGTTACTGCAATACCTGCTAGCATTGATGTAATCTTTTCTGTGCTCCAGAAGAAAATCTTTCAACTTGCTGATGTTGGTGAGCTGAAAAATAAAAACACACAAGAAAACCACTGACGATTTGAAAACTGAAGACATTCGTCTTTAATCATGAAAGCATGAACTGGGCCCAATTGTGATGTCATGCAATTCATCTTTCGTAATAAAAAGCAAAGCAACTGTGGATGTTGTAAATCAGGAACAAAAACAAAGTTGCTGGAAAAGCTCAGCAGGTCTGGCAGCATCTGTGACGGAAAAGAGTTAATGTTTCGGGTCCGGTGAGCCTTCCTCAGAACTCAGGATTAGTGAGGAAGGGTCATCGGATCCGAAACGTTAACTCTGTTTTTTCCTTCACAGATGCTGCCAGCTCTGCTGAGCTTTTCCAGGAACTTTGAAAAAAATTCCTTCACAGAATTCACCTTTCATGGTTACGTAGTCCAAAAGGCCGTTCTTCATTTAACAAAAAGGTCAAGCTTGGCTTTTGGAACAGCACAAATCTTCATCGTAATCAACACAGAGTGCAATGTTATACAAAGAACAAAGAAAATTACAGCACAGGAACAGACCCTTCGGCCCTCCAAGCCTGCGCCGATCAAGATCCTCTGTCTAACCTGTCATCTATTTTCTAAGGGTCTGTGTCCATTTGTTCCCCGCCCATCCATGTACCTGCCCAGATATATCTTAAAAGACGCTAACGTGTCTGCGTCTACCACCTCCGCTGGCAATGCGTTCCAGGCACCCACCACCCTCTGCGTAAAGAACTTTCCACGCATATCTCCCTTAAACTTTCCTCCTCTCACTTTGAACTCATGACCTCAATCAGGTCCCCTCTCAATCTCCGTCTTTCTAATGAAAATAATCCTAATCTACTCAACCTCTCTTCATAGCTAGCACCCGCCATACCAGGCAACATCCTGGTGAACCTCCACTGCACCCTCTCCAAAGCGTCCACATCCTTTTGGTAATGTGGCGACCAGAACTGTACACAGTACTCTAAATGTGGCTGAATCAAAGTCTTATACGACTGTAACATGACCTGCCAACTCTTGTACCATGATGTCATGTAGGGAATACTGCAATACAATAATGGGCTCATCTAGCTGTTTCAGCTGTAGACAATAAACAGACACAAAATGCATATTCTGGAACTCTGATAGAGTGTGCTTGAGGCTGATGGCACAGATTATTAACAATAACATCATAAAATGATACAGCATTGAAGGATGCTATTTGGCCAGTTGCAGCAGTGCTGGAATTTTGAAAGGAATATCCGATTAGCACCACTCCCTTGCTCTTCACTTTAAACACAGAAAAAGTCCAGCCTTCAGCTATTTATTCAATTTTCTTCAGAAAATTGTTACGAAATCTGCTTCCTTTTCAGAAAATTCCTGCAGCTACCAACCCTTCGGCCACTGAACAGTTTCTCCCTGCTTATGTGATTGAGACCCTCTATGATCCTGAACAGTTTTAACAAATATCCTCTTAGAACTGGAAGATTAAAGAGAATGACCCCAGTTTTTAATGGGTCCTTGACAGAACCAGAGTCAGCCACTGTTGATATAATTCCTGTAAACTTTCTCAGCATCCTGCCTAAGGCTTGTCATGGATAACACCCCACGTGATTATTCTGTAAAGAAAGAGAAGGAAGAAAAACATTGTCGACATTACTATTTTTCATAAATAATTGATGAAACAGCAAACCATAATTAACATGTTAATTACGGCAGCCTGGTGGCTCAGTGGTTAGCACAGCTGCCACACAGCACCAGGGACCCAGGTTCAATTTCACACTCAGGCAACTGTCTATGTGGAGTTTGCATGTTTTCCCCGTGTTTGTGTGGGTTTCTGCCAGGTGCTCCGGCTTCCTCCCACAGTCCAAAGATGTGCAGGTTAGGTGGATTGGCCATGTTAAATTGCCCGTAGTGGTCAGGGATGTGCACATTAGGTGGATTAGCCATGGGAAATGCAGGGTGACAGGGAAAGGGTAGGGGGATGGGTTTGGGTCTGGGTCTGGGTCAGGATCAGTTGCTTTCAGAGGGGCGGTGAAGACTTGTTGGGCCAAACGGCCTGTTTCCACACTGTACGGATTCTATGATTCTACGATAAAATGTGTTTATTCGCTTTTGTTCCTCCCCCACCCCACCGTACACAGCAATATCATAAGCCCATAAGATGTAGGAACAAAAGTAGGCCATTTGGCCTTCTGAGTCTGTTCAGCCATTCAACGAGATCCTGACTAATCTGATAAACCTCAATTTCACTTTCCTGCCAAATACTACATGTAGCCACGTAGTTAATACTAAATACATAACGGAGACTCGCATTGTGCATCTCACGAAGGAAGCATGTCTTTTATTTGTAATAGACCCGAACTAAAACAACGTAGACAGCTCCCAATATGAGTTTCAATAAGAGATATTCTCACCATACTGGAAGCATTAGTGAAATCCTTTTGTTTAACAAAATGTTAAAGTTTAAGTGTAAACCCTGAGCATGACCTGATCTGACTGTAAAGTAAAAACTAGAGCCCTAATTATTGCACAATAAAGTTTTGGATTTGGTACGGTACAAGCAATATAATGTAAGCGCACAATTAACGGCCCATCTCCCCCCTAGGAAATCACATAAGATCCTTACTTAATTAATCACTGATCCCACTCATGACTAAATTTCTTCTTGGAATTGAAAATATTATTGATCTTGGATGTTGCATTCAGTGATGAACAAAAAGTGCTTGCTGTTCATGACATTAACACTCAACCACAGATATTATGTAGACTTTTTCATTGTCACCTGCAGTACTTAGAGAAGCGAAGCAACGTGATAGCCACTTCAGAAGATCCAAGACTAGTATAAACAGGACAAATGCTGATGAGTCTCCTAAACCAGGCTGACGCACAATCTAAGCTCCTCATGAGCACTCACTCTCTAATATGTATGATTGTCCACCTAGGATTTTCTACGTCTCTTTCAGTTCTGTGAGTCCTTACATTGCTGATTACCCTGATCCTACAGCTGCATCTCCAACCACACAATCGGCAGATGATTTCAGGACACGGAATTTGTCTTTTGCCTTGAGATCATTAGTATTCCTTTCTAATGTTTATTTCCTGTACTTCCTTCTGCTGATGAATGTTTTCAAAGAATTGTATCACTTCACATAGGAGGTTCCTCCAAGTAAGTTGCTTCCTAGAAAGGGACTCCCAGATGCTGACGTCTGCATTTCATTTCTTGGATAAGCCTTCATGGAGTCTTTGAAGTACTGCCTTGGGCCTCCTCTTGTTCAAGAACATTTCTAGAGCGGGGCAACAATGATTTGCTTTGGCAATCCTAAAACTTGTGGCCATCCCAGCTGCATTGATTTCGGATTAAAGACGCCTCGATGCTGGTGCTATTGGGTTCTTGAAAGATGATGACGTTCAGAGGCCTGTGCAACCAGCTGAGGCAAAGAATCCATCTCAAACAGCATTAATGGTCCTTCTCAAGGGCTTTAAGGTGGCATCTATATGTAAATTGTGGAGTCATGCAGAACAGTCAGAAGGTCTAATCCAGCAAGTGCAAATTAGAACAGTTACCCCAATGCAAAATCATGTGCAGAAAGAAGAAAGTGATGAAAAGAGCAGAAGCAAGATGCAAGACAGAAATGTAAAGAAGTTTAAAATTTCTACTCAAGTCTTCCAGCTATATTTAAATATTGCAACTCCGCACTTACAATGCTAATTTTCAATGACAAAGAGGTTGAGTGACTGAAATTAAGAATCAAAAGATGCTTTTGAAAATTCATACATTTGAGTTGACAAATCTCGTTTTTCTCTGATAAAGAAAGTAATATTGGTGTTACAATATTGATAAATACAGCAACTTCACACCCTTCGTGTTTTTGAATACTGAACTTCTTGACAAGAAATTGATATAGTATAGTTTCTGAAAGAAAACAGTAGCTTGCAAATAAGTTCCTGAATTGAATTGCACATGCTAAAACATTGAATGCTGTGAAATTTACTCCTAATTAACAGAAAGTTCTACTGGTGTCCCCCAATTTCTTCCTGTAAACTAGACCACTGCTCCCGCACCAAGTCATGAAACTTGTTATTACTGCAAAATTGTTGCAATGAAAATAATATACTAAAATTTTTGAAAAATAATAGAAAAGAACAAACTCTCTCAAAGGCAGAAAGCAACAGTGGTCTGCAAAGAGAGATTGTTAAATCCACAGTTGATATAGGGTACTGTAAAAGTTTGAGACACGGGTCTGTGTGTTCCCAATTACGAACATCTGGTGGCGCTATAGGATTGCTAATATCGAGATAACAAAGATTAGTTGAGAAGTGTCCAACTTTGCAAGGATGGATTATAACTGAAAATGTGAAAGGATAATTAAATTCTATGACCTAAAGAAAGTCTGAATACTGAATTAGTTACTCAGTGCCTCATTTAATAAAAGCAATTAATTATTCCTGTACTTTGCTGCAAGCAAATCAACTTTGAAGCTACTTTTACACAGTTAATGGCTAGATACAATGAGTATAATTTAATGCCCTCCCAGGCTATGGAAGTGAGGAGTTTTTCAGGCACCTCTCCTTCCTGCTCATTAAGTCTGGGGCAGGAGGGCTTAGGCAGTCTTTGAGGGAGAGCAAAAAACAATCCCAGTCCTGTTTCTTGTTGGTAGTAGAAAAAGAAGAGATGAGGGTGGAAGCAATCCAGGGGTCTTATGGTGCAATGAATAACATCCCCAGTTCTAACCAGAAGCTCCAAGTCAAAATTTCACACCATGACTTGATGGCCAGGGAAATTACATTCACAAGTCCAAACTGGTCAACTACCAACTCTTTCAATTTATGTCAACGACAGGCAGGGCAGACTACTGGCAAGCCATTCTTCATTCAGAAAAATATCTCTATATAAATACACAGTCACTTAAGTAGTTCAGTTCTGTACTGTAACATACAAAGAAACAAACAAACAATGCAGTTTGACTCTATCCAACAAACAAACCAAAGGCAGTTCTCGTAGATTACCATATTTACATATATTTGAAGCACAGGGAGGGCCCAATAACTGAACGGAACCCCATTTAACTTTGGCAGAAAGACCTTAGATGGCGGTCTTTCTCCAATGTGCCTTGGTGGCAGCTGCCCCAAGCTTTAGTGCGTCCCTCAGCATGTAGTCCTGGACTTTGGAATGTGCCAGTCTGCAACATTCGGTCAACATCAACTCCTTGCGCTGGAAGACCAATAAGTTTCAGGCAGGCCAAAGAGCATTTTTCACTTAGTTGATGATCCTCCAGGCTCAGTCAATATTTGTCTCTGCATGTGTTCTACAGATCAGACCGTATAGCACAGAATCCGCATCGTGGAGCTGCTCAGGGCGAACCTTGACAAAAACCACTGCATCTCTCTCCAGACTTCCGTTGCAAAGGCACATTCCAGCAGGTAATGTATGACAACCTCTACCCCTCTGCGACCACTTTGTGTGCAGAGTGCAGTGGTATAGAGAACCCAGGCGTACATAAAGGATCTTACAGGAAATGCCCTCTGAAATGTTAAAGGGTGAATATTTGTTCTGCTGACATGTAAGAAATTAGGTGCTAAGCTGCGCTGTGGGTGCCTCTGTCTCGCAGACAAATTGTGCTAATCTAATTATACTCTGCTCTCTGTAAATGTTGAACTACGGCTAAAAAGATATAGAACTGTCTAGAGTGGCGATTGAGAAGTGAGGAACTTTCTAGTTGTACACATTGTTTTTGGGGGACTGACCTTTGCTAATGTTAGGTGATTAAGTCATTACTATCACTGTTGCTAGGCATATGATTATGGGGAAGTAAGAAGTTGTATCTTGCGTACATGACTGACTGTGATGTAAAATCCTATATAAAGGGAAGACGGTTCCCTTATTGGGGAGCATCGCTTGACACGGCTCCGCAAGCCCTGCGAAGATTGTTAAGTGTTCCTCCAAAAGCTTGTACTTAAATAAACTGTGGCTATTCACAGAAGTTGGCGTATTGCGTTTGTATCAAGTGTGTAGGGATCTCCTAAAAGGGAACCCAACACCCTCCTCACCACCAGCCAAGCGATGTCTTAGTGTTTGTTGGAAAGTTTCGGTGATTCATTTTGTCAAATTACTTTGGCAACCTGCTCAGGGAACAACCCAACATGATCCATCCTCTCCTTTTTTTGCAGACATCCACCGAAGGAAACTGCAGACCTCTGCAGGTTGACAAACATATTCATGAAGTAACACAGAAGGCCACTTTTGCCAGGGCAGTCTACAGCAACTACAGGGACAGTGAGCTTGAAACAGTTTTATCACAATGAGTTTCGTATTTGTTATCTTCCTTTACTAAATTTATTGGTAACATCATAAAAATAACAACCGTAAACATTACACAACATCGCATTAGGCATCTGCTTTGATCTTTTATAGACGAAAACTGCAAAATTAGGGACTTGCATTTAATTAACTTTTATTAAAGACACAACTATTGGCGAAACATTTAACAGGAGCTTGTTAGCTTGTGCTCACCATTTTTCCTCCAGACAGACACTTTGGAGGTCTGTATACATGATAAACCTGAAATTACTGAAACTTTCTCAATGCTTCAATGAGACTGAACATGAAACTTTAGTTACTATTCGAAATAGTCTATGCATATATCCATAAAACATACATTCTAAAAAAAATGTGAAGTAGAAAAAAAAACTGCTTTGGAGGATTCAAAATGAGTACTCAAACGATTTGCAAAATTTATATACACTATCATCAGTACAGTCAGCAGAGTACAGCATTATTACATTAGTTTTAATCTGTTAAACAATTACATGGTATTGAAGACGAACTTTTGTAAATCATTTCCCATTAATAATCAAATCACATCTTTCTACAAACTGGAAGTATCTTACAACACAGACAGTAGAACCCCAATTGCTAAACAAAGAGGTTTTATTTAACAAAATAAAGTTAATTACATTAACATTCAGGTAGAAAATCAATCATGCCAAGTTATCCTAACATACTTAGATTAGCATCCTTCATTTTAACCAAATGTGTGCTATTTCTATCTGTAGGCTCAATAACACGAGCTGATTATCTGTTAAACTGGGCTAGGTATTATTTTTGATTTGTTGTGGATAGATTATGATTGTGATCAGTAATTGGGAATCACTGAGCATACAATAGTTTTAATGTCAATGTTTCAAAAGAAGCACCTGAAATTTCTGAGAAAGCCTTTTCAACAGAGTGGACACAAAAGAGAAAAATCAATCAATCCAATTTATTTAAAATGTATACTTAATATAGGCAATTAATTACTCCTCTACTGTACTGCAAGCGAAGCAACTTTAAAAGATGCTTTCGTGACCAGATACAAGGTGTATAGCCTAACATTTCCCCTCTCCTGGAAGTGAGGAGCATTTGAGGAGACTCATCCTCATGCCTATTAAGTCAGGGCAGGCGTCCTTGTAGGTGGTCTCTGAGGAAGACAGACAAAAATTCAAGGTATCATTCCAGATACAATTGTACTATTGTTGTAAAAATCATGAACAAGTATATTAAATCTAAAGTGTATTCAATAGCAATAGTTGTGAATTTAAATAAAACAAATTTCATACCATTGAACCTTAGGACCTGCCAAGCATTACTCTTCAGCTGAAGCTGTTCGTCAACTCTTGGCATGTTTGTCAAAAGTGGGTTTTATGGTTTAATTCTTCTAGTAAGTCCCCAGGATTGCTCGCTTTTTCTACATAACTAAACTAAATCCCATCCCGAAATAGACTGTAATATTAATTTGCTGATCTGGTCAAAGATTGTAACAATCTACATAGTTACTGCAGACCCAATTTACAATACCTCATTACTAACAGACCGGAACTGCTCCATCTCACTGCAAACATACCTATTCCATTCCAGTACATTGTTAACAGACACAGTTCTATCTCACTGTTTACAATTCGCTCTAGTTTTTAACTCTTTGGGTCAGTTTCATCCTATGGCCATCAGAAATCATACCACCACTTATGCCAGGAAATGATCAAAAAGGATAGGGGTGAAATAGGAAGGCAGAAGAGAAGAAACGGGCAAAAGGTGAATTTAATGAGAAAGTTAACTCAAAAACAAAAGTAAACTAGGAACTACAAGAGGCCTAACAGTTAAGGTGGAGGAACGCAAGGGCAAGGTTTGGAACACGTAACTGGGATATTATAGCAAATACAGAAACATGGCTCAGGGATAGACAGAACTGGCAGATTAATGTTCCAGTATATAGATACTGTAGGAAGGAGATAAAGGCCGGGGAGGGTGGCAAGAGAGCAGGGGGAATAGCACTTTTGATTCGAGGTAACATTCCGGTTGTACTTCGGAAGGATGTTCCCAGGAATACATGCAGGGAAGTTATTCAGGTGGAACTGAGAAATAGGAAAGGGATGATCACCTTTCCAAATACATGCAAATTCTGTCCCTCAGGATTCCCTCCAACAACTTGCCCATCACAGATGTCAGGCTCACTGGTCATTCGTTCCCTGGGATTGTACTGTAGATGCCCCAGTAGTCAGCGGGAAATTCAGAGGCAAATTTGTAAGGAGATCTCAGTTATCTGTAAGAATAATAGAGTGGCTATGGTAGAGGATCTTAACTTTCCAAAGAGAGGCTGGAACTGTCATATTGTCATAGGTGTGGGTGGAGAGGAATTTGTGAAGTACAAGAAAATGTTCTGATTCAGTTTGTGAATGTACCTACTAGTTAAGGTGCAAAACTTGGCATGCGCTTGGGAAATAAGGCAGGGCAGGTGACTGAGGTGTCAGGGGGGAGCACACTTCAGGGCCAGGTACCATAAATCTATTAGTTTTAAAATAGTGATGGAAAAGGATGGAAAGAGTGATGGAAAAGAACTTTAAAAGTTAAAGTTCTTAATTGTTGGAAGGCCAATTTTGATGTTATTCGGCAAGGACTTTCAAAAGTTGATTGGGCATGGGGGGCAGATGTTTGCAGGTAAAGGGATGGCTGAAAAATGGGAAGCATTCAAAAATGAGATAACAAGAGTCCAGAGGCGGTATGTTCCTGTCAGTGTGAAGGGCAAGGCTGATAGATGTAGGGAATGCTGGATGACTAGAGAAATTGAAGTTTCTGTCAAGAAAAAGAAGGAAGCATGTGTCAGGTATAGACAGTAGAAATTGAGTGAATCCTTAGAAGAGTACTAAGGCAGCAGGAGTATAGTTAAGAGGAAAATCAGGAGGGCAAAAACAGGACAATAAATAGCCTTGGCAAATACGGTTAAGAAGAATCCAAAGGAATATTATAAATACATCAAGGACAAAATGGTAACTTGGGAGAGAATAGGGTCCCTTAAAAATGAGCAGGGCTGCCTATGTGTGGAACTGCTGGAGGTGGGGGAAATATTAAACAAGTATTTTGCATCAGTGTTTACTATGGAGAAGGATATGGAAGGTAGAGAACACGGGGAAATAGTGACGTCTTGAAAAATGTCCATATTACAGAGAAGGAGATGTTGGACGTCTTAAAACATATAAAGGTGAATAAGTCCCTGGGGCCTGATCAGGTGCACCTTAGAACTCTGTGGGAAGCTAAGGAAGTGATTGCTGGACCCATTACCAAGATATTGGTATCATTGATAGCTGCAGGTGAGGTGCCGGAATACTGGAGGTTGGCAAATGTGGTGCCACTATTTAAGAAATGTGGTAAGGAAAAGCCAGGGAACTATAGACCAGTGAGCCTGACATCGGTGATGGGCAAGTTGTTGGAGGTAATCCTGAAGGACAGGATTTACATGCATTTGGAAAAGCAAGAACTGATTAGAGATAGTCAACATGGCTTTGTGTGTGTAAGTCATGTCTCACTGACTTGATTCAGTTTTTTGAAGTAACAAAGAGGATTGACAAGGGCAGAGCAGTGGACGTAATCAATATTGACTTCAGTAAGGCATTCATCAAGATTCCTCATGGTAGACTGAGTAGCAAGGTTAGATCACATGGAATACACGGAGAACTAGCCATTTGGATACATAGCTAGCTTGAAGGTAGAAGACAGAGGGTGATGATAGAGGATAGCTTTTCAGACTGAAGGACTGTGAGCCACAAGGATTGGTACTGGGTCCACTGTTTTTCATCATTTACATAAATGATTTTGATATGAACATAAGAGGTTTGGTGAGTAAGTTTGCAGATGACACCAAAACTGGAGGTGTAATGGACGATGAAGAAGGTTACCTCAGAGTACAACAGGATCAGATGGGCTAATGGACTGAGGACTGGCAGATGGAGTTTAACTTGGATAAATGTGAGGTAAATGTAAATGCACTTTGGAAAGGCAAATCAAGGCAGGACTTGGACACTTAATGGTAAGGTCAGGTGGGGAGTGTTGCTGAACAAAGACACCCTGGAGTGCAGGTTCATTGTTCCTTGAAATGGAGTCGCAGGCAGATTGGATAGTGAAGAAGGCATTCATTATGCTTGCCTTTATTAGACAGAGCATTGAGTACAGGAGTTGGGAGGCCATGTTGTGGCTGTACAGGACATTGGTTAGGCCATTTTTGGAATACTGTAGGCAATTTTAGTCACCCTGCGATAAGAAGGAGGTTGTGAAACTAGAAAGGGTT
Organism: Stegostoma tigrinum; assembly: GCF_030684315.1. Classification (NCBI taxonomy): domain Eukaryota; kingdom Metazoa; phylum Chordata; class Chondrichthyes; order Orectolobiformes; family Stegostomatidae; genus Stegostoma; species Stegostoma tigrinum. The sequence continues at coordinate 17,083,537 of NC_081354.1, forward strand.
CAGAAAAGCTTTACAGATGTTGCCAGGGTTGGAAGGTTTAAGTCATAGGAAGAGGATGAATAGGCTGAAGCTATTTTTCATGGAGGGTCCATGACTGAGGTGTGACCTTATACAGGTTTATAAAATCATGAGGGGCATGGATAGGGTAAATATGTGAGGTCTTTTACCTGGGGTGGGGGAGTCAAAAACTAGACAACATAGGTTTAAGGTGAGGGAGAATGATTTAAAAGGGACCTAAGGGGCAACTTTTTCACACGGAGGGTCTTTTATTTACTTCTTTATTCGTTCACAGGATAAGGGCATTGCTGCCTGAGCAGCATTTATTGACCAACCCCAATTGCCCAGAGGGCAGTTAAGAGTCAACCACATTGCTGTGGGTCTGGAATCACATATAGACCAGACCAGGTAAGGATGGCAGTTTCCTTCCTTAAAGGATATTGGTGTGGGTATGGAATGAGCTTCCAGAGGAAGTGGTGGAGGCTGGTACAATTACAACATTTAAAAGGCATCTGGGTGGGTATATGAATAGGAAGGGGTTTTGAAGGTTATGGGCCAAATGCTGGCAAACGGGACTAGACTTATCTGGGATATCTGACGAGTTGGACCGAAGGGTCTATTTCCATGCTGTATGTTTCTATGACTCTAAATCAAACTGACCCAGAAAAAAAAAAGAGGCCCACATGAGAAAATGAACTGTTTATCAACCAATTTGCCTAAACACAAGTGCAAGTATCTCTACGTTATAAACTATTAAGATAATTAGCCTTTTTGGCATGATGTAGGGCAGAGTTAGTAACATAAATCCCAACCATGCAGGAGGCTTGCATTCCATCAACTCCTTCAATTCCATTCCTTGTTAAGATCATTCTACTGTGTAATATATCCATTTGGTTAATTAAATTAATGTAATCATTAACCAAATGGCTATATTACACAGCAGAGTGATCTCAGAAAGAACAAAAAAAGTTAAATCACTTGACATCTACATTAACTTAACAACAAGCAGCTTTTTCACTATAACTGCACTTCTGTATCCAATGGGTGAAAGATAGTCTCCCTCACCTCCACACAGTATATGTTATTTACAATGCTGCAAATTGAAGAAGGGACTTCAACATGTAAATTTAGCAATGTAAATAAAGCCTGGTTTAAAAGCATGACTTTTAGCCTAAACAGAAGTTACCCAGAACACAACTCAAATTTATAGCAAGCCTGTGATAATTGATTTAGGTCACTAAATATTCCTAAAGTAAACTACTGGATTACATTAGCACTGTGTGTTTACACACACTGGGCAAACGTTTGCTCATTTAGTGGACATTCATCATCCATGTACAAAATGCTTAGTGTCCTTATTGTCAGGAAGCTTTAAATAAAGGATGAGCTTTGAGAATGAACAATTCCAGGAATAAGAAATAAGGGAATAGCACTACATGAAAACACTTTCTAACCATAAGGTCAGCAGTACAGTTGTTAAAATCGACAGCGGTAACTCCACTTACTGAAAATCAAACAGTAATATAGTTGTACTTTTTATAATTAACAGTTAGCTTGCAACTGCTTAGAAGACTTTCAACATTGTCAGTTTATAAGTTTAGATAGTAAGCTTCTGTAATTTCCCGTCAGTTCCAAAAGAAACTTGCTGCAGTATTTATGTAATCTGCTAGAGGGCATTAATCCCGACATTCCAAGATGAACCTTTAACAGGACAACTGCTGTGTTTGTGGTTGATTGGTCTTTTGCATGTATACGTTTAAGCTCAGATTCCCACTGCCATGATGAAGGCTTTACACTAGGTCATAGGGATCAATTGCTCCTGTAATTCAAGACCCTAAAAAGTAAATAATACCCAAACAATGAAGTGGGGGTGGCCTAAACTTTTGGGAAATGGAGACCCAGGAGACAGTCAGCCTGGCTGCATCTAATCTCATCACTGAAACTATACACTGTTTCTGTTTTACATCAGTACAGGCAGAAAACAGCTTACTTTTAAAAGATCATAAAAAAGATTTGCAAGTGAAAAGTCAGGAACTGGTCCATACTTTTAAACCCTGTCACGACAGTGATATTCTCTTGCTAACATTAACAATAAGTCAAGGAATTACACTATGCTGGTCATCCTGCTCCTTTATAATGTCATCCAAATATTCTGATACTTAAACCAGTCTCAGCACTGCATGGAAGCTGGCTCCAATTTAAAAAATACATGCTGAAATAATATCTATGGATTTGGGGACCGATCTATTCCACTCAGTTTGATCTTCAGTCGCCTAGTCATCAAGAACACAAGACCTCACTGTTCTGGTGCTGCCAGATCATCAATATTTGATGATGTGTGGCTCTTTCATTGGTTTTATGACTGGCCCTTACGGTTGTAGATCTGCTTTAGCACTGTCTGCATGAGTGTGTTGATGTAAAAGCTCTTGCAATATTGTAATGTCATGATCTCAAGCAATGTCAGGAGCAATACTGTCATGATCTGAAATTTTTTCTATATACTGTATTTTACTGATCCCTGGAACTCAAATTTCCCATTTAGTCTCAAACATTTAAGAGACATAAAACAAATATTAAATTAGTTTGAGTTACTTAATCCCACAAAGGTCTATATGGATATGTTACTCAAATCCACTAATCTCACACAGGATCACAATCCAAATAAATTTATTGGCCAAATGCATGCATAGATGTTGTGGCATGGCAACTGGCAGTTATAATTCTCTGTACGCTGCCAACTATTTGATCAGGAAGAATTGGCTAATTTAAGTGAAAATTGCTACCTGCTATCTACTCCCCCAACAGCCAAAGGTTGGTTGCCTATCTGCTGTCTTATTTAAATGAGTTAACTTCAATATATTTTGCAATGATGAGCTGCTACAAGGTATTAAATACACAGCTATCAAAATAGTTTAAAGTCATTGTGATTTTCACTAGTTAAACTACATACACATTTACACAGCATTACTCATTATTCAGACAATACAGACTGAAAATGCAAGCTCTTACCATAAGGATGCGGCAAAACCAACTGTCAAATGGTTTGCGAATGGACATGTAGAGACAACTGTAGAACAGAAGGAACTATGTACTCATCATATAGTGGCAGGGCTGTACACATATAAATTTAAGATTTTGTAATATTATAATTTAATATAAAAATAAAAAGAATGACTGCATGTTTGAACGCTTCTATGATAATGTTTTTTTAAAAATAGCTGGATTTTAATGTGCACCCATACAGATCGTAACGAAATGTTACTATCTAATCAATGTGTTTGCATGGGATCAAATGTTAACTGATCAAGATCTGATAATCAATACTGACCATACTTAAACCTTAATGATGATAACTGGCAGAGTAGTAAGGTCTGCAAGATGGAAGACAGAAGTCTTGTAAAAGCTTGATCATTGTATCAGTACAGCAGGGTCAGGAAAAAAAAACTCTGCCTCGATACCAGTCGTATTTGTGTAAATCACTTTATGGCATTCTGTCAAATCAAAAGTATTGTTCAGGAGATAAAATGTCTACCTGAAACTGGGAAGAGTTGGGAGGGAAGGGAAAATGAAAGAAACATCAATCCATGCCTTGTGCCAAACTGTCAGGCTTTCTCTATTGGATCCTCCTACCACCACAACCATTTGTTACTTAATAACCATCAGGTGAAGGAACCCAAACAAATTTCTCTCTTAGTGTGCAGCCAATGTGATCAGGTATAACATTTCACAATCGCTCTGATGAAATCCATCAGCTCAGAATAAATCATGAGCTAATGAAGAGATTTTCATTCTGTTCACAGAGCTGAACAGAAACACACCTCAACAGTTGAAGTGGCATATGTCCTAACTCATTCCACAACCTAGTATTCTGCAGTCAAACATTTGGAATCAAGTTTTTTTCAAGTTCAGTGCACAGGAAGAGCACTTTGTGGTTTGATGCCCCTTGGGGAGTTGAAATCAATAAACAAACAGCATACCTTGTTGTACATTGCTTGCAGAGTGATCAACTAACATGCCCCACAGAGCACGTTTTTGTTGGGCCATCAAAGGGAGGCAGAAAGCGGAAGGCAGATAGTCATTTAAGGGAGAGGAAGGAAATACCAGTACTCTGGGTTTCTCTCTCTTACAACCAGAAAGAGACTATATATAGTAAAGTGTTGCATACCTTTTTTACAACAGTAGCAACTATGTACAAGCTGCAAGATTAATAGGAGTGCTCTTACAATTGGTGTTTATTGAAAATAATTGTTTTTGGGTCACATTTACAATTTCTAAACCACAATAGTAAATTCTAATAGGTTGCTTAAAGAGTCTAAACTTACTTTAAAATCAAATAATTTTTCATAGTTTTGGAAAATCAACAGTGAATGGGATTAATGTGATAGCTCTACCAAACAGCCAGTGTGGGTACAATGGACTGAGTGGCCTCCCTCTGTGCTGTAGCATTCTATTTTAATTAAGTCTACAAATGACACCTTTAATTATCCAGTCATACTCACAATATTTTTCTTATAATAGGTTTGGTTTCATCACCACTATAGATATTTTGCAAGAAGAACAAAGGGAAAAATTACATAGAGGCTAGTTTTAACATTATTTAGCTTATGCTAAAAGCAAGCTAAACTTTGATATAAATTTCTAACCATCTTACTACATACAGAACTCATTAGCTTTTCAGGCAAAAGTACATGGGGTAAGGTAGATGAGGCCATATTGCAGTAATGTTTTGGGTAATCACATGATAGAAGAAGAGTAGTTTACAAATGCGTATTAAACTACTGATTGTGTAGGGTCAGGAGAATATTAATTACCAATTGGCAAAAGCTATTCCCATATCTATCCCTAGGGTATATCTGTAATTTATCTTATAGCAACATCACTGTAGTACAAAAGGCATAATCAGGACTACTGATACAGAGAAAGCCTTAGCTAGGACTTGGGAAGGCAACAATACATCTGGCTGTCTACGCAATGGCATCAATTTAATGGCATCTGGCACAGGCAAAGCAATTGCCTTTTCAGCCCTTGTCTCAAGTGCTAAATATATCTAAAAACTTCTCAACTGCCATGATGCCAGCTGGTTACTGAACTGTAATTTTAAGAAACACAAAACCAGGACAAATTAGTGCAAAAATTCGAAGTGTTTTAGAAATTGGTGAGTAAAGTGGGATGATAATTGTTTGACTGCTATAAATACTAGCAATAATCATTATAATTAGAAAGGGAAAAAGTATAAAACCTGCAATTTACACATCGCACTTTCCCAAATCCCTTGGTACCCTCAGTAACAAAATATCTAGAGATCTACGTCTAGAGTATGCCTTTGCACTCTGCAGTAGAGAATTACAGAAATCCACAGCATTTTGAGCGATGAAATTTCTCATCTCAGTCTTAAATGGCAAAGTCCTTGTTCTGAGATTCTGACGTCTAGTTTTAGGTGGAAACGTTCTCTCAGCATGTATCTTATCAAGTCCCTTAAGTAATTGTACACTGTTTCAATTAGACCTCGTCTCATTCTTCTAAATCTACAGAACATTGAGGCAGTCCATTCAATCTCACCAGGTAGTAATATACACCTCCTCCCACCCACCTTCCTGCAAAAATTCCATCCCCTATTCCCAATTCCTTTGCTTCCGCCGCATCTGCTACCAGGATGAGGCATTCCACTCCCGCGCATCCCAGATGTCCTCATTCTTCAAAGACCGCAACTCTCCCACCCCCGCAGTGGTCGAGAACGCCCACAACTGAGTCTCCCGCATTTCCCGCGCCTCATCCCTCACATCCCGCCCCCGCAATAACCGCCAAAAGAGAATCCCCCTAGTCCCCACATACCACCCCACCAACCTCCGAATACAATGCGTCATCCTCCGACACTTCTGCCATCTACAATCTGATTCCACCACTAAAGTCATTCTCCCATCCCCGCTTCTTGTCTGCCTTCCAGACAGACCCTCTCTCCGTGACTCCCTTGTCCACTCCACACTCCCCTCCAACCACCACACCTGGCACCCTCCCCTGCAACCGCAGGAAGTGTTAAACTTGCCCCCATACCTCCTCACTCACCCCCATCCCAGGCCCCAAGATGACTTTCCATATCAAGCAGATGTTCACCTGCACATCTGCCAACATGGTATACTGCATCCGCTGTACCCATTGTGGCTTCCTCTACACTGGGGAAACCAAGCGGAGGCTTGAGGGCCCCTGTGCAGAACATCTATGCTCGGTTCGCAATAAACAACTGCACCTCCCAGTCGCAAACCATTTTAACTCCTCCTCCCTTTCCTTGGATGACATGTCCATCCTGGGCCTCCTGCAGTGCCATAATTATGCCTCCTGAAGGTTTCAGGAACAGCAACTCATATTCCACTTAGGAACCCTGCAGCCTAATGATATCAATGTGGATTTCACAAGCTTCAAAATCTCCCTCCCCCCCACTGCATCCCAAAACCAGCCCAGCTCATCCCCGCTTCCCTAACCTGTTCTTCCCCTCACCTATCCCCTCCTCCCACCTCAAGCTGCACCTCCATTTCCTTCCTACTAACCTCAATCCGCCCCCTTGATCTGTCCATCCTCCACGGACTGACCTATCCCCTCCCTACCCCCTCACCTATACTCTCCTCTCCACCTTCGGTTTGCCTAACCCTCTCTCCCTATTTATTTCAGAATCCTCCCATCCCCCTTTCCTGATGAAGGGTCTAGGCCTGAAACGTCAGCTTTTGTGGTTCGAAGATGCTGCTTGGCCTGCTGTGTTCATCCAGCTCCACACTTCGTTATCTCGGATTCTCGAGCATCTGCAGTTCCCATTATCTCTGATCATCAGGTAGGAAGGCTTCTTTACTCTCTTCCTCCAATCCCTTTGTAATAAAGCCTAACACATTATTTGATTTCCACTTGCTTGCTGTCTATCCATTTTAACTTTCCGTGATTTGTGTGCAAGGACACACTGGTCATTCTGATTACCAACATTGTCAAGATTCCAATAATTTGCAACAAAGAACTTTACAAATAGAGCTTTTCTACATACCTTGCCTGTCAAAGTGCACTTCTGTACAATATTTTCAACCTACAATGCTCTTCCTTTCACATTTCCTTGTCTACCCTTCACATGTAATGATAATCCAGAGCCCTAGGAAACTATCCTGCTGACATGGCTTTGAATCTCACTATTGCAGATGCAGTAAAAAAAACCATACAGTTAAAAACTAGCCTTGTGCCAATTGTGAGACCACTCATCCATTGTAAAAACTCAAGTAGTTCACTTCTGTCCTTTAGAATGGGAAATAAGCCATCATTACCCGATCCGACCTACGTATAACTTCAGATCAACAGCAATGTGGTTATCTCTTAACAGCCTTCTGGCCAATTTGGACAATAAATGTTGTCCTAGCCAGCAGGTGATCTCATGAATGCATAAAAGTGACATAGAAGAGGGGAATATGTGTAATATAACCAAGTTTGCTTGATCCTAAACAATAGATTATAACATTTTCCCTATTTCTAACATCTGAACATCTGGCTGATAATTTTTCAGTACTTTGGGGAATTTTGACAGGCTCCCCTAGCTCAGATGGGTCCACTGTGCAGAAGCTTTATGAGAAGGTGCCTACTAATTCCATTTTAATTCACCTACTTCATCACTTTCTTCCTCATTGAGTGCCAAATCCACACTCTGCCGCATCTAATTGTTTCTTATATTTGTCACCAACCAATCTAATTGGAAGGCTATTCCGAGAGTTGGTCAACCTTCCAACCTAGCTCTTCCCCTTCTGTCCCAGCCAGTCCAGTCTGGGCCTCCACTGTCATCATCCAGACCTGTGAGCCTGGCCAAGGGAGATGCCAAAGTTACCACTGGTCTCCTTGCAGGTCCTGAATCCACACATCTGTTGCAGCTGCTGGCTCCACATCTCCTTGCAGGTCTTGCTGCAGTAGCGACATTGCAAGGGAGTCTTGCCTCTAGCCATTTGACAGCCAGTCCACCTTAAAATGGCTATGGGGTGGGGGCGGGCGGGAGTGATCCTGCCAAGTTTGTCGGGTGGGGCTTGCTCCTGAATTTTTATACTGCCTCCAATATAAAGTCCAGCCTCTCAAAGTTTTAATTCGCATATGTACAACTAATATACTTCCAACTCCATTGATTAAATTTTCTACCCTCAAAAATTAGTTGATTAGGTGTTGTCGAAAAGAAAGAATTTGCAAAGAAAATGGACAAGTCACCAGCGCAGTCTTCAAAGCTCTATGAACGCTGTTTAAATTTATTTTCCTTTTAGAAGAACACAGTTCCAATCATGCTGCTCAGGAATATTTCAAGTTATGTCTGCAAGGAATGATGGGATCTCTCATATTCTAAGGTAACATAGTTGATAAATGTGGCATATTAAAAACAAGCAATAAATGGTAACAGCTTCTTCCTAAAAAGAAGTTTTCCTGGATTAATTCTGCCACTTAATAATATTCCTTTGTTTTCACTCACTGGAGAGTAATCAAAGAGAATGAAGAAGGCAGAAACCCTCACCTATTAATACCTTTCAAGTGACCGGGGGCAAATGAGAGACTGGCACACGTGGAGCAACAAGGCTTCCCAAGAAGGTCCAACAAAGGAGGTGAGTCGTACTGCAGTCTGCATAGAATAAACAAAACTCCTATAGTCTATGCTGCAATCAATACAAACTGATCTGTCAGTGATTTATAAATGAGCAACACGGAGTTGGCTCTTTATTCAATTATATATTTTTAACAGACAATTTCCCATTCATTTCCAAAGTACACAAATCCACTAATTTACAGTCATATTTTCGATTTATTCTTTTGCTCTTTCAGAATTTTTTCTCATTATAAAGAACATGTGGATGAAAGTGCCTTCTAATGTCATTTTAATTCACCTAACTCAAAATTTTCTTCCTCATCTAATGCTTAGAAATCTATTCCAAGAATTGATCACTCCATGAAGATCTATCTCCTTCTAGCAATCCTAGGAAGGAGTCTGGAGATCTCACACAAGCCCACATATCCAAGGCAAACACCCTTCTCGATCACCACATGTTGTGTTTCAGTGTCTGATAATACTTATGAGGTCTAGGAGATTGGTTCACAACACTCTTTCAGTTGCTCCTAGAAAAGCATTTTTGCTAAGTCCATTGTTGAAGCATTGTCTGATACGATCTGGAAAGAAAGAATTACATTGTGCTGAGACATCTGTAGGTGTCAACGGGTCCTTGATCCTCTGAAAATCTTTCTCTTGGTCTGGGTTCTAACATTATCCTTGCATCTTTTTGAGTAGTCATCACAGGGGTTCTGTAGTGGTTGTCAAGTGATGCAAAACTTTTACCAACTGTTTTAACATCTCTAAGAATCTTTGGAGATCCTGGACTAATTTGAGTGGATTACTGTGTAATCACTTCAGTCTTCTGAGGATCCACATATCCAGCTGGGAATTCTAATCATTCAGAAATGCAGAGCACAGCTGAAATTATCACAGTTCCCTCATAGTATGGGATCATCAGAGGTTAAGCCACAACAATGTTTGTTATGGTCAGTGTGTGGTGTTCTGAGATTCAAATGTCAAGCACTGCAGACAGAAACTTTGATGTAAAAGGGTAGGTTTGTAAATTAGGATGACGGTTGGGTTTGGATTTGGTGGAAATGGTTTAAGAATGAAAGTGTGTTACTTGAATAGGGTGGCCAAGCAACATTCACTTTAGCAGGAGGTCTTGAACGTTCACTCAGAAGGGGGTACTGGGTCAGCAGCAGCAAGCTTTGGACAGCAAAGTGGAGGGTTGGGAGAGACACTCAGTGGAGAGGTGTGATCAAAAGGGATGGCTATCAGGGGTCTGGGAGAAATTACAGATTGGATGAGGTGTCATCGGGAGGTATTTGTGGGAAGTTGTGGCATGGGCTTAATAGTTATCCATGAGTTAAATTAGATTTTAAATGCCTAAACTATCTAATTCCTGTATAGCTAATTAAGTCAAATTCCGTCATTAGATTTTTTTGTGTCGCAGACGTTTCATTACCAGGCTGGGTAACATCCTCAGTGCAACCTCCAATGAAGCATCGGTGTGTTTTTCCGCCTGGTTTTTAAACTCTGGAGTCAGTGGAGCTGGATTGCCTCACTTCCAATTTTCCTTCGTAGTGGAATGTATACTGGGTCGAGTTCAATATGTTTATTAATAGCATGCTTTGTGGAGTGCCAGGCTTCTAGGAATTCTCGTGCCTGTCTCTGCCTAGCGTTTCCCAGGATTTTGGTGTTGTCTCAGTCGAAACGGTGGTTCTCCTTGTCCATGTGAATTGATCTCATCTCAATCCACTGAGATGGAACACTACACGTAATTTAGTATGGCTGATCCACCTAGCCTGCACACCTTTGGACTGTGGGAGGAAACCAGCGTAGCCGGAGGAAACCCACGGAAACTCCACACACATATTCACCCAAGAGTGGAATTGAACCTGGATCCCTGGCGCTGTGAGGCAGCAGTGCTAAGCACTGAGCCACCATGCCGCCACTAACACAGAGATAACACAGTATGGAGCTGGAAGAACAAAGCAGGCCAGGCAGCATCAGGATTGGACAAGATTTACAATACAAGGAAAAAAATTGTGAAAGTGAAATCATGCTTGAAAAATCTACTGTTTTGAGAAGATGGAACTAGTAGAGTTGATCAAGGGATGCCAGTAGATGTGGTTTCCTAGGACTTTCAGGAGGCTTTCACTAAGTTCCCAAATCATAGATTAGCATGCAAAACTAAAGTGCATAGGATTGGGATTAGGGTACTGATATGGATAGAGAATAGGTTAAGCAGACTGGAAACAAGTAGAAATAAGCAAGTGCTTTTCCATGTGGCAGGTAGTGACCAGTGCAGAGTTCAGTGCTAGAACCCCAGCCAATTTGAATATATATTGATAATTTAGATGACGATACTAAATGTAATTTAGTAACATGACACAAGCATACATTTGAACCAACGCTTAGTGCAAAAGTGGGCTGTGATCAGGATGCAGAGATGATTTTGATTTGGACAAATTGCATGAATGGATAAATGCAAGGCAGTTAACATACATTATGGATGAATGTGAGGTGATCCATTTTGGTAGCAAAAAGGAAGGAGGACAGTTTACCTGAATGGTAATAGATTGGGAAAGAAGTGCAAGAAGACCTGGGTATCTTTGTACACAAGTTGTCTGAAATAAGCATGGCAGGTGGAACTGGCAGTGAAAGCAGCAAATATTATTTTGACCTTCAAGAAAATTTGAAGGTCAAGTAGTAGTAGAGATGTCTTGGCTGTAATTGTACAGAGCCTTGGTGAGGCCATACTTGGAGTATTGTGCGCAGTTTTTATCTCCTTATCTCAGGTAGCATTTTCAAGCTGTAGAGAGAATGCAATAAAGATTTACCAGCCTGGTTCCTGAGATGGCACAACTGATGTATGAGCAGAGACTAGACTATTTAGGAACATATTCACTGGAGTTTAGAAGAATGAGGGTGAAATCTTGTGGAAACATAAATTTCCAATATCATTGGTTAGAGTTAATGCAGTTTCTGATGACCAGACTCTCAAAATAAGGGATCACAGTCTTTGGACAGGGGGTGGACTGAGATGAAGAGAAGCTTCTTCACCCAGACAGTGATGACCCTATGGAATTCTCTGCCACAGAAAGTGACTGTGGAAAAAACTTTCAATGTTTTCAATGAGTTAGATATAGTACTCAGGGCTAAAGAGATGAAAAAGGGCTCAGGAAGAAAGCGAGAACAGGGTACTTGGTTGGGTGATCACCCATGATTACTTTGAATGGAAGAACAGGCTCAAAAGGGCCATATGGCCTACTCCTGCACCTCTTTTGTATGTTTGCTATGTGCTAGATTTTAGTGAAGAGTGCAAGAAGGTTGTATGTTTAAAAGTGTAGGCACTCGCATCGAAAGACTGTATCTGTTACACATTTTTATGTTTATCTGCAGTTCAAATGGCTGAATAAATGAATTGTGTTGTGGGTTGTGGCATTAATATTTGTAAACTGTCTTTGTTTTATCGAAATTGTTTTATCTAAATTGTTTTATTCAAGCAATAAAAAAATTGGCAAACTATTTGTGTCAGAATTCAGCTGTACTATAAATTGTTTCCAACAAAGCAAAATTTTATACTTTGAAAAACTAACAAACCAAGAACTAGCTACAAAAACAAAATTAGAAATAAATTAAAACGTTAGACTGTGGTCTATTTGCGGTCTAGACAAAACCTTAACTTCGTGCACTGCCCAGTCTCCAGCCTACTCCAATACTGAAAAGGTAATTGAACTTGGTCTATAATTACTGGATTAGACACAGATGGGCTGTGTGCACTTCACAAAAAGAACTGTTTTGATTCATTTTCCTGATTGCCTGGAAGGTCAGACTTTTTCAAAATTTACTTTCATCTACTAAATAAGTTCGCAACTCCTAGGGGTACATCTAAAATGATGGTTTTCAACCATTTTGACTTGCATCATATCATACGTTCAATTATTAACCTAGCTACTTCGGCAGAGCTGTCACAGTGTAAATATAGTCCAGCAAATTTAATACCGCATTATTCAGAATACAAATGTCAGGTAATAAGGTAACACATTAATCAAATTTAGCAAGAGACATGTATCTCTAAAGTATGGAATTCTATTAACACACTACTTTAATTTCCCTACAATTGCTACCCTTTATAGGCAGACAGGATACCAAGTGAAGACACACTGTGTAAAAAGTGACAGAAAAAGAGTATCGTAGATTGCAAGGAATAAGTTGACCACTGGAGATAGACTGACACGCTGATTACAAAATGTGAACTGCAGAATAGTCACCATTCTGAAAACATAACTCTGGTTATTCAAATTAATTCACTGTGACATGTTGTACTGAGTGAATTAACGCTACAAGGATATCTGTAACTACAATCAGGATGTTCTGCAAATCATCAAATTCATTATCTTCGGCATCCAATGAAAAGAATATACTGAATTCATCAAGTCACTTTAGCTATGACATCTTTGTAAGGGGTCCAATTCTCACCAAATTTGACGCACTCAATTTCAGAATCATCCCTCCATGTCAAAACATCTTCTGCATCAACAAAATTGAATACTCTTTGTTTTTTTGAAGAATTTGAAGGCTATTTGTAAATTAACAGCATCCGATGCTTCGGTGATGGAACCACACAAAACAGCTGACGGGGAGGATGCAAAATCCCACCCTTTATAAAAGGGATTCTCCTCCAACAATCATCGACCTATTCCATTCCAATGTGAACATGACATTTGAATGGCATGCTGAGGTACACATCCGAAGATTGACCTATGAATGTTAGACCTGTGGAATAACTGCAATTTGGGCATTATTTCTTCACAGATGCCTCTTGATTTTAATGGTTATAGGTGATCTTAACATGACCTGCACAATATGCTGTGTTCTTTGTTTAAAACATGTGGGTTCTCTCTGCTGACAGAAAAGTAAAGCTGGTGCAAACAAGACAATTCCATTGTGGTGGTCATGGTGGGCACTGTAAGAAAAATGAAAGACAAATATCATGTAGTCAGGCTGTGAAGTTGTGAAATTCAATATTGAGTCCTTGAGTCCATTGCCAATCTGTTTCCCTCGCTCCATGTCTGTTTTTCAGAAGTTTTTTTTTAAAAAACACCATCATCCAGCCTCTTTCAGTTACGCAAAAGTCGTATCAGACTCAAAACGTGCAGTTCGTTTTTTTCTCCAAAGACACTGCCAGATCTACTGAGTTGCTCCAGCACTTTCTGTTTGCGAGAATTTTCAAAGGCATTCCATAAAATGGTTCTCAAAATCAGACTCCATTACTTTTGGCGATACTCTTCAAGGTGGATTACTTTTCCTTCCATTCTCAAATGACTGTTTGAAAAACAAAAAGAGTTGCCTCACTGCAGCAAAATGATTGGCTAAGTCGGCACATATTACAAATTTTGGCTCAAATCTAGCTTCTCACTATATTTCTTTTGCAGGGGGATCAATTTCAGTTTGCCATTCATCATACAATGCTTTTTATGTAGAGTTGTGACTTAAACCCACATCCATCTTTTGGCAATATGACCCATATCACATGCTTGATCTCATTTGTTGATTTATAATCTCAAGGACTGCAGTGGTTCAAGAAGGCAGTTCATCATCTTATGCATAGCAACTGCGACGCGCAACAAACGCTGGCCTAGCCAGTGACGCCCACATCCCAGAAGTGAGAATAAAAAGGCAAATAAAACATACATTTGAGGTTAAAAAAAAACTGAGGTCAAAATAAATGGCTCTCTTAAATATCATAATCTACAGTAGTGAAATTTCCCCTTCAAAGGCATTCACTAAAAGCAGAAAAGAAAAACTACAAACAGTACACACTTGTCACTTTTTGTGAAGGTAACAATGCATAAAGTATGCCACGATATTTAAAAAGTCACTAAATTCAATGTTCCAAGACTAAAACAAAGTGTCGCTCATTTCACCAGTAGCAGCTATATACCATGAATAGAGCGTGTAAAATTATCAGCCCCAATGCCTCACTCATTTATCAATTATTTTTATCTACAATATAAATTGCTTCAGGAAATCTGGTCCTTCTGTTCTCTTTTCCTTTGCTACAGGCTCAGATTTAATATCTTTTTGTTGCAATAATTGGAGGCTAAAGTATCCCCTGGCTTTTGCAACAGTTTTTCCAATGACACTTATTTCAAATATTTTTATAAACAGCTCCTGACACAGGATCAAAAGCCTTTAAAGAAAACAAAAATAATTAAAAAATTAATCCTGCTCACGAATCTAGTGCTTGTCATACTTTCACCAGAGTAAGTTTAGGAGAAGTTAGATTGCAATTTCTGATGAGACTAGTAGTTATTTCTACTATTTCAAACTGTGAACACTACAAACGGTGTGGATGGGTTTTTTCTATTTTGATCTGTTAACTGTGAAGCATATATGAATAGGATGCTTAAAGCCTTCCTACAAAGCTACTGAGAATTCTGCAGTGTAACATTTTTGCTTGCCTGATCTAGTCCCTCCTAGCAAAAGACTCACCTTGCATACCTAAATCTAGACAGCTTAGATAGATAAGAATTAACACTTACAAATTAGAGTCATGGAGTCATACAGCATGGAAACAGACCCTTTAGTCCATGCAGTCCATGTCGACCATAATCCCAAACTGAACTAGTCCCACCTGCCTGCACCTGGCTCATATCCCTCCAAACATTTCTTTACACTTATCGAAATGTCTTCTAACTTTGTAACTGTACATGCATCCACCACTTCCTCTGAAAGTTCATTCCACTCACGAACCACTCACGGTATTAAAACAAATGCCTCTTATATCTGCTTTAAATCTTTCTTTTCTCACCTGAAAAATATGCTCCCTAGTCTTGAAATCCCACACCCTAGGGAGAAGGCATCTGCCATTCACCTTATCTATACCTCTAATGATTTATAGGCCTCTATGAGGTCATCCTTCAACCTCCTACACTCCAGAGAAAAAAGTTCCAGCCTATCCAGGCTCTCCTTACAATTCAAACCCTTCATTCCTTGGTAAGTATCTTCTGAACCTTCTCTTGAGAAGCACACGGGCATGGCTGACTGGAAGGGAACTGGCAAGTTTGGACTGCTTAAATAATAAACAGTTGTGTCAATGTGTCTGAATCCAAAACCCACCTCTTAGAACACTGGCTTTCAGGATTGGAAAATATCCTGTATCTACCTCTTCCGTACTCAGTGAAAGACAGAGACTTACCACAGCTGAATAGCCAGCAGTAATTAAAATCATAGCATAGGATGAGATGCAAATAATATTTCACCCAAATACCAAAAAAAATGAAAATAACCTGAGATATGCTGTACTTTATCAAGAATCAACAGTGCTTTCTTGTGTCTCCCCATTAACACAATAGTGACTTGAATGTACTTGTTTATGCAAAGATACAGTTCCATTGAGATTGACAGCCAATAGAATGAGGTTTGGGCTACAGAGAAGAAATTTTGATATTCAAATCATAAAACATAAAGCATAAAATCTATTCCAAAGACATCATACCGAACTCAAAACATTACCCACAGATGCCACGAGACCTGCTTAGTTTCTCTAGCAATTTGTTTTTATTTCAGATTTACAACATCCACAGTGTTTAGCATCTTGTTGCATTACATGCAACCCAATCTTAACAGTGCTCAATCCATTTACTGAAACCCAGATATTGAAATTTCTCAAACATGACGGTGTGGAGCTAGAGGAACACAGCAGGCCAGTCAGCATCAGAGGAGCAGGAAAGTTGACATTTCGGGTTGGGACCCTTTTGAGGAAGGGTCACCAGACCTGAAACGTTAACTCTGTTTTTCCCTTCACAGATGCTGCCAGACCTGCTGAGCTTTTCCAGCAACTTTACTTTTGCACACTGCATTATCTCTGACTCCAGCATTGGCAGTTCTTACTATCTCTATTGAAATTTCTGCTTGCTTGATTGGGATTGTGCATTGTTTCTCCTTCTAAAAGACACACCTATTCAAATTCGGGTTCTGTAGATAAATAAGAACTGTCTATACGTTTTACATTACACAATGTCTAACTTTGTTGCTGAAATAATGCCAACAATAATTTTTTTTCCCCTTCTCCCCAGTTTTGTCATCTTCCATTCACAGACGTGGTGATTCCCTCACTGCCGTGCAATCACAGAGATTTCCGAATATCTATTTAAATAACATTCTTTATGTACTTGTCAATGATCACTGATGCAAGGCATCATAACCAAGATCAGTCCTGTCCTTAACCAATACTGGCACATACTTATTTCACAACAAATGTCATTTAATGGCAATCCCTTGAGTTAAACTAACTGAGAAGAGGCCAGGGAATCTAGGATATTTTTGATCTGCATTCATCATTACATACTGAGCAATATATAGCACTTTGTGACCTCAGGACATATTAAAGCATATTAGATCTAATTATTTTAATGGAATCACTGCTGTAAGGGATTTCTGAAATTGCAATTACTTATCATCTATATGTCTTAAAACTCAAAATCTACTTTTCCTTTTAATGGCCCGTGGATATTTAATACACTACATTGCACACACGCTTTGAAAAGATGCAAATCAACAGAAACCAAATACTATGCAATGGAGCCAACGTTTGCTCCCTAGATAAAACCAACTCAGATCATTTGGGTGCTCTTCAGTCAGGTATTCCAGTGAAAATAAATCATCTGCACCCTGCAGAGCATGTCACATACACAGTTAAATTATTGAAAAATGAAAACTTGCAATTCTGTTTCTTCACTTAATTCAAATATGCATACAAATACTATTGGTATAACCAAACACCTTTATTGAAGAAAAAAAAGTGCAAAATAATATTTGTGAGCATTCATAATATATTAAATGCAAACAAAGAAAAATCTGAAAAACTTAACATGTCAAGCAGAGTCTATGGACTGAAATACAATTAATGTTTCAGGTCCATGAAGAAACTAAAAAGAAAGCTAGAAGTTAGATGTGCAAGAGTTTTAACCTAGTTTTTTCAGTGGGAGAAGGAGGAAGAACGAAGTGGAGGTCAGGGAAAATTAAATAACAAAAGATTTCATGATGCAACAGACAGAGAGCTGTAACGGAGACAGTAAAGAAACAATGGTTGTGTGTAAATAAGGCACAATTTGCCACATCAGATCATCTGAATGCAATGTGAAGGGAGGGACAAAGAAAGAAACAAGAGATAGACTGACTCAGCAAAACAAAAAAAGTACAAGATGAAGACATGGATCAGAAACATGCCATTCCTCAAACTTTTGCAGGACTTCTCTGGAACAAAGTAGCAGGCAAGATTAGAAAAGTCAGTATTGGTAGCAAGATAGAGGATTAAAAGACAATCAGAAGCTCAGGGTTACATTTGTGGACTGAATAGAGGTGCAGCACTAAGTGCACACTCGGTTTGCATTTAGCCACCCCACTGTGGAAGAGAGGGTGCAAAATACTCCTGGAATACTTCATTTTCTCATTTCCCAAACATCTGAACGCACATTTTAATTTTGGAAACCTTTCAACGTTTGGCATCCAATTCAACCCAAGCCATAAATTGATGCTTTGCCACATGGACCCTTTCCTTTCAGACACACCCAAGGGCCAATGACGAGTTTGGGTGGCACCTGCTACATCCTGTCTCATTACAAACCAAGATAATAAAATGTGAGGCTGGATGAACACAGCAGGCCCAGCAGCATCTCAGGAGCACAAAAGCTCACAAAAGCTCCCATTATCACTCATTACAAACCATCTGCTAAATAAAGGCAATCCTCCTCTTCGAGAACATGAATTTGTCTATTGCAGGGTTTTTGAACAACGTTGTCATTCAGCCCAGGAATGTTACAGATTTAAATCTTCTATTAAAACACTGTAATTATGGATTTTGTCACATAAAACAGCTTACTGCAATCTGCAACCCATTCCCCCAATTCTTCCTTCATTGGCATCTTCAAGTTTGGCCATGCTAAACTATCCACAGTGTTCAAAGATATGTGTAGGTTAGGGCGCAGGATTAAAGGGACAGGGTAGAAGGATAGGACTGGTGGGGTGGTATTTGGAGGGTTGGTGTGGACTTGTTGGGCTGAATGGCCTGTTTCCACGCTGTGGGGAATCTATTCTCATCAAATTAATGATCTCTCAAAATTCTACTAGACACACAGAACTCACATTCACTGAAAGAAACAGAACTGCACCATACTTAATGAAAAAAGTAACAACAAGAAATAAGAATCACAAATGTCTCAACAAAGAAATTGAAATTTAAATGATATTTAAGATTATGTCCAAAGAGTCTTTGAGATGATAGATGATACTGAAGTGAAATGATCATTAAGCTATTGCAAAGCACTGCAGATATATGGAGATTTCCCCATTAAACTTGCTCCTCTGCTAAAATTTAACAGTCCAATTTGCCGAATGCAAACATTGAAATTCACAGCAAAATGTTCAATAAAAAGTGAACAAACTGACCATCAAAGTTAGATACACTACACAGCAATTCCTGAAAAGCAAACAACTTCACTCCATACCTTAACTGGGATATATTTTTCTCAATTTTCTGTCTCTCCTATGGTCTGTCTGAACAATGTACCAACTGCAGCCAATCCAATCTCAAGCGAACCTGTGCCATTGCCCTCCCAAAAAGGCCAATAGTACAGACTGGTCGAAGCTAAACACTTGCTTTGAATTTTCCCTGCTGAAAACTCCACAACAACGCAATAAATAGTTAACATACTAGAGGGTGTGTCAATGTATGTTAGCTTCAACACTTTCACAATCCAACCTTCAGCTAAATGGTATCTGGACAAAAATCAGAGAAAAATACGCCTACTATCATGTTTATTCTGTAAGGTACAGCAGGATGGTAGGGCATAAATAGGAAAAAGGTGAGGAAGAAAGGAGATTTATAGAGAACTCTCCTCATAGAAATTCAGAGCCAGACGTTAATTTAAGACTTTGAGTGCAGAATAGTATTAAAAGGTATGTGCCCCATTAAAAGGTAACAACTAAGGTTCTAAATAGACCCCAATTAAGTGCAATAGTTAGGCTTTCAGCATTATGCATGGTATTCATTAATAGCTCCTTCAATGGAAAACATCAGTTTTTATTCTGTTGACAGCCTCCCAAAAGGGGAAGTCCTTTTTGGTTGCTGGCAACTACAACCAAAGAATATGCTCAATGGCAGGTGCCAATAAAGTCCCCTCTTTCCATCATCCCATTCCACCACCCCCACCCCCCGACTTCAACATAAACAGAGCAGTGCCTGTCCAAATATTGAGTCCCAATTATTGTCTCAATAGCAGGCCCTGGGAGTTGCACTGTATAAAATATGGTACTCAGACATGACATTCTGACTCTGAACTTATGCATGTTGTATTTTCTTTTTCTTCTTCTCGGAGCCTATGCAAGACTTTGCTGTCTTTCGTGTTATTCCTCTTCCTGATTCCAGAGTCTCAACAGACAAGCTGCAGCACAGCAATATTCAGCAACTGAAACCAAGCAAATTCCGTGAAACTCTAGCTCTCAAGCTCACGAATACTTCATGAACAAAAACTTTAAAGCGCCACAAATTCATCCAAAAAAGGAGACGAAATGTCTAAAACAGGGACAGTTTTATGGAGGCGACAAATATTTTAAATACATTTGTGAACCCTGCCTGCAGGTTGCTCTTGTTGCAATTTGCTGGACAGATTAAGGAAGCAGTGATTCAGGCATGCAAAGACAATAACTTCACAACGTTATTGGATCATATGTATGACGTTCATTAACATAATTAAATGACATCCTGTTTGATAAATTGTCTGCCACAAGTGCAACATCAACATAGTTTGATTGCTCACTTAAGGTCCTCAACTGGCACAGGACAGGAAGGCCATCTTCATGGATCAGAAATATTCCATCTCAGTTTTGTTACTGCGCTTATAATTTTTAATAGGTCAATCTCTTAACTAGAGGAAGGTTGCATCAGATCACTTTGAATTGAAGTTTTAATAATGACAACACTCTCAGATTGTTGTATTACCTACACAACACACACTGTGATAGCATCATTCTGGAACTGTCTTTTTAACAGCATCATGGGTAGGCCTGCACCAAACAGACTGCAGCAGTTCAATCAGGCAGCTCACTGTCACCTTCTCAACAGCAGTTATGACTGAGCATCAAACAGTACATCCAGTAATGCCCACAAATCAGAACAGAACAAAAATAGAAACTAATCCAAGGGACTGAATTTACATAATGCTTTTCAGAATTTCAAGATACCCCAGAGTGTTTTATAGCCACTGAAGTAGTTTTGCATTATTGGGCTGAACCTTCACTACCAAGGCACACAGCGCAAATAGGGAATTTTCTGGATTTGGTTTAAACAGAGGCAGATCCAAAGTGATCACAGGGATGGTTTGGTGCTGACGGTAGGGTGGTTAGAAGGCTCATTTTCTTTCTCTGGGACTTTTAAAATAACTGGGACAAACTATTAGGCCCTTCAACTCTCATCCACCCTCCCATTCCCTCTATGATAACTCATGTCCCCACCCACAACCCTTCAGTCCTCAGAGCCCCATTGCTCCTCCACACCAACTCATGATGCACCCATTCTCCTGTTCCCTCATACACACAGGTAAACTGTATAGCCATTCACTGAGTATCCACCATGGGCAGACATCAGGATTCATACGGAGATAAATACAAAAATAAACCAATAATTTAATACAATTCATACTCCAACATACTTGACAGTGAGAACATTCTCATTCACTAAGCTCATTCAAGAAACTTTTAAATTCAAATGTTCAATATCTTATAAAAACAAAGGTTAAATTCAGACTCTAAGGATATGTAATAGCTGTTCCAAGCTGTTAATGAAATAATTGTGATTTTGAAATTTGGTCAAACATTCATAATTACGTAATAATAGTCCTTGACAAAATGTCAACAAAGATTTTGATTGAAACCGTAATAAAACAGAAACCTTTGTTTTACCCTACACTGGATGGTCTGTCCATCAAAACAGTCCTGCTAGCATGTTTTCTTTAAAAAAGATCTCACTGATAACTGTAGCCTGTGTTTTTTTCAAGACTAAATACTAGGGTTTTAAGAGAAAAACTTCAGAAATCATGATACTTAGCAGACTTTATCTGCTATTCAAAGCCACTTACATCTACTGTATCAATTAATTACAGCTACCCCATGGGGTTAAGGCCCTTGAAACAGGCAAGGCAGGTCTGTTTGAACTCAACATTACGTTCAAAAAGCCAGAGGTTTGGCGTTCCCTTCTGTGAATCATGCCTGTTATTTTTAAAAGATCAGTAAAAAACTGGACTTCAGGATGTGAACAAACTAGTTCAGTCTAAGACATTTGGGAGAGGGAAGGAGTCTGTGGTCAGCCAACTGAATTTGCTCCAGGAACAAAAGCAATGGATCAAAGACAACAGTTTTTATCTTCTCAATTTAAAAGCAAAATTTGCACTTTGAAAAGTAAAATACATTTATTAACTTTGAGATTTTCAAATTGACGTAACTGTAGTTTTGTAGAAAGGTGCACATAGCAAACTTCCACAGGCAGCAATGCGATAAATAAAGCACTGATCTGCTTTGTATGTAACAACATAAATAGAAGCTGGAATAGGCCATTCAGCCCTTCAAACCTACCTCACTATTCAATAAAGATCGTGGCTGATCTGCCCCAGGCCTCGGCTCCTCTTTTGTGCTGGCTCTCACTCATTGATATTTGAAAAATCTATTTAGCTCCTCTATACACTTTTTATGATTTGGTATTCACAAGTGTATGGAATAAAAAATTCCAGATATACTGACTACGCTCGAAAGAAGATGTTCCTTTGTAACTCAGTTTTAAGTGAGTGTCCTCTTATTCTGTAATTATACGTCCCCTAGGTTGAGATTTCCCCCAGCAGTGGAAACAGCCTC
This sequence comes from Stegostoma tigrinum, assembly GCF_030684315.1. Classification (NCBI taxonomy): domain Eukaryota; kingdom Metazoa; phylum Chordata; class Chondrichthyes; order Orectolobiformes; family Stegostomatidae; genus Stegostoma; species Stegostoma tigrinum. The sequence continues at coordinate 17,105,993 of NC_081354.1, forward strand.
TCGACATCCACCTTGTCAAGCCCCCTCAGAATCCTGTATGCTTCAATAAGATTACCCCTCATTCTTCTAAACTCTATTAAGTAAACTGTTTAGCCATTCTTGGTAAGTCAACCGCTTCACGCAAGGAATCCACATAACAAATTTATTTTGAACCATCTCCAACGGCAATATATCCTTAAATAAAGCCTGTACAGTTGTACTAAAACTTCACTATTTTTAACCTCCACCCTAGCAACACAGGCCAAAATTCCATATGCCTTAATTACTTAACAAAGAAAAAGCACGGTGGCTCAGTGGTTGGCACAGCTGCCCCACAGCATGACTGGGTTTGATTCCACCCTCAGGCAACTATCTCCCAGTTCTCACGTTCTCCCAGTATCTGTGCCAGTTTCCACCGGGTGCTCTGGTTTCCTCCCACAGTCCAAAAGGTGTGCAGGCTGGGTGGAATGGCCAAGTTAAATTGCCCATAGTGTTCCGGGATGCGTAGGTTAGGTGAGTTACAGGGAAAAGGGTAGGGGAATGGGTCTGGGTGGGATGCTCTGGGGGTCAGTGTTTTGTTGAGCCAAATGATCGGTTTCCACATTGTAGGGACTCTGTGCTAGGATGCTAGAAAATCAGAAACAACTTAGAAATTGCTGTAAAAGTCTCAGGTCAGGCAGCATCTGTGAAGAGAAAGCAGAGCTAATGTTTCAGGTCCATGCATTCTGAAGAAGGTTCACTGGACCCAAAATGGCAACTCTGCCTTCTTGCCACAGATGCTGCCTGACCTGTTGGATTTTTCCAGCAATTTCCGATTTTGCATCTGAATGACTTGCTCCTCCACCTGCATGCTAATTTTCTGCGTTTCTTGCATAAGAACCCACTGTGCCGTACCTTTTTTGGAGTCTGTCTCCATTTAAACGATAGCCTGCCATTTGATTCTTCCTACCAAAGTACATGACTTCACACATTCCTAAGTTAAACTCCACGTGCCAATTTTTTGCCCCTGCCTTCCCAGTGTCACCAGAACATTTGGATACATTACACTCTGGGTCACAGTGGTCTCAGCACAGAAAAAGGCTCTTTGGCCCATCAACTTTGTACCAGTCAAAAAAAAAATCCTGACTATTCTAATCCCATTTTCCAGCACTTAACCCATAGCTTGTGTGCCTTGGTATTGCATCAATCTGTCCCTCCTCATTAATATGGATCATAAACTGTTGGGCTATTGTGGCACTCTACTAGGGTATGTTTTTCCAACTTGAAAATAAACCCATTAATCCCAGTTCTGAGTCTTCAGTGTGTTAACCAATCCTCAATCCATGCTAATACATTACCACCAACATTGTGAGCTCTTATTTTGTGTAACAGCCTTTCATGTGGCACCTTATTGAATGCCTTCTGGAAATTGTAGGATTTGATGGAGGAATAAATGTTTGTCTGTACTCTGGACGATTTCAAATCCCCTTCTTAAAAATAACAGAAATTTTTCACACCCAAACTGCAGCACATTTTAACATCTAATCAGAAAGACGAAAATTCTGACAATTATGTATTCCTTCGATATTGCACTGATATTAGCCGAGATGATATACTGAAATCCTGGAACAAAATATGTAGGAACTTAAGCACCTTTGCCTCAAAGAACAGATTACCTTCAACAAATAAGTGTTAAGCACAATTGATCCCATTGAGCATTCAACTACAATTGATTGTGGCATGAATTAAACTCAAACAAAAGTACGAAAATCTCATGGTTGCAATAAAAATAAGGAACTAAAAGACCGTGAACATTTTAGGAAAGTTAAAGAGACAGTATTCGCTGTTGGGAATACTGCTCCATGATGCCCCAACATTCTTATGGGTATGGTAACCAGTGTGGCGGAAAGCTGTACAGAGTAAGTCTTATACCCAATCTGCACAAAGTAAGTTGGTCAAGCAAGGTCAGGAGTTTAAGTGCTACAATTAGCCTCAGTCACTCACTAAAGAGAAGAAACAAGCAGAGAACATTGGGAAAAAATAAATTACCCTCTATATTTTCCGCGATAAGAAAAGGTATCACTATCTTTAGTTAGATGATCTAGAGAATCAACATTCACTAAAAGCACAATTCTATTGGGAAGGCAGGAACAGACTCCTGCAATATATGGGCACAAATTATTGAAGGGGGCAGGGAAGGTTAAGAAAGCAAGTTTGAAAAGCATATGGAATCCTGTGCTTCACAAACAGAAATGTACACTATAAAGGCCTCGAGGTTAAGATGAACCTAAATGAAATACTAGCTCAGCTAGAACTGAAGCTGCCTGTCCAGGTCTGGTTGTTGCACTTCAGGAAGGAAGTGAAGGCATTAGAAAGGGTGCGGAGAGATTCAACAAAATGGTCCACAGATGCAGGGCCTGGGTTCCAGTCTCAACACAGAAAAAGGCTCTTTGGCCCATCAACTTTGTACCAGTCAAAAACAAACTCCTGACTATTCTAATCCCATTTTCCAGCACTTAACCCATGGCTTGTGTGCCTTGGTATTGTATCAATCTGTCCCTCCTCATTAATATAGATCATAAACTGTTGGGCTATTGTGGCACTCTACTAGGGTATGTTTTTCCAACTTGAAAATAAACCCATTAATCCCAGTTCTGAGTCCAGGGCTCATGTACAAAAATCTTTACTGACACTTCTATACAGCTCTGAGGGAGTGCCACACTGTCAGAGCTACTGTCTTTCTGATGATATGATAAACCGAGGTCTCAATTGCCTGCTCAGATGGATGCAAAACATAATGACACCACTTCAGTGAATTACCCCCAGTGTCCTGGCCAATGTCAATTCCTCAATTAACATCACGAAGATATCACTAACATATTGCTTTAACACTCATATAACCTCGGCTGACCATGTGGATGTACACAGAAGTAGCAATGGGGTAGAGTCAGCCTTTATTTTTGCTTGGCAGTTCAGACACTGATATTAGTGTACAGAGAGAATAAGCAATGCTCTTTCCAAATGGAAGTTTCTCCTGGAAGCCTTCGAACAGATCTGGCTGTTGAAGCAGGTTTCTGAGAATACAGCAGACAATGTATTACTGTGTACGATATACACTTAGAAAGGGCAGAACTCTGATGGCAATAAGAGGGAGGGATTGGGCAATATTCTTTGCTACTTTTGGAGAGTGGTTCCCAAACCCATCAGGATTGCAGTAATCCAAGTGACAGAAGGGTTGTAGACATGCGAGGTTTGCAATGAAATATGGCTGCTGGTGAATGCAACTCAAGAGACAAAATGATTGAACAGGAACCAAGATAGTTTTTCCAATTTAGTTTCGGTTTTGTAAACTGAGTTTGCTGTGGTCGCATGTTTGAGTGGGAAGGACGAGCATTTGTCACCATGAGCTGTTTTTTTTTGGATCGATTATTTAAAGTGAAATTTACATTTTGCAACCTTAAAATATTCTTTATCTAAACAGTTAGTGCCAAAGTTATGTTAATCCGACCCCACCACCCAAGACATTTTTCAATCCCCACCCTTGTCTGCTTTCCGGAGAGACCACTCTCTCCGTGACTCCCTTGTTCGCTCCATACTGCCCTCCAACGCCACCACACCTGGCACCTTCCTCTGCAACCGCAGGAAATGCTACACTTGCCCCCACAACTCCTCCCTCACCCCCATCCCAGGCCCCAAGATGACTTTCCATATTAAGCAGAGGTTCACCTGCACATCTGCCAATGTGGTATACTGTATCCATTGTACCCAGTGTGGCTTCCTCTATATTGGGGAAACCAAGCGGAGGCTTGGGGACCGCTTTGAGGAACACCTCCGCTCGGTTCGCAATAAACAACTGCACCTCCCAGAGGCTAACCATTTCCACTCCCCCTCCCATTCTTTAGAGGACATGTCCATCATGGGCCTCCTGCAGTGCCACAATGATGCCACCTGAAGGTTGCAGGAACAGCAACTCATATTCCGCTTGGGAACCCTGCAGCCCAATGGTATCAATGTGGACTTCACCAGCTTCAAAATCTCCCCTTGCCCCACTGCATCCCAAAACCAGCCCAGTTCGTCCCCACGCCCCACTGCATTCCAAAACCAGCCCAGCCTGTCTCTGCCTCCCTAACCTGTTCTTCCTCTCACCCATCCCTTCCTCCCACCCCAAGCCGCACCTCCATTTCCTACCTACTAAGTTCATCCCACCTCCTTGACCTGTCCGTCTTCCCTGGACTGACCTATCCCCTCCCTACCTACCCACCTATACTCTCCTCTCCACCTATCTTTTTTTCTCTCCATCTTCGGTCCACCTCCCCCTCTCTCCCTATTTATTCCAGAACCCTCACGCCATCCCCCTCTCTGATGAAGGGTCTAGGCCTGAAACGTCAGCTTTTGTGCTCCTGAGATGCTGCTTGGCCTGCTGTGTTCATCCAGCTTCACACTTTATTATCTTGGATTCTCCAGCATCTGCAGTTCCCATTATCCCTTGATTTGAGCTGGTTTGTTGCTGTAAAAGTTTTTAAAAATGAACTGTTGCCCAGCTGTTTTTGTTAGCAAGATGCAGATTTCTTTCTTTTTGAAAAGTTCTTAGTCTCCACAGGGATTGTCACATTGCACATGAAGGGCTGTGGGTGTCCAGTGAACTGCGTCCCAACATGAAACAAGGCGAGAAAAGGGAAAGGGAAAATATATAGTGAAGGAGACACCATTTTCTTGTTGGAAAAAAACACACTTGCGAATAACATTCAAATCCAAATTCATATTATCATTCTGGCAATTCTAAATGGTATGGCAACCTCATGGAAACACAAACAGGATATCATTTGTGCACAGCAATACTGAAAGGAAGGGAACACAAATTTGTGATGGATGTGGTCTTGGTTTGGATTTTTAAGAAACTGGTGATTAAAGAACTTTTGAATTTTTAAGAAGTGTTCCTCCGATTAGATTTTCCTTTCTGTCTTAAGTGTCAGACAAAACAGGACCCATGATAACTGGAAAAAATGAGCAGCTTGCAAATCACAGGTACATTATAATACCATAGTGTCAGCGTAACATACACAAAGCAGTGAAGTGTTGAGTTGAGTTTGACCCTGATGCTATTAGTTCTAAACTTCAGTGTTTTTCCATTTTTCGGACAGTTGTTTAAAATGTTTTTGACAGAGTAACTTCAGAATCAAGGAAGTGGTGAATAGAGGCTTTTAAGTCTTTCTAATTGTCAAAAAATTTGTAGCTGTCCCTGAAACAGTGCACAGCAGAGCATGGAATAAGAAATACGATCTCAAAAAAGGCACATCTGTTCAATATTATAAGCAAACTATTATAACTTCACTTTTAATTTACTGTTTACTTCTTCTGGGGCGGTTCCTTTAATCACAGCCTCATGAGAGTATCAGTTTTCTAACAGAAACTGTTAAATATTAAGAAAATGTTATTGCTGAGTGTGTCTAAAATCATAGCTGGAGAGCTTTTACTTGAGCAAAAATTGGACCATATTTTAATTGCTTGCAGGCCATTCCTTGCCAATTTTACACCATGCTACAATATGAGTTGTGCTTCAAACATGCAGAATCTTAAAACATTTCCAAAACATAGGATCAGATTTTTAAAAAGAGGAAGGAGTGAAGGTGAGGGCAGAGTAACTGACCATTGATAAATGTTAATTAATAGCATTGAATAAGCTCTTACATGTTTGCTAAAGCATCACATTTAAAGTGACCCTACCATTTTAATTGGAATGCCGGATAAGGTGAAAGACTGCATTGTATGATTACTGTACGTGGATGGTGTTTAGTAAGGGAAGGAAATGGAATCGGAGCATAAAGTAATTGATTAGAGTGACAGTACCACAGGCAAGGAACACAGGTTAAAAAAAACACACACAGGAAAAAATCTGTACACTACTGCAGATCGAGAATAAAGCAAGTTTTCAGAGTATAATCGGTTTCATTTGTTCATTTAAAAACACAATGAAAAGCCAGTCGTAAAACTCATTATTATTTAAGTACATAACTTATTACTAATTTCAAATTAGTTTAATTAGAAAGAAAAAGTCAGTGATTTTGATCCATCTCCACATGTCTGCTGGTTTCACAGCTGGACCCTAAGCAACTATGATGGTTATGAGTAGTTTATAATTGATCAAGAAAGTTTGGCACATTTTTATTTTATTATTAAATCCTCTGAAAATCATTCTAAAAATCATTCTAAAAAGGCACTGTAGGACCTACTACTGCTGCTGGCCCAGTGAGAAATACTATGTGCAATGTCAATTTGCACACAAATTTGGGAAAATTACAAAAGAACGATCTTACTGCTTCACTGCAAAAACAGGAGAGTCCTGTTTTCCAAAGAAGGGTCCTGACCCGAAGTCTCAATTTTCCTGCTCCTCTGATGCTGCCTGGCCTGCTGTGCTCCTCCAGCTCCACACCGTGTTATTTCTGACTCCAGCATCCACAGTTCTCACCATCTCAGAGTCTGGATCCTAACTGTCTTTTACTGAGGTCGAAAATCACACAACACCAGGTTATAGTCCAACAGGTTTACTTGAAAACACTAGTTTTTTAAGCTCTGCTCGTTCCTCAGGTGTAGTGTGAAAAAGGAGGTATACAGACCCAGAATTTATAAACAGAAAGGTAACAGCTCTAAAATATGGCTCGCTAACTGCCTCCTGTTAAATCTTTAATCAGTTAGAAAGGAGACGCAGTATTCTACAGATTAAAATGCAAATCCCAGAGTTTGTTTCTAGACATTTAAAGATAAAGGTTTTATCAGTGCATACCAAAGGTGGCATCTCAGGCCAGACAATGCATTTTAGGTGCGAGCCTTGTTTGGAATCTGTGTTTTAACCTGGAAGTCAGGCTGGCTTTTTTAAACAAAATAGACGTGTCTGCAAATACACAAATACCTTGGATGATTTATATGTGTGAGTGTGCGCGCGTGAATTATCAATGATGATGAGCACCTTGCCACAATATTCTCTATGCTGCCAGTTCTTGCCTTTAAACTACCGCTAAACCTGAAACAGACCACTGATCACAGCAAACTACCCAGCCTTCAAGACAACATCGGCCACAATACCACACAAGCCTGCCATGGCAATCTCTGCAAGACATGTCAAATCATCGACAGGGATACCACTACACATGAGAGTACCACCTACTATGTGCACAGCAGATACTCATGTGACTCAACCCACGTAGTCTATCTCATATGCTGCAGACAAAGATGATATATTGTTGAGAGCATGCAGACACTACTACAGTGGATGAATAGACACTGCGCAACAATTGCCAGACAGGGGTGCTCCCTCCCAATGGGGGAACACTTCAGCAATCAAGGGCATTCAGCCTCCGAACTTCAGGAAAGCATTCTCCAAGCGGACTTCGAGATTCACAACAACACAAAATTGCTGAGCAGAGGCTGATAGCCAAGTTTCATACCCATGAGAATAGCCTCAACCATGACCTTGGGTTCATGTGACCCCACCACACCACACACAGACCCTCTCCTTCACACACTCACTCAATCACACCCCCTCACACGCACACACATATATCAATGGGGTGAATTATTTCATCCAAGATGTCTGTGTATTTGCAGATACATACTATTTTGCTCAAAAAATGAAAACCAGCCTGACTCCAGGTTAAACACAGACAGATTCCAAACAAGGCCTCATACCTAAAATTGTATCAAAGATAATGGGAACTGCAGATGCTGGAGAATCCAAGATAACAAAGTGTGGAGCTGGATGAACACAGCAGGCCAAACAGCATCTTAGGAGCACAAAAGCTGACGTTTCGGGCATTTCATAGGCCCGAAATGACAGCTTTTGTGCTCCTAAGATGCTGCTTGGCCTGCTGTGTTCATCCAGCTCCATACTTAGTTATCTAATACCTAAAATGTATTGTCTGACCTGAGATGTCACCTCTCGAATACACTGATAAAACCTTTCATTATCACAGGCAATAACTTGAAAGAAATTCTGGGATTTGCATTTTAACTGCGTCTCCTTTCTAACTGATTAAAGATTCAAAAGGAGGCCGTTGGCAAGCCATTTTTAGGGTTGTTACCTTTCTGCTGATAAATTCTGTGTCAGTATACCTTCTCTTCCACACAACACCTGAAGAAGGACCAGAGCTTTAAAGGCTAGCGTTTCCAGATAAACCTGTTGGACTATAACCTGGTGTCCTGTCATTTTTGACCTTGTTCAACACAAGGACAACAGTACAATTTTGTACACATCACCTAATCAAAGTGTTAACTTGGAAAAAATCTCTTGAAAGTAAATTTAACAAGGAGTTTAGCGTGAATGTGTTGGATTTTTACTAAATGCACAAATTTAACTTCAAAATTTTGTGTACAGGGTTCAAAGCAAGATTAATGTTTTTCAAACTTTATAACTGCTTTATAATAGCTGTCCCAATTTATGCCATTAATTTAACTCAAAGGTTTAGGAGGCAAAAGCATAATCACACTGATGCCAAAAGGATCCTATAGCCTAGTTTAATATCTGCACTGAGCTTTGATAGTAAGGGCAGCAGTTGGCGTATTATAGTTAGCTGCAGCGTATTTGAGTTACAGAGATGACAAGAAAAGATTCTGATAGTTAAATTATGCTGGAAGCACATGACCAATAGGTCAGGACAGCATCAGGTTCCACGGGGTTGGCAGTCACAATGGAAAATCTATTGACAATGTTAAATTACATAAGAATTACTACTTCAGACAAAGCTCCAGTCTGACTATCATTTGTAGTACATTCCTCAATAAACAGTCAACACTTTTTGGAAAGGAAACAGTGAAGAAGGGGAATTAATTCTAGCAGAAAAGAGAAGCAATGCAGTAAATAGGTATTAAATTGGTAGATATAACACAGTGTGGAGCTGAAGGAACACAGCAGGCCAGCCAGCATTAGAACAGCAGGAAAGAAGAAGGGTCCCAACTCGAAATGTCAACTTTTCTATTCCTCTGATGCTGCCTGGCCTGCTGTTCATCCAGCTCGACACCTTGATATCTCAAATTCTCCATTTGCAGTTCCTACTATCTCTGTAACGCAGTGTGGAACTGGAGGAACACAGCAGGCCAAGTAGCATCAGGGGAGCAGGAAGACTGACGTTTCGGGCCTAGATCCTTCTTCAGAAAATCATTTTCTGAAGAAGGGTCTTGGCCTGAAACGTCAGCCTTCTTGCTCCTTTGATGCTGCTTGGCCTGCTGTATTTGTCCAGCTCCACACCTTATTATCCCACACAGTGTTGTCTCTGACTCCAAAATCTACAGTTCTTGCTATATGCAATTAATTGGGAGTACAGTGCAGCTTGTGGAATATGACAACATCAGACATATGAAACAATATTCCTGAAGGAAATGCGTGAAAGCAAAATGACACTTATTGTAACTGTATAACGATACAGTAGTGTCATTCTTATCTTCAACAAGACAAATTTGGATATCATTGCTGACCAAATCAGAGAAGTACAAAACTTCTTCTGCCCCAATCACATGATAAATACAAATAGCCAAGTACTTCCATGATATTACGAAAGGTAAAAAAAAATGTGCTTTGGAAATAGTCACTAAATTTTCATATTATCACAGAGAATCACAAACTGAATTTACCTGGAACTGTTGGACTGAAACATTAATAAATTAATCCAATTTTACTTTTGCAGATTTTGGCATCTTTTGAAAGACTCAACATGTTGCTGTTCTGGAACTCACTGCATGCTGTACATTTTCTTGTTCATACACGGCAGTCCAAAGTAACAATAAAAAGCATACTTCTACCGTGATTATAAGACAGTAGAATGGTTTATAGATAATAAAATGTGAGGCTGGATGAACACAGCAGGCCCAGCACCATCTCAGGAGCACAAAAGCTTACGTTTCAGGCCTAGACCCTTCATCGGAGAGGGGGATGGGGTGAGGGTTCTGGAATAAATAGGGATGAGAGGGGGAGGTGGACCGAAGATGGAGAGAAAAGATGATAGGTGGAGAGGAGAGTATGAGTGGGGAGGTAGGGAGGGGATAGGTCAGTCCAGGGAAGACAGACAGGTCGAGGTGGGATGAGGTCAGTAGGTAGGAGATGGAGGTGCGGCTTGGGGTGGGAGGAAGGGATGAGTGAGAGGAAGAACAGGTTAGGGAAGCAGAGACAGCTTGGACTGGTTTTGGGATGCAGCGGGTGGAGGGGAAGAGCTCGGCTGGTTGTGTGGTGCAGTGGGGGGACGGAACGAACTGGGCTGGTTTTGGGAAGCGGTGGGGGAAGGGGAGATTTTGAAGCTGGTGAAGTCCACATTGATACCATTGGGCTGCAGGGTTCCCAATCGGAATATGAGTTGCTGTTCCTGCAACCTTCGGGTGGCATCATTGTGGCACTGCAGGAGGCCCGTGATGGACATATCATCTAAAGAATGGGAGTGGGAGTGGAAATGGTTAGCGACTGGGAGGTGCAGTTGTTTATTGCGAACCGAACAGAGGTATTCTGCAAAGCGGTCCCCAAGCCTCCGCTTGGTTTCCCCAATGTAGAGGTAGCCACACCGGGTACAATGGGTGCAGTAGGGGCCTGGGATGGGGGTGAGGGAGGTGTGGGGGCAAGTGTAGCATTTCCTGTGGTTGCAGGGGAAGGTGCCCGGTGTGGTGGGGTTGGAGGGCAGTGTGGAGCGAACAAGGGAGTCACGGAGAGAGTGGTATCTCCAGAAAGCAGACAAGGGTGGGGATTGAAAAATGTCTTGGGTGGTGGGGTCAGATTGTAGATGGCAGAAGTGTTGGAGGATGATGCGTTGTATCTGGAGGTTGGTGGGGTGGTGTGTGAGAACGAGGGGGATACTCTTTGGGCGGTTGTGGCGGGGCGGGGTGTGAGGGATGTGTTGCGGGAAATGCGGGAGACGCGGTCAAGGGCGTTCTTGACCACTGTGGGGGGAAAGTTGCGGTCCTTGAAGAACTTGGACGTCTGGGATGTGCGGGAGTGGAATGCCTCATCCTGGGAGCAGATGCGGCGGAGGCGGAGGAATTGGGAATAGGGGATGGAATTTTTGCAGGAGGGTGGGTGGGAGGAGGTGTATTCTAGGTAGCTGTGGGAGTCGGTGGGCTTGAAATGGACATCAGTTACAAGCTGGTTGCTTGAGATGGAGACTGGGAGGTCCAGGAAGGTGAGGGATGTGCTGGAGATGGCCCAGGTGAACTGAAGGTTGGGGTGGAAGGTGTTGGTGAAGTGGATGAACTGTTCGAGCTCCTCTGGGGAGCAAGAGGCGGCGCTGATACAGTCATCAACGTAATGGAGGAAGAGGTGGGGTTTGGGGCCTGTGTAGGTGCGGAAGAGGGACTGTTCCACGTAACCTACTAAGAGGCAGGCATAGCTGGGGCCCATGCGGGTGCCCACGGCCACCCCCTTTGTCTGTAGGAAGTGGGAGGAATCGAAAGAGAAGTTGTTGAGAGTGAGGACGAGGTCAGCTAGGCAGATGAGGGTGTCGGTGGAGGGGGACTGGTCGGGCCTGTGGGACAGGAAGAAGCGGAGGGCCTTGAGGCCATCTGCATGAGGAATACAGGTGTTTAGGGACTGGATGTCCATGGTGAAAATGAGGTGTTGGGGGCCAGGGAATTGGAAGTCCTGGAGGAGGTGGAGGGCGTGGGTGGTGTCACGGACGTAGGTAGGGAGTCCCTGGACCAAAGGGGAGAAAATGAAGTCCAGATAGGTGGAGATGAGTTCGGTGGGGCAGGAACAGGCTGAGACAATTGGTCGACCAGGGCAGGCAGGTTTGTGGATTTTGGGAAGGAGATGGAAACGGGCCGTGCGGGGTTGGGGAACAATGAGGTTGGAGGCTGTGGCGGGGGATGTCTCCTGAGGTGATGAGGTCATGAATGGTGTTGGAGATGATGGTTTGGTGCTTGGGGGTGGGGTCATGATCGAGGGGGCGGTAGGAGGTGGTGTCAGAGAGTTGGTGTTTGGCCTCGGCGATGCAGAGGTCAGTGCGCCATACTACCACTGCGCCACCCTTGTCTGCGGGTTTGATGGTGAGGTTGGGGTTGGAGCGGAGGGCTGCCCGTTCTGCGGGGGAGAGGTTGGAGTGGGTGAGAGGGGTGGAGAGGTTGAGGCGGTTAATGTCTCAAACGGCAGTTGGAGATGAAGAGCTCGAGGGAAGGTAGGAGGCCTGGGGGTGGTGTCCAGGAGGAGGACTTGTGTTGGAAGCGGGCGAAGGGGTCAGTGGAGGAAGGGTTAGGTTCTCGGATGAAGAAGTAAGCGTGGAGGCGAAGGCGGCAGAAAAACTGTTCTATGTCCAACCGTGACTGGTATTCATTGATGTGTGGTTGTCGGGGGACAAAGGTGAGCCCCTTACTGAGGACTGACCGTTCGTCCTCAGTCAGTGGAAGGTCCTCCTCCCACCCACCCTCCTGCAAAAATTCCATCCCCTAATCCCAATTCCTCCGCCTCCACCGCATCTGCTCCCACGATGAGGCATTCCACTCCCGCACATCCCAGACGTCCAAGTTCTTCAAGGACCGCAACTTTCCCCCCCACAGTGGACGAGAACGCCCTTGACCGCGTCTCCCGCATTTCCCGCAACACATCCCTCACACCCTGCCCCCGCCACAACCGCCCAAAGAGGATCCCCCTCATTCTCACACACCACCCCACCAACCTCCGGATACAACGCATCAACCGCCAACACTTTCACCATCTACAATCCGACCCCACCACCCAAGACATTTTTCCATCCCCACCCTTGTCTGCTTTCCGGAGAGACCACTCTCTCCGTGACTCCCTTGTTCACTCCACACTGCCCTCCAACCCCACCACACCCGGCACCTTCCCCTGCAACTGCAGGAAATGCTACACTTGCCCCCACACCTCCTCCCTCACCCCTATCCCAGGCCCCAAGATGACTTTCCGTATTAAGCAGAGGTTCACCTGCACATCTGCCAATGTGGTCTACTGCATCCATTGTACCCGGTGTGGCTTCCTCTACATTGGGGAAACCAAGCGGAGGCTTGGGGACCGCTTTGCAGAACACCTCCGCTCGGTTCACAATAAACAACTGCACCTCCCAGTCGCTAACCATTTCCACTCCCCCTCCTATTCTTTAGATGACATGTCCATCATGGGCCTCCTGCAGTGCCACAATGATGCCACCCGAAGGTTGCAGGAACAGCAACTCATATTCCGATTGGGAACCCTGTAGCCCAATGGTATCAATGTGGACTTCACCAGCTTCAAAATCTCTTCCCCCACCGCATCCCAAAACCAGCCCAGTTCATCCCCTCCCCCCTCTGCACCACACAACCAGCCTAGCTCTTCCCCTCCACCCGCTGCATCCCAAAACCAGTCCAAGCTGTCTCTGCTTCCCTAACTTGTTCTTCCTCTCACCCAACCCTTCCTCCCACCCCAAGCCAAACCTCCATCTCCTACCTACTAACCTCATCCCACCTCCTTGACCTGTCTGTCTTCCCTGGACTGACCTATCCCCTCCCTACCTCCCCACCTATACTCTCCTCTCCACCTATCTCTTTTCTCTCCATCTTCGGTCCGCCTCCCCCTCTCTCCCTATTTATTCCAAAACCCTCTCCCCCTCCCCCTCTCTGATGAAGGGTCTAGGCCCGAAACGTAAACTTTTGTGCTCCTGAGATGGTGCTGGGCCTGCTGTGTTCATCCAGCCTCACATTTTATTATCTTGGATTCTCCAGCATCTGCAGTTCCCATTATCACAGAATGGTTTATACGCAAGTTTTTGACTAAGTTGAACAACGGACACAAAGGCTTCTTGCAGTAAATAGTCCTTTGTGTGTTAACGCTTTTTACAACATTTGAAGTAATAAAAATTGTTAAATGGCAAATATCCATTTCATTACTTTTTACGCTACTGTCTCTAATTACAATTTGAATGCACATCTGGGGACATTTTCTGAAGGTTAATCAGCCAGTACAAGAGAACAAAAGTCAAGTAAGGTTTTTGAAAATGTGATAATTTAAAATTTACCAATTGCATCATTTCAACTAGCATTTACAACAATTACTGGCCCTGAGGTGCTCATTAATAGCCATAAACGTCTGAGCAAGAATGACACAGGCACTATTATTACCAATGTACTGTAATCTGCAGGCACTTTGGCATCATGCATATTTGTTTGCATCATTAGAATAGTACTTTTGGGAAGTTGTCAGCACTCCAGCAGGACTCTTTTTAAATTCTTCGGCGGTCTTGGGTTGTACTGAGTTTCTGGGGATATGTGCAGAGTTGTTTAGCTTGGTGATCAGCCACTGTTGGAGAAAATTAGTTATTTACTCTGGAACAGTTTCATTATTTCCAAATTGCTTGGCCATATAGCTGAAGATATTTTTTCTTGAAAACTTTGAACGAATTAAAGCAAGCATAAACCATGAAGGAAGATTTAATGCGAACCTGGAAATAACATTTCAAATATCCTGCAGGAATGAGTGTTAATAAAAAGATGATGTGGACATTATTATAGAATGCCGAAGTGTGCAGGATGCAGAAATAAATAACTGAGAAATGTGCAGTCAACTCAGTCGCTATAGCACAAGCCTCTTAATCACAGGGGCAAAACTTTGAGACTCACACTGGGAGCAATTATTAAGGAGAGTATTGTGACTCAGCGGTCATATCCTTGCTTCTAGGCCAGAAGGTCCAGCTTCAAAAGGTGGGTCTACGTACAGCACATGGACAGCAGCAGTTCAAGGCAGCAGCTCACTGCCTTCTCAGGGGCAACTGCAGCAATTCTGGCCAGGCAGAAACACCCATAGTCCATGGAGTGATTAAAAAGAAGTTCTATCCCAAGGAAGTGGAGGACATAAAATGTCCAAACCGGTTGTTTGAAAAATATAACAAATGTTGGCTTAGATGCGAAAAGCACCTGTCTAGTGAAGGGGAAATATAATTCCAGTGATAACTTTTAAAAGGGTCTAGTGGCGCAGTGTTAATGTTTTTACCTCTGAACCCGAAAATACAGGTTTCTATCTGCCACATAGTTGTGTGTCATACGACATCGGAACAAGTTGATTTAAAAAAAAAAGGCAGAATGTTTCAGTTTTAGATTGATATCCACCTTCAACTCAATCCTTCCAAAATTCTGAAACAGGGTTTCAGTATGCAGCAATTCACAAACCGGTCCTTGTACTTTCAATTTTATAATAGAAGAACCAAAAGGCCTGTAGCCAAACTGGTTTGAAAAGCAAAATGACTGATCTTGTCCAATCTCAGAAGTCAAGACTACTCAGGCCTAGTTAATACTTGGATTGGAGACAGCTTAGCAATACCAGGTGCAGTGGGGGGAGCGGTCTTGTGACACCATGGTAATGTCCCTACCTCTGGGCCATGAGGCGCAGGTTCAAGTCTGGAGGCGTCTCATAACATCACTAAACAAGTTGTTCAGAAAATATCTAGAAGGGAGTGGGGAGGATTTATGTGGCACAGTGAAGTCCAGAGTTCAAATCCCACCTGCCCAGACATGTCACATCGTGACTGAACACATTGATTAAAAAAAAGTGCCAAAGGGATGGAGCTAATTGGGCAACTCTTTTGAAGAACCAACTCAGGCAAGCAGGGATAAATAGCTACTGCCCTACTGAATTACTGGCCTTACTTGTACTGGCTGGGGAAACAGCATGTACAAACCAGTAATATATTCAGGGCGAGAATGGGAAAATAGAACATACGCTTCATCAAGCAAACAATGCTAGGCTCAAAAGCAGTGCAGGTAGTTCTACACTGGCAGATCAGTAATTCTGTCTATCGGAGAGAAACAATGAATGCCACCACCAAGCACCGGGCAGGCAAGGAAGGTCCCAAACCTACCCCAGGTGCAACAAAAACTGAACCTGTACTTTTGATGCTGTGCTATATCATATGCTAGCCATCTAATCAATGGAGCTAGCCAGCTCTTTCAAAGTGAATACAAATACATTCAAAAACAGAGAAAATGGAGGATAGGAGTGTAATCTTCTGAGCATTACAAACAATTTTACTCTTCTGATGATAATGTGTCTCAATTGTATTCACTTGTAGCACATCATTACATATGCCTATTTACTTTATAGAAAAGTACTCACAGAACCACAGAAATGATATAAATGATACATGTGGCCATTCAGCTATCTGGTCCATGCCAACCTAAAGACACCCAAATGCCTTCTCTAATCATGTGTCATTTTGGAACTTACAACCATCCTCAACACCATCTACAATAACCAATTTTTCCATGGTCAAAAACAAAAAATTCTTTGGGACAATTTGAAAATCCAATTCCAAATATTATTTTGTGGAACATCAACATTCATTGACAACAATACAAGTGTACAGTTAAATGATTTTAAAACTAAACAGATTATACTGAATGCTCATTATGTACATTTCTATGAACATCCACGAAATAAGGAGTTCTGCCTTCTGCCTCTTCCGCAGCTACGTTCATGTCTTGGTGTCCTTGAAAAGGGAACATGCAATGCTCACCAATATTCTCAATGCCTTTTGAGAGAGGTGGGTACAGCAAGGAGCGAAGTACCTTATTTCACCCCACAGCTCCATTTCATCCTGCATCACAAAGCACAATTGTTTTTACAATGTAAAAATATTTTATTAAAAAATGAAATTTACAATTTAAAGGCTGAATTTTCAACAGGGGTGCAGAAACTGAAATGAGAACTGGTTTAGTGTCCCACCCCAATAAGCTTTTTATAGTACTACTCACCACAATCTTCAACAGAATGGTTCTAACCCTACCCCAGTCAAAGGCCAAGAAGCAGTCGCAGTACCATGCATGCCTGCAGACTCCGAACAATGGAGGACAAATGGGAGATCCACTGCACATGGAGATAGGAGACCCTAAAGGTTGGGGAAGGTAGGACAGTCACTCACGTGATCCATCGAGTTTCACTCTTCCACAGCGCAAACCACCCAAACTGCTAACAAAAAGTTCCAGCCAGCATGGAACAGCCTTAAAAAGTGTACTAATCAATAACAATTCAGCTCATTTGCTACCAGGCATGTGACATGTTACCAAGCTATCCTTATTCAAAGCAACTTAAAACAAATAGCACAGGAGGTGACAGTGCCAAATTATGCATCTACCTCTAGTCTGAATCCTGAACCTTTAGAAAATCTAGGCATCGGTTGCTACAGATTCTTGCTTTAAATATCAACACAATCAATTGGAAGATTTTTAAAACAGCCAAGAAAGGAAACTGATGCAATTTAGTATGGCCGTCCAATCCTTCGGCTAAAGGTTTGTGTTATTTTTTAACAATTAAATTGGTGACAGCTTTTTCATGAGAAATCTGGGAATATTCTTCTGGTTCTATTCTTGGTGGATCTTTTCCTGAAGAAAGGAAAAAGGCCGAGACCTAGTGCACACTGAGGGAGGTAAGGAATTCCACAGTTGTGAGGGCCTGGGAAAAATACAATATCAGGGATTTTGAATGAGTCTTGACATCAATAACTTGCTGGGAATAGCAAGCAGCATTATGTATTTTTAACTTTTCATAATGCACTGTTTTTAACTTACCACAATTTGTCTCCCTAGCTCTTTATCTGATTGAAACTGAGACACACTGTGTTAAATCACTTGTCACCTGCAAGAAAGGGCCTATATCTTGAAAACGATACAAATCCACAATTTCACAGATTCTGGTTTACACAGGCCCCAAGATTGTTGCAGTCGTAGCAAAACTGCCTAAGTAGAGTAACAAAGAGCCTTTGAGGTAAAAGCATTTCTCACACGCCAGAGTTTATTAACTACAGTCCTCTACACGATTTTAGGAAATTCCAGCCATATCTATAAAAAGAATTCCATTAGACAATAGCAAGTCCCTTCTGGAGCAATTTTCAAACTTGGAAATTGGTCAATCAGCATTTGTGAGAAAATTTCAATCCTTGAAGCCAATGCTGGGCTAATGCAATTTATAACTTGTGAATTTCTGCAAGATTTGTGCTAAGGACAAGAGAATTGACACAACGTTTATGTATTAATAGTGGAAATAATAGTTTCTCTTATATGTCAGTACAAATATATTTTTGCATGAAGTGCACTATCCTGAAGAGATTCTGCCTGGAAACATGCATAATTCAAATTGTCTAATACTTATCTGCATCCAATAAAAGGAAGCACAGATAGGATTCTCAAAACTTAAGTGGCAAAAATATAGGCTACAACACAGATATCAAATCACCAAATTTATATAGATAACAAATCACCATGAGGACGTGTTCCCAATGAAATTTCAGCATTACTCGTTGCAGTTGTTGCAAGTACAGAATAAAATTTAAATTTGTAAAACTTTAATACTAATTACTGCTCTTTTTTAAATAAAGTCATGTCTTTTCTCTGCTAATAATTTAAAAAAGGATATACAGACAAAAAGATAAGCAGCAGTGTTTGTTTTCCTTCTCATACACTGATATGGAAATCTGCCAACTCTTGATCTGCCAGCCACATACCGCTGTATTGTCTCAAATTAAACTGTAGCAAATTGGTCTCTCCCAGCTGATGCAGCATTGCATCTGAATGAAAACTATAGCTTCAAACTAAAACAATAACCAATACCTGTGCAAACTGATGCAAATTAATTAAGTGGAAGGGCAGAAGTACACATGACAATACTGAAATAAAATCTATGTTGAATAGAGTATATGAACATAAATGAAGAAATCTACCAACATTTCCAAAGTATGAAATATTTTCCTACTAATGTGCAGACTTAAGCAAGTCAATCATACAGTAGCTTTTGAGTTTGCTTTTAGGCAATTACTTCCAACATTTACATAATTAAAATTTTGCAGCTAGTGAGTGTCCTTGGTTGCAAAATCTTGCACAGCAGCATAAAATAATGACAAACTGAAATGACTGCTTAGCAGTTAAATCATAAATCTATGTAGTGAATCAAACACAGTAAAACATCATCTAATGAAAAGCAAGCAGCCAAGGGGGTGGCCATGGGCACCCGCATGGGCCCCAGCTATGCCTGCCTCTTTGTAGGTTACGTGGAACAGTCCATCTTCCGCACCTACACAGGCCCCAAACCCCACCTCTTCCTCCGGTACATTGATGACTGTATCGGCGCCGCCTCTTGCTCCCCAGAGGAGCTCGAACAGTTCATCCACTTCACCAACACCTTCCACCCCAACCTTCAGTTCACCTGGGCCATCTCCAGCACATCCCTCACCTTCCTGGACCTCTCAGTCTCCATCTCAGGCAATCAGCTTGTAACTGATGTCCATTACAAGCCCACCGACTCCCACAGCTACCTAGAATACACCTCCTCCCACCCACCCTCCTGCAAACATTCCATCCCCTATTCCCAATTCCTCCGCCTCCGCCGCATCTGCTCCCACGATAAGACATTCCACTCCCGCACATCCCAGATGTCCAAGTTCTTTAAGGACCGCAACTTCCCCCCCACGGTGATTGAGAACGCCCTTGACCGCGTCTCCCGCATTTCCCGCGACACATCCCTCACACCCCGCCCCCGCCACAACCGCCCCAAGAGGATCCCCCTCGTTCTCACACACCACCCTACCAACCTCCGGATACAACGCATTATCCTCCGACACTTCCGCCATTTACAATCCGACCCCACCACCCAAGACATTTTTCCATCCCCACCCCTGTCTGCTTTCCGGAGAGACCACTCTCTCCGTGACTCCCTTGTTCGCTCCACACTGCCCTCCAACCCCACCACACCCGGCACCTTCCCCTGCAACCGCAGGAAATGCTACACTTGTCCCCACACCTCCTCCCTCACCCCCATCCCAGGCCCCAAGATGACATTCCACATTAAGCAGAGGTTCACCTGCACATCTGCCAATGTGGTATACTGCATCCACTGTACCCGGTGCGGCTTTCTCTACATTGGGGAAACCAAGCGGAGGCTTGGGGACCGCTTTGCAGAACACCTCCGCTCAGTTCGCAACAAACAACTGCACCTCCCAGTCGCAAACCATTTCCACTCCCCCTCCCATTCTCTTGATGACATGTCCATCATGGGCCTCCTGCACTGCCACAATGATGCCACCCGAAGGTTGCAGGAACAGCAACTCATATTCCGCCTGGGAACCCTGCAGCCATATGGTATCAATGTGGACTTCACCAGTTTCAAAATCTCCCCTTCCCCCACTGCATCCCTCAACCAGCCCAGTTCATCCCCTCCCCCCACTGCACCACACAACCAGCCCAGCTCTTCCCCTCTACCCACTGCATCCCAAAACCAGTCCAACCTGTCTCTGCCTCCCTAACCGGTTCTTCCTCTCACCCATCCCTTCCTCCCACCCCAAGCCGCACCCCCAGCTACCTACTAACCTCATCCCACCTCCTTGACCTGTCCGTCTTCCCTGGACTGACCTATCCCCTCCCTACCTCCCCACCTACACCCTCTCCACCTATCTTCTTTACTCTCCATCTTCGGTCCGCCTCCCCCTCTCTCCCTATTTATTCCAGTTCCCTCCCCCCATCCCCCTCTCTGATGAAGGGTCTAGGCCCGAAACGTCAGCTTTTGTGCTCCTGAGATGCTGCTTGGCCTGCTGTGTTCATCCAGCCTCACATTTTATTATCTTGGAATCTCCAGCATCTGCAGTTCCCATTATCTCTCAGCCAACAGAAAATCTTTCTTTCAAAGCAAGATACATTTCACAACCAAAAATATCACAACATTAATTAAATCTCTTAATTATTTCCAAACTCCTTCAGCAAAAGTTGTTTTCCCTCCGCAAGGACCAGCCATATAAGCCTAAAAGTTACAATTTACACTGAAATAGAAAAAAGATACATTGCACAAAAATAGGTCTTCCAATTTACCTAAAAAAAACTGTCAACCATCTGTTCAAAATAGTGGTGGCTTAACCTGAGGGTCACCATGCCGGGGAGATGTTGAGGTTGGAAGTCCTTCGTGGAAACTGAATCCATGCTTTTTGCTTCTCTGTGCATTCAAACCTGCTGTCCAGTCAATTGAGCTATCCAATCACCAGTGAGATAAAGCTGCCATTGTCCAACTGGACCAAGGGGCTGATCTTTCATTACATACAGAAAGAGATGGCTGGTGATGGTATGACCAGATGATCACCACACAAGGGAGGTTGAGGAGTCACCTTAGCTGGTGTAGGAATTAAACCCACACTGTTAGCTTCACATCACTCTGTATCACAAACCAGCCATCCAGGTAACTCATCTATATGATTCCCACAACACAGCGTATCCATTCAATTTTAAAAATGATTTGATTATCCGATCTGCAACTAACAATTTATATTCAGCAACAGGATGGAAACTTAGTAGATTGTTAAGTGTGGATCTTCTCAATATTTAAAACGAGACAATTAGAGAAAAGACATGATGGGGTCAAGGTTGCAGAAAAGTAAATACGCAGCCTTGTAAATAACTGTACGGGCAGTTGGTTAACTAAACAACTGAGCATCAAACTTAGATAGAGACAAATGTACTGGAAATATCAGGAAAAAATGAAAAGAAAATTTCTATTCATACATAATAGGTTGATTAGTCTTCCGAATTGCCTCCTATTTCATCATCCAAAACCATTTCATTGTATTCATACCCATCCACGGCCTCAGCCCACCCTAACTCTGCAGCCTGATAATTCCCAACATCTCTGCCCTCTTCCAATTCTGCATGCATGAACATTCTAAGGCTCACTACACTATCTTCCATAGCCTAATCACCGTACTCTGGATTCAAATCCTCAACATTTTTGTTTTTCTCATCTTTATTCAGGCTCTTCTTAAACTCTCTCTCTTTGACAAAGTTTTTGGTCATCTACCATACTTTCTCTTTATATTGTGCAGAGTCAGATGACATCCTGTGAAGCACCTTGCAATTTTTTTTATTCACACACTCAAGGCAGTTTATAAATAAAACTTATTTGGCTACAATAAGTATGCTCACCCATTATGGAAATACCTTTCGGTTATTGCGTTCTTCCTTTTTGTCACATGAGCTGTTGCATATTACCTAATGAGCAGTTTTATCAACAGCAGTAGCAGCCAACGGAGAAAGTGTTGGATATGCAAAATATCTAAAACAGCACAATTAGTTAAAATTTCAGGGCCAACTTTCCATAACTACCTAGTGAAAATGCAGATCTGATTAATTTACAGGTTTGATTTAATTTGATTTGTTATTGTCACATCTACATGATACAGTGAAAAATATTGTTTTTGAAGAAGTTAAGAAGATTGATGAAGACAGAGCAATGTACGTTATCTACATGGACTTCAGTAAGGCATTTGCCGAGGTTCCGCATGGTAGACTCGTTAGCAAGGATAGATCACATGGAATACAGCGAGAACCAAGTATTTGGATACAAAATTGGCTCAAAGATAGGAGACAGAGGGTGGTGGTGGAGAGTTGCTTTTCAGACTAGAGGCCTGCAACTAGCAGTATGCTGCAAGGATCAGTGCTTGGTCAGCTGCTTTTTGACATTTATATAAACGATTTGGATGTGAATGTACAACGTATAATTAGTAAGACACCAAAATTGGCAGTGTAACGGACAACGAAGGAGGTTATAGCAGAGTACAACAGGATCTTGATCAGATGGGCCAATGGGCAGAGGAGGAGCAGATGGAGTTCAATTTAGATAAATTTGGGGTGCTGCATTTTGGTGGAGCAAATCAGGGTAGGACTTATACACTTAATGGTAAAGCCTTGGGGAATTTTGCCGAATAAAGAGACCTTGGGGTACAAGTTCATTGTTCCTTGAAAGCAGTATTTGTAAGGATGTTGCCAGGGTTGGGAGGTTTGAGATACAGGGAAAGGCTGAACAGGCTGGGGCTCTTCCCCTGGAGTATCAGGGGCTGAGGGATGACCTTATAGAAGTTTATAAAATCATGAGGGGCGTGGATAGGATGAATAGTCAAGGTCTTTACCCACGGGTGGGGGAGTCCACAACTACTAGGCATAGGTTTAAGGTGAGAGGGAAAAGATTTAAAAGGGACCTAAGGGGCAACTTTTTCCACACAGAAGGTGGTATATGTACCGAAAGAGTTGCCAGAGGATGAGAGGCTGGTGCAATAACAACATTGACAAGATGTTTGAATAGGTATATGAATAGGAAGGATTTAGAGGGATGTGAGCCAAATGCTGGCAATGGGACTAGATTAATTTAGAATATCTAGTTGGTATGGACAAGTTGGACCTAAAGGTATGTTTCCATGCTGTACATCTCTATGACAACAATAAATACTGTTGACAAGTAAATGAAATTATTTACCAGGACCAAAAAAACAAACAAGTTTAATGCAAAGAAGCCATAGAATGTACTATAAACACTTCTGAAATTCTTCCAACATTACGAAGTAATTAGTTGTGTAATAAGCTATGGCTAAACAGACATCTTTTTCTTCATTACTGAAAAAATACAAAGATGGAAATTATATTAAAAAATTGAAAACCTGATGTACCATTCTGAAAACTTATGCACAGTTTTAAATAGCAAATAGATTCCAGGGATTGAGAAGCATGAAAATTAACTGGATTAATATTCCTCCAGTTATTCCCCCAGGAATCCAGGTGATTCCTCTAGTTATCCTTGAGTACTGGATAGATTTTGTTAGGTAGGTCCAGGAAGGATTTCTGATTCAATATGTAGATAGGCCAACTAGATGGGAGGCCATATTGGATCTGGTGCTTGGCAACAAACTAGGCCAGGTGTCAGATCTCTTGGTGGGAAAGCTTTATGGTGAAAGTGATCACAACTTCCTGACCTTTACTACTGTCATGGAGTGGGATAGGAGCAGATGGTATGGGAATGCATTTAATTGGGGGAGGGGGAATTACAATGCTATTAGGTGAGAACTGCGGAGCATAAATTGGGACAAGATGTTCTTGGGGAACTGCAAGATAGAAAGGTGGAGGTTGTTTGGGGAGCACTTGCTACAAGTAAAGGACCAGGTGATACTGGTGTTATATGAGGCTGGTTGTTATCGTCATTATCAGCGGGGCCCTACTGATGTTACTGGCATTGTAAGGATTATGTGGCCTGCTTCTGTCTCGGTGGAGGATCTTACCTCACCGTTTGCGGTTTTTGCTCACTTGTCACTGAAGAGTTGTAAGAGTTCGAGTGTCAGTGACAGAGTGAGTCTTGATGTCTTTTGGGTGAACGTATCGTATCTCTCGATGCCGAGGAATTTCATGAGGCAGTTATTCATATCCAGCCACTTGCCTCGTGCGCCCATCACGAAGCCAAAGTATCTGGGCACCACGCCTCCCATCAATTCCGTGACCTCGGCATTCAGGTGTTTATACTTTTCCTGTTTCTCTCGCCATGCTGTTTCCAGTGCTTTGCTGTCATTCTCGTACCGCATTGTGACATCTACAACCGTGATCTTCTGGTCTTTTCTAAATATGACATCGGGTTTCCGTAGGGAGCCGTTTTTGTCAAACAGTTTGGGCTCCACGTACAATGTCCAGCCGTACTTACTGACACGTTTCTGCAACTGGTTATGGCGTTTTATCCGAGCATTTTTTATGATTGTGCGTGCTCCTGAGATGCTGCTGGGCCTGCTGTGTTCATCCAGCCTCACATTTTATTATCTATGCTACAAGTACTGGATAGGTTTGTCCCACTGAGGCACGGAAGGGATAGTAAGGTGAAGAAACCTTGGTTGACAAGAGATATGGAACATCTAGTCAAGAGGAGGAAGAAAGCTTACTTAAGGTTAAGGAAGCAAGGATCAGACAGGGCTCTAGGGGACTACAAGGTAGCCAGGAAGGAACTGAAGAATGGACTTAGGAGAGCTAGAAGCGGGTATGAAAAAGCCTTGGCAGGTAGGAAAACCCCAAGGCCTTCCTAACTTACGAGAGGAACAAGAGGATGGCCAGAGTGAGGGTAGTGCCAATCAGGGACAGTGTGCACAGGGAACTTGTGTGCAGAGTAGCAGGTAGTAGAGGAGATCTGTAATAAGTACTTTGCTTTAGGTTTCACCAGTGGGAGGGACCTTGACGTTTGTGAGGATAGCGTGAAACAGGCTGATGTACTTGAACAGGCTGAAGTTAGGAAGGAGAATGTGGTAGAAATTTTGAAAAACATGAAGATTAGTAAGTCCCCTGGGCTGGATGGGATATACCCAAGGTTACTACAGGAAGAGAGAGAAGAGATTGCTGCACCTTTGGCGATGATCTTTGCATCCTCACTGTCAACTGGAGTAGTACCAGATGGTTGGAGGCTGGCAAATGTTATTCCCAAATTCAAGAAAAGGATTATGGATAATCCTGGGAATTACAGTCTTACTTCTGTGATAGGCAAATTATTGGAGAGGATTCTGAGAGATAGTATTTATGATTATTTGGAAAAGCACAGTTTGATTAGAAATAGTCAGCAAGGCTTTGAGGGGGCCAGGTCATGCCTCACAAGCCTGACTGAATTCTTTGAGGATGTGAAAACACATTGATGAAGGCAGAGCAGTGGAAGTGGTGTATATGGATTTTAGAAAGGTATTTGATAAGGTTCCCCATGGTAGGCTCATCCAGAAAGTAAGGAGTTATGGAACTCTGTTATGGAAATTTGGCAGTCTGGATGCATAATTGGCTGTCCAATATAAGACAGAGGGTGTAGAGATAGTAGAGCAAAGTACTCAGCCTGGAGCTTGGTGATCAGTGTTGTTCCTCAGGGATCTGTCTGCAACCACTGCTCTTTAAGATATTTATATTTGACTCAGATGAGGAAGTGGAAGGGTGGGTCATTAAGTTTGCCAATGCCAATGACACAAAGGTTGGTGGAGTTGTGGATAGTATGGAGGGCTGTTGTAGGTTGCAATGGGCCATTGACAGGATGCAGAGCTGGGCAAAGAAGTGGCAGATGGAATTCAACCTGGAAAAGTGTGAAGTGATTCATTTTGGAAGGTCAAATTTGAATGCGGAATACAGCGTTAATGCCAGAATTCTTGCAGTGTGGAGGAACAGAGGGATCTTGGAGACCACGTCCATAGATCCCTCAAAGTTGCTACCCAAGTTGATAAGATTGTACAGAAGGCGTAAGGTGTGTTGGCTGTCATTGGCAGGGGAATTGAGTTTAAGACCCACGAGGTTATGCTGCAGCTTTATAAAACCCTGGTAAGACCACACTTGGAATACTGTGTTCAGTTCTGGTCGCCTCATCATAGGAAGGATGTGAAAGCTTTAGAGAGGGTCCAAAGGAGATTTACCAGTATGCTGCATGGACTGGAGGGCAGGTCTTATGAGGGAAGGTTGAGGGATCAGGGCTTTTTTCATTGGAGCGAAGAAGGATGAGAGGTGACTTGATAGTGTAGATAGCCAGAGACTTCTTTCCCCAGGGCGAAAATGACTATTACGAGGGGACATAATTTTAGGGTAATTGGAGGAAGGTATTGGGGAGATGTCAGAGGTAGGTTCTTTACACAGAGAGTGGTGGGTGCGTGGAATGCACTGCTGGCAATGGTAGTGGAGTCAGACACATTTAAGGGACATTTGAGCAACTCTTGGGCAGGCACATGGATGATAGTAAAATGTAGGGTATGCAGGGTAGTTGAGCTTACAGTAGGATAATAGGCCAGCACAACATCATGGGCCGAAGGGCCTGTATTGTGCTGTACTGTTCTGTACTGTTCTACGTTTTATTTTAGATGATATCAATTGCATCACAAATTAGAAGGCCATATCTAGGATTTACAGGGGGAATTTTCAAAGCTTACAAGTTGTACACCTTGGGAAAAATATCAAGGTCCATTTCCAGAATATACAGCACAAAACAACAAACGTGGGTTATATGTGGTGGAGGAACATCTGTTTTGGTCATGAAATAGCAACACTTAAAATAATTATGGTGAACCTCACAGAATCATAAGGAGCTGATTCTGAAAAAAATGTCCTGAAACTGCATACAGTCATTTCAGATATGTTGAAGTAATCTGTGAAGATTAAACATTGTATGTATAAATGTGATATGAAATGTTAGCCATGAGCATGGACTATGAAAATTCCAAAGCCATGCTGTTTTAACTCAGGCTGGGCAGTGTTGGGAGCAACACAAGATCCAGATTTTTGTTCATGAAATTGGAAACTGAAGTCAGAAAATTTCCCAAATTGCTGGGCCGATCATTCCGATTTAGCTCCAGCAGGAGAGGGGAAACAGAGCTTGAGCAGAACAAGGGCAGGCTAGTGCCAAGATGAGTCAGTTTAAGTTTCAGTGAGACCCAGGGTTTCAGAAGTTTCAAGGCCTCTAGCGCTCACTCCTCAAATTCCACAAAACCCCATCCTCCCCACAACCCTTTTAATAATTCAATAGAACTGGCACTTCTGCATATCTGACGGTGGAAAGATAATTTACTTTTCATGAAATTTGAAGGTTTGGATGAGATTTAAGTGGTCATTCACTAATAAAAACGATCTATTCAGAACCACCAACAATGATTATGTCTTTAATGGCCTCCTTAAATTGTCAATCAAATATGTTGAAAGGTGTTAAATATGTATAATGGATTTTTGGACTTCAAAAAAGATGCCTAGATGTGGATGAGCTCAAAGTTTCATTCTTAAGAAGGTCAGAAGATCAATTTGAAACAGTGACCTCAATCAGTTCACAGAAAGCTTGTTATTTCAATGCAGCACCTAGGAGATCTCCTGTCATGTTATCGGTAGTATGTTCGTACTGTTTTAATGACAGGCAGAGTAGACACTTTAAGACTATTATTTTAATTTTGATTTCTGAACAGATGGTTCACAGTTTTAGTTCAGGAGAACCCAGAAGTTTTGTCTAGCCAGAAAATCGTGTCAGTTTGAAGAAACCAGTCATTTCTTTTTTTATAAATGTGTACAAAGTGAGAAATGGGTGTCACTAACTGGCCAACATTTACTGCCTATACCTTTGAGAATGTGGGGAGTTACCTTCTTGAAATGCGCCAGTCCATGTGGGTTGACCCACAATGCCCTTAGGGTCAGAATTCCAGGACTCTGACTCAGCAGCAGTGAAAGAATGGTGATATATTTCCAAGTCAGGATAGTGAGTGCCTTGGAGGAGAACTTGCAGGTAGTGGTGTTCCATTGTATCTGCTGCCCTTGCCCATCTAGATGGAGTGTTGAAAGGTGCTAAGGATTTTTGGTGAATTTCTGCAGTGCATCTTGTAGATAGTACACAGTGCTGCTACTGAGCATCAGTAGCCCTATAGTCCAGAGGGAGTGGGTGTTTGTAGAAGTGGTGTCAATCAAGCAGGCTACTTTGTCCTGGAAGGTGTCAAGCTTCTTGAGTGTTGCTGGAGCTGCACCTGTCAGGCAAGTGGGGAGTATTCCATCACATTCTTGATTTTTGTCTTGTAGATAGATGGTGGTCAGGCCTCGGGGAGTCAGGAGGTGAGTTACTTGCCACAGTATTCCTAGCATCTGAATTACTGTTGTAACTACTGTGCTTATCTGGTGAGACCAGTTGAGTTTTTGGTCAATTGTAACCCCCAGGATGTTGATAATGGGGGATTCAGTGATGGTAACACCATTGAATGTCAAAGGGTGGTGGTTAGATTGTCTCTTCTTGGAGATGGTCATTGCCTGGCGTTTCTGTGGCATGAATATTACTTGCTACATCAGCCCAAGACTGAATGTTGTCTGGATCATAGTGCATTTGAACATAGACTGCTTCTGTATCGGAGGTATCACAAATGGTACCAAAAATTGTGCAATCATTGCCAAACATCCCCACTTCTGATCTTACAATGGAGGGAACATTGAATGAACGAATGAATGAATGATTATTGTCACATGCATTTTACAGTGACTAATACAGTAAAATACAGTGAAAAGTTGAGGGTCGTCACAATCCAGCACCATTTTGAACAGTTTAAGAATAAAAAGTGTTAAGAGATATAACTGAAAGAGAGAGTCCTCCACCACCTCACTGCTGCCTGAGCCAGACCCATCCACAGCGAAGTCACCACTCATTAGGCACCACCTCTTTGCCACTGCAGCTCGCTCCACTGATGCCGCTGCCAAGTCCCATGCTGAACCCATCTTCATCCCACAACAAGCAGACCCTGGCCCCACTGCTGCTGTTGCCCCTGAAAACCAGAAGTCCTCGCACCAGGTCTACCATGGCTGCAACCAGGAGCCGCTGGCTCCACTGCTGACTTGATGTCGCCAGGAGTCCCTGCTTTAGATTTACCACGCCTTTGCTGCTGCAGCTATGTCACCAGTGCCAGGAGTCCCTGGCTACACTGCCACGCCAGGAGTCCCTGCTGCAGACCTACTGCAACCAGGACTCCGTGGTTTCACCAGCAGGCCAGGCCGCTGCGCCAAGGGCCCTGCTCCGTCCGTAGACCTCACGTTGCCCCTGCTGCCTCCAATTGCTGGAGGAGCTTTACTGCTATTGCCGCAGCCTTGAACATCGGGAGGATGCCTTTGCTGCCACTGCTGCTGTCCTCAATTGCCACAAGGAGCCGTGCCTGCTGCCGGCACTCCACACACGATCCACTCTCACTGCTGCGCCAATGCTGCCAACTAACCTACCAGACAAATGAAAGATGAAAGAAAAATGAAGAAAAGCAATTGCCGTAAAGAGGAAAAGATGAGCACTGGGCAAAAGTCTGCACGCAGCCAGGCTATTCCATCAGCATCATGATCTCAGTAGCTGAGGATACTCTAGAAACCTGGAGCTCTCAAACACCTCCACCTTAGCACCACTGATACAGTAGGGGGTGTGTCCTCCACTCTGCTTCCTGAAGTTGATGACTAGCTCCTTCATTTTGCTAACATTGAGGGAAAGATTGTTGTCTTTACACCACGTCACAAAGTTGTCTCTCTCTTTCCTGTATTCTGTCTCGTCATTGTTTGAGATCTGACCCACTACAGCGGTGTCATCGCCAAATTTGAAAATGGAGTTAGAGCTGAATTTGGCCATATAGTCATGAGTGTATAAGGAGTATAGTAAGGGACCGAGTTCGTAGCCTTGTGAGGCACTGCTGTTAGGATTACTGAGGAGGTGATGTTGTCACCTATCCTTACCGATTGCAGTCTGCCGGTCAGGAGTCGAAGTTCCAGTTGCAGAGAGGGGAGCAGGCAGTCCTTGGTCTCAGAGTTTGGCAATGAGTTTAGTTGGAATTACGGTGTTGAAGATGAAAGCTAAAGTCAATACATACTACAATGTGGGGTTAGGTTTTCAAAATAGAGGTGATGGGTATGGGCCAGTTATGTTAATACTTTGTTTAAAAAAATACCAGGTCAGAAAGTCAAATTGGAACAGTGACCTACATTCATCAGTTCCCAGAAATCATGTGATTGCAGTAGATTGGTTCAAAGAAACCTTAATGAAAAACATGTTTATACTGTTGGGATTATGACAAGCAGAGTAAAGAGATTAAGGAATTAGTTTAGCTTTGACTTCAGAACTGGAGATTCAAAATTTTAGCACAGGACAACAGAGTTCAGCTCAGAAAGTAAAAAAGTTTCTCCAAACAACGGAATCAAGTTCACAGGGCCCAGTCATATCAACGGAAATGATTCCTCGTCTGTAAAGCTTCCAAGTTAAGAGTCAAAAGTACACAACCTGTTGGAATTGAGAATAGTTAGGCCATTAGAATTGTAAGGAGATTCATGCCATTGGATTCAAAAAGGAATCATAAAACTATATCCACAGATCAATTTAAAAAAATTGGGGAAGGTCAGCGAAATCAAGACTTTAAAATGCTGAGATAAAGAGTGATACTTCGCTAGGAATGACTCTCTGTGATAGGTGGTGTTGGGAAACAGATTGAAACTTTGATTTCACATTTATCTATAGATCTTTCTAGCTATCTCCATTATAATATAGCTTTATTTGTCTCTCTTCTTATGTGTAATGAACTCATGCTCTGCTGTTAAATAATACATCGCCCAAAAACATATTTCAGTGACTGACCATCACAATGACCAACTGCAAAAATTAAATATATAATCTATCAAGCCAGACTTTGTTCTGTCTTCTGACATATCCAATATTGTCCAGGTGGGATCCTAACACAGGCTATGCACTCAGGATGCCCTGCTGAGATAGCTATTGTTGATGAAATTCAGCCATGCATTCACAATGATATAAGTCCTTGGTGAAATGTTAATAAAGAAATATTGAAAGGTGCAAGATGCTACTTATATTTCTTTTAATCTTCATTTGAAAAGAATGAAAAATGAAAATGGGGATTAGAAAGAGCTTTAGGTCATGGCAGTTAACTCTACAAAAGTGTTTCAATCTACTCTATTAATTTGTGACTTCCGCACTGAAAATTAAGGTATTTTTTCAACAGAATGGATAGTAAGAGCTCAACTCTGAGTTCAAACACCCTCCACCTGTGTGGCTTGCGTCCCTTCACCTTCCCAATCAGGAAAAAAAACGGCATGTCAGAAGTAGAGGGGGAATTTTTACATATGGATCCTACTTGCTTTTTTTTGTTTACAAATCTACAATTTGTTTCTGACTCCAGGAGAATGTGCCTTGCAGTCTCAGTACCTCCAAACGTGAGAGAGGAAGGAGTATCAGCCAGAAAGGTAAAAATAAAAATCGTTAAATTAGAAGCCAATATCTTTACATCAGATCTCTGGTAATTGTCTGGAAATGACAGAATTAAGATTGTGCTTTCACAGTCTGCATACAGTAGAGTGGTAACACAAGAAGTCCTGCACCATGTAACAATAACACCATATGAGTCATTGCCTTCTAGGATTGGAGAAAAAGATTTGTTAACAAGAAAATAGCAAGTAATTTAGTTACTCAAATTGCAACAAAAATATTTATATAAAAATAAAATCCATCTGTAGAGCTGAAATGAACATACAGTTTTCTAAAACATTAAACTATCTCTTCTTTTCCCCGCAAATCTATTCTGACTCCACCTCTCCTGATGACAAGTAATATACATTGACATGTTGCTCTTTGGGCTGGAAGGCCTCTAGGACCTGAAGTAAATGAGACAATTAATGCTTGGTTCAAAACTTGAATTGAACCAGGCTATTTAACTCTGGAAAGCATCATTGCTGTTCTCAATGCATGTCATTCACAACCAAGTCCCACAATCTACAATAACATATCCATCCATTTCCAGCAAGGTAAATGAACAATGACAGGAGCAAGCATCTTGTGCACTTAGTATCCCCTTCCTGCCTCAACAGTGATGTTGAATCCAATGATAGCTTTACTCACTGTTCCTCTGGCAAAGATTACCTAACTACATAAATATCAATTTATGCATTATTACCGAAATGTTGTGATCTTTTTCCTTTTGAAAATGAAACCACAAAAAAAAAGAGTCTAGCTGAAGAAAAGTTTAGTTTACTGTAGGAAGTATTTGATGGCTTAGAGTCAAGGCTCAGGTGACCGCAAATTTCCTTTTATCCCCATGAATTTGACAGAAGTGGGAGCTCAACTTCTAACCT
Organism: Stegostoma tigrinum; assembly: GCF_030684315.1. Lineage (NCBI taxonomy): Eukaryota > Metazoa > Chordata > Chondrichthyes > Orectolobiformes > Stegostomatidae > Stegostoma > Stegostoma tigrinum. The sequence goes on from NC_081354.1 coordinate 17,138,312, forward strand.
ATACAAATGAGATGTATTTAACCATGACCAGAAAGTACCAAATTTACAAGGCTTATTAGGAACTCTTTTGAGGCTTCTTACGGCATAGTTAGTTAGTGTCCCTGCCTCCAAAGAGGCTGGGTTCAAGTCCCATCTGCGCCAGAGTTGTGTCATATCATCTCTGATTAGGTAGATTCAAAAATATTTTTAGTAACACTTTGAGGTCTCTTATGAGCAGTGCCCCTGCCTCAGAGCCAGGGGGCCCAGGTTGACATCCTACCCGTTCCACAGGTGGGAGAAGACATCTTTGAACAGTGGGTTAAAAAATATGAATTAGCAGCTGTTGTGGTGCAGTGGTAATGTCCATACCTCTGGGCTAGAAAGCTTGGGTTCGAGTCCCATCTGCTCCAGAGAGATGTCATAACACATCTGCACAGGTTGATTAAAATCTCTATTAGCAGCAGGCAGAGGAAAAGTTCCATGAAGCACAATAGATAAAAGTAGACCGATAAAAAGCAGCCCAAATGCACGCCAATCTATTACCATTCTGTTAGTTTGAGTCCTCCATCAAACTCATGGGAGGAGCTGTCAACAATATAATCAGGTAGCACTTGCTTACTTAATAACCTGTTCATCAATGGTTAGTTTGGTTCAGCTCCAAACTTCATAACCAACCTTGGTCTAATTATTGACGAAAATGTCACATCGAAGGGGACTTGACAGGAAAATTAGGGATGTGCAATAAATACTGTCCTAACAGCAACAGTCACATTCCAAGACGGAAATTCACTTGGGAAATTTTGGAATGCAATCTACAGGCAGTGGGTTTAGGACATGGTCACACAGCCAGCATTAAATTCAAAGTCAAGCATATCAGATTCCTTATTGCAAACATACTTTATTTAGCTGGCTAATGCTAAAGTACAGTATAAATGCAATAAATAGTGTACATTAGCAAGCTGTCAGAGGTTTTAGCCAACTCAAATAAAATGTCCAATGGAAGGTACTGTTAAACAATAGAGAACAAAAGTCAAAACATTTAACATGTACTAAACAGCCAATAATAACTAAAAATTAACTTCCATTATTGTTTAATTGTAGGATCAAGCAACAATTTGATTGACAGACCAGAATTTGTCTGAATGTAATACAATCTAGAGTAGTAGCAATTACTCATCAGTGCTGTTTACGACAATAATTTGTGCAATCAGTCCAATCCAACTATGCAATTTTAAAACATGCAACATACTTCACCAAACAGCACTTTGCTACCATTGAACAAAGCCACAGCATTCAAATTATCAGACTAGACAGATCCTGCCACATTGCCACTTCGTTGACTCAGTTTCCTACCACTAAAATGTTTCTCCAAGAAAGTGAATTTTGGAGTAAAATGGCACTTGGTTAATAAAGCAACATTCTAATCACATGGAGCTAACACAATGTAATACATTCTCCACAGTAGAATTTGGTTTCCTTACAAATCTACCATCATTATTGCCACTTCCAAACAAAAAATTTCTTTATTGTTGAAAGTGTTGAGCCAGCTTCACGATGGAACCTCTGCAAAAAGATTTGTATTTTCCTTCCTCATCCGTCTCAATGCCTCAGAAGCCACAGTTGACTGAATGAGTTTTCATCAAGTCATCCACTGTCCAGTTAAGTGAAATTTCACATCTCAGACCAGATGTCAATATTTTAAAATTTCAAACTTGATCTCAGCCTACCTACTTCCAGGATTAACAGAGATGGGACAATGGTCAAGAAGCCAATGTGCACCCAGAACAGTGGTTGACAACTTAAATGTTTTAGTGAGGCTGACAGTTTTTCATTTTGAGTGACTTATTGAATCCCCTAGTTCTTGGGAAAGTCAGCATAAGAAATTAGTGAAGGTAGCCTCAGTAAATAAGACGAAATAACAGGAGTACTTTCACCAGGAGCCAACCCCACAAAACATCATTCCATACAAAAATGAACTGGACATACTGCCTCAATGACTGCTTCTAACTGGAAGTTAAGCTCGTCAATTACAACCTCCTGAATTAATCATTCCCTACCTCTTTGCCCTCTTCCCATCATTCAATTTCACCTTACAAAACAACTCAACCCACAAATAGTCAGCCCTTCAAACTTCTTATTTTGTTTTCAGGGCACACATGGTTTCTTTGCTAATGGGGCTCTCTTGATATGTCTTCCATGTGATGGGGCTTTCTGGCAGGCTGTCTGTTCTCATAACCATACCCCAAAAACATGCTCACGCATAAACTCCTTCTCCTACTGCAACTAAATGCTCGTCTGGCCTATTGTCTCTGACAATATCAACACCTCTACCAATCAATTCATCAGTCTTTTCCCTCCTATAATATTTCTATTGTTATTACCAGATGTTCTCTCACTCATGCCACACCTAGCCTGTTGATCTAAATCTCTGATATTAGGGCTTGTTCTGAAACTGCAAAATCAAACAATGATAAACAACAGAAGAACGTTAGACACTCCATCACAATATCACTGTCAAAGATTAGCAGATGCAATCTAAGTACAAGATGCCTGGTTGTAAAATAAAGTCTATTGTCCGGTTGGAAAAACTATACTCTGCGTTTAATATTTTTTGCTTCATCAGTTTCAACAGTATCATCTGTCAACTAATCACATTCTTTTTTGACCCAAACACCAGCATGGTTTTCATGAGAAGAGTATATTGAAGAAGATGACGACTTTGTGGGGTGAAATAAGCAGGCCTGTACCAATTTACTGTCGAGAAAAACCTTCCAATAACATGGGATAATGTTATTATTGTATAATTACTATAAAGTGATCTCAAATATGTCTATGATTATATCTGTGCAGTCATTTATTTGATAACCTTTAGAGAACAGATTCTGTGCTTCAGTTACAAAAGCCTCTAACTTCAGCGAAGTCTGCAAAGCATCACAAAAATGTACAACATAGGCTTTGTGCAATATCACTGCTGTAATTTTAAAATAAATGGTTTTGGAACTATACAAAACACAATACTTCAATAAAAGATCAGTCAGACATGGTGGAAGACGTAAGCTTGGATAAGGCTTTGAAAGAAAAGAGGGAGGTTATTAGCATATTGCTATTTGCTGATGTGTTTCCTATGTTACAATGGTAACTGCATTTCAAACTTCCTTCATTGGCTGTAAATGATTTGCAATATTGAGATTGTTAAAAAGTGCAAGCCTTGCATTTGCTTTCAAGTAAATGCAAAATTTTGAATAAAAGCAAACTACTGTGAATGCTGGAAATCTGAAACAAACGTAGAAATCAGGCAGTATTTTTGGACAGACAGAGGTAATGATTTGAGTCTAGTATGACTTGGGCCCCATGCCTCAGGCAGGGCATACTGGCACTGGAGCATGTCCAGCAGAGATTCACACGGATGATCCCTGGAATGGTAGCCTAACATATGATGAACGGCTGAGGGTCCTGGGATTGCATTCATTAGAGTTTAGAAGGTTGAGGGGAGATCTAATAGAAACATGCTAGATAATGCATGGCTTAGAAAGAGTGGACACTGGGAGGTTGTTTCCGTTAGGCGGGGAGACTAAGAAGCCTTAGAATTAGAGGGGGTAAATTTAGAACGGAAATGAGGAGACATTTCTTCAGCCAGAGTGTGGTAGGCCTGTGGA